>NW_024467833.1:65444-1377740 GCF_001890725.1 Aspergillus wentii DTO 134E9
TCGCGGGAGTCGATGATTCATGATCCACATGCATTCAGCTCTCTCCACCCCACAGCGTCATCGCGATGCCCCTCTGATCATGTTGAATTAATTATTTAAAGTGCCTTGTGTGTCCAGGTCGCTCTTTCATCCACAAGGTCCTCACAATTCATACTATTTATTCATAATGGGTTTCGATTTCACCGTCTACAAGGGATCCTCCGACGGATCTATCAAAAAAGCCACCACCCATCGCGATGCCCTCTCTCGCGATCAGGTCCTCGTCCGCGTCACCCACTCGGGTCTCTGTGGCACCGACATCCACTACAAAACTACCGACATGGCTCTCGGCCATGAAGGCGCCGGAGTTGTCGAGTCTATTGGACCAGACGTTCTGGATTTGAAGAAAGGCGACCGCGTGGGATGGGGATATGAACATGACTGCTGCGGTCGGTGCAACCAGTGTCTGACTGGATGGGAGACGTTTTGTCCCGATCGCAAGATGTACGCTGCTGCCGATACGGATCAAGGTTCTTTCGCCTCGCATGCCGTCTGGCGCGAAGCATTCCTCTTCCGTATTCCTGACGGCCTCAGCAATGAAGACTCGGCGCCCTTGATGTGCGGCGGAGCGACCGTGTTCAGTGCTCTGCATGTCGCAGAGGTCAAGCCCACTTCGCGTGTGGGAATTGTCGGCATCGGTGGATTGGGCCATCTGGCAATTCAATTCGCAGCCAAGATGGGCTGTCAAGTCGTCGTCTTTTCCGGCACAGACAGCAAGAAAGACGAAGCCCTGAAACTGGGGGCTCACGAATTCTACGCGACCAAGGGCGTCAAAGAACTCCAGATCCCCAAGAAACTTGACAATCTCGTCGTCTCGACCAGCGCACAGCCTGACTGGAATCTGTACATCCCTGTCCTCTCTCCCGGAGCTGTCATCTCACCGTTGAGTGTCACTATGGAGGACTTCCGCTTCCCCTACATGGCCATCCTATCCAATGGATTGCGCGTTCAGGGCTCGCTCGTGGCGGCCAGAAAGGTCCACCGGGACATGCTTGAGTTTGCAGCTTTTCACGGCATCAAGCCAGTCAAAATGACGTATCCGTTGACTCTAGAGGGTATTCAAGATTGTTTCAAGACGTTGGAAGACGGCAAGATACGGTACCGTGGTGTTTTGGTGGCGCAATAAGCTGTGTGGAGCTGAGTATATAGCATGACGATCGACGAACTGTATAGAGTAATCATAGTATATGATTGGTTGCTGTTGTATCTCGCTGTTTTTCATTCAAGTGAATGTTGAACTAATTCGGAATTAGCCGGGCTTTCTAGCGATGCCCACGCGGCGGTCTCGTCCAACCCCATCAACGATGAGGCTGAGCTACCGGGATTATTGGAATTATAAGCACCATATCACTCACGAGGGCATTTAAACAAATTAGTTGGCTTGTTCTCCCCCTTCGTTCGCATCGACATCTTCAGGCATGGATGACAATACTTCAGCGCCGCCATTCCCGAATGTGCTTTCAAACAAGTCCAACCTTGATCTCTCAGATCTGGCCACTGAAGGCATTTGAAGATCGAATGTTTGTGTCGGGGAATCGCGAGCATGTGACTATCAGCACGTGAGAGCTCTTATCGCGAATCCAATCACATGAGACTCGAGCCACAGCCAATCATTCCCCTCAATTTCCCTGCATCCATCCAGTCGGTGTATTCTGCCGGGCGGTGGGATCTAATGTTTGAACAGCGCCATTCCTCTCTTTCCTGTTCTCTTTCAACCTCCCTTTTCCATGGCTCTCTCAGGAACCAGGTTATCATGTGGCGCCCCAATAGCCCCATAGAGCTTCGAAGCGGTCGTCTTGTTTGCGCCTCTCACCATCTTGCCGTATGCCCGATATGCTGTGTCGATTACAGCTTCATGGATGAAGTCCTAGGTCTCGACTCGATGGATGAGGAAGATGGTGAACCCATCTCGGATGGCTCCGGTGAATCGCTCCCAGATCTTATTCCTGTTGAGGGCAGCGAAGTCCACGGCCGCATAACAGCCATTAATTTCACGTCGTTCCCCTTCCCATACACTGGCAGGAACCTGAGGGAGGGAACTGGTCGGGTAATGCTCGAGAGGTTCAAACCGCCCAGAAACACGGATACCCCCCAGCTGTTTTTTCCTTCTGGGGTTAGTGTCAACTCAAGCCCTCGCGTTAACTGATTTATCCGCCGGGACAATTGTGTGGAGTTCCTTATCTATACCAGCAGCGCCTGTCTAGACAATAGAACAGTACGATCAAGAGCCGGCTATGCCTTTACATTCAAACCAGCTTCCCCAAACAATCCAGGCCACTACAGTTTTAGTTTAAGAGAATAAAGGGCTAACAGGCCAGATGTATCAGCATACAAGTAATTGAGCAGAGCTGCGGGCTGTCATTGCGGCTTTATGGTTCTGCCACTAGCCAGGTGAAGGATTTAATTCAATGGTCATTGCAACTGATTTGAATATGTTGTTGAGGGAGCCATTCGGTGGGTTAGAACCTGGTTGTGAAATAGCTGGCAAACAAGGTCTAGGGCACCAGTTACAAATCGCGATCTTTGGGAGGCTCTGCTAGGGGCCGAGCGGTGGTCGGAGAATGGCATGCGGATCAGGCTCTGGCAAATTCTAAGAGAGCAGAATACAGAGGCATATCAGTGGGCGAAGGATGGTGCGAATTTAGAGAGTGTTCCAGACGCATTCGCTGACTGCCTTGGTGCACTCGTGTAGCTGTGGATATGGGAATATATTCTTCGCCTGATGCTTTCATGAAGCGGCGTATGTTGTGGCTAAGGTATTCAGGCCGCGACACGACTAACATGCCTAAAAATGTAAATGACAGGATGCTCTATGCAGCCTCTGTAGTTTATTTTGCGTATTTATCAGCCGAGTTGAACACTATATACCACCTCTTTCTGAAGCTATATCCTATGAGCTACATTCGCAGTGTTATCCGTGCATAATAGATTCTGCGTTTTCGCTGCTCTCTGTGCAAGAAAATAGACTATTTTGGATGAGCCTGGTTTGGATAATACCTATTCCTTTGGTAGCTAGATAAGGTACCAGTACCTTATGGTCCATCGATGATCAGTCGTTATTTATCATTCGTCATCTTCTGTCTTCCTCTTCAATTGATCCCTTTCCCACACCAATTTCTCACTATCCATCATGCCTACAACCGTGCAAGGTCCTCCCAACGGTATTCCCGATAATTCTGTGGGAATCATCAATCCACTTCTCGAGCAGCCAGGTTTTTCTCGCGATAAAGGGCCTACCGTAGGAACCGGCCAGGTCATAGCCACCAAATTCGCGCCTCCTACGGGGACAGAGACTCTTCAATCCCCCTTTCCGCCTCGGACGAGCTATAATGCTCATCGCTCCAACATGCACAGTTTCTCATCTACACTGACGACGTCTATTTGAACAATGGCAGCGAGAACCCCCGCAGTGGTTGTGCCTTCATCTTTAAACTTTCTCCCACCAATGGCAACGGACATTATTTCTTTCGTCTTGAAAATGAGCGTCCCACTGCTGAACAGCCCGAGTCTGTCAAGTTCATTGATACTAAGGGGGTTCTGGTTTGATATGGATGTGCTATGTTCATACGGGGTTCCTGCGCTGTCTGTCTTGTTTCTTTGAAGATGTGCACTTCAAAAGCTTACAGCAACTGGGTCTGGATCATGTTGTCAAATACTTGAGTCGGAATGAGAAAAGAACAAAGTGACGCCTGTTGATGGCTCATACATCATGGCCAGAAAAGAAACCCCTCTAGGTGCTTCAAAACAGATTAGGCCCAAAGAATCGTGTGGACATCAAGTTATCGTCTGCCTCAGCGGTTTGCTATGTTGCTTCTAACTGCAGTATGTCTCGTCATCAATCAATGTCTCTTCGCGATATCAGTTCTTCATTATGTCGCCATCCGTGTCTCCTTCTAGGCTTTTGAGCAAAAGGAACACTCTGCTCTCGATCCGAACTATCAATATCTCTCATTTCAAATTCTGCAAGCTTTGAAGAGCTAGGTGCTTGAACTGCCAGTTGTGCGCGTGACGTTGACATTCTAGAAATTCCAAAAATTTGCTGCTCCACTCGGTCTCCACGGACCTCAAGTTCGGCGTGGCTGACGACTGAAACAAATAACAACCGAGTCATCCGGTTTCATTAGTGCTTTAAACGAACAGAAAGAAAAAGAGGGTAAATACTAGAAGGTGCCAATGGCTAGAGTCCAGACTGACAGGATGTCTCGGGTACGTTTCGACAGTTCCACTTGGTTGAATACAGCACAGAACTATTTACTCTGCATATTAATTCTCAATTAATTATGAAGTATTCATTATTCTGGTTTAATGATATTGATATTAGAATATTGAAGTAATAGCAACAAAGCGCTATGTGGTTGGCATAGTAGTACTTCGATTATATATTTTTATAGACGTCAACACCAACAATACTCTGGCCAATCACTTTATAAAGCATCATCATACTATTATTCCTCTCTAAAGTCAATCGTCTGCTGATGATATTAGAAATGTCACATAAACTATAGAAACCCTTGACTATACCCTTACCCTCACATCTTGTTGTACAATGACGTCGTATAGTTATCGACATGGATCATCGATCAGGCGATCTAATAATCTGACGACCTGACCATCTCCTGATGCCTCATCGCCATAGCCATGAGGGATAAACGTGATATCTGTCTGTATGGCTTCACCGGACAGTGGTCTACGAAATCTCTACGAGCATTCTTTCATCACACCACACACCGTTCGGTAATCAGCCACGCTACGTATATTCCTACGTCAATGTCGTTCAATTGCCGGAATGGTCAATTGGGCGACAAAAGATGCGTGAATATCGATGTTTGAGGCCTGATTCAGTACAGGGATAGGTTGTTTCAAAGAGTTCTCTCGGACGACAGTGTGGTAGAGATCGCCAGTGTGCAGTTTGGATGGAGTATGTACTCCGTACCACGGCATTGCTGCAGAGGATGAAGTGGCAACCCGAATCGAACGGGTCAACCACTCGATTGATGGATGGATGGAAGATCCCTGTCGAGCTATAATAAAACAATGTTGGAGTACTCCGGATATACGCATTCCCCTCATTTCTCCCCAGTTGTGGATGTGAACTACGGGGGACTACGGAGAAGTACGCATCTAGTATTCTAGTGCCAGTCGGACTAAGGGGTATCATGTTGTCTATTCGGACTTGTCTCTCCCATACCGTGTAGTTATTCTACTCTGTATACTCGATAGACAAACTGCTCCAAATTTTTAAAAACATCTGACTTCAACTTGTCCTGTGCATCCGACCTGTTCCTGTTCGTTCCTGTCCTGAGCATCTCGTGTGGCAAACAGTAACAAAGTTTTCATGAGATACAGCACCGAGGTTGCTGGGTGGCTCCAGACAAGCATTTCTCCACTGCTAAATATACTCGATCTGATTGACGGAATAGTCCCGAGGTCCCTCCGAAGATCTACCACCTTAAACGCTAAATGCACTAAACCTCCTTTTCGGTCACCGGATCCGGTAAGGCATCCGGATGCACATTTTTGCAGCTGTCGGCTGCTGAGGACATGGCAGGCGATTTTGATGGTATTCATCGATGGCATCCTCTAAGCGATGCTCAAATATTGCTGAGTAGATGTATAAAGATATCCTTTGAAGCAGCCGAATATCTTCGGAATCGCAGAAATGGTGGCAATCGGCATCCCGGCATGCGCCCGAGCCTCGGGGAAACCCCGAACCGGCTCGGCCTGCGCCCAGACGGAGAACTCTCAATACGGGATACGGCATATACGGGATCAGTTGTACAGCATCAGCAGCATCATAGTTAATATACCGCACAGTCGGGATGCCGTCGGGTCATCTTCGGTATAGGCCTCGTGATTAGGCTTTCACACGGACCCCGGCCGAGATTATGTAGAGAATACAGGATACAGGCTGTGCTATACAGACCACTATTTCGCTAAATCAGTTAATAAAGGGTCGAGTCTAGATTCTACAGCCAAGGAGGACGAGAGACCAAGATCTAGGCATAATATCATGGCGATGAGAATGGCAATGGGCGCAATATCAAGAAGATCTGGGCAGAGGAAGTAACATCTGGGCATTTCCTTGTCTGGAGATGCAGTCTCAACGTCTCGTCGCACAAGCCGAGATCGTCCGTTGCATTCCGTTGCTCCACAAAATATGATACTGGCGTGGGGGATTAATACAGAGTCTGATGCTCCTTGTCGTTGTAGTATGATGGATATATGGAGGATTGAGACTGTCGCTTATATAGAGTAGAGTGATTTGGATGTTTAGATATACAACACTACGTAGAAGGGTATCCTGTAGAGGAGAGACTGAGAGAGAAGTGAGCGAGATCAGATCTGAACGGAATAATAGACGATGACAGCGACTATCACTGGCATTGTCAGTGGAATTTTCCCGAAGTTGGTCGGTATTACCGTGACGCTCCACCTTCTCCAACTTGCCCGATTCGGTAGTGTGTACGGCCTCCAAACTTAGTATTGTTGAGCGTTGGCAGAGAGCAGCCCATATCCATCCCCACTGTTTCTCTGCTGTTCTCGTGGTCCCATGGGGCATCAAATCCTGGAGTCTGTCCGGCCGATGATGACATAAATCTCGCAGTCTTTTTTTTATGATTTTTTTGCTCTCAACTTATATATGCCCCGGACCTTCGCTGTTCGTTCCATCTGTCCACTCTTCTCTTTCTTCCTCCCCCATCCACCACCACACTCTATAACCCTTTCACAATGGAGAAGAAATCTGAAACCAAGCCTCAGAGCTCCTCTCTGTCTTCTCACACTGAGAATGCCCCCACACAACAATACCAACGCACCCAAAAAGGCCGTATAATCGGAGGCAAATACCGTCAAGAACTCTACGATGACTCCTCGCAACATTCCGACGGCGGGCCTCTGCAAGAGGTTGATATCGACTTGCCCTTGACCGTCACCAAGCACAGGGAACACAATGGAAGCAGCTACATCGTGCTCGACTTCGCCGAGGGCGACAAGGAGAACCCCTTCAACTGGAGTCACGCCTACAGGGCCTTCATCAGTCTGCTGCTGTGCTGCATGACGCTCTTCATCGGTCTCGCCACAACCGCCTACAGCTCCGGATTGGACAAGATGACGGCGGAATTCGGTGTCTCGTCTGAACTCGGACAGCTGGGTCTGTTCACCTTCAACTTCACCTGCGCCCTCGCTCCCCTTTTCCTGGCCCCCTTCTGTGAACTGGCTGGTCGCCGCATCATCTACACTGGAGGTTACGTCTGCTTCGCCCTCATGTTCATCGGTCTTTCGCTCGGTAAGAACATCGCCACCATCCTCGTCTGCCGTGCTCTGCTGGGTCTCTTTGGTTGCATTGGTACCATTCTGGTCGGTGGTACCTTTGGTGACATGTACCGCCCCGATGAGCGTGCCATCCCCATGGCCTCGTTCTCCTTCGTCGCCATCTTCGGTACTGTCGGAGCCCCCATCTACGCCGGATTCATCGACCAGGCTCTCGGATGGCGCTGGGTTGAGGGTATCCAGGGTCTGGCCAACATTCCCCTGGTCATCCTCGTCGCTGTCTTCCTCAAGGAAACCCGTGGCAGCGTTGCCCTGGCCAAGAGAGCCAAGATGCTCCGTGATGCCACTGGTGATGAGCGCTTCGTCACTCTCAAGGACCTCGAAGCTCCCGGTGTCAAGGAGATGTTGCACAACTCGTCCGTCAAGGCCATCCACATGCTCTTCACCGAGCCCGTCGTCTTCGCCTTTGGTATCTGGATCAGTTTCGCCTGGTTCCTGACCTTCCTCTTCCTTTCCGTCATCCCCATCACCTTCTCCGAGAAGAAGGGCTGGGGTGAGGGTGTCTCGGGTCTGCCCTACATCTCCCTCTGCATCGGTACCACCATGGGCTTCGGCTTGAACATGCTGCAGATCCGCAAGTACGAGTCGATTGTCCGCGACCCCAGCAAGCAGGTCACCCCCGAGGCTCGTCTCTACGGTGCCATGTGCGGTGCTGTCTGGCTCCCCATCGGTCTCTTCATCTACAGTTTCACCCAGTACGCCTACCTGACCTGGGTCGCCCCCGTCATCGCCCTGGCTCTCATCGCCATCGGTATCTTCTTCATCTTCGAGTCCTGCTACAGTTTCACCTCCGACTGCTACGGTGAGAACTCTTCCTCTGCCATCGCCGGTCAGGGTTTCATGCGAAACACCCTCGGTGCCGTTTCGCCTCTGTTCGCCTCGCAGTTCTTCCACAACGTCGGCAGCCAGTACGCTGGATTGATTCTGGCTCTCATTGCCACCGTCCTTACCTTCATCCCCTTCATCCTCTTCAAGTTCGGACCCCAGCTGCGCGCACGGTCGAAGCTGGCCAGTTCCGTGCTCAGCGATGGCTCGGATGACGACGAGTAAGTGGTGGATCAGAGTTGAATATCATGGCATTGTTCGCTGGATGAACTGCATGAAACGTGGAATGATTTGCATGCATAAATAGATCGAATGTAATCATAGAATAGCATAAATTGCATAAACTGTACATACAGAAAAATTTTCATTCTTCATTCATATTTCATAAAAAACTCGTCTTAGTAATTATACACGTGCATAAATGTCGCCATCATCCCCGCTTCACTTCTGATTCTCCGCAAACACACGCGACGCGGCACCATGGAGTTCTCCTACATTCTCCTCTTCACTGCCATCTACATCGGTAAGAACGTCTGCATTCTCACATTGTACTTGGTTGCTAATCATCATCAGTTTTCCGCATCGTCAAGAGTCGCATCTCCGATCCTGCAGCCACCATGCCTCACGGAAAAGTCATCGAGGTTGACAAGTACGTCTCCTACATTCTCCGACCAGATACCAAACTAATGATCCTACAGCCCTGTCATCTTCAAAGCTCTTGTCTCTTCCGGTCCCGTCGTCATCGACTTCTTCGCAACCTGGTGCGGTCCTTGCAAGGCCATCGCTCCCGTGGTCGGAAAGCTCAGCGAACAATACACCAATGTGCGATTTATCCAGGTCGATGTCGACAAGATGCAGCAGACCTCGCGCGAGTTTGGAGTGACTGCCATGCCCACTTTTGTTGTGCTCAAGGATGGCAAACCGGTTGGACAGCAAATCCGTGGAGGAAACATGAAGGCTTTGGAGGATGGGATCAAGGCGGCTACCGCGTAGATTATGTGGAGGAGAAGGATATAGAGGCTTCATGTTGATGAATGATAGATCAATACCCGGATCATAACCAATATTTCGTTTTGCCCATGGATACGAATGATAGAGTAGCAATGCTGCAAGATAATCCTTGCTTCTAGAATTTAGAAAGCGTTATTATTCATGTGCACGTGATTTCGTGACTCCCGCCATTCACTCGAATCCGAAGGGCCTCTTCTTCGTCTTTAGGATTAACCATTTGACAATGGCAGAGAAACCTGGCGATGAACACGTCCACTTCACGCAGTGGGCGTTATCCAAGGGGATTGAGATTGATGGCGTCGCGCCCGCCAAATTCCCTGGTCGCGGTCTAGGAATGGTGGCTACGAGAACAATCCAAGTGAGGGCATCCCCAAGCCGATGCAGGGACTGTGACTGACTGGCCAGGAAAATGAGCACATCATCGTGGTTCCTGTGAGGGTGATGTTGACCATTGACTCCGTCCCTGAGCAATTCGTCAAGCAATTCCCAAATGGCACATCTATCCATGCAATTCTAGCCGCATTTCTCACTCATGGAGATGCTGAAGAGCTTCAAAAATGGGACGTATGGCGCAAGGTCTGGCCGTCGCGGGAGAGCTTCGCGGATAGCATGCCTGTCCTGTGGCCTGAACATCTCCAAGCATCCAGCTTCAAGACAGAACATCCTGTTCTTTTACCACCCGCTGCTTCTGGAGTGTGGAATTCAATTCCCAACTCAGATTTCGAATATGATGCAACTTATCAGAAGATTCTCCCAGACCAACAAAAACGACTACATGGAGCCTGGGAGAGTGTCCTTTGTGTGTTTCCCGACACAGACTGGGATGCTTTCTCCTACCACTGGCTCATTATCAATTCGAGGAGTTTCTTCTATGTGACGCCTGGGAAACCACATCCTGAAGATTGGAATGATGCAGTGGGATTGGTTCCTTTTGCAGATTATTTCAATCATGCTGATGATCCGGTTGGTAGTATCCAGTTGGTACTTTGAACATCACTGACACAACAAAGCAAGGCGAGGTCAGCTACGACCAAGATCAGTATACGATCAAGATAAATCGACAAATTGGTAATATTGAATTGTATGCTACCTTGTTCAAAGTTAAGCTGACATTATTTAGAAAAGGGCGAGGAGGTATATCTTAGCTACGGATCGCATTCGAATGATTTCCTTTTCATTGAATGTCAGTTTGCTTAATTGTGCCTGTTGGACAACACTGATTTTAAACAGATGGCTTTTTCCTCGATGATAACCCGTCAGATTCCATATATCTCGACGACATCATCTTCCACGACCTCACCAAAGCCGATCAACATGAGTTAAAGCTTCGGGACTGCTACGGGTATGTGTCCGCCCATTGACTTCCCACCATTGTACACACAGCTAATATGGAGACACAATAGGGACTATCAAATCACACCTTCTGGCGCCAATTCCCGCCTCGAGTCCGTTGCCTGCATGAAATACATGGATCGCAGAGACTGGCAGAAGTACATCCAGGGCCGATCAAAGAAGGGCATAAATGCTCAACAAACGGCAGAGATTATCTGTGGCTGGATTGAAGTTTACCTGGAAGAGAGCAATGTGGCCATCGAGAAGATTGAAGCTATGCTGCCTCAAAACCAGGATGGAAAGGTGTCTATGATACTGAGCAGATGGATCCAGATTAAACGTTTGTGTGAGGATGCATTGAGTGGTATTTGCTCACATAATGATGATACCAATTGAGCTTGTTACGTCTGTATGATTAAATGTATAGAGTCAAGGAATGAACATGTTATACTGATGTCTTGAATTGTGGGTTCTTGTTAATCTGGTGACCGAGGAAAGACAACCCATGGTTCAGCTCATCGCTAGATATTTCCGATACTGCAGCTGTAAGAATGACGTTGATCTCTGCTGTAAATAATTCTACCTAATTAATGAAAGATTTCTGCTTGCATGTCTTCAAAGTTGAATATTCTCAACCTGCTTAGTAAAGCTGCCCCTCGATCTCCAACGCGGGGAAAAATCCTACTCGACTTCTCCATCAAACTCTTCAAAGCTCAGCCATGTCTTCCACTACGCCTGCCGGCTCGTCCGACGAGACATACGTCCCTCCCGATGCCCATATTAACCACGATGCCTCGATAAAATACTGGAATGAAGTCAGCGCCAGTTCCAGCGGCATGCTGGGCATGCTCGGCGAGTATCCCTGGTACACGCGCATTGATCTTCGAGGCTCCAAGACCTTTCTGACCAAGGCGCGTCGATTGATTCCGGCCTGTTCGACACAAGAAAAATTCAAGCTAGGCGTGGACTGCGGCGCAGGAGTTGGTCGGATAACAGAGGGATTCCTCAGGGAGGTCTGCGAAGTGGTGGACGCTGTCGAGCCGGTGGAAAAGTTCACCAAGGTGCTACACGAAGGACATCTGAAGGATAAGGGCATCATTGGGGATATTTACACAATGGGAATTGAGAGCTGGAATCCGGAGAAGAAATACGACTTGATCTGGACGCAGTTCTGCGTGGGACATCTCACAGACGTCCAGTTAGTCGAGTACTTTGCGCGATGTCGCGATGCTTTGACGGAGACCGGCGTTATGGTCGTCAAGGAGAACATGTCGACTGATTTGCGAGGAGAGGATATGTACGATGACGAAGACAGCAGTGTGACCAGGACGGATGAAAAGTTCCGCAAGCTTTTCAAAGATGCTGGGATGAATGTCATCCTGTCTGAGATCCAGACTGGATTCCCAAAGAGCTTCAAGCTTCTTCCTGTCAGGTCGTATGCCTTGCGACCGAACAGCTGAATTGTCAGCCTCTACACGTACGGAACGTTGCCATGGTATTCGAAAATCAGTGCTCCAGATTTTAGCCAGCTTCATGACATTCTTCGACCTGGTCCATGTTAGCTGTCTTTGTTCCTTGATCTTACCGATTGATTGCTTGCTACAGTCCGACGATTCATCAACTTTATTTAGATCCTGGTAGACCTTGTCCCGGATCTTGACGCAACTGGGCGACAGCGACGAATCACCGCGACCCTAGCGGCCTCACTCCATGAAGGATCTGCGCGAGTTGAGATCTCATGACAATTCAGCTAAAGGTGAATTTCGGCGGAAACAGTCGATTGGTATTGATCTGGACACCGACCATCTCAAATGATATCAACTTTGCCAGACAATACAATTGTTCAACTATACCATAGGCTCGTACATCTGGCACTGAATGTAGACCTCACATTGGTGATGTTCTTATATCTAATTATGGTTTCAAATGGCTTGTTACGCCAATTTTCTTTTCCACAGCCCTACTTCAGCCTCTGTTCCCGTTTCACCTAGGCTGACTGTGATCTACGAGGTACACGTCCAATCCGCTCGGTTCTGGTTTCCCCATCACCATTACATCATTTTCTTGGGTATGATGAGAAGGCAATTCCAGGCCGACAGAATCTTATTCTACAATAATGGCACTATGATCAGAATGACGGACGGTTCCTTCTGGGCGGCAGAGATGCCCTTTTTCCTGGTCTTGCAATAGAGATCTGTAGGAACTGAAGGAATTGAGAGGGTTATCTTATGATAGGCAATTGATGGTTTGGTTCAGTTGAAGTAGCATGATGTGATAAAGTCATCATGATGAATCATTTCTATAGGAACAATATTCAAGCCAGGAAGTTGTTCTTGTTCTACTCTTCTAAGGTACTCTTCTGCTCCCATTCCCACAAGATGGCTTCATTGACTGTACACAATCTTGTTCAAAACCAAAGACATGTAGAGCAGGCATGGGAGAGATTCGAGGAGAAACAAGCAGCGCGCGAGGCAGAGATTCGACGATCAGGAAGGAAAGTCACTGTGATGAGTGACAAAGAGTGGGATAGAATCGAAGAAGCAAGGAAAACGCTCGACGGGTATACCCGGGAATTCGAGGAAGAAACCTCATTGCGAGACCAGGAGATTCAACGTCAGATCAAGGACTTTTTCTCCACAAATAAAAAGGCAGATGCATGCGACGAAGCCGTTTCCAAGGTGTCTGAGAGCCTGGGCCTGTCCCTGAGGATGTACCTTCAAGCCATATGTGATCCTCATTTCTCCCGGATGGAAATCAACAAAGCCGGCAAGGCGATCAGTAACCCGTTCGACCCGGTGTTTATTCCTGGGTATATGACCGATCCTAACCTGTTAGATCCCCACACGGTGCTACTTCGAAGCTTCCAAAATGCATTTTCGCCAGGCCACGAACATCTAGGTTTCTGCAAAGGCCGGAAGGCATTTACTGCTGCCCACGGGAGCATGGAAATGTACAGTAAGGCTAAGGAGAGTGAGGACCCAAGCTCTGTTACCGATACCGAGAAAAGGGTACGAGAATATCCATTTTGTCCCTGGAGGGGATGCTGATCAAGAAACAGAAAGCGCCCGAATTCATGCTGTCTGTGCTTGACGAAGAAGAGTTTGACACCGAGACCGAGAGGATGGTAGTCAGGGCAACATTGGAGAACGAGCAGACCAAAACGGCGTTTCTCACTCTCGTCAAGGGCCTTTGTATGGCGTGGAGTCCCGTTGTGCTGGCTTTGGGGGGCGCCATGGCAGAAGCTGCGCCCTTTACATACGAAGGAGCAGATGGCCTGCCCCCGGACTACGGACCAGAGGTTGAAAAGGCCCGGAAGGCGCAGGTCGAAGCCATGGAACTCATGGAAACCAAGTGAGATGTAGTTATCTACTTGTTTACTTGATGGCAGTAGGAATATACTACTCCACGTGGTGTGTCATGTGACTGTAGACCGATAAATAAAAGCGGCTGAAATAACTGAAGCTGAATGTTTCGACCAACAGTCAAGATGCAGCGACCCAGGCATCATCTTGATCCTCAGCGAGAGGGCCTTTTAGTGAGAGAGCATGATGATGATGATTCGAGTGATGGTGATGATGCCCCTGGCAATACCCACCGCCATCTGGGCCTCTTCTCAACAACATTCCTAATGTGAACCTCCCCACATCGAAACCAAGGATAATATCTAATTTGACAGAACAAATCGCATGATTGGAACGGCCATCTTCTCCGTCCCCTCGTCCATTTCGGCCAGTGTTGGCAGTGCCGGTGCTGCTCTGTGTCTCTGGGCTGTCGGCTTCATTCTATCCCTTTCCGGTCTGATGATCTGGCTGGAATTGGGCTGTCTTCTGCCTCGCAGTGGAGGTGAAAAGGTCTATCTTGAAACTGCCTATCGTCGTCCGCCGTTGCTGGCGACGACTATTTATGCGACGCATGTTATTTTCCTGGGATTTACCGGTATGTACTTCATATAGTACCCTGTCTATGATGCTAATTCCGTAGGAAATGGGAGTATCGCAGTGGCAGAGAATCTCCTGCTGGCCGTCAGTGGCACTGCCAATGACTGGACCAAACGATGCATTGCCATTGCAGTGCTGGTGCTCATTTCCTTTCTACATATTAAAGCAAAGACCTTCACTGTCAAACTCATGGTGTGTCTTCTTCCTCAACCAACTCCATAGATAATTCTGACTCTGTAGAACGTCCTCGCATCTGTCAAAATCCTCATTCTGGTTATCATCATCCTCGCCGGTCTTTGGGTTCTTGGAACAGATCAATCCAATCCCAGAGTCCCTCATCCGGGGGCCAGCTTCAACCAGCCATTCGCTGGGTCATCATCCAGCGTATACGACTATTCTAATGCCCTGTTCAAGATCATCGCCACTTACCAAGGGTGGACCAACGCAGGCTATGTCTTGGATGAAGTTAAAAATCCCCGGCGAACTCTGAAGATGGCCGGAGTCCTAGGCGTTGGCTCGGTCGGAATCTTGTATATCCTCGTCAACATGGCCTACTATGCTGTCTGTACACCAGAGGAACTCAGCCAGACTGGCGTTACGGTCGTGGCGCTGTTTATCGGCAAGGTTTTTGGTGAGACCATGCAGTGGTGCACTGCTCTTCTCGCTGCAACTTCGACATTTGCGACCCTCTTGACGGGCTCATTTACTATGTCTCGTGTTATCCAGTCTTTGGCTAAAGAAGGCGTGTTGCCATTTACCTCTTTTTTCGCAGGGAGTGCGCCATCCGGGTCTCCCAACGGTGCCTTTTTGGCCCTCTTCGCCACGTCCGCCGCGATGATCATTTTGATGCCGTTTGGAGAGGCATACAACTTCACCGTGGATGTCGGACAATACGCTATGGCGATTATCTACTTTGCCGTCGTGGTTGGGCTATTCATCATCCGGAAACGCACCGTGTATCCGCACCGGACGTTCCGCGTGTGGACCAGCGTTGCGTGCTTATTCATGGCGATGCAGACATTCCTGGTTCTATCGCCATTCCTGCATAATAGTGCATCCACCTCGAGCAGCATTCCGTTTTGGCTGATGCCGATAGTGGCCATTCTGGCGTTGTCGGGGGGGATTGCGTATTGGTATGGATGGTTTATTCTGCTTCCGCGGATAAAGGGATTTGTATGGGAGAAGAAGAGCTCGACGTTGGCTGATGGGACGGAAGTTGTTGTCTGGACCAAGGACCATCAGGATTGATCTTGTCTTGTATATCTATACTTGTTTTCTTCATAAAATGCGGGGATAAATATATTCCCATCATGCAGCATCATTGGCCAATGATACCCCACGTCTCCATACTCCATCCCCTCTTCCCCGCGTGGGATGCAATTCTTTCTTCTTTCATTCTCTTCTTCCCTTGTCAATATTCATTCAATTCATATACACATTCAGCATGGGCAAAAGAATCATCGTCACCGGTGGCTCCGGCAAGACCGGCACTCTCGTCATCCAACATCTCCTCGCCCAAGGCCATACTGTCCTCAACCTCGATCTCGCTCCTCTTCCTTCCCCTCTATCTTCGCAAGTCCACACCATCAAGACCGACCTCACCAACCCCGGCCAGGTCTTCTCAGCATGTCTATCTCACTTCCACCTCACGGAGCCCTTCAATTCCTCCAAACATGACCCTCTCAACACCCCCGCAGACGGCATCATCCATCTCGCCGCCCTCCCCCAACCTCTCCTCGTTCCAGACACCGAAACCTATCGCGTCAACACTCTATCCACGTATAACATTCTCGAAGCAGGCTGCAAATTAGGCATCCCCAAGATCATCCTCGCTAGTTCCGTGTGCGTGTACGGAATCGCCTACGCAGAAGGCGATGTCCCCTACCCCAGTTTCCCCATCGACGAAACAATCGACGTCGACCCAATGGACGCATACGGGATTTCGAAAGTCTGCGCCGAACGCACCGCCCGTGGCTTCGCACGCCGTTTCGCAGGAAAGGTCGACATCTACGCCATGCGTCTAGGCCGCGTCGTGGCACCGGAAGAATACGAACAGGCGATGTGGAAGAGCTACGTCCAGGAGCCTGAGAAGTGGAAGGTGCACGGGTGGAGTTACATTGACGCACGGGATTTCGGGCGCATGTGTGAATTGTGCGTGTTGCGAGAGACTGGAAAGGATGGATTTCAAGTGTTTAATGCGACGAACGATGAGATTACGAATAGAGAAGAGACGGCGGCGTTTTTGAAGCGAGTGTGTCCTGGGGTGGAGTTTACGCGGGAGATGGGACAGACCGAAGCACCGTTTAGCAATCGCAAGATTAAAGAGGTGTTGGGGTTCAAGGAAGAGCATAACTGGAGGAAGTATTATAAAGATTGATCCATCTAGATGCATGAGGTGCATGCATGCATGTATGCGTTGTATGTATGCGTTGTATAGCAAAACAGGATATCAGCCATGATGCCATGGTCCTTTCTCCCTATTTAAACAACACAGCCTCCCTGTCTATTCCATCAATTCATCCACTACAAAATGAAGTTTATCGTCGGAGATCGAATCCGCATGCACGGACGAGCAGTTGGTATGGTTGAATCTATACAGAAGAACAAAGAGTAACTGGATAGGCTATCCGGAGAAGATTGCTGAAATCATCGAAGTCCTCGAGTCAGAAGGACTCTTTCGTTATCGAGTAAGTGTTCCTTTCTGATGAAGAACTAGCTAACGATAGCAGGTCAAGTTTGACGATGGAACAGAAATGGTGGTGATGCCTGGACCGGAGAGTGTCAAGGTGTAGATGGAATGTGAGGGTCAACTGGACGTCAATCAATCAGAACCATTCAATATAAATATCATCTATCATCATCTATCTCATATCATCTTCGTTCTTTATATCTAAACCATGCGAAAACACCCTCGCGAGTGCAACTTTCCCAACGGGACCTTTTTCAAAAAGAAAGAGGGGACGGTCTTTACCGTCAACGAAAAGGCATTCCATCTGAGCAGAATTATCAAAGAGATATTTCAGCGCGACTGAATGCTATAATGTCTTCTTTGAAGCCACCGACACTGACAGCAAAGTCGTCTTGAGATTTTACTACGAGTATGTGTGCTTGGTATTATTGAATCTGCAATTAACAATGCTCAGAATGCACCCTCAAATCCACTTGGAAACTACTGTCATTGGTAATAATATCAACTGCCATGTACATTGCCATCTGCCCGACTAGGCAGATGCTGCTGCGATGAATTCCCCCACTCCTCATCCATCGTCTGCATCGAAACAAGTAGATCACTCTTGCCTTTCTTCCTCGCAGGACCACCTCCAGAAGCCTCCGCCTGATTCATCCGATTTAGAGGATAAGCACCCCCACTGTGTTCGTCCAGACGCTCAAAAGCCTGTGGATCGGAGATGGCGTATTTGCGCTGGGACGAGAAGATCGTCGGCATGGCTCGCGAGAGAATGACTTTCATCAGAGGCATGTTGGCGCAGATGATGGCCAGTTCGGGCTCGAGGACAGTCCACATGACGCCCAGCTGGACGGAATGGGTGATGTCGTTGAAGTCGATGTCCATGAGGGCTTTGAGGCGGATGATGCTGATGACGGATACCCTAGATGGTCAGTATCATAGTATACCAATATGGGTGGAGGACATACAGCAATCCCATGCAGAACACAGAGCATAACGCAATCTTCTTGGCTATATTCAACTGCAGTTTCCAAATATGCGGCAGTGGCAGCGCCATCACCATCAAGTCCGTGATGAGGTTCAGAATGCCTGCCACCACATACGCTGCATTGCGATTCCCACACTTTCCCGGCACCGTCATATCCCAGTTCAATGCCAGCGGGCGACAAAGTAGAAAAGTTTCGAGAATAACGCTGATGGCCCACATCCAGACAATGGCCATGGTGACAGCGACGCTGATCTTGAAGTTGCGTTTGGTGCCGAAGATGCGGGTGACGAAGAGCATGATGGAGGTTTTGATGAGACCCATGACGATGCCGTACAGGGCTTCGAGGGGGAGGATGGTCTTCAAGGTGATGACGACCGAGGATGGATCGATCGTGCTGGCGTGTCGACCAGCGCCGCCGACAATAGTCACTGTTATTAGATGAGGATGAGGATGAGGCTATACAGAAGATGGAAAACATACAAACATATTCAATGGCAATATCGCAGTACACGATGAACTGATCCATTAACAACCTTATATCCCATCTCAGCTGAAATACTCACCAACGCAGCAATAATCAACCATTCTGGCGCACCAGGCTTGGTCTGTCGCAGACGCAGCGCATACAGCCTCAGCCCGGTCATCAATGTCGCCAAAGCGCCAAAGAAAGTCACGGCAATGACTGGATTCCGGGCCAGCGGAACATCCAGCGAGTATGTCTTCATCTTCAAGATCCTATATGTCTGAAAACATTCAAAATGGGGGTTAGGGGTGGAATAAAAATAATGAAAATAATCTGATCTGTCGCGTGAAACGAGATCGGCACGAGCCACTGATTTTATGGCTTCCCCGGCAATAGCTTCATCTGCCATTTGATCCCATTGGCCTGGGAGAGAGGAATGGGGCTTGCTAACTGCTTTGATGTCGCTATAAAAACGGCGGTTTTAGCTCGTTTCCGGCAAGTTTCGTCCGACACTAACGATCCTTTGTTGGGGGCGAATCCTGCAGAATCCTGAAGACAATGTCTGTCTGATGCGATGCAACGTCAAAGTATATCAGATGAAAAGCGAGATAAGGTTTATAAGTAGATACATGGATGTATTGGATCTTCATTCTACACACACGGCAAATACAACCACACTACAACTGCATGGACAATGAACGCCTGGTCACCCCGACGATCATCGCCAATGCTTCATTTAGTCCATTTAGCTCTGACAGCTCCGGCTTCCGCCCGTTGCCCCGCCTCGTGTTGCTGTGGATCAAGCGTTGGTTGTCTCCTTGATTGAGATGGATTGATGAAGAAGCATCTTCAGGGATGTATTATCCTGCAGATAAAAGGATTCCTTCCCTGCTCCTTCCCTGCTCATTTCATTCTCATCCTCAGCATCTCCATCATGACCATCGACACTTCCATCCCCACCAACCTCCATGAATCCTACGACTATATCGTCGTAGGAGGAGGCACTTCTGGCCTCGTTGTTGCCAACCGCCTCACTGAAGATCCTTCGGTCAATGTCCTCGTTCTCGAGGCTGGCAGCAACCGCGTCGATGATCCTCGCATTGCTGCTCCTGGTCTTGCCGTGGCCACCTACGATGACCCCGACTTTGACTGGTGCTTGACCAGTGTGCCTCAAGTATGTCTTCTACCTTTTATTGCCACCTATCTAACAATTTAGGAACACCTCAATGGCCGTCGTCTGGCTGAACCCCGTGGTCGAACCCTCGGAGGATCCTCCGCCATCAACCTGGGCATGGTCATCTATCCCAGCAAGACCGACCTGAACGCATGGGAGCAGCTGGGCAACGACGGCTGGAACTGGGAGTCAATCTCGCCATACATGCGCAAGTCGCAGACCTTCACTCCCCCTTCCGCTGAAGTCCGCGAACAGCTCTCGCTCAACTACCTGGATGAGTCGATCCAGGGCACCGACGGTCCGTTGCAGGTATCCTTCGGTGAAGGCCCCTTTCTTCCGTTCAACAGTGCCTGGCCAAAGGTGTTCGAGGCGTTGAATCATAGCATCACGGGTGATCCCATGTCTGGCGTGGCGCAGGGGGCCTTTTGCAATCCCGGTTCTATTCATCCGACAACAAGACATAGGAGCCACGCGGGCGTGTCTTACTATAACGCCGAGGTGGCGCAACGGGCAAACCTGCGTGTCGTGACAGACGCACTGGTAGAGAAGATCATCTTGAAGAAACAAGGCGAAGATGTCATCGCGACAGGCGTGCAATTCACCGGGAAAGACGGCGTCCAGCAGACCATCTCAGCAGGCGCAGAAGTCATCCTCGCAGCTGGCGCCATCAAAACCCCTCACGTCCTCGAACTGTCTGGAATTGGCGATGCCAAACTGCTTCAGTCTCACGGGATTGAAACTGTGATTGACAACCCTGCCGTCGGTGAGAATCTGCAGGAACACGGCTTCGTCCCGTTCAGCTGGCAGATGGCAGACGGTTTCATGGGAGGTGAAGCCCTGCGGGAGCCTGAAATCGCGAAGATGGCGATGGAGGGATGGCAGACAGCCGGTGCTGGCCCGCTGGGTCTCTGCGCGATTCACTCTGCATACATGACGCCTCCCGATCTGCGCGATGGCGAGATGAATCGCCTCATCCAGGAGTATCTCACGACGCCTGCCACCCCAGGCTTGGAGGCACAATATGACGTCCTCCGTCAGCTTCTCGAAGACACCAACGAGCCAAGTGGACAATACACCATCGCGC
Source organism: Aspergillus wentii DTO 134E9 (assembly GCF_001890725.1). Lineage (NCBI taxonomy): Eukaryota > Fungi > Ascomycota > Eurotiomycetes > Eurotiales > Aspergillaceae > Aspergillus > Aspergillus wentii. The sequence goes on from NW_024467833.1 coordinate 86,314, forward strand.
CATTCGAGGCAACGCCTGAAAAGGGGCCCGCCATGAAAGGCATTTTCTCCATGGCCGAGCCAGGCAGCTTCCTCAGCATCGTCGCCGTCTTGAACCGACCTTTCTCGCGAGGATTCGTGCACACCCAGTCCAACAATCCCAAAGATCTCCCTCTCTTCGACCCCAAGTTCCTTTCTCACCCATTGGATATGGAGCTTCACGCACGACACACCAACTGGCTGGAGACACTGGCAGGCACAGAGCCCATGGCCTCGCTCCTGAAACCCAACGGACGCAGACTGCACCATCACGAACGCGTCTCTAGTCTCGAGACAGCGCGCGAGTTGACGCGTGACCGTATCGTCGCGCATTACCACGTCGCCGGTTCGTGCGCCATGATGCCGAAAGAGAAAGGAGGTGTCGTCGATTCCAAGCTGAAGGTGTATGGGACGAAGAATCTGCGAATCGTGGACGCCAGTGTCCTTCCTGTGATTCCGAGAGGAAATATCCAGACGACGGTGTATGCCGTGGCGGAGAAGGTGGCGGATATCATCAAGCAGGAGAGGAAGCTGTAGAGTAACATTATGTACATATTCATATACTATTTTATCTTCATCTATTGAGTAATAGTACACCACCACCGCAGCCGATTCGCCTGAAATATAGCATCCAACTCCAGTGACACCCCTTTCGTCTCGGGGCCAAGAAAGCACAATCATCAATTCAATGGCCGTAGATCTTTACATAGCAAAATATTACCTTTTTGGTAAACCTGGATGTAATGCGGGGAATAATGCGGGGAAGAGGTATACATGGAATCTAATAAGGGTAACCAGAGCCACGAAAAGCTTCATTTCATCCCAAAACACTCGGCAGAGCCCAGATTAAACTCCATCCCGCCATTAATATCCCCATCAGGCGTGCTTGGCCGCTGATTTGAGGACGGATTCAAAGTCAAAAATATGATTTCCGTATAGTGTCATGCAGTCCCAAATAGGTAATCCGAGCCACGGCTGCCACTCTTTACCCTTAGATATATTTACTAATAAATACCAATGAATTCCATCCATTCGACTATACAGTCTCTAGCACCTGTTATCCTTGACAATGTTTCATCCTTGGATAATATTCCTCCTCGCCCTCTTCGGCACCCTCATCGAAGCCTCCCGGTGTAATATCACCTCAACTCACCAACATCAACATCGTCTATTCATCCTCAGCGACATCGCCAATGAACCAGACGACGCACAGTCTCTCGTCCGACTCCTGGTCTACTCCAACGAATTCCACATCAAAGGACTAGTAGCCACAACCAGCTTCTGGCAAAACGACACCACGCGTCCTGACCAAATGCACAACATCGTAGACGCATATGCCCAAGTTCTGCCCAATCTGAAGAAACACGCCGCTGGATATCCAAATGCGAGCCATCTACATTCGCTGATCAAATCAGGCTCAACACGCTACGGCCAAGCAGGCGTGGGAGAAGCACAGGACAGCGACGGATCAAATCTGCTCATCCAGGCCGTCGACGCATCAGATAAACCACTCTGGGTTCTCGCATGGGGAGGCGCGAATACCCTCGCCCAGGCACTCTGGTACGTCCAGAACACCCGAACCACCCGTGAAACCGACAACTTCGTCTCCAAGTTACGCGCCTACGCCATCTCCGATCAGGATAACAGTGGGCCGTGGATTCGACGGACCTGGCCGGCGCTGTTCTACATTGCCAGTGTGCATCATTTCAACCGATATGCCCATGCGGCCTGGGGAGGGATATCAGGGGACAAGTATTACCATTTCCCCAGTGCTGCAGATGAAGATGTTATTTCCGCCGCCTGGCTCAAGGAGAATATCCAAATCGGTCCGTTGGGTGCGAAATACCCAGATGCCGACTTTATCGTCGAGGGTATGTCGTCTCTTCCACTAATAGCTACAAGACTAATGTCACAGGCGATACCCCCTCCCTCCTCTACATGATCCCGAACGGTCTTTCAGACCCCCAGCAACCTGAATGGGGATCGTGGGGAGGAAGATACGGACCCGTCGCATGGGGCGAAGGCCACTTCGCAGATAGCATCGACACGATCCTCGACGGCGAACGAACCATAATGAGTTCACAGGGAACAATCTGGCGATGGCGACGAGCGTTTCAGAACGACTTCAAAGCCCGAATGCAATGGACGATCCAGTCTGAATACAAAAACGCAAATCACGCACCGCTCGCGGTGGTGAATGGTGACTCGACCCGTGATGTCTTGGAATATGTCGTGCAGGCGGACCAAGAAGTCATCCTCGATGCATCTACTTCGTGTGATCCAGATGGCGATGGTGTCTCTTTTAAATGGTGGCAGTACCTAGAGCCGAGTTCGAATTTGAATTCGCCACGACGGGATGTTCCGGTGTTGGAATTGGGCGAGACGAATTCTACTAGATTGGTTGTGAGGATGCCATCTGCTGATGTTCTGGGCAGGTCAGGGCGAGGAGTCGATCCGGCTGCAGACAAGCATTTGCATGTTATTTTGGAGGTCTCGGATGGGGAATTGGTTGCGTATCGCCGCGTGATTCTCACCACTAAGGGATTTGCATGAGGACGTGATGAATATATTACAGTCAACTTCAATTTAAATCAGCTTAATCTAGCTTCTATTATCTGCAAATCTGAATGCTATATGCCATAATCCGTAATGTAACTACTTAACTCATGGTTGAGTATTTCCAGTTACTCACCATACGTTCAATGCTATATATGAATCTACATCTGCAAAGCGTGGCCGTGGTATTTGCTGGGCGTAGCGTCGAATGCCTGGCTTTTGACGCCAGTTCGCTCAGGGAAGCCATCAAAAGACACGGCGTAGGTGGCGACGGAGTGGGAAATAAGCTGCAACAGTCAGTATGGTTCATAACTATAACTAGAAGGTCATACCTTTGTGCTCCATTCCCAGGCAGTCAGGTTGACATTGCCCACGTCGTCACACAGCTGGTGGTAGCACGGGTCAAACGCAACGCCAGCCTTGCCGCCAAACATTTCCTCCTCCTCCTTGGTCTTGATCACCTCGGCACCGGTTGCGATGCCACCACCGGGGATACCGTTCTTGATGAATCCATCGTAGTCGCTTCGTCCGTCAAAGGGAATGAAAGTGTAGTTCAGTCCGTTGGACTCGTAGAAATCAATGTACAAGTCACGCAACTCCTCCGATCCAACAGGGTTGGCAGCATTGGTGGCATTGTAGATTTGGTACGCGAAGTTGGGGCCAGCCATCATGTCATAGTCCATGAAGAGACGGATCTTCAGGTTCTCATCCTCGGGGAGGACAGAAACGTAGTAGTCCGAACCGAGGAGACCTTCTTCTTCACCCGCCCACCAGGCGAAACGCACGCAGTTGTTGACACGGTAGTTGGTCAGTTGGGTAGCAACCTCCAGCAGACTGAGGGAACCGGATCCGTCGTCGTTGATACCAGGGCCAGCCTCGACACTGTCACTGTGACCACCCAGCATCACGCAGTTTTCGGGGTCACCTTCGGTGGTTTGGGCGATGACGTTGGTAGTGGTGATGGACTCGACGGTCGCGTCCATAAAGGCAATAGCATCGACCTTGTCTCCGTTCTTGAGCTGCTTGAGGTACGGCGCGGCATCAGCCTTGGAAATACCAAAGCTAGCCACATGGTACGGAGAGGGTGTACCCAGGGTACCGCCAAAGTCACCTTCCTCGTTATTGTAGATGACAGCAGCGAGGGCGCCGGCTCGTCCAGCCAACTCAGACTTGGTACCGAACGGACAGGTACCACGGCTGATGAATGCAATCTGCCCGGTGAGATCGGTCGGGTAGTCTGATTTCTCGCATCCAAAGTTGGACACGAGGGCAAGAGGACCGTACACAGGCTCGTGGTCTTTGGTCGGGGGCGTCAAAGCCATGGGCTGAGCAGACTCGGGCACATCACGGCCGATGACGAGACGGGATTCTTTCACGTTGCCTGTGACGGCGGGGAAATCCTGCGTCGACAGATTGTAGTAATCGCCCAGAGCGTCGATTGTGTCGTAGATGTACTTGAGGGTTCCGCGGTGGCCTGGATGTATTAGCGGTCAACAGAGTAGCTGTTGATGTAGCCATACCTGGACTGCCGATGACTCGTGTAGGATGGCCGAATTCATCGATACTCGACTCGGCAATGTGGTAGAGCTCTTTGGCTCTGCTGAGCAGGTTGTCTGCGTGAATCGTCTTTTGCAGCGATGCGGAGTCAACCAGTTCCCGTCCAGCTACACCGACAGGAGCCTGGTGCTGCGGCTGGTGCCCAAGGGGCAATTGGAGGGCCGAAGCCTCTCCGAAAAGCAAGAGAGCAGCAGTAAGTTTGGCAAGAGCCATGATGAAGCTCTCTGATACAAGAAGATGGATAGAGAAGAGAAAGAGTCACAGGTTGAGAGCTCCGGAGCTGATCAGCTGCTCTGGCGTCACTTCAGCTGACCGGCGATCATTGGCGGGAAGATTGTTGTTCCCAAAGGAGGGCAGCCAATGATCGGGCGTGTTGATATCGTGTGGATCTGGGATCTGCCCGCTGATAGGCTAGAATGCAGCTCCTTGCATCGGGTTATCTGAGGGTGCATTCTGGTCTCTGATTGGTTAGAGCAGTCCGAGAGAGTCACGAGATGTCGCCATCATCTGGTTATTTTGCTCATTTTCTGTATATTTATGTTACATTAGGATGAGAAGAGATGGTCAATAAATCAGGGGGTTGAAGGAGTGGTGGATGAACGTGAATGGTACCTGGCATATATATCTCCGCATGTTCATCAGGCACAAACACCATAGCTCGACTATCTTGATTACCAGATGCATAAACAAACCGAGTACAACTCAGATAGTTATAAGTATGTGAGTAGCATTCCAACAAAAGTCAAAAAAGAAAGAGAACCAGTCGTTTTTATAATGAGAAGAAAAAAATGCAAAAAAATGGACTCGCGGGGAATCGAACCCCGGACCACTCCCATGCTAAGGGAGTATTATACCACTAAACCACAAGCCCATTGGATGAAGGACACGTGAGTTAAGTGTTATACCACCCAATTCACATCACAGGAAATAAAGTCAATCCATATCGAATTGGCCAATCAGATTAGCAGCTGGAACCATGCCTTGGTTCATTCATGCCCTCGTGGAAACTGGATTGTGTTTCCATATATCTCTTGGTATTCTCATTCTCAGTATAGATGCGATTAGAGAATCAGACGCAATTGGATCACTGATGCTAGGATAGATTCCTTATCGCCAGTTGACCGCAATTCTGATCCACAGTGGCGTTCGTGAATCTGATCTGCTTATACAGACATCGCAGTGGGTCTGAATTTTCATTCCATTTTTCATCCCGTGTGTCTCCCTCGGAATCGCCCGTAAGTCAGCTGTAGACACTCACAATGGCAGTCGGCGCAGTCACCGCCATCCTCAAGCCCAGAGCAACAGTGAAAGATGGCTCTCTTAACCAGCCCTGGGTGCATCCCCATGTTTCCCAAAGTCAAGATCCCGTCAAAGGCCGGCAGCTCCACGTTACGGCGCCCATTGCAACTGGAGAGATCCTCATGGCCGACACTCCGTATGCTGTGATTCCAGTAGTGGACGATCCCATCAGCAGCACCGAGATCTTATGCAGTAATTCCACCTGCCATCGCAAGGTGTCGAATAGAGTCACCTGTCCGAACCATTGTGTGCCAGAAGTCCTCTGGTGCAGTGATATCTGCCGGGAAGCCGACAGAGCCCGTCATGGCTTCGAATGCGCCTGGCTCAAGACAAAGGGTGCGGTGCTACGCTCCAACGAGGGCGAATACTACTTTGGTGTGCTTTGGCTGATTGTGCGAGTTCTGGCCGCACGATCTGTCGAGTCCAAGTCTGTGCGAATAGGCAGAGAAAAAGAACGATTCTCCAGCGGCTGGACCGCGATGAAAGAGCTCTGCGATAACCGCGGATTATGGCCTGAAGCTGAACTGGTGCAATGGAGGATGCTGGTGGAGAAATATCTCTGCGATCAGTCCTTACAGACCAGCTTCAGTGCAGAAGAGATGTTGACTTTGATCTGCCAACAAGAATCAAATTCATTCGGTTTATATCCCCGTGCGACTGGGCTGTCTGATGGCATCGATCGAGGGGAACAATATGCAGCAGCCATCTATCCGAGATCATCCATAGCAAATCACTCCTGCTGTCCGAATGTAAGTCTAATGTATGATATTTATTGAATGTATATACTAACAACAGCAGATCACGCACAAACCAGATGAACAAGGACGGATGGTCTTCACGGCATCCAAAGACATCGCAGCGGGCGAGGAATGCTGCATTTCCTACTTTGACCTGTCGAAATGCGTCGATGTCAGCATGCGACAGAAAAACCTCAAAGAATTATTCTCTTTTGGCTGCCAGTGCCAGCGATGCGTGGCTGAACTGCCGTCCGAAGAAGAGATCTGGGGTGCTCTTCCTTTTTGTTGAGATATGACGACGATATAGACTATATATGATGAATGCTTGGATCATCGCTGCCTATTTTTTTCACCTCACATCACCACATTTAATCTAGATAATCTATCCCATCTCATCTATTATCAAACTCTCAAAATGGAAAAACTCCTCTCTATCCTGCTTCTCCTGGTCCTCCCTGTTCTCCCAGGCATCCTCCTCTATCTCCAAACCCCCAAACCCTCCTGCCATCCTCCCCTCTGCACAACATGCCAGAAGAAAATCTCCCGATCTGCTCGCACTGCTCGCTATCCCCAAGACCAAGATGCCCTCATCTGCCGTATGCCCATCGAGGTCATCTTGCACATCGCCCAGATGCTCCCACCCGACTCGACGGCCGCGATGGCCCTCACCTGCCGATCCATGCTGGATATCCTCTGGGAATACTCGCTGGAAGCGAATAAGAAACACGGCTGCAGTTTCTGACTCTCGTGCAGCCAGAGATGAACGAGCATGTTCTGTGCCACTCCTGCGCGGTCTTTCACGACAAAAGCTCCATCGACACGTGCTATAATGAATCTTCCCTTAGAACCATCGACGTCAGACATGGTTTCCCGTTTACATGGGCTTTGCAGATTCGAAACTTCCACCGCTACGGAAAGAGTCACGCTGTGAACCCTCATATCCTGCATCGCAGCCATCTCGAGACACATTATACCGGGGCGGCCTTACGGTTCTCGCGGAGACGGAAGTGGGAGTATCGAACTACAGCAGATGGGATCATGATGAAGCAGCGTATTTCGGTTAGCTTCGACAGCGACGACAGGCAGATCCAAGAGGAAGAAGCCTTTGGGTCGGACTATTTCATCTGCCCTCATCTCGAATGGGAGGAAGTGTTTAGCAAAGACCGTCTGTCAGAGAAACAAGAGACGGGAGTCAAGTGTACTGTCTGTCGGGCAGAGCTTATATACAGACTCGACCAACAGACCGAGGGACAGGACTTTCACGTCACCACCTACCACCTGCTTGGCTATTGTCGTGATCCGTTTGAAAGCCAGTGGTGTCCGGTTACTGAGAGACACGCTGAACCTAGCCGTCCTTTGTATTTGAAGAGTGTTGGACCACTACGAGCCTCCTTTGACGCGAGTCCAGCATTGCCAACGCCCTGCTATGCAGAATGCATGGACAGTTGTTGAAGCGAGAAATGCTCGAATCAGTCGTGTAGTTAGATTTCACATTGCATGCACTGTATCACCGCATATGTAAGGACGACTATATAAATGGCATGGCTATTGGCTATGGGAGAAAAGTACTCCATACTGTCTGATAATAACTCGCTTTCCAGGTCAATAGGATTGGACTGATAGATAGAATATAAATATTGCTCTCCCAATAATTGACAGTTGTGGCAACTGGCCGGGATCCTCATGCAATAAGCCTTTGATCTGCGTTCTATTGAAGCATTGACCCTATCGAGTGTTAGCAAAGATTACCGAGGCTGATCCACCACAATGTGGCAGTTCGAATACCGGGAAGACAGGAATTTGACAGCAGAGAACCAGGGAACTAGTCAGTCTATTGTCGATCCTATCCGGATTGAATGCCACCTGTCACATTGCACGGCCGTCTCCCCCTTGCAGCCAAATCAATTGACTTTCGCTTTCCGTAGCGTGTGGCGATGATATGATCGATGATATGATCGATGATCCGGGGCATCCTCTAGATCAAGCTGAGTGTAACTAAGCGAATGAAATCCCGGATGCTATCCGCAGGGGCTACCAGGACTGTAAGTGGAGTCTGCAGAGACAATACGGGGTAGTCTGCATGATGCATCAGATTCTAATCCTGCATGCTGACCTATTGGCACCCCTTTTTACTTTATACTGCGTTTATACTGCTATTTAACTATATCGTCTTCTATGGCAGTCCACGGGCGTGGAGCTGACAGACAGACACTGCCATCATGGAAGCTGGTGATGACGGATACCTGCGACACAACCTGAAGCATGTGGTCATCACAGCGACGTGTTTTGCTTTTGTCTTGTCGACGGTGTCAGTGGGGCTGCGCATTCTGTCGAGACGGATGGTGAGGAGTGGTTTGTTTATGGATGACTTTCTGATCATGTTGGCTTTGGTGAGTATCAACCTGTATAAGATAGACGAGTCTGACTGTGTAGGTCTTTGAATTTGGCATTTGCGCTGCTGGTGTTGTCTGTAAGTGGTCTGTCTATCTATACTGATCGATACTGACTTGATAGTGTTGTACAATGGCCTCGGAGTGCACATTTCTGAAGTCCCTCCCAACCAACTCACCATCTATCTCAAGGTATCTCCATCATCCCCTATACACTTGTATATCGCTAATTAGTAGACCCTCGCCTCCGGCTCTTTCCTCTACACCCTCTGCGTCGCCTGCATCAAACTCTCCATCCTGGCCCTCTACAAACGCCTCTTCCCCATCAAATTCATGGTCAACTCGGTGAACTTCGTCGCCGCCCTCCTCGTCCTCTGGGCCTTTGGCGTCTGTCTCATCGGCGCCGTCACCTGCATCCCGTTTGAGAAATTATGGAATCCCATGATTCCCGGTGGCTGCATCGATCTGCCCAAGTTCTACTACGGCTCGCAGGTGCCGAATATTGTTTCTGACGCCGTCATTCTCGTCATGCCCATGCGGGTCGTGTGGTTGCTGCCGATATCGAACAAACAGAAGACGCTGTTGTCGGGGATTTTCGTGCTGGGGTTTTTGTGCGTCTTCCATCACTGTTGAAAAGATATCTGCTAATGCGTATAGAACCCTCATCTTCGATATCGTCCGTCTGGTTACGCTCATCCAGCTATCTGAAAAAGGAAACGATGTGACATGTACGTTCCTCCACCATCTCTCATCTACACCCACTCACAGTATATACAGACAACCAAGTCCCATCCAGTGTGTGGACATGCATCGAGCCAGCCGTCGGCATCACCGCAGCCTGTCTATCGAACATGCGCCCTCTCTGGGCCCTGTTCACCAAGAAGTACTGGACAGCGCCGGATTCGACGTCGCGAGGAAGCGCCGTCAAGGAGACGCTGGCTGAGTATCAGGGGAGGTGATATTTGTAATGTTTATGTATATATGATATGTAATTTAATTGAACTGTTCTATCTGTCAATCTTGAAGCTTATTCCACCGTCGAATGCTGACATCACTGCCAACTGTTCCCTATCGTTTCCGACCAAATGACGTAAGGCTGTGTTGATCTGTTGATCGCATCTTGGTTCGCGCAACCGTCTTTATGGATTGATACTTTGGCTATGAAAGATGGATGATGCTCTTTCAATAGATTCATGTTAATCATGACCGTATAATTTATCATTCTGTATTAAAGTGGATAAAGAAAGTCGTGCAGATGTCGCATACCTAATCTTAATTTGTAGATTACCCGCCTCCTAGTCTATATTCTAGAACAATAATCTCCAGTCAACAGACCATCGACCGTATCTGACTTCTGAGTTGATCTCCGACATCGCAGCATCTATCTGTCAGATTATACAAGGTTTATCTTAGTTTTTACACAGTCTGTCCGATGAGGGGCAATGTCTCGCATGTTGCAATCGCGCAATCTCCGAAGTGAGGGGTTGAGAGGGGCGAGAGGGGTAAAGTGGATTTCCGTCCATGTCGTTAACGTGCGTCTATTGATCGTGAATCATTCTATCTGCCTATTCTTCATTATTCTGCATGTGCCATTCAACCGTCCTCTTTAATCCATCTTGTAGAAGAACAACTGGTGCCCATCCCAGAACCTCCTTGGCCAGTGTAATCTGAGGCCGTCGGACGGCCGGGTCGTCCGTGGGACGGGGGTGATAGGTGATCTTCACCTTGGGCTTGCCGGTCATCTCGGCCACCAGATCCGCCGTTATCTCCGCCAGCTGCTGGATGGTGAATTCGCCATCGTTGCCGATGTTGACGGCCCCAGCGGCATAGTCGCTGTTCATCAAGCGATACAGCCCCTCCATGCAGTCGGTGACATATTGAAACGATCGCGTCGCCGATCCATCGCCCGTGATGCGGATATCCTCGCCAGCCAGCGCAGCCGTGATGAAGCTGGAAACCACTCGTCCGTCGCTGCCATTCATGCGGGGGCCGTAGGTGTTGAAGATGCGCGCAATGCGGATTTGTGCGTGGTGCTTTTCGCGGTACGCATAGCACAGGGCTTCGGCTACTCGCTTGCCTTCGTCGTAGCAGGACCGAGGACCGAAGGGGTTGACATTTCCCCAGTACGATTCGGGTTGAGGGTGGACATGAGGATCACCGTAGACCTCTGTTATTATCAATTATCAATTATCAGTTAGTTGTGCTTGTTCAGTGCTCGTATTGCATTTTTATTGTGGGTGGAGGGGTAACCCACCGGACGTGCTGGTGTGGAGAATGCGGATGTTTCGGGCCACAGCCAGATCGAGCAGATTCTGTGTGCCGATAAAGCAGGTCCTCAACGTTGAGACGGGGTCTTTTTGGTATTGGATAGGACTGGCAGGGCAGGCGAGGTTGTAAATCTGGTCGATCTGGAGGTCCTCCAGGGGGGTTTGGATGTCGAGACTGGAATACGTCAATATACGTCAGTGTGGGATCCCCACCGATCGCTTCGATCATACCTGATGAACTTGAATTTGGGATTGTTCTCCAAATGCTTCAGCTTCTGAGGGGAGCCGGTCTGGAAACTATCGAGTCCGATAACCTCATGGCCTCGTTCGAGGAGGAAATCGACCAGGTTGGATCCGAGGAACCCCGCGGCCTTCAGATTCGATCAGCAATTGTCTTCAGGATTATTGCTTGGGACACTCACGCCGGTAACAAGGATCGTGAGGTGTTCTGACATGTTGGAATGCAGGAATATGCAGCAGTCAATCAATCGTAATCACGAGCGTTGTCTTTTTAACCTGGTTGGGGACGGCTACATATGTGTGTGGGAATTTTGCCAATGGCAGCGATGATCGGCCCAACACGCGACAACCCATGGATTCACCATCCGTAGACCTGAAAGATCCAGCTGCATTTAATTTCCTGTGCAGCCCAATGAGACAGAAATTTCGTGTGCGACCCAGCGGAGAGTGGCTCAACCTCAGCCGCACCCAGTGATTTCAGCTCCCCCACGGCTGATCTCTCAGCGATCGGCGCGTTTTGTGCGATTTCCTTATGGCTGAAGACCAACAGCTGAGCGCACCGCGGTTCGCATGATGCAATCTAAATATTGCGTCTGCAAATAGCGGGACTTGGAGAGCTGAGGAGTGGAGAGTCGGCAGTGCCATCTGGTGCAATTGGTTCGACTCTGGGGTTCGGTTCGTCCGACGGGGGGGCAGTGATAGGGATTTCGCATATATAATAGCCGCCCCGACGGCAGAATACGGATTTGTTTTTCATCAAAATAGTTGGAAGTTTCCGAGTTCATCATGATCCGCAAGGTTGTATGCATCGGTGCTGGCTTCGTCGGTAGGTGCCCTGACATTCCCATAATTTTACTATGGATAAATACTGACCTTTCAGGCGGCCCTCTGGGATCCGTCATTGCCTACAAATGCCCTGATGTTCAAGTCACAATCGTGGACAAAAACAAAGCCCGAGTCGATGCGTGGAACTCCGACTGCCTGCCCATGTTTGAACCAGGGCTCGAAGATCTCATTTCCAGCATCCGTCGACGACCACAAGAACCCCTCGGCAACGATGCAAACGCCTGCAACCTCACCTTCTCGATTGATGTCGAAAATGCCATTGAAGAGGCAGACTTGATCATGTTGTGCATCGACACTCCCACGAAGCGATTTGGTATTGGACAGGGCAAGGCGCTCGATCTGACTAACATCCAGGCGGCTGTGAGAACCATCGCCCGCGTGTCTAAAACAGACAAGATTGTAGTGGAAAAGTCTACTGTTCCATGCGGGACAGCAGACAAGATTCGCGATCTGGTATGCTTTTTCCGTTAGTCCGCTGCATGAATTTGATCTTGGTACTGACATGTATAGCTCTACTCCACATCCCAGAATGACTGTCGCTTTGAAGTCCTCTCAAACCCCGAATTCCTATCCGAAGGAACAACGATCAAGGACCTACTTCATCCATCGCGAGTTTTGATCGGACATCAACAGACGCCCTCCGCAACCAAGGCGGCTGAAGAACTCGCCTCGATTTACGAACGATGGACACCGTCCAATCTCATCGTCACGATGGACCAGTGGTCTTCGGAATTATCGAAACTAGGCGCAAACGCCATGCTAGCACAGCGACTGAGCAGTATCAACTCTCTGAGCGCCATCTGCGAAGCTGTCGGAGCCGATATCAACAGTGTATCCGAAAGCTGTGGACTGGATCCTCGCATCGGCAATCAAATGCTGAGAAGCACACTCGGATGGGGTGGAGGATGCTTCGAAAAAGACGTCTTGTGTCTGGTATACCTAGCCGAGAGCCTGGGACTGACAGAAGTCGCCAACTACTGGGCTGCCGTCGTCGAGATGAACAACTACCAGAAATCGCGGTTTTTCATGCGCATCGTCGACTGCATGCACGGATGTGTCGGTGCTAAATCCATCGCTATCCTGGGATTTTCATTCAAGAAGAACACCTCCGACAGCAAATGCTCAGCGGCTATTCCCCTCGCTCAGAACCTGATCACTGAAGGTGCCACTGTCTCGGTCTACGACCCTATGGTTCAGGCTGACCGCGTGGTGGCGGACGTGAATCCTTCTAACCCCTCGGCTCTTCGAGTATGCACGACAGCCTATGAAGCATGCGAAGGAGCGGATGCCATTGTGATTGCAACCGACTGGGACGAGTTCCAGACACCCATGTCAAATGGTGATATCCAAATGTCCGACACAAAGCGCAACACAGAGGATTTCCAGTCTCCCCCACCAACGCCCGACGGCGAAAAGCATCTTGACTGGAGCCGCATTATGAGTGGCATGCAGGAGCCCAAGTTCATTTTTGATGGAAGAAACATGCTGGATGGGCACTACCTGAAGAGATTGGGGGCTCGCTATCACCGGATTGGCAGCCGATCGACAAGCAGTTGACGACATTCACATTTTATCTGTTTTTAGCGTTTCTATACCAGCGATGATTTTGATTATATCCTGTTTTATGCTAGTTTATCAGACTCGACAATAGAACTAGACTCATGATCAATGTTCAAGTCAAGTTATCTTTTGATCGGGCTGTTCCTATCAACGTCCACAGCGTGTCGTGCATTGCCGATAGGTCCATGCGGAGATGCCCGACCGCAATATTTTGTGATTAAAAGGTCGAGAGTGTGGGGTAGTGATCTGGAGAATAGATAAATTCACCTCTTGATCACTGATTAATGTCAAGGCCATCCGTATACCCATCCACCATGCAAACTCGATACGTCGACCGCCCGATTCCCCAAATCTCGCTGCGGGATTTCGACCATCGCATCGACGAGATAACAGCAGAGCTAATCCATGCCGCTGAAAATGTTGGCTTCTTCACACTGATCGACCATGGCATCCTCGTCCAAGATATCGAAGCCATTTCCGCGACGGCAGAATGTTTCTTCAATCTCCCCGACAACGTCAAGGCCACTGTGCCCTGGAACCCGAATAATGTTGGATGGGAGAAGAACTCACAAGTGCGTCCGTCGACAGGCCAGCCCGATACAAAGGAGTCGTACCAGCTGCAATTTGGCGAGAACATGACCGACCTATGGATGGGTGATGAGCACCTCCCGGGGTTCAAAGAGCAGTCGTTGGACTTTATGCATCATGTTCAGGAAGTTTCCGAGCGACTAATGAGATGCTTTGCACGGGGCCTTGGATGTCCAGAAGACCTCTTCATCAAATGTCACGACATCAAACGGCCTAATGCGCAGACGACGATGCGCTTACTGCATTACTTTGCCCTGCCCGAAAAACCCGACGGCAAAACCTACCACCGTGCAGGTGCACATGCCGACTGGGACTTCCTGACCCTGCTATTCCAAAGAACCGGGCAGAGTGGTCTGGAGATCTGCCCCGGCCGCGAAGTAGTGACCGAATTTGGCATCGGTGACGAATGGACCAAGGTTGAGGCAAGAACGGGGGACATTGTCTGTAACATTGGAGATTTGCTCATGTCGTGGTCAGATGATCGCTTTAAGTCAACTTTCCATCGGGTCAAGGCTCCTTCGGAGGAGGGAGATTACTATGGTCATCGGTTCAGTATTGCATATTTCAACCAGCCGTGCAAGGATTCGCTCATCCAGGGACCGTTGAAGAAGTATCCGTTGGTGACAGGGGAGGAGTTCACGGCCAATGCGATGAAGAGGAACTTTGCAGCGTTGCAGGAGAAGCTGAAAGAATCGGCCTAGTTTATCCTTTTGTATAACCCATAGTCAGTTCCAAGTTGGTGAAAGGAGAGACAGCGTCGAGAGATACGTGTTCCAAGAAATACTATAGCCACTCTGATCCTGATTCATGTTCCATTCTCAGTTTGTGATTTTTCAAAAGCAGCAATTCCATGGCTGTGCCATATTTCCCAAATGTCAAACGGGAAAGGTGGATAAGAAACCCGCGATATTGCAAGGTACAGTGGATAATATATCCGCTGCGTCAACGGAGATATCAATCGATCGCCGGACATCCCCACCTTTTGATGGAACCAGGAATGGCACAACGCAAGATCGCCCTGATATGTTTGGCCATGACCGGTGCTTTGAGACCCGAGCTGGTCCATCCTAGGAGTTAACGGGGAAAGCCTAGCTGGAGCCTTTCGGTTCAGGGTCAAGGGCAACACAAGGGAACCGCGGGATATCCAAATCGACTGATAGGAGGTGTAGATCCGTTTGGCGGCCATGGAGTGCTCTAGTTCTGTAGTATTTTTCAAGCGTCAGCTGATAAGGGATCGTTAATAGATGATTCTTGACCTAAACTCAGCTGAAGATACGTAGCGTAGTTGCGTATAGGACTCTGAACGGCTCCGTGACTTATCACATCCTATATTTGTCAATAAGGAAACAAATAAAAGAAGGGAATATTCCAGAAGTGGGAGAGCAGAGTGTTTGTTGTGGGAGGAGCAGAGGCTCGCTTGTCTGCATTCACTGCTTCGTTTGCCCCAATGTTTTCATTCCACTCACCACTCATCTTCGAGGTTCCAACACCTCGTCGTCTTATCCAGATACTCTCATTCCACTGAAAAGCCTATTCTCTATCAAACACCATGGCGGCAATACCGGACGAAACGATAACCATCGGAACCCCTAGCGATTTGACTGTCAAGATAATCGAGTATGAGGTCAAAAGGGAATTTCGGACTGACCCAGAAACAAATGAAGATCGTGTCATCACGGAGCGAACCCCCAAGAAGAGCGCCCTTATTCAGGTCTCAAGGGCTAAGTTAATCCAAAACAGCGAATATTTCAGAAGGATGCTTAGCAGTCGCTGGTCAGGATCGGACAACACCATCTCCCTCGAGGAGGATACGATAAAGAGTATGGAAGTCTGGTTTCGCCTTTTCCACGGTAATCTGTCCGCTATGCCATGCGGATCTGTTTCTGTCCCTGAAATGTGGCACATTATCATGGCGGCCGACAAGTACGAATTTGATCGCACACGCCTCGAGAGTTGGTTTGACGACTGGTTCTTCACCCAGCAGAACAAGGCTATGACCAAGCTTAGTCTCAACCAACAGCTGCTTTTTCCTTGTCACTACTTCAACTGTGCCTGGGGATTCAAGATTCTCACAAAGGAGCTTGTCTACAAGTATCCTCATCATATCACTGAGATCAATCCGACAAGCCACCACCAGATGCATCTTCCCCACCGAGTTATTCGTAAGTCGTCCCATCATTTTCTTTGGTATGATATATGTCCAAGCTGTGCTAACATTCCCAAAGAGCAGTTGAACGCTGCAAAGGGCAGACTTCGCACCATTCTCCAGCGCGGACTTTTCTCACAGGTCTCAAGCATCGTCAACTACGCCATTTGTGATTGCAAGGAAAAGACGGTCTTCAACTATTTGAAGGAGATACAGAACATCAATGTGAGACCACTGGATGAGACGCTTTCTAGGACCAGTGTTCAGAGGAATCTTGATCGCTTGGGACAGTTCAATGAAAGCAATATGCGGCCGAAGAAAGACTCGAATGTCATTTACAAGTCTGTGGAAGAAGAATGGGGCGAGAAACCATCCGCTAAAGACTGTATGGACTGTGACAGGTCTTGGGGGGAGGTGGTGAGAAGGGCACGCAAAGAAACGGCCGAGTACTTCGATGGGCTTTGTCTGGATTGTATGAACACCACCAAGAATATCCGGCTCCGCGGCGACGAAGACGATGACTATTGGCTCCATAACGAAGGGCGGGACAGGTATGATGACGGTTGCAGAATCAGCCACGGCCAACCAACCTGGTATTTCAGCTTCATGGGAAGACGAGAGAAGCGCGGTCAGTTTGTCTGATGCAGATGCACAATAGCAGATCAAGCCATAGTCATAGTTTCAATCTGGGTAGTCTAGTTGAATAAATTCTTGCATCATCTCTACATGAAGATTACAAACGTACGATTAGTATTGCAGCAGTGATATTCAAAGCCATAGAACCCGAGACAAATATGATACATAGTCATCGTTCAGTAGATCAGCTTATCCTCTAGTCCTGACCTATATTATCAGAGCAGAAAGATTAGAAATGCCATTTCTGGAAGTCGTATAGACCTTGTTTGCATCCATGTTCTACATTGGCGAAGGGATACGTGCAGCGAGAGCTGGGACTGAAAAGAAGACATATAAGTCAAAATAAAGAAGAGCTGGCACCGACGACAGAGGGTACTGGTGGCTCAGTGCGAGTACACTCGGGCTTTAACCCTTTGGCGTTAAAACTCCTCAAAGGCGCTATTGAGTCGAGTTGTTAGGTATGCAAAATCCCTTCGTTCGTCGTCTCCAGCCTGCGGTTCAACACCTGGGTTGGAGTGTCTGACGTTTCATGGACCAAGACAAGTGTAGGGGTTTTCTGATCTCCTGATCCCAATCACGTGGAGGAGAGATGTTTTTGCCATATGAAATAGTATATCTACTTTCCTTTTGACTTGATTTCTCTTGATTATGGTGGTTTTTTCATGTCTATCAGAGTTGACGCTGGACGGCCATCCCCAACTGGATATCAACAGAAAACATGAATGTGATGCCAGTACATCGCTCGCCCTCTAACTGAAAACTACGCTAATTTGGCTGCCGGGCGTTCGATTCTCGCCTTCATCCTTTTGTTTTTTTCTTTTCTTTTCACAATATTTTTCTACCATGCCTCCGATCTGCCACGGATTGAAGAATCGAAACGTCTTTATATAGGAAAGTACCCCTTTACTTCTCTGACAGCAGAGCTGCTGATATTTAATATTTTGGCCATTTGATGGGAGAGTAATAGGGCGTTGCTATATCAGAGTACGAAACAAGCCCCTTGCTGATATCAAATCGAGGCCCTTTGGAGTCGTACCAAATCGCAGAAACTTTACGACGCTGCGAGCTTATTTAAAATTTGAGAGGACTAGACTTACTGCCAGAAATCTATCTATCAAGAACAGACAACAAAAGCAAACCGTGGTAGCCCACGCTTGGAAGGGAGATCTGCCAGCAGAGTGGGTGCCTCAGTCACCAAGGCCCTTTGTTGACAGTCCGTCTCTCTTTTGCTCGTCCCTCTTGACCTCTTTCTCTCCACTCCCCCTCTCCAGAGACTAGCCATAAACCAGATTGTTGACAGTATGCTGGTACATGAACCGATTCGGTGTTATCATGTTGTGGAACCGTATTCTCGACAGCTTGTTATCTAGACGACAGACTACCAGGGAAAAGGTAAACAAGCTTCTGCCCATATCGAAAGGGAATCATCGAAAGGCTGACATACCCCACAAAAGACAGGAGACCAGTGCTATCTGAATTCATCGCCCTCTTCGAAGCCCTTTGGCATATATCACCTCGATGTACACTGTTTGTGCCGCGAAGACCACGGGAATGCGTGTCCTCGACTCGACTACCCTGAAAGGTTACGACAGGAATAGCCTTAAAGAAATCTTGCTGGAGGGACAATAGAATAGAGAACTACAGGCGATCTTGACGACATGGATTGAAAGAAGCTTGAATAAGTGTACTCCCTTAAAGCACTTACTCTATCTTGCACGAGGCATCCGTGCCAACAGAACAATACCTACGAAACTGCACGACTTTCTTTCCTACATAATGTCCTGCATTCTTTCTCTTCATCGCATTGATTGGTCAATTACTCGCAATATTCAGGCAGCTATAAAGCTGGGTGGAACCAAGGAAAGAGAGGGATTCGACAAAATCGATGACAAAATGTTGGATGTTGCAGCCACAGCATCTATGATGCTGAAACCACGTCGATCTCCGCCTGTCAAAAATATAATTTAATTATTGATTTCAAATCGGTTGAGATCCACCGAAAATGCCGAGTGAGTAGTGCTTACAAGCTGCTAAACGTCAGGGTTGTATCTCCGCTACATCCGAGATGCGCGATGATCATCCTTTTACTTCCACAACCACTGCTTTCGAATCGAATTAATGCGACACCCCTTTCAAATAAGATTATGGAAAGATTAAAGCTCCTATCGATGTGAATGACCAGCAATGAGCGGCTGCCACCTGCACTGGGCAGGTCTACAGGTAGTAGTGATGTAAAGTGCTTACACCCAATCCTTGGTAGCGCTCTTGGCCATGCAACCTGCTTACAGCAAGGCAGATGAATCTAACACTTCATAAATCCTTATCTTTCCTCTTAAATAGAAATGATTTCTCTCATCGATATAAAGCCATGCAACACATCATGAATTCCATTCAAAACAGCGTGGCAGGAAATTATAGTCAACCTCTACGCTTCACAGAAAACGGATCCTTTCAAATCTCGATATTCTCCGATCTCCACTATGGAGAATGTATGACAGTCATCTCCACAGCGCGCATCACATTATATTAACTGCTGCAACAGCCGAATCCTCCGTGGGCCCTGAGAATGACGCCCGAACGACCAATCTCATGCAAAATATCGTCACCACCGAAAAGCCACAATTAATCGTCATCAACGGCGACCTGGTATCCGGCGAAGCGACCGATCGGTCGAATTCTACCTCCTACGTGGATCGCGTGCTGGGGCCGTTGGTGGATTTGGATATCCCATGGGCGTCTACGTACGGGAATCATGATAGTGATAGGAATCTGTGCCCGGCGGATGTGTTTGAGCGGGATACATCGTATGCGAACAGTTTGACGCAGAGCATGGTGGATGATTCTGGGGCGGGATTCACGAATTACTATCTCCCGGTGTTTCCGCATAATTCGTCTATCGATGTCCCGGAGATGATATTGTGGTTTTTCGACTCGCAAGGCGGAAATACCTGCGTTCAAGATGACGATGACACTTCCAAGTCGCGACAAAACTGGATCCATCAATCGGTGAGTGATTCATCAATTCAAACAAACCAGACTAACAGCCCAGGTAATCGACTGGTTCATCCACACCAACGCAAATATCTCGACACAATACAACACGACCATCCCATCCCTTGCATTCGTCCATATACCGGCCTACGCAATGCGCGCATATCAACAGACCGGTATCGACAATCGCATCAAACCCCGCATTAACGGCGAACGCGTCAATCAGCAAGGGTACCTTAGCAGTGACGACGACTACACGGGGCAGGATTTTGAGTTTATGAAAGCATTGCTGGAGACGAAGGGGTTAATCGCGACATTTAGCGGTCATGACCATGGGAATGATTGGTAGGTTTTATCTTTAAACCTTGATGAGCGGGTATTGACCGAGTCAGGTGTTTTAACTGGAATACTCAACTCCCCACGATGAACTTGACCGGAAATGGGTTGAATATGTGCTATGGTCGACACACTGGGTACGGAGGATATGGCGATTGGAGTCGAGGTGGACGACAGGTTTTACTCCAGCAGGAGCAGAATGCCACATCGTCTGTGCAAACCTGGATTCGACTAGAAGATCAAACGGTCACTGGTCGGATGGGGTTGAATTCGAAGTCTAATCTGAATCCGACGGAGAATTTGACCAGCACAGCTAGCTCGATGGAGGTGCCTTTGCTATCTTTGGTTTATTTATGGGTGGTGTTGGCTTGGCTGATATAGATTAGATTATAGATGCAATAATGGATACATTAATCCTGACGATGCCATCGTAAAGCACTGTTAAAAGCAGCATCGACATCAGATCGTCGAAAACCCGGTGCTCGACCCAGGATGACCATTCCACGGACCAGCACTATTCTGTCAGTTGGATATATCAATAAGTGCAAGAAAACTTACAGTCAAAAAAGCACTGCACATCCAGAATCCCCCCATTGCTGATCCCCGGAAACAACGATGAATGCCCATCCAGACTCACTCCCCTCTCTTCCAGATAGCCCTGGACATCATGACAATCAAACCACTCACCATGCAACTGAAGCATTTCCAATCGCGCCTGAATATCCACCGACTTCTTACACTCGTCCGCAGACGAAATCCCCAGAATCCGATTCGGATAGCGCATATTCTGCGGATAAACAGCCTTTCCATCCCCATCCGCACGGGGATAATGCGTCGCCGCACCGCCGATGCAGTAGAAGGGAAGGGTAGAAACCTCGAGTCGCTCCGCCTTTCCAGCACGCACGAGACGGCGGAAGTATGGCTCCATTTTGGTCTTGTCGCGGATGCACGGGACGAGACGGAAGACACGATAAATGAGCTGAGGGTTGGTGCTGGTGTTGGTGAAGAGACGGTATGCGTGCTCGACGCAGTATCGCTGGAGACGGCGGGAGAAGTCGGGTTCGTGGAAGCTGTATGTGTAGACTGTTGTTCCTGGGAGGGGGGTGTTGAGGGAATATTTGTTTGCGAGGTCGATATCATCGTCAACATCAGCATGAGAATCAGCCTCCATAACTACCTGCTCCGGATGATATCCGAATATCGCAGCATCAGGATCTGCAATAGAACGAGAAACAGGAGAATCCAAATCCCTCTCATTCGACTCGGTCGAGCCCCTCGACGGCTCTTCAATATTCCCAGTCTCACTCTGCAACTGCCCAGTAATCAAATGCAGCTCTTTAAACAGCCCAGGATGCGTAACATGCAAATCCGACTCGACAGCCATTTGACAAAAGCCAGAAAGAGAGTCGGAAATCCTCCGCATGGATGACTCGAGCTCGACGACGCGCGAGCTCATATCGCGGAACATGGCTTCTTTTTTGAGTCGGTATGTGCGCTGCGCTGAGCGGATTTGCATACGGCGGTCCTATATTGGTTAGATCATCTATTTTGATTCTTGTTTTAAGGTTAAAGAGCCTACTTGAGATGGAGCAGTGTTGCTCGGAGGTAATCTCGGCCTCCCGCGTTTTCGGACTCGATCAGAAGCAGCCATCGGTGCCATGTTGGATAGATCGTGATCGGGAGATAGATCGGGAATATGTTCGTTGTCGTTAGTTGCACTATGATGGTTTAAGGTGGGGTGGTAGGAACGCGCCGAGAGCGTTTGGAGGAGTTGGCGATTTGCCGACATGTCGGTTTTATCCATCGATATTCATCGATGTTCTTGATGAATGTGATGGTGATTAGAATATCTCGGATAGGAGTTAAAATGTCAATCAATTAATTGGGTTGTTGGGAATCCGGGGAATTGTTGAATCCTCGGCAGAAATTGTGATATTGTAATCTCGGCAGTGGCGATTTTCCATCCATATTGACTTGAGTGCGAAACAGTACAACAGACAATGTTTTGCTGCCAACTTCAACTTCATAAAATACATGATACCCTTAATCTAGACCATTCAAGTCCACACTGATCCGATGAGTCTGCTGCTGCAAGGTATTTAATGCAGCCAGAACGAATTGTGTTAGCAGCTCATTCTGATTCGCAGCTGACTAACACATCTGCATTTCAGACACAGTAATAAATACCTTACCATCTTTCTATATATGTTGTAAATGGGCTTTGATCCATTTGCTCCAGTATTCATCTATCTGCGTGGAGGATCGTCCCTTTTGGGCCGCAACCCACAGGAGAGTGTGAGATGAAGCAGTGATACTACTTGGCACAATTGTTGTCATTGTTGAAGCACTACTTCCAAAGCAAATGTACATGATTCATTTCCACAATCCCATTAGCCATTAATAGGATGAAGATCCGCCATGGCACCTGCATTGGCACTCCTTGTCACATCCGTGTAGAACTCCACCAGCCCTGATAGAGCCAGCTGGCCGACTCCCCGATAGCTCTCCCAGGGATTCTGTCTTGATGGATCCCAGAAGCCATCCACAACAGTGATGGTCTTGTTTTTAAAAACCTGCAAAAACTCTAGAAGATTATCTGGGATATTGCTAATACCAGCCAGCATGTCAATGGCAGCCTCATCCAGTATAAAACAAGCCAGGTTGCGGGCGGGCGGGAGAAAAGCAGATATAGGATTCTCTTGATCTTCATCATCACCGTTCTTTTCGCGCAGGCATAGGCCCCTGATCTGCGCCCGGAATTCAGCGCGTACTCGATCTATAGATGCGCCATCTAGAGTATCCTGGTCCTGAATAAGATTGAATTTGAAACGACGAAGTGCCTCGGCTGTATAGATGGGGAGTGTTTCAATAGTAAGGCACCTCTCAACCACTTTAACCCAGTTAGCCATTGCCTGGAATAATTTAGTCCGTGCATTGTCAGAGTACGCTATAACAAAGACATAGTAGCCCCAGGTAGGATCATTTTCAATAGATTGCCATGCTTCAGTTTCTTTTAAAAGGTTTAGGATGACATCCATTGTGACGCTATACAAATCCACATCCCCAGGAAAAGTTGCATAGTCTGCTTGACGCTCAAGCTCTTGTATAGGTGTCACTGGGGCGTCTCCAGTAGCGGCTGGGCCAAATGATGTGAAGGCATAATGTCGCATCTCAGGGACTGGCCTTGTTGCCAGGCTGGGGTCAGGAGGATTGATCGGGCGGGCTGTCTGATTTGAACGTCCTCGACCGGTCATTTTGTTTTGCAAGAGTTGTTCGAAAGAAGGCGAAGAGGTTGAAGTCTAGGATAAGAAAGATTCAGGAGAAGCAAAACGGTCATCTCTTGTATGATCACATGCCACGTGACTGGATCAAGCACTAAACGCCTGTTTCAGATCATAGTAGTACCCGCTTCAGTCCGTGACCATTGGTATTATTACTTCCATAAAATCGATTTTTTTTATCGACTACTGTGTAAAAGAATATGAAATAAAGATATCGAGGCTGTTGTGTGATGAGATTGTGTAAATCATTGATTGTAAAGTTTGAGTTGGATATATATTTCAATGACAGACGCCTTTGCAACGTTTTTTCAAACGTAAAAAAATAAAATAAAAAAATAAAAAAATTATATATCACCATATCATCTTTATTACTGTAAATTCAAAGCATATAATGCTAAGCTATCCAACTATCTGATAGTACACAATCATAAACCAAACCATGAAGCCCCACCCTTTTGGCGTCCCCAACGAGAATCCCGAGCAATATTTCGATTATTCTATCAACGTTGACTAAAGAGTATCAAAATATCTCCCCAACGCCTTCTTGATGTCACCCTCAAACACATCATGCACTGCATCCCAGCCTGTATTCAACTGAGCAGCAGGCAGATCTCGTCGTCTCCGTGTTTCAATCGCATCCCACATAGACATATCTGCATCTTCACCCGTAGACTTCGGCAAAAGACCACAATCCATCAACATCTTCTCCGGCGGATAAGTAAGGCGACCCTTTTTAAACACATATCGGGAAACCGAAGAGGCGAATATCTTTCCTTTCGGGTTATACTTCTTCTTCGACCTCCCTCCCTGCAACACATACTCCTCGGGAGAAAACGCCCCCCTTTCCACAAAATGCGAAACCAAGTATATCCACTTCTCATCCCAGCTGAGTACCCTCGACCAGATCTCAAACGGCTGGTATGGTTTAATTTCCCGCTTGAACAAACACTGCACGCCGCCCAGGATCATCCGGACCGAGTGGGGACGGAGGATGCCCGAGGGATGGTGGCTGAAGAGGAGCAGACTGAGATTGCCGCGGGACATATCGAGATCGGTGAAATAGGTGGAATTGGACTTGTGGATGTTGTAGTCGCATTCACTCAGCGGGTTTCTGGTGGTGCTGATGGCCGGTAGGAAGAGACATTCCGGGGTGAGAGAGGTTGGGGATGGAGGGGAGATAAGCAGACGCATGGAAAGCGTGCGGAAGAAGCGGATCTGATGGTCAGTGAAGCCTTAGAATGAAGCAGATGATACGTACATGCCATATCCATGGGAGGTTCTTGTATGCTGCGAGGAGCACGATGGCACAGATGAAGAGATACATGGTGTGATGATTTGATATTCAAGAAACAGAGCAGTTAAATACTCAACTAGTTAAATACTCAACTATACCGAGATTATTAATCTGACATATCTAGAGCCGAGAAAATATTGAATAATCCACATCTGTTGGGATATCCACTATATCTAACCTAGATAGAAACATCTTCCTTTCTCCTCCTCACTCTGATTCTGGCCGTTGGAGACGCAATCCGAGTCACGGCTTGCTCGAAAAACTGTGGCTGACAGCCTGGTGCCAACTTCAGGTCGTACTTCAGCAGAATCTGGCACAGGGCAATCTTGACCTCGTGGATCGCAAAGAAGCGTCCGGGACAGGCATGGTTCCCAAAGCTGAATCCCAGATGCTCTGGAGATGGCGACACGGCCAGGGAAGATGTCTCATAGCCCGGGATCTGCCGTCGCTTGAGGAATCGGTAGGGATCGAATGTTTCTGGATCGGGATAGACGGTTGGATCCCACATTCGTTGCCCGGAGACGAGAACGCTGGTGCCCTTGGAGAGGACGGTTCCATTGGAAAGCTGGACATCCTCCGTGACGAGGCGTGCCATGGTGGCTGGTGACCTTAGTTAGACAGGGATTCAGACCGCGGAGAGGGGATCTCACCGATCAGCAAGGGCTTCAGCCGTTGGCTCTCCTTGAGCACACTGTCCATGAGGTTCAGATGGTCCATGGCTGCTTTGGTCCATCCTTCCTGCTGCACGACGGTGATGATCTCCTGCCGGAGCGCCGCAACAGTCTCGGGGCGGTTGCAGAGATCCAGAAGAACTTGGGTTAGCATGTCCGTGGTGGTGCCGATCGCAGCAAAGGCGAAGCCGAGTTGTGCAATCGCCGGGTCGTACGGACGGCCGTTGGCACATTCTTCCATCCACTGCATCGCATCATCGTACTGCTCTGGCTCCTGGCCTGCCTGGATGGCTGCCTCCGTGGCCATCCGTCTCTCCCGATAGATGGGGGTGATGATCTCTCTGGCTGTGCGGATCAACTGTCGGGTCGTCCGGCACGAGGGCAGGAAGCGAGCCACCCACGGACGGACGAACGCAGGCCACAGATTGAGATCCCAAGTGGCACGGAACACGTGAGCCCCATACGACGTGGTGATGCGAAGCCAGTCTGGGTTACCACACAGCTTCTCACCCATTAAGATTCTGGCCGACAACTGAGAAATCAAGCTCAGGATGCTTGGCCTGAGGGTGAACTCGTGCCAATCTAGAAGCGTCAATAATGGATGGTATACCTGGCTAAATGGATATACGAACCAGGATCGTCTGTCCATTCTCTCTGTAGCGTGCTGGATGCTTGATCAACTAACCGCTGCGTCATAGCCGCTGAAGATCTCCATTAGCCATGCTCTGCCAACGGCGAAAGGAGGAATCCCAGTGGCTCACCAAGATTATGCGTCAGCTGTTTATATACAGGAGTGATAACGAAACGATGCTCGTTCGTGATTTGCTGAAATGGTTCAAATGCCGGGATATGAGTGTGGAAATCCTTTTCTATCTGGCCAGTAGTACTCAAGGCAGGGTGGCTGCGGATCTCGGTGGCATACTCAGACGCCAGGACCGTCCTGGGGCCGTTGTCGGTGATAATGGCAAAGACCGGGCTCTGGTGGAGTTAGAGGATATCTTGATAGATGAATGGGGGATATACCTTGGCTAGGCCGGCTTGGATCAGCCTGCATGCGTCCTTCGCATATCGCTTTCCGGCCTGGGTGTATCCAACCTCGAACCATTTTCTCCGATTGATCAGAGGGAGAGTCGTCTTTGGGGATGGAGACAGAAGGGAAAGAAACACGGTAACCAGAATCAAAGCACCAGTCGTGCTGATCGCTTCTGATCTGGACAGGTAGGATGCTATCTCCGCGAGCATGGTCTAGGATGGTGAAGCAGAGTAGAGTAGTTGACGGACCAGATGAGAAGTTGCCGTCCATGTTTATAACTGCTCGATCTATGAGATGACTTTCATCCTGCGGTCAATACATTGGAATACTGCATATCGCCATGGCATCATGCATGCTGACGTGGAAGTGAAGTGGCCCACTGTTCCCAAGATATAAACCTTCGATAGACTCATGTCCGTAGTGTTGAACCATCTCTCTTGCTACTTTCATACCGCTGCAATGGCATCATCCGAGTTGACTCCAGAGTATACCACCTTCGAGGCCTATCTCGACAAGGCCGTCGCGCTCTTGGTCGTTGTTGGCTGGAACTCGTGTTTTCTTCAGATGATCTACCAGTCCTTCCGGCATCGAACGTACAACATCCCCTTTCTCCCACTCTTCTGCAATGTCACCTGGGACTTTATCTACGCTTTCATGTATCCTTCCCCAACACCCATCATCCACTACACCGGTCTGCTTTGGTTCGTCTTCGACTCGATCCTTACCTATGGGGCAATGAAATTCGCGTCCAACGAGTGGTCACACGCCCCTCTGATCCAGCGAAACATCCCCCTCATCTTTGCCCTCGGCATTGCAGGAGCAGCATCCGGCCATCTCGCTTTTGTGGCCCAATTCGGACCGGTAGTCGGTTTCCGTGCTGGTGGATTGCTCTGCCAGCTGCTGCACAGTGGGGGCGCCCTCTGCCAGCTTCTTTGCCGTGGCAGCACCCGTGGCACCTCGAGCACGATATGGTGAGTTACAGCACACAGATTGCTATTTATATAGAGAAAATCAAATTTGGTGCTAATTAAAGCAGGCTGGGTCGGGCTTTGGGATCTGGTTCGCTCGCCGTTCGAACCGTCTACCGCTTCTTTTATAGACCGAATATGGCGAATATGGGCATTGAGGGAAATGGTCCACTTTACATGTGGTTCTATCTCGCCTACGTTTTTCTTGATGGTATCTATGGAATCGTGTTCTTTTTGATCAAGAGGAGTGAGTCGAGCAGCGTCAAGAAGGGCAAGGTTTACTAGGCTGCTGGATGTGGAGAATGACGATCGTATACGCATATGGTTGTTGTTTGTCACACTTCGAGGACGGAGCACGGTGAGATGTATCAGTCTTATCACTTTACTCTATTTGACAAAGTATATTCAACTACATGGCATGACCTGCAATATACTGTGCATAATGTGATATCAACTGTAGTGTACACCGCCGGTACAGCCAACGTGTTGAGATAAATATAGTATACTCGCTACATTTCGCTTTATTAGCAGTATTAGAAACACCTCGTGTAATAGTAGATGACCATCCCAGCATTATGGAGAAAAGTCAGTTCAAAGTGATTATTGTCGGTGGCTCCATCGCCGGATTGACGCTGGCGCATTGTCTGAGGCAGGCCAACATCAGCCACATTGTCATTGAGAAACGAGGGAATATCTCGCCCCAGGAAGGTGCTTCAGTCGGTCTCTGGCCGAATGGATTGCAAATATTGCAGCAGCTGGGGCTGTATGAGGATCTGGAACGATTGACGGAGCCCCTGCAAACGCTGCATGTTTCTTACCCGGATGGCTTCTCGTTCACCAGTCCTTTCCCTAGATCAATCCATGAACGGTATACTCTTTATATTGGATTTTTGAGCCTCGATGCTGATATAGTAGATTCGGTTATCCTATCGTTTTCCTGGACCGACAAAAGATCCTCCAAGTCTTGCATGAACGATACCCAGACAAGTCCAATATTCATGTCAACACAAAGGCAACGGAGATTCGACCGTCAGATAATGGCATCTCTGTTGTGACAGACGATGGAACGGTCTACCACGGCGACCTCGTTGTCGGCGCTGACGGCGTCCATAGTAAGGTCCGGTCCGAGATGTGGCGACTCTCAGATGAAAGTTCCCCGGGCTCTATCAGCCAAGATGAAAAAAAGAGTGAGCTTATTCTGGCCTTGTCTATAACTATATTGCTAATGAGTAGATATGACGGTTGTATTCGCCTGTGTCTTTGGCATCTCATCGCAGATCGACGGCCTCGTAAGCGGAGAACATACCGTCAACAACCTGGATGGGCTGACCATTCTCACATTCCATGGAAAGAGTGGGCGTGTCTTCTGGTTTGTGATCAAGAAGCTGGATCAAACGTATACCTATCCAAATGCTCCTCGGTTCTCAACCGACGATGCAGCACTTCTCTGCGGCCAGCTGGGAAATGTTCGTGTCTGGAAGGATGTCTGCATCAAGGATATATGGAAGAATAGGGAGGTCGTCTCCATGACGGCCTTAGAAGAGGGTTTCTTCCAAACGTGGCACTGTGATCGAATTGTTCTGATGGGGGATAGTGTTCACAAAGTACGTCTCATCTACCTTTTTGATATACATCTAACCATAACAGATGACCGTCAACATCGGCCAAGGGGCAAACACCGCCATCGAAGACGCTGCTGTTCTATCCTCACTGATAAACCGACTCATAAACAGCCACAGTGTGAAGAAGCCCTCCAATGAGCAGATCACCCGCCTCCTTCGTGAGTATCAAACAGCGCGATATACCCGCGTAAAACAAATATACGACCGATCACGACTGGCCGTTCGATTTCAAGCACGGGATGGCTTCCTCAAGGCTGCCTTTGGCCGGTATATTGTCCCATATATAGGCAACCTGGCAGATCGGCCTTCTCAGCTAGTGGCGGATGGGGAGGTTATTGACTTTCTCCCTCGACCTGAGCGATCTGGGCCTGGGTGGGTGGATTTTAGCAGTAGAGGAAGGTCGGGGTTGAGGATCATGGTGTATTCTGTTGTTGTATTATTGCTGTATGTCGTGTTTTGGATGGATCTACCATCTTATATGCATAATGTTTAAGAGAGTATTGAAGGATCCTAATGTCTATACCAGATTAACTAACTAGTAGCGATATACTATAGATATAACAATTCCACTAATATTTCACAGAAATGAATGATTAGGTAGTACTGATTCTATAGTACAAAGGGCCTTTTTGACAATAGAGTAATAATAGATGCCCTTTTTTTTTTATATATATATGTCTAAACATTGATTCCATGATAAATATTAAAAGGTTCCGATTTTTGAAAACGCCTGGCGCCCCTCTGGAAAGTAGGCAGGACAGGCTATAAAGTGAATGTACTGAAAGAACCAATGTATCACAACTTATGTGCACAGGGCTGTATGAAAGTAATACAAAATATAATTATAATATGCAGTGAGTCAATATATGCTGCAGACACAATACTATGCAATAAATGTGAAAGACATGCCGCAATGCGTTGGCATGCTGCACCAACATATTACAACAATCCAGCCCCAATATAGAACATGCCAAATGAAATGTCCCAACAAAGCATGATTAGACATAGGAGCGCATGCAACACTCGACTGCCAATCCAGAGAGGAGAAGCCAAGTACCAACCTTACAGGCGGATCTTGCATACCGTTCCGAAGACGAAGACGGCTGCTTGACCACCTTGAGAACAAAGAAAGACCTGCACAAGTGGCCACCGACAGAAAGGGTGAAGAATGGCAGGCCCATACCGGCAATGAGACCAGCCACAAGGAGCGCAATAGTGGACGCGTAAAAGAGAGACGATAGGAGGAGGTTCAACGACTTCCTGAACCGCACGGCCATGCTTTTCACCCCCACCTGCATGTCCTCCTTCATATCCTGGATGGCGTAGATGGTATCCAGCATGACGATCAAAAGGGCAAAATAGGCAACCATGGATAATGCGGCCTGGAAATGCACGAGTGGATCGACGTCCAAGCTGTGCATCGCCATGGGGATCGCCCATCCACTAAACCCCAATATCAGCTGCGGGTAGTAGGTGAATCGTTTCCCAAATGGGTAAACGAGAGCCCAGAACACCATGAAAAGAGCATCGACAGTGCATGACCGCGGTAGGAAGGTCAACACGGAGAACCCCAATAGGTAAATGGCTGCGGTGAAGATCACAGCGGTCGAGGTCGACACCGCACCGCGTATCAGGGGCCGTGTTTTTGTTCGAGCGATTTGCTGGTCGAGATCCAGGTCGATGATATCGTTCCATACACAGCTTGCGCTGCGGAAGAGGACAGACCAGATGGATAGGAGAAGAAACCGATTGAGCAGGAGGGCAGTCGGCACTTGGGATGGAGCAATCAAAGCAGTGTAGGCGACGCCGGCGACGAATGGAGTAGAAATGAGATAGTAACCGAGGGGCTGGTGGATGCGGACTAATTCAGCATACGGCACCAGCCAAAGAGGCAGACAGGCGAGGATGGGTTCTTTGGGTTTGTATTCTTGGTTGCTTTTCGAAACCATGTTGGCGGTGATGGAGGATATGGCAGTGGCTTGGTACAGAATGATACTGTTGAATGGAATAGACCGGGGCTATATAGATACCCAGATGCCACTATATTCCAAGGAATATACTATTCTACAGGGATGATCGCCGATATTCCCCCATAGTGAGATTAACCGAGTCGCAATTAAGAAGATTCCAATAATTCAAAGTCTGCTTTAAATAGACACTGTTCTTCAATAACCATGTACCAGATATCAATAAAGGTTGTTCTACATCTACACCATGCATATGGATATAGTAATAAATCTCAAGTTATATTCACCGCATGTGGCCATGTCATATTATATGCACGTGGTCCCATTGCACATACCCACCTTGCTCACATATGGCAATGCATTTGCGCAGAGCTGAAGAGAAATAAATATCATGCCATATAGTCCTTTGATGCTGTATCGACTGTATCTCTGTTTCATTTATAATCCATTCCATGTATAATACCAATGGCGAACAATCACTGCAATACCTCCAGCCCTCAGGCCACTTGTATTTTATTTGGTCCTCAGGCCATACAGACAAACCAGGCACTCCTCGACATCCGCACTTCCCTGCAAGAAACTCGCGGCCTGAATTTTCTGGCAACAGCCATCACGGCCCTCCCGGCAGTATGGCACGTGATACAGGACGCCCTGCCTGAACTGCGTCAACTTCCTCACGCCAACCTCGACCAACTCTGCCACTTCTTCCAAGGAGGCCCTGCTCCCATCATCACCGACACGGCAAATATTATCCTCACTCCACTCACGGTGATCTCGCACTTGATCGAGTTTTGGAAGCTCCAACATGGGAATTCTGACCAGCCTCCCGTTTCTCTCCCGCTGGTCCAGGATGTCCAGGGATTCTGTGTCGGCTTCCTAGCTGCAATCGTCGTAGCTTGCTCCCAGACCCATGAAGACTTTCAGATCCTAGCCTTTAGGACTGTGTGCCTGGCTGTGTGCGTCGGGGCTCTGGTCGATTGGGATGAACACCAGAGATCCAATCCGCAGGACAGAGCCGTGTCGGTTGCCGTCAGATGGAAAGGGACTGCGCAGTACGATGAAATTGAAGATGCAATAGGATCACAAGACGGGGTAGGTCCAATCCATTCCCATGCTCTCTTTCAACTACTGACCAAATTATAGGCATATGTTTCATGTATCACTGGCCCAACCTCGTTGACAGTCACCATTCCCCAAAAATATGCAGCATCTTTCGTGTCGACGCTCTCTGATCTCGGCATATCAGCAAAAGGCATATCACTTCGCGGCCGATTCCACCATCAAGATCATACTAATGCTGTTTCGCGGGTATTGAGGCTTGTTGAGCGTGACGAGCGATTCCAACTACCATTTGCCAACAGCTTGACCCTTCCACTAAGATCCAGTGTGGATGGGCAACGTATCATAAACGGTGCACTACATCGGATTGCTCTTGAATCGATTCTTCTAAAACCCTCTCAGTGGTTCCAAACTGTACAGGAGACATCTTCTGCCTGGGAAATGTGTAACAAGCGCGTTGGTTTCATTACTATTGGCAGTGAAATGCCTATACCCCCATCTCTTATCAGACACCATCTCCTGCCAGAAGCTCCCTCTATATTAAACGCTAATACTAATTCCACAGAACAAATACCGATCACAGGAACCCCACTAACAGATGAGACTAACGCTGACGAGTCTGGAATAGCTGTCATTGGTATGGCCTGTCGATACCCAGAAGCAGACTCAATTGATGAGCTCTGGGAAATAATAGTACGAGGAAGACCTGCTGTCCCTAGAACCCCTGAAGATCGATTTAAAGAATTTGACACATGCCGCGAGTCCAAGGAAGGCCCTCTCTGGAGTAACTTCATCCGACAGCCGGACGTATTTGACCATCGTTTTTTCGGTATCTCCGGTCGTGAAGCAAAGTCCATGGACCCTCAGCAGAGATTAATGCTTCAGGTGGCATACGAAGCAGTAGAATCGACAGGGTATCGTGGTTTGAAGGACAATAAGCTCCCCGATGACGTTGGATGTTATGTTGGCGTGGCCACTGACGACTACGATGAACATGTCGCCTCCCATCCTCCGAGCGCCTTTTCGGGTCCAGGAACATTGAGAGCATTTATCAGTGGAAGGATAAGCCATTACTTTGGATGGAGTGGCCCTTCACTCACGCTCGACACGGCATGTTCATCTTCAGCCCTTGCAATCCACTCTGCCTGCCGGGTATGTATGATCGTAAACTCCACGTACTTGATGCTGGATGCTAATTTGGCTCGTAATTAAAAGGCCCTTCAAGCGAGAGACTGCTCTGTTGCAATTGCAGGAGGTGTTAACACAATTACCCGCCCAACAATGTCCCAGAATCTTAAAGCTGCGTCTTTCCTGAGCCCCACCGGGCCTTCCAAAGCATTTGACGCCGATGCCGATGGGTACAGTCGGGCCGAAGGAGCTGGTGCTGTAGTGCTACGTCCTCTTCGAGATGCAGTCAAAAATGGAGATTTTATTCTGGCCGTCATTCGTGGCTCTTCGGTTAATCAGGGGTCGAATTCTTCACCTATCACGGTGCCCGACTCTAATTCTCAGGTTTCGCTTTATCGCAAGACACTGTCGGAGTCACTAATTGACCCCGAAGACGTAACTTACGTGGAAGCCCATGGGACAGGTAGGCCGTGCAGAAAAATCCTTATCGATCTTTCACTGACCCTCTACAGGAACCCAGGTCGGAGACCCGATCGAGTTTGATAGTATCCGAAAGGTCTTTGGTGGTCAAGGCCGACCCAGTCAAGTCTTTGTCGGATCCATCAAAGACAATATCGGCCACGCGGAAGCTGCGTCGGGCGTTGCAGGTTTGCTAAAAACGATTCTGATGATCCAACACAGAACGATTCCCAAACTCGCTAGTTTCAAACTTCTCAATCCGAAGATCCCGCCACTTGGCAGCGACCAAGTCGTGATACCAACGCAAACTCAGGGTTGGGAATCTGCGACACGTACGGCACTCATCAACAACTACGGTGCGGCGGGAAGCAATGTTGCCATTGTTGTACAAGAACATATACTCAATGCTCCACCGATTGAGAATAGCAGTACGGACCATCGATTATCTGGGTTAGTAAGTTTTCCTATTCTAATTTCAGGGCAATCGAGTGATGCCGTTGGCTCGTACGTGGAATGTCTTAAGTCATCTTTGTCGAGGAGCAAGTCCATACTCGCTGATCTCGCTTATAACTTGGCGATTAAGCAAAAAAGAGACTTGGAATACCAATTAGTCGTGCCTCAATCAAGTAGACAGGATGATATTTTCTTTCTTGAATCTCCTGCTGCGAACCCGAAAGTTCAGAAGCTATCACGAGAGCCACTTTCTGTTGTGCTCTGTTTCGGTGGGCAAAATGGTAGGACTGCCAGTATTTCAAAAGATCTCTTGGATAATTGTATCGTCTTAAGAGACTATCTGGTGAGTTAATCCTATCCATGAGTTACCGTCAAGTATAGGACTTACAATGTTACCAGATGGATTGCAATGCCGTGTGTGAAGAACTGTCCCTTCCAAGTCTGTTCCCAACAATCTTCCACCGGGAACTCATTCATGACGTTGTTGCATTGCATTGCGCTCTTTTTTCGATCCAGTACTCTTGTGCTAAATCATGGCTAGCATGCGGACTCAAGGTTGATCGACTGATCGGACATAGCTTCGGCCAGCTCACTGCCCTATGTGTGGCCGATGCGGTCCCTCTCTTAGATGGACTTCGCCTGGTTGCGGAGCGTGCTCGTTTGATACAGACCTACTGTGGTCAAGAAAACGGCATCATGGTTTCCATCGAAGCGCCCCTCGAAGAGGTACATCGTCTCCTTCATGTTGCCGAGCGGCAATGCATACAGCCTTTTTTTGCGGAAATCGCATGCTACAACGGACCAAAGAACCATGTTGTAGCTGGGGATGAGATGTCCATTCAAGCCGTTGAGAAAGCTTTGGAGGTTATGCCAGTTAGGGCCAAATTGCAGCGACTAAATAACACCCATGCGTTTCATACTAGACTCATTGACGAAATCGTTCCCAGCTTCACCCATGTCGCCAGCACGTTTTGCTACCAGAAGCCTACCATTACAATTGAGGCTTGCTCCCTGGATGATAGATGGTCTGATTACATCACCCCCGAGAAGATTGTCGATCACAGCCGAATGCCGGTTTACTTCTCAGAGGCTGTTGGGAGGATAGAGCAGCAACTCCCTGGGCGCATCGTGTGGCTTGAAGCCGGGTCAGGGTCGCCAATTATTCCCATGGTCCGGCGAGTGGCCTCTGCTTCGCGGGGTCATCTCTATCATCCTGTTTTCCTGGGAGGCCCTGAACCACAAAGAAATCTCACAAAGACCACCTGTGACTTATGGTCAAATGGTGTCAAAGTGCAGTTCTGGCCCTTTCACCAGTCCCAGGCGACATGGTATAAATGGGTCAATATTCCTCCTTACCAATTTGCTAAAACGCGACATTGGCTGGATTATAAACCAAGGGCACCCCCATCGACAGGCCCAACAAATTCAAAGGAGTTGTTAGAGCTTTTAAGTCATCAGCAAAATCCATCCCGGGCTGTCTTCGAGATCTTTCCCAGGAATCAGGTCTACCAGCTGTGTACAGGCGGTCATTTGGTAGTCGATCATGGCCTTTGCCCAGCAGGGCTCTATATTGAGTTGATTCTCCGGGCATGTTCTTTTTTGTTCAAGGACCAAGCAAGTGGAATCCCGCAAATTGAAGGATTGACCATGTCATCGCCTCTTGTGCTTGAACCGTCTGGACGAGTGTTTCTGCAAATGTCGGAAATTCATCCGCAAATTGGAAGCTGGGATTTCTCCCTATTCAGTGATGGCAACCCAGAAGCAAGCAGTCCAACAGTCCATTCCACGGGAAGAGTTACAATTTCACAGCCAAACACTCTGTCAGTGGCGACACGCTTACAGTCGTTGAATCGTCTCGTGTCTCCATCACGGTGCTCTGACATCGAAGCTTCCCCGATGTCGACGGGTTTCAAGGGCCCTATTGTCTACCAGACTTTGGAGAAAATCGTTCATTACGCTGAATATTACCATGGTGTGCAAAAGATCTTTGCCAGTGGAGATGAAGCAACGGGCCAAATCGTTCTACCGTCGTCCCGGCCTGATGTTCTGAGATCCGGTGTCTGCGATTTAGTCCTATTGGACAATTTGACTCTGATGGCGGGTATACACGTGAATTGCCTATCGGACCGCAAGACAAACGAAGTTTGGATATGCAGTTCAATTGGGGAAGTCGTAATCGGCAAGGAGTTTCTCGAAAAACAGCATAAACTTCCGTCATGGACAGTTTACTGCACTCGAGAAAGATCCTCTGAAAAATCGTTTGTCTGTGATGTGTTAGCTCTCGATCCAGACTCTGGGAGTCTTACCGTGGCCCTCATCTCCCTTGAGTTTCATACAGTACCCATCAAGTCTTTGGCAAGAGTTCTGGAGAGGCAGAATACGGCTGTAGCGAAGCCTTCGCGAGTTACAGAACCAACCCCTGTTTCAAAGCATGCGCTTAATGGTATCAAGCGACCTTGGGTGACACAACATGAGGAGCAGCAATGTAAACGAAAAAGAATCAATGCGACCGTCCCTCAATCATCATTTGACCCAGACTATGGTATTCCAACGCCTGTTACTGACATCTCCACTGAGGCCTCTTTTGGGAGTGAACCTACTGGGACCAGCTCCCCTGGATGGGACCAGATCAGGGGAATCCTTGGTGAGGTTCTGGAAATCCCTTTGCACGAGATCACGCCGTCATCAACTCTTGCCCATCTTGGTGTTGACTCACTGGTGGCAACTGAGGTTACCGCAGAAATGAAAAAAAGATACAACGCAACAATGAAAGCCGAGAGCTTCCAGGGCACGGCCACAGTGGGATCTATATGTGATCAGTTTCAAGGGTCGTCGACTGGAAACCAAAATTTAGACATACCCAATGACAATAGCTCTTCACAGAGCAATACAAGCTGTGAGACTATGGGTCAAGACTTTCAGAACTTGCATCAGTTGAACCTCCGCGATGATGCCGAGGCTCTCGATGGGAACCGAGAAACGGTTGCGTTTGGGGAGAGAGATGGAATTCAGCTTCTTGCCGATATTTACTATCCTGAGAAAATTTCAAGCTCGCAGAATCCCCTCCCAGTAGGTAAGATCAAGGAAATTATTTCAAGTCTCGACAACAGACTAACTCATTTCAAATAGCTCTCATGATCCACGGGGGAGGTCATATAATGCTGTCCCGGAAGGATGTTCGCCCGAAACAGACCCGGATGCTTTTAGACGCGGGATTCCTTCCCGTGAGTATCGACTATCGCTTGTGTCCGGAGGTAACGCTACAGGAAGGGCCGATGCAAGATGTTTGTGATGCTCTCACATGGGCACGGACAACACTGCCGAGTATCATACTCAAACGGCCCGATATACGGGTAAATGGCGAAAAGGTGGTAGCTGTCGGTTGGTCAACAGGAGGACACCTCGCCATGAGCCTTGGGTGGACACCACACGCAATGGGTATGAGGCCTCCAGAAGCTATATTGGCATTTTACTGTCCATATGACTATGAGGATCCCTGCTGGTCTGAGTCTAATCTTCCTTTTGGAATGCAAGTTCCCGATACAGCTACTTCGGCCCATGATCTTTCCGAGTCGATTTATGATGAGCCCATCACGGGTTACAATCCGACGATAGATCGATGTGCTCTCGGTGGATGGATGGCTCCCAGCGACCCACGTTCTCGGATACCATTGTACATGAATTGGAAGGGAAAGACGGTGGAAGTTATACTCAACGGACTGAGACGGTCAGAGGTCTGCACAGGTCAGATCCCGGAGCTGCCAGTCCCGCCGCTTGAACAGATCCAGAGTGTGAGTCCGCTTGCGCAGATCCGTAATGGAAGCTATAAGACGCCTACATTTATTATTCATGGCATGTTGGATGATTTGATTCCCTGGGAGCAGGCCCAACGGACGTACGATGGTCTGGTGGCGAACGGTGTGGAGGCGGGATTCCGTCTGTTGAAAGACACGTTGCATCTGTATGATATTTACCGTGGGTGCGAGAAGAACAGGGATGGTATGCAGGCGATTGTGGATGGGTATCAATTTCTTCGTTCCCATGTCTGAAGGAGTGATGCAACTATGCCTAATAGGACTTGGCAATATGTCCATTAATGACAGAGATGAACGTGTACGGGGTGAATGGAAAGTGGAAGGCTGCAGTATGAATGTCCATTCTCGTCTGTATAGATTAGCGATGTACCAACACTCATCATCTGGGTGAGCCATTTACTCTGCATGATCAACACATAACTGACGAATCCTATCCTATGCCCAGTAGCACATGCATGAGATAGGTCTAAAGCCACTGGCTAATCAGAACCCTACTTGGGAGAGTAAAAATAGGTATACATGGACTTAACCATGCTGACTGCACGCTACCTGCAATAGTTAATATCATATATCGAATCAATACACCCATTTTTTCATGCTCCTGCAGTGGTATAAAGCCTCTGGACAACTTGAACAACTCATACATGAACCTTAACCCACATAGGACATGATCGGGTAGAAAGACTTGATTTGTTCAAGTTGATGATGTGACCTAGCTGCACGAGCCCCTTTACCGTCATATCACGCGCCGAGTATCATGCATGGCGCTTCTATTTTAGTGGGTGACAAGGCTCAGGTCAAATAAATAATAACAGCGTTCCCACATGATGGAGGAAGTTACTTTTATTTTCCATCTCTTTCTGTATATAGTTATATATTTAACATAATGGTCAACCTCACCGAACAATGCCCTGATCCCGTCGCCTGGGATCCCAATTTGGATGTCTCGCACTATTTGAATGGCGATGCGGGGGCACTCCTCGAGAACTACTCCCATGTGGCGCCGAGTGAGCAAGAAGCCCATGTCAAGCTTATTGTACGATGCGTTCTATCTATTCTTCCTCTCGATACTAACAATGACCAGGCCGAGACAGCATGGCGGGTGATCAACTACCCCTGTTTCCGGATGCTGTGGTTTCTCCGCTTCGAAGTAGCCCAGTACCCCATCTACGGGGAGATCGTGCAGCGAGTCAAAGACGGGGGTTTGTTCCTTGATTTGGGCTGTGGTCTTGCACAGGATGTCCGACGGCTGGTGTATGACGGGGCTCCATCCGAGAATACCATTGCGCTGGACAACAGAGCCGAGTTCATCAATCTCGGCTACGCCTTATTCCAAGATAAAGAGACCCTCAAGACCGAGTTCGTGGTACAGAACTTCCTCGACGACAGCCTGTTCGAACACCCATGGGCAGGCAAAATCAGTGTTGCCAATGCCGGCTACTTCATCCACATCTGGAGCTGGAACGGGCAGGTGAAAGCCATCAAACGCATCCTGCGACTACTCTCGATGAAGGACGGGGATACAGTGACTGGACTGAACTTTGGGAAGCACAATCCAGGGCCCGCGGAGGGATTTCTTGCTGTTGATGGCGAGCCCGTCTTCAGGCATAATCCAACGACAATCTCACGCCTCTGGGAGCAGGTGGGAGAAGAAACGGGGACAAAGTGGGTGGTGGAGGCAAGGATGGAAGAGGATGAAGGCCATAGGAATGTGATGTCTGATGGTGATCGCCTTGTGTGGTATGCAAAGCTGCAGAAGTAGAAAGCAAGAGTTATTGTAGTATTGATGAAACGTATCATTTTTCATATCTGACTGTCTAACCGAATAACAATAAATCTCACTCGGATGCTCTCAAGGTCAAGACTGTCTGGACATGGCTATAGTCAAGCCCACAGCCATCCTCTTGCGCCAGGAGATGGGCAGTCCTGAGCACATTCTTGATCTGTCTACCGTTCAGTTCCAGCTTGCATACTTCATCAAGCTTCTCCTCTGAGAGCTGTCCCATCTTCGTTTCGGAAAGGAATTGAGTCCATATCTGGCGTCTGGATGTCGTGTTGAGGTCTGGATAGCGAATAGACACATGAATACGTGATTCAAAAGCAGGATCGATATTCTCGGCACGATTGGTGGTTAGAAACAAGATTCCCTGATGAAGTGTTAGTCTGTTATCTCATAGCTGTATCGATGCATACCTCGTAATACTCCAACAGCCTCAAGAAGATAGACACGAGCTCATTCCGTTCAAGGTCGGTTTTATCGCGCGCCTCCATGAAAACATCCGCTTCGTCGAGTAACAAAACAGCTCCCCATCTGGGAACCATGCAGAGAATGTCTTTGAGGCTATCTTCAACTCGCGATGAATTCGTTCCCAGATCGCCTGCGCTGAGGACATACAGAGGTACCTTCATCACCTCTGCAACACTTTCTGCCGTCAGGGTTTTGCCTACGCCAGGAGGACCTCGCAGAAGCATGATAACTCCCCGACCTTTGCCCTGAATCACATCATCAAAAGCATCTTGACGTCTAGACTGGGACTGGGCAAATGCGAGAATCAACTTCTTCAGGTCCTGCTGTGTATTAGGAAGCACCAATGAATCAAATGCCCGTGAATCCCAGACAATATCCTTGACACCATCAAGATCGAATTCGAGCCACTTTTTGTCTTTGAGGGCATACCCACGGAGGGTTGGAGTTGCAATCAGCCGGTGGGCATCAGACAGATTGCCAGAGATATGACCAGATACGGAAACTGCCTCGTCTGCATTGAAAGTGTTGTATGCTTCCGTGTCGATCACGATCCGGCTTTTGATGCTGAATTTCATCGGCCGCCCGAGGAAATATCCTTTGGCAATGCCCTCGTATTGCTTATAGTGATAGCCCTTGTGCTCTTCCCAGAGCCTTCCACGAGCGATAAGATCTTCTCGAATGGTAGTCTTCTCGCTGTGATAGGCAAGAGGAAAGACAGGTAGTTCCATAATGGGTAATGTCCCTTCATAAAAGGGCACCTTGAAAGCGTGCGTCTGATGACCGAACTTCTCCCCGTCAAAGTCGATATACTTTGATGCGATATCGAAATTCCCAGTCCGGCAATTGACGTCGCCTGCTTCGAAATTGAAGGCATGTTGGCGGCCATCGATGATGCTGAAGACATGGTCGCCTGGTTCGAAGATGGTCCACAGCAAGTCGTGAGTGATGACGCTGTTTTTCACCAGGTCGTTCTTCTGGGATATCATATCGCCCAGTTCGCTTTCCAGAGTGTGGTACAACAGGTCAACGTGAGTCTTGGTAATGGCATCGACCTCCTCCTCTCTGGCTCTAGAGAACTGCTCCCATCGATGAACAAACGGTTTGAACGGCCTGGCAAACTCGATCCGGTCCAGAGCCAATGTCAAACCCGGATATCCAGCCATGGCGGTGGCAAGAAACTTCTTGAGCCGGTCACTCTGCACGACAATCGAATGGATAGTGAGGTTCTTGCGGCCATCGTAGCACTTGATATTGCGAATGATTAACGCGTACTTGCTGGATTCCGAGTTCTCCGCAGGCTTGACGAGATTGCCAGGAATATCGCTTGTCCATGAAGTGCGGCCTCTTTCGTCGGGTTTGGATTGGTAGAGGTGGTGGGCTTCGCAGATGGAGCCTGGCACATCATAGTCGGTGGTAGGCATATTGACTAGATATTGTCAGTCTATTTTGATATGGGCCATAACGAGGCTTCTCATACCTGCAGAAACCTCGCCCATTTTGTCAAAATGAAACTGAAGTATCTCGTTTGAGTTAACAATGACAATGGAGATAGATTCTGATGTAGAAATGGCCGACGTTATCCTGCTTCTTATATAACTGTTTACCAGAGGCAGCCTTGTATTCCATGCTGTATCATCTGCCAATAATGTCAATCAGAATGGCCAGCCACAGCCTTGTACACCCGGGCAAGCAAGGCAACCGGACAACTCCTTAGAGTCTTACTTCGCAGCCTGTTAGATATAACTGTGCAGCCTCATTGATTTAAAACTTGTCCAAGCCAGCCTCGTACCGACACGTCTAGTCTAGACCTCCAGTATTATGCGTTGGATGTATACACCATCACATAAACCCCACTGTGATCCATTATCCTACGGCAGTGCAACCGCTCTTATCAAGATGAGGGGCTTGCATCGAGGCTCCGTCAGGACACGACTGAAGGCCCTCTGTCTCTATCTAAATCTCGCATAGCGATGTTCGGAACGTTTACGCCCACGGTTAACTTCTGCTTTTTTCCTTTCTGTGATGAACTTCGCTCTGGAACTCATCAATACAGGCAAACCATTATGCGGCTCATGACAAATCCATCCTTATGGAATAGTTCTGATTGAATAGCCATGATATCTTCGGTTATGCAAATCTGCCCATGATGATCTACTATCGGAGTCACCCCGCCTCCGCTCATTCAAGTGGGAGAACTCCGATGATACCATGTATATGAACACTGCTTAGGACAGAAGACAACTTTCATTCTAATATCTTCATACTTAATGCAATATGGGATCTACACCCAAACCATTGGCACTCCCTCCAAACACCAGTCTAGATGCATTCTCCCGCTTCATCACCGCCAGCCAAGCCATCGTCGGCCATGAAAACATCCACATCGTCGAAACAAAAGATGAACTGAATGACGGGTCCTACTATGAACCACCCAAAACACACGATCCCCATCATGTCCTAGACCAAGACTACTTTGTTGCATCAGCAGTGATCAATCCACGATCGGTCGTCGAGGTACAGAGTCTAGTCCAACTGGTCAACGAATACCGCATTCCTCTATGGCCGACGTCTATTGGACGGAATTCTGGATATGGAGGTTCTGCGCCCCGACTTCGGGGAAGTATTGTGCTGGATCTGGGAAAATATATGAACCGTGTTCTCGAGGTGAATGTCGATGGGGCGTATGCGGTTGTTGAGCCGGGAGTGACATTCTCTGACCTGCATGCGTACTTGGTCAAGCATGGTCTGCGACATAAGCTGTGGATTGATGTATGTTTTCTATCTGATAGTATAACCTCACTGACGATCAAAGGTACCTGATCTCGGCGGTGGTTCCGTCCTGGGAAATACCCTCGAGCGAGGAGTTGGATATACTCCATACGGTGGTGAGTGATATCCTCCTCAAGAAGATACAAACTAACAGATCAGACCACTGGATGATGCACTGCGGTCTCGAGGTAATCCTCCCATCGGGAGAGCTCCTTCGCACCGGAATGGGTGCATTGCCAGATAAACCCAACAAGTCAGGCACCACGATGGACCAAGACCCCGGGAATAAATGCTGGCAGTTGTTTCCATACGGATTCGGTCCGTATAATGATGGGCTCTTCTCGCATAGTAATCTGGGAATTGTCACTAAGATGGGGATCTGGGTATGAATCCCTTCATCCTTTTTTGGGGAATGAAACTGATGTGGCTAGTTGATGCCGAATCCGGGTGGTTATCAAGCATATATGATTACGCTACCGAGGGATGAGGATTTACATGCTGCAGTTGATATCA
The DNA here is from genome assembly GCF_001890725.1 of Aspergillus wentii DTO 134E9. NCBI lineage: Eukaryota > Fungi > Ascomycota > Eurotiomycetes > Eurotiales > Aspergillaceae > Aspergillus > Aspergillus wentii. The sequence continues at coordinate 129,760 of NW_024467833.1, forward strand.
TTCGACCTTTGAGACTGGTAAGTCTATTTATTAGGGATGAATATCAAGCTAAAGATCATAGCAAATGGTTCTTCAAAATGTTCCCACACTCCGACACATTCTCCTCGATGCTGCTGTCCTCGCCTCCAAAGATAGATACACTTCAGACCCAACAAAGCCACTGAGTGAAACCGAACTAGACGCAATTGCAAAGAAGCTCAATCTTGGCCGCTGGAACTTTTATGGTGCCCTCTACGTGAGCCCTTTCCATACGTCCTATCATATCTGTTCTGACAATATCCAGGGACCAGAGGAAATTCGCAATACACACTGGACACTTATCAAAAAAGCCTTTTCAGCCATAAAAGGAGCCAAGTTCTTCTTCCCAGAAGATATCAAAGAGTATTCCGTCCTCCACACCCGCGAAAAGACACTCCAAGGCATCCCAACATACGACGAACTAAAATGGATCGACTGGGTGCCCAACGGCGCTCACCTGTTCTTCTCGCCCATCAGTAAGATATCAGGAGACGATGCAATGCTGCAGTATTCAGTCACCAAGAAGCGATGCCACGAGGCCGGTTTTGACTTTATTGGTACTTTCACCGTTGGAATGCGAGAGATGCGTATGTCTTCCTTCTCACTTAACCAGATCAAGGTAGCTGATTCTGCATACAGACCACATCGTGTGCATCGTCTTTAATCGCAAAGACCCCGCCTCGAAGCAGAAAGCGCACTGGCTCATCAAAACCCTCATCGCGGACTGTGCTGAGCACGGCTGGGGTGAATACCGCACGCATCTCGCGCTGATGGACCAGATTGCTGAGACATACAACTGGAACAACAATGCGCTGATGCGATTCAATGAGACGGTTAAGAATGCCCTCGATCCCCGCGGGATTCTGGCGCCGGGGAAGAATGGAGTGTGGCCGTCTACTTATGATCGAAGGAAGTACAAGCTTTGAATGTAGCACAAGTGTTAATCTATCCTGTATTAGGAATAATCCTCCAGTACGGGAAAAGTCCTCGCAGCAAACGGATATGCCCGTTGGTGGGAAGAGGATGGACATGATCCTTTTCTGTTAGACCCAATCGTTTGTCTTCAGACATAGTCCAGTTAAACCATAAATCCCGTCTATAATATTCTCAAATAGGTGAGGCGAAGGCCGACTAATGCCTCGTTTTGGTAAAATGCATCGATTGATATGATTTGATCAGTATAGTGGTCATCAGTATGGTCTAATAGCCGGCATCATGAACGTATCAAATGGGATGCATTCATGTGTATTAAGAGGTCCAGGGCTGTTGGGATATTATCACAAGTGAGTTTTTGAATGGCTGGGGAAGATGACGCCTCTGATGGCATCGTAAGAAGTGTTGAATATCCATGAAATGCCCCCCTTGTCAAGTCAGCAGCTGAATGTGAACAAATAGTGTCAAATACTTACAAGGACTTCCTTTGACGTTGCTTGGAATTTCCGTTTTGTACATTCTTGTAGTGCGGGATGGGAGCCAAACATCTTGCTTTGGGCATGGGTTGTTTCCACAAGAACCGCAACGACCTGCCCTCGCATGTACATAGGATCGACTCCGCTCTCTTTGCTGAGCCAGAATGTGATGGCCTGGACATCCTCACCCTCGCTAAGCTCCATTGCATCACCCTCTTCCATATGCTGCCCTACAATCTCTGGGCTTCTTCCATTATGATAGTCGAATACCATACCTGAGATACGAGAAGAACCACGACATTTCTCAGGCCCACCTGTTGATACTTGAATTTGGTTTACCGCGTGGAAAGAAGCGTAGCTGTCATATTCTTTCAATCCCTCATCGTGTATCAGAGCCGCCATACGTCTGAAAAGGCACTTGTCTTTATGGGGCATGTAGCGGATGGGCTGATCCCTGCAGACTGCCGGCGGAGTATCGCTATCAGAACCCAGCTGAACCTGAACTCCAATCTTGGAAAGGTGCGCATCATTTGACTGTTTTATATTAGCTCAAAGACCGAAATACCAAGAGGCTGACACTCACGTGTTTCGTGGTCACAAAGCCGGTGATAATACTGCCACGCATATTTTGTAGGCGTTTACTATGCAGCTCGCTGAAATGCCATAGTTGAACTGTTCCAAAGTCCATTTTACGCCCGTAATTCGTAAAAACCTAGACGAGTCAGCTAGTCACTGGATAGCCGAAAGGCCAACAAACCCTCAAGCCGTGGATATAATCGGCGAATAAGTTATCAGTAGCAGCGACAGCCTGTGTGATGCGTTCTCCCCCAGGGCCATCAATTAGAAATGCCAAATGAACTCCACTATGGCGACCAGGCGAGTGAGCCGCCATGACTCTATCTGTGTCATAGAAAGTCATTCCAATAATGCGACCGTCAGAAGACATGTGCACCACCATTTCTGTGAGGCGTTCGAGCTTTTCGCCGTTCTTCCCGCCAAAGTCTATATCAAACAGTGGCTGAAATGTCATTTTAGCAGAAGAAGGCTGTAAATCACCCAGGAAGAGGTGTTCATGAGCAGGTTGCTCAGTTGCCCATAGATGAGACTCGGGGCGATACATGTGAGGTCCGCGCATTTGGCGACGAAGCGTTTCAACGTCGGTTTGGACTTGAGGATTCCTGTTGGTTTCATCAATTATGTCTTCGGCTTTCTCTGCCCAGGCGGTTCCAATAACGTTCAGTTTGTATTTCTTAATTCTGTCAGTGTTTCTTCTGTAACAAAGGTGTTCGGGCATACATCAGAGCCAGCAATGAGGTTGTATCTATTACTTGGAGACATTGGAATGGCAAGGCTTCCATGAGCCATGTCCTCGTCATCGTGATCTCCAATAAAGTCGGACGAAAATTCACCAGAGAAATGGAATCGAATCCCACGCAGCCCTTCTGGACAGAGTGCGACCTTAATCCACTGGGTTTTACCACCTGGTGGGACCTTGATTGATTCTTCATGCATCGGTTTGCCATATCCCACAGCCGGTCCGGCCTTTAGATCCCCAGCCAGATGATGGCTGATTCCCGAAATGAAGGTTCGTGCGCCTATGCGAACAGTCGAAACCCTGATCTCTCCACCATTCGGCATGAAGGAAGGAACGGTGCATGATCGATATCTGGGTACACGGCATCCTTCGTCGAAGGAGTCAAAGGGGGAGGAAGGCAGTTCGGCTCTGTGTATACTCACGACGTCCACGTCTATATTATTTGAACTCAAGGACCATTCCCCGTTGAACTCAAAGCAAGTGGTTCTTCTACCACGGGGCTCCTTTCCAGATCTCTGTTGATCAATCTCCACAATCGACGCGATCGGTTCCAACAAATGGCGGATTCGCTTTCGGTTGATAAAAGACAGACTGAATTCGGATTGATCGTTGGCTTTAAGATAGGCCATTGCACCGCGACAGAGACGATACCAATCACGACTCTGTTCGATATCCACGAAGACAAAGTCCATCGCGTATCCTAGTCTGAACTGTCTCTTCCAGAAAGACTGTGGAAGACAATGGAATGCAATTCTCTGCGCGAGATCTCGACAGGTGAGTCTCAGATTGATCACTTGTTCCAGTGGCAGATATGTTATGATATCGTGGATCACATCCAAGGACAGCTTTCCAAGGGACGAGTTATACCCTGGGTTAGCAACCGTAGAAGGGCCAAGGAGGCTACCATTCCTCCACTGGACAGGTACATCGGGCGCATTCTCTTCAATCTTCTCTGGCGCTGGAATCATATATGGATCTGCATAAAAGGGCGACAACAGATCGACAGGTTCAGGTTCACCAAACGGCTTGTGTGTTTCTGCAGCGCCTCCATAATCATGCCCCAGTCGAAATGTAGACAGATCGGGGTGTGGCGTGCAATAAAACAAATCATGCAATGACTCTGCAATTTCATCCGGCTCAATAATATCCCAAAGTCGGTCCTGAAGCAACATCCAGCACGAATCATGGAAGGCGTAGCCCGAAAGGTCGGCCCGCGCCCGGGGAGCCAAAGAGACCTCGTCAAACGTATCAGCTTTGGTGTAATCGTCCTCATCGCCCATGGGAATAAACAGTGTATCACACGTGGGAAGAATACCCGTGTTTGACAAGAAATAGTTCTGGTCTGTTGGGAAATTGTGGTCTTTGACGGCGGCGCGCGCTTCTTCATACCAGGGGCGTCGCGATTCGGGGACATCCTCAAACTCTTCGTGCAGCAGGATGACACCGCATAAGACACAATATTTATTAGAGGCCTCGGGCTCTGAATTCCATTCCGCATCTAGATCCATTTCGTGGCATGGATGGATAGGCCAGATGTGGGTTTTGATGAAAAGCAGATTGTGGGAAAAAGCCGGAGGTTGTTGTGGAGACGGTGGCCCGATTAGGAAAGTAAGATATGTACACGGAGTGAATGCCTTTGCCTACATTTTAAATGAGTGTAGTTATTTATTATTATTATGCTGAAGACTTTCAACAGAATATCTGTCTATTTTCACTATGCCCGTGGCATATCAGGATATGTCAAATACCACTTGGCATGAGCATGTTCTGTTCAGTATAGCCAATTGATCAGCAGATGAACGCCTTAATGGAAATACCATCAACAAAAGCATTATGACTAGATATGTGCGATAAACACCCTGTTGAGATATGCTATTAAGCTAGAAAGTGTACATGTATCCCGTGTTAATTTTACTGGCGTTATAATCAACACGTTTATAATTATATATATGCAACTATACGAACCGAGGTAGAATGGCAGATCACTTTGCCATATTAATCTGCCCGGCATCAACTGCCGACAACTCTGCATTACTTTGGCTTGTTTTAATTGGCTTTACGATAAACAAGATTTAATTCCACCTATTGACAAGCATTACAAGATAGGGAAATCGCGGGGTAAAATGCAGTTAATTTGGCAAACCGTTTACCCGGTCTTTCCCCGTGGGGATGTGCATCTATAAATTATCTATGCATTCCCCTGAGTTGCTCCATTATTATATCCATAGAGAGCCTCTTCATTATGCGCTTCAATTCCCTACTCCTCCTCTGCCACCTCGCGGCAACTGCCACATCATCTCCAGTCAAGAATGGCCTGACCATCCAAACAACCAGCGGCCAAGTCCACGGCTTCATCAACCAAACAGCCCCTCTCGTCCGCCAATTTCTGGGAATTCCATATGCAGAACCTCCAACTGGGGAGCGAAGATTTCTTCCCCCGGTAGAAAGAGAAGATCGCGGATCCATCAAAGCGACGGCATTCGCACCATCATGCATGCAGCAAGAAAGTAACAGCTCTACCATCTATACAGAACAGGTATCCCAGTTTTTGATCAACGGGGGACAGTCTGAGGATTGTCTGTACTTGAATATCTGGGCTCCGGCTACATCGTCTAAGAAGTTGCCAGTGTTTGTGTATATCCCTGGCGGTGGATTTACAAGTGGAGGGGCAGATTCGCTGTATAAAATTCCGGACAAGTGGATTCAGAGAACGCAGTCTCATATTGTGGTTGCTTTGAAGTATGTATCATTCCCTCTATATCAGTTGCAGACCCGATCTAATGTATGTGCAGCTACCGCGTCAACATCTTCGGCTTCCCCAACGCAAAAGGGCTGGACAATCGCAATGTAGGCCTACTCGATCAACGCATGGCGTATGTCCATCTCATCCCATTTGAGCATACCAGTCTAATAAAACAGCGTTGAATGGACAAGAAACAACATCGAAGCGTTCGGTGGTGATCCATCCCGAATCACACTCTGGGGCCAATCCGCTGGAGGAGCAAGCACTGATCTCTTCGGATATGCCTATCCCGACGACCCCATTGTGACCGGCTTAATCTGTGATTCCGGGTCTGCAACAATCGCAGGATCCAGTGACTATACGCAAAAGAACTTTACATTTATCGCTGAAAAGGTGGGATGTGCTGGCAATGACGATGCAGTTCTCGAGTGTATGCGTGGTGTTCCTGCAACTCGTTTGCGGGATGTTGTCTCTACGTATGGAAATGTGAAGTCGATGGGACTGTCATTCACTCCTATTCCGGATAATATCACGGCCTTTTCGAATACTACGGATAGAGCGTTAAGGGGGTTGGTTGCTGATATTGTAAGTCTTCTTCGCCATCCCATATATCTACTAACATGATATGCAGCCCGCTATATTCGGAAGCAACGCAAATGAAGGGGCCGGATTCGTGTCATTAACAGGGACACAACCACCTGAAGAAACGATGCATGCTCTTACGCAAAGCATCATTGCCTGTCCATCAGCTCGAGAAGTGCAGTGCGTATTCTTGATCAACAAAGGATATAACTAACACTTCTAGCATCCGTGAACTAGCCGGGTTGACCACATACCGATACTACTATACCGGCAACTTTTCGAACATATCTCCCTGGGACTGGATGGGTGCTTATCATAGCTGTAAGTCCATTGCAACAGCTCATTTCAAGTGATATCAGACTAATGAAATAGCCGAGCTTCCTCTGCTGTTTGGGACCCATGATGAGTATCGCACTCCTTCGACTGAGTTTGAGTATCAACTCAGCTATGCAATGGAAGGTACGTCGAGACACTATAGGCGAATAAATGAATACTAACAACTATAGCTCTCTGGCTCTCATTCGCCTCGAACCCACAGTCAGCCCCGAGCTATCAAAACTGGTCGTGGCCGGAATACAAAGCAGACGTACCCTCGATGGTGCAATTTCCCTCTGGAGATAATATTGTGGGAATCGTCAGTGGCAATGTGATTGATGGAAACTGCACTGGTGTATAGAAGATAATTATTCAATTGAGGTGCGGAGAGACAGCTAGTCTCTGTAGTATTGTTATTTTCTGTATCCCGAAATAATGCCCCGTAGGGAATGCAAGCAGTTCTATATGCAGACCAAATAACTCGAAAAGACCAAACCATGCAGTAATCCATATATCCAATGTCCAATTTATATCCAATCCAAAGTGTCGTGTTATTTATAAAGCGGTCCAGCGCTCTCAATCACACACGGCTTCATGCCAAATTGAAGTCCAACCAGTTCCTGTCCACTCCGTGGATCAGGACAGGACATGATCTCTCCATACCTATCGTCGTCCATGCCATTATATCCGATGCTCCACTTCCGGCCTAAACTAGTCACAAACTGAGGGGTGTTAGCACTGAATGAAACACACCAGGCGACGGTGGACAAACCTCAATCCCCTGTAAACCGGCCATGCCAAATCGGACAGGACTGCTTTCGGAATGAAACCGAACACCCACGATGCTTTCCTTCTCGGCCACCTTGAAGTGGAACGTCATCGGGGGGTAGTTCACTGCTGTATCCCTCCTTCGTTCCATCTCGGACTTATACGTCGAGTCATCTGAGGCCGGCGTGTGATCAGGATATACTAACGCCTTGGCCCAGCTCGATTTGTGCTTATAGCCGATCATTTCCTGTTGACCGTCGGCAAAGGAGAATGAGAAGCCACATATCACATCCGGTGCCCAATCATCGGCTGCCTCTGTGAAGTTGGCTTGGATGGACTCAACCTGCCGCCCGACCAGATCGAGGAAATACACCGGGGTAGCCAGCACCGGCGGATCAGCATCCATAGATTCGGTAAAGTCGACACCATGCCGATCCCCAACGATATAATCGCGTGGAGGACAGCGTCCAATCCAGCGTGTAAGGTATCCAAAATTCATCCTCTGTTCGATGTGTCCCGTAGTATGCCGCTGCAGGTCTCCCATAATCACACCGAATTTAGTGATATGCTGGGTGGGATACTCGCTATCCCGACACGGTTCCACCCTGAAATCAAAGCCCATCAAATCTTCGGCATCGAACATGCCCGTGACGCCGATAATCTCAGTCCCAGTCTCAGCATAAAAGGCGTGCATCAACTCATTGTCTGTCCAGATACCGGCTTTGTACTTTGGCTCAGTGGTTGAGTCGCTGGTGAGGAGCCCAATACCGTAGATGCAGGCGTTCTCTGGTCTTTCTTTGGCGACCAAGTCTTGAAAGGGGCCTAAAGATACCACCATCCCCGTAATAACAGTTTCCTGTGGGATGGTGACGGTGTCGGGAAATTCGGTCCTATACCCAAATAAGCGCGAGGTGTCTTCATCGTAAAGACCAAATTCAACACCAACAATCCACCGATGACCGGGAAATCCAGAATCTCCAAGTCTATGGTACACAGTAACGGACTGAAGCTGTCGTCCGCGCTGCAGACTGGGGACGAAGTACACTTCTGAGAACACGTCACAGAAATCAGGATGCACATCCAGTGCGATAGTTGCCCGTCGACGACTAGCAAGGCGTCTCACATCCGGATCGACACTGCCGGCGTTGGCGCGGACTTCTGAAAAGCGACCATCGATTTTTTGAATAATACCCCTGCAATTGATGTAGATGCGCAGTCTATTCTGCAGACCTATGTATTCCACCCTAGAAGGAATAGACGCCTCTCGGAGGTTGTAGAAAAGCTGCCTGTAGTGGATTGTTTTGGATTGGTGGTGAATGTCTGAGAATAAAGAGGTGTTGTTGAGCCAGGGCGCTGCGCATGGGAGCCTGCTCTTCCAGAATCTCCGTGGAAGGGACGATGCCATGTCTCTGAATGAGGAACTTGCCAAGAGGAGGTTGAAGGCGGATGAAGATTGGAGAAGTTCAAAGACCATCAAACGGATATCCATAGGAAGATGGTCGAAGCAGTCTGGAGAGGGATAGCTTTTTGAGGCTATTCGCATACCCTTGGGAATGACGTCAAAAGTGTCTGGGTGTGCTGGATCGGTTGACTCGGAGATGACCTGTGATATGTTCAGGTCTTTACAAGGATCCGCGACGAGCCACTGTGATGGTTAGAATGAACATGAAGAGGATAAGAGACAAACCTCGTTATCAGCACACGGCTCCCAGGTCTCAGCTTGATATTCCTCCGTGCCGCCATAGCCATCTCCACCCCAGTTGATCGCATGGGCGTAGGCTTCACTCCACGTGAGCATGATGAAGTGCAACTCGCGAATGTCAAGAGGACCAGCCTCGGGATGCATGACTTTGTGAGTTTGTTCCATGATGTTCAAGCAGTTATCATGCACAAGAAAGCCATCCTCATTGCGGAGAAGACCTTGGGTGAGGGTATCATCAACCTGATCCAATGGCACGCCTGGATAGAACAGATTGTCTGTTGAGTTCAAAGAGCCCTGCATCTATAAGCGACTGTCCTGTCTACGGATGGATGACCTACCTTTTGTGTGACCATGACCAGTTCTGCGGAACCATCATCCAGATTCTCGATGCCGGGAACCTTTAAACTCAACATCCGGGCATCATCCAGCCACTATACAGATTAACACACGATCTGCATAACAAACGAGGCAAACATACCCGCAACTGATCTCGAGATATATGACCCGCATCGTACCCCTTTAACGACCGACAGTAATCGCGATGTGCAGTCCTATAATGACCATCGTGACCGGCAGGAAGCATCTCATCCCCCTCCCCTACATCCGCATCCTGATCACAGTCGCAGTAGTCATCCCAGAAGTCGGTAGTATCACCCGCCACAGTAGACCGCTTTAGGAAGTTGGCGGATTCAAAGGGGCCGCCGCAGATGTTGCAATAGGGGCGAATGTTCATTTTGCCAGCATGAGTGGGACATACATTCCCAGTGTCAGTGCAACAATATCAATATGAATACTAATATAGCCTAGGATAATGGGGAATGTCACCTTGTATTGCAGACCCCCTGGCATGACGTTTTTTGACTGTTGTGGGCCTCGGCTATCCACACGCGTTGGGCCGCCACCTTACCGCTTTGGGGCACTGCCCTCGCTATCAGCCAATCAGAGAGCGGAACGTGGGGACAGCATCGCCTTTGTACAGATATCAGGAGAAATCGTGCTGGACTCCACTTGTTTCGATCATATTGGGCTGTCTGTTGTGCTGTTTGTCTGCTCTGTTCCATGACTTTCTCTCGATTGTCTATCATTCTACTGAGCGGACTGGCTATAGACCAGAGAACAAGTCTCAAACCAAGACCGGAATGAATCAGCTAACTGATATAAGTAGGACATTGGCAAGATGAGCATAACCTCAATCAATAGATAATGGAGACAGGTATCTTACTAGTAACTTACTATATATATACTGAAAAATGATAAAGCGTGCAATTGCTGTCCATGAAGTCAACTCCCATGGCTTCTCCGACTTCCCGACCCAATACAGGTATCCTGGGCTTCTGCCATTCTGCCTGACTATGGGTTTTTATTGGGTTCATATTCTGGGAATATTCACTATATGCAAACTGGATATTGGTCTGGATACTTTCTATAGTACATTGATGCAGTCATTTCAAGCAAAAGAATATCCCCTCTGCTCTTTTGCTATTATGTCCCTTTCATGAACCGGCAAATCTGTTCCTCAACTTCCTCATTGATGACTTCCCTCATCATCCTTTCGGTGATTACACTGATAAATCCAGATATACCACCAGATTTAGTCTCCTGTTTCGCAAAGTCCACCATCCTGGTGTTGTTGAGTACCTGGCAATGCGAATCATATCTCAACCATTCATCCAACAAATCCCAATCTGAACGACCCCCATCATCTTCAGGAAAGTTGTACAGGATCCTATGATCCTTATAGGCGATAAAGTATCTCCCTTCATCAAAAATACTCATGCTGACATATAAAATATTTTCGGCCGCACCCGGCGTACTCAAATGCATGTCGAGCTCATCGTACGCCCCGCATAGATTCCATGCCATTCTCCCATTCTCATAAAGTACCACAAAAGCACCTTTGATTCCCAGTGCCACATGGGTGACCTTCCCACCGGGTTGGATATCCTGCAGACAGGAGGTGACATTTGCCGGCAGGAACGCATACGTACTGTTGAGGCCCCAGGAGCAAGCCCACCAGCCTCCTCGATTATCCGCGAGCACTTGTGTTCCCTGAATAATCAGCCAGGTAGCCTTGAATGAGGGAAAGTAAGGAAGACTAACAGCAGTTCCCCAACGGCAACTTGTCCATTGTTCTAGCCCATGATAATCCTTTCTAATTGCATCTGTGAAATGAAATGCGTCATCCCCCAGGAACCCTTTCATTTCATGTGCAAAGAAGGGATCCGGGAGCGGTTCGGAATCATCGATAATGGGAGGATATGCAACGCAGGTCACCTTCTTGCTCTGGTTGAAGATGGTTTGAACGCGATTGGACACGGGCAATGTGGATATCGGTTGGAGGCCTGGTGTCTGAACCAAATATGAACGGCGGGGGCCAAAGTAGACAAAGAAGTCGGAGTGTTGCATGGTTCCAATTGACTGGAGTGGTAATTCGAATGAGGGAGTCAGATGTATATATACAATTTGTCGACCAAGCCGTTTCAATATCACCGAGTTAGCCCTGGATGACAGGTCTGTTCCGGACTAATATACGTCAACAAGGTAAACCAAAAATTTGAAAATTCGGAGTTGAATATATCAGTTAATCGTCAAAGGGGCTGACTAGACATGTTGCATGTCTTGTCTTTACTTGGATAGGGCATCCATAGATTACTGTCAATAGCCTATTGTCCTGCTACAGTTTTGCAAAGCACCTCACATCAAACATGTCAACATAGTATCTTTCACGTCATTTATTTGTTCCACATTCAATATCACCTTCAATAATGTGTTCTGTTCTGATGTCGGGGTCCGACACTCGGCCTTTGCTTCCACATTTCAATATTCCAAATAGCCTCGTACTGTTCTGTGGCCGACTCGATATGAATTCCCGAGAGATACGTCAGATGATTCAAGCCCATCAAAGGCCAATCCCCTGGAATCAATTGAAAAGCGATGTGGAAAATGCATTTCCGTGTGGGAGATTGATAAGTCATATCCCCGAACAAGGCCGCAGGACACTCCAAACGGCCGTGCAGATCACCGAACGAGGCCATTCTAATATCTCACTTGTTTGAATATCTTGAGACCACACCATATTTACCTTGCATATTGCTCCATGGCCATCCCCGCGGCTCTGTCAATATTTGGCCTTTTACCCAGTTTGGTCTTGCCCGTTGGGCGTATGGGTGAAAATCCATTGTCAAAAAAGGAGACAATTGCGAACCACAAATCTGAAAACCATTCTCCAGATATATTGGGACATTTCATAGTCACGGAATCAAAAAGGCAGGTACAATGTCTCCTAAACGATGTGAATCAGGGCTTTAGTGCAGACAGTTGGCAAACTCGGCGATAGCCGGCTGGGCTGCTTATCATTCGACCATGAATACTTACCGAAGGATTCATTGTTTATACCAAACTACCGCATGGGAAGACAAGAATATTGTCGGCCTACTATGTATGCAGCACCTGCCTCAGTTGATTGCAGTCACGTGGCCATCTCGCTATGGAAAATAGCTTTTTCTCATACTTGGTATCTCAACCACAGAGATATTCAACGAATCAAGTCAATTAGTCTTGTTTGAGATTAGATGGACGCAATGGCCAGCTATCCATCGCCTGATCAGCACCGGTGCTCTAAGTTCTAGTTCCTGATGATTTGCCGGCATTGAGGCATCCCAATCGGCCGACACGGCTACGTGAGGTGGGACTAACCGGAGTACCGGATGCGTTATTATCGATTGTTATTATTGTTATGAGTTAGCAGACGGAGAATCAGGGATGGCCATGTCCACAGGGATATTTGAAATCATGTCTTCTCTGTGAGTGGATGGTTTACACCCCAACGATCATAATTTGATGATTCCCAGCAACCATGACTGCATTCCAGATTCAGAGAAACCAACAGCTCTTAGCGACCAAATAACCGGCAGCACAGACGGAAACAACTGAATTTCCGACTCTGATGATTCTGGCCACAATTTTGGGCTGTTTCTGGGCCAATCACACTTCGTGTTTCCGTGCGGGGATAACGAGCTAAGAGTGATATGGAGTCTAGTCGGGGCAGATCCCTGAGTCTTTTCGCCCTACACGAGTCGTTCCTGCAGTTGATTTTTCTCTTTCGCTCGTCATAAACCGCTGCTGCCCCTTTCTGCTGGGAATTATGATCTTATCCATGTGATGGCCGCCACGTGTTGTCCGTTGATGGATATCTCTTGCTACGATCGATCGATTGCTTTGTCTGAGACGGAAAATGACCCTCAATGGTTCAGCCTGTCCTGCGCCGTTTCTGCTAGAGGCGTTGTATCCGCGTGAGGGTGGCTGTAGGTATCTCTTGGTCTCATTATGATCGCTCACTGAGTCTCTAAAGATATCCCCGGTCGCTATTGCAAGGCATTTGACAGCGCATCGTGTTGTCTCCCCTGCCCAGTCACCAACTGGCGATACCCTGATGGTTGCTTTTCCATCCATCTAGCCTTTGACTCAGCTGACGAATGCAGAATATCAGAACGAACTCGACATCCCCGGCTGGATCGCGGTCGTCGTTCTCGTCCTCGTCGTCTGGTTACTCCTCACCTTTCTCCTGCTCCATCCAGACGATACATGGCGTCATTATCTCTCCACAACCCCATTGCTGGGCTTTGTCCTTGTCTCACTGGCGTTTATCATCCCGTTGAACCAAGAGGTCAATCATTGTTACGATGCGATCACGCCAAATGACTGGCGGTCGGATACCAGATGTGCTTTTACGGGTATTCTGCTGATGCTCGGGGTGTGGATTGTCGTCATCAGTTGTTAGTTTATCCTTCCTCGTCGACTCATCTTGGCTAATCATATAGGCTTCTTCCGATCGGTCTCGCTATACCTCCATCTCTGCTGGGAAGTCGATCTCGGTCAGATATTCATGTATACCTCTCTCACCACCACGATTGTCGGCTCCATCGCCCTCGTGATCCTCCTTGTGGGAGTGTCTGGAATATCCTACCAAGTTGGCAAAACCTGCTACATTAGCATTCCGCACAGCAAGGCGACCTTTTGGGGCCCCATGATGGCAGTCGCGGCGTTATCCATAATCCTTCAGACGATGATCATCGCCTTTTGCGTTTATACAGTGGTCCGACCGGTGTACGATAGCTGGATAGCATCGCGATACTCGAGTGACGAAGAGTCCATAATCTCGTATACCGCTTTCAGCGCGCGCCAGGCGTCTCGAAGAGTGTTGCGTATTCTGCGGATGCAGTGGAGAGCCATTGCCATTGTGGTTTTGGTGCTCATCCATGTTGTTTTTATGGCGATTGCGTTTCAAACGCTGCATTTGCCGGAGCATTACTCTCTGGCCGAGGTGAGGCCATGGTTTCAATGTCTCATCAATTCAAATGGGGATAAGAATGAATGTCTGTCGTATGCGAAGCATCTGGGCCCAAGTCGCGTGATGTGTATTGTTGCATTGTCCATTGTCTCGGTGAGTTCTTCATTCATCTCTCACCACAATTGCTGACTCGATAGTCCTGCGGCATCTGGGGTCCTGTATGCTGCGTCCGATCGACCATGGCGATAGGATGGATTGAACTCTTCCGAGGCCAGCAACCCACCGAACAAACTCCGAGTCCAGGTCATTCTGAAAATCCGGACATCGAGACCCTCATTGACAGCGACTCTCATCAACTCGCCGTCGTTTCGCCCGGTGGAAAAATCGAACTACGATGACATTCATCCTGATGCAGCGATGCGCTGTACGATATAATGATTCATGACACTATAATATTCTGCTATATCTATTCTAGATGAAATTCCAGAGTCCAAGTAAGACTTGGCCCGTGCTCCTACCAGAACATGGGACCCACCATGGCTGGCTGAGCATGACGTACTATTATTTTGGCGACTATCAAAAGAATTAATCTGAGAAGAACTTACTCACATTCTACATTATTTGAGAGATCAGCCACAGATCATGGACAGGATGGGCTAACCTGACATCCCCTCATTGCCACCTGTCAGTTGCCTTCAGCTATGCGAACCACTTTTCTTCATACCTTATTATCTCTCCACATATTGATACCGGCCAACTAAAATGCTCTGAGGAATCTCAGCTCTGTTTGCGGATTTTGACCCCGCGTAATGGCGGCATACCCGCAATTCAGATGCAGTACTGGCAACCTTGACATTGCAGCTGACAGACATTAGTGTACAAGTTCCAAGGTTCTGAATCGACTGCAGAGAAATTCAGATTGACAATCCCAGTCTGCTGAGGCTCCGACGATCCGTGACGAATGGTCTTCAAGGTTTGACATCACACATGTTCCCAATAGGATCTAGAGTGCTGTTTGGAATGATATCATCCATGACAGCTGTGTGAATCTGATCTCGAACATGGGAGCTGAAGATATGCATGTTGCTTGGAAAGGGAACGGATTGCATAATGTTACCCACTCTCGCTGGAGATATAAGACACCGTACTTGTTCTGTCTGAGAGGAAGTAACATCTATCATCTATTTTTGTTTATTTTCATTCAGAATTCCTTCAACCAACCACAAGTTATACTCCTTTTTCTTCTGCTACAATGACATTTGAGCCATCCCCTCGTGCCAAGTTTGCCAGTCTCTTTGGTGGATTGTCCAAAGGCTCCATCCTCTTCCCTGGCACAAAAAGCTACGAAGAGGCCGTGTTTGTGGGCAACCTCCTCTACCGACTCAAGACCCCAGCCGTGGTGGTCCAGGCAGTCGACGAAGAAGACGTCCGGGCCACCATTCAGTTTGCACACCAGCAAGGAATGCAACTGACCGTCCGCAGCGGGGGCCACTCTAACGCTGCCTACTGTATGAACCAGGGTGGTATTGTTCTGGACATGCGCTCTATGAACTCCGTCTCGGTTAATAAAGAAGATATGGAGATCTCAATTGCAGGCGGGGCAATCTGGCGCGATGTTTACAATCCACTGCACAGTCAAAGCAAGCGCCTCATGGTGATGGGCGGCCAATGCCCAACAGTGGGAGTGCCTGGGTTTTTGATGGGTGGGGGTCTCAGCCCGCTCTCGCGAAGCCATGGACTAGGCATTGACAGCCTGCTGGAAGCCACAGTCATCACAGCAACGGGTGAAAAGTTGACGGTGTCTCATCGGGATACCGATGACAGAGGCGACCTCTTCTGGGCCCTTCGTGGTGGTGGAGGGGGCAATTTTGGTGTTGTAACCCACTTCAGGCTCAAGCTGCACAAACTCAATGATGCTGAAGGCAAAGTGGTATGCGGGAGTCTCGGCTGGAAGATTCCCCAGAAAGAGGACAAGTTTAGGGATATGATGGAAAAGTTCAATACCATTAGTTGGCCCGCGGAGGTATGCGCCGATGCACTCTGGCGGTACGACGAGCACAACCAGCTGTGGGGGGAGTTGACCATTATCTACAACGGTCGATTTCCGGCATTCAAGCAGGACATTGCGCCATTGATGCAGTTCGACGCGGACAAGAACGATTTCAACGAGATGCATCTGTACGAATGGGAAGTCCAGGATGAAGCGTTCAGCGTGTTCTCCAAGATCTACAACCACCATGCATCCTTCATTTTCCCGGAAGGTGCCATCACCCCCGAGGTGTCAGATTACATGACGCACTGGATGAAGCGTGTCAGAGCCGAAGAACCAGACAAGAACAAATGCGGCTGTCACATCCCCTGGGATCACATTGGAGCCAAGACGACCCACGCCAGATCAGACGAGACAGCCTTCCCCTGGCGGGATGGCGCCTATGTGTGTTCCTTCAAAGTCAGCTGGACAAACACCGACCTCCATAAAACCATGTTCAACTTTATCGAAGAGGCCAAGATACGAATGGCCCCTCACGCCGTTGGTGGCGTGGCGGCGTATGTCAACTACATCGACAGCACCCTGGACACCTGGCGGGAGTCGTACTACGGAGACAACTATACTCGCCTCCAAAGCATCAAGTCACGATGGGATCCAAACAACTTCTTTACCTTTGACCAGGGAATTGAGCCAGTCGGTTTCCATCGTCAGCGTGACCCGAACTGGAAGCCTTGGGGAGTGTTTACTGTGCCCTCGCCGGCCATGTTGGGCAATCCCAAGACCCCAGGCGAGGTGTTTACGGTGGATGCTAGGATCCGTGCTGAATGCGCACCGCGGTACTGAACAAAAGTGTTTATTCCATATAATCCTGGATGATTCCCTGATATCGTTCAGACATGTTCAAATATATTCTCAACGTGTGCTGGACTCAATTAGTTGATTACTTACTATGCTATAGTAAACCCTGTGACCTGCAATTTTAATGGAAATTAATGTTCATGAAAGAACAGTCAGATATCAATAATACCACCACATACGCCAGAAAATAAGAGTCAGCTAACTGATATAGGCAGGACGGCAAGATGAGCATGATAATTACCTAACCGTAAACACCGGTTCCTGGCCATCCGAGATGGGGATGACGGGCATACACTAGCCTACTCCATTGCCGCTGGAGACCTATGGATAGCTTCCTACTTGGCGAAAACAAGCATCGAGTGGAACGACCAAGTGGGTGCACTGGGGCGTGCGGGCCCTCCAGCCGAACAAAGTGCCAAACCACCAGGGTTGTGACTTGCTAACCGATCGCTTTCCTCTTTTGAATGCATTTGCGAGGGTGGGAAGAGGAGATTCCACACATGGCAGGAAATGATTCCAATTCGTTGTGTCGAGAATGTGTCGATCGCATTCCTATAGCCGGAGCCTTAATCACCATGCTGTCTGTCCATACTATTGATGGTTATCTGCAATAAGCATTGACCCTGGAATACACTTCGGCATGTGCGATCAACACACATAGACCAATCAATTGAAGAAGAGTTATCAGGATGAAAGTTTCCAACAAAGGTAATCTGCGTCTAATTGATGCTGCAGTACAATGCACATTCAGGTGGGGTAGAAGGACTCGAGGTCCTTCATCGTGAAATGTTGGGGAAACCCGATCAGAGTTTTCCATGCTAGTGATTTAGCAGCCATACCATATTTGAGACATGCATTTCTCACCGACCGTCGCAATTTCCAAGCATGAACCGTGCATAAGGCTGGGGTATCTCTATGTGCAGACTTCTGCGGAGAAAGAGAGATCAAGCAGATAAGAAGAAGAATAAGAAAGTCAACTGTAGATGGCGATAAATATTCAGTGTTGCATCTCCGCGGAATCCGTTATCGCAGTGTGATTGCGGTGATAGGATGACGGTTCGACTCGACCGAGAAATGATCGTCCCTCCACCATCTTTTCTGGCCTATCGGGGAGGCACTATTTGGCTGTAGTTCATGCAGCTTATCTAGTCGATTTTCATTTCTCCAGTCAGCCCAGTGTGATAGCCATCACTGATAAGGTATCAATGACTTATACATATATTTCCCTTGTCCATCTTCCATTTTCTATTCCTCTTCTTCCTCTTCCCCATCATCATCAACAGACAATGGCCAACATGGGTATCGACGCGTACTCACCCGCAGAGGTGGTCGAGATGGTCTCTCGCACCGGTGTCATCAAGGGAAACATGCGTCTGGATAAAGTCTTCTTCAGCGCCGTTTCGGCTGGCTGTCTGCTCGCCTTTGCCTGCGGTACGGTCCTCAGCACCAACACGACTCCGTGGTTCCAGACGAATGCGCCTGGTTTGATCCGGACCATCAGTGCATTCTTCTTCCCCTACGGCTTGTGTATGATTATTCTTACTGGAGCGGATCTGTGTACTGGTTCTTTCATGGTGTGTATACATCCATCCTATATCGACAGATACTAACCAGTCAGTACACCACCATTGCTGCCCTCCAACGAAAGCTGCCCTGGTATAAGATGCTCATCCACTGGGTCGTCACCTTCTTCGGCAACCTCGCTGGTTCCCTCTTTGTCGTCGCCATCATCTTCGGCTGTATGTCCATCCTTCTATCCAATTGACACTATACTAACAAACCAGACGGCGAGGTCTTCACAGCCGACCCCTTCAAATCCGCAGTCATCAGCTTCGCCACAAAGAAACAAGTCACCCCGACCTTCCACGAGATCTTCCTCCGCGGCATCGGCTGCAACTGGCTCGTCTGTCTGGCCTGTTTCTTCGGCATCCAGGGCCGCGATCTCGCATCCAAGGTCATCGGCATCTGGTGGCCGATTTTTGGCTTCGTCTCGCTGGGTCTTGATCACGTTGTCGCCAATATGGCCTTTATCCCGATGGCGATTTGGGTGGGTGCGCCGGATATCACTGTGGGGTTGTATATCTGGAAGGGGATTATTCCTACCCTGATTGGGAATATTATCGGGGGTGGGCTGTTTGCTGGTATGTTTTCTCTCCCTGTGTAGTAGTTGGACTATACTAATGATGCAGGCGCATACTACTGGTACATGTACCTGGTCGACACGCCGTCTATCCCCATGTACGGAATTCGCAAGAATGGCGAAAAGTCAGCGGATGGCAGTGAAGTTTTCCCTAAAGATGATGTGGAAGGCTCTGCTGGTGTGACAGGACGTGCTGCTTAAATGGATTATTGATACATTCATGGATATGGATGCATGGATAGATGAGTTTGGTATATCTGGTATATGTCAAGTAATGGTAATATGTCTACATAATATTTTTCATTCAAAGCATTTGCTTGTGGTAGTATATCGCTACAAGTATTAATATATAGTCAGTTAATGCTATTTTATACACAGGCGACCTACCAAACACCTGCCTGATATAACTAAACATACCGCAATATCTGCAGAATAGAAAAGCCACAACAGGAGAATGATTTCCGAGTCCACTTTAATCTCTGTACAGCCACAGTATACACAACCAACGAGTCACAAACGCCCAATCAGACACGATACAGCGGTGATCTGCATTGTGGCGCAGCCCATCTGTTAAATAGTTTCTACAAAACACTTAATACGAACTTTGAGACAGTTCGAATCGGATTCTTCATCTTCCTTTCGTATTCCACCATCACATCATGGATCTCCTAGACCTCCCCGCCGAAATCCTCCTGAAAATAGCAGACCACACACCCCAGGCTGCTCTAAACGCCCTCATCCAAACAAACCCTGGCGTATTCAATCTTCTCGAAGATAGATTATATCGCAAGAATGTCCAAGAGCACGACGGCAATGCTCTCCTCTGGGCCTCTCTCCACGGAAGAGAAAACACAGTCCGCAAACTCCTCAACGCCAACGCCGATGTAAACGTCAACACCCAGCCCATCAAAGAAGACCTATCCCGGCACTACATGGCCACCGAGAAATACACGAAATGGATCGGCCAGATCATGCGTGAAGTCGCCGGCAGGACGAGAAATATCGACTACGCATTCCCCATTATGTACGCAGTCGTAGGGGGAAACGCGTCTATCGTGGAACTGCTGATTGAGAACGGCGCAGATATCCACTTCAAGGGTAAAGGGGAGCGAAACCCACTCATCGTGGCTGCGGATAGAGGGCGTATTGATGTGATAGAAGTGCTGCTGAAGCACGGGGCTGACATCGAGACGAGTGGTGAGGGATACACGACGCCGATGAACACGGCCACGCTATACGGCAACAAAGAGGCAGTGCTATATCTCCTCAGCAAAGGCGCTGATCCGCAGAGAGCATGCCACTCAGGCTGGACGCCCTTTGACAATGCCATCCGACGCCAGAAGGTGGAACTAGTCAAGGCGATGCTGGCAGCTGGTGCGTGGAGCCGCTCTGTCGCCGGCAGGGCCTCTCGGGCGATGGTGTTGGCGGCCTCGACCAGAACCCCCGAGATCTTGGAGCTTCTTTTAGACTATGGGGAAGACATCGAAGTACGAGATGACAACGGCGCCACGCCACTCATGAGGGCGGCTGCAATGGACCGTGTCGCCTTGGTCGAGTTTCTCATCCAGCGCGGAGCGAACATCCATGCCAGAGACCGCGTTGGTCGCACGGCTCTGACGTACGCAGCCCTCGGGGAGTACACGGGGAACTCGCTGCGGCTGCTTCTCGACCACGGGGCTGATATCGAGAGCTGCGATAGTTCGTCCGTGACGCCTCTGAGGGTGGCCGTGCAGGGGGGGCGTGTTACATCCACCAAGATCCTCCTGTATGATAGAGGCGCGAATCCCAACTGCGTCGTGGGCAACGGCATCACGCCTCTGTGGTGGGTTGTCGAGCAGCCTCCCACGCGTGCATACCTGTCAGTCATGGCGGATTTACTGGAAAATGGGGCCGATGCGAATGTCGTATGTGAAGGAACCAAACCATTGCAGCGGGCTGTCGAAAGGGGATTCAGAGTATCGGTGGAGTTGCTGCTTCGGTATGGAGCAGATCCAAATAACCAAAAGGATGGCGTTTCATTGCTATCGTGGGCGATTCAGACACAGCATGACGAGATAGCAGATCTTCTTCGCGAGTATGGGGCACATGAATAACATATATGTACATCCCCAGTATACTATCCATGACATCTATACAACTGAATAAGCTATGCTACTTTAGCCTCATTATAACATCTTCTACCCGATAATCCCCTGCATGTTACACTGCGGGCAAACAATGCAATATCACCTCAATCCTTGCTTTACATACAGGAAATCCCTACACTCAGCCTCATCCCTTGAGATAAATAACTGCAACGCTCACCTACTATCTGGGACGGGGAATTGTTCGGCTTTCATCAGAGCCGCTGGTTTCAAGATCGACTATGAGAGAGAAGCTCATGCTCAAGACTTTGGAAGTGTGTATACCATTGCTGTGAACGGCAAACCGATGGGGTCAGACTATACCGGTCCGGTGAATGGCATGCAGGACGCAAATAGAGTCATGTTCTCAACCAACTTCTCGTTTGGAATGCGGGGCATGCCGTCGAGTATTGGTTTCACGGCCATGTGGAAAGATCAGACAGCGTGCAAGAGTCGGATTCAGGTGAATCAGTGTCGGTTCCATCTTGCAACAGTCAACTACCCAGTGCATATCGTCAACGGGATCGTGGAGTAGCATGAGCCCGATTGAGATTGCCAAGGCGTTCAACACGCCAGTCCTACAGCAGATGGGCCCTGTATAGCGATCTGAACAAGTTCCTGCCGATAGTCGGCCATCGCAATATCCGGTACGGGAAGGTCAAGTATCGCGATGGGAGGTTCATCTTCCCCGACGAAGAAGTGCAAGGCGAAGACCTTCAACGACGGCTGGAACTGAATCATACACACTGGACGAGTACGCCTCGGTCTGGGACTCAATATGTATAGTCTAATTATGATTATATTCATAACACATGGGCTATTTAATATGGTATGGTAATATACATCAATAAAACTTAGCCAGGAAACTCCCTCTCTTCGACACGCGCCGGAATTCATCCACAGCCGGACTAACCGGTTTGATGGGGACACTCTGCATTTCTATCTCCTGGCCGTGTCCCAAGTAGGGCGTGCTGGGGAGGTGTTCTTCTGCCTTTGCGCGGATGTAGTAATGCTCGTCGTCTTCCTCCATGCCGACGAACCAGCGCTCGTTGAGCTGTTTGCCCACCGGGCCGCCGCCACACGCGCCTTGCAATCTGGACGTCGCGGGACTGTTGACGGCCAGCGCGAAGAGGTTCTGCGGTTCGGTAAAGTCTGTGATTTGCTTGCCGCGGACTTCGACGATCATGAACACAAGCACGATGCCGGAGGTGATGAATGCAAAGACGAGAATGGGGTAGAAGACGCCTTGCCAGCGTTCTGTGCCGCCCGAGGCATACC
Organism: Aspergillus wentii DTO 134E9; assembly: GCF_001890725.1. Taxonomy (NCBI): domain Eukaryota; kingdom Fungi; phylum Ascomycota; class Eurotiomycetes; order Eurotiales; family Aspergillaceae; genus Aspergillus; species Aspergillus wentii. The sequence continues at coordinate 152,291 of NW_024467833.1, forward strand.
CGACTGCTTGGAGCATGGAAGGGAAGGATTGGTAGACGGGTTCGTCGAGGACCCTGTCCTTGCTGTAGTTCCAGTATGGGACGAAGGGGGCGTTTTGGGTGCTGAGGATTAAGGTGCTGCCGCACATGACGGCGAGGGCTTCACTGATAGAAGGGAGACTCGTGCTGAGGGAGTACGTGTTGTCGTCTTTGTTGTATGTCGGCAGCATCTGCATGAGGAGACGGGCGTTGGCGGCTTGTCCGTCTGTGATTCCGGAGCCCAGACTGACAGAGTTGGCCCACTCCGAGGCGATGTTCTTCCAGTCCGCCTCCCAGATGCCTTCGGGGGTATCCTTGACGCGGTGATTGTATTGCAATGGGTTGGTGGAGTTTTCGCAGTTGGTGTAGAGATTTGCGCCGGAGGACGCAGCCTCGTAGCGAGTCGAGCAGACGCCTGTTTGCTTTGCTCGCAGCGAGCAGAGAACATAGGGGGGATTCGTATCGGCGGATGGGGCAGCACCCAGGATGTAGATGGCGTTTGCCGGCCAGTATCCGGTCGTGTTGGTGATGGTGTTGTATGGCTTGGGGTATTTGCCGAAGATAGGAGGACGCTGACCGTTTTTCTCGCCAAACTCGAAGAGATCGTCGACAACGGTGCGGTTCAGCCAGGAGGGATATCGTGGGATGTCCGACGGAGGCGAGACACTCCAGTTGGTGGGACTGAATTTCTGCGAGTCCGGCCATTCGGTATAGATGAGAGGCGAGAGTTCTTCCTTGGTCATGCCGACGCAGAGGACATTCACGGCCGGGGAAATGACCGACGCGTCGATGTTGTATTTGCCCTGTCCGGATGCTTCCTGGGGCTGTTTGATGCCGTTGCGCGGATCGATGGAGGCCCCGAGGACGCCGCCGTGAGGCATCGCCATGGTGATGTTGTTCACCATTCGCCCGTGTTTGCTCGACAGCTCCGTCATGTCGTCGATCTCAATCCAGCTGCCCGTCACGGTGGTGTTGTCGTAGATCGACCCGGTCGGTTGCGGCCGAAACTCGAGCTGGTCAGACGTGACATTGCCGCCGGCGACCTTGTCGGCCCATGTCTGGATCCACTGCTGGTAGTTGTGGTATGCGTGGCCGACGTGTTCGATCTCGAGACAGGTGAGGTTGCGGTTCACCGGGTCTGCAGCGACGGTGACGGGCGTTTTGCAGTGCGCCGAGATCCAGTCGGTGTTGCCGAAGCTGGTGGACACCTTGCCCCAGACGACTGTTTCCTCCAGCGGGCCCATGAGCAGTTTGGGCGAGACTGTCTGGTTAGTATCAACTATACTAGACTATACTCGACGTGGTGATATGTACTCACCCAGTGCTTCGGCGGCGGTGGTATACAACATCGCCACCAACGTCGCCGTCAGCGTGATCGCACCCAAGAAGGTCAATCCGGAATATCGCAGCGTCTCCCAATGCACAATCAGCGAGCCCGGCTGCATGATCCACGCCCGCATGCTCATGTCGGAAATGGTGATGCCCTGCGATCCCTGGGTGAGCGCCCGGCGACTGAGCACCTGGCCCAGAAACGCCACACACACCGTGACATACGACAGTTCAATCGTCTTGGCAAACAAGGCACTCAGCAGGTTGGCCGTCGACGGTGCTAATCCTCCATCCCCGCCTACGTGTTTCCCCCAGCGCGGCTTCAACAGCGCAATCACCAGATATATGCCCGCAAAGATGGTGGCGTAGATGGCCAGCACCAGAATGGTGATGGGCACCCACGAGAAGCGGCGGTGGAAGATGTTCGACTGCGTCGGACACTTGACGCCTCCATCTTTCAGGAGATGCTGCGAGCTGTGCAAATTGGGCGACGGATTCAACAGCCCCGGCGTAGTGTTCGCACTGGGGCCGTTGATGCTATCCTCCGATAACTTCCTTTTATGTGCGGGAATTGACTCCTCGGAGCCCGACAGATGGGAAATCCCCAGCCCAGCATCGCGGGAGATATCGTTGAAGTCGTCGTCGGCGGTGGGATGGTAGGCAGCCTGGTCGGGCGATGAGCGACCTAGCGGATTCCATGATCGCGGGGGATTCAGCGGCGTGGGCGGGTCGGAGTCGTATGGAGGGAGGAGATGGTGTTGAGGGTCCGGCGCCATTCTGGAATGTCTCAGAGGAAGAAGTTCACAGCCTCTGGACACCCTGGCAGCCAGGCTGGGGAGTTATAAGAGACTGACTGGACTGGACTGCGGCAGCGGAGAAATAAAAATAGCAGGATTAGTGTTGGACAGCCTGACTTTGGTTCTTTGTTAGGGGCGAAAATCATGCCAGATTAGGAAATCAGGGTTTTATCGTGCAGATCGTGGCCAGAGTCAAAGAGGACTCTTAATTATTATATTTAATAGAACAGTAGTTCTTTATGCCAGTTGAATAATAACAGTCATATAAATAATCACATAACTAATCATACGAATAATCATAAATAAAAATTAAGATCAATGATAATTAAATGGTGATTGCAACGTGGCTCATCTCGTAACAGCCTGGCAGCCTCGCAGCCTCGCATTGCCGATCTTCTAGTGCTTATATCAAAGCGGACAGTCAGATGCTAAGATTCCAGCGGTCCAATCCTATTCCTCTTTGTTTAATTAAAATACTGACAGCTCATCCTGCTGTCAGCCTCAATACTCGACTTGAAATGGATGGCTGGATTACTGTTGTGATGGTCATTCCAGCGTACAATCTTGGCATTCATTCGGAATATATAGATATCATAGATGTATTCTACCATCTCCAACTCTCCAATTTCTCCAATGTTTGATCAATTCAGCCATTTATCAACATCTATTAATCATTAATATCTATTACATTGGTTCAACATAAATGTATTTCATGTTTATATTCTTTAAAATAATAATGATCGTGTTGTTGTACTGAGGTTAGGAATAACATCATGGCATAAGAACTTAAGAACTCAAGAATGCAGATCCAAAATTAAAGCAAACATTAAATAAGCATGAATCAGATTAGATTAATTAAATTCCAAGTCAATAAATCCCCGATTAGAGCCCCCTTGATTGGCTGACAGCATCTGCCGTCATCCCATCTCCAACTCCTTCCTCCCCATCTCATCTCATCTCCATCCTCCTTTTCTTCTCCTTCGTACAGCCTCATCTCCACCATGTCCACCACGCCAGTCTCTGCTCGCGACACTCGATCTTTAACCTACGATGTTTGCGACCGTAGTTTTGCCCGCCATGAACAACTGCAGCGCCACTCGAGAACTCGTGCGTAACTCCTTACTTCCAGGCAAAGCTAACACCAGCAGACACCAAAGAAAAACCGTACATCTGCCATTGCGCTCATTTGCTCGAAAAGATCTGCTTACTCGTCATGAGCGATTGAATCACAGGCGCAGTAAACGCCATCACATTAGTCATTTACCTGACAATGCAACAGCTCCATCGCAGAATGAACCCCCCATGCTGGACTCATTGCCTGTCCCAGATACGCAGATCACAGACTTATCTTAACCATGGCTATAGACCATTTGACATGGTTAATGCGTGACACTAAACAGTCGTTGATGTGCAAGCTGCTGTTCTGTTCTTTATTCTTCCTGGAGATAATTACACTATAGCTAGCTATGATTATGCGTACCTATATCCAAGCAATTGACAGATGGAGATCTGCGTCTCTTCGGCATCAATACGAGAAACAGTGGAGCATCGATCGATAGTGTCTGTACAATCCGAGTGGCTAGACTCCCTTTGAATACAATTTGCGAGGTGTTCGTTTATATCAACACAACATCCATCTCCAGATTGCCGATCACAGACAAACAATGTCCCACACGGCTCTAATGTTGCATTCTATACGAAGTCATCATTTCCGGTGCCATCATATTGACATATAAATACAGCTATGCAAACCACTGTTAGTAAATCCATCCTCTTCCTCATCTCAACCATCTCCAACCTTGTACACCACCACGAGAAACAACATGAAGATCTCCTCCATCTGTGCTCTCCTGAGCTGCGCTCTATCCGCCCAAGCATTCAGCATCTACTACGACGGAGACACCGTCATCAAAGACGCCCGACGCATCGAATACCCCTGCGTAAAGGCGGACTTCAGAAAGGGCAACAACCTCGCCTTTTTCAACGACAGGGTTGATCAGGCAGATGATTGCCATCTCTCGCTTTGGAAGGACTCGAAGTGCAACCATCTTGCTGGATCCTCGCATGGCGAGTGGAGGAAGAAGCTGAGCGAGAATGTTGATGCGTGGAGCTTTACGTGCTGAGTGGGTTTCTTCGTGTTGCTTGTGTCCTGGTGGTTTTGCTGATATTTATCAGTGTGTGCTTTCGGTTTAGGACTCTTGTATAAGATTGTTTTTGATGGTGAGGAGATTCAGGCTTTGCTGCCTGACAGATGGGAATATCTTGACTATCAATGGGCTATCCAGTACTGTGTTTAATTATTTTGTAAACAATAAAAGTGTATAGTATAGGTTAATTTTTCCCTGCTTATTCCTTTTGATATTCTCTACATCCAGGATTTCTTATCATTAAATACTCCTATTCCATATAGTCTGTTTATTATATACTCCATGCCAAATCACTAGGCGGCGGAAAAATATCTTTCAACATAATAACATCAACATCAACACCTTCCTCTGCCACGACTATGTCAAGAGCTGTCTGATAAGAAGGCAACATCTCCGAGACCCCAAGCTGAAACTTTTTCCATTCTCGACTCCTCGCCAGCTCAATCAACGGCGGAAACCATTTCGCTTCTTCTGCATCCACGCGATACGTAGCACGAGTATGCCACGATGGCGTGATGAAGATTTCCAGCCGGAGAGAATCCAGTCCGATGAACGATTGCTTCAACGAGCGGAGCATGGCGTTGTACTCTTTCCAGCTGGAGTCGAGAATGAAGAGCGTGTCTCCGGTGTCTGGGGTTTCCGCAATGAAGGAGACAGATAGAGATCGTATCAGATGGATATGAGATGGCGGGAGTAGTTTGGGCATTCGAGCTAGATTCCTGGGCGATTCGAACAGGAATGTATTTGTTTGGTAGAGAATGGGGAGCGCTTCCCAGTATCTGGTCTGATTAGACTCTTCAATTGTAGATGTGTGTAAATGTGCTCACCCCAGACGACATGTTTGCAACCATTCAAACACCCCTTGTAGTTTATATTTCGACGCCTCTTCTTTCTTGAGCTTTCGATCCTCACGATGACAAATATCCACCCAGGCCACAATCGGCCTCGACCCATCTGGATAAGGATCGACTCGTTGGCGACTATCCCCATCTATCGAGAGATACGGACAGATCCGATGCCACCAATGCCAATACGGCTCCTGTTTCTTCTTCCCATTCCCATGATAATAACTAAGCGGCCAGTAATTCATGAACTCGAGATGAATAAAATGTTCACTCCAGAGACACCGATAGATGGATCCACGGACATGCCATGGGAGCCGAAAGAACAGGCTCTTAGTTTGCGGATTCGGCAGCAAGTCATCTGCTGTTTGGTCTCTGCGCTGGTCGAATTCAATCGGCGTTACTGGGCGTCGTGGGGGTGGCAGAGGGAGGAATCTGGGATCGTAGAGGCCTGTTTCTGTGGCTGGTTTGCAGGTGTTGTAGTCGAGTCCTGTTGTTTTTAGGGCTTGACTGCGCTCATTCTGGTTGAGTGCGTTTTTGCGACGGAAGCGATCGATAAATGGCATGTTTTGATGAAATGGATGGAAGAAAGTCGAGGTTGGACAAAGGGCGGCCCAGATATATATACCAGACACTGCTTATTGCCACGGATCGTTTACTTTATGTACATACTACGAATATCGACATTGCACCACAACACAAGTAAATAATAAAATAAATATCTAGGAACATCCTCCACTCGATGGCCCCCCTGCCCCCCTTTGCACTTTATTATTATTATAACACCGCGCTTTGGTCCAAATCGGCGAATTGAACTTGGCCAGCCATTCATATCCATTCTTGTCCGGCTCATCGAAATACTCAAAATACCAGCCTGTCAGCCCCTTTCCAAAGCAGTGCGTCGAGTTCGGCTTCAGCGAGTCCTTTCCAAAGTCCCACGACGCCCATCCAGCTCCACGGATGTTATATCGATCGAGCACAAACTTGTAGCTCCCCGTGCAGGAGGAGGTGGGCTTTTTCGGCACGGGAAAAGGGCGTTTTTTTCTATTCGGTGTGATCTTATATGTGTAGCCGCCGTTCTTGTATGTGCCACCAAACTTCCAGTTCATGGGGTTGTTCTTGTCATTGCCATCGCAGCCGTCCAGGATTTGGTTGACGGCGCGATTGCACGCCTTTTCGTCGCTGGCACTGGCGGTCTGTTCCAGTTCCAGGCTGAATGTGGCTTCGTCGGGCGTATCTTTGTTGTATGTCTTGGAATACGACCAGCCATACTTGCCTGACGGGGCGTTTTTCTTCATGCTGCTGCAGAACTCTTCCGTGTGGAGGTAGAGCGAATATGCACTGGCATATTGCTTCGATCCGCTGTCTTGGGAGCACTTGAGGTCATTGACTGGCTCGCAGAGCGGATCGTCAATGCCCAGTATCGATGACCGTGCCTGGGTGACGGCAAACGAAACAAAGGATGCCATGGCTTCGTGACCAAGCTTACTGGGATGGAAGATCTTTCCAATCTTATCGGGCAGGGCTCCTGATAGAAGGCCCTTTCCACACGCTGGCTGCTTCACATCTGCTTCTCTCGTGTCCAAGGCGAGGGCGGAGAGATAGTCTGCAGTATCTTTTTCCTCCATGGCACTCGTGACATTGGACGTCGTCTCCAAACCGCTGAATCCGAATTCATCTCGCATGACCAATCCCGGATTGAGCACCTTGTACGTCGGCAGTTTGAAGAACAACACCCGATCATTGCTTTTATCAAAGGGGTCAGGAGATGCGCCCTGTTCACAGAATCGTCCTTTTGCGGATTCACCCCACGGATCCCAATCCGCAAAGACAATCTTGGCTTTCGAGTTCTTCGCAGCGGCCGTGACGGCCGCTTGCAGCTTTTTGTTTGTATTTTCGACGAGCGTGTTGAACTTGGATCGTCGGTCTTTGGTGAGTAGCAGACTGGTAGACCCGGCCTGTCCTGGAAAGACCCAGTCTTGCTGGTTTGTGCATTCGTCATTGCTCGTGTCAAAGTATTGCGCGTAGGAGGCCAGGACGATGATTCCATCCTTGTTCATCTTCTTGTCCAATGAGGTCAGGAGATCTTGCACGTTGGACTGCAGCAGGTTGTCGATTGCATCTTGGGCTGTGGTGATGGCTTTGTTGCAGTTTGACTCGGAGGTGACGGATTGCAGGATGCACTTCATGATAATCGAGGTCTGATCATTAGCATCACTTCAGCTGTAGTATAAGCAATCATACCAGACATAGATCATTTCCACCGGCCGTCAACACAGCCAAGTCCAAGTCACTAGGAAGCCCTTTAATCTGACCGGAGATATCTTCAGATGTCGCCCCCGAACATGCCGAGTATTTGAACTGCGTCACACTGGGCCCAAAGTACTGATTCAAAATGACCGGATACGAGTAATCGTATCGCGAACAGGAAACATCACCGCGATCATTGCTGTAGACATTGCCAGACCCAATGCCAGCCGTGAACGAGTCACCGACTGCTGCCCATCGTTTTATCCACGAGAAATCCGTCGGGTCTTTATCAGGGCTTCGCTTTAGTTGCAACGCAGAGGTGTTTGTGGCAGAGGAGGGAAAAACAAAAGGCAACAGAGCGCAAAGGGAAAGACTGGCCCATGGCTTCATCGTTGCTTCATTTGGTGCTGATCAGAAAGCAAAAGACTCTTTCAATGCACATTAATGTAGTGTACTCGGCTGTGCGTGGCAGTAAGTGCATCTGACTCGGTTGAGGCATTTTCGCCATTCCAAATTTTAGTCCGTCAGCCTCACAGGGATCTGTTCCTTCTTCCTGTGGACCTGCAGATTGTCTGTTTAATTTGTTTCATAAATGCTTGATTCTGCGAGTGGGGGCTGCTTTCACAGGAAGTGGGCTGTGCTTATCTTCATGGTGTGATATCTACACAGCCGGAAGTAAATCTGCGATGTAACCTGATCATACTGGAGGTATTATGTTATGCTTCAGGCCGACAATTAATTAGATTGAAACCAATCACAATTCCAGCGACGTTGTATTTCGTATAATCTGACGCTATCTAATTCTGCGTAACCAACCCCCATGCCAGATCCGAATCGCCAGGTCCACTCGTAGCATTGAGAATGACCGACTTCTTCCTACTCAAATCCGATCCCAGCTGGTTGATTGTCGTCCCATTCTTATCGTCCAAATCAATCGCCCAAGCAAAGGTCCTGCACCGTCAGAATTATCTCAGATCTGTAGATGGATAGAACTCACCCGCCTAGACAGTGTTTGTTGACAAAGTCGATGCGCATCTTCATCGTCTGTGCATCGTCATACGATACCCACTGCGTATTATTCCAGGTCACAATCTTCACTGCGGCTTCCGAGTCCAGCGTGACCTTGGCTCCACTTGCGATGATTTCTCGTATCTCGACGTCAGACAGGATTCCTGCTGTATTGGTGCAGCGGCCTGGAGTCCCGCTTCCCGTGAACGGGCAGCCGGCTTTCATGCAGGATGAGTCTTTCATCGTAAAGCCTATGTTCATATAAGCATGGTAAAATGATGATATAGGTGGTGTAGAGCATACTCCGCCCATAAAACCCTAGACCCAAATTCACTCGGGCCGGGTCAATGTTGTTTCGCCAGAGCAGATCCAGCGTCTGTTCGATTTCCGTCAGGTTGGTATGGGCCAGGGCATTGGAGCCGATGAAGCGATCGTGAGCATCCCAGGTCCCATGCAGATCGTAGGTCATCACGTTGAACCAGTCGATGTAGGGGTCTATCTTGACGATGTCGAAATGCTGCATGTACCAGTAGGAGGAGGGCTGTATCGTTAGCCAGAAAAGTCCCAAACTGCGGATGTCAACTCACAATCGTAATCGACAGCCCAAAGGAGGTGCTGCTTTCATCCAGTGCCTTGCGCAGATTCGAAAGCCATTTGGGAAAGTTTTTAAAGTCGCTGGCTTTCCCGTTTCGCTCTTCTGCGACGGGATATTCCCTGGATGGGTCAGTAACGAACTTGCCAAAGTGATGTAGACTGACCAGTCAATATCGACACCGTCGAAATTGTTATTTTCCATAAACGTAATCAAGGAAGCAGCAAACTCCTTTTGTGCAGACTCCGAGCCAGCCAAATCTGAAAATGTCGACGCGGTCGGTTTATCACTGTCGCTAAAGTCCCAACCGCCGATGGAAATCCACACCTGGAGATCAGACTGTCTGGCTTTCAGCTGCGTGATGTTTTGATAGAGTGCCGCGACATCAGATGCCATGGGGGCGATCCGGAAGGTCTTGGGGTCGATGTAGGCGAACGCGTAGTTAATATGGGTATAGTAGCCCAGTGGGATGTCGGATGGCTTCATCTCTTTGATACATTAGATGTCGCACATAGAACGAAGATGAGACATACGACCGCATTTTCTCTCCCCATTCCAGCCTTCAAAGTAGCCCATTGTGCGCTTGTCCGATGATCTTCCACTGCAGGATGGGGATGGCACTGTCTTGTCTCCGCAGAACTCGGCGGTTGTCCCTGATTAGAATATTAGCCCTGCATATCAAGTCCAGTAGAGCAACTCACCGCAAAAACCAAATGAACTACAGCACACTTTCAGCGGACAGGTCGACTCATTCGACCACTTCATACCCCATCCTGGGTCGCATTCACTCTTGTAATCGCAATTCGACACGCAATTATCCGGTGAGCAGAAGTCGGGACCTAGAAATCTCAGTTATCATGCAGATCAGAGAGTATCTGTTGGGAATACCTGTTCCGCAAACACCGCTGGTACATCGTTAGCTAAATCCAATACTATATGGTATGGTTCGCACCTCTTGGAACAACATCCTCTTGGGCATGCCTTGGACTTGCTGCATTTCAATGTACCACTGGTTATGCTGCTGATGTCGCTAATAGCGCTGATATCGCCGGTTGCAAGAGTATCATAGACGGCCGTGAACAATAACAACAGAGTAGGCAAATGCATCTTGTGAGTGCTTGGAATTGCAATTGCAGTAGACTGCCGGTCCGATTGTATTGATATGCGACGGCCAACAGTCGATCTAGTATGACGGTGGGTATGAGGGCGTGGTCCATCCTGCATTAGTCGTATCATTGTTTCAGCCTTCCACGGACAACCTTCCTATTCTATCTTTTGCCGATCTCTGCTTATGCTGTTGAGGTTGCATATGGGAACTCGATAAGTGATATACATGCGTCTGGACAGACTGGTTCCCATGGCATGCTGGACTATCACCATGTTTCCACACGCATCTTTTCTTCTCCTTTGCTGTCTCTTTACATCTACAGTATCTGCCTGCTTCGACTATCATGTCCCTCATAATCACACCCACCAGCCATCTCGTCGTTGGAATGTGATATACGGCGACCCATATTCGCAGAAATGGCCCGATGGCAAGATCAAATACTGCTTCAAGGACAAGATATCCAGAGACAAATTAAAGAAGCCGGTTGAGCAAGCCTGGAACCTCTGGGTGACCGCTGGAGTCCGCAGAGACATTCAAATGGTCTGGGACAAGAAGTATTGTACCGAAGACGACGCAGACGACTATCTCGAGATTTCATACAACGACCAGTACATACTGAGCACGTCGCCTGGAAAATGGAACTATCTATTGTCTCATCCGACCATGGCGCTCGATCCTCGCGACGACTTTGGCTCGGGCAGTGGGATCTCCAACATTGCGCACGAGATTGGCCACGCCTGGGGGTTTTTCCACGAGCATTCCCGGAAGGACCTGTGGTCGCGAGACTATGGAGGCACAGCGGAGCACAACACGTTCACCTGGAACTGCCAGAACCTCAAAGACTACCCGGACAAAGCGAAGGAGCACCCGAATTTGATTGACAAAATGTGTCACTACAACACCTTTGCGAGGACGTACAAATTCTCGGCGTTTAACTTTCTGCCGGAGCCGGATTCAAGGCACGCAGAAGGCGCGTTCGATGAAGACTCGATCATGATGTACGGCTCGACGGCGGGTGCGGTGGCTGGGAAAACCGTCTACACCAAGACCGATGGATCACTGCTTCATTACAATCGAGCCCCCAGTCCACTGGATGTCGCCAAGCTGAATTCCATGTATGATCCGCCGGATTCAACCGGGCAGCGGAGTGGCCTTTTCTGGTCGAAATCCAATCCGAACTCGAATTTGTTCCGTCGTATCGTCGGCAAGAAGGACTGTAAATGACCAGACCGTATTCTTGAGTGTGAGATAGACTTGGCTAGTGATAGGAGTCATATTCGCATGAACACCATTTTTAAAATACCGCTAGACTGAAAGAACCAGACATTCCTAGTAGCCTGTCCTAGTCATCTCATTCAGGATTCAGAGTCGACACATCCGAAATAACCAGATGTATCTCACATCAATTGTTGGTTGCATCAAGAGGTGGCAAAAAGTATTTCATCATTCCAATAAAACTGATACTTCCATGCAGGTACAGCCTGATGCTCGCCCGACCTTCCTATCGAGTCATGAATCCCACATGGGGGCCGAAGCTTGACTTGTTTTTGGCCCCAAGTAAGATCCTATGGTCATTCAAATAACTGGCTAGATGGCGTGCTATCATCACACACGATATCACACCCTCCTTAATTAACTCAATTTTATGTCCACAAGGCTGTGATTCTTACTCAGACATCTATATATTGGGGGCCTGACAGCCTCGGGTCTCTGATTGGCCGATAACAAGCACCCACACACGAACGGGCCGATGGAGGCTTGTTTGTATCATGAACTATCAGTCTATCGCCAGACTCGATGGTGAGCCTCAACTCCGAGATTAAGGGTTTCGTAGGGTTGCATAGGGTCCACTGTTTATCATAATGGATGCCTGATGTGACAGGAAGCTTGTGTGCACACGTACCCGTTGGAGCGACGCACTTGCCGTATTGCAAGGATAGATAGTAGATTACTATGAAGTCTGCCTAGGAGAAACTTCTCTTGGACGGAGTCTATCCCTCAATATCATCATGCTGTTTCTATACTTTACGTTGCTTGCATCGGTGGTGATTGCGCAGAGCAGTTCGCAATCCATCCATCGCTCTTCTACACTGCCAGCATCGCCACCAGTCTCGTCAACACCATCAGTCTCGCAAAGCTACTCTATTCTTCCAGGATATACATACACTCCAGCAAACTCAAATACCAGTACTGCCTGGCCACCGAGTAAAACACAGGCAGGCCAGCCATCATACTGTTAGTATATACTGCCAATCCTCAACCCATGCTAACCATCCAGGCAATAAATGGCACCAGGCATCCCGCGGCGATACTTGCCAGTCCATTGTGAATCGATTTTCGACATGGATGAGTCTAGCTGATTTGTATGTCTCTTTACAAACCTTAAGATCACGTATACTAACAATTGCAGCCATGCTTGGAACCCCGCCCTCGGAAAAGACTGCTCTGGCCTCTACAATGGATGGTGGTACTGTGTTGGAGCGCAGCCTCAATCAACAATGACCGCAAACACCACTGCTACGTATCAATGGTATCCGCCATGGACTCAATCAGCGTTGCCAACGATTGATTCAGTCTTCAATCCTTCTCCGACACAGTCTGGTCTTCCAAATGATTGCCAGGAGTATTATCAAGCGCAGAAGGTGAGTAGTTATCTATTTTTCAGGAGTACGCTAACAATGATACATAGAACGACACGTGCATGACCATTACATCTACCCTCCGCATCACCGACAAAGATTTCAAAAACTGGAATCCAGCATTGGGAGACGACTGCTCTGGCCTCAAACCCGGATACTGGTATTGTGTCATGAACTGGAAGGCGCCTCCAATGCCATCCACCACCACTGCACTTCCATCAGCAGCAGCTACACAGACAGGAACCACCTCCAACTGCACATCGTGGTATCAGGCCGAGGACGGAGATGACTGCGAACTCATCCCGCTGATGTTTGGAACCTTCTCACAGACTGATTTTCAGAAATGGAATCCGGCATTGGGGTCGAACTGTACAGAGATCAAAGATGGGGACTGGTACTGCGTTGGAATTCCTGGCACTCCGTCGACGAGAACGCAGATGCCCAGTTCGTGGATGTTGACGCCTCCTCCGTTGGGATCGTCGGTGGTGCTGCCGTCGAGTTTGCTGACATCCACTGTGTCATCTACGACAAGCACGTCAAGTGCTACGACTGGGGTAGGTTAGATAGGTTATCGCTGTTATTCTTCGCTAACCGGTATAGACCGCACCGCCCTCAACATGTAGTCGATATTACACCATCCAGAAAAACGACTACTGTGACACCATTGCCCGAGACGCAAATATCCCCTTATCAACATTCTACGACTGGAATCCTAGTCTTAACTGTTCGGCGCTCGAACCAGGCAAGAATGTCTGCATTGCATTATCAGGTCCAGCCACCACAATCACTACTGGGACTCCTATCCCACTGACACCGAGTCCAACTCAGGTATGTCTTGTTCTGATATACACGAACATGGCTAATTCATGAAAGAGCGGAATGGTTACCGGATGTCGACGATTCTACGAAGCGCAGAGCAACGATAGCTGCGAGGATCTTGCTCATGATGCGGGTGTTGAAGTCAGGTTGGTATCTATGATATGAATTTACAAATATATACTGATATATTACTTTAGTGACTTTTATTCGTGGAATCCTGCTGTGAGCACAGACTGTGGAGGCTTGCAAGTATCGACGTTTGTCTGTGTTGGAACGAGTGGTCCATATACGACCATCACCAGTGGGACTCCAGTGCCTGCGACAACTTGGTGATATTAATCTGTTGAATGAGGATTAAGTATAGGCAGAATAAATGTCTCGATATGCTTTGCTTTATAGTTTACCGGGTGATATACTTTGCACGTCCTTGGCACTGTAGGTGACAAATTTAGTATAGAATGAACCATATCACTCGGAGTACATAACGAGTTAGCTTTATTGATTTAGTAAGAAATATCGCTAATATTATATAATAGGATAATTCTATTATGTCAAAGCACGAATGAATCCGTTCGGGTAATTTAGTGGGGCCTGAAGATTTTTCGCCCATTCACTGTAACCGAACTCGCTGGGCGGTCCTGGCCGATATTAGTATTAATTACTCTTCGATCGGATGATGGCATTGCCCTGTTGAAAACCGGTATCCAACAAGGCTGCCGTGGGCCAACTGTGTTCCACCGCGGATTCTGACAGGATAAAAGACTCACGGCGCCTCAGCTTGGACGTCTTTTTTTCTTCCCCGCTGTTTCTCCATCTCCTCTTTACCTCTTCTCCCTCCTGTCACTGTACTACTACAGTGACATATCCGCTTCTCCCCACTCTCTCTCTTTTACCCGCAGCTTCAACGATCAAATTATTACTGATCTAGGCTTCTCATTGTCGATTTCCAGCGAGCTGCATTCAAAATTCCAAAAAAAAACTTGATATGCTTTCAGCAGGCAGAATTCGATATTTCCGAAAGTAGCTGCAAATAGTTGTGTTCTTCACATCCCATTGCGCTATCATTCGACTGTCCCTCCTGGCCATCGCAAACCCTCTGCAGCTTCATATCGCCAACCCTTTGCGACTTCGGATCGATTCCAAAGCGACTGCACTTTGACTGCGAAAGCGATTATATCGACTCTTCCATCGCGGCATTTACTTGCATACGAACTCCAAAAGCGATTAATCGATCCACGGAACTCCCGAGCAACATTGATACTACTCCAGTGCACCAACCGCTTCCTCTGCCACGCGCCTTGACCTTTAGCTACTCCACGCGCCTTGACTTCCCTTGCGACTAGCACTCACCATGCCCAACTGGAAAGATCTCCTCGCCAATCGAGACCGGCGTCAATTTCCCGAGGTCGTAGTGCCCCTCGCCCGTGCCCCTGCAACTGCACCACCCGCATACGAACCCAATGCAGAAAAAAACGAAAAGAATGTCGACAGCGAATCCAACGCAAGCCACGACCGGGCTTCTCTCCAGGAAAAGGGCGCTGGCTCTGTGCCCGCCTGTAGCACGCTGACTGTGGAAGGTCTCCGAGCCCAGGTTGAAGCGGAAGTTGCTGCTTCGGGTCACGACACTGTCTACGACCGTATTTCACCCTAACCTGGCCCTTTCCCTGGATATGAATGTCGAGTACTTACTGTGAATCAGGAAAAGCAAGAATCATCAACAAGGCGATCCAAGACATCGGTATGGGCCGTTATCAATGGAACCTGTTTATTCTGTGTGGATTTGGCTGGATCGCAGACAAGTGAGCGCTGCCATAGTACTTGGAGACGCAGGTCGTGCTAATACATTGTCCAGCCTCTGGTTGCAGGGCGTCGCCCTGACACTAACCCCGCTGTCGATGGAATTCGGCATCTCCGAGAATGAATCCCGATTTGCGACAGTCTCCCTGTTCGTGGGCTTGATCATCGGTGCCTCCTTCTGGGGCATTGCGTCCGATGCTATTGGACGACGCCCCGCGTTCAACATGACGCTGTTTCTCTGTGGCTCGTTTGGTCTCGCTGCTGGCGGTGGGCCCAACTGGGTCGGAACGTGTGCCTTGTATGCCTGTCTGGGCCTGGGTGTTGGTGGGAACCTGCCTGTCGATGCGGCTGTCTTCTTGGAATGTCTGCCTCCCAATTCGGCGAATATTCTGAGTGGACTGGCGACGTGGTGGTCTGTCGGTACTCTGATTGCCAGGTATATACATTCTGCTTATTACGATTATGTTTGTTTTCGCAGTGCTGATAATCTACAGTATGCTGGCTTGGGCGTACATTCCCAACTTTTCCTGTGAAAGTGCCGCCGGCTGCGTCAAGGCCGACAACTGGGGCTGGAGATACCTGGTCTTGACATTGGGCGCCATCACCTTTGTCATGTTCCTCTGCCGTTTCCTGCTCTTCACCCTCTATGAATCGCCCAAGTTTCTCGTCTCTCGGGGTCGCCAGGATGAGGCCGTGGGTGCTGTCCAAGGAATCGCGCACAAGAACAAGACCACCACCTGGCTGACGGAAGAGATTCTCAACGAGATTGGCGGATACCCAGAGGAAAACGTCGACCAGGGACTGTCAACTACAGAGATCATCAGCAGATCGTTTGAGAGATTCTCCGTTCAACAGGTGGCACCGTTGTTTGCCAACAAGCGACTCGGGTTTTCCAGTATGTCTTCCTGATTCTTCATGTCATACCTATCTAACAACGTCTAGCCGTCCTTCTCTGGTTCTGCTGGACAACCATCGGAATGGGCTACACCCTCTTCAACGCCTTCCTGCCTCAATATCTCGGCGCCAACTCCTCCTCCACCTACGTCACCTACCGCAACTACGCCATCACCGCCGTCTGCGGCATCCCCGGCCCCCTCCTCGCCTGGGTCATGGTCGACATCCCCTACATCGGCCGCAAGGGCACAATGGCCGGCTCGACCCTCATCACCGGCGTCCTGCTCTTCTGCTTCACAGCCTCCAAGGACCCCAACGTGCAGCTCGTCTGTTCGGCGCTCGAATCCTTCTTCCAAATGGCCATGTATGGTGTGCTGTACGCATACACGCCGGAAGTCTTCCCCGCGCCGAATCGCGGCACGGGAACGGGTATCGCCAGCTGCTTGAATAGAATTGCGGGTCTGATGGCGCCGATTATTGGTATCTATGCGAGTACGAATCCGTCGGCGCCGATCTATGCGTCGGGTGCGTTGTTGCTGGCGGCGTTTTTGGCGATGTGTTTGTTGCCGATTGAGACGCGGGGGAAGCAGGCTATGTAGACTGGAGGTTTGAATGTGTTGATGTTAGATTATAGATGGTTTAGAGTAGATGAACTGCATGCACATAGTTCTTATAATTTCACCCAGCTCAAACAATTCTCAATACTTTCTGCAGACGTAGTTCATGCTTCAATGACAGTCAAACCAATGGGACTTCGTCTTCAGCTGGATATCTTGTCGATTTAGTACGTACGTTCTGTTCAATCCATGAAAGAGAAAGTCTTGTCAAGTGCAAATCAAGTTCATTCAAGCCGATGCATTCTATCAATGAATCCGTTTATCCTGACCATATCTATAATCTATCCTCTAGTCAATAGCCGACGAATCAGCGTTGGTGGTGGGATTGATATTCGCATCCCACTTGAACTTAAAGTCCTTGCCAACCTCCTTCTGGATCGCACTCTTCACAGCACCGAGGACATTATCAAATACACCAAAGTTGGCCGGGTTCTGCTCATCGTTCTCGCCGCCCTGGAAGACACCCGTGCGGACGAGACAAGTGTTCCAGCCATACAAGTTGCCGCCGATAATGTCCGACATGGGATTATCGCCGATCATGTAGATGTTCTCCGGCAGACGCTTCTCCCCGTGGATCTCCTGCATCCACTCGGATAGCACCTCGTCGGCGTAGACGTATGTCGCACGCTCAGGCTTGCCGTACAGCACACGCTCCAGGTCTCTGCCGGAGGTAGCCTTGTACTGGGCTTCGATGGCGAGACGGATCGCGCCGAGATGCAGACGCGGCGGACCCTTGTGCTCAGTGGGCGACAGCAGATCGCCCTGCGAGAAGTAAATGGGGATATGTCCGTCGCCCTTTTTGGCACGGGTAAGCAGCTTGCCATTATCCGACATGAGGAGGTCATTGATGATCTGGTAGTCGGTCATGAGATCCCACGACTCAGCAAAGACGAGGATGGCGTCGAATCGGACCTGTGAGAAATCACGCGGTCTGGCGTTGGCCTTGTCTTCCTCGGAGAAGCGGCGGCAGGGGGAAATGGTCGGGTCCCAGGCGAGAATGTCCTTGGGGTGGATGACGTTCTTGAAGCCGTATTGCTCGGCGACGTCGCGGATCTTGTAGTCTTCGCCGCCGAGAACCAGGACGGTCTCGTAGTATTCTGATAGAGCCTGCATGGGGGTGTGCGATTGGATGAACTGGTTGATGGAGATGGGCTGCTCCAGGATCTCGGAGAGCTGTTTGCAGCGAGCTTCTTCGGTCTTGCCGCCGCCGTTGGTGAGGAGGATGTAGGGGAATTGGATGCCTGGGGGTATCAGCATCTGTACTGGTGAGTTGGGATAACTTGTAGACATACCCAGCTCGTTATCGCCATTCAGCATTCTCAAGACAGCCTTGCCCTCCTCGATAGCCTCACTACCGTAGACAAACACACCATCGATGTCAAACACAAACGCCATATTCTTGACGGCAGCCACCTTATCCTTGGCGAGTTCCTGCACCTGCGAGGCGATAATCTCCCGTCCAAGCCCACGTGGCTTCAAGGAAGTGGGTCGTGATACTCTCGGCGAGCGAGGAATGGGCAGAGAAGTACTGAACGAGTTGCGCGAGCTTCGACGCTCCTTCATAGACGGATCCAGGCTGAGATGGTGCATGAAGGCGGCGGCTTCGCTCATGCCGTTACGCATGGCGGGGACTTCAATCACCTTGTCCGCATCGCGGGGAATGGAGGGGCGCCCGTTTCTGTCACGGATAGGGAAAGGGATGGGCTCATCGAGGGGGGTGTCGTCGACTGCATTGTCGGCGCCAGACATGATGTAGATGTATAAGGTTCAGGAAGAATAGAAGGACGAAAACTGGGAAAGGACACGGCAACTTATACTCCAGCGGTCAGCGAAGATCACTTTCTCTAACAAGCAGTCCCGGGTATTGAACCCAGGGTCACCATTGTCTCAGGCGTATCACCAGTTGGTATTCTACGGAGATCATCTTTTAACCGGGCTGTCTTCCGGTGTTTCCCGAGAGCCACAGTGCATTCGCCCAATTACTCGCTGCATAATGTGCGTCTGGTGTTTGAGGATTCAACCATGTGAAGGGCATTACTATTGTGTCTTTGATTTCCGGCTGCCGATCCCACCTGCAGAGTCTTCGTACCCCTCATTGTGCTGCGATTCCCGACGCGGATGGGCAACGGGCTTACCCCGCGGACTGCCCGCATCTGGTTATCCGAGGGGCGGAGATCTTTCATGCGGGGTTGTTGAATCTACCCGGCTGTGGTTTAATGCCTCATGGCTGTTACTCAAAGACGCCACATGCAGGGAGTTTACTTGGATATCTGGGATGGTGTGATTCTTGGAGTGTTCTGTCTAGAGATTCCATCATTAAAGAACATGAGACATTGGGGGCTTCCGCTTGAATGGTGGGGGACACGGGAAGCACGACCATATGGTTTGATGGAGTCAGTAGATCCTCAAGTCAAGACAGGATGATCATCGAGTGGCTGAAACGAGGAGGGGAGAACTCTTTAGGACGGTTAGGATACGTGCATATCTTGCCTAATATTCTTTCAGAGTCAAAATCCAGGACTTAAAATTAAGCTCTCTCGAACAAGCCAGTGTTCCCATGATACGAATAAATCTATGGCATCGAAATATTAAACAAAGCCATTCATTGTCATTGGGGCAGACATTAAAAATAAAAACGCCATCCGAACCAGTCAATCGCCAATTCGACACCATCCAATACCATACACACCATAGCCGCTAGGGTCCAGTCAATCGGCTTGCATCGATACCACTCAGCAAAATCCTTGATCCCCTGCACATTCTTCGTGCGAAAGTCAGAGCTTAGTCGACTGCAAGATGGGATGATGGTCCTCAAAGTATGCCTCGATCACCCGTGCTTGCTGCGGGCCCATGAGGGAAAAAAGCACAACACCGGCGCGGTCGTGTGGTGGAGCAAGCGACGCTTTCTGAGCTGTCCCAACATCAAACGGAGGATGATCAACAGCTCGCCGCGAAGTAGTTTAGACTCGTTTCCATTGAGGTTGTTGTACACCATTGCTTTTGAGTGTCGACATTCCTTGCCAGATGCTTGTTTGACGGGTCATCCAGGCCCACACCGGATCCCAACCATTTGGATGGTCTTTTCAATGCCAAATGTATGGCTCTGGTTGGCTCAACAATGACTTTCCACGGCGTGAATGCGCACAGATTCTACACATATGCCCAGCAGCAGAACCAAAACTATCTACGCAGCTTTCCATCTGTCAATGGCGCCTCGACCCATCAGGGTGTGTTATTTCTAATATTTACATTGACCGCGGCTGATACAGTCTAGGAGATATAAGCTACGCCCCGCCCAGTCTCCATCCGGGCTTTTAAATCGATGTCGAAGACGCGAGTATTAGGCCACGCCACCCAAAGTGACAGCATGCCGCTGGCATTCGGTCAAGATTCGAATCTTGCCTTCGATTTGCCAATAGATCCGGAGCGGAATAGGATAGAGAGGCTCAGATGGCTTGAAGCTTCTTCATTCTAATGAGTATTTGCCTTTTGTGCCCAACTTATCCTTGGCTCAATGTGCTTCAAGCAATGTCTTTGGTCGACGGTGAGAAGAAAACTCAGAAACAGTAACCACGCCACGACGGAGAAAGACATATTGAGATCCAATGACAAGTGGAGATGCTAAGTCGGGTATCTGTTCGCAAGCAATACCTACCAGTGGGATTAAAAATATGAGATAGTATCAGGCAGTGAGGAATATAAACAATGATTGATATGCCTTATTGAATAAAATATGGTCTTAGTAGTTGCTTCTACGTTATAACATCTTGAGCATGATCATATCGAATCTATCTCTATAGACGCAAGATCATTATATTATGTGTTGATAATTTGAATTGCTTTTTGTAAGACATTGCGATCACCCTGAAAGTTTAGCTTCTGAACTGCTTCCTCCAAGGGCAAGAATTCAGGTGGGAACTGTTCCTCTCCAGTACCACCACATTCAGGAAGTACTCCGTCATCAAGCGCAGCAATAAACCACCAGATGATCTTGACATCCTTCACTCCTTCATTCCCAAGCTGTCACACAGTAACCATAAAAGGCTCGATAAGATCCGAGTATGAGCGAGGTACGTCATCAATTGCGGGGCATGAGTATGCATTGTAACTGGGTGAAGGTGGGCCTGATAGCCTGTTCTTCGCGGGCTTCACGCAGTGCAGCCTCCTGTCGACATTCACCACAGTTCCGGCGTCCCTTGGCGAGCATCCATTCGTTTTTGGCGTTGTAATGGATCAAGCAGACTTTGTTGTTGTTGTTGTCGGAGAGGTCGAATAGGATGGCCCCGCAGCTCTCGACGAACTGCTCCGAGGTATATTGGAACGTAGCATCCGGTGAAGCTGCCGTGGTCTACTAGATGTCTGTTAGAAGAAAATATTTGCTTTCAGAGAACAAGACTTACCAGATGTGTATGATCCTGAGCTATGGGATTCCTGAGAGTACATAGAATAAGTAAAATCAGATCATGATTAAATGATTGAATGATTGAATGATTGATTGATTACTCTGTTGTGGCATGCTTAGCTATCTTCCCTAGTCTGACACGGGTACAATTTTATTTAATCAACCGTATCATTGAAACAAATGCCACGAAAAGAAAGTATATAAAGTTGATGGTTGAGAAAATCCTAGCAACCTGACTTTAATACAACAATCAATCAAAGCCATGTCCGTAGAAGCCGTACCCAAACATTCAGCCTAGAGAGATACAATTCAGAACTGCCGAGCCTTAAAAGATGCTTCATCGACAACTAACCCTCATAAAACGGACATTGACGCACGAAAGACGGTTTAAGAAGTTCCTGGACCCCCAGCACAGAAATGACGGTTGGATCCCTGGTGGAAGCAGTAGTATTCGGCGCAGCAATCATCATCGGTTTCGCAATTTTCCAGCCCGGTTGCACAACGCTGAAATCACTCTTAGCAAACGCCAGAATCTTATTAAATCTTTTCCCAAGGACGTAGCCATACCTTCTGATTCTCATGGAGTGCAGCAGCAGCGGAGTAGCCCACCAGAGTGAGCATAAAGAGGGTAGAAAACTTCATCGTTGTGGATGAATTGCAGTAAGCTTGAAGCTGATATAAATATGTGGCTATGGAAGAGTCAAAGCTGTGTTTGAATTGCTTTGAGAACTGCGGAAAGTGCTGATGAAAAATATTGATTCGAAAGCGTGATGGAGGGGGTATTTATATCTCTTCATCTTCGCAAATTCGGATCGAATATAATATTAAACGAGCCACGACAAGAATAGACGGCCCTACCAACAAGAGCCATGAGTCATGGTTGGCCATGGCACGTTCTGTGGTGATGTGTACAGTAACATCAGGATTCCTTCCTGGTGCTTACTGCATAATTAGTAGTTAGCTTGTGGTTTTGTGGCAACTACTGTACCTGATAGGTGATGAGCAAGAAATATTCCGGGTGAGAGGCAGGAACAGACGAGTATAGTACAACCAAAAGACCGATTCTGACCCCGGCTTTCTCATCATGATCACATTCCACCCATTCATCCTACATACCTAGTGCTTATCTAGGTGCCTGATGCTTTGTCTAGAAGTAGAAGATTCGCAAGCTCAATAGTTACATTATATAAATTGACAGGGGCATGTCCCAGATTTTGGATATTATAGGCTCGGAACTGATCCTGTTTCCCTAGATAGTATTACAACGGAATGGATATTGTATATCCAGCGTTTGATAGTGTAGATCTATGTGCTTGTCGTGGTTTTGAATTTCTATCATTCAGAATCAAAGGAAAAATTCATATATACTTTCGAAACTGGTATACCGGGGCTTCACTATTGAGTTAGTTTACTGTGCTTAACAGAGATACTCTCATCTTGGGTATGAATACAAAAAAGTAACAAGATAAAATAAGCCGGATTTATTCGGGTACATACGCACAGCGTCGCATCAGTGAACCTTGAATAAAAAGGTAATCCTCTTCTATATCCATGATCCGCTATGTGGAGTCGGGTTTCAATGCCAGATTAAGTATTCTGTGCGAAACATCAGGTGGGGAGCTTGAAAAAGTAGATTGATCCTTCCAAAAATTCAGTTATATTTAGTAATGATCTGCACATCTTTCCAGTCTTGTCATTGCCTTATACCAGGTAGGGTAAGCGTTGCCCAGATTAATGCGGCTCTGAGTATTCTAATTGGGTTCGTCTTCCTCCGCGGATGGAGTCCCGCGTCTGACACCGACAGCCAATGTGCGTCGATTACCCCTCCTGCTACGTAATATCGCCAGAAAGAGCAACAATGCGCGCTAAGACTGAAAGCTACAGTATTTCATATGTTTCAAAATTCCTGCAGGATTAGGATGCTTAGTGGCTTGAGCCAAGGCTGTTCCAACGGAATCTCTGAAGGGGTGAGATTGCTCGATATTGATGATGTAGGTTTTTCTGTACTAATATCTCTCCGTGCTTGTCTGTTGGTTTGGATACATGCTGTTGACACACTCTTTCTACTTGCTTTATTCGCCTCATTGCTATATTTATCTTGAGTCTGATCCATCCGTTGTATGGCCTGTTCTGCCCCCAAGTATTCACCACCAATCGGCTTGACTGGTGACTGTTACGTACCAGGCAGGATCAGGCGGTCAAGGGGAATGGATATTCTTATTGTGGAGAATTACGAATTGCTTATGAGACGCTCTTTACGGCCACCATCTGGCAATCTACCCTGCACGATCTTGTCGACCCTGACAGCTCGCAAGACGAGTGCTCCTGTGCATTGCCAACGCGTTACAGTGCGGTCGATAGAGCAAGCACCAGATGCAGAAAGCTTTTTAGCCATACTCAAGCGCTGCTGCTCACCCCAGACGATCTCCGGTGGGGTCTGCTGGACGTGAAAATCGGCGAGCCAGGAAGGATAGTCGTTCCCATCGACGTCCCGTTTCCTTGGGCCCAGAAGGAAGCTGGCGTCGCCAGACTCAAAGAGACAGTGGTAGACTGTCTGTGTGATGGCCTTGCGTGCGGGTAGCTTATCGTTCGGCTTCAAAGGCCCCCTTGAACCCTATTTGGTGACCATTCCCAGAAGGCCATAAAACAAGTCCGGCTTCATCGGAGCTCCGGAAGTTGGGAATTTCCTTTGCAGCTCTGACAAAGTGAGGTCGGGCTTCGAGTTTCCCTGAAATTCATTGTGGACACCATCGACTTGACAATCCCTTCAAGCATCATGAACTGGTTGAAAGGGGGCTCGATGAGACGGGATCTGCACTCCTAGCTAACCTCGTTATAATTTTCAATTTTTTCGATTGCAGTCCTCAATAGATCCACATCGAATGTCTCCTCGCCGTAGTAAAACTTGATCTCTGAGGGCAACCCCATTTCCTGGATCACCCTGACCCTACCCCACCAGCGACATTCCAGGAGGATCTTCAGCGCTTCAAAGTGCTTCTCATGATCTGGAGCTGGTATGGTTCGATAGCCCTTGCGCTAGACTCTGGTGCAGACAGTGTCTTAGTCTCCTTCACAGTGTCTATTACACGGTCTTCTATCTTAATACGTTTTCATTGTCCTTTGAATCATCGTCGCCAGAAGCAAAGTTGAGGCTGATCTTGTCGAGGTTCGATGTTGGTCTTCGAAAAGTCCTTCGACAGTTTGGCGACATCACCAAACGCGGTAAAGTGAGATTCGACAAAGATGTTGCTCTTGTAGATGAGCTGGGGGCTTTATAAGCTTACGCACGAGTCTTTCCTTAAGAACGACTATGCCACGGGTATTCTTCATTATGCAACGTTAATTCTGGTTGGTAAGCAAATGCTCGATTCAGCTGATATATATTCAGCCCATACATCATGTTCAGCAAACCGCTGCTAGAGCCACATCACAGACACTAAAGATCTAGTGCTGCATTGCTCTCTCAGCGCTCCTTCTACTATGTATACTATCTGACACTGATCCTGCTAAGACGATGTCAAGAACCCCTCATTCACTTCGCATGTTCAGCCAGCCACATTCATTGCATAACATGCAGGCATTCCCCCATTATCAGATGATTGGGTATCAGACTATAAGCGGGGCTCCCGCGGACAATCCATGAAACTTAGCAGCCAACAAGGATCTATATTGACGTCGAGGAAGATCCCTCAGCCAGCCACCGTCTCCTACCCCTCATTGGCCTTGTATCTAGATTCATGTCAAATTTAACCAATGAATGTGGCGATAAGGAGCAGCTACCTAGTTGTCATCAAACATTAAAAGCCGACGATCGAGATCTTCCACGCTGGACGCATCGGACGAAGTATGATTCCAGATAGGCTTCACTGTTCCCTTTTCTGCCGAGCTATTCAACCAACTCAAGTACGATTGCCAAAAGACGGCAAAGACGGACGTAGCCACCGAGCGGGACTGCGGTTTGATATAGGTGAAATTGAACGCCGTGACAAAGGGCCAGTATAAAAAGCTCCTCGGTATACTGGTCGGCACGGTGTTCTTTACTCGTTCAACGGCGCCCGTTACTCCCTCCCCGGAGAGGATCTCATGAAATGCAAAGAAATACACGTTGAACAGCGGGGTATAGAGGAGCTGATTGACAGCCACCTTCATGCCAAGGGACAGAGACGAGGAAGTATAGTTGAATCGTTGCCCCAGAAATAGGAACCATTGGCGGCTAGGAATCGCGATGACGAGGCCGACGACGATACTTCGTAAGGAGCGGCGATAATCGAAACCGTCATCCCCGATCATCTGCGCTGAGAAATCGCCAACACAATATATTAGAGGTGTGAGGCATAACTGGGTGACATATGGTCGACGGGTCTGCGAGTGGGAATACCAATCGAAGAATGCTAGAACTGGTTCCCACGGTGTTTTCGGTCTCGACTTTCGGATAGGTTCCGGGTGTGAAGGTTTCCGTTTTGTACAGAAAGTCATGGTTTGTTTGCGGTGCAGGTGATATGGTTTTTGACTAAAAAGCCTGAGTCGTGCCGACTGAACACATTGGCGCTGTCTGGCTTCATGTTGCAGTCCTGGATGCCAGCGGGGACGAGGGAATTGGACGACTCGCATTGATGTGGCAAGGTGCAAAGGAGATAGCTTTAGAATTAGCTAAAAGATCTGGATTCCAGCAAGGTAGATGAAGAGTTTGAAACATAATTGCAACTTCTTTCTTGTTTAAAGGGACCGGATATTGGATGTCCGAAGTACTCTCAAAGGCGCGGCACCCCAAAGGTCCGATATACATTGAGACGTCGGAACTCTGAATGTCCGAACATATGGGAGAGTGGCAAGGTTCAAAAGATGAAAATGAGCAAACAATATAAATATCGACTATCCAAACATGCTAAAACCCCAAAAAGTCTTTGAATCCGTTTTAAATTCAGACACAGTTCAACATCAGCGCATCTATGGTTTTTATAGCCAAGAAATGACGAATTCACCGTTGGGGTCGAGCTGTTTGGCCCACAATGTTGTAATTCCTGCTGTATAGAGCGTAGAGCACCTTTCTTCTCTTCCATATCTTTACGCTTGATGTTTTAGGTCACTACTTCTAGTTGAATTCCATCAAGTTTTCATCACTGTCTGGATCATCATAAGGCAAGATTACATAATTGCCGGAATTCCCCACTGCGCCCCCTTCTTGATTCACAGAGCCATGCATTCATGTGTGATAACTTCTATTATGACTTGCCCCTTCATGCGATTGAAGTGCCAGAATCAAGCGGTCTCATGTCAGGACATACAAGTCTAAAGATATGGAACCACAAGGCTCCCAACGGCAAACCCGAGCTGGAGTCCGAGCCGCCTGCCGTACATGCAAGAGATGCCGCCAAAGAAAGGTGAGATATCATCTCATGCAAAATAGCTCTTTCTCCGGGTGTCTGACAATATTCAAGGTAAAATGCGATGGTCAGCATCCAAAGTGCGGCGCATGTCGTCTGAAGAATCAAGACTGCGAATATCCATCGGATGGGAGAAGAACAGTTTTGCGGGCTAAGAAGGAAGACATAAGATCGCTTCAAGGGCAGATTGAAGAGTTAAAGGGCCGAATTCACGAGCAGATCAGCACAGACGACGCTTTGATCACGGATGGTACCCATCTCCAGGAGACTTCAGATCACTTTGATCCCGGGTGTAGGTGTCCTAGGGGCTACAGACCGGCGCCGTCCCCATTGAGCCCTACAACGACCGATAAAGGACTACAGGAACGACTCACTCGTCGAGACAGTGAGAAGAGGACATGCGCTACTCAAGACTCTTTGGAGAGCCATCAAATACAGGCCTATGGTGCTACAAGTCTGCTACATGGTCATGTGGAACCGCCTTTGGCCGAAAGCCAGTTAACAGAAAAGAAAGAAGACCCATTCGTGAGAAGAATTACACGGGATCGACTCATTGCCTTCTCCGCAGTCGTTAGACAGAAGGAGAGCATGATTTACTCGACACCTAGTGTTGCAGCGAACATCGACTTTGACGGTGTTCCCATGGACATGGCAATGCATCTGCTGGACTTGCATTGGAATCGGCTACATTTGATGTATCTTCTTACATACCGCCCGGCTATAATGGACAGCCTCTTGAACAATGGGCCTTATGTGAATAAGCTGCTTCTAAACGCTATATATTTACAGAGCAGTCTATACAGTGATCGAACATCTCTACGCTCAGGCCCTGAAATCTCGCAAACAAGCGGTATAACATTCTACCACCGATTCAAGGCCCTACTCACCCACTATATTGATACGCCCAGTCTGCCCACCGCTGTCGCGCTACTCACATGTGGTGCTTGTCTGATACAATACGGCAAACAGAGCGCTAGTTGGCTATACTGTGGTATGGCGTATAGGATGATCATTGACCTCGGATATCATTTGGATGATCCCAAGTCCCCTCATAGTGGTGAAGAACTGACCCTCTCAGCCTTGGATAAGGAGTTCAGGAGGAGAGTCTATTGGGGAGCATACGCGACTGACAAATCCCAATCCCTTTACCTGGGCCGTCCTCCAGCACTGCACCAATCTGATAGCAACGTATCCCTTGAGTTCCTCGACTCATATGAAGAGTTGGAAGAATGGAAACCGTACATCGATCCCCAATCTCAACTTTATGACACGAGTGTCCCAATCTACCGAGGCCGTCCGTCATACGCTGTTAGCACATTCCAGTGCTTGCTGCAGCTCTCGCTTATTACGGAAACAATTATAAACGCGCTTTACTCGACTAGGAGCGCCCAGTCATCGGAGCATGTCCTCTTAGAAAGTAGGAAAAGCGTCAAAGCACAACTGGAACATTGGAGAGAGAGCATTCCAGTACACCTCCTGTTTGACCCGAACACAGATGAGACCCCTCCACCTCACCAGATGACACTACAGTATGTGCTCTCATGTTTTGATCATTGATTTGTATCACTGAATGTCTAATCCACAGCACAACATACTGGACCTTAGTCATCCTGACTGAGCAACCGTTTCTCTCTCGGGGACGCTTCAAGTCCACTCTATGTCCGGAATCCCAAAACGAAACAAGGAGGGTGTGTATTGAAGCTTCATTCAAGATTCAAGCCCTCATTGAAGCGTATAAAAAGGCATTTACGCTTAGACGCGCCCAGTACGGCATTTCATATGCGATGTACAGTGCCGTCCTTATTCTGCTCCAGCACGCAGATCAAGACTGTGACGAATATATTGAAGGTATACGGTTCTTCTGGTTTGCATTACTGGAATACCAAAAGGGATGCGGCCATGGATTGAAAGGCCCGCTGAGGTTGCTCAAATCACTCATGCGTCGGGTTGAAAAGGTGGCGCAGCGCATTGATATCGATCACCCAGGTACTACTGGCTTGCCGGCTTCTAGTGGTCAGTAACCCCCTACATTCCTTGTAAGGTCAAACTAATAGTAGTGTAGATATCCCGTCTGGGATCGAGACCGTTCCTTGGACTGGGACTTTCGGGCAAGGGGAGTCTTGGAGCGGATCCTGGCTCAACACAGAGACTGACGATTTGCTCTTTGCCGATGACACTATATTTGGTTTCTTCACACAAGAAAAATGAACATGCTCCCTCGTATGTCGAGCTTACTGAAGACGCCAGTTCCAGGGATACATATGGGCGCACACCACTATCATGGGCAGCACAAAACGGGCACAACGCAACCATCAAAACTCTGCTGGAAAACGGGGCAGATCCTGACTCTCATGGCGATGATGGCCGGACCCCGCTGTCATGGGCCGCAAGCAAAAGGCAGGAAGATCTAGCTCGTCTTCTTTTTCATGGGGCTGATCCAGACTCCAGAGACACAAAGTAGGCCAAACAGCACTATCATGGGCAGTAGCAAGAGGTTCGAGGGTAGTTTTAGAACCTATTAAGGCATACAGTCGGGAAATTGACGTTGTCGACAACTTCAACCGAGCACCGCTGTTCTACGCTGTATGGAATGGAAATGCGGATGCAGTCGCGGCCCTTTTAGCCAATGGCAACCAAACAGCCCTATGCTCAACATCCGCTGGCCGTGCGCCATTATCAGTAGCCAAAGAAAACCCAGAGACTACAATACTGGATATTCTAATGGCTAGGCGTAAGATACATGCTGTGAGCGAGAAATGCCACTAAAGGCTTCACTACCAGCTCCCCAGACGTTATGTGATCATTGTTCTTTGGTTACCCCTTTAACGGACTATTTCTTCCATTGTCGGATCTGTATGGATGACGATTCCGATCTCTGTCAGAAATGCTTTGCTGGTGGGGTGCCTTGGATGGATGAGTCTCAAGTCCTCTTTAACAAAGGGTATATCAACTGCCAGTTTGGGAGATTCGAACTCTTAATCTCCATCGTTGTCCGGTGGTTCTACAATTGATTCTATTGAAGTAATGCATGTGATAAGAGGGCCAGGAAGACTCACTGAGAGTAAAATCACGTGGTTTATATACTCCTAAGTCAGTATCCATTGAATCTATGCTGGTCTATTGAAGTTCTATATATCACGCAATATAAACATCTATGCCTCTAGAAGGTTCAGCGCACCACCGACCAACCGCAAACTCCCTGTCACCAAGGTCTGCATGCCCTTTTCACCACCCAGTCTTCTGGCGAGATTAAGAGCTTTCTCGATTGTTGGCTCAGTCGACACCGTTGCTTGCCGGTCAACCTTCTTCCATATCGAAACGTATCCGGCTATAACGTCCGAGAAGCGCTTTTCCGACGATTTAAGTGTTTGGTCTGTTATGTATTAGCTGGCTGTATGTGATGGACATCATTGATACTTGCCTATTCTGGTGGACCCGTTTTCTGTTTCATCGTACGTGGTGAAGATAACATGATCGGGCCTCAGATTGTGTTCTTCAAGAAGAGCATTTACGAGAGTTTCAGCCATTTCTTCGCCATCACGTTGGTCTGAGATATGAGCGTAGATGAGAATACGGCATCTGGAAGGTGTTAATCAGGATACTTTCGGGGGATGAGTTGACGTACTTTTCCGGGGAGCTATTCACGGCAAACCACTGCGCAGCCTGTACAATACTCAATGTGTTATGAGCACCATCCAAGAACCACTGCGAGTTTCTTTCCTCGATAACCTGGAATCGTCCAGCCCAGGAAAAATTCTCAACGCCTCGGGCGATATCCTCCGCAGTCAGCTCCTGGCCAGGAGCTGTCGCCCGCAAAAAGTTCTTGGAAAGTGCCAGTGCAATGGAGCAGTTCAGACGCTGCACTGGAACACTCAGTACTTTCTTATTATCCGGAAGGGTCTCATCGACCGGGACGAATTCCAAACTGGTCCCTTTCTCCGCGGCGCGTTTGCGCAGCACCTCCGCAGGACCAGCATCCTGAAGCATCGAAACAGCCGGCACCCCAGGTTTCATAATTCCAGCCTTATGCCACGCGATATTTTCAATCGTAGGGCCGAGTTGCAGAATATGGTCCATTCCCAAGGCTGTAATGCCCGTCGCGACCGGTTTCGCAACCACATTGGTCGAGTCGAATTCGCCGCCATTGTGTGTTTCCAGGATTGTCGCCTCGACCTTTTCCCGGATGAAAGTATGCAATGCCAGCAACAGGATAAACTGGAGATACGCCGGTTGTCGAACGGGTTCACCAACCCCCGACTCGGCGGGCATCAAACGCTCCCACACTTCAAAGAAATACCGCGTAAATTGATCCTCCGATATCGGCTTCCCGTCAATTTGTATTCTCTCTCGAATAAATCGCAAGTCCGGGGAGCAGTATTGGCCCACGCGCTTGGGGAATCCGGTTCGCAATCCGTGTGTTTGGAGGAAGGAGCGGGTGAAGGCACATGTACTGCCCTTGCCTTTGGTTCCGGCGATGTGGACGACGTTGAGGTTGTTGACGTCATTTTCCTAGAGGCGTGAGAATGACGCTGCAGTGACTGACAATGGCACATACCGAATGCCCTAGATCCTGGAGCCATTCTTTCATTCCCACGATGCTGGGTAGGCCTTTGAGGGGCTGGGTTCCGGAACCGCTGGCTGGATCCAAGGGTGCCTTGGAGACGATGGTCTTGGGTCGAGACCGTCGTCTCGTCTGGAGGAGTCTGAGTGCATTCTGCCGGGCGTTAGATCAGAGTGATATAATATCTCGAGAGATGTACCTCGTAAGTCCGGTTCATTATGGCGATTGTGCAATTCACGGTTGAGTTCGTCGCGGATCGTGGATCGCAGCTGAACACCACGTGACGCCCCGCATCGGCCAGTTGATCTATATCTACTACCAGATACTATAAAGACTGCCATTGGGGATATGGGCTATCTGGGCTTCTCTATGAGGCATTAAAATGACTTATGTGATCTGAATTTATATTGCGGTGTTTATATTACGGAGGATACGCATTCCCTCAATGATCGATTCTCTCCTTCGCCATCTTGAAAATAAATTCAAGATTCGCTCTTATACGAAGACTCGTATTATTCATTCTATACTTGGTGTTGTGTTTCTATTTACGTACATGGTTGGTGTTGTCAAGACAATTCATCCTCTATACATGTATGGCCCCAGGCTTCAGGCTTCGAGCATGGACTGAATAAATGTTACGTTGGCAACCTGGATGACCTCGTATATTCATGATTCATCACTTTTATCATCATCACTTTCACCCAGGCTGTACCTGTGAGGCTACAATTGGTAAATTGACCTCGAATGAGAATAGCGACGTCTTCACCCAAGAAAGATCTACAAAAAGATCTACAAATCCGGGGAAGCGAGTCTATCAGAACTAGGCTCCTACTGCATCCATCGCGATATACTACCATAAATATACCCACTCGTATACGCTTTGATGCCTAAAGAGACGTCAAACACGAACTCGGCATTCAAAAATGTAGTTGAAGATCGACATCACTGCCTCTGCCAAGGATAACTGCATTGATCTTCAGTAAAGAAGAAGAGTAATAGGTGGGTGGTTGTCGAATACGAACTTCCAAGAATGGCATATACGATCGTGGATGGTACTTTGTATTCACAGCCTTGCACAATATACATACAGATGAGGCTTTCTGAGTTATATAAACCTCGTCTTTTCATCTGTTTCTCTAGCACAATCGTCTTAATATCCAAGTCACAGAAACAAAAACAAAATGCGCTTCTCTCACATCTTCTCCCTCGTCAGCATCATCGCCATTGCCCATGCGGCTGGTGACGATGACACCCTCGGTATGTCCTAAACCTCTCATCATACATCATACTATCTAACACAACTACAGCCAAACGAGCCTGCTCCCTGACCCCCTGCAAAGCCACCGGCAAGACATCCTGCGTGGGCTCTGTCTACTCGGACGGAACCTGCATCAACCTCAGATCCAGCAACGGAAAGCCATTTGTCTCTGGATGGACTGCCCCGGGATGTAGCTGCAAGATATACTCCAAGCTAGACTGTGAGGGAGACGAGATTACGGTTAACAGTAGCGGGTATGGAAAGTTTCCTTTTGATGCTATTAGTATGGAGTGTTGAGATGTCATGAGGTGATGTTGATGTCATTGTGATATAAGATACATATTCTTCTATAGCATCACTCGTTACTTCTGCATACAACTAGTTACGTTCATCTGTACTCATAATATCGTATACTCATAATACAATAACCATGCGAGTCCTAATCCAACCAACCCCTACATCCCCTCATCTCCACCTAATCGACTGTCCCATCCCCTCCCCCAACCCAAATGCCAACGAACACCTCATCCGCGTGCACTGCACCGCCCCCACAGCCGGCGAACTCCTCTGGTCAACGATGGTCGCCGTCCCAGACAAACAACCCGTGCCGTGCTCCGACATGGCAGGGACGGTGGTAAGCGCGCCTCCAGACTCACCATTCCAGGCCGGCGATGAGGTGTACGCGCGCACGTCGTTTTCCCGACCCGGCGCAGCACGCGAATACACCATCGCGCTGACGGAGGAGCTCGCGCATCGGCCGAAGGGGCTGAGCTGGGCAGAGGCAGCGTCGATACCGTTATGTGCGGAGACGGCGTGGCAGGCGTTGTTTGAACAGGCGGGGGTTGGGGATTTCCACAGCCCGGTCTGGAAAGGGAAACGGGTGCTGGTTACTGGTGCGTCTGGGGGGACGGGGAATTGGGTGGTGCAGTTGGGGAAGATAGTGGGTGCAGAGGTGATTGGGACGTGTGGGAGTAAAAATGTTGACTTTGTACGGGGATTAGGAGCAGCGGAGGCGATTGATTATCGGAAGCAGTCACTACGGGAATGGACAGATGCGACGGAGAAGAAGGTGGATGTGGTGATTGACTGTGTTGGGGGGAAGACGTTGGAGGATGCGTGGTGGTGTGTGGCGAATGATGGCGTGGTGGTGAGTATCTGCCATCCACCGGAAGAGCATCGTCCAGTGCATCTGTTGTACGATGGCATCAAGGAGGTGTTTTTCATCATGAAGCCGGATGGGTCGACTCTACAGAAAATCACCAAGTTGGTGGAAGAAGGCAAATGCTGGCCAGTGGTGGACAGTGTGTGGTCGTTGCAGCAGTTCCAAGAGGCTTTTGATCGCGTGGGAGGAGGCCATGCGAGGGGGAAGGTGATTATGGATTTGACTATCTAATAATTTTGTATTTATCAAGTGTCATTGTTTTAAAGTGTCTGTCATCGTGGAAATGTCAAATTGAAGTCGGAAATAACAGGAGACGATCGCGGATCTTCACCGGAGCCAGAATGGTTAATTTCAAATTGACTTTTTCCGGTTAAAAATTCACATAAAGCCAGCCTGGCTGTCACTTTTACCAACACCAAATAATATAATTAATATAGATAATAAAAATGATCCAAGTCAGCTCGCCGGAGAAAGACGCAGCGCTGGCGGTGGTCAGCGATGTCGCTCAGGCTGTCGACCCCGCGGTGGAGAGGCGAGTGTTGCGCAAGATTGATTATTTCTTCATGCCAGCCATGCTGATCGGTGAGTCTTCCATATTATATTATATATGAGATGCTAATGATGTAGGATATGGATTCGTCTACTGGGACAAAGTAAGTCCACATCATTTCCAAATGGATAATACTAATTAATAGGCCATCCTGGGCAGCGCTTCTCTCTTCGGCATGACGACCGATCTGGCGCTCAAAGTGGTCGATCATTCCACATCGCCTGCAACAGTCGATACTTCGCGTCTCAGCTGGGCGACGTCCATCTTCTACTTTGGCATGCTGGCTGGTCTGTATCCGATGACGTTCATCATGCAGCGATTCAGCATCCAGCATGTCCTAGGCCCGATTGTGATGCTGTGGGCGGTTACTTGTGCTGCGACAGCGGGTGTATCCACCTGGCAGGGTCTCTTTGTGCAGCGGTTCTTCTTGGGTATGTCTACTCTGCTATATTAGAGTATATCTAACAGTTTAGGCTTCGTGGAAAGTGTCATTCCAACCGGCTTCATGACCATCGTCAGCA
This sequence comes from Aspergillus wentii DTO 134E9, assembly GCF_001890725.1. Taxonomy (NCBI): domain Eukaryota; kingdom Fungi; phylum Ascomycota; class Eurotiomycetes; order Eurotiales; family Aspergillaceae; genus Aspergillus; species Aspergillus wentii. The sequence goes on from NW_024467833.1 coordinate 186,985, forward strand.
GTTACTACACGCAGAAAGAACAGGCTCTCCGTCAGGCATGGTGGTTCTCTGGCACGGGCTGGTTCACCATCATCGGATCAGCTCTCAACTACGCCTTTGGACAGATCAAGTCTGGTGCTCTGAGGCCGTGGCAGTATATCTACATCTTTGCCGGTGTATTGACCTTTCTGTTCGGACTGTGGTGTTGTATTATGCCCAATTCGCCTGTCTCAGCCTGGTTCCTGACGCCGGAAGAGAGAGTCGTCGCTGTTGAAAGACTGCGAAAGGGCCAGACTGGCGTGCGATGCCAGCAGATTAAAATGGAGCAGGTGAAAGAAGCATTTCTCGATGTGAAGCTGTATCTGATTGCCATTATGATGGCTGCTGCGTATGTCCATCCACGTCGTAGGCTACACTCATACTAACACAGATAGATACACCATCAACGGCGCCATCTCCGGCTTCGGCCCTCTCATCGTCTCGACCTTTGGCTACAACACCCTCGACTCCATCCTCTTCCAATTCCCCGTCGGCGCAATCTGCCTCATCTTCATCCCGCTTTGTGGCTATATCTCCTCGCGCATCCCCAACACCCGCATCTTCATGCTCATCGCCTGCTGTCTCCCCGTCATCGCGGGATGCATCATCATCTGGAAATCCGAATGGGGGTATCAGCCGGCTGCCCCTGTAGTCGGGTACGCACTCACCGGCTTCTTCGGGCCAGTGGTGAGTCTGATCATCACGCTGGGGGCTAGTAATGTCGCCGGCGCGACGAAGAAGACCGTCATGGCTGCGACGGTGTTTGTCGCGTACACAGTGGGTAATATTATCGGACCGCAGTTGGTGAAGAGTGATACCGTTGATCAGCATTATCCGGAGCTCTGGGAGGGGATGATCATCTGCTACTGCATTACGATCGCAGCTGCGGTGGCGCTATACTACGTTCTCCATCGGGAGAATAGTATCCGCGCACGTCTTGATCTGGATGAAAGCCAGCGTGACAAGTTGGCTTTTAACGATCTCACGGACAAACAGAATCCATTCTTTAGATATGTTCTATAGATGTGTAATATGACTACTGCTTAGGCAGATATACACTCATCTCGAGGCCGTTTGTATACGGGAGTGTCAAGTTGGTGAATCCGCTGTCGGGGGCGCGCAGATAGTTGAGTAGATCTTCATATCCACGAGCGCCTTTGATGGTGTTGTCTGCGATGACGACTGCCCCGTGGCGCATGCGCGGTTGAATCAGTTTCAGCGTGGGCAGAGCCATAGGCGTCCAGACTACTCATTAGCATACCATCATCAACATAATCAGAGAAAAACATACTATCCAACAACAACAAATCCACAACCCCCACATCACCCTTCAACGTCTCTCTCAAATCTCCCTCTCGCAATTCAACAACACCACTCACGACATCCCCACACAATTCCCAATTCTGCCTGGCCTGCCTCGCCTTCTCGGGCTCATTCTCCGTCGCAATCACACGCCCTTCACCACCCGTGGCGGCGAGATTCGCACTCACAGCCAGCGCAAGGTAGATGGTACTCACGCCGTAGGAGGTGCCCGCCTCGACGATGGTTTTGGCATTGATGGATCGTGCGAGCTGGTAGATGAATTGGGATTTGTCCTGGTCGAGAGCGATGAATTTGTCGCGCATGATGGTGTCAAAGTCATTGTTTTGAAAGACGGAGGGGGGGAGCGCGGCTTCTTGGGAGAGGGATTTGGTGTGGAGGTCTGAGAGGAGGGTGAGGATGTGTGGGGGGACGTCTTGGAGGGGGTTGGGGGACATTTTCCTGTGATACTGTTTGATATTATGCAATGCTGGTGTTGTTGTTGATGAAGGTGTGCTATATAGATGGTGATATAAATGGATAGATGAGTCAACGGCGGAAATAGCGGATGTGACATCAGAATACGACTTGCAGGGAAAAAGAAACATGCATGCCGTGCATCTACCGATTCTATTCGAGCTATGATATCTCCGCGGACTAAGATAGTGCTATTCACAAGTCAATCTAAATTGGATAGCTTAGTTGATCAAGTACGGATGACTCGAGGTAGAAAATGCCGAGCTAGGAATTTACTGCATCTGCTCTAGTCTATCTATATGGATTCTATTCTTTTTTCATGTATGCTCTGAAAGATCAGGGTCTTCAAATTTCCTTTCGAACATTGGTCCGATGGTTCGGACGAAATAATGTAGATTGACTGACTGAGATTTCGTCCGAAACTGTATTACTTCGGACGAACGTAGTATAAATACAACAACTTTTATTTCTTTTATTTCTCATCCTCAGCATTCAAAATGGCAGTCCAGGTCACTACGCTGCATACACTGCAATGCGCCAGCAACACAGTATCTTCCATTGAATCGCCATTCCATCTTGGTCCACTCGATCAACTTGTCTATGCTTTTGTCCCGATCGAATGTGTGTTTGTCTACAGAAAGCCTGCATCCCACGATGACTTTATTCCTATCCGTCGTCTGCAGCAAGCACTCTCCTATCTCCTCGACTACTATCCCCATCTGACAGACCGTCTGCAATTCAACCCAGACAGCAAAGCCCCTGAGATCACTCAACTAGGAACAGGCGCAGAACTCCTAGAAGCAAGCTGCACCACCAGGCTGGACGATATAACCTCATCATCTGGCCGTATTCTGATGCACAGTCTGCCTGATTCGGGCAATGCTCTGACACCCCCGTTTCATCCAACTCTCGAAGGTGTCTGTCGTGATCCCATCTTTGCTATCCAGCATACTCGGTTTGCCTGTGGTGGCGTTGCTCTGGGGATCCGGCTGCACCATATTGTCTGCGATGCTCACGGATTCTTTCTGCTGTCTCGCCATCTGGCTGAGATATACAGGGCGTTGCGTGATTCATCGTCACCAACTGTGACTTGTCCTCCAGTGATTCATTCATATCTATCTGGTCCAAACGCCTTGTCGTCTGAAGAAGAAAAGGAAGCACTCGAATACCAAGCACGACTGTCCCTCCTTTCCTACCAAGGAATCCCACCCTCAGAAGCAGCCTCCCAACTATCCAGCGGTTTCTGGGCTTCAATCGACGTTCGCGGATCGTCTCGTCTCGGCCTCCCAGACGAATACTTTCCTAACGCTGTGTATCCGCCGTATGCATACTCCTCCCACGAACTCCTCGCGGAAAGACCCCTTTGGGAGGTAACACGATTCCTGCACAATCTCATCCGCTCCGTGCGACCATCATGCATCGAGCAAGAGATGAAATGGGTCGCAGCACAGCCGGATAAAAGTCGGATTCGGGTGAATTACAGCTTTGCGAATGGCAGTTTTACAGTCAGCCAGTGGTCGAAACATGAGATGTATGCTGGTGTGGATTATGAGGTTGATGGTGAGCCTGGTCAGCCTGTCTGTCCTATTCTTGTTTCGCCGCCATTCACGCATGATGTCGACTGAGGGGGATGGGCCACGTGCGATTGATGTCAATCTGACGCTGGCTGAGCCGTTGTGGGCTGTTCTTGATGGGGATGAGGAGTTTAGAAGATATTTTTCTAGCTAGTATAGATATTACTGATTGGACTGGATTACTCTACAATAAATTCAATCATTACTTTCTATACAATCTTACACACGAGGCATCTCATGATCTACATTTCTACTCGATGCTGCATTCTGATTGGGTGGCATAGATTTCCGGCTTCTCCGCATCTTCTGATTGGCCGACTGCATGTCCCTTGCGAGGATAAAAGATTCAACTGTCGACATTCATTCCAACCCTTTTCCTTCTTCTCATTATATCTTCATCTTTCTTAATTCATTGAAATGGCAGATCCCTTTTTCCGTCCGTTTCCTCCCTCGTCGAGTCGACCCTCGCGCCGCGGCAGCAGCGACATCCCACCCCGCACTCACAAAACCAGCGCCTGCACAACCTGCAAACACAGGAAACTCAAGGTACCACCCCTCATTACTAAGACGATATAAACTAACTCGGACAGTGTCGAGGAGGCCCACCATGCGAACACTGCGTGGCGAACGGGTTAAACTGCGTCGTCGACTCGATGAGCGACATGCGCCGCCACGACGCCGTCAAACGCAAAGTCGACCGGCTGGAGAATTCAGAAGATCTCCTGCAGCAGCTGATCCAGGTGCTGCGATGCTCAGACAGCGACCGCATCGACCAGCTGCTCGAGCTGATCCGCGACAATGCGTCAATGGAGCAGATCCAGGCGTTTCTGGAACAAAAATTCACCGCCGAAGAGCTGGAAAAGACGCCCGAACTGGCGGACCTGCAGCAGCAGCTCGCGGAGAGCTCGGTGCCTATGCGACGGCGCGTGCTGGACGTCCGACAACTCGTCGATATCCCCGTTGTGCGCGTCCCGGCGAAACCCTGGACGACTGTGACTGACGACGACGATCTCGTTTCGCATCTGGTCTCGCTGTGGTTGACGTGGACGCAGCCATGGCTGAATTGGTTGGATCGGGGGGTGTTTTTGGCCGCGATGCAGGCCGGCCAGTTGGAGACGGAGTTCTGCTCGCCGTTTCTGGTGAATGCGATTCTCGCAGAGGCTTGTGTATGATCTGATATCGATGAGACAGGGATACGTTTCCCAGACTGGCTCTAATCTTGTCCAGTTTTATTCGGATTACGCAGAGGTGTTTACTGTGGCTGGCGATCTCATGACGCGAGGCGCGCATTTCTCGGAAGAAGCAAGACGACTGTTTGAGCAGGAAGAAGGGCCGGCGACGCTTGCGACCGTTCAGGGATTGGGATATCTGTTTGTGCAGTATGTGGTCTATCTACTGTTTGGAGTATACTGACAGACAGACTGTCGTTGATGGGCAAGGAGCGACTAGGCTGCATGTACTTCAAAATGGCCGTCAAGGCAGCCGAAGAATACGATGCTGCCCATCCAGCTCGCAACGATGGCTCCGTCGAGCAAAACGCCATCAACCACGCGCTGTGGGGGATATTCAATGTTTCATCGTGAGTTCACCTGCTATGTCTTGAAGCACGCGTTAATGAATAGACTCACGAGTGTGGCCGTGATGAAATACGTTCCGATGACTCGTCCCCGTCGTCCTCGGCCATGGGATACGCACGATTCGCCCGGCGATGTCTGGTCGCCGTATCCACGCCATGAAGATCCTATAGCCGGACACATCCTCTGTGCCATGGCCCGGTGGACGGACGTCTGCTGCATTGCCAACGAGATCGGTCGTGTGTTTTTTGACTCGGAGAATAAACCCCCTGGAGACCAGATGTCGTCTCTGGTGGATCATTTCCATCGACAGCTGCAAGAGTGGCAGAGGAATCTGCCAGCCTGTTTCGATGTTGAAACTGCCACTGTCCCTCACATCCTCGCCATCCAGTGCGTCCCATCCCCCGTCCATACTGACGATACAGTCTGATATAAACAGCATGTTCTGCCACACCATCATCCTGCAACTCCTCAGCCTGATCCGCCACGATGACACCCTCCCTCCCAGCACTATCAACGACGCCAAATCCACCTCCCTCTGGACCGCCCGCCACGTCGCCTCTCTCATCACCATCCACCGCCAACGCTGGGGCATCGACCGCATGGGCACCTCCACCTCCCACTGGGTCATCGTCAGCCTCTTCGCCCTCCTCGAAGCCCTCGACACCCAAGAAAACCGCACTGCATTCATCACCCTCTGCACCGTCGCCCGCTCCTTCGCCCACCGCTACCCCTTCGGCGCCGGCCTCCTCCGCATGATCCAGCTCAACGCGGCCCAATCCCACATCACCCTCCCCGAAGAAACCGACGCGCTCTTCGCCGACTTCGAAGAGGAAACACGGGGCCGCACCGACCCAGCCCAGTTCAGCAGTCTGTATCCGAATTTTGGGGCCGCGGTGCGCCCAGACCAGGCTAGCGATACAGAGACAGATCAGTTTCTCGAGAGGTGGGACGGGTTGAACCTGATAAAAACTACTGTTGCTCATTAGATTGTTCGCAGATAAGATAGTTATACTACGTATCGGAAGCTTTTATTGCGTCCGTCTGTCTCGTCGACGGCGAGGATTCGGTCGTCCACGCCGAGGCGCACGGCCCGACTTGCTTCGGGGTCGATGGATACGCCCTGAGTCTTGTCTCGACGGTGATTCTCCCATTGTAGATAGACCCGGAAGATAGCCGCCATGGCTATCGTGACGGCGAAACAGATCATGATTGTCGTATACGCCGTCTATCACTTAGCATACACAGTCACAATGATATCCAGAGTATAACTCACATGATAACTCGGCGCCTCGCTCTCTTTAAAGAACTGCGGCCCAACAATATTCCCCACGCAATACGCGACGAAAACCATCGCCATAGTGGTTGACTTTTTCGTAAAACCGGCTATATTGCCAGCTACCAGTGCTAGGAGAAGCGGCATCGAAGGCGCAAGACACTGGACTAGCCAGAAGCCAGCGAGACGAGTGAGTTTCTGGGTCTCCGGGACGAGCTTTATCATGAGGATTCCTGTGAGTGCGAGGACGAAGCAGAGGATGATGCAGACGAGACGGGCTTTGCGGATTGTCGATGTGAGGAGGGTAGATACGAGCAGCATGGTGAGGATGAATGCCTGTCCGGGAATGGCCATTAGGATGGTTTGGTATTTGTCGTAGCCCATACTGTTGATGATAAGCGTTGAGAACTGTCTCGTCAGTATCGGTCATCTGTATAGATGGAAAACATACCGCTCCAATCCCCCCATTCGGAACACAAATCACAAACACAAACACACAAAACCACCACACCTTGACATCCCCAACCGCCTCGACAACCTGCCTCCCCTCCCAGGTCTTCGTCTGCGTCGTCCGCTGAAACATCTTCGGCCTCAACGCCACATATTCCCTCTCTGTCCTGCTCAAAAACCTCGCCTCCATCGGACCATCCGGTAAGAAGAACCACAACACACCAGCCCAGACAACCGTGACCAGCCCGAAGATGAGAAACATGAGTTTCCATTTCGGGAAACTGCCAGTGTAATGCATGATGGCGTAGGTGATGAGCGAGCCGATGATGGATGAGGACGCGTTTCCTGCGAACCAGATTGTGTGGCGCGAGACGTGTTCAGTAGGGGTATACCACATGCCGGTGATGAGGGAGAAGCCGGGGGTGATTGCGCTTTCGAAGACACCGAGCAGAGTGCGCAGGATCATGAGGCTGGGGTAGTTGGGGGTAAGGGCGTGGAGGGTGAGGATGATGCCCCAGGCGAGACTGTCTATTAGTATACTGCCAGTTACGAAAGATGGATGAGACATACACGAGAAGACTGAGATATCTGCCTAGTGGAAACTTGACGAACCCAAGGGATATGGGATACGAAGCAGCGAGGAAGCCTACGTAGAAGATAGACGAAGACCAGCTGTATTCTTGTCCGACCAGATTCTTCATCATCAGCCGTATCCATGTTGAATATGAGAGGTGTACATACTAAGTCCTCTTTCATGCCTAGGATAGCACTCCACGCCAAACACATTTTATCCATAAATTGCAGTCCATACGTGATGGTCAAGAGTGGCATCAGACTGGCTGTCAGTTATGGCCATTCAATAGATAGTGTACATACTGCCAGTCAATCCTTCGAATAAGCCGTTTTTCCTCGTCAGCATTGAATGTCTCAATTGGTATTTCTTGCATATTTGCTTTTGTTGATTCTGGCATTTTGTTGATGTTGATGTTGATGTGTTGATGTCAGGAATCTGGTTCTTATAGCTGCTGCAAGGGTCCGTTGAGACTATTGGCAATAATGCATTTAAGCTGTACAACGATAGTTTAGCTAATTTAAGCATTGCCGATGCATTGTTACACTATACTTTATCTTATCCGTGGATAATATTATACTTTCTGGATTATTCCAGACCATTTGGATCTAAACTCAACTACAACTACAATGTAGAATCTTTAAATGATAATGGTATCGGTTTCATTATGTATTATCACGGCACAGGGAGGTCGCGAATGAGAATCTTGATGAGAATGTACATCAAGGCCACCGCAATCAGCTCAACCAGCAACAGCAAACAGATCTCGCCAATATAATACATGCATTTGCCTTCTTTCTCCTTGAAAGACTGCTTGAGTTGCTCGCTGCGCTCCTTGAGCTGTTCCCCCCGCTCCTTTAGTTCGTCTTCGATATGTTGTCGTTTCTCGCGGTATTCCTCCTGGATGAACGCACCGGCGTCGTGCATCCCATCCACGAAGTGTTCCTTCTTCTCGTTAAGCTCCTCCATTATGTGATTCCGGAACAGCTTTTCCTTGAACTCCTCGCCTTTCTCCATCACATCCTCCACCATCTGTTTTCCGCCTTGGTATTGCGCATTTAGCATCCGGCGGAACGGAATGCCGCAGCCCGGTTTAAATTTTGGCTCTTGACGTTTGGGAAGCCGTCGAAGCGCTCGCACCACTCGGCGAAGTCGTAGTGCTCCTCACGGGCGATGGCGCACTTGCCCTCGCAGTAGGTGCCGCCGTTGGCGTTGCAGGCCTTCTTGACCTGGTAGGGGGCGGCGGCGGAGCCGTCGCACGAGACGACGGTGTAGGTGAGCTGCTGGGGCTCGGACTGGGTGCAGACGAAGCGGACCTGGTCGTTGACGAAGGCGACGTCGTAGGTGCCCTGGTAGCACTCGGCGGCACACTCGACGTTGTTACCGCAGGCCTTGTGGGCGGGGAGGGTGGCCATGGCGGTGGTAGCCAAGGCGAAGAGAGCACCGATCTTGAACTGCATTTTGATTGAGGTAGAAAGGGAGATAGAGAGATAGAGAGATAGAGAGTTGTTGTTGATGATGACGAGCAGAATGGACAGAGGAAAAGCCGGTTTATATAGCCGAAATGGACCGGACAGCTGAGCTTCTCCTGAGGCTGGGTCCACAGGATACGAGGTGAGAGTTCAGCTGCATGTTCAGCTGGAGTTCACGATCCCGTCCAGCCACAGGCCAGCAAAAGGACTATTGACCGATCTGCATTCATCGGCGAGATCTTCGATGTCCGGTTCGTTCTGCGTGGCGATGATCCGCCCGATCTAGCGGACTGTCGGAAGATTGCTCTCAATATTGCTTTCGACAGAGTACGGAGTACTCTGTATACACTATGCAGTGTTTGTTAGAGCCTTGCTGATGATGCTGTTCTACGAATCATTCGACACTACATAGCATATTGAATATCTGTGCGGTAGAAGCAGTGTACAACAGCAATAATTGTTGTCAGAAGGAGCGGTGAATCCGCCTCGACGCACGACCGTTAATCGCCACCCAGGGTACCTACTTTGGGCAGCATCGTGCCGATGCGATCGCCCCGACATCCGGTCTTCAGCCAGCCTCAGATACACATGCCTGGATCTGACTTTGCTAGCTGCTGAACGACCGGAGTCTCCGTGTGAATATCTCCTCTCCCATAGAATGTCTGTCATAATCGAAAAGTGCAATGAAAATGCCCGTCCCGAATAGGAAACCGGCTCCACTGCAGCTGAGCTTCTCCAGACCCACCTGAACCTTCCCCCCTCTGTCTAGCCAATCGCAGCGCGTATACTGATTGAGCGCCCCACATGAGCTCCTTCCAGATCCAATAGTCGCTTTTCAGCTGAATTGCTTTTTCAGCTCGGCTCACTTGATTCAGCTCATCTCCAGCCCAGCTCACTTGATCCACTGCCAGCACAGCGTGATTTGTTCTCTGGCTCTGTCGACACGTACCTCACCGCTTTTGTTGTCTCATTTTCAGATGCATGACTCTCTCATAGGAAATATCAATCTATCCCAGTCACAAGTCAGGTAAGTAATAACGACTCGACTACGGCTACTCCGTACAAAGATAGGAATACCATTCAAGAAAGGACACCCGTGCTGGTGGCCCACAGCCCACTCAGCTGAGGCTCGATCTTCGTTCCCCTTATGGCTTATGGATACACGTCTTCTTCAGTGGCTGTCTATTACCGAATTACGTGGAAGAAATTCCCGAGGTCAAGATCCACCGTGCAGTAACCGAAGTGGCTGAAGCAATTACAATAGAGTTCGTGTCCACTTAGTATACGCAGAACTCCGTGGGAGACGCGCCGATGGGGAGATTTAGACGGTCAGGAATTTGAAATAGCGTCTACGGATTAAGCGGATGTTTTGCTCAGATTATGAATGTGAATGTGGATACATAATGTTGAGATTGAGTGGTTATGCATATCGTGAAAGTATTGCAGGGGCCTCGGATGTCGATAATTTTAGTAAATATCGATTGGTGCAATGATTCAATCCAATTATTGGGTGAAAGTGCAGTCAGATTACTGAAAGCTACCTGGTGAGATCAGATGGACAAAAAATGTAGTCGGATAATCTACGATAGTGAATAGTAATGTGGGTAGGTTTCATTGAATATAATAACTGTCTATATATATCTAGTTATAAATGAGTATTAAGAAAAGAATAGTTAAATATTGAATAAAGGAGTAAATGAATTGGAACTGTATTCCATTATTTGTTGATCATTTGTACTTGTGCAATATATATAATGGACGGATATATGTCGGAGACTTATACAATATCATAATGTACCGATGTTTAAAGAACCGATGTAGAATGCACCCAGTACTACAATCTAATAATTGAAGAATGAAACGAATAATGCGAACCAAAAGAACCAATATCATGGCATACCAATATCAAGATCAAAATATCAATCCACGCTATGTCTGAATACCTCCACCACCTCTGCGAAACCCTCTACGATGAAATGACAATAAAATCCACAAAACTAGCCCAAGATCCCCTCTGGAACAGTCTCACCACCTCACCCACACCAATCCTCCAACTCAATCCCCAGCCAGATAGCCTCTTCCTCGCATCTCTCCTCCGCGAATACCCCTCCCTCCACGGCGGGGTCTATGGACAAGCACAGATCATCGAAAAAGTCCGGCCATCGTTTACCTCGCACGGACGATTCGCCGATCTAAGCCACCGAGTCACAGCGGAGAATGTGGTGATCGGGGACTTGATGAAGGGTGTTCCGGTTGGTGTATATGTTGTTGTTGGCGCGGGGGGGCAGGGGGTGGAATGACGCGGAGATGGTGGTGATCCTGCGGAGGATACGAGATGCAGTGCAGGATGGAGTGAAAGGTCGATTGATTGTGCTGGTGGAAGTGATGGATGGAGGATGGGAGGGGGAGAAATGGGTGCGGTTGGCGGATATGGCCGGATGGGAGGTGGTGGAGAGTCGGTCGTTGAGGAGTGTTTGGATGAGGGCGTTGATCTGCGGTAGGGGGTAATTATCTATCTATCTGTTTCATTAATAGATCGTTTATCTATATTTATGTATCATTGTTCTATCTGATCCATCAGATCTATCTATTGAGAAGATGCATTGAAAATGCATATTTATGCTATGCTGCTGAGTAATGTGCATCACAAGCACACTTACCTATTCCAGCTAGTGCTTATAGGCGGTGCCAACCTCTGCACAATAATTGGTTCATATTTCCACCGCCTACCAAATCCAACATATTGCCGACTGTCCGCTCGCGGCATCATGGCAGCCTCGACTCTCCCTTGATTCTCCATCCTGTCAGATCCTTTCCCTCGCCTCAATTGACCTACTACTCTCTTCTACACCTGCTAAAAATTTCAAAAACTCATACAAACTAGGTACGATCGATAGCCCCCCTCCAATTCCTCGATCTAACCGCCCAGCCATGCGCTCCGAATCCCCCGAAGAACCGCGCAAACGCACACGCGTGATAGCCCCAACCCGCCAATGCCACGACTGGATGGTCGTCTCGGGCAACTGCCACTACGCGCGCGATGAAACCTCCTTCACAACCTACCGCCCCGTCTCGCGAAGCATCCGGAACAACATCTTCAACCCACACGACGAACTGCACGTAGCCGGGGTCGGGACGGTAGCGCTACACGTGTGCCCGAGCCCGACGCAGTTCGGGTCACACACGATCATCCTCGAGAACGTGCTGCATATACCCGACGCGGTGTGTAATGGGTTCAACCCGTTGCTGGTGGGGAGTAGCATGTCGTGTGAGGCGGAGATGTGGTCTGGGGCTGATGCGGGGGGGAATGCGATGTGGTATAGTCGGCCTTTTGCGGGGGGGACGAGGTTGGTTCTTGCGGGGAATCCGCAGGGGGAGTCGGAGTTGATTGAGGGGAAGGAGTATTCGTTGAGTTTGTATATTAGTCCCGAGGAGAAGGAGGAGTTGTTTAGTGGTGCGAATGGGGTGGATGGGGTGGATGGGATGGATATGTGATGATGATTGGATGGATGATTGGATGTACACTACTATCTGTACTTATGAATAATGATACTATCAATTGGAATGGCAGTCAACTGTCACTATGACTCAGACAATCAGTCTCATGATTAGCACTATAAGGATAAGCTCGCATTGGTGGAATAACCTCACACTACGCGAGGATCCGGGGTAGCAGCCATCCAATATCACTCGTATTGATATAAAGTGAGACAGGACTGCCTGTTCCCAGTAGACAGCAGGTCTGATCCTACAGTCTATTCTAATATAAGATGAACGTGGCTGATCGGTCCAGCCTCCGTCCCATTTCTTCCAATACTACAGTCTCCTAGCAAGCCAGTTAATATACGACGTTCCATTGGATTCAACTCGCTTATTCCATATTACAGCCTGAATATAGGTAGCAATACGATCTGGCCACAATGTCAGATACTAATTGCCCTTTTGGGAACGGATCTTGCATCCTTGTTCAATCCATGCAAATCAAGATTAACCGGCAGGGTCTAAGGATCTTGTACGATGCATTTAACCAGCATATAACAGCCATCCCCATGCACTCTATTCACCATCAACATCGACAAAATGGCCGAGAAAGACACAGCCAGCGTTGCGCAAGTCCACGATGACCCGCAAATCGTCGGGGTGAACAATGCTGCCCTTGCGGTGGCCATGCACCGGCAGAAGCCAAAGTTGTTAACGAAGCGCATGTTCAAGGTACATATACACCTCATTATACTGTCTGGAAGACTAACTGGATAGCTCTACTGGTGCATTGCCGTGGCGATTCTCAATTCGTGTATTAACGGCTACGATGGCTCGCTCATGGGCTCGATCAACTCCTATCCCCAGTATCGCGAGTACTTTGGCTTCGATCCAACCGAAGGAACACCATCGACGGGCATTGTGTATGCTATTTACAATGTCGGGAATATCGTGGGCTCCTTTACCGCTGGTCCCTTTACCGACTTTAGAGGTATCTATCTCACTCATCTATACTGACTATGGATATACTCTATACTTATACTAATGCCGACAGGCCGCCGCGTCGGCATGGCCCTCGGCTCCATCTTCATCATCATCGGCACCATCGTCCAAGCAACCTGCACCAACCTAGGCGCCTTCATGGGCGGCCGATTCCTTCTCGGCTTTGGCGTCGCAACCTCCGCCACCGCCGGCCCAGCATATGTCTCTGAAATGGCGCATCCAGCCTACCGCGGTGCAATGACGGGCATCTACAACGTCCTCTGGTTCGGGGGCGGCATCCCGGGAACGTTTATACCGTGGCGCACGAGTCGGATCGAGGGGACGATGAGTTGGAGGATTCCGATTTGGTTGCAGATGGTGTTTGCGGGGTTGGTGTTGATTTTTAGTATCACGTTGCCTGAGGTGAGTCTGGCTTATTCTTACTGAGGATGAAGCTGATGATGTAGTCACCTCGTTGGCTTATTTCTCAGGATAAACACGAACAAGCACTGGATGTTCTGGCTGAGTATCACGGCGAGGGAGATCGCAACTCGCCTATCGTCCAGCTGGAATACCGGGAGATGGTGGATGATATCTCCACGACCGGCTCTGACAAACGCTGGTGGGATTATCGCGAGTTGTTCAACACTCGAGAAACTCGATACCGATCAATGCTGGTGCTATTCATGGGTACCCTCCCTTTCCCATCAGTATCATATATCTCATAACTAATAAATGCAGCCTTCTTCGGCCAATGGGGCGGCAATGGCCCTGTCTCCTACTACTACCCCCAAATGCTCGCCGGCGCAGGCATCACGAGCCTCAACACCCAACTCCTCCTCCAAGGTCTCCAAAACGTCGTACAATTCCTCGGCGCCATCTTCGGCGCCCTGATAACAGACAAAATCGGACGTCGCACGCAACTCCTCACCGCGACGGCGTTGATGGTGATTTTCTTCTCGATCGTGATCGCGCTGAACGCAACCAACGTGGTCGAAACGGCGGACGGGGATATCGCGAAGAGCGGCATCGTGGCGAGGGCGCAGATCGCCATGATCTTCCTATTCGGGTTTGTGTATTCGGCTGGCTGGACGCCGAATCAGGCCATGTATCCGGTTGAGTGTTTGCGGTATGAATCGCGAGCAAAGGGGATGGGGATGAGTAACGTGAGTTTTCTTCTCTTTTCTTCTTTACCTGTTTTACTGAGTTGGACTGACTGGATAGTTCTTCGTGAACATCGCCTCGTTCTATAATACCTTCGTCACGGGGATTGCGTTTAGTGGTGCTGGGTGGAAGTATTACTTTCTCTTCATCTTCTGGGATATGTTCGAGTTTGCGATTATCTACTTTCTGTTTGTGGAGACGAGCAAGAGAACGCTGGAGGAGTTGACGGGGATCTTCCAAGCGAAGAATCCAGTCAAGGCGTCGTTGAAGAAGGCAGAAGTGGTTGTTCAGGGCGATGAAGCGACGGAGGTTGTTGAGAAGGGTGTGTGATGTAGTAATTGATATTCAATCTATCCTAGAAGCCCGTGCTCAATATGACCGTTTGTACGTGGGTATCTCCTATATCTGTAAATTGCCTATATCGATATCCTCTGCAATCCACGGTTAAAAAGCCTGGTTTCATCCCTGGTGATACTACGGTTTGTGCCATTTATAGATGTACCTTACTGTTTATAACAGCATAGAGGTAACGATAAAAGCGAAGTCATCTCTGGCCCCTTTTTGGAAGTTGATCCTTGCATATAAGATTCCATATTATGCTATTGTCAATCACGCAATAATTACACTACCCTGGAACTACCGTGTATCTAATCGAGTCTATTATAGTATAAGAACATAAATAACATCTATCATAAGCAAAAGGGGTATATACATCCGATCCAACACCAGCCCAATCCGACCAAATCATATCGATCATAAACTTTTATCTACTTTCTCTCCTTCATATCACTCCTCACAATCGTCTCCATGACGACCTTAATCCCCTCCTGACTCAACGTACTATTCGTCTCCCAATCTCGCTCCGGATCCGCCGTACACGTCGGCGGGTGCTGTCGCGACGTCGGCAGAATCATCTGCTCATCCCCGCTAATCGTATTCCACTGCGTATCGCCGGGGATGCTCAGCGGGTGTCGGAATTTGCGTCGCCGCCCGTTACTGTTGTCCGTGTTGGGCTGCTGGTCCTCGGAGAGTGGGTAGACGTGGTAGACTTCTGTCGTGCCGCCGCGGGAGCTGATGTAGATGCCTGCGCGACGGGCGGCGCGCCGACACACGGGGTAGATCATGGGGATGTTGCCGATGACGACGGCGACGAAGGTCTCGCGACAGGCCCAGCTGCCGGCTTGTTGGGCGCCGTTTGCGCCGGCTGTGACGATCAGCACGCAGCGGAGGATGCCGGCCATCATGACGAAGAGGCCGCCGGAGAAGAGGACGAGGAGTTCGATTTTTTCGCGCCAGGGGAGGCGGGCTTTCCAGAGCATCTGATTCGTTAGAATGAGACTGTTTAAGACTGAGGAGAGACATACTGGAGTGGGAATGGTAATGAGGTAGAGATCTGTTGCGACGTTGAGGGTGACGGTCACGTAGACGTCGATGTGGGAGACGGCGGGTTGGCAGTAATCTATCATGATTAGCATAAATAATATATTATATAGGAAGACATACTGCCTGGATCAGGATAAATCTGCCAATTCTTCTGCATCGGATGACAACCAAACAGAATGGAGCAAATAACCGCAATATAAGTCGCCCCGATCAACGCATGTGCGATGCGCACTCGCAGTGTGAGATTCTGCAATCCAGCCCTGCACAATCAGCATCATATACGCCATCATATACTCAATCAAAAACTCACGTCAATCTCGAATAAAACACCGCCATACACCCCTTCAACAACCACAGCAACGTCGTGTACAATGACCACCCGATAACTTGCGTCTTGCTACCCCCCACGCGCAACTGATACTCTTTCGAAGCGGGGTCGAGGTTCTTGCGCTGCTCGTCGGTCATGGAGTTATTGGCCAGGCCCATCCACCATGCGCCGACGCAGTATGCGGCGCCGGTTTCGAGGCCATACACTACACCCGCGAGCGGCATGAGATAGTCGTCGAGTTGGAGATTGCGGACACCGGCGGTGAAGAGGCGGGCGCCGGTGCGGAGGACGATGATGACGATAGCGAGGGCGAGGAGGGTGAAGGCCTCTGTGGCGAAGGCATCGCCTGCCATGGTGTATGTATAGATGGACAGACTTGGTAGAGGATGGTTTGATCCGAAAGACAAGAGAAAGGGGCCAAGCAGGTTAAAATAAAAGATATAGACGGGGATGGAGAGCAAATAACAAATAAAGACCAATAAAGAGCAGAGCTGTCAGTCGATTCTGCAACCGCCGGATGCCGCGACCCGGACTAGTGTGTGCTATTCTCTGCAGCGTCAGCAGGCTGGATCTCCATAACCCGACAGCTGACAGCCGCCATTTCGAGTTGACGACTCCATTTGCAGGACTAGCTCTATTCCATCGGACTCGGTAATGGTCGAGACGGCATGATTCACGGGTCCAACGGTGATTGACGACGAATGATGCCGAGGAATAGGAATGGCAGGTTCATTTCCGCCTGGAGCTAAAAAAGGTACGACCCACGCATTCTCCGAGGGTCATCGACTATGATGGAGACTAGGATGGATAAAGATAGGGGGATCTGCAGGATCATTTGAGTAAGATTGGATAGATAGGTACGATAGAGTTGAGAATGATGGATGATATGGCGTGTCTATTGCAAATGCTACGAGTGAAAACGCGGTCGTCAGTGCAGAGACACAGGCAGAATCACAATGCGGAGTCAGATATCTTAGCGTATCTTAGGTTTGGATGGATATTAATTTCTGCTTGAAACACCGAAGGATTATGACAGCTGTCAGTGCTTTGGATGCATCACCTGCAGATCGGCACCCGTCCATTGCACTATCTACACACATCGATAGACCCGACGTGTCGACTGCATCTATCAATTCCTTTCTTCTATTTATTCCTTCCTTCACAATGCCACCGGATTAATCATCAACACAAATAAAAGTCGCACATCCTGGTTGCTCCTGCATGCCACCCCCTGTCAGCCCCACTTCTGGTTGCCTGCCATTTCCACCTACTGGTCGCTCTGCGCCACTGCCCCTCCTGATTGGGTTGCTCTTCCCCACACCGTTGAGCCCAGACATTCCCCGGGCCGTTTCGCCCACCCAAACGGGCAACTCGAGTGGGCTCAACGGCCAATGCTCTCGAGTCTTTCATCTGACACCAAGGGGAGACTCGCCCGGATCCAGGCCGCTGCAGCAGTCAGCATGACATGCTCTGGCCAGTGCAGTCGCACAGGCTGACAGACCACCAGATGCCTCGTCTATTAACTCTGTTAGCCTGGTGTGTGCAGTGTGCCCTCGCTGTTAGCCTGCGTGTCCGGATGTCTTAATTTTGGTTCTTTCGCTTTAAGAGCCACCCTGGTCCCCCCCCCAGTAGAACTTTTGCTGTCCATTCTTTCGCTCTCCATCTATCCACCGCCCCCTCTTTCTCTATCATTCCGGTGACTGCTCATAAATCAATTCCTTCACCATGGAGCCTGTAGACCTAGTGGTCGTGGGCGCTGGTACGTCTTCCTATCTATTACGTCGTGCAGAATGATGAATAACATTTGCAGGCTGGTACGGTCTCTCCGCCGTCAAAACCTATCGCGAGGTCAACCCCGCTGCCTCGGTGCTTCTGCTCGAGTCTGCCTCGTCCATTGGCGGGGTATGGGCCACCCATCGTCTCTACAAGGGCCTCAAGTCCAACAATATGCTGGGCACCTACGAGTTTAGTGATTTTCCGATGGATCCTGCCACGTTTGGCGTCCAGCCTGGTCAACACATCCCCGGGACGGTCATCCAGGCGTATCTGACAAAGTACGCCAGCCATTTTGGGTTCACGGATCGCATCCGGCTCAACACGCGCGTGCACAGTGCGGAACATCGTCCGGATGGCAGCTGGCTGTTGACGACGGAGACGGAGCAAGGTGAGCAGTCGCTTGTCGCGAGGAAGTTGATCATCGCGACGGGCGTCACGTCGCAGGCTTTCCTGCCTACCTTTGATGGACAGGAGGAGTTTGATGCTCCGCTGTTCCACTGCAAGGATCTGCTTCAGGAAGAGGCCGTCTTCCGGGATGGTCAGCGGGCAACGGTCTTTGGGGGGACCAAGTCGGCCTGGGATGCTGTGTATGCGTGTGCCACGTCGGGCATGCAGGTCGACTGGGTGATTCGCGAATCTGGCCATGGGCCTTGCTGGATGGCGCCGCCGTATGTGACGCCGCTGAAGAAGTGGCTGGAGAAGCTGGTCACGACGCGGTTCCTGACTTGGTTCAGTCCGTGTATCTGGGGCAGTGCGGATGGCTTTGCTGGTGTTCGCAGCTTTCTGCATGGCACTTGGCTGGGAAGGAAGATTGTCGATGGCTTCTGGTCGGTCCTGGCGAACGATGTCGTCACGCTCAATGAGTACGACAAGCATCCCGAAACAGCCAAGTTGAAGCCGTGGGTGAGTCCGTTCTGGGTGGCTTCGTCCTTGAGCATCCTCAACTACCCGACCAACTTCTTCGACCTCGTCAAGCAAGGCAAAGTGCGCATCCACGTCGCCGACATCGACCGGCTCTCTGCAAGGACCGTCCACCTGTCCAACGGCGACGCTCTCTCGACATCCGCCCTCATCTGCTCCACCGGCTGGAAGGCAACCCCCAACATGCAATTCCTCCCCGCCGGCATCGACCGCGAACTCGGCTTCCCCTGGGCCAAAGACTGTCTTGATGATGGTCTCATCCAGCAAGCAGACCAAGACATCCTGCGTCGCTTCCCCAGACTGCGCAACCAACCCTCTCCCAACGCCAGTTACACCCCTCTTTCCCAAGACCGCGACTCCCCCGCCGCAGCCGCCCACCCATTCCGGCTCTCCCGCTTCATGATCCCCCTCTCCATGGCCAAAGAACGCTCCATCGCCTTCATGGGCGTTGCCATGACCATCAACACCTCCCTCATGGCGCAAAGCCAAGCCCTCTGGATCGCCGCCTACTTCAGCGACCGTCTCACTCTCACCCCGACCATCCCCTGCCCGCCGTCCGTCCGCACCGCCGACGAAAAAATCTCCCAGACCGACCTCGACCTGAAATGGGAAATGGCCCTGCACACGCAGTTCGGCAAGCACCGCTACCCGGGCGGCTTCGGGAAGCGCAATCCGGATTTCGTCTTCGACGCCATCCCCTATGTCGATCTGCTCTTGCGCGATTTGGGGCTGTCCACCCAGCGGAAGCGTGGTTCGCTCGCTACGTGGTTTGAGCCATATGGGGCGGAGGATTATCGGGGGTTGGTGCAGGAGTGGAAGGGTCGGAGGTCGTTGGCGTGATTTATTTGCTTTTTCTACTTCTTTTACTTATCTTTATTTGTGGATGATACCCTTTGCGTCAGATGTATATAGCTAGTCCAATGAAAGGATGTGGATAATCAGACCAACTGAACTATTGGGATGCAGATCACTGCATGCATAGATAGTACATGTAGAGAGATAGTAGATACGTACCCCAGATATGCTTCTCCAGACCTCGCTAAGTATGCACCTTTGCCTTGTGCGTCATGCCTCATGACAAATTCCATACATCTGATATATCACTACATGATATACATACAAGATAATATATACAACACCATGCAGGACCCTTGCATCAATTCAATCAAATCTAAATCTTACGTATACGACTCGTCACTTGATTATATCGCTTCGACACGATTGGCCGATATTCTCCGTCCATCACAAAAACTATCGTCGGGTCTCTTTCTGCTTTGGATATTTGTGTAACCAACTGACACCACATATCCGAGCAAAGACGACGTAACACAAATACTGACTGACTAAAATACTCGCTTTGATCGTCGGCCTCGCTGCTTTTTAGTTACTATTTTGGCTGCCTCGTTTTTGGCCGAGGTTTCTTTATTCTTTCTGCCTTGCTTGGTGCTTGCTGCTATGTATGAACTTGCTTATTTCTTTGTTTTCTTTTTATTATTTCTTTTTTCTTTTTTTCTTTTTTGCTTCTCCACTGCCACGAGAGAATTTCCTCAGCCTTTTCCACGTCGTTATCTGATCGATAGTCAGTCATTTCTTGGCTCGTTTGCCTGCTATCCCCGCGGTTGCCGCTTTCTCAGCTCCCTCTTTGAAAGTGTGCCTACTCTTCCAAATAATGAATCTGGTTTTAGGGTGTACACTTGCAGGGGTTATCTGGTAATCACGCTCTGCTCAGGTCGCCTCAATTTTCAGTCTGGCGAATGCGGGTGTGATTCGATGGGATGGACGAGACTAAGTTGGTCTACATCTGGGCAGTGTGTATGGGTTGTGGCGAACTGAGTCTGCCTGGGTAGCATAGTTCGTCAGATGGAGTATGCTAGTCTTTACGGAGTTAGGGCATCTGTTTAGCTTGTTATTTTTATACTCCTGGATCTGTTGTGACCATGTTCTAGTTATCAGTCTATTGAGGTATATAGGCTCCGTTTTGGGGGTTGGCCACATTATTGGCCAGTAAACAAATCCATCCAATGCCTCATTGCCAGCATTTCATGTCGTTGCACCAAGTCTTCCAGGCATTGGCTTTTCGCCCCCTCCCAGAGCATGATGGATTGGGTCCCGTCCCTATGGCCTACGCCTTCTATGTCATGATGCAGCTGGGCTACTCGAAATATGTAATACAGGAAGGAGACCGGGGCAGCACTATATCAGCCATGCTTCTTCTGGTGGAGTGGCACGTGAAAGCAATCAACAGTCCGAGGGATTTTGCTAACGATGAAATTGGGGGCCTTGGGGAGTTTCTTAGGAACTGTTATCTCGAGGACTTGAAGAGATACAGAGTTATCTTTATACATATTATAACATATATCTCTAGAGTATGTTTCCCACTAGCAGACTTTTAGAGTAGCTGCTTAGAGTAAGAGGAAGATAGCCTGACCACCTATAATGGGATGGCGATCAATATATCACTGGGGATATCCACGTGACGTAACAACTGCTATCGACGGCGATGTCCGAAGCTTCCGGAGATAACTTCAATTCACGACCATCATGCTCTGCTCTCCATCACCAGAGCCAAAATCATACGGCCAATCCTGGTGAACGCACTCTGATCCATCCTTTGCATTCCAGTCCGCCACCGATGGTACGACCGAATAGAGACACTAGAAGACGCCGACGCCCAGCCTTTTCTTGCGTAGAGTGTCGGCGTCGCAAAGTCAAATGCGACCGCAATAACCCCTGTGGGCAATGCGTAACCCACAAGTTGAGCTCATGTACATATGCGGTTATGCCACAATGCTCTCAAGGAGAGGTGGCCCCGGGGGCCGCCAACCAAGGGGCCATGGCATGGCAAGATGCCTTTTCGCAATCGACCCCCGATGCTTCTGGGGCAGCGGCCCCTGTCCCATCTGAGAGCCCGAGGCTCTCTCGCGGACCTGACCCGGACAGAAACCATGATACTCAACAGAATATCAACGGGGTTCCTGACCCATGCCCACCCACGTCGGGGACGATCCATGGAACCCTATCCAAAACAAGGGTCTACGGTCACGGTCACTGGGTGAGCATGTTGCCGTTCGTACGTCGCCCACTCGCCTAGACTCCACTGGCTCTTGACTGTGGTTAACGTTGCTATTAGGTGGAAGGCGTACCGGTTGTGGACTTGGACATGCAGTCTTCTGGCTCGGGGTCGCTGGCCTCCTCGGAGCATCTCTCAGTGATCGCCGAGTGCAAAGAGCTGGCTCGGGATATTAAAAAGCATCAGCCGAGCCGAAGTCCCCTTTCGCCCAATATTTCTGAGCTCCTTCCCGACCGCCCGGTCATGGATGAGCTAGTGCAGCTGTATCTCGGCACCTTTGAGTCGTGTTATCGAATTCTTCACATCGGGTTGTTTCAGTCCGCGTATCAAGACTATCTGAGACAGCCACAGGAAGCGAGATCTTCGTTTGTGGTAAAGCTTTTGCTCCTAATGGCTATCGCAGCGCCCCTGCGCAGTAATCACAAGGACAACCAGCTAGCTGCTAGAGCCAAGACATGGATTCATATCTCCCAGGGATGGCTCTCTGGGCCCTCGGAAAAGAACCGTTTAACAATAGACGGTATTCAGATCCACTGCCTACTTCTACTTGCTCGTCAGATAAACCGAGTAGGAGCAGATCTAGTTTGGATCTCGGCTGGCTCCTTGATGCGGATGGCTATCCAGATGGGTTTGCACCAGGATCCGCGCCACCTGGGGTCGATGAGTCTCCTTCATGCCGAATTACGCCGACGGTTGTGGTATACAGTCTTGGAGCTGAATATACAGGCCGCATTGGATTCGGGGATGTCGCCGATGATCACTACTGCCGACTATAATACCAAGCCACCCTCTAATTTGGATGATGCTGATCTGCTGGCAGCACATGCAGAGGGCGTTCCCATAAAGCCGGCCTCGTCAGCTACCCAGAGCTCCTATCAGCGCCTATTAGCAAACTCCCTTACCCTACGACTGGAGGCCACAAGAGTCATCAACAATCTACAGGACGAGCCTTCATATGATCAGGTTCTTCGTCTTGCCAAGGATTTGGCAGCAGAATGTCGTAATTCAACGAATAGTGTTGGTCACCATATCGCGACTGCTTCCGGTTTGTTTACGGATCCGCAGCCTACACTAACTCAATTCAAACATAATTTTTACGAGCATCACCTTTCTCGCTTTCTGCTGAGTCTGCACTTTCCCTACGCCGTCAAAAGCAAATTCAATCCTCTCTATAGTTATTCCCAGAAAGTCTGTCTTGAGACCGCGCTAGATTTGGTGTCTCTTTTGGATGACGATATATACCACCGCCTACTCCTCTCGGGGGGTGCCATGTATCGAGACATCGTCACCCGGGGGGCAGTTGTGATATTTCTGGAATTAATTTCGCAACTGGAAGCCAACAATTCTCTATTCTCTCGACAGCGAAACCGTGCCCGCAGAGAGCCATTGCTGAACGCTGCGCGCAGGGTGGTGCAATACACGCACGATCGACTGTGGCATGGTGAAACAAATGTACAGGGCTACGTTTATGCCAGCACAGCAATGGCCCAGGTTGAGGCTCTTCTTGATGGCGTGCCAATTAAAGAAGCCATAGCAAGTGCGACTGGAAGGAGCCTTGTCGTATGCCGGGATATTCTGAAATCTATAGCGGCTCATTCTTCGTCGACTGACGAGGCACATCAAAGGCCGCTCTCTTACCTATACGCCGATAATGAACCGACACCCACTGTCGCTGATGCGAACTTTGAATTTCTGAACAATGGGGCCATCAGCTTTGATATTTCGGAGCCATACTTTCTTCAGCAATGGGCTGGTCAGTCTTGGCCTGGGAGTCCGCCTGGTACGTCAGGGGAACCAGAGCAGCTGTCATCTTTGGACAATGAGGATTTAAATAGGGCCTCAACAATGGCCAATAATATCTCCTTCATCCAAGATGCGGAAGCAGGTTAACTACTAAAATGCTTACATGGCAGAAGGCGTGGCACGCATTTGGGGACGGGAAAGCAAAGTACACTTTTACATGTGCGTAGGCTTCGCCTCGCAGGTATTGATTCTCCAACCTCCTCCGAAGAAAGCCCCCCACAAGGATCTAAATAAGTTTACAATAATCAGTTGCAGCGGGCAATATTCCTCTCGCAAAGCTCTCTACAGCTAGAAGCGAAACTCAGGGCAGGAGCCTCTGTTGCTATACTTGCCTTACTCTGCGTCTTCTCAAACTAGATAAAAACATCCAAGAGCTGCCCTAGTCACTGGTCGAAGCCCAAAACTGTTCCTTTGAAACAGCATGGCTAATAGTAGCAAACCATGGCATCTTTGCCGGGGCATAGAATTCCACATCAATTGCCTTATGGAGCACGTGTTCGGTAGTATCCCAGCCTGAACCAATAGCTGCGATTTACCCCGGCGAAAAACCGAGTCCTCTCATTCATGATTGACCGTTGTTTTCCGACTTGGGAATTGGCACTTACTGTCTATTCTACCCACATGTAAGAGAGCAGAATTCCGAACGCAGCAAAAACTTGGGCTCACAAGGAGCCCGATGCAAGTTCGGGTGAAGGTGGAATAACGACCGATACGACCGATATGACCGGCGCCCGAATGCCGAAGATTGGAAAGAATTGATAAAGTTCTTCTGCTTTCTAGACCCATTTTGTTCTCCTCGAGTCTGGAGCTCGTTCTATGACTGGAGACAGGCTTTCGATTGTCGTCAGCGAAACCCTTTAGCACTCTCGAAAAAAAGGCAGTCATAGGCAGGACTGGGAGCTGCGCTGATAACTGCGAACAGACCGAATCACCATTCTAGGTTTTTGGATTAGGGCCGAATCCCCACATTCGTCATGATCAAAAGCCTGTGCTGACGATCCCAAGGTTCTATAATCGGTCTCGGAGAATTAGATTAATGGAGTAAATATCCCGAGTTGGCGATTGAACCAGCAGTTATAAACGAGGGTTGATTTTGTCTACTGGGTTGATAGTTGTCTCCATACTTCTTGCGTATTTACAAACACACATTCTTCGTTTACTTATTCTCACGATGTCATCGATTCCACTCAAGGTCATCTTTGGGGGTGCCGTCTTGGATCCCATCAACGGGAATTTTGCCACGGTGGAAGACACTCAAGTGATA
This sequence comes from Aspergillus wentii DTO 134E9, assembly GCF_001890725.1. Taxonomy (NCBI): domain Eukaryota; kingdom Fungi; phylum Ascomycota; class Eurotiomycetes; order Eurotiales; family Aspergillaceae; genus Aspergillus; species Aspergillus wentii. Next base: position 211,866 of record NW_024467833.1, read on the forward strand.
TTTCATGCCTTGAAAGAAGAAGGCATCGACACTGTCGACACTGCCCAGGTTTATGGGCAGAGTGAATCTCTCCTTGGTCAAGCCGAGGCTGGCTTATCTTTTACGGTCGACACCAAACATTGTGGCGGTCATATCCCCGGTCAATCCACCAGAGAGACATTGCTTGCACGAGCGGAGGAAAGTCTGAAGAAACTTCAAGTCGACCAGGTCAGCACCCCTTGATCAACTGTCTTCTCTCTACCCTCCTGATGTGAGAACACTGTAGGTCAACATTTTCTACATTCATTCCCCCGATCGAGCTACCAACCTGACAGACACTCTGTCCGCGGTAGATGAACTGTTCCGGAAGGGAAAGTTCAAACAATTCGGCTTGTCAAACTTCCTCGCACACGAAGTAGAAGAGGTTGTGCGAGTTGCAAAGAAGCATGGTTTTATCCTCCCATCTGTCTTCCAGGGAAGCTACAGCGCTGTAACTCGAAGGCCGGAAACAGAGCTCCTCCCTATCTTACGGAAACACAATATCTCATTCTACGCATACAGCCCCATGGCGGGAGGGTTCCTGGCGAAGTCCCGTGAAGGCATCACGGCCGGACAGGGCCGCTGGGACCCCGCCAGCGCCTTCGGAAAGTTTAACCTGGCGCTGTTCAACAATGCTGCCATGCTGGAGGGTCTTGATTCCTGGATCGCCATATCGGAGAAGTGGGGTATTTCCCAGCCCGACCTTGCCTATCGGTGGATCATGTACCACTCCGCACTCAATCGCCAATATGGAGACGCTGTCATTATTGGCGCAAGTAAAGTCACGCAACTTCATAGTACAATGCGGGGTTTGCGTGAGGGCCCTCTTCTGGATGGAGCGGTGGATGATATCAATGCTATGTGGGAGATAGTGAAGGGCGAGGCTGTGCTGGATCCTGTAAATGCGCTTATGCTAAAGGGCAGTTCCTCCGAGACTGCCATGTCTGAAACTTGACGAGAGATACGGAGTTGTCTGAACAATCTGAGCATTGCAGACCAGTACTGGGTAGTACCCTACAATGTGTTTTTATGTTGATGTTGTAATGGCCTCGTCAATATAGTATTGTATATATCTGGAATGCATCTCCCATCGAAAGTGTTTCAAAGCAAGTGCTACAAGTAAGAGAAAGAGAAAAATAGCCTAGTACCTGGAATGCCGCGCATTCTGACTAGACTCCGAGCAAGATAGGTGCTTTAACTGCCAACTATATCGTGAACCGGCCTGGAAACGACATTCATTATACCTACAATTATTAGATGTACAAGTCCCTGTTATTAGAAGTTTTGCTTGGTCATATTGGTATCGTGTCTAAGCAGGAGAAAGGAACATGGGAAAATGTCCTGTAGGATATAATCAAGGCCACCATTCAAGACCATGCATTACAAGCCCAGATTCCAGTATATCCATTGATATTTGATGTTACACGACCTTGAACCAATGAAAGTTATGACAGTATGCCCGTTTATCTGTGCATTATAGGGCGAAGCAAGGGCTTGAACTCCAATGGTGATCGAAGCGTAGAATCCCTAGCCATTTGCCGAGTAGAACTGAGAGAACTGAGACATCGGAAGGCTACTTGTTCGGAATTTGCACTCCTAGGCTGTCCGCTCATCGCCCATACCGTGACCGAGAACTGGAATCGGAGGACATTTTCATGCAATTTCATTGCATTTAATCCCGCATAGTATAACCGAACGGGGCAAACAAGAAGTCATCATCTCCGAGCTGATATCTCCGAGAATTCACCAAGCCAAAACCCCCGAGGTCTCGGTCGAACTTTCGACGTACCACTGGTGCATCTGGATGTTGCCCTATGGTGTCGCTGTACGCGAGGAATGAAGCGAGACGCATCGCCAGGATTGAATGACGATATTCCGAGTCGGTGCTTTCGGATATACGGCGCGAACGATGACTGTCCGCAAGGGCATTGGTCGTATAAAGGGCAACGTAAGAGACTTGTCCAATATCACATTACTCAAACCGTTCATTTTCCGCCTCTTCAACCTTCCCAAACGACGCAAAACCAAGTACTGTCCGCAATCATGACTGAGAGACTACGAGTGATCATTGTCGGCTCTGGCCTGGCGGGCTTAGCTTCTGCTAGGATCCTTCGGGAGCATCACGATGTCACCGTCTATGAGCGCGGCGGTGCCGACACAGCCACCGGTGGACAGGGTATCAGCCTGTTCTCGAATGGTATCAAGATTCTTGAGACAATGGGTTTTGATCGACACCGCGCCGGCGCCGTGCCGTGCTATGGCTACCGAGGGTTCGACAAAGCCGGTAACCAATTGCAAGACTTTCCAATTGACTTCAAAGGAAAGTATGGAGCAGACACCCTGACAATGAAGCGGTCGGATTTCCGCGATGAACTCTTATTGTTGGCAACAGCTCCTTCTGCGGAGCTTGGTATTCAGGGTTCTCCGGCGCAGATGATCTTCAATACCAATGTGATTGATATCGACCCCGAGAAGGGCAGCATTGCACTTGAAGACGGTTCCGTGGTAGGAGCTGATTTGGTCATTGGTCCGTATCTGTCCCGCCTGAATACTTCGCCTGAAAATGCTGACGCTAGAATCGGTTCTAGTTGCCGATGGTGTGCATTCACGTCTCCGTCACCGGATTGTAGGCTCTGATACGTATCGAGCCAAGAAGAACGGCATGACTTGCTACCGGGTTGCCATCTCAGCTGAGGCTGTCAAGCAGGCGCTTGGCTATCTTCCCACGTGGTGGGATCCAGAAACCGCCAATGGCCGTATCTCTGCTCTCCAGGCGGGTGATGGCAGTAACCGGATGATTGCAATGTATCCCATTCGGAATTACGAGTATATGAACTTCTCGTGTCTTTTCCCCACTCGGCAGAATAACGGGAACGTCCTGGAATCGTGGTACGCAGATGGTGACCGACGTGAGATGATCGAGACATTTGACGATTACTACGAGCCCATGCGGAAGATCCTCAGGTATGTACTATCTGTATCGCTGTGTGAGGTCCGGCGTTGATAAACAATATCCAGCATTGCCACTGAAGTGAAAGTCTGGGAACTTCAGGATATGGACCCTCTTCCCAACTGGAACCGGGGACGTGCAATCTTGATTGGGGACGCAGCCCACGCAATGACTCCGATGCAGGGCCAGGGGGCGAACATGGCAATGGAAGATGCAGACGCTTTTCGCTTGCTGCGCCCAGGCACGTCTCATGCAGATATTGCCGCGATTCTTGAACAGGTCGACGGTTTCCGCCGGCCTCGTGCTACAAGAGTACTGCAGGATACCCGTGTTCAGGCAAAGGATATCACTATGGAGGAGCGAATCGCCAATCTCGACTACAACTGTGGTTATAATGGTGTTTTTGAGACTCGAAAGGAGACCCAGTGAGGCCTACCGCCATTGCTGCTTCCCTTTACCAGTCCTCCTGCTACTCCAGTCTTCCACAGTTGTTTTTGTATTTTAGATTGAAATAGAATAGCACTTGCTAGACTTGGGCAGTACAAATAGAATTTTGGCACATTATAGACCCCTTGACCGGGAGCCCAAAAATAAAAGGCTTAATATGTTTTTGATTACAAATGCTCGCTATATTAAATATGGTTAAGGGTATCGAACATACTTTGCTAACAAAAATATCCAAATATTCACCAATATGCGTGTAGTGCAGTATGTTAGGGGCGGACATTCCAAATCCACGGGATAAAATATTTGTGGTACTTTCTCCGTATGCCGCCACCTTGATGCTTCATCTTAGCAGTTGGCGATCAAGCTTGTACACTACGACGAACGACGTCGGGCTCGACACCAGGGAGGCGGAAAAGATGGAAGTAACCAATAGGGTCGTGTTTCGGGTAGGAGTCAGTGATTAATATTCTACGGCGTCTCGTTCCACATAGTGTATCGCATTGAAGCAAGTTGTACACAGATTTAGGAATGCTCTAGAGAAGAAAGGGACGGATGTAGATAGCACGTCGTTTCTGGGCTGTTTTGATGTCGTCCGCCGAGGTAATGATGGGTTGATAGGTATTAGAGGGCGCCATGATGGATCGGAAGAATATCTGTCGTTCAGCATAGATGTTCGATAACCACAGTTTCTTATATGTATTTATGCAAACAACAGACATTTGTTTTTTTTGTTTGATGAGATTGAAACAAACATCCGAGGTTCTCGTTTCCCTCTAGGAGCACAATAATAATAATGATGAGTGATCATGCCAGTTGCCGGAAATTTTGCTACAAAGACCGAAGCCCGTTTTAAATCTCTCGGACTCAGTCCCCCTGATATGCATGGCCCACCAATGGTACATAACTAAGCACCAAGGCCAATGAGCAGGTAGTTGTAACCAGACGGCATCCATGCTGCATTTTATACTTTGCGTAGATATACCGACTCCGAGGGCCTCACTGCCCGTGATTGGTAAATTTTCATGCGTAGAACCATGTCTGATAGTGAATGGTTCAAGTGCGCCTTTATACAGAGTGGTTTGACCTTCCACTATCTAGTTGTGAAACACAGGTGTTAAGAGTGTGTAAGCGTGCTAATGATACTGGCATGGCCTCATGGCTGCGACCTTCGCGAAAGAACCAGCTAGGGGCTGTACTGCTGCCAAACAACGATGGAAGCTACTTAATTGACCCCATAGTGATACTGGGTGCGTTCTCCGAATACCTCGGTCCTGAGATTCCAGATGAGCGTGGTCTAATATTTGGGCGAGCTGCCGCGACCTGGCCTGTATGTACACCGTAGCCTCCCAAATTGAGACTCAGCTTGATGCAATAGTCACTGTGCTGTATGTCAAGAACCGCGTCATCCACCCGGTTTCCGCCAGTAGGCCAAATATCAGGATCCCTATCAACAGAACAATTCCGCTTCTATGTCGATTACAATTCCGTACATTAAGTTAAGTAATCCTAGAGTGTAGCTGGCTGCTTTTTCAAGGTGCCTGGTTCTATAGAGCATTTTTGGTGCCGAGATCGAACTCACATACGCTCTGCTAATTCCGTCGGCTTCGGACTTATCGGCCATCTCTATTCTAATGGGGACTGGGACGTTTAGCAGCCGCAGAACTATGCAGACCAAATACACTATTCCATATTATACCTAACTCCGGCACTAGCCTTCTGTCTCTAGCATAGCTGCACTAATATTGTATTTGTGACCCTTATTAGGTCTTGCAGAATTGGATAGATGCTTCGGATTATTGTGGAGTCGAAAGAATATGCATTGTAATCGCCGGACAACCTCCAAGTGAAGATGACGTCCGAATAACTACAACAACCCCTGCAGCTATAGCAGATAACATGGGCCTAGGGGCAGTACCCGTCTTAGGTATCTTTTCCGAGACATGACGGAACGACGTACAGGTAGTCAGGCTTGTCGGTTGTCAATATAAATCCTTCAAGTGTCTCTATGGTCTCGCAACCATACCTAGAATCCTAACATGATCCCAAGACGATATGGAAACCATTCAAGGAATAGCAGCTAGCATGGAGCGCTATCCGTCTAGCGGGTTGGACGTCCTCATCGTCGGTGGTGGCCTTGGAGGCCTGACATTTGCAATTGAAGCGCACCGCAAAGGCCATAATGTTAGGATCCTTGAGAAACGGCCCGAGTTTACGGGATATGGTGAGAATATCCTCATTCAAGAAGACTTATTCTAATGTTTGTTTTGCCAGGTGATGTTCTTCTAATCGAATGCAATGCTCTGCACACCGTCAAGAAATGGCCAGGTTTCTATTCCCGCTTGCAAAAGATATCCTACAAATCCGACTTCCATGTCAAGAAATACAACGGCAGCTGGATTGGATCCTGGCCCTTTGGAGATGGGGCGAACGAGTCCTTAGCCTTTAACCGCAACGAGCTCCACGAGCAGCTGTGTTCGTACGTTCAGGAGCTAGGCATCCAACTAGACCTCTCGATAAACGTGGAAGAGTATTTCGAGACCGAGGAGCAGGGAGGTGTTGTTCTCAGCGACGGCCAGGAGATCACGGCGGATCTTGTGATCGCGGCAGATGGGGTTGGATCAAAGTCGTGGTCACTTGTTCTAGGCCGTAAAGATGCTCCAATTAGCAGTGGCTTCGCTTGTTTCAGGTCGACCTTCCCTACCAGTGTAGCGATGGCGAATCCGATTATTGCGAAGGAAATGGAGGATTTCGGCGATCGTATCTCACTGCATCCTGGCAATGGGGCACACATGGTTGTGGGCAAGACAGATCGAACCATCTGCTACATCATGACCCACAGGGTATGTCATGGTGCTCCCCAGCAAGAATGGAAGGATATCTCATGGCATTTCTAGGGCGAGCAAAGTTCCGAAGAGAGTTGGGACAAAACCGGACCCGCCGATCGCGCTTTGCAGTATCTCGAGGGGTGGGATCCGTTCTTGACCGAGATGGTCAAAGTCACACCAAACAACCGCAGCACCGACTGGAGGCTGATGTGGCGGAATCCACAACCCAGATGGTCATCCCCCCATAGCCGCGTGGTCCAACTGGGGGACTCTGCGCATTCCTTCCTCCCTACATCTGGCAGCGGGGCCGCAATGGCCATGGAGGATGCATACTCCCTGGCATCATGTCTGCAGTTGGGCGGGAAGTCCAACCTTGCTCTAGCTGTGAGAGTCCATAACCTCCTTCGGTAAACATCCAAGTCCCTTCCCTGGCAGTTCGGGCATGGCTGATGATATCTAGATTTGAACGGGTCTCCTGTACTCAAAAAATGGGCTTCCATAATCGCGAGTTGTTCCATCATGCGAACTGGGATGAAATAGCCTGCAATCCAGAGATTTTCAGCAGAGTTACTGGAAAATGGGTAAAGAGGCATGATCCCGAGGAGTACGTTTATAGCAACTATGGCCGTGCTGCGAATCATCTTCTCACGGGAGCTCCCTTTAAGAACACGAACATTCCCCCAGGATACCAATATAAGCCTTGGACTGTCAAGGAGCTCATGGATGCTTCGGACGCCGGTCGGCCAGTGGTTGACGAGGGAGATTGGTCTTGATTCTGCTCTATTGCTGGGAAGGCTTCCATCTGGTACTCAATTAGACTACGAGAGAAGACGCCATGTGAAATCTTCGAAATCTACCCATTCATACAATGGGCACGGTAAAGCAAAACATACATTGGGGTACGAAAGTATGTAAAACTTCACATGTCACTAGTCACCCTGCGCAGGACCAATGGATATAATCTACAAAACAGCCGTCAATGCCATTGTCTGGCTCTTTTGGACAGTACCGATGTAGATCACCTAGACTGAAGCTAACAATCTACCTTCAACATATGCCTATCATTATTATCTGGATGGTGTTCTCTGGAATGTCACTTCCACTTCGTCTTATTCAATTAGCCAGTATTAGATGAACAACTGTTTCGCCAATTAGACCTAAACCTATGATCATCAAGTAGACCGACCTTGCTATCTGTTAGCTAATAACTACCCAATCAGTCAATCATATATATTGGGAAGGAAAAAAAAAAGAGAGAGGTTATATCAGGCACACCATCCAGTAAGCACATTGTTTCCATCCACGTTGGCGTAATGCTTTCGATAACTGGCTAATCCCCAGTCAACGCAAGTCAGCGAGCTAATATGCAGCTGAGGTCAGAACACCATATTAATCAGTAATTGAATTATAACCAAATTTTCATCTTACTCGATTCATGAGAAGGATAGAATAAGAATAAGAATACAATACATACACGCCTCTACATATACACCGACAAAAACATCATATCCCAATGCACACAAAAACAGAACAAGTAAAGGAAACCGCTGAATCAACCTAGACCAAACCTAGCCCATACATGAAGTCAAAGCCAAAGTCAGAAAGCATACCATCCGCCCTCGATCGCCATGGTCCCGGTCCCGCAAGTCAAAAAGACCCAGCTTATAACGCCTACAGTGAATGCTCCCAAAGTAATAACACCCAATCAGTATCAGTTTACGTATTCAATGCTGTATTTGTCCGTTGCTAGGACTCTTTGGCTGCTCCCCCGCCTTCGTGTTTGATGCTGGGGGGATTTGAACTCGCGCCGTCGGATGAGGTTTCTTTGCCGCAGCCTTTGACGAGGATATGTCGCTGTACGAGTTAGCCATCGTAATTAGCAAGTAGGACAGTGTAGCTACCTTTAATGCATCCTTTCGCGAAAAACTCTTGTCGCAATGGGTGCACGGGAATGGTTTCACCGAGAGATGGATGCGTTTATGTCGCTTGAGATCGTGATTCCGGTTGAAGCTCTGCGGACACTGGTCGCATTTGAATGGGCGGTCGTTTGAGACCGCTGTCGCCCCATGGCCGGGTGGTTGGTGCGACCCGTACATCTGTTGCATACTGGCCGCGTATCCACTGTTGAATTCCCGTGGAATGCTGACCGGCGGCATGCCCGATAGATAAGACATGTGACTGTTTGGACTGTGGAGATTGGTTTTGACCGGCCCCGGCATCGCGGGTAGAGAATATGACGGCCACGGTTGTCGATATCCTAGCTGTGGTTGTGCTGTGGACGGATCTGCCGGACTTGTTGCTGGTGCCATTCGTCCGGTCGGGTGCATTCCTAGCCCGGATTGTCCGTATATATAGCCCGCCTGCTGCGGGTTCTGGATTTGCGGGGTACTCCCGTAAATCGGAGCCGAGTGGGATTTACCCGCGTAAGGATCGTTCGATGTAAGCTGATGGGAAGAGGTCGCGTTTGGCGGGGGCGCACCGTGGGCGCTCATCATGGCGTGCGCCATGGCTTGTTGATGCTGAATCGCCGGACCCGTGACGTTCGGTGAGGAAACGGAGAGAGATTGCTGGAAAGGAGGTAGTTGATGCATATCGTATGGTTGTGACATGGCTTCCGCCGAGGAGCCCGAAGTGGCTGGATTTCGAGTCAACTGGTTGAGTGAAGTGTGGTATGCTTCGCGCGGGGGATAAGATGCATTGGCCCCTGGTGTCCACGAGTGGCGGGCTGCGGTTCCTGATGGACCACCGTATGGACTCTGCCCCGGCCAGTACGCAGACGCATAAGACGAAGGCAGATCGGCAGCAGAAACCGCCGCAGCGGCCGCGGTGGTAGCCGTCGTGGGCGGCTTTGCTTGGACCGGACTGATGCTTTCACCCGGCTGCGTGGTGGCCGGAGGAGTGAGAAGATTGCCCACGCTGACGTTGGGCGGTGGATGGACGTTGGACTGGGAGAGGAACTTGGGCGTGACGCCGGAGCCGATTTGGAAGTTAGGGGGCGGCAGTTCAAAGGAGGGCAGCGTCGGGGCTGCAGGCCGGCGCGAGTTCAAGGGCTGCGGAGGGGAGGTCAGCGCATCCAGCGCCGTCCCCATTCCCGCCTGCGGAACAGCGAGGGCAGCCAGGTTGGCGACGGAGGGGTGAAAGAGGTGATTACCTGGTTCGATGGAGGAAGCAACAGCAGGAAAGGCGACGGTGTCGTCTGTCAGAGCCCAGTATCGACCGCCCGACAGACCTCCCGAAGGGTCTGGAGGATCCAGGAGGGGCGATCGGGATCGCGAGTGAAGCGATCAGGCGATGGGTTTGAAGAGGAGAATTCCACGAATTCGAGTTCTTGTGGGGATGAAAAGATCAACCCACGGTTGTTGATTATTTGGCTGAAGAGAGAGGGTTGAAGGTCATATCCTACCCCGCGATGGGCAAATCGATGAACGAGTGGGATCCAGCAAGAGGAAGAAGCAGAGGAAAAAGATGGATTATAAGTGGTGTCAGGAAGGCTGCATTGCCGATGAACGGACCGACACGCGATCAGAGACTCGAACCGAGATGAATCAGGTGGAGCCGCAAAGCTGGAGAAAGGAAAGGGGTGGAGATGGAAGAGGAGAAGATGAGAAATGAAGGAGAGGAGGAGAAATGGAGATAGAGCGAGGAGGGGGGAGATAAGAAGAAAAGACGAGCAGATGACAGAGTTCTGGCCAGAAGAGAAAGAGAGAAAGAAGCGAGAGAGAGCGCAGATAATAACAGACGAGTTCCCTGGACGCGATCACCGGCAACGTGGTTGACAGGGCTCTGGAATGGGTTATTATTAACTAGGTTAGCTGGGGCCCAGAGCGCACGGCTGGTTCCGACGATCGAGATGAAGTCCAACAGTCGTTAGGATTAGATAGAGAGGCCCTTCAATATTAAGTCAACGTTGAAGTCGGATCGTCAGTGGAGCAGCGATCGTCCAGGAGGCGCAGGGAAGGGCAATGGCAGTCCCTGTTTGGTGGAGCAGAGGCGATTAAGCTTAGCAGAACTGGCGATCCGTGGTGTTGAGATATTATTATTCTGGCGATGTTGGAGTGTCTGAGTTCTGAGTTCTGGATTGTGCGAAAAAGAAAACATACGAAAAGGGGCTCTCCTTGCGTCGGGGAAGTTGGATGACAGCTAAGGCAACTGTCTATTAATATTCGGACTCCACTATATTTAAGATATCCATCAACATACTGACAATACTAATAATATTAGACACTGGAAGAGTCGAATTACTCCGGAGAATCAGGTAATCTCTGTAAGTAGCCAATGCTCGCCAATTTTTCCCAGAAATACGAGAATTGGATCCAGACCAAGCGCGAATTCCCTGCCCGCCAATCACCGCCCGGCCTGCCAGGCTGCTGCATCGCTGCCATTCGTCCCTGTCCTCCGGTGGATCCCGGCTACTCTGGATTGGGTCACCCGCAGCAGCATCTGCAGCCTCGCTTGGTCGGAAGGCCAGTCAACCAACACTAGCAGAGCAAACAAAACGCGAAAGTTGGGTCAAAGAAATGGACAACCAACAGAGCGGCCAGAAACGACCCCTCTTTCATTCGCGCAACTCTGGTTCCTCCAAACTCTGTCTCACTGGTGGGTCGCTTATCGGCCAATCAGCCGCCGGTCCAATCGTCCTCGGTCGCTGGCACACTCGGGCCTCCCCTCGTCGCTGGGGCGGTGGGGCTGACAGATACCGTTCCACCAATGGGAGGGGGTTCTGTCTCGTTCTTTGTGGCAACACGGCACCAGTCTGTCGGGTGTGTCAAACTCACTTTTTCCCCTGGGGTCGCCTTGATCGATCGTGGCTTTGGAGTTTCAGAATCACTGTCAGTATAAAGTGAACAGTGACTGAGGATAGACATCGATATCGTGAAATATACAACTGTAGTCAAAGTGATCGGTCCATGCAAGGCGCCTGTCACCAAGGATCCGATGTGACAGCACACATGTCTTGCCTTTTTTTATTTTTATTTTTTATCTCCCTACACCTGCAAATTATCTATCTCGTCAGTAACTAACTCCAGACTAACAAAGAACACCAGAATATACCCTGTCTGTAGTAGCAAAAAAAGTACGATATCCGATCACGGGATACTGTCCTAAACTGAAACATACGATGAGTTGGCATTCAACTAAATTCCAACTAAACAAAACCCCCCTAAAAGTGTCCGCATCACGACTAATCCGCTATCAATCACACGACTATCAAACAGCCAAATCCTTCGACGGGGCTGGACTCATTCCTCGTCAAAACATGCATACATGAATCAAATAACTCTGTCAAACATGGTAAAGGACTGTTCCAGACCTTTTCCTCCAGCATATCCCGCATTCCGGGGGGATTAAAGTCAGAGCATACATGAACCATTCCGTGGTTCTGCATTTCCCTCCTTCACGGCACATTTCGACTCGGAAAACGCCACCTCGCTCTGACCATCGCGCCAGCCAAATTATCGTCGAGGCTTCTTTGTGTAATGTGTCATTGTTTATGCTTATTTTGAATATGCTTGCTGTGTCACTATGGCTGAGTCTGATGTCTTTTACTCATGTCAATACTCAGTCACATGTTAATAAATAATAGGAATGCACTTGAAAATCGCATTATTAACTAGAATATGGATATCGTATGTTTACTGTCATATACTCTTTGGTCCGTTCCCTACTCCCGCAAGATCACCGTGTAATTTGCTCAGCCCCATGATCAACGAGGCTACCAAGGCTGCCAGAAATTGCGATACCTGCACCATCGCAGTATTCATCACTAGCTTCTCTTCTGCTTTCGTATTGGATGGAACAATTGAATGAGGCGGGATTGATGGTTCATTTTGATCCTCAGTACTTTGGTCGACCCTTTTCGAGTCAGGTTGTGATGGTGTAATTTCGGTCTTTTGTCCTGTAAGCTGCTGTGCTAGAGCTAGCAAAGCTTCATTTGGCCGGAATTGGTTGTTTGTTGACTGCATCTCTTCTTTGACCGGCTCCATTGGCCTTGGGTCCGAGACCTCTATTCATGCTTAATACACATCCCATACCAGGTACCTTAATAGCGTATACAACTTACCAGGAACAGGATACAGATTCGCCTCTGTCATAGCTTGATTCAATGCTTTTGCCGTTTGTTCCAAGAATGGGTCTTTATTGCTCATCACCGGCTCAATCTTTGCTCTCGTACATGCCTTGCGACCAGGCGGCGGACATAGCAGATGCTGCTTGAAACGATGATGCCACCGCTGTAATTTGGCCTTGATCTCCAGATCAATATAGAACGGCTCATCGTCGTGATGAAACGCAAGCGCCGTGTGAATAACTGAATTATGCACTGCCTGTCGCTCTAATTCGTTCTCTTCGAGATGCCACACGAGCTGGCGATACTGTCTCCCCCTGTTGGCTGCAGATTGATCACTGACGAAGCGCGATCCTGTAAATTTCCATCTCGAGGCGAATGTTGCTTCGGATGTTCGTGAGCCTCCAATTCCTTCTACTGTCGCATTCCCAGCCCCGATCTTGGGAGTCGCCTCGAAGGTGTTGGTGACATGGCGCTCCTTCTTCTCTCCACTGAGGATTTGGGGGCCGAAGAATTCAGTCACTTCCATATCACTGAACCGATAACGAGTGAGTTGGTGGAATGTCATGGTGATGGTTGCGTTGGCCAGTTTGCAGTCACTCGGTTGTTGGAAGGTTAGATCCAGATACATCAGTCCAGAGTCTTTCCCATCCAGTTCTCCCCATTTTGTTCGTGATAGGAGAAAGCTGCAATCGACGCGCACTTTGCGTAGCTGGTATTCGCACAGACTGGCGCTTGACTGTCTCTGGCAGACCTCGACATAGCGGAATGGCTGTGACCCAGTAGGAGAGGAATTTCTTGAATCTTTAGATTGTTTGAGAATACTAGGTCGAGGCATTTTTGCCAGAGTTGAATGTCGAGAAAAAAGGATCGCAACACGAGGCTGAGGCTGGTGTTTATGGACGGCGCTATCCAGATGTACAGCCTCAAAGGTCTTGGCGGCGCTTCGTGGCGGCGCAACTTGGGCAACTCAGCGTCGTCGATCGTCGGAGCTGAAAGATAAAACAGGCTGTATCCTCATCAGTATTCACATCATCATCATCGCTATAATTACCATCATGGTGTTCAATATCACAATAGACCCGACAGACCAGGATGACAGATCGGACGACTCGTCGAGTGTTCAAGCCAGTCCATCATCCTCAAAACCACTGCCTGGACCGAGGAGGAGGTCAGTGTCAAGGACACGAGAGACCTCCCCATATCCCCCAAGGCAGAGTTATTCACGATATAACGACAGCACCGAGCGATTTTGGCCGCCCGTTGACACTTCAACATCTGGATGGGACATCCGATCCAGCGACAAGGATGTCACTGTCCACCTTGATCTGGAAGCAGGTCTAGACGTCACGGGCGATCTTGAACGCCTTTCCGAACTCAACAGACTTGGTCGATTCAGTGAGGGAATCAAGCTATTCCATGAACGACTTGCGCCTCATCTCGATTTCTTTCCGGTCGTTGCTGAATATGCCGATCTCCTGCTTGAACAAGGAGATTTTGGTGCGCTTATCAAACTGGCTGATGAGGAGTCAGTGCCATTTCAAGAGAAGTTCGATAGTGACCAGGTTCTACTTCTAAAACTGCTGGTATCACTGGCTGGAATGCATACAAAAGGAGCATTGCTGCCAGCACTAGAAAGAGCAGAAGAAGTGGTGAAATACTTTGGGAAAAGCCTGAACTTGATGGTGCTTAGTGGCGTACAGGTAAGCGCCCACAATGATACACTGACGCTATACTAACATGGATAGATCCAATTAATGGACGCATATCTCCGCATCATCGTCTACGTCGCCCAGCACTCAACATACCTCGAAAGCAAACGCTTCCAACCATTATGGAAATTTGAAATCCCAGAGACCAAAATAACAGAAAGACGACGATCGCTTTATTCAGAATCCTATTCCGACGAGAGCGAGAATGACGTGTATGTACGTAGGCACGCGCCAAGGCCTCGCACAACACGATCAGCAGTCCGAAATCCATCCTACAGATCTGAAGACGAATACTTACCCCGTCCACGACACAAAAGGCACCGGAGCCCTCAAAGTCCCGTGTTCATGGACTACGACGAGTGGACACATTTACCGTACCCCGACGAGCCAAAAGCATCCCAGCCTGAAGCAAAGCCGCCAAAAACGGATCGCAACTATCCCCAGCTTGGAGAATGGTATCGTCTTCTGGCCGAGGACGGCTTTTTCTGGGACTCGCATCGCTTGCTGTGCTGTGTGCTGCCTTTGCTCGGGGATGCACAAGGGCGATATAAGCCTGATGGCAGTTTCGAGGATTTTTTCAGTCTTGATGAGATAGATACAGCGCCTGACGTACTCTCTCTGTCGAGTTATGGATCAGTCGAGGATGAACAGAAACTGATTGCGGAGTTTGCCAACTGCTCTTTACTTTCGGAGTTCTTCAATGGCCGGAATCAGACAGAGTCGATAGCAAAGATCCAGCGCAAGTTCGCGGAGCGGACAAAGTCGCTTGCGGCCAGTATTGTCTCCTCACATCCCCATCTGATTAACTCTCGACCGTATCTGGACTGGATATTATCAGAGAGTACAAAGGCTTCCCCCCGTCCAGATGCTACATTACTATCCCACGACGTGGTAACTCGATGGAAAGCGTCAAAGCAAGCTAGCACTGAGCAGCGTGTCCGAGGAAGAAACATGGATTCAAAAAACACAGTTGATAAGGCCATCAGTATTGTCAAAGACAGCGCCTTGAAACTCGGCGACTATCGACTTCAGACATCGCTTTTACAAACACTACATCGTCAACACCAAGACTTTGACGCCAATATCCAGACCATACGAGAACTCACACACCTACAACAAGATACCATGGCAGACATCCCCGGCTACATACAATCAGTACTCGAAGAATACATGCTAATCGAATACTTCCAACCCCCGAATCTCCAATCCCTCCGAAAAGACCTCTACAACCGACTCAGTGAATTCGATAAAACCTTCCCCTACGGACCCAGCCTTAACCCAGAAACCAGAAAACAGCTGAAAATCACCCTTTTCGACAACGCGCTCGTAAAATGGATGGAGCTGAGCGCCCAGGATTCACTACTGAGAAGTATGAACCGGGACATCGAGGCAGAGCTGATCAAGACCCAATTCCCCGACGTTGAACGACATATTCCATCATTCTTTGCGATTAACATGGGAATCGAGGCCCGGTGTACGGGATGCCATTACTGCGGGACGAATAAAGAGGGGGTGCCTAACTCGGATGTCTTTTATCATTCAATTCCTCCATCCTTGTTGCCGTTGTGGTCTGATGATAATCCTCGTCTTTCCGTGCAGCCAGATGCATCTACGGTACCGGCTGCTTCTACTGGCCCAAAGCGCGGTTCCAATCGAGTCCCGTTAGGGATTCAATCGCGCTCGCAAGCTGACCAGACAAAAGATGAAGACGTTCTCAACATAGAAGAAATGATAAAAAGTCGCCAGGGCGAACGGAGAACTAGAGACGTCGGAAAGCCCGTCCAACGATCAGACACTCGACATATTATCAAGTACGACCGGAGGAGCCGCCCCTATGACAGAGTATCTTTTAACGAAGATGCAAAATCCGAGGATGGAGAAGAAAAACAGACAGAAACGACGACAAGCAACAGCGACGCCCCGATTATATTGAACGATACAACCGGAAGGAAATTCTCGTTTCCTTATAGAAAGTGCCGGACTTGGAAGGTCAGTATATCTGGAGATAATATAGAAAGGTTGCGCTAATATAATTCTAGGGAATGGAAAAACTCATGCAAGATGCTTTCGAAGGAGACGAGACTCTGTCACCACAAATCGTCAACGGGAATTATGAAATCCTTGATTCGGATGGCAGTATCATTCTCCCCTTCGTATGGAAATCAATTATCAAACCAGGCTCCGTGGTCACACTGCACCCAAAGGCAGCAGGGAAAGAAGAACTGCCACAACCTGCGCTCAGCGATGGAGAGAGAAATAGAAATGAGTCCAAAGACATACCGGATATTGAATCACCGGATCATGGACAAAAAAATGGGGACATCGAGATAGATAAGGACCTCCAGTCGACTGATGTGTCTGCTATTAGTGCCCAGGGTCTATGGGACACTTTTCCAGCACATTCGGGTGGCGAGAAGGATGAGACGAACGAGAACACAAAACAGAATGGTGATGGTGCATTGAAATCGCTGCAACCTGTGGCTGAAGAAGCATCGCCTTCGGTTTCCGAGGGTAAAGCAGAGTAGAGCCGTGCATTCTTGTATACCAGAGCTATTATAGATATCTGAAAGCAAACCATTGCTTAAATTGTACATACATATAAGTTTTAACTTCACCATACTCAGCTCTCAGGCCGAGAATCATCAATTCTTTTAACGACTTTATGGTATTCTATCAAAGCCTTGTGGTGCAACAGCTTGACCACTCCTTCGTGCCCCATCTTCTTCGCCAAAGACATTGCTGTATCATCACCGACCTGGTGGTTTATATCTATCTCTTCTCTGTCGAGTAGCAGTTTGACCACTGCCTCATGCCCGTTCCGTGCTGCGATCGAAAGTGGTGTATGTCTTTTACCGAAGGTAGAATTTAGATCAATGTCCTTTCGTTTAAGAAGCAGCTCTACTACCTCTTCATGCCCACTCTCCGCAGCGAGAGGCAGCGAGTGATATCTCTGATCAAACCCAGGATTGTGAATAATACCATCCTTTTCAAGCAGTAACCTCACCACTCCTGCATGCCCTTTCCATGCTGCAAGTGATAGGGGCGAAAATCCTTGGCCAAACCTGGGATTAAGATCAATGCCTTCTTTTTCAATCAATAGTTTTACTACGCCTTCGTGACCATTCAGTGCTGCAAAGGATAAAGGATGGTGTAGTCTACCAGATCCAGGATTGATATCAACATCCGGTCTTCCAAGCAGTATCTTAACAACCCCCTCATGTCCATATTCGGCTGCGACTGATAATGGCGTGTGTGCCTCATGATCGATACTCGGGTTGAGATCAATATCCCCTCCGTCAAGCAGTAGCTGCACCATTTCCTCATCCCCATTTTGTGCTGCAAGGGACAATGGTGTGTGCCCAGTTGAGATTGATATCTGGCTTAAGTTGACATCTTGCCTTTCCAGTAGCAGCTTTACCACTCCCAGGTGCCTGTTCTCTACTGCGACATGCAATGGTGTATCTAATCCGAAGAGAGATTGAGTATTTGAGTCAATATCTCCTCTTGCTAGAAGTAGCTTAACCACCCCTTCGTGGCCATTTTTGGCGGCGGTATGCAATGATTTCTCTCCAGCTTCCTTTGAAAGGCCAGGCCCAGGCTTAATCTGCGAGAGGAGAAATTTTATTGCTGTCTCATTACCAGTTCCAGCTGCCAGCTCCAGCAGACACCGCGATGTGGGATCTGTGGCGTTTATATCCACACCTAGACAAACCATCGCCTGTAATGCTGATGCATTCACCCTGAGTGGTGATGATGATCTCAGAAATGCAAACATTCCCTCCTTGACAAACCTCTCCAGTGTGGGACCATCCAGCCCTTTATGCGAAGCCAGGATACATGTTGCTGTCTGTTTGTGGATATTCCTCGCATTAATATCTGCGCCTAACTCAACCAGCACTTGCACCATTTGACCATCGTCATTCTCGGCTGCAATATGAAGCACTGTCCGCTTGGACTGATATCTCAGGTTTATATCAGCACCACCGCTAGCCAGTACTTTCACAGCAGATTGATGTCCCTCCTCCACTGCAATGGATAATGCTGTCCGTCCAAGATTATCTTTCATGTTGGTGTCAGCGCCGAGGCCCACCATGATTTGTACTTTATCTTCAAATCCTTTTCTAGCAGCGACGTGTAAAGCGGTTTCCCCATTTCTGTCCTTTCCTGCGAGGGGAATTTTGCTTGTGCACAATAGTTGTACAATTTCGGAAAAACCAAGTTCTGCAATATGGTGCAGGGCTGTTCGACCGTTGATATCTTTTTGCCGAGGGTCACAGACTCGGAGTAGTCGCTGAACAATTTTCAAATCCCCCATTCTTGATGCAAAATGCAGTGGTGGGAGGTTATCGTTGTGATATATCGGCACATTGAAGATATCGGATCGGGGCTTCGGGTTTTGTAGGCTGAGTAGGAGGTCAAGGAGAGCGTAATGGCGATAGGCTATGGCCCATCCGAGTAGTCCACAGAAGTGGGAATTAAGTGATTCTCCAAGTGGCTCCCACGGATGGATTTTCCAGGACAGATTTGGCTCAAGCGCGAGGGTTTGGAATTCATTCCAATATTCGGAGTCGCTGGTCAACTCACTTGTCAGAGGCGCCCATTGATCTCTCGCGAAGTTGAAAAAAGACGGCGTCTCCCTTGTCGTACTGGCTCTAGATAGCATTGGGGGCCACGAGATCTGCAATGGCTCAGGTTTGGATAAGAATGGGATGGTCCAGCTCAACTTTCGCATAACTGGTGCCATGTCGACTTTGCGGGAATTCGCGTTTGATGCCTCGGCTGCACGGCTATAGGTTGAAGAGGATAGATGATGAATGCAAAGCTCGCCTAGGTCGAGCCTTGATTTATTCATCTCGAATCTTGCAGAAAGAATCCAGTCATCGTTTTTCTGGCTTTCCAGAAACTGACGTACAGAGTAATGAACGAGGAAAATTTGGTCGTATATATCACGGGTTACAAGATTAGAGCAGGATTTCAATAGCTCCCGTGCTGGAACGATATTTCCCCAATCAATGCAGCCAGTGGAGGTGTCAATTGCAAATGCCTGTTCGAGATCAGTGGCTTTGAAGGGCCTAGTTGCAACACATACCCAAGGAAGAATCTTCCGGGTAAAAGGACGATATTTCTTATCTATTCTGGCCAAACAGCGGTTATAGGTCTCTGCTAAATCCTTCGGCAAATTGGCCAGAGCATTCCGAATGTCGGTATCTGTAAAGCACTCTTCCCATAGCGCCTCTAGTTGTAGATTAACCCAGAGAATCCTTCGATGGTTAGCAACGTCGACCAAGAGTGTGTTGGTGGATTATACTGACATGCGTTCGGCATTCCCGTTAAGTTTGCTTTTGACATCTTGTAGCAGACTTTGGTCCTTTGTGAGCTCTCGCTCCCACATCTTCTCTTCGATCTTCCACTCAATGAACCGGCGAATATCGCGCCTGGTGTCATTCTCTGACATTGTCATTTTGATGCAACCCGACACAAACTGGGCTACATCAAGATCCTCTCTCCCAGAAATTAGCACCTTTGTGCCATGCCTCAATGTCACTTCCCGGAATGTTTTCAGTGTTTCAATAACCTCTTTGGGATCACACTCATCAATGCCATCCGCAACGTATGTCGTTCTGGGTAGTAGCTCACAAAAAGGAAAGAAAATCTCATCGATGATCTCCCGGGTTGTGGGTGGGTTTCTTTTCGGGCAGCAGAGCTGTTTTATAGAATCCCGTACTCGAGGAGGGCATGGCTTCTTCATGCTGTCAAGATGGCCGAGCATTTGCTTGATGTAGCTCTCGAATAAATGACTTGCCTTTAGTCGATCTCTGTTTGAGTGGGTGTAGAAAAAGTGGGCTACCAATTCACCAGACTTTTTGGACTCTTGAATCATATAGTCAATAGCCGTACTCCTAGGCAATAAGATAGAATTAGTGTTTTGAAACAGCGAGGACTTCGTCGAGTGGGCATACGTGACCAGTGTTTTCCCACTTCCAACTGGGCTGGATTGTCAGTATATACTATCATTCATAGCTATCGACGATTTAAGATGCGTACTTTTACCCGTTAGCCATAGACATGGGTGGCCCTCCCCCCGAAACCACGATATAAACCGCTCGTTTTCTAAAATCCAGTATGTCGTGTGCGGACATCTCTTTCGTAAATAGTCCCGGCAAGTGCGATCTTGATCGTAGTCCGATAGACGGTCGAATATATTATAAGGCGAAAACTCTTTTCAATGTTAGAAAAATCAAGTCGCGAAACGTTAAGACTAGATCATACCTTTGTGGGTAATACTCCATTCCGGCCTGTTTGAGAGAGCGAGGAATCTTACAATATCGCTAGATGGGATATCTGATTTGATCAATTAGAAGACAGCATCCCATCCACTTCCTGATTCTGTCGACTTACTCGAATCGAGTACTTCTTTGGCCTTTTGACTGGCCCGAGTGATACTTATTGGGATCACAGAAAGAAGTTCTTTTGCATACGCCGCAGCGGTTGCCGCCGCATATTCCTGCCATTGCTTGCTTTTATGGGAATCGGCATAATCACAGATGCCTCGGATAACCAAGCAGGGAAAGCGATCCATCAGTCCTGCCGCTTCCATCTCGAAGCAAAGAATTCCGTATTTCCGTGCATAGCTATCTCGTGTTTGCCCATGTTTCATGACCTTGTTGCTAGACGCAATTAGGCCGTAATGAATGTGGGGGTCGTTTGAGACCCGAGGTTGACGCGATACCAGCCTGTCATGATCACAGCCGTCACAAGTCCTTGCTGATTCTGGGTGATCATAATGGGCCTCAAACAGACAATCGCTCTCCGGACCACGATGTGTAAATTGAGACATGGTCGGGTATTTCTCTACCATTTCTGCGAGTAAACTCGGTATCCGATTATGGCCCAGTTGATGCTCTGATCTTAAGTCTGAAATGGCCGTCGATAAAACTTGAGGTGGCTTATTCAGTGTCCCAGTATGTTCAAAAACCCCACTGACCACCTTCCCATGGTCGTATTGTATCACACCCCCGAACCGGGCGGTTGAATTGCTGACAACAACATCCCCCAGTCGAACATCTGCAGTTGTAGGAACCCCCCCTCCGATACCAACCATGAGGCCAAATCGAATCGAACTAAATGTGGATAGCATCTGTGTGGCAACTGTAGCTGCTGGCGTCGTTCCATAGTTACCAGATGGGAGGCATGCGATCACGACATTATGGCCCAAAATCCTGCCAAGGGCGTAGGTGTTTTGATCACTCGGTGGCTGCGACAACCTTGCGTGTCTTTAATCGAGCATTGCCTTAGCAGCAGTCATCTCAAGGGGAAGCGCAGAGATCCATCCTATCGTGTAGTCCTCGTGAGAGAGTGTGTTGGATGCGGACATGTTGACCAATCGGTTTTGTCGCAAACATAGGGAAGGCTCGCGTTATAAGGCTGCAACAGTCTCCAGTGTACATCCAAAGAGTAATATGATAAGCGAAATGATGTTGCTTATCTCGAAAATGGCCCAGTCTTCGAGCTCCTTGGGACTGTGGAGATACTCTTGCTAGGAGAGCTATCTTGAGACCACACTCATAGGAACCAGTTGTGATAAAGGCGGGGTTGAGAGGAGAAGCTGGACGAGGCTGACAACCAGTCGCCGCAATTCTTGTCCAGCAAAAGCAAACATTCTATGACCCTGTATGCCTATGGCGAATGAAAGACTCCATTTTGCCGCTGATTTAGGGATCAGCACAACTATCAAGCATGATAAAAAGTGGTGACAACTGCGCTGAAGCCAAGATGTTGACGTGGTTTGAATGAAGAGGGGGAAATCAGAAATTCAGCAGGCTGAGTATCGCACCTTCCTAAAACAGACGTAGCCTGCAGCTGCCTTCAGCCTTCAGCCTTCCCAAAAGGGCGACTGTTAACGCTGCTTTCGAAACAGAGATAAACGATGAGGAAGAAAATCGTCGAGATGGAAATATTAAGCATCAAAAATGCGGATGATCGCCATGTGCCACACTGGGACTCGGCCAAGTTTCCCCGACACGATCAGCAGCAGACGACAGATACGGTAATTCTGTAGCCCATCTGTCTATTGTGAGGGGTAACCAAGCATTCCTCTCTGTATCATTATTTAAGGACTTAATCTTCTAATTCCTCTTCGGTATTCCCCGCAACTGTGTTGCATGTTCCTGACTGAAAGCATTCATTGATACACACAATATGGCAGGATTCCGTCGTCTTCAAAACAAAGTCGCTATTGTGACAGGTTCTTCCTCGGGACTGGGAAGAGCCATTTCTCTACGCTACGCTCGTGAAGGAGCAAAGGTAGTCTGTGCAGATCTATCTCCTTCACCCCGTCTCGTCGTCCCCGGGGAGTCAGAGCCAACTCATGAAGTTATTCTCAGCTCCCAAGGAAAATCAATCTTCGTACCAGCGGATGTGGGCGAAGCAAAACAGATGAAAGAGCTGGTCCAGAAGACAGTGGCACAATTTGGGCGGCTTGACATGTAACCATTCCTGCCCTGTTTATATATGGAACCTGTTAACAAGATAGAATGGTCAACAATGCCGGCATCGGTTCCGAAGCCAAAACACCAGCCCCGTGCCATTTGACTGAGGAATCCATGTGGGATGATGTGATGCGCGTCAATGCAAAGTCGGTCTTTCTAGGTTGTAAATATGCCACAGGGCAGATGCTGCAGCAAGACCCGCATCCTTCTGGAGATCGTGGGTGGATTATCAACACTTCGTCAATTATGGGCATTATTGCCGGTCAGGATGCTCGTACGTACTCGATGAACCCCAACTTCTATATTCTAACATGTATAGCGGCCTATTGTGCATCGAAAGGAGCGGTAAGCAATCTAACCAGACAGGTTGCGTTGGACTATGCTTCCCATCGAATCCATGTCAATGCTCTTTGTCCAGGCTGTACGTATTCCAACTTGTACTATACTACGAAGCTAACAATATAGATACCCAAACTGCCATCTTCAAAGACACCACCACGCACATGACTCCTTTGGATGTTATCCAACGTCGCCATCCATTCAACGGACCTGGATATCCAGATGATATTGCCCGAATGGCTGTCGTGCTGGCAAGCGATGATGCCAACTGGATGACGGGCGTTTGCCTTCCTGTTGATGGCGGATATACTGCTCGTTAGTTACAAGAAAGACGCTATACAGATAGCCTGAATCTTAAATATGATTATATGTTCTCCGACATATCTATTTCGCCTACATACACATCTAGACAGTCTTTGCCGACAACCTCTCATGTTGCACCAATGTCCCACGTGGCAGGGGAATGTTCTCAAATCCTGCTCAACCTGCAGAATGAATTTAACATGCATATTTACAGATCCACTTCAACATGGCGGTATAGCCAAGTCGGTCACGTGTGAATATATATTTTGACATTCCATCTTCAATCTCACGATCCCTTCTTTTTTTCGATCCATACCGCTGCATAAATACAATGCCCCCAAGAATCCACATCATCCGCCACGCCCAGGGCGAACACAACATCAACGTACACCACCTATCCCACCCCATATCATGAATCCAACTAATTATTCAGGACGCACATCATCTCCGTGATCCCCTTCTCACTGCAATCGGCAAGCACCAATGCCAGGACCTCGCAGAGACATTCCCCTTCCACAATGATATCTCCATCATCCTTGCCTCGCCTCTGAAGCGAACGATACAAACAGCCGCTTATGTGTTTTCGTCCACATTGGAGAAACGCCAAATCCCACTTCTCTTAGCACCTATGGCTCAGGAGATAAGCCATTTACCGTGCGATCTGGGATATGAGCGTGAGATTGTTCTAGAGGAGGGACCGAAGTTGGTCACCCAAGCGGCACCGGGGTATGATGTTGCAAAGTTGGATATGAGTTTGGTGGGTGATGATTGGAATGCAAAGGTATATCCATCTTCCTATATTGATGTAATCAATACTGAACTGTAGTAGAAAGGAATCTACGCAGCCACAGTCTCAGCCGTCCGCCAACGCGCATTCCAACTCAGAGCATGGCTCTATCAGCGTCCGGAAAAACACGTCGCGTTGGTTTCTCATGGTGGATTCTTACACTACCTCATAGAAGACTGGTCATCGTATGACATATCCCGCGGGACGGGATTTTCAAACTGCGAATGGCGACAGTATGAGTTTACTCGTGATTCGAATGGACGTGAAGCGCATCTGACAGAGAGTGGGAGTACGCGTGAGAAACAGGATATGCCAGCTGGTGTAGATGCGCATATTATCCATGAGATAGAGGGGGTAGAGAAGGTGCGGTGTGTTGGGCTGGTTGTTTGATGTTTGGGTAGGAATGCATGCATTTGTGGGGTTTGGTCTGGTTTAATATTACCTAATACATCTCGTTCTGGAGTTCAGTATTTTTTTTAAAGAACCAGATAGATTGTTGCGGTCTGGTGAAAGCAAGGATTTGGAGCAAGTGACTGATTTGTGCAGACCAAGATAGCAGTGGTGATACAGGCCGAGATGACGTGGCATACCTTCCAAGCAAGGAGTCTTCTTCTACTAGATAGAAATGTTGGAAATGATCTTTAAGCAATTGAGTTTACGGTCCGCAGGTGTACCTGATCTTCTGAAGATCATATTTAGCATGAGTTCGAAAGGACGTTGTCTGAGTCCTGCCTGAGGCATTCATATCGGTTCACTCTCCTCGATGTTCATACCCCAGTCGACCTCAAGCGGGGATTCGGGATCTGCAGACCATGGCAAAACGTGTTTAGTTTATTGCTACTTAGAGCCAGGTAGGTAGTCATCTATATGGATGAAATATCCGTTGTGCCATGTTGCAGGCCTGATCCTCGATCATCTGCCCTATGAGAAGCAGACTTAGCACAATTGTATTTTACATGTTCGTTCATCCAGTCTGCTCTGATGTTCTCAGCTACCAAATTACTTTGTCAAAACTTGTAGCTTGTAGATAATAGCTATACCGTCTACTTCGTGCCTTGAAATTTCGAATCAAACGGACCCAAAGTGATTGAAAAAGTTGCATGGAGGCCAGAGATCGAGAGGTTCACGCTGGGGAAATGAAGCAGACTGTCACCATAAAGCAGATATTGAGAATATGAAGTTCTAATCGCCAGTAGTCGATATAATGTTACTTCAAAGCAAATGACTCCGCTGTGGCCGTGTTGGATCTCGGACAGCTGCAGTTCCGCAAATTGGGGTATTTAGCATAAACGAGGATAACATCTTATACAGAGATGTAAATGAACCCATAATCAGCCAACTTTAATATGGTGTGAAATCCACAGGTGGGTCGATTCCTTCATGATTTCGACGGGATTGGGCTGTTGTGGCTGAGCCTCAGGTCGAAATGCGATTAAACCTTGTCATCTCACCAGAACTAAACTCCACAGAGTAAATCATTAACTGTATGAGGTGCCCGATTATGAGGTCAGTATAGTGTCGTTCATCTAGTCCTTCGGGGTTGTATATGGTGACTCATGCACCGCCGTTGCCTGGGAGTTCCTTCCAAGGAGAGCAGAGTCATAGAAGTTGCCTTCTATAAAGCACCACTCCCATGCTTCATTGAATCCTACCTCCACACTCATCTCGGCGTTCAATCATCGTTTGACCAAATGGAAGAATACGATCTCCTCATCATTGCCGACGCGACGGCGTCGATGATGAGCTATCTTGAGTCACTCAACACTTCCCTTCCTCAAATCATATCCATTTCCGCACTCACGGGTTGCTTTTCGCGAATAGGCCTTCTGGGATATCGCGACTACAGTGATGAGAGCCTCCTAGAGTGGTCAGGGTGGCTGAATCAAAATCAACACAACCCATCTCAACAACAGCCTGACCTTGTCGCCAACGCTCGGGGACTCAAGCCTTACGGGGGCGGTGATTACCCAGAGGCTGTCAAGACTGCTTTGGCGAAAGCGTGTGAGGTGATGCGATCGGATGCGAAGACTGTGATTCTGCTGTATACCGATGCGCCTCCGCACACGAAGATATCCTCTGGCTGGAACGCATTTAGAGAAAAAATCGAGCTTTTGGAATCGGATTCGTATGGAGGTTTCGGGCCAGCTTTTGCCGACTGGGTTTCTGCATCCCATGCTCTGCGCAGCGGAGAGAAACAGGCACAAGTCTTCACGATTCTCGAGTCCAGTATGTCGAAAAAGTATGCTGCGTACTACAATTTTCTTTCTGCTTTGACGGGCGGGTCCTGTCTCTCTCTTCACAATTCGTGCCCTGAAGCCATATCCAAAGTGACAGTCGATCTTCTGTTGGCGTGGATGGGTGTCGAGAAAGCTCCTGTCCTCGGGGACAAGAAAGTACAAGCGCTGCCTACGGAGTTATCGCGCTACATCTCAGGTCACGGAATCAAGCAAGTCAGGGATGAGCGTGACCAAACAGGCAGACGGTTCTTCCCAGGCAATGAGTCGGTGGCTTGCGTGAACAATATAACCAGGACTGAGATGACGGCCGATATCATGAAAAAGCATCTGCCCAAGAAATCAACCCCCGTTCCCGACTTTGCGAAGCGCTGGTATACCGACGCCGAATACAAGGAGACTGCGGTCACGCACCTTATGGACATGTTCCATCACGATGTTCGTGCTATAGCCCTCAATCCTGTGTTTGGCAGCCTCTGGAGAGCTGTGTGTAGTGATAGGAATTATCCTCGTCGCGATGAAATCGTGACCGCGTTTGACCAGCACATCGACAAAATAAGCGATTCGAAGGACAAAGCAGACATGAAAGCATGGCTGGAGGAATCCTACGAACATACTGCAGAGGTTCTTTCCATCATCGACAATGTCCCTGAAGCAGAACGATTCCCCTGTGTCTTCTTGGACCCAACACTCAACTTCTCGCAGTCCAATGCCGATTCGAACAATGATGAAAGTTCACTTTCAGAACTCACTCGAGCTGAGCTACTAGAAATTGGCCGGTCTTGCAATCCCTCCATTCTGCGACGACTTGGTCGCATTCTCACCCGACTTATTTTTGTTAATTCCGCGAACGAAATGCCACAGCATATTGCAATGGCAAGCTCAGCGCAGGTAACAAGGATTCCTTTGGCCCTGGCAGCAGAGAAGCACAACAGGCAATTTTGGAAGGTTCTTTTTCACACCATTGTGCCAGGGACAAGGTTATCATCTCGTCCTGCAGCTCTTGTCGCAGCTCTGAGCCTGCGACTTGGAATGACGCCTCTCGCTGATGCAGCAGAGCAAGAGATGCTCAGTTTCAAGGACAAATGGAATGACGTGGAGATACCTGAAAACTGGACAGTGGGCTGCCTGGCCCTCCTTCTGGATGCAAATGAGGCACATCGAAAGCAAAGGGGCCAGGATGTTGTAGCTGAGAAGCCAACTAGTCTTCTACGGTCCAGTGACAGCAAATTATTTGAACAGCTGATCGCCTTCAAAATGCTGGAGCTCAACCTTGACACTCCTCTGACTGCACGCATTCCATGGACCCCAAACAAGGCAATTTCCAACATAGGACCTCTGGTCACTTGTCGGTCCTGTCGATTTCCTCGCTCCGTCACCATAATGGGGAATAGTGGAAAGTGTGGAATTTGCCTTGCGACAGACCACGCCAGTTCCGAAGACAAAGAGAACCACAAGAGAGTGCGGGTTTCCCAGGACGTCACTACTGTTTCTGAAGCAACCTGGGTAGAGTGTTCTGATACGTCATGCAGAGCCCAGTATGTCCTCTACAATATCGATCGATTGAAAGTCCGGGCCAAGTGTCATTACTGTCGGACCCAAAGCCAGATTGCAGACGCCAAACAGAACAAGAATCTTGCGCCTGTCGTCGAATGCAAGCAGTGCTTCAACCGCATGATTTGGCCTAAAGCATACAGACCATCTTCCTTTGTTGAATCGGAGTTTGTCTGCCCCCCATGTGTGTCAGGCCGCGATCCTACCACCGAGATCGAAATGACAGCCAGGAAGATTTCTGCAGAGAACACACTGTCTTGGCTTATCCGGGATATCCAGAATCCGGATATTGCGCCATTCACAAACCGCTCGCTTTTCCAAACAGTTTCAACGATGGGGTCTGATAACTTTCTTTCTCGAATCAAGCTTTTTCCAGACTGTAAAACCCCACTGAGTCATAAGAGAAAGCCTATTTGCAATTCTGCTGAGTTGATATCAACGCTCCAAGAGGTAGTCGCAACACGCAGGACAACCCAGGTGGATTGCTCTTTGTGCTTCTCGAGGTTCCGGCCTGGTTCCCTCCATCCTGCTTGTGGACGGCGCGGTTGTCTCCAGAACATCTGCACCTCCTGCCTGGCAGGGTGGTACGGCCTCAATGCCCCAGGAAAAATCATCAACACGGCTGCCCTGGCGTGTCCCTTTTGCCGTCGATTACCCACCGCTCGTACACTATCCAAGTACGGGATGGGTATCCACGCAGTCAAGGATCTGGGCAATGCGGTACGCGACAAGGGGACGTGGATTTATGCCTGGTGTCAGGGATGTAGTACCGCTAAGCAGTACATGGAGCGCAGCTGTGCTCGTGGAACGCCTCCTGAAAACACGAACTGGACAGACGAGGAGTGTGTCGAAGAGCGCGAGAGGCTAGAGTTGGAGCGAGAGCTTCAGCGGTTAGAGCGTCAACGACAGGAGGCCGAGCAGAGAGTGGCAGAAACGCAGTTGGCGCGTGAGATTCAGCGGATAGAGGAAGCAACCCATCAATACAGAAAGAAAGTCGAAGCAGCAGAAGCGCGCAGACTGGAGAAGATAAAGCCATGTCCTCGATGTGGAACAATGACCGAGAAGACGATGGGATGTGGGCACATTCGATGTCCAGTGGAAAAGTGCGGCGTGGACTGGTGTTACTTTTGTGGGAAGCAATTCGGGCAAGCGAGGATTTACGAGCACATGCGATATGAGCACGGGGGGATTTTTGACGATGATGATGGCTTGATTGATGATTAGACTTGCTCAATAATTATTCTATTCTTACAATTAATGATACTAATCCCATTATTTGCTGGTCGACATGGTAGAATCATGCCGAATGATTCTCGGCACTCGGCTGTCGTTTATATAGCTTATAGCCGAAAAAAACAACATTGAGCAATAATCTCAACTAGAGAATAGAATATTGACTCATTTTTAATCAACAAACAAGCAATTAAATATCCGCAACTAATTAATCGCGGTGGAAGAGTGCAAGCCCGGTTGAATGCCGAAATGTCGCTCCGATGACGTCGACGCGGGGTCATCCGAAAACAACAAGAATCGCTTTTTCCCCTCATCTTTTCTTCTCCTGTCCAACTCCGCCAATCCCACTGCAAACACTCTCTCAATTGAGCTCGCTCATATACCTCGTACGTCTTACTTGCTCTGTACTATATCAGCGTTCATGTTATTCGGACAGCTTCTGACTACCCCTCTTCGAAGGTCTTTTCTCTCCTCGGTCAAACCGCGGCACGCCAGTTTCTTTAGACCGATTCATTGTTCTACTGCAGCCATGTCTGGTGTTAACAAGGCCTGTTGCTCGTGAGTTCTTGTTTACAATCATATCTACGAAAATACTGACATCGCTCAGCGTTCCCCCCGTCGTCGCCAAGGGCTACCAGCCCAAGGGTGAATACCAGACCATCAATGGCCTGAAGACATGTAGGTCCAGCATCTAGAGCATCAAAGAGCTCGATAACTAATCTAGCAGACGTCACCGGCCCTGCCGATGCCTCCAAGGCTATCCTAGTTGTCTATGGTGAGTAATTTCTATCCCCAAACTTACGCTCAAATCTAACCAACCAACGTAGACATCTTCGGTTTCTTCCCCCAGACCATCCAAGGCGCCGATATCCTCTCCACCTCCAACGAGAAGAAGTACCGTGTCTTCATGCCCGACTTCTTCGAAGGCCAGCCCGCCGACATCACCTGGTTCCCCCCTCAGACCGACGACCACAAGGCCAAGCTGGGCAACTTCTTCCAGACCAAGGCCGCTCCTCCCACAACCCTCCACCGCATTCCCAACATTGTCTCGGAAGCCAACAAGTCCGCTCCCGGTGGCAAGTTCGACTGGTCCATCGTCGGATACTGCTGGGGAGGAAAGATCACCACTCTGATTGCGGGCAATGAGAGCAACCTCTTCAAGGCCGCTGTTCAGTGCCACCCCGCCATGGTCGACCCCAAGGATGCCGAGAAGGTTCAGGTTCCCATGGCTGTGCTTGCCTCCAAGGATGAGAACCCCAGTGACATTGAGGCTTTCAAGAATAACTTGAAGAAACCCAACCACGTCGAGACTTTCTCCACCCAGATCCACGGCTGGATGGCTGCTCGTTCGAACCTGGAGGACCCTGAGGTTCTGAAGGAGTACGAGCGGGGATACCAGACCGTTCTGGGCTTCCTGCACGAGCACGCTTAGATTGCTCGCTATTTAATATAGTCATTGTGACAATTAATGAAATACTTGAACGACTCAATCAAACCGTGCACAACCAGAAACTGTCACGTAGATAATGCCTTGCCATTCTGGATAATAGCTAGTGGCTACCTTGAATGGCTTCTTCGTTCCATGGTAGTTTCACATAGACGTTTATAGTATTACCGAATGTATGGAACGATGCAGGCTCGGATTACCTGGTCATCGGATATAGAAGAACAAGACCATATGAACTGACAATGTCTGACCCCCACCATTATCTACAACGGACAGAAGTACTGTATTCTTCTACACACCTTATATTCTGCAGTCGATCATTTCGGCCGGCTCGGACTTGGCGGCCCCGGACGTCATCGTCTTCCCGATCCGGCGGGCCTCGCCCATTTCCCCTCCTCTCCTCTTCTGAACTCATCTCATTTCATCATCTTTCTGGAGCATTTTCATTGTCAAAATCAGTGGTCTCGTTTATGTCAATGTCGAATTGAAGAGAAATCTCTTTTTGGACGGTTTCTCTCACCAATTGCTGCAGTCACAAGGTGACATCTCGGGCCGGCTGATCTTATGATCTTCACTCGCCACGCCTGGCGTTTCAATATGTGACACAATTCGTCTATTTCTTCGTAAAACCGCCCTACTACTGTCTGAATCCTTTCCTTCGAGCCTTAAGATACCACTTTATGTGTTGATATATCCGATCATCTACAAAGAGACAATGTCGTCGTTCTTTCGGAGACTAAGCCACCCTTCTTCCCCAGCGACATCCGATTCAGATACAGAGACCAGAAAACAGAATGGACCTACGAAAAGACGACTGTCGCTCCCGTCTAACCGCGAAAATCACGGGAATAACCCAATAGATGATCTATTTCGAAGACACAGTCACGACTACACGGAAGTAGCTGAGCCAATGGAAACAAAAGAGCATGTCCTGGTAGGTACTAGGTGTTTCTGCGACCTTAATGGCAATTGGATGTCTAACATGGGTATATCTATATAGTGGCATGCCAATTCATCAAGATCAGCCAGCGAAGATTCGAGACACGCTAGTTTAGATACACATGACAACCATCTTGGTCCCTATTCTTCTGATAAACGAGAGGATCCCATACAACAAGTCGAAGACCACGAGAGACCAGCTGTTCCAGAACACAGGAAGCATACTGACACTCAAGCTCGAGAGAAAGCATCGAAAACAAAAAGTCACTCTGGGCTACATATATCTCATTATCATGACACTGCTCTTACGAGAAAAGACCTTATCGGCTTGTTCTCTGGAGCACCGTTTTTTCTCCTCGAGAAAGGCAAGCATAATCATTACTATCCGGAAGTTATCTTTCCCTGGGACGAACATGACCATTCAATCCTAAATATGTGGGACAGAAAGCGACTTCCCCATGCGTCTTACACCCTATGTACACTTCATGCTCACCTACCAGTCCCAGATGGGTTGGTAGTCAAGGGGGACACTCCGGTTCACCTAGATGGTACCAGGCGGCTTGATGCGCCAAAGAGAGCCACATTTGATATTGGTGTATTCGAAGTTCCAAACATGTTGTCCATGAATGGGAAGGAGCCCGGCTCTGTCGGTTTCCGCCATTATCTTGAGCTTTCAGTCGCGGATTCCATTCGGTACACTGGTCCAGAAAAGCCGAGAGAATGCTCTGATATACGGCGTGTTTCTCAATTACCAGCCGCGAAGGCATACAATCTTCTGGGACATTACCATGATTCCTACGCCCGTTGTCGAGATGGTACAGTATATGATAGGAAAAAGCTTCTTTGCGAGGGACCTTCCGCATGGAAAGAAATTGGGGTGCGAGAGATTAATCTCAAACACCTGGTAGACCGTCTGAAGACCATAAGAAACCTCCGTCAAGAGATATTGTATGGCGAGAAGGAAAGAACAATAGCTGATGTTGAATCCCCGCGTGATTTATACAACGGTCTTTTTACAAAGTTTCTACATACTCCGCCCCATGCCCTAGTGATGGATTCGAGAGACAAGCATAGCATCAAGTCTCAAATCAAGGTGCTGACAACTGTCCTGTCCACACGGGGCGCATGGATAGATTTTGGCCTGGTTGAGTGGCGGCTTCGTGTTGGCCAAATTCTGTGGGAAGCACTTCCACATTTCGATGGCGACTTTTTGGAACACGATATCAAACATGATGACACTCAAAAATTATGGATTGATCAAGGCTTAGAGCGCAAGTGGTTTCTCATTCAAATGCTCTTAGCGGGTGAGCTGCTTCTACGCCTTGATGCTATCGTTCGCTTGGGCATGTCGCAGAAATCTCGTGACCCGGCTGTAACAACAATTGATGTTTATCACTATCATAAGTTACGAAACCATAAGGTCGATTGGGACTTGGTTGTGGTGCGGCGTTTCTTGGATACTCTTGATATCAGCTATACCCATCCCCAATCGTCATCCGACAGTCTGCGAGACCCTGGAAGACCCCATGATAAGCATCACCATTCTTTCTTCGAGAAGTCATTATTTGAGAGCCTGACACGCAAGGCTCCATTTGTACCGGAGTCGGCATGGGATTGCACGCTGGCTCCGATACGTGTCAAGCAACAGCTGCAGGGGCTCTTTGTGTTTGCTGAAAACATTGGGTGGCCTCGAATTGACGGACTGAAGGAGCGTTTTCGCTCAAGGATTGGGGATGGAGATACTATCCGATTAACTACGGATATATATCGCCACCCTATCCATCGCATATTGACAAACCGTTCCATCAGACTGGGTAAGAAGGAAATGTACGGCAGGAGTCCTTCCCGCCGGTTGATTTTACTTCAAAACCCCCGAGAGCAGGACAATACATCTTCCTTGGAAATTGGCGGCTGGCTCTCTCGCAGCTGGATTTCTGGTTTTGTCATTCCTGGCGAAGCAATCAGTCATCTACTTATATGTACCGTGCTGGAAAATGATCCAGATGCAATGGCGAAGCTGGGGCCCGTTGCTAATCTTTACGGCGGATTTTCTTACGATGGAAGAAGTTGGTGGAGCAAACAGTGCATCGTCGGTCGCGTGCTGTCGAGCTTGCAAGTTACCGAAGCATGTATCGCATGGATGAGCAGTCCGATTCTCCCAGTCGATATGTCCACTTCAAAGGCCATTGAGAATACATGGTTTGATGTGCACGTAAAGGAAACACCAAAGGCAGAAGAAAGACCACGCATCAAGCAGGGGAACGCGCTTTCTAGGGAATCTACGCCACTTGGGATGGGGAAGCTGTCAAGTGAGGAGTTCTCATTGCCGGTGGATAAAGCACTTGACGATGAACCAAACGCCCAGGTCGAATTTCAGCGACTAGAATTCTCTATCAAGGAACAAACAGAAGAAAACAGACATATTACGGTTGTTGATGAGGCATCCATGTCGTTCAGTCTGAGATTTGATTCAAGCAACTCGCCCGCTACGATTTCCTTCCCCTTGTGCTACAATGCTCGATTCATTACATCCCATGAATGTCGTCGACCATTTGGGATAGCATCATGTCAATGTGCTCCTTGTCTACAAAAACCTCAGTCACCTAGCACACTCCAAGAGCACAGCCGTCTACCAAGCCATCCGTTACACAAGTTTTATTCGTATGAATACCTACCACTGCAATCTTTGAACCAGATGCCTGCACCGAAAAAAGCTTCCTCAACCGACGACGACCCCCACTCCAGCGACAAAGTCATAGTCGTCGATGCTCGGGGGTCCCGTGACAAGGAAACGTTTGTGAGGGCATGGTGTGCTTCTGTTGGGGCCGACGCCATCGTTGGCAGAATAGGACGTACATGCTTATCTTGCTGTGTGAGAGAAGCTTTGGCGATTGACGTTAGAGTTGTTATCCGCGTGGGAGATTGACTTAGCAATCATCCTTCATCAATAGCCGCAGTTGACGAAGGGAACTAAAAGGCTTCGAGAATGCTTCGCAGGGGCCTTGCGGGTACCATTTCAACGGGTTTTCGTGCTATCTCGACATTGTTCTAGCGGAAAAGAAGGCAACCTTGATAACGTATACTGGTGTTATGCAATTTCCGCCAAAAGTCCGTGGGCGCGGTATCTGGATATTGGTCCAGGGATATTGATTCTCGATGCATCCGCTTGCTAATCAGCCATTAATTAGCGAGAGCAAATAATCATGATTGCCCACACCGGAAATGGGGGCAGCAAATTTGCGCAAGGCAGAAAGCAAAAACAGCCTCGAAAAGGGTGTGTGACAAAAAGACCGCAAACTTGAGCAAAAGGACCATGCGAAACAACAGGATACGACCATCGGCTCCCACACTAAAAGTGGTAAACGACCAATCTGATGAGGTCAAGCGACGGAGGGCGGAGGCCTTGTGCATGGGACACCAGAAGGACCCTTCTGGGGAGGGCCACGTAAGGGCACGTTGCAGGTAAAGAAGCATGGCTCTAGTTACAATGGCCACATGGAGACAAGTGCCCGAAGATGGTGAAACAGACCGGTCACAGCCTAAGCCTGGGAGGCGTCAGCCGACTGGATGGAGCAGCCAGGATAGTCGCAGATATACATGAAAACTGCGTACTACTGCTGTCACAGGCCTCGCGCTTAAGTTTTCTAGCAGACTGATGCTGCGCTTGGGGCGCTGATCGAGGGGCACCATAGACCATTCAGCTGGACTACTGGGAGTAGTAGGTGCCCAAGAATCCGAGTTGGATAGTGGGGATACGGAGACTAAGTTTTATTCATTTATTTATTTATTTAAATATCGTCGATAATTATTTGCATTTTCTTTTTTTTGGTCATGTCCTCTGTCATGTCGAGTCGGATTCTTGAGCCATGGAGACTCCCGAATCCGTTGGTGCAAGGATGGAACGCCATGTCCAGGAAGCTGAGCTTAATCGCGTGTCAGACAACTGCAGCAGACGTTATTAGCGTGATGGAATCTCACGATGACACTGGAAAGCGGCGGATTGTACAGGAACTATGGGAAGATTAATGGCGATAGTGTGTGCCAAGGTTTGAACCCTGAATGGAACCACCGTTCATTTTGGAGCACAGATCAACCGTCAAGACCACGGTTGATCCGCGCACGCGGTGGCATCCAGAAGACCCTTGGAAGGCTGTTGGCAACTCGGCCAATTGCCACGAGTCGAGGGTCTGTTCTCTCGGACGAGTTCCACGGATGCTCTGGTAGGTTGCCACGGTACTTGAATATCGTGGTGATCGGTGATGATCCTCATTGAGCGCCGCGTGGCACACCACTAGGGGAAGGTGGAAGTTTACATATTCAGTGAAGATCGATTGACCAAAAGGAGGAGAGGATCCATGCTCGGTGTGGCCGTATGAAGAATGTGACTGGTGAGTCAATGATGGATGCAAGATTGTCGGGAGCGATAGGAAGAATACGAAGGTGAAGCCAGGATGGGAGGAGAAGAGAGTTAAGATGTGACCAGGATGGGCGAGAGCAAAGTCCCTGCAGGAGGCCAAGGGAGGTTAAAGATGGAAGCAGAGGCAAATTGCATGATGGCATTCTACAAAGAAGCGTAAAACCACCCCACTCGCGAAATGAAAGTCAAGGAACTACATGAGGGAATTGTGATTGGCCGAAAGACACTGTCAAACCCAGATCGGACATTTCCATGCAGCTGTCAACACTTTAGATACCGCCATGATAAGGAGATATGGATGTTTTAGGGGTGGATTGTTGATAGAAGAAATAGAAGAGATAACTAGTATGTAGATAGTTGATTCGTTTCTTCTTCTTCCTACCCCCTATTATATTATTGCTTTTTCTTTTTCTTTTTCTTTTTCTTTTTCCCTCTTTTCTTTTCTTCTCATCGTGTTATTCCCTGGATGATCATCGCCACGACTTCGCTTACCTGAGGATACTAGCCCAGATGCAGCATAGCGGCAGTCCCACGCAGAACAGGGAATGACCAAAGAAGCAACATCCACGTCGTCTGTCGAGGCCAATTTGCTCATCTTGCATTGTAATCACGGAATGGAAATAGAGCAGTACTTGCTATCAGCTATGTATTAATTCCTTTTTTTCTCCCAAGGCAAACAGCATCCCATGGCGCCACTGAGTTCAAGTACGAGTACATCTAACCATGTGATTAGAAAGAAAAGTAAAAAATAAAAAGTGAAGAGGCAAAAAAAAAAAAAAAAAGAAAGTGAAAAATTAAAATTCAATACATGTTTCGGTCAGGACCAGAAATTGCTGCTTCTAAGAATAAAAAACTGAGACGTGACAGGTGGGCTGATGTAAGCCCCGGTCCGCCTCCCATGGTTTGGGGACTTTTAGCGGCGTTTCAGAAGACCCCAGAAATGCAGCCGGGGGGTTTTGATTGGATGGTGGGGTGGCTGAGTCAGCATTGCCTTATTATGATATGCTGACTGCTTCCAATCAAGGAGATGTCATTTCATCCAAATGTTCTTTCTAGGTTTTCTAGAGGGAAAGGAATGGTAAAATATGAATGCAGCTAGGCTTCATTTGGCCATGCCTGCAGTCGTTGATGGAGGGTTTCGGAGAGTTCATGGTGCGGGGCAAACCAAATCGAGTAAGAAAAAGCCGGACGAGCCAGTCCCTTGGGAAGAAGACTGATGGAAGGATTGGAGAATAATCAAATACAACGTAGACTATGCCCTGCATGGGTTAAGTCGGATCAAAGCCACGATGTTGACACGTTCTGTCTCCAGCGTGACAGGGATGCTAAATTACCCCTGTTACTCTGTAACACGTGAATTCTTGGGAGTTATTAGTTATTAGTTATGGAGTCACTGTTGACTACCGTATACTCTATCCGTACATTTGCCTACTTGGTCCTTAGATTGTAGCGTATGTCTACACAAGACGATCGGAGCCTCCCTTACGTTGCTCTGCGCTGGGCATTCCGCCAAGGATCAAGGGACGCGCTAAGATGCAGATATGATCCTTAATCAAACCTTACTGGCCCACATCTGCAGACAGTACGTAGTAGCACTGCAGCATACATAGATCGATCATATATCATATCACACTTGTCGATATATAAATATATATAATATAAAAATACCATAATAGATAGAATACAGAATAGATATAATACATAATGAATATGAGAAGGAATAGTTATCCATGTTGAAGTACTGGGAGAGGAGATCTGTGGACCAATCAGCAGCCCCGCAGCCAAGTGATGACGACGAGCTGGAAGACCTTCTGGAAAAGAAAAAAAGGGTCGAGGATCAGTTGCCGCAATGGGGTTTTATTCTATTGCTGCAAGAGGAAAGTCACTTGGAACCTGCAGCCCCGGACCTCAGCCTGATTGGCCCTGCTGCTGCCCATTCCCCAGTTCTTCAACGATTGACAGGTATTTTATTTATTATAAAATATAATAATAAAATCCACAGAGAGCCGTGGTTCGCAATGCTCTCTCATTTGCCATGAACCACAGTGGTCAGGGGATTACCAGCACAAAAAGGTCGAGTCGCAGAAAGTCTGGGATGCCAATCTTGCCTAATCAGGACATCGTGAAGCCATGAGGAATTGCCCCTGAACCAGACGAATTCCTCCATAACCCTCCCAGATGTAGAAGAATTACCTGTCTTTAGGGTGTTTTGGAACGCCTATCATCGGCCTTCCCACATTCCATTAAATCACTCGATGGTCAGGGTATCTATCAAAAATATCAAACCAATATAGACAATCAAACTGGACAAGCCTTGGGTGTTTCACCCCACAATTAGTTCTTCTTTCTTTTCTCTTGTTCTTCTGATATTTTTTGCATGAAGCTTTCCTCAGTTCCTCCCCTTTTGTCTATCCACTTTCTTTAATTATCTTATTATTCTTAGTCGTATTTCCTGCTTCATGCCCACCCCCTAAAACAAAATTCCGAGATCCCAGATCCCAAACATACATCATTTCTTTTTCTTTTTTCTTTTCTTTTTTTTTCCCTCCCCCCGCTCTCCCTTAGATATCTAATTCTCCTTATTTACCACTCCATACGATCATCTCCTTCTTCCCCTCATATTCTGGTTCCTTCTTCTGCTTCTTCTTATCCCTACTTCCTTCGCTTTTCCGTCCACGGAATCCTCCGATTTTACGCGACCCGCCAATCTATCCAATCTATCCATACTGCTCCTCAATCTATCCCACCATCCGCTCTCCCCCCTTAATCCTCATCTGAAACGTGCGAGATTATCGTCCAGACTATCGCCCAGATTATCGTCTGTCGTGCGACACTTTGCTGGTGGAGTCGACCTCAAAAACAAACCCAACAAGGGCCGTTAGAACACACCGGGGGCGGGGAGCCGTGACAGCATCACCCCATTCACCTGCGTCGCCTTCCATCTTGCATGGACGATTCCTCCTCCTTCTCCATCTCCCTTCCTCTCCAACTCCTCCCTCCCCCCCTCCTCCCGTCCCATCCGTTGGTGCCACGCGCCCAGATCTTGCTAGAATCCCTCCCTAGCGCTGCGAATTGATGCGCTCTCTGCCTAGTGGCCCGCCACCTCGATCTTGCTCCCTGGAGCTATGCCCGCGGTCGTTATCCACGATTCTAGTATGACATCGACTCCGAATTCGCAAGTCATGGAGGGCTCGTCCGTCTCGAACGCAGACAAGAAGCGCAATAAACTGGGCTACCATCGCACCTCTGTCGCATGTGGTCAGTATTCCCGTCGCATTCTCTAGTAACACACACACACAGAGATCATGAGATAAATTCAGGATGCTTATGCTTCATGCTCCACAGTGCACTGTCGGCGGCGAAAGATTCGATGTCTCGTGGCGGCGGACGATGCTCAGGGCCGATGCGAAAACTGTATCCGACTGCGAAAAGAGTGTCAATTCTACCCCGTTGACCAACAACCGCCGGTCGAGAAGAAGTCGCGGCCGAGTTCGCGATTAGAAACGACCTCGACGGACCCCTCGACCACTTCGTCGCCTCCTCCTAATGCCAGCGGGGCTCCTGAAGGGGCAGAGAACTTCTTCTCCTACCAGCCCATGCCGTTGAGCTCCAGCCAGGAAGTGCCTGCGTTCAGTGCGAGTGGGACCTTCCCCGGCAATCCAATGCCCTCGTTTGCACCAGGTGGGTGACGGATCTAGATATACAAGGTTTTGTGGTATATTGACAAGGTTTAATAGTTGGCAATAGTGTGGGATCTACCGATTTCGCACCAGCAGCACCACCGCTCGACCCTTCCGTCCCCTGGGATGAGTTTACCACAATATCCGATCCTCAGATGCTGGCGTCGATGAACGCAGGGAAGTCGCAGATGATGAACCTGTCTCCCAACGTATGGAGCAGCCCTGGCGGTACTCCAATTACGCCCATCCCATCTACATCTCCCATGACGGCTACACCAACCGTGCCATCTCAGTCGCAACCCATGAACGCTCCTCCGACCTTTGCCATGCAGCCCGACGGCTCAGTATGGCAAGTACCACAACCTCGCTCGATGAGCTACCCAGCACAACAGGACATGGCAACATACCCAAACCCCAATCAGTTTCCGCCGCAGATGCATGCAGACTTGAAGCGGAGGATGACCAGCCCGGCGAATGCGTTTCCCGGAACACCGATCAACGCTCAGAGCCCTAATATGCAAGGGGCCCCCGTCTCGATGTCGTACCCCGGTCAACCAACACCAATGGGATTTCCCGGATGGCAAGACATGAGCAGCATGGGCCAGTTGGACGTTGTGCCTTACCCGATGTACGCAGGAGATCCAGCCGGTCATGCCACGCCTTTCGCCAGTCCCCCGATGGGACATCCGAGCCACGGCCATTCACCTCAACACTGAGCCATCTTGCTGGGTGAATTCGACAAAATGACTTGTTTTCATAATACCCGTATTGCATTCTCTCGTTTCTTCTTTGTGTGGTGTGTCGATTTTACAGCTGGTCATTAGCGGGCGCAAAATTGGATCTTTGGGTGGCACCTTTTCATCATTCGTTTGGCATTATCTGCCATATTTTTTCTTTCATCTTTTATCTTTCATCTCCAGGAGAGTGCTCCATTGTGCATGCTCGGGGTTTCGGGCATATCTTTTTTGCCTTTTCTTTCTACATCTTTATTTTTCCTTCTATTACCTCCGGGATATCACTCGGTTCACGAGCTACGTCGATTGAAAAGTCACCAGCGGGGCGGGTGTGATCTTGATAATAGCTATTATGTTGACTGAAACTGTCTTATGCCAGATGACTATCTCGTGGTATACGCAGATCAGGCAACGCACACCGATGTTTCGATTCTTCGACGACCGAGTCAATAGTCCCTCGGATTCGATGGCTCAGTCGTTTGATTCATCTCCATTTTTTTTCTAATTCTCTTCGTTGATCCATATTCACCTTGCCTTGTGCTTATAGATTCCTTTTCTTTCTTTCGTTTTCATTTTCATTTCATTTCAAAATTAGAATTGGTTATTGCAGTATGATACAGGTGAATCGCATGTTTTATTGGGAATATGATGAACATTCTGAATGGATAACTGATATT
This sequence comes from Aspergillus wentii DTO 134E9, assembly GCF_001890725.1. Taxonomy (NCBI): domain Eukaryota; kingdom Fungi; phylum Ascomycota; class Eurotiomycetes; order Eurotiales; family Aspergillaceae; genus Aspergillus; species Aspergillus wentii. The sequence continues at coordinate 252,715 of NW_024467833.1, forward strand.
TCTTTCTTTCTTTTCTTTTATTTATTTCGTTGCATTGTGTTATAGATAAAGTATTTTTGCATATACTCATATCTGACTTCATCTATCTAAACTGTAGCAACCCTCCTATTCCTCTTCAACTCCTTATCCGCTATCCTCCGTTGATGACTCTTCACGACCCCAAAACTGCACGTATGATGAAGCAGTCTCAGCATGCTGGGAAGTGCTTTCGCTGATTCCTGTCTTCATGATAATCGCAAACACAGTCACACAACATGCAGCATCTACGAAGTGATCCAGTCTGAATTATCCCTGCCGACAGAATTCCATGCTCAAGGTGGCTGGCGACATCTTTTCACCATCACTATTGGCAATACCAGTCAACAACCTCGCCAGTTCACCAGCTGACGCTGCCTGCCTCTCAACCCTCACCCCCAACCATCTCTCCAAACTCCCATCACAGACCCAAGATGAATCCTCCTTCCACCCCGGATACAGATATCCACCCCACACGCAAATTGGTCTTCTAAGTGGGGTGACGCGAGTGAGGGAGTCCACCGATAAAGCACGCCGCGCGAGTGTGCCTTTTCTGCGTATTCGCTGATGTTGAGCGCGTTGCCGGTTGAATTGAGTGGTGTTTCGAGGTAGATTACGCTCTCGCTGCCCGAGTAGCCGGAGGTCATGCTGGGGGTTTGTGGGTTTAGCATTATCTGACTCGTTAGTATAGCATTTCTCTCTGTAAAGGGAGGGGAGTACCAGCAACGCTGTGAAACCAGCAAAACCAGATGCCTACGCATACAATTAGTTAAACTATATCAGCACAGGAGAAGTGTGGAGAGTACCATATCCGGAAGTTTTTGCTCCCACAGTGGAATCATCTTTGCCGGCGCGATATCTTGGAGATCTTGGGGGTAGTCGTCTGCGTGAGTTGGAGGGAGGAGAGAGAGGGCATTTTCTCTGATCGGGTTGACTTTGTATATTATTGAGATATGGAACTTTTCAAGTACCTTTATCTCTATACTTATTCTATTCTGTCATGTATCATAATACCGTGCTTTACACGATAGTGTAGCCAAAACAGCCCAATACACAGAATAAATGACCACCATACCTAGTCCAGCTAGGGAATCCACGGAGAAATACTAGCGGCCGATCTAGCCAGATTTCTCCGTCAGATATTAGTCTGTTGTGCTGATTTATAGATGGAATCCCTGTATATGCAGAGTAATCATTTATTCTAGGTATGATAGAGAAGAGATGATAAGGGGTTTCGTTATAAAGTATGGAGAGAAGGGAGGTACCTTCGTTGATGAAGGCATGGGGATATTTCATCTGCTTCAGTTGCACATAAGAATGTCTGATGCCGTCTAGCTTGGCGATTTTACCACGCAGTCGAGAGAGAATGTCTTTTCGACGGGATAGTTGGTAGAATACATTACTCAACAGACTGGCGGTGATATCTCTGCCTGCGAGAAGAACACAGAGAATCTGATCGCGCAGCTCAGCTGGATCTTGTGTCTGCTTTGCCAATTCGTGGAGGAAGACAGCGCTTTCCAACTGGGTCATGAGTGAGGCTGTACTGAACGATCTCGTCGCGCAGACACACCACACGCGTTAACCTTCGGATTGTAATACAGGGGCAGCGGTGCCCCCATCCATGCTCGATCGATCTGACAGCGCTGGGCGAAGTCGAAGGCATCGACGAATGCCTGGCTCTTTGGATCCCGATACTGCCGGGGCGTGTTTGTAGAGACGCCCACGAGGAACTCACTCACTGTGCAGACGCGAAAACAAGCCCTGCAGATCGACAATCGACCCATAATCTGGAATATGCAGTAGCAAAGCCCTCACATGTCGCTCGAGCATCTCATAATCCGCAGGGTGAAGCCTCGTAAACCGTGGCCGCATATCAACGCGCGTGAACGTTCCCAGCACGATCCATCAACACAGAAGATGCCCGATCCCAGCAGCGGTGCAAACTACCGTTCACTGCGGACACCTAGATCGACATCTTGAACTTGGTGGCCAGGACGGTCTTGATATTCGCCAGTTCGATGGTGGTGATGATGGAGACGAATCCTACGACGGGGCTGAATATATAGCCATGTTTTTTGAAGCAGTTTCTACTAGTAGTCAAGATCTGCCTATTTATTGAGTTATGGAAGTTTTCCAATACCAAACCCCACCCGAGGAGTCGTTCAAATTAGGGGTTGAGACGAGGTTGGTCAATCATATCGCATCTATATATGTGCGTCACAGGTAACACAATCACATTCCCCTGCATATAGATTGGCGATTGTCTTACCGCCATAACAGTGATTCCTTACCTTATCGTGCAGTATGACTCTCTGTCATACATCAGCTGCGGCGCCAACCTCGTCACATACTCAGGTACACCCCGTTATCTGCAGCATTAGTCGATGAGGTAAAGGTCGTACGAACTAGTAAGCGTTACTAGCTGAAATACACGTAATACACAGATTAAGCTTTGCCCCTTGACCAATCACCAGCACGATAAACCAGCCCTGCAGATCCCGGGCGCTGGGATGGACCGACTAATGTGGGCAGATCTCAAGAGATCTCAAAGTGTATCTCGACTCGATTAATCTCTACATGCAGTGGTTCAATCCCACTGTACGGTTAATGGATGTCCATGACACACTGAATAATAAATCAACAGGGAACGCACTCCCAACTACGACAATGAACCTCTTGCTATTACCCCTTTAATCTGCCTGAGTGAAGCAAGGGATTCGGCATGGCTTCTATATTTATCATTGTTACTATACCCCCTATAGGCAAATAGTCTTAATGGAATTGAGGAGTTGGCCTACAGATCACTCCCTTTTCCCTGGCTTTTCCCTCTTTTCTCTTTTTCCTTTCTTCCTTTCTTCTGTAGAATTCTCAACATGCCTCAAGACGAAGAAAAAGAAGCATCAATAACAGGATGGAAAGACGCCAACCTTCGACGCGTCTGTGATGAAATCCCCATTACAATCTTTCTAGTCGCAGTTGCAGAGCTAGCTGAGCGCTTTACGTATCGATGCATCACGGCGCCAATGCGTGCGTCTCTTCATTCATCTGGAATACTTGACTCAATCTAACTAGAATAGAAAACTATCTCCAAAACCCACGTGGCGATGACCTTCGACCAGGCGCACTAGGCAGGGTCTGACTCTTACTCTCTGAACTACTAGACGATTCATACTGAATTATACAGGGCCAATCAGTCGCAACAGGAGTCAATTACTTCTTCACTGGATGGTGCTTTCTCGCTCCCATCATCGGCGCTATTGTTGCTGATACCTATCTTGGTCGGTTTCGGACGATTTGTCTAGGGACTTGGTGTGCATTCTCATTGTCATACATGAACAAAGCAGGGCTAACAGGTTGACTGTTAGTATTGCTTCGTGCGGTGTATTGATTCTCTTTACGACATCGCTACCTCTTAGTTTAGAGCATGGGGCTGGTATGCCCGGTCTTATGGTTGCGTTGGTTTTGATTGGACTGGGGTGAGTCACTTATATGCTTGAAGTATACCGATGCTAATGATGCAGTTCCGGAGGCATCAAGAGTAACGTCGCACCGTTGATTGCCGAACAGTATTCTGGTTGTTCTGCTAGAATCCAGACGCTCGATGATGGCGAGAAGGTCGTTGTGGATCCAAACGTTACGACGCAGACTATCTTCAATCGCTATTTTTGGTATGATACATGATATTCTCGTCGATGCAGACTGACCTCTTTAGGGTGATTAATATCGGTTCTCTCTCTGTTATCCCAGCATCGGTATGTCCTCGCTTCTATATATATGTACTACAAACTAACTTGGACAGTTGCTTGAACTGAACGTGGACTTTTGGGCTGCATTCCTTCTTCCTCTCTGCTTTTCGGCGCTTGCTGTCGCGGCCTTGGTAGCAGGGAGATCGAAATACGGTATTCACTCTCTCCTTGCCTACGACTAATCGAGCTAAAGTGTGCTGCAGTGGTTCAGAAACCGCACGGCTCTATTATCGTCAACGCAGCCCGAACTCTCTGGATCAGCATCAAGAATAATGGTCATATGGATGCTGCCAAACCGTCAAATGGTGCAAATGTGCCTTGGGATGATATCTTCGTGGAGGAACTGAAGAGGGCTCTTGTTGCCTGTCGGGTGTTGTGAGTCCCTCCTACCTTCAATGCAGGCTATGCTGGAACAATACTGATAACTGTATAGCTTAGCTTTGTATGTCCATGTCCCAAGATAGGATCTTTATTTGTGAATTTCATGTTAACAAACAAGCCCCATCTTCTGGATCTGCTACGGCCAGACGAATAGCAATCTGGTCAGTCAGGCCGGAACGATGAATACATACGGCGTGCCGAATGATATTAGTATGTTTCTCATCTGTTTTATTTTTATCAGATTAACTAAGGTGTCTACCCAGTGGGCTGTTTCAATCCCATCATGATCTTGATATTACTGCCATTGATGTACGGTCTGTATGACATAGGATGTGGTTGTGCGTATGCTAACCCACCAGGGAACGCGTGGTGTATCCAACCCTCCGTCGACTGCGAATCCAATTTAAGCCGATTACCCGAATAACAGCCGGCTTCATCGTCATGGCGTGTGCGATTGCGTATGCGGCTGTGCTTCAGGATGGTAAGTCTTATCTTTCTATTATCTGTGTGACTTCCAAACTAACCAGATAGTAATCTACAAATCACCACCCTGCTATGACCATCCACTCGCAGAAGAGTGCAGTGACGGGGGTCAAATCTCGAATAATGTACCTCCCCCCAATACCACTTTACCTGCGTAACGACAATACTAACGAGGCAGGTAAACGTCTTCCTCCAAGTCCCCGTCTACGCCATGACCGCTCTGGCTGAAGTATGGGCCTTCGTGGCCGGGATGGAATACGCCTACACCAAAGCGCCCAAGTCGATGCGGAGTATCGTGTCCTCGCTGTTCCTGCTTATGTGCGCCCTTGGCTCCACGATGGGTATTGCGCTGTCTCCTGTGTCGGATAATCCGAAGATATTGGTGCAGTATGCGTGTTTGAGTGGGACTATGGTGGTGACGGCGTTTGTGGTTTTTGTGTTGTTCGGGAAATATAATCAGAGTGAGGAGAAGATGAATATGCTTGAGGTTGAGAGGGACGATGAGTAAGTGATGGAGTGATGAAACAGACATTATAACTTGCCATCATCATTCCAGTCTGCCAGCTGCAGGGTAAACATGCAGTACTATCATTTATTTCGGGGGGCGTGGCTATTAAAATAGGCTGCTTCTAGTCAATATGTAGGGTAGAGAGCAGTCTTGAAACAAATACCCACTGATCCACGTTGACAGTTGGAAATGTATAATACAGTGTCCAGGCTGATACTGACTGTGCTTATCACTCAGATATCTACTATGATTCAAGACATGAGTAAAAGCATAGTCATCAGTATTCTTGAAACGGAATAAGCGTTCTTGTATATATAGTCAGCCGGACTCCGTAGATTCATATGAAGGCGCTGCCACTCCGAATGATGACAATCAGTTTGTCCCGATAATAATCTATTTATCTTTTGTCCAGGGAATAACTGATTATATATTCTTGAGTGATAGGGACGTAGTATTCCGTTTCGCGTGCTAGCATGTCATATGGGACTAATGGGTAGGGTGAAAGTATATAATACAACGGCCAATCTGATAAAAGACATTTCTGCTTATATCTATCAAGATAGTTATCAGTACGTAGTACGAAAAGATATTTCCGATCCATTATCAGTGATATGGAGATGTTGCAGTTATATTACTACTCATTATGTTTGCATTGACTCATGTTCGGGTGTAAATAACCTTTGATTATAACATAGCTGGTGGTATCAATTCCAAGGATGAGAGGATTATAATGAGAATAAAGAGTGAATCATCAGGTTAATATAGTGAGATATTCCCACCATCATTGATGATGTCCTCACTTACCTACCTGCCCTTATGAGACACCGAACTCGACACATTAGGGCTCCGGCCCAATCACCTCCGAACAGCTAGTATAGACCAATAGAGCACCATGAAGCCTCTACCAAAACACCACTAGACCCATATCATCATGCAGCTAGACGTTGATTCATTAATTGGGATCTGCCTGATGTCGACATGTCGATAAGAGTACTGTCACTGGGAAATGCCACCTGGATTGCATAAGATGATTCGACAGGATGTAAATGAAACTGGCCGGGCATTTAACGGATGAAATAGAAATGAAGAGACCCGATTCAGGAGTAAGCGGTGCTGCTGGGCTTGTGCTTTCCGATGTCGGACGAGGTGAGATGGTTGGGCATTCATGAGTAGGATGGAATGGGTGTTCTTGCTGCGTGGTTTTCTGGATAATGTGTTCACTTCATGCTGTTCTGTGGATATATTCGAGATAGTACTCGGTAGACCATGATGTTCTCATTGTTTTCTCATAGTGAAGATTGCTGAGGAAAATAGAATGTGTAGTCGGATACAATAAGCTGCTGCTTATCATAGAGAGCAGAATTACCTGTGCGCTGGACAAAGCAGGGGGGAGAGAATGGCCACCTATAAATCGTAGCAGGCGTGGGTCAATTCACATGTTGCATTGTGTTGTACAGATAAGAGATGTCAAAACGGAAGCGCGCTGATCCCCAGCAAAATTGGTCTTGATATTAAAATAAAGACACAAAGGCCAATCCGGGGTCAATCTGGAGAGATATGGAGAGCAGAGGCCGATCAATCCCACTTGACGCCCGTTCTGGGTTTCAGAATCAGAAGATAGATAACAGCCAAAGTTTAACTGGTGATGTAGCATTAGGAATCAAATCATTTGTTCAGTCTCTGATTGCAGGGTGTTTACCAAGTTCTTCCTCATCCCCGAAAATGACGTGTCCGCTGCCATTCGCCGTCTTATCTCGAGGGCCTTCCTGGCGCCTAAAGGGTGAAGCGTGTATGCAAAGTTATCAATGTCCTATCCTATCCTTATCCTTATCCTGCCAACCCCCCGTCATCCGTGGCGGTGGCCCGGCTGTTGTGCTCCCCAGACCGAAAGGAATCGTACAAAACCTGTGCTATTCCAGCCAGCCCATACTAATACTTCTCTTTTCTTCCCCCCCCTTTCTCGCTGCTTTTGGGGGCAATCTGGCAAGTTGACCGCCATTCCCCCCAAGATCACGTCTTATCACCAAAATTTTCGGTGGGATGTGATGATAACCCTTTCTCGTTGGGTATCCTTTTTCCCTCATGGTATATATAGAGGCGCCCGGAAGTCGTCTTAACATTAAGCATTTCTGGGTATTTGGCTTCAACTCTTTTTGCTTCTTTCCCATCCATTCAAACATGTAAGTGTGTCGCCGCTGCTGGTGTGGCTGCGGAATGCCGTCCCCTTTATAGCCCTGGAGATATCTCCACGCCCTTTCCCCCCTCCCTCCCATCCACCCAGACCACGAAAGGAACCTCGATGGATACACTACGACAAGAGGTTGATGGTGGTGTCATATTCCATATATTGCTTTCGAGTTCATTCTACTCTTTGCCCCCTCTTTCCTGCATGGCTAGTCGACCACGTCGCCCTTCTCCGACCTCCGAAGGCGAAATCCTGCCAGCCTACCCTCCCCGAGACTATCATTCAGCCATCAATATCATCACGATACGCGGCGGATAGGCTTTCTTATAACGCAACCGTGTTGGGAGAGTTCTTATTGCCACTGTCCTGCGTCTTCCTGCGGAAGAACGCGCCCAAAGACGCAGGGGGCGACTGTGCTTATTCCGACGCAACCGCTGGAGCCGCAGGAAAGCTGGTGCAGATGAGGGGAAAAAAGGAAGAGATCCCAATGTCGGGCCTTGGGACAAAAGTACTACCACCCGGTTGAGACACCGTGCCATCACAGCCGAAAACATCGATGCCCAGTGCTCCCATCCGATTGATTCCCATTGTCCTGGCTGCTCTCGATTTAGTGACCGGTGCATTCCGACTTCGATCCACCCTTTCGCATGTGGCGGAAACTGGGGATATGTCTTGGGATCCTTACACGACAGAGGGATAGGATGCTTGACTTTCTCGTGCTGCATGATGATGGATCGCCTATGCCGTCTGGCGTTGAGCAGGGTCCACACCACACTGCCTTCGGTATGTTCATCGTGTGTATCATGCTATTATTCCCATTATTGAATCCGACCCCCCCTGGTTGCTTATACGCCATGTATATTGGTTGTGCATGACGTGGAAACCTAGCCTCGTTGGCGATGCCGTGTTGGACTGTTTCCTAGTGAGGTTGGCTCACCCTGAAGCTGATCACCTCGATGCCACTAGTAGCCAGTGCATGATATTCATTATTTGATATCATTCTGGTCTATCAGTGACAGTGGATCTGTTGGTTTAGCTCAGGCACACGACACCCCTTTCTGGTGATATTAAGATTGCTGTCGCTTGATATCCACCCGGGATCATCGTCCATGCTGCCGACTGCGCTTTGAGTCTTGCGCGGCTTTGCTTTCGACTCGATGTTTATTATATCGCTATCATGCTAAATTATCACAGACCTCATGAATCAGGGATATCACGATGGCCCCAATGGGAGGACCGAGGTTAGTCAGCATGCACTGATAAGGAGCGCCACTAGACCCACTTTGCCTTCAGTGCCTATCGAACGCCAATCTTTTTGCCACTCGCGCACCTGCCAGGGTTGTCCAGCATGCCAGCACTTTATTTTTGTTTTTATGTCGTGGTTCATATTCCCTTTGCCTCACCTCATGTCTTGGTGTGAAAATATTTTTGACAACAGAGTGGCCGACGCAAGTGAGATCAAATGACATAACAATGTCGTCGCAATGATCTATCGCCGATCACCACTAACGATGACCAAGGCTAATTACAAGTCTTATCAGCTTATCTTGCTCGCTATCAACCGCTGCTAGCCTCGGTGGAACCTTTCTCTGGTTGCTGCCCATCCCGTGGGGCCGAAAAAAGAAAGAACCCACTGGAGCAGTCGAGGTATTGTCCTGTTCCTACTAACTTCGATGGTTTTGCTCTTCCGCCAACTGCCCTGTGCTTCCTCGACGAATGGCATCGCCGTTTTACTTTGAATCATGACAACACTGCTCCGCTGACAGGACTGACGATGGCTAACGGTTTCCCTGGACGACTGGCTGTCCCGTGCCTGTCGCCCTGTCGCGCAGTGTCTGGGGCTTGGGGAAAGCTCAGCTGTCTGTGATCCCTCGAAATGCCCAGATTGATCATCTTGCTTGTGATTGCTCGACCGGATATCGTTTCACAGCGTCTATTAAAACAGTCGCACAACTATCATGCTACTATTTCTCCGCAATTGCATGGGTTATTTATTTTTCAGTTTTGCTAAACTAAACGGTCAAGGTACATCCCGGCTGAATTGGAGGGATTTCCAAATGATCGATCGGCCATCAGCATTGCCTTACCAGAAGACGGGTGGCAGGAACCCCGCAGTCAAACGAGCCAAGATGGATGGATTATTATACTCGTCGTCTTTGTTTCATTTTTTTACTGGCGAGGTACGAATGCCATGGATGCCAAATGTCTTGGTGGAATAAGGTGGTAATACCTTACCTGAAACGCCGTGACCAAAGTTACCGTATACACGTTTGTTACAGTCTGCATACGGCCTCGGGTAAGATAGGGATCTAACGCCTCTCGGTGAGTGTGGCAGCAGCTCCGACAGGTCCAAGAGGCCTTCTCAGCCTTTCGGAAGTATTAAGAGCATCAATCATACAGGCCTAGACGACTGCAATTGTAGGCACCGGAATGCCTAGCCTTGAGGTTAGCTTCTTTCCTTTCCCGTGTTGGGTGGAAAATTATTTTCCGTGCGTGTTGCATCCACCATCAATGAGATCATGGAGGTCGTTGGACATGAATACGATTTCTCGGCATACAGCAAAGTCAACTCTATACAAATGGCTGTATGATCAACCTTAAATCTGGCAAGCCATGTGCTCAGCGACCCAGCGGCCTGTCTTCTGCGATCTAGGTTGACTCACCTATCTCTCGTCGGGGCTCGTCCGGTCCAGACGGACTGCTTGTTATTTGGATTCCGCCCCGCCGCAGCGCTTTGGCTTAACTCCGGGAGTCCGGTGCTGAGGACCGACAACCGAAATCAGCTGTCAGCATGAGCATTGATATCAATATTGATTCAGCTGGATGCATAGTGCACGATTTCCACTTCCTGACTCGGGCAGCAACTGCAAAACCCACCTTTGGGATTCCTGCACTGGCCGAATGGCACTGTCCCGTCGCACGGTAGCACATACATGTTCAACTGAGTTACTGGAGTGGATTACTCCGATGCACGGAGCAATGGCTCCTCCACTCTTGACATATCCACCGATTCCACCCATCATCATACCCAGGGTCCACGGTATCTCAAAGCTCAGGCCAAAGGAATGAGTGTGCAGAGCAGGGGCATGTTATGCATGCAAAGTGAGAAAGCCCATATCGTGTCTCAGGAGGCAACGTGTCGCATGTCTCGTGTGGTCGGGTCGGGACTTGGCCGAATAGACTTACCCCGCTGCGGTCCGTAGACGGAGGAGCCATTGGCGCTCGGTGCCGATTATTTGGATTGAGACATCAGAGATCTCAAATGCATCTGTTTGAATCAGACGGTACGTTTTAGAATGATGGAGGACTCGATTAAGCTATTCATATTTGTAATAACATTGATATTATCATTTACAATTGGTAGTACAAACTTTAGGGCCAATCTGATAGTATCAAACTACTGTATGTATCCGGATGGACCATTTATAGCCTGGAAAGTATAGGCCGGAGTCTATGCAGGGATTATTCAGTACTAGGCAGAGCAGTAGTCTAAAGTATCGCTTTTACCGGGACTATAATCATCTCCCCGAATAGATTAACTGTGATGATGGATCAAGGGACGAATGTCCGGTTGATGCTTGATTTGAGCTTGTGTTTCCATGGGTCTGTATTGTTTTCTTTGTCTACTGCCAATCAACTTCGGATTAATTTATTTCTCTTTCCGCAGTGGAATCGTAATTGATTGATTGATTGATCCTGGACTCTGCTGTATAATATCTGCATTATGGCTGCTGGGTGATGGCTCTCGAGTAACACGCCCAGGCTGACTGAGGCACTAATTTTAAGCCATGCAACCGCCCTAAGACTCTTAGCCAGCAGTAGTGTGCCTTCGAGAATAAATGCCCCAAAGTTAAAAGCCTAAAGCCAAAATCATCCGAGTTGCCACAGCAGTCTGTATAATACAACGCCCATACCTGTATTGGTATTACCGCCATACAGGCCATTTCAATCAAAAAGCTAATTCCAAAAGGCCCAATCCAAACGACGACGAAGAGGAAAAAAGCAAGTAGAGGAGGGGGGAGAGAGAAAAAGAAAGGAAAACTGTTGATCAGAAAGCAATATCAGAGAATAATCGTCTATATTGCTGTTAACAAATGGCTCTACGTATAGCAAAATCATTATTGCACATGTTCTGGGAGGGCAAAAAAGGCATGGATGGGAATCAAACGATTTATTTCCATTTCTTACGGCGGGAAAGTAGAAAAAGAATTCCACCGGTGCCGTCACTCTGGAACGGCTCTCTCTCTCTCTCTCTCTCTCTCTCTCTCTCTCTCTCTTCTCCTCCGCCTCGTCATCCTCGATTCTTTCCCTCTCTCTTTCTCTCTCTTTTCCCTCTTCTTCCTCCCCTCGATCTTATTATATTCTGGTTTCTTACTCCATTCCCTTGCCCTTCCATCCATTCATCATCTCGTATCTAATCTCTCCCCTCCCCAACGGTGTCCATCCACTCACCGTCCTTCCACCCCCTCTGTTAGAACGCATCCTGGTTCACTGGTTGCGACTTTAGTCTCTCTTCCTCCAATCTTGCGCCTCTTCCCTGTTCCTCCCCGACAGTAGTTTCGTTGATTACCATTATCCATCCTGTCCCCTGTTGGAATTAATTATTTGCTCGATCGGACATTGTCCACTCCACCGGGGGTTTTTCCAAATCTACCAGCCCACCACTGTTGCTTTCGGCCATGTGCGCCTGGAGGGTCTAGCCCCCCTCCTTCTTCCCAAGAACGCAGAGAGAACAGACAGAAAAGAGAGACAGAAAAAGCAAATCACAGAAGAGGGAAAGGATCGCTCGTCTTTTTCTTTTTTTTTTTTTTGTTTTATTTTACTTTTTCCTTCTTTTCATCAGCTTCGAGTGTACTCTATTGTACTCGTAACCTCAAGGTCAGTCAGTGTCTCTGCCTCCGTCATTTCTCTACGCCGTATGAGGAAATCATTTAACACTCTTTATTCCATCTATCCAGATCCTCTATTTCCTTCCCAGTCACTCTGCTGGAACACACAACGATCGAGTTAGACTGCCGACGGTGGCTGCATATTTTATTGGGTTTTTGACAGGGTCTCGTCGTTTACGGCGGGTAGAGTGGAATTCCTCTGCTCTCTATTACGCCCTCACCTCCGATTGACCACGCATTATTTGCTCTCTTTCCCCTCCCTCGTCGCCGTATTCCTTTTTCTTTCCTCCCTATCTATTTTCCTTCGGTCTCTCTTATCTTTCCTCTCACCCCCAGCCCTCATTCCCCGTCCCCCCAATAAGAAGAGGGCCTTTTACCGCTATATAAGCACTTCAGCCGGACCATGTCGGGGATGAGCCATGGAGGCTTTGGGGGAGTGCGACCGACTCGAACCGCTGCTTTGACCTTTTCCGGGGCCGACAACGCCGACGCTGACCGATCGTCCTCCAACTTCAACCATTCCTCCCAGCTGTCCGACGAGTTTTCCTTTGATTCCCCCATAAGTCCGCCGGATTCCTCTAATGTCCAGCAAGAGGGCTTGCTTCAGGACTCTCTCTTCCCCGAGTGGAGGAGTGGTGGCTCTCGACCCGGCTTCGACTGCCCGGACGAGATGCAAAAGAAGGATCCGCTGGCTACGCAGATATGGAGGCTCTATTCTAGGACCAAGGCTCAGTTGCCCAACCAGGAGCGCATGGAGAATCTCACCTGGCGAATGATGACCGTGAGCTTGAAACGCAAGGAACGGGAACGGGTCATGCAGAGCCGGTATGTTGTCCCCTTGAATCCCACACACACACCACTCTCGGTCTTGTGACCTAACATTATCTCTTCGTCCCACAGACTTCCGACCAGAACCAACAGCTCCGGCCCCAGCGGCATTGCTCAACTACGCCAGTCCGACCGTGCCATGGACCCCGAACGTACTCCCGATCCTATGAATATCGACGATTTCATCGTTCCCTTGGAATCCCCCGCTGAACAGCCTTTATCTCCGCCCGTTGAAAGGGGTGGTATCTCCGGTGCTATCCCCATCAAGACCCGTAAGGACCAGGTTGCCGAGTCGACCCCCGTGCCCGCCTCGTTCCCCCACCCACCCCAAGATCAACGCAGGAACAGTGAATTTGGATATGTTCCACGTCGCGTGCGCAAAACGAGCATCGACGATCGTCAGTCCTTCGCAAACCTGCAAGTCCCCACCCGCAAACGACCTGCCGAGTCGTCACCCCAGGTGCCGCCCGTGTCCAACGCCATGCTGGCCCACGACCCCAATCTGTCAGCCGGCGTGCCTGATTACGCCTTGGATGCATCTTCGTCGGCTTTCGCTCATCAGAATGGCCACAATAACCATACTTCCCCCGGCGTGCCTTTCGGCCTCGATACCTTTGGCCTCGGCGAGGACCCCATCCTTCCTTCGGCTGCTCAATATCATGGACAGCAGTTTACCTTTTCGCCCAGCGATTCTCCTATGACCTCGGGAAACCCATTTGCCAACCTGTACGCACAAACTCCGATCGCCTCGTCCCTCAACTCTACCGATTTTTTTTCGCCCCCACCCTCGGGATATCAGTCCACCGCTTCGACTCCTCAGCCTGCCTACGATGGTGAGCACTCGATGTACTTTGATATGCCCAGTATGGATTCTCGCACTCAAAGGCGTGTTCCTAATTATGTGGCTCAGCGCCAGTCGAATCTATCCGCATCGTTGCAGCCTCAGTACATGTACAACAGAAACAACGAGCAGCAGAACATGAATCACGTCAGTGGCCCACCATCGACGATGCATTCCCCAGGGTTTTCGATGACGCAACCGCAACATGTCGATCCTTCCCAGGTCCTGGGTGGGCCCGATTTCTCCACCACCTCCCACGCCAACATGTTCAGCTTCCCTGGTGACTCTGACAATGAAGATGATGACAGCAGCACCACATTCCCCGACCGTGCCGGTCTGGCTATGCCAGTCGACTTTAGTGATGACAACTCCAACGACTTCAACTCGGGCATGCAGTGGGAAGGAGGGTTCCCGGGCTCCTTCCACTCGCTGCCTGGATTTAACGGACAGCACCGCAAGCATGTCACCATCGGATCGTCCGACATGATGGATACACCTCAGGAATGGAACCATGGCAGCAGTCTGGGCCGTGCTCATGGGTCAGCTGCCTCGGTCAGCGAAGTCCGTAACCGCGAACAAGATCCTAGACGTCAAAAGATCGCTCGCACTACCTCGACGCCCAACACCCAGATGCTGTTGCAGAACGTGAATGGCAATACTCATACATCTCCCAACACGCCTCCCGAATCCGGTCTGAGCAGCGCTGTTCCGTCTCGTCCCGCGAGCCCTGGTGGATCAAAGAATGGCGAGCAGAACGCCGGGCCGACCACTTGTACCAACTGTTTCACCCAAACAACACCCTTGTGGCGACGTAACCCTGAAGGCCAACCGCTTTGCAACGCCTGTGGTCTGTTCCTGAAACTGCATGGTGTGGTTCGACCGCTGTCCCTCAAGACAGACGTTATCAAAAAGCGAAACCGCAGCAGCGCCAACAGTCTGGCTGTTGGGGTTTCCCGGTCGTCCAAGAAAACCGCACGCAAAAATTCAGTACAGCAGGCATCGGCCATCACTCCCACCTCCAGCCGCGCGCAAAGTGGTACTGCCTCTGAGTCACCACCAGCGATCCAAAGTGCAGGACCTGCACCCGCTTCTAGGACATCAGGTGCTATGGGTAAATCCGGTGTGGTGCCTATTGCGGCCGCACCGCCCAAGTCGACCTCTGCAACGGCTGCCAGTCAAGTCCGGGGCTCCGTGCAGGTGGCACCGAAGCGTCAGCGACGGCTGGAAAAGGCCACGGACGCAGACGCAGGGGAAGACGCCAGCAAGTCGAGCAGCTCTTCGGGACGATCCAAGGTGGTGCCACTAGCGCCTGCTGTTCTTCCAGCAGCTGCGAACCCCGCGAACCACAGTATCGCTGGTGGACAGGGAGCAAGCCAAGAGTGGGAATGGTTGACGATGAGTTTGTAGAGCCGAAATGCTTTCTCTCATCTTTCGGGTTATTACACAGTTCGGGTTTCTTTTTTATTCTTCTTTCCGACGCTTTCTTATGCCACGACCATATAGACATGACGCAACTGAGGGTGGCTTCTTTTTTTTACATTACGACGAGCAAGGTGTTTGCTAATAATGGTCGCGGCCGGTCAATTGTTCTGTAATGACTGGTGTTTGAGACCAACCAGCAAGGATACAGCATGTTGAACATGACCGGTCGACGTTGGGCTTTCCTTATGGTTGACGAGTGATGCGATGCTTTTTTTCTTTCGGAATATTTGAGCTTTGGCGGGGCTTGACACTAATCCAAGTGGAAATCGAACATGAATCCACCAAAAGCCAGCCTCGCATTTGCAGCGTGGGATGGGGAAATTGGATACTCGAGCCTTTCCTTGTCTTCCTTTTTCGTTCTTTTTTTTTATTTTTATTGTCTGCATGATTTCATTATGTTGATTGATACGATACAATCGCGTCTGTTCCGGACCCCAGCCTTGTCTGTTCTGCCTGCTTTTCTTTTATTTTCTTCTCTGCATATTGTTCTATTTTCTCGCGCGTCGTTTTATTTTCAGGCTTGGGGCCGGGCAGAAGTGCGCATCTCTGTGATTTCTTTGATTTCTAGTCCTAGCAGGTGTTTGTGGGATTCTGCTTTCTAGCTTGCTATAGATCTTAGCTGGTTTACTCGGTAATACAGCATACTTATCTTACTGTTTCTTCTCATATCAATGTAGATCCGTAGAAGTGAGCCATGGGTCTGACTGCGTGAGAATGACATCACAAATGACCTTATAACTATCTCCATCATTTCTCTAGATACAACTACATCCAAGCCACAATGTCCAACAAAAGCGTAAGTACATATGCCCAATCTAATCTAGATCCTCTACTAATCAACCAAGAATGAAAACCAATCCCTGGCAGAGGGTATCCCTATCCTATCTATCTACATATGACACGATGGTGAAGAGTAACAAAACCAGAAGCAGACCCCGTCCCAACAACCATCGAAACCGAATCGCTGACGAACAAATCCGACGAGTCGGCGAGTAGTATCGCAGAGCGGGTTTCTGCGCCAATGCAGCCTGGTACCTACTCTCCCTGCACTGCACTTTACATTACTCTGTTTACTATTTAAGTGGCTGATGATGGTGCGATCAGGGGATACGAAGACGCCAGCGCGTCGGTTGTCGGATGTGCCTGGTGGAATGAGGGCTGGGGCGTGGGAGTCTGAAGAGGATGAGCAAAGAGGGAAGGGGATGTTGCAGGCTGCACAGGAGAGTGTGGCGAGGGCGTTGGATGGGGGGTCTAGGGGTGAGTTTTCCATACTCGTATAGATGGCATTGATGCTGATGAATGTAGGAGCTAGTTGATTAGAATAATGAACTATACAACTCGACACGATGCTTCGTTGTACACGTAGTCCAATGCACTCAGCAGACCGTGGATATGAGCACCAATTGACAATACCACAAAAACATGCCAGATGGTGTGTGACTGGCCGATGATGTCGAATTTACCTGGAAAAAGCCGTTCCGGCACCATTCGCTATAGGTATCTCGGTTAGAACGCTATCCATACTCCAAATGCAGGTGCAGAATACTCACCTCCCAAAAGTAGCAGCCAATGATGAGGAATACACCCTCGAGTAGGTAATACGGCACCCCGATCGCCGCGAGGTACTCGGGACCCCAGAGCACCCACGCATGGCCGATTGGCGCAAACGCCGAAAGACCCGTGCAGATGAAACTGGCGAGCCGGAAGGATCGCCATTCCGGGCCTGTGAATCTGGGGCTGAGGAGGGTGATGGCTGTTGCGGAGCTAAAGGCTAGGATCTTTATTGGTGGTTAGTGATGCTGCTTGGATGCAGAGTAGACACGGTACGAACCAAAAACCAGTAGAAATGCTTGAGACCAGGATCACAGTAGAAGCCGAAATGGAGACCGCTGATGAAATTGCCCAGGATGAGGACGATGATGCCCACGTAGTCGAATTGAAGCCATTGATACGCGACAGGAGCGGAGTGGTTCAGCACGGTATGAAACAGCGACGAGGTGAGGAGACAGATGGTGCCTGTGAGAAGCTGCAATGCGATGATAAACCAGTCAAAGGTCGACAGATTGGTATATCGCACACGGAGATAGTCGTATAGCGACCCCTGACCGAGGAGCGAGAGCAAGCCCGGGATGAGATGCGAGTAGATGTTGCAGGATTCATTGTGCCAGTATCGCCAGCTGGACAGGGAAGACCACCATGATTGGCTTTCGGGGCGATATCCGGATAGAATGAATGGGTTGGCGTCGTACCAGGAAGGGAGTTCAGCGATGGTCAGGAGATGTTGTTGTCTGGGGGATTCCGCGGGATGATCTTTGTGGGGAGTTGCTTTCTGTTCAGGGGGAGTGCGGCGGAAGCGGAGAAGAGCATCAACGACCATTTTGAAGCATAGATATAGACATGATATGAGGCTAATTGAGGAGGAGGAAGAATAAAGATAAGATGAAGTTTCCAGTCGGATGAGGCTGTCTTTTGATCGTCGCATTTCCATTCCCCACCGATGCTCGAGCCATGGGGATGGTGGATCTGATTGGAAGGCGTGGTGTGATATAAACAGATGGAAGGAGTGTCTACACTTGATAGCTACGTATATCACTTCGAAGGATAATCAATATTATCTGTCTACTACTGTCATCCACAGTTCCATCCATGGCTCATCAACTTCTTGTATACGCTTGGTTATGGAGAATGAAGACATCGAGTGATAGTATACGAAAGTAAGAACAGCACAATAAGCATAGAATACTAAGTAAACAATGCCAATACAGTTGCACATAGTACATTCATCCACGAAAAGATTCAACAAAACAGTCCATCCCATTCCACTTAGAGTGGAGAGAATCACTACAACGGTTTCTATTAATACCGATGAAGGAATTGTGCATATCGAGGAGCAACAGGTGAAAGGGGAGAAATGGAACAAGGAGCTGGCTTATTCAAAAAATTGTCAGTTTGTAATAAGCATCAGGCAAAATCAACATTTCATGCGTCCTGAGCTACGCAGCACTCAAACCATGAATAATCAGGATGTTAATCAAACAAATATGAAGTTGATTTGCCTTGACCTCTAATAAGCACAAGCGTACAAGCATGGATGTCAATTCCCCTTTTGTGGTGTTGACCATAGAATGTCTTTTAGACCTTGCTCGATCAACATGAGTCGTGTTCGAAAATAACAATCAGTAGATTGTCCAATGATTAGCCGTGGAAGATATTCATATTCCCCATCGACAGTCAAGGATCGCGGATAGATGGTCTCAGGGGAGGGATCGTGCCCATCCTAAGTGGCGGTTTTCGTAATGTTGCCAGCGCTGAAATATCAAATTAACGTACCGCAATAGTTCAAATCCCGGCATCGTGTACCGACAACTGCGATCGCCATATAAGTTTGAGGCATGATGCCGCCCGCGTCTGTTGCATAAATAGCAGATTCTGTGATATAGAACATGTCGCAGATAGGCTCCGGTAATGATACCCCGGGGGCATGATATGCCCTTTTCTATGACAGAATTGACAGACCCAGCGTTCCCAAGAACATCGTAGAATAATGATGTTCTGAAGACAACCGCGTCGTCCGCATGCAGGGTTCAGGGCACCAGGACGGAACGTCGAAAAGCACAAAGAGTAGTCGACTTGGGCTGTCTTGCGGGTTGCGACTACCTCTTGGAGCGTCGATATCAAAGATATAACGGCGGCAGCGAGCCCTGTGGGCATATTTCACGGCTCTCATATCCCGCAGATGAAGGTCCTCTTTACCTCTTCTGACGACAAGTTTGTGCTAGCGCATTGATTTCACATTCCTTACCGGGGCTGTCAGCGATGTCGAGGAGAATCTCATTGGAAGTAACATACTTTGATTCTGTGTAACAGTTGTGTTGACGTGACGGGAATAAATAGATGGAAGTCGCCTAAAGGACCATGACTTGGAGCGTCGATGTCAACTCTGCAGAACTGCAAATCGGCTTTCCCTGGTGAGTCAGTCGAGTATGGGAATCCGGAGGTTCCCGCGAGTTGGGAGGGACGGACAGCCTTGGAAATTTCACACCGTCAGTTCAGTTCAAAGGAAACGATGAAGACGCAAGTGATACATGCCTGGATAGGGATGTGCTCCTGCTCCATCAAGTCTATCGCGAAGATGATTCTTCGGTGGCACTATCGTTGATGCTTCGATTAGATTGATCAATTAGACTTGACTGAGAGATTTACCAAGTTCTCGATCGAGTGACAAACGGTCGCCGGTTGCACAGTCTCTGATTTTTGACTGCATGTAGCGGACATGAGACTAGGCCTCTGCCGACAACGGCTTCGAAGATGATTCTTCGGTGGCACTATTGTCGATGTTTCGACAGAACATAAAGTGCCAGAAAAATATGCTGGTGGAGCTGTGAAAGCAGAAGAAGGATGAGTATGGGAGAAGAAGAGAAGAAGAGAAAGAGGGAGAGAGAAAGAGAAGGTATTTATGCCTGCCTGTTACGTGAATGGATTGGACTATGGGTAAATCGAAGGCACTGTACGAGGTAATAAGATGAAGTGACAGGGCCTACCCGACGTGAATATCTATATTGCCGTACCGTCATCGGTTGCTGCCTTGCAGTATTTGGTGATTTTCGAGTGTAGGTCTGAAGCCATTTAAAAGCAGTGAACATAATGCAATAAATTCCTTTCGCCTTTGCGCTATTCCATGTTCGCTTCGTGGCGTCTCTGTATACAAAAACCGATTTATGATCTACCAGGGCGGTGTTCTACAGTATGTCTTCATTCTACGCACCAAAGAATGTATATACTAAATGCTCGTCATTGCAAATAAGGTGACTATCATACACAGGAGCTCGTCTTAGCTTCATCCTCAACGAGGACTACTAGACCCCAGCACCACGGTAAGGTGCGAGCTCATCGCTGGGGGTAAGTCGTCGTAGATGTTCCCCGATAAATGGCATCAACCTCCACATACACCAAAGGGAAAGGGTGATACATACCTAGAGCCCTCGGCTCTCCTTCCTCGCCTTATCCACCTCCTCCCTAGCCTTATCCTCCTTCTCCCTCTCCTTCTTCCTCACCTCCTCCTCCACCACCTCCCCCGCTCCCATAGCAGCCAACGCGGCATCAACCACAGCCTCCATACTTTTCCATGCCACGCAGGCCTTGCCGGCGTTCAACTTTCGAAGGGCCTCCATCTTTTCGTTGACGCGCCAAGACGCCCGAAAAGATTCGACATCGGCTTGGGAATGTGTAGGGTCGCAAGCCCTGGTGTTGTCGACTATCTCGCTGTGACACCCCTCGGAAGACAAAGAGCCAATGACCCTCTGTCTCTTTGAGATGTAGGCGGTTGGGTCCGAGATGGGCCTTTTCCGGTCCCCAGTACCAGGAATCGGATAGACGGTCTTCGGTTTCCAATCCGCATTTGTCCGTGCGATAGCGTAGGCACGTTCACCGAAATCGCCGAGGTCGAAGGCACGCCTTTGTTGGTCTTCCGCCAGGCCGTAGAGATATGGTTCCGCGCGTTCTGGTTTCCGATGTCGCTGGAGATGAGCCCACGCCCGGTCTCGAGTCGACGTCTTCTCCCGCTCTTTGGCCCCTTGAAAGAAGGTTAGCATAAGAGAGATATCCTTACCATAGGTAACGTATGAATCTGGCAAAGTCCCGGGAAGATTATCGATGTCGGTTTTTATCAGACCCGTCCAGCGGCTGTGATCTTTGGCGGCATTGACTCTTCCCACCTCTGCATGGCAGAACTCGTTACGTTTGGCATAGATATCGATTGCCAGGCAAGCCATCTGAAGGTTAATGTCGAACTTCCGCTCCTGGAGAATGCGGATGCATTCCCTCACGGTGTTTGCAACTGGACCCTCCTTCACGGATGTGACATCGCTGTCACATAGTAGTTTTTGTCGAAGGAGGCCCACCTTCTCTGGCAGGCTAGTACCCACGTCCTCTTTTGCCACCTTTTTCAGGTGGTTAAACACGCACCCCGCGTAATCTCCGTAGGCTGCGTAGAACTGAAGGTGGCTAACCTTATCGTACTCCAGCTTGATTTTATTTGCCCCGGTCAGCGGTGCTGACCCACTGCAAGCTGGAGACAAAGGAGAGCCAGGAGGGACTGATGACCGCGATGGGTTTCCTGTGTCATATTCAGCGTTGGCCATGTCCGACGTAGAATACATACCGTCTTTATTCACGAAGATGGGCGGCAGGCTTTTTCGGGGGGTCGATGGCGACATGCCTGCTATTGAAGACGATTAAAAAAAAAAGAAAAGAAAAGAAAAAGTGCAAGGGGGGAGAAGGCAGGAGGTCTGTAAGTAGAGTATACGAACGTCGTGATAATGGCGAAATATCGCAAGATAACCGCTGGTCTTTCCAAAAAGCAATGGATGCAACGACGAGCTGGTATATGGAGAGAAGAGAAGAGAAGAAAAAGAAGACGGGACAGAAAGCAGAAGATAATTGCTGGGTCTGTAGTTCTGTGGAAGTGGAAGGTGCATGTTGATTTATATGGTTGATGGGAAAGAACGGGGCGGAATCAAAGATGGATTCATATTAGATACATTCATGCACACACATAAAACAATACATAAAACACATAGACAATATGAAAATAGCAAGATAGACAGCTTGAACAATCTACATTGGATTACCACACGACGAACAACAGTCAGAGCCATAGTAATTCCGATACAATGACTCCTCCCACAGATTCTTACATAGACAACACCCATACTCGAACCCTACATAGTCGCAGTCTTCACACCAACGTCTCTCGATCGTCAACCCCCAGTTGTATAATGGAGGCCTCCGATACTTTGACGGCCATCTCCTGAATCTCCATCTCATAAACGCAACAAAGAATGCATCAAAAGGAGGGTGGGTCGCCATTTTGTATGATTCGCAAGCAAAAAGCACATTCTTCTTTCGCGTCGATTCTGCTGGTGGCAAGGGAGGATATCCCTTGGGATAAGCCTCGTGCCATATCTTTTTCCACGTTTCCAAGTTAACATAGTCGAATCTTGAACCAGGGGGCTTCAGCAGAGCAAATGTCGTGATCACAGCCTTGTATCGGTTGAGGAGCTTAAAAAGGCCCGGGTCATGGGTTTTGGCGCACGTTGGACGGAATCGAAGAATGTATAGAAACCATTTAGCATATGGCGAATAGTCGGTTGGACTCCTACAGAACCAGTCCATCAAGCGTCTCAATCGGAGTATGTCTGCTGTATATCCAGGAAGATAATCCAGTTGAGTGTCGAGGAAGAACTCCATGTCGTCGGCCAATTCTCTGACATGGCGGAACATTGGAGTAATTGTGGCGTATTTAGGGTCATCTGGAAAGGAAATATTCTCTCCTGACAAATACAGTTCATCTCCGTTTTGATTGATAAATTCACAGGCGTACTTGATGAAGCCTTGACTCACGGCTCTCTTCATCCTTGGGCCTGATGGGATGATTTCTAGGTTGTTCACTTCCTGCAGCCGAAGAAAAGGGATTAATACAATGTTCTGGTCTAAACGGCCATGTCGAACTGGATATTTGACAGTTTCATGTGCCGTTCCGTCAGTTTGCCAGTCGACGTTGTTGTTCTTGTGATAGCAGATATCAACATGTTGAAAAGAGCAAACACCACGCAGGGTAGTACGCATCAACTCGAACGCCCTCTCGTATAGTAAAAGCAACTGTCCTGGGTCTCGAGGATCAGGAGCATACAGATGGATAGCCAGATTTATCTCGTCATAGGGGAGGTTAGAGAACTTGTGGCCTCTGTAGAACACTGCTGGCTGGGATGCAGCGTTGCGCATCCGGGGAAATATTGCCGTGGGTTCATTGAGAACCGGGGAAATGTGGATGTCAATCGTGTTGTAGAGGCGGCTAATTATGTCGTCGTGTATTTCTCGGCTGGTTCGAAGGATGCCCAGTTGCTCTATTGGCGATTCTTGATGCAATTCGAGGCAAAGGACGTAGTCCCAGAGGACAAGCCGTATCTCGTATGGCAGCTTGGCCAGATTGCCTAGTGGTGATGCTTTGGCCATGATAAAGATGAAATGACAGACAAGGTAATAATCAATGATAATTGATAGCAGTTGGTGGAGGTTGATAATAGTTGATGATGGATGATGGAGAGAGAGGAGAAAAGAGAATGCAATGTCGAGTAGAAGTAGTAGTCTTGCTTAGGCATACTCGACATCTGCCTATTTTATTCGACGTGACAGCAGAGTGGCGATGAAAGAACAAGACAAGATAGGCAGCAAACCATAGCCTAATTTTAAATATTACATGACGACAATCAAATAAACAATGCCTGCATCTAGATCTATACAATGTATGCCTGAGGCAGAAGCACGTGATGTATCACATGACCGCCATCAAAAAATCAACTGAAATTGAAGCCATCACCAACTCAATTCATTCCACGATTGCCATCAACCACGGCGTTTGTCTGATTAACTAAAAGAACTGTTCTACAGTTATTTCTCTCTAGAATACTTCTTTTATCGTTACTGGCCACGAATACACCTCTGACCCGTACACGAAACAATGGGTTCCAGTTCGAAGAAGAAAAAGGAAAAGCAGAAGGATTTCCAGGTGAATATCGACGCAATATCCCATCCACCGTGCAGTCACTGACTTTCTCCAGAAACCCAAACTCAAGGTCGGAAAGGCCAAGGCAAAGCCGGAAAATTTTACAGACACCAGTTTCCAGTCAAAGTGTAATTTTTTCTTTCTATACCACCACTACATACGGCCTAGCTAATACGCTGTAGCAATTGTCTTGAACCAACAATCGCTCAGACTCACTGCTCCATCTTCCAACGCTGTCTTCTCCCATCATGTCTCGCTTCTGACTTCCAAGTCGGATACCCAGCGGAGGGATTCCTTGGCTCACCTGACTACGTCCATCGTCTCGCGGCCTGTGGATTCTCCCCTTCCGCAGCCGGTGAGCGTCATCTTACCAAGTCTGCTGCCTCTTATTCTGGACGGAAGCAACAACGTCCGCACTCAATTACTCAAGCTCTTCCGGTCTCTCCCCGCGACAGACGTGGAAGACCACGTCGCACAGCTAATGCCGTACATCCGCGCCGGCATGACCCATCTCGCAGCCGACATTCGCCTCTCGGCCGTCGAGATTCTCTCCTGGCTAGTCGACGTCGCAGGGTCAGAAGTCGTCTCTTGCGCCGGCGCCTGGATCAAAACCATCAACTGCTTCCTGTCCATCCTAGGCTGGCACACGGAGGAATCATCAAAATGGTCCTCGAGTCGTGCCTCGTTCGGCAAATCCGGAAGCCAGGGAAAACCAATGATTAAAGTCCTCTCGGGTCTAGCTGTTTTCCTCAACGCAGGAATCGGGAAACCGGAAGAAGACACCGTCATGCAGTCCGACGACGAGCAGGTTCCAACCGGTGTTTCGAATTGGGAATTTCCTCTCTGCCAGACGAACCAGCATATGATTCCTCAGTCATCGACACCTTACTCGTATCTGAATTTGTTCGGGCAGCCTCGCGATGAGGAGGGTGAGATGTATGAAACCCGTGAGGATCGGTATCGTGTTTTCTCCAATCGGTTCATGAAGGCTATCGAGCGGGGCGTGGAGAATGCGCGCAAGGAGGGAGGAGAGCTTGGTCGGGCTTCTTCTGGTGTGAATAAGGTATTGAGGGAGGCTGTTGCGTATGGGCCGGGGCCGTGAAGTGGTCTGGTCTGCAGCTGGTTGACCTGAATTCCGAGTTCCCACCGGTCGATCAACACTCATTACGATGACATCGGCTTTATAGTGCCTCTACTACAGCTACGAGGCCGCCTGCAAGTATGGCAAGCTTTCGCTGTATCTCACCGACTTGGCGACGTCTCTTGCCGGGCAAGACGCTCGTCGTGCCAGAGCGTTTCCCCCTTAACAGCCACGAGGTAAAGAAGCCTCAACGAAGCTTATGGCCGCGTCCAAAGCCATTGGACGCAATCTTCTGTTGGCGGAGAGTCGTCAAATACCATTCCAACTGCATCTAGCAGCTACTGTCCTTGCCGACAGTCTATCTGTACGATAAACTCAATACAACAAACATGCTATACATCACTTCAACTATATTCTCTACTTTACCTAATCAAGACATGTTGCTATACTAAGCCCTTCCCCTTCTCCCCC
Source organism: Aspergillus wentii DTO 134E9 (assembly GCF_001890725.1). Lineage (NCBI taxonomy): Eukaryota > Fungi > Ascomycota > Eurotiomycetes > Eurotiales > Aspergillaceae > Aspergillus > Aspergillus wentii. The sequence goes on from NW_024467833.1 coordinate 278,188, forward strand.
ACCCCCTCCCTCACCCTCTGCATATTCTCCTGACTATCCCCCGAAACATCACCAACCCCCACCCCCTCAACTTCATCGTAAACATCCTCCGCCATAACCGCCCTCTCAACCAACGCCTCCCTAACCGGAAACCACCACGACAAACCCACATACACAAAACTCGTGGCTACAAACCCCAAAAGCCACCCAAACTGGTACGGATGAATTCCCACACCAACATCGATATGTGTATTCACGGAATTAATCAACCCGGGTAGGTTTGGCGCTACGCCAACAAGGAACGCGACGATCGCGCGCCAGTTCACGCCCCAGCTTGAGTAGCGGTATGTTTCGTTCCACGGCTGATATAGAGCGAGGGTGTCGTATTTCTGGTTTTTGATTATCCAGAAATCCCACATCATTATTGCCGCTATCGGGCCGAGGAAGATGGCGTACGCAGACATGAAGTTGAGAAAGTTGCCAGCCGATGCGAGGATCCTCCAGGGGACTAGACACCACGACAGTAAAGCGCAGAGAACCTGGCCGCGCCGGATATTCATGTACTGTGGTGCGAGCGCGGTGAAGTCGTTTGCGGCGGAGATGGAGTTTGCGGAGATATTCCCGCCCATGGAGGCGAGGGCGAACGAGAAGGCTGCGAAGAAGCGACAGGCTCGACTGGACCAGTGGCTGATTAGCACGAGGGGATCCCACATGTCGCCGCCGTACCGCGCTTGTCCGGCTGATGAGGCTGCGATGCCGATGAATGAGATGAATGTGAAGACGATGGGTAGCATGGGGATGTATAGAAGTTGCCATTTTGGGCTGACGCGGGAGTAGCGAGAGAAATCAGACTATACATGTCAGTTCAGTTCACCCTCATCCATACCTTCAAAGTGGAAGAAGTCAAACCTGATTAACACTCAACGTAGCATAATTCCCCAGTACAGAATTCATACTCCCCAACCACAACCAACTATAACTCGCCCCCTTAACCGTCACACTCTGCTCAAACATCCCCCCTCCCCCCTCCGCCACAAACGCCCACACCAGAATCGCAATCCACGAAACCGGCACCACAACCGACTTGACCACAAACACCCAGCGTAACTTATCCGGATGCAAACACAGAAACGGGAACTGCACAAGCCAGAAAATCGTATACGCCACCATCCCATTCGTCGTGATCCCCTGGTTGGCTGGGATGTCGTTCTTCAGGGACAAGAAAGACGGCCAGATCGCACCTATCATTACCCGGACTGCGTTGCCGCCGTTGACGTTCTGGATCGCGAACCAGAATACAGCGAGAATCACCCGCGAGATGATCGCGACGTAGCTGCCCCAGAAGCCCCAGCTGGCTCGCGCGATGACGGGGAAGGGGATGTGGTATTTTGCGCCCACGGCGCCGTTGGCTGCTATCACGAAGGATATGATGAAAAACGACACGGCCACGATTATCAGTGATTCGCGATAACTCAGTCCCACGGCCATGATGCTGCTTGCGAATTGCCAGGTTGCGGCGTTGAAGGCATCGGAGATCCAGTACGCTGGGTATCATCAGTTCACATACACACACTATATCAACCATATTCCATATATGTAATTTGTATAAATAATATGCATACCAACAATACTCCAAACGCCCCATTTCCTTAATCCGCGCGGAATCGGGTCCAGATCACGATTCGTCCAGCGCGCATTTCCCTCCGCAAACGCCGACTTGTGCTGGGTGACGCGCAGATGCGGTCTGTATTTCAGGTTCATGATTAAATTTCAATTCAATTACCTCTGGATTTAACCAGGGTATATTGAATGTAATAATTAGAGGAGAAAAGGAGATGAGGGAGGTCGGAAAAAGAAAAGAAAAATTGGCGCTATCGCTATGCAAGGAGGGCCTCGTTACACGGTGACATCAGAGACAACCTAATCTGTATGCATTCGAGGCCGAAAATGGAAGTGCAGATAATTCGAAGATATTGCGATGTTTCGATCGATGGATACGATGCGATACTGCAACTGCACGATGAGTATATAAGTTGCATTGCAGCCGTGGTCTGGACGATGATAAGCATGCCTTGATAAGGATCTGGCAGCTTCGAGATAGTCGCTGGCGGTGTTTATTGGTGAATTGGGATATCCCTGCATGGCTTGATAAGGATCGAGATAAAGACCGTCATCGACGTGATAGAATAGATATAAACAGAACTCAATTAATCTCATAGCTTCATAGACTTGCCAGTTACAGAGATAGCTAGCATGATCAGTCTGTATGTCCATGTCCATGTGCATGGCATAGATTACGCCTTCTCCCCAGGAAGACGCACATCCTCCCAACCCCGTCCATCACCAACATTCGACTCCCTGCCCACTCTCCGAATGCCCTTCCAATCATCCACATCCATCCATCCAATCCGCGCCATATTACCAAATCCACCAATCCAATAAACCTGGGTGACCACCATCTTCGCCCAGAAGCTCGAATGCGGCGAGCCCAGTTTATTCGGCAACCAGACCACCGCGTCCGGGTGCGAAGCCAGATAGCACTTTCTCAGCGCTTTCTCGGTGTCCTTGGGGATGGGTGTTTCAAACGGCTCTATGTATCCGAAAAGGGTTACGCGGGGTAGACTTGCGGGGCTGAGGGGGGCACCGGGGAAGAGGGGGTCAGTTTCATCGAGGTGCTCCCACCAGTCGAGCTCGAGACTGACATTGGAGCCGGCAGCGGTGTTTCTGAAGGTCGTGCCGACGTTCAGGGCGAGGAAGGTTGGGCTGCCATCTCCGCCGTTGCCGGAGGGGAGGGCCTCGTCGCAGTCGGCGGTGTATTCGCGGAGGCTGATGGATTGGCCCACGACTGGGGATGGGACGTGAGAAGCAGATTCGGGGAAGATGGTTGAGACAACGCCAGAGGTGGAGAGGGCGAGGAGACGGCGGGCCTGGAGAGTTGAGGTGAACCAGGATGGGATGCCGGGGAAAGCCGAGGTCTCTGCGTCTTGCTCGGTGGAGATATCATCCAGGGGCGATGAGAAGGGCGAGTTATCACCACTGCTCAGATGCACTTGCTCGCGTTTGGTATCCTCTGTAGTAGATAGAGGAACAGCTGTTGTCTGGAGGAATAGCTGGCTGAAAAGCACCAGCACAGAAAGGGCGGAGAGCGAGCGACCGTGAGCCATCACGAACGTCACTTTGACGGTGTTATGATTCGAGATAAAAGACGATAAATAACACTCTCAATACTGTCAAGTATCAGCCAGTCCAGACAGCAGAGTAATACACTATCTAACTCCAATCAGACTGATTTCAGAGAAAGCAAGAGAAAGCCAGAGTGAGAAGGGAGTGAGTCGTGAGGGGAAAAGAAAGGGAGAAGCTGGGAACAACCGATCCGATGACCTGATTATCTTATCTGATCCCACTAGCCCCAACCCAGCCTAGCCAAAACGGTCGCAACCACCCACCTCCCATCACATGACTCAAGTCACATGCTGTGAAATGCAAACATGGCATGATCCAAACTCCGTACTCCCTTGTGGATCACCGCCCAATCTTTCCTCCGGCACCGGCGCTTCTGCTTCCGGCCCTTCCCGGATCCATCCGACCGATTCCGGAACATTTATCCAGATACGGAAATAAATATGCTGCCTCAGGCGCCGAGATATGGATTGACTCACCGGCGACAAATGTTTCTGTGCAACGCCATCACGGCTTGCAGTTTGCATTTCGCCCCCCTCCCGCCCAATATGTGGTACTCGGCGGTGTGAGTCAGAGGTTGGCACGAGCGTCCTCATCCATGGATCTGTAGCTGGGATATACGATACCATACCACCTGAGAGAGGGGCGGGACAGGCAGCTATCCTCGTGGGGTCCCCCAACCGCCTGTATGGAGGCAGAGGCAACAAGGAGGTCAGCCCACGGGTCAGAAAAAGTAAAGATAGTAGACTAGATGTATGATGATGAAGCTGTCAAGGTCAAAAAATTATACTGTACTATTGGCTATCTTTGGATACATTTCCATAAACGCTGAACACCAGTCCCCCGTCCTTGGCTGCCGCAGCAGGGAGCACAAGGAATACACAAGCTGTGACTCAGAAAAAGAACCGTTGGGATTTCCAGCCGGCGAATCACCAGAGGGAGTAAAAATCAGTAATAAAGCACAAACACGAAGAAACAAGCCGACCGTTCCCGCCACACTCCGTTTCACAACTGGTAACCGATGGTAAATGTAGAGACAAGGAAAATAAAAAGTTAAAAGATCGAAAACAGTAACTCGCAGGGACAAAAGGCCACCCTGGAATACATCATACACGAGTGGGCTGTCAAAAAGACAGAAAACCACTGCACACAGTGCAACAACGTCGGCAGAGATCAATGCAGGCTTCCCCCGTCCTAGATTCCCATCAACAGTAGGGTATATACACAAGACAAACACAAGAAAAAGAATAGCGTCCTGGAGAAGACCTAAAAAAGAAAACAAAACTCCAAACAGAGTTCTTCACTTTTTGTTTCAACCAGTAGCCTGCATCTTCTCTCTGCCGCGTATGAAATCAGAAAAGAAAAGGTTCTCGCTCGACGAGATCAGAGGATGTGAGGAAAATTAAGCAGTAGCTAAACTTTTCCTTTTCTATAACAAGCGGAAACAAAAAGAAGAGAAAAGAGAAAAAAAAAAAAAGAGTACAGATTCCGTAGTAGGAAAGGTAAGACCTAGCCCATGTACTCTACCCGCATGCCCGGGTTCAAGGCAATCTTTCTGGCTTCACTCCCACAGCAAGCACGCTTCATGCCTGCCGGTCCAGACAGCTGGGTGCTGAGGTTAAGAGCACCGACCTGAGAGGCCGGGTAAGGCTGGGAGCAACTCGGGTTGGGGATCAGAAAAGAATTAGCGGTGTTGCCATCAGGCAAAACACCGCCTTCACCAGTACTGAGATTGATCAAGTGGCGCACTTGATTCTGGAGAAGAGCATCTTCAGAGTGTGTCCGGCCACGCTTGCGGCATTTTCGCTGTTCAGTTCCTGGCTCAGATGTCATGTACGGACGAGTACCTGCACCAGAAAGATCACAGAGACTTTGAGCTGCCTCGCGAGTTGATGTTGTCATATCGGCGGGAGTTGCCAGCGAGAAGTTGGACAGGTCAAATACCTGGCCCAAGGGACCGGTATATGACTCGGGGGAGCTGTAGACCTCGCCGTATGAAGTCTCATCAATAGGTGAAGCAATAGCCAAAGGCTTCCGGCTCTCCTTCATGGAGTTATTGGTGCATCGAAGAGTGGCCTTGACAGCCAGGCGAGGCTGAGAGGGCGCGCAAGTTCCCGATGCGTTGGAGGAGACGGAAGAGGACCTCGAGGAGCGGGAGGACAGGGTTGAAACATCCGAAACCATAGACTCCGGAGACGACGCAGATGAAGTTGAACGGGCCAAAGAAGATCGACGGACCGCGGCCGGGTAACCATCGTATGTACCAGCCTTCGGGCAGAACGAGAGCGGGCGCTGATCAAGGGTTGACCGCGCCATGCACATGTTCTGCGCCTGGGACATGGCAGCACAGATAGAAGGCCTGCGAGATCCATAAGCGCCAGCACTCACGGCAGGAGTGGTGGCAACTGTCGATTGAGGGGTCATCTGAGGCGTAGGAAGCATGGAAATGCGCGGCAAGGATGGGAGAGACTGGTTGGAGTACTCCATCCGTGCAGTGGGCTCCAGAGCGACTGGCATCCGTCGGGTTTGCTCGTGAACCGAAGGCAAGCTAGGAGGCTCGTATGTAGACATGTGGTGGGGAGACGGCAAATCCGCTGCCGGACCCATATCGAAGCTTCCGGCATTGGAAGGTGTCGCATACTCGGTATCAATGTTGTCCAGCTCGGGGGTAAGCTTAGGGATGACCGATTGCCACGACAGGCCTTCACTAGTAAACATGCTCCCGGCACCAGGAGTATACTTCAGGACGATGTCCGTCCAACGCTGGAAAAGAGCTTCGGTGATGTGGAGTTTCCAACCCACTGCTTCGAGGAACATCAACTCGTTCTGGTTGATCTCGAGCGTGTTGAGACCGGAGATCTTGCTCCAGGCGCGGGCGGAGTAGTTTCGGTCCTGAAGGTACTTGGATGCGAGGATCAAGGCGGAAAGAAACATGCGACGACCGCACTGCATGGCCCGGCAAACCGGTTTCTCGTCCTTGGTCGAGTCGGAGTTGGGCACATGCGGCTTGATCTTAATGAGATAATACAATGCGACCTGCAGAGTACTGTAGCTAGTTCGAGACCGGCGAAGGGTCTCTTGAATAAAGGTGCGAAGGGGCAAAACACCTTTGCACCCAGTAGTAGAGTCACTACGGAGCGCCACTGCCGACAAGGGCCAGATGATTTCGACAATCTGGGACGCGGTGTCTTGAGAGAAAGCTTAGTCCCGGGACGCGAAGCCACCATATTTGACAGGAGGCCACTTACCGACAAGGTTGTCAACGAAATTTACTTTCCGCTCCGATTGACGCATCAAACAGGGCGGGGGTCGCGCGCAAGGAGCGCCGTTGGGCTGAGCAACATAGGTGTTGGTACGGCGAGGATGCCTGCGCAACTCAGGCGCGACCGCAGTGTCAGCATGTTTGGGCACACTCCCCCTCACACAGCTTCGTGGACCATTTAAAACAGGCAAGCCTCTTCCTGCCAGGGACTCACTCTCATTTTCCCAGATCACATCCACCGGGTTCGTGGAGGTCGATGAGATGGAACTCTGGGCATCTAGGGAGAAGACAGAGGAGGAAGAGGAAGATGCGGAGGAGGAGATCGAAGAGGCATAGGGGTGCGCATGAGATGCTTTATATTGAAAGCTTGGGTTTGAGTCTTTCAAACCCAAGACGTCCATCCCTGACATATCCGAGATTGTATCGAATTGTAGACCTGGAAAAGTATTTCTCGAAAGGGCGGAGATTCCAGATATCCAAGCAGATCGAGAGAAGCTCGCACCAAGTGTTTTTAATTCAAAAACCGGATATGATCGAAGCGGATGGGCCGATTTTTAAACCGTGATATTGTCAATTTAACCGTTGTGCAAGTAACCGTAAACGAGAAGCCGATAGAACAAATGCCGTCCTTGAATCGCAGGCGACGGCAAGCCTTATTGGAGAAAGTTCGCCAGCTTGTCAAGTTAAGATAGTTGGCGAAGGAAAGGTAGGTGGGTTAGGGTAAGCTATTCAATACAGGTGTAGTGAATAGCAGAATAGATCAGAACGCGAAGGATATGGGTATCAAAGAGGTAGTAGACGTGTAGAGGAGGGGGGTATAAACGTCCACGGTTCCGATCACCGTTTGTAGAGTCCAGGTGTAGATCAGGCCGAGAGAGGAAAGCGGATGAGGCAGGTAGAGATCCTAAAGAGGGACAGGTATATCGACGTCACTCTTCAAGAAATAAAAGACTAGTTGTAGTGGATCTGATGTTCAGACAAACAAAACAGTCTTCTCGGAGGAGGATCGGAGATCTGAGGCCAAGGATTCTGCAACACGGGCGATCGGAACGACAGCGATGGAATCAACAAGGTACATTGTGACTTTGACGTATGAGGGGGGGTTATATATCAACCGATCGAACGGCGAACTGACTAGCAAGCAGGCAGTTGACTGATGCTTGTCCAGGCAGTCAGCGGTTTATCGGTGACTAGGTGGGAGGCAGGTAGCGGAGGCAAGCGGTTCGTGAGCAGGCGCGACTAGGCTGATGGTGCGAGAAGACGAGGATCGAGTCAGCAAATCAGTCAGAAGTAAAGAGGATGCTTTTTGTGTCTTCTAGCTAGTCTGTATGACTCCTACTCCGAAAACGCCAGCAAGCGGGAACCGAGGGAACGCTGCCTGGTGACTAGTATTTTGCGGAGGGCGGAGCAACAGGCAGTGACTAACGGAGGGGGCGGTCCAGTCAAAGAGCCGGGATCAGAAGGCAACTTGTAAGATAGCACAAGGGCCAGTGGAACAAGAAGCAGGAAAGGATAATAATGAGGGATGAAAAGAGGCGAGGATTGGGAAGAGTGGGAATGGTTACTCACCCGTACCTGTGGCAAAGAGAGTGGCGGAAAATGGGCGAAAACAGAGTCACAGAGAGAACGGACGCAGGGACACTAGTTTTTTTCTGCCAAAAGGCAAAAAAGAAAGGGAGCGGAAGAAGAGGCAGGTGGCGGGATCAGGAGGGGAGAGAGAATGAGGAGATATGACTCTTCAGTTCGTCTCGTCCTTCTGATATATGATTAAAGAAGTAAAGAAAGAAGAAGACAGCGTGATAGGGGGATATTCAGACTGGAGCAGAGAGGCAGGGCGGGTTAGTAACGATCGGGAGCAGACTGGAGACGGAAGCGGATAGTATGACTATGAGTCTTCCGATTATACTATCTTTATCTTATAATTTTTTTTTATAGAGGATATTGATGATAAATGATAATAATAATAAATGATGATTGTATCTTACCTGAGCTACTATCCACTGGATTTTGATGTCTGATGTCTGTTCTTTATCGTGTTCTCCCGACAAATGACTCAGGAGATGCCAACAAAAAAGACAGACAGGCAGCAAAGAAGAAGACGGTGAGGTTGGGAGACAAAATCGAATATCATATAAAAGAAAATAGAAATAAAATCAGATGCAGTTTTAATGTATAGGAGAATTAATCGCAGTCCTCTAGAAGAGGCAGGCCTCGATAGGTCGGCAGTTCATCTTTGCGACGTCGGAACAGAGGAAAAAAGAATCATGCAAAGGGGGTGGGCGCCAGTACATTTTTCTATTCTACGCCGACTGTTCATGCAGCACGACGACGACTGGAGGGACAGACTGCGACTCTATTTTCTAGCTGCTAAACCCAACCTGCAGCATCGGCCAGTCGCCCTCGTTCCTTGTGCCGCTTCTGTCCGGCTTCAACCAACCACCTCTGCCCGGGACGCCACTTGAAATTTCTGCTGAGGCAGTGACAATCTCGGTGTCCGTCTACAGTCTACGCAGTAGACTGTATGCTCTAGAGTAGACTGTAGACTGTAGACTGAATAGTCTTCTGAATATTCTCATCTTCGTATTACTATTCTCTAGTCTCTCGATCTCGACTGTGTCTTTCATCAGATAATGGTGGATTGTGCTGAAGTGGACCAGATGGGTCATTTTGGCCCAGGCAGCAGAAAAGACCGACTTTCGAGGGAATTCGACCATTCAGAAGCGCCGATTACTAGATTATAATTTGACTACCAAATGAGATGCTGTCTAGTTATACAGGCTAAATCGTTTCTCTCCACAATATTCCTGACTTGACGAGTTGTACAGACAAGACCGTGTACAAAATGCAACCCAACAGCATACATAACTACCAAAGAAAAGCCAAGCTGTCATCGTAGAAAAAGGCGGTAGCTCGGTGTGCGACCGTCACTCCGTACCGCAGGACAGTTGTACTGTACATTAGTCCCATTGTCGATGATGAATAACCTCGTTCTTCCAGAACCCTACAGGAATGGCTTGCTCGATTTCGATGCAGCCTGTCAGATCCCAACCTTTGCCACCGTCGACGTTTCGAACAGCTTCTCTGTAGGCTGTTCAGTCCACATGAACATCATCAGCGTCATGATATTCACGCATCATCATCATAACTAATAATACAAATCCTGTCTAATAATAATGATACCTAACGACTCCGCCCTGTCGAGTCATTTTTCCCTTCGCCACGCTGTTTCTTCTTCTTCCGGTTTAGCGTCCTGGGTCGCTCTCTGACCAATCCCACACAAGCCTTTTTCCCCACGATCCGGTGGGCGCTGATTGGCTGGCGGTGTGTGATCGGCAGTCAGAGTTGCCTGGCACGAGTTCGCCCCCGCAGAAACACGCAGTTGTGTCGATTGTCGTCACCGATCATCGTGTGCTGTGAGGCTGGACAGCCTGAATACCCAGGCTGGAGTGACTCATGATGGAAATAGCAAAAAAACTATCAATAGACTTTGCAGGGTACCAAAAGTACCACTACTGGTACTATGTATGTGGGAAGTCAAAGTAGTTATCTACCGTGGTAGGAGAGTATGCAAGTTAAACTCACCAATAGTATCTATACAAGACGCTCAAAAATGGTATCTATCTTCCTGGAAAGAAGAAACACCCAGTCTTGCCAAGTGCTGCACCTGGATGGAAATGGTGAAACATCCAGGAAGACAAAAGGATGACTGATGATGTCTATCTGACTAACCTTCATTCCATATTACCTGAACATCATACCTATACTCTAATCTACAAGAGCAGAGATATCTTAGCATATCTTCACTCTATAAAATACAATAACTACTTAAATGGTTATTCTAGATAGCTGTCTTAGTCCTACCTACTAGTAATCCACAACCACAGTACAAGCAAACATTCAAATCCCACCCATACAACAACATACAAACACACCCAGGCAGCCAGCAGGCAAACATCTCGTACTTTCCAACCGATAGGCCGATAAATGAATGGTGTTCTTTGTCCAACCATCTAAATCCTGCATGCTGCCTGCAGAGCTAATGCAGTGTGTCCTGTGGATGGGAAGAGATTTTAAAGGTCTCTTTCTCTGACAGGGGTAAGATTGAACTGGCTTTAGTCAGATTGAGGGGTTGAGGGAGGTACTTTTGTAACTATCTTACAAAGAAAAGAATAAAGATGACTGTGGATGTAGTGCAGAGAAGAGTAGTTCACATGATGATTTATGCATGTAGGTGGATGCGTTTTATTAATGGTTGTAAATCTAGGCCTTTCACTCTTTTGGGGTGGTTCTTTTGTCTTGCTGGGTTGGTATTCTGACTGTTTATTGTAAGCGGTTGTCGGTTCAGTAAAAGTATTAAAATTAAGCGATAGAAAGATTGCAGTACACTCGTAGATGAGCATACAGGGCCCGCAGACTAGATACAATCCAGACATATCAGTCTATTAGACAAGGACCTGAAGCCACTCAGAGACTAAGAAATCTGCATTCAACCGGGTATTATATGCCACATAATATTCACACAAAAGCACCAAACCCCCCAACCCCTCAAAGGTTCCTATCAGTATCATCTAGACCTCACCCCCGCAGAACCACCAGCCGGATGCGTCGCATCCTGCACAACACACAGCAAGTACTTCCTATCCGGCACGACGACAATCTCATGCTTCTTCGTCCGCAGCCGAAGCAGCTTCACCTCGTCGTCTTCTTCCTTTTCTTCTTGTCCCTCGCCCTCGCCTTCTTCGCGGGGATGGCCGTTTTGTGCGCCTTCGGCGCCGGGAATTTCGTGTTGGTTATGTTGGTGGGTATTGTTTAACGTAGCGGTGGTAGTGCTGGGTTTCGTGCTAGCACTGGCGCTGGCGCTGCCCCCATCCGTAGGGTGCGAAAGCGACATGCTCAACTCCGACGCACTAGATACAAACGCAAAGATGTGCGCTGCCAGCGCCTCAGCCTGCGATGGCTGGTACGGTTGCTGGGGGTGGTTCGGTGGGGAGGTAGGTGTCTGTGCTTGAGCTTGAGCTTGTGGTGTCGTCGGCGTGGGTGTAGAAGGGGCGGATTCAGAAGAAGGGGATGTAATCGACGACGGCTCGATGGTGGAGTTCGTCCCCGAATGTGTGCCGGTGCTGTTTTGGGCGGGCTTGGGTCCTATTGACTCGGGGGTGGCTAGGAGACCCGTGCTTTGGATGATAGAGCCATCTTTGCGGGAGAGGATGAAGGTGGATTGCACGCCGGGGCGGGATGTGAGGTGCGAAAGGAGAGCGGTTACATGTTGTGGGATCTGTTGGTTCTGGATCTGTTAGTTTTCTTTCTTTTTCTTTTTATTTGGACGATACACTCGTAGAGCAGAGTGAAAGCAGTGGACATACCGCTGTTGTGTGCGCCATTCTGAAGAACCGCGGGGGTGGTGGTGAGAATGTGAAACGGGTGTCGGTCGAGTCTCGAGGTATGTGGGCGGTGGTGACTGTTAGATTTATTTCATTTCAACACCTCCAGCGTCGCAGCTTGATCGTGTATGCTGGTCTCGAGTTTATCCCCCGCCAATGTCTGTTTCTTGTGGTTGTTTTGAGCTGTTGTTCTGTTGTCAACCCAACAACAATCAGCTCAGCGGTTTGGATCCGATGACTAAGCAGTCTGTGTCAAAATGGTCAGATCGATATTCGATGTTTTACGATTTTATAGAGTAGATACGGAGTCAATATTCGATATTGGTTATTTTATTGGGTATATTTCATATTATACATTAATAGACCAATGTCGAAACATTGTCTACTGAATTTCCAAGTCAATACAAAGCGGAAACATATATATAGAGGTCAAATTCGATCACAAGATCAGTATAAAAAAAGATAAAACAGATGGTATCATATGAGTGAAAACAACACCCAAAAATGAGAGACAAAAGAATGAAACATAAAGGTTAGAAAATATTGCATGAGAAAGGTTATGAGGTCAGTCACAGTATCATGGTCAGTCAGAGAAAGATATGTAAGTCATAGAAAAGAAAGAACGAGTATTCGAATGAGTGTCGATAAGCAAAAACAAGTATATGCACGCAAAAAAAAAATCATTTAATCAATTCTGTGCAGGTTGGGTTGCCCCGGGTCCGTTGGGTACATCTAATGTCCAGCCAAATTCAAACCCCGCGATGATGTCCTCCAGTTCCTTGAAGTTGGAACCTCTAGAGCTCGTGGTGGCGGTACTGGCTCGCGGTCCATTGTTCCGAGATACATTCCAACCAGCGGGGCCTGAAGAGCTGCCCATGCGCGATTGCTTGCCCTGTTCAGGGATTGTCTCTTCCACTGGGGAAGGGGTCGTCGTAGACGAGAAAGATGTTCCGGTCGCCGAAGAGGCAGTAGATGCAGACACTGACGTGGAGGTAGACATTCCCAACGCATTTTCATCCTTTCCTCCTGCATCCAAAGCTGCAGAAAGAGCAGCCTGAAGAATCTTGTTCTGGCGTTCAAGCTGGGCAATGCGGCTTTCCAGCAGCTTCACTGTGCGTGCATGGCTAGCCTGGGAGTCTTGAGAGTGCAACGACTGCGGTGATGACTTGTCGAAGGTGGGATAGGATCGGTCTCGAGGTGTCGAGGGGCTGCAAAGGGGGTTCGAGGACGAGGCCTTTCTTACGCGAGGCGCAGCGTGCAAACTATCTGCGTCGAGTCCAAGTCCTGGCTTCTGCTTTCGGCGACTGCTCTTGGGGCGAGACCGATACTCCTTGGAGTGCGCTCCCATGCACTCGTCATCCGAGGATGGAAGAGCACAATCTAATTGTTCAGGCTTTTCTTCGTTGTGCACCCGTTCGTGGCGGAGACTTGCACTTCGTGTGCTGCTGCTTCGACCAAGCCGAGAGGGAGGTGAAAGCTCATTTTGCTTGTTCGATGCCGTGTTCGAGGCGATAGGAGAGGTGCAATGCCGCTTGTCGTTAGAGCGTGCATTGAAGTAGTGTGCCGGTGGGTCTGATGGAAGAGAGGAAACAGGGGGAGGAGAAGGTAAGCCCGAAGCAATGGGCTTTTGCACACATCTATCGACATCGGTTCTATCCTCTCCACTGCGTCTCGGAAGAGGCGGGGCTTCGCGGTTCTTTGGGAAAACTTCTGTCCGTGGACTCACTTGGGAGTCAAAGGACTGGCGTGTCTCCTCGCCTCGAGGACTGTCCGAGCCCGTCAAATACAGGCGACTCGCAGACAGGTCTTTCAACTTGAGTGCACGAACCCTCTCTGCCCGGCTCTGGCGCATCCTCACCAGAGGGGGCGACTCAGGTGGACTCGATGTTGACTTGGGAGGCTGCTTTTCTTGAGCTCCAGACCCAGGTGCCTTATGTTCGCCTTGTGCCTCGGAAGGTGCTGATCCTTTGGACGAGCGGGGGCGGCTGTCCTTTTCTGGAGAAGAGTTCTTTGGGAAGCCTCGCGGGGAAGGGAGCGGAGAAGGAATAGAGGGTGGTGGTGTTGGAAGGTCTGAGGGACGGACAAGGGCTTGATTCGGTCGTCTGTTTGAGTTGGCTTTCTTGTCCTGGGGAGGATGGGCAGACGCCGACCCAGGCAAAGAGGGAAGAGGCCTCATAGGCGCCGGAAGAGGGAATGCATTGATTGCACTCATTTGCAAGGAGGTAGGTCGACTTTTGCTTTTGGGTGGGGGCATTTGGTCTGCGGGCTTGGTGGGAGACTTTGCCGACGCGGAGGAAGAAGAGACGGAGCCATTTGGTTTTGGGAAATCATCAAGGCTTGGCCGAGTACTGGATGGCTTCGAGCCGGCATTGCTCGACTCTGCAGTGGCAGATGAGGATCCTTGCTGAGAGTCTGGACCAGGAGGAGCATTGGGGATAGGCAGACGGCAGTTGGAGATGCGCCATGCTGTCTTGCTTGACATGCGGGGAGGGAGGGTGTCAGGAAAAAGTTTCAAAGATGGGGCAGGGTTCGGGTGGTGTTGCACGACAGGGGAGGTAGATGTCTTGCCCTTGGAGGAGGATTCGCCTTTCGGCTCATCTGCTTTCTGTTCTTGGTTTGTGTCCTGCATGGTAGGTTCCGAGTTGTCATTTTTGTTCACTTGAGGCTTCTCGACCGGAGGTTTGGTATCAGATGTGCCATCGGAGGGAGTGACATTGTCATCACTGACATGATCTTCAGCTTCAGAAGCAGCAGAGGACTTCCCTTTAATAGACTTGTGCTCAGTTGAATCAGCGATTTGGTTCGGTTCGGAAAGGGGCTTGTCTGGGGTCTGTTCGTTGACTGGGTCACATTGGGTACTGGTTGTCTCTGGTGGTTGATAAGGAGGGGGCTTTGTATCCTCGAATTGGGCTGCAGCCTCGACGAGGCTGTTCAGTTCACTCAGATCGAGCGACGACAGACGGCCTGTCGAGTCCTGTGTACTCTGCCTCTCCAACCATGGCTGTCCGATGCTTTCCACATCCCGCCTGGAGCTAGACAACATGCTGAAGTTGGAGATGGACCTGGAGCTATCCAAGCTCTTCTTGGGTTCTGACTTCTTCTTAACGGGGGCCTGGAGGAAGCCTTCTCGCTGAAGGGCACGTAGATGACGATGATTGTCTTCTTCTTTGGATCTGGGATCAGATTCTTTTCTTTGTCTCTGTGCAAGCTGTCGAAGCCGCCGATGACCGGCTTTAAGAATGTCGCGAGCTCCATTAGACTGGGATTGTGGGGGGGCATTGTGCGTTTGGAGATAGCGCATAAGCTCAGCGACGTTTTCGTTCTTCATCGGGTTATCTGGAGACCCAGGAGGGCAAGCTTGATGTCCCTCGTTGGTATTGTTGGTGGTAGATGAAAGGAATTGCTGCTTCGAGGACGAGTTGGCCATGCTGTATTGTTTCCGTTTCGACAATGGCGGACTGGGCCGGCAGGTTGGGACAATGGGGCTTGGTGCAACTCGACTCTCATGCAACTCGGTCCACTGATGCATAAGGAGACAGGCTGGAGCTTCAGCCTTTGGAGGTTCAAATAGATCCGCAAGGAAAATGAGACGTCAGCATTGATGGCGGTGAGGTCGGAAGAAACGTATAAAATGAGCGACAGGAAAGTGATATCAAATTTTTTCGTTTATTTGCCTGGTTCGAAGGTTTGCCAGTCAATATAATGTCCGTTCCCGAATGTTCTCCAGTTGCCCCTTACCAGTAAGATGTGACTCGAGGTGCTGATGGGGCATCAAACTATCAATGCAGTATGACTAGGATCGGAAGGTGATCATGCAGGTAGACAAAAGAAAATATTGGGACCGAAAGGGGACATGGCACAATGCAGTATGTACAAAAGAGTGCCACTATATGTATAATGTTGCAGGAAAGCCTGAATTGAATTGCATTGCACCTAAAGAAGAAAAGAGAAATCGAACCCAAGGAGCGAGAACCCCTCGGTTTAAAAGTTTTGGATGGAACTGAATGAATCGAGCTGTCATGTCCCTACTTTGGCTGGGTCATCCTTCCTAGGCCTGACGGGGCCCCAATGGTATGCAGGAGTCTTTTTTTTTTTTTTTTTCTTTCTTTTTTTTTTCTTGTCCCCTCGTCACCGGCAAAGAGAAAGAGAGGATTATCGATGGAGATAGAGTTGAATCTAGGCAATCCACCAATCTCCATGCCAGTAAGCCTGCGATGCTCCACTGGGGAGGGGAGAAGGGCAACAACGGGCAAGCAAGGCTAGTGGATCCATTATTTGACCTAACGAAAGTGCAAAAAGGGAAAGAAAGAAAGAGCAACAAGGGAAAAAAAAGTGGTCCAAAGGAGAAGAAAGTCAGAAAGGAGTCGCACTGTCCAGTCGGTGGCTTCATAGGGCGATCCGGCGCGCTGACAGTAGTTCGTTTCTTTTCGATCGGGGGCAAAAATGACACACCGTTCCAAGGCCCAAGTGGGGATTTGGGTTGTGTATTCTTTTTTGTCCTCTTGAAAATCAACAGACTATTTGCTCGGAATGACGGACGGATCAAAGTAGCGTCAGTTGGGGTGGATTTTCATCAGCCATGGATCTGTCGTAGGGGTATTTTTATTATTATTCCTGTCAGTTGCGCGCGGATCGTGTCTGGTCTGGTCTGTCTCAGTCTAGCAGTTGGTCGGCCCTGAACAAAGAAAAAGTCCTCTTTCGACTCGAGTCTCGACTATCGCGACTATCGCGCCGGACCCATCTTGTCCTTGGGGCCTTGTGTGACCGTGTAACTATTCCCCCCCTCCCCCTCTTTTTTCTCCTCTCTATCTCCTTGAGGGGACGGATTGCCTGTCCCTGCCGACACTTACACGCAAGGGATAAACGCTCTCCCAACCTACACCGTTCCAGTGGGATGACTCCTTGAGTTTCGAGATGAGACTATGATGAGGTCAGAGATGTGAGGTATCACCACGCAAGTCATTGTGGGATGGTGTCATGGGTGGCCCTAAGATGGGCTGGACTGATCAGGAGGAGACGAGAGCGACAGGGAGCGGCAAGACAGACGCAGACGAGCGATCGTTGCAAAGTTAGCGTCTGGAGGGGAAGCAGATGGTGACGATCCGAAATTGCAATAATGTGACAGAGATAAAGAACAATGACAGCGGGAAGAGGATGGAGATGGAGACGGTCGAGATGGAAGAGTGGAGGAGGAGGAGGAGGAGAGAGAGACCCAGAAGCGTGGATCAGAGAGGT
The DNA here is from genome assembly GCF_001890725.1 of Aspergillus wentii DTO 134E9. Classification (NCBI taxonomy): domain Eukaryota; kingdom Fungi; phylum Ascomycota; class Eurotiomycetes; order Eurotiales; family Aspergillaceae; genus Aspergillus; species Aspergillus wentii. The sequence continues at coordinate 295,225 of NW_024467833.1, forward strand.
GGAGATTGACAGGTCCAAAGCCACAGAAGCGTGAGAACAGAATAGACTAACTACAGAAAAGGAGACTTACGAGTGGAGATGTCAAGATAGTAATGATGATGGTAATAATAATAATAATATATTAATATAATTAAATCCTAACTTGACACTGACATGGACCGTGTTGAATATTGAAGACACAGCTTATGACAGATGATCTACCGCGGCAATATCACATCCAACCGTCAGAAACAGGGTAGAGTATAGCAATAACTACCCAGGTAACGAGTCAATAATTCCTGCTCGGGTATTTTGCAAGATTTTCACATTCTTATTATGGACCTGGTGGAGCCTGGTTATCATCTAATTCTCACTTATGTATGTTGATGCAACCAGCCCAAAAGAACCCAGCAACATCCCGTGTTGAGAAAAAAAAAAAAAAAAAAAGAGGAGAAACTAGAAAGCAAGAGAAGAGAACAGATAGATGGGAATATCCTCATCTCCTCATCTTCATCTTCATATCGTCAATTCAGCTCATCTGCAGAAAGAGACACTAGGAAGATAGTTTCTCTCCTTGCATCCACCCCTTTTACGAGGATAGCATACATGAACTAGTGAAAAATCTCCGGCCGCATGCATCAATTGGATATTATTCTTTCCCCCCGTGTTCTTCATAGCTGAACTGGAATAAAAAGTAAATAAAAAGTAAAGAACAAGAAGAGAATAAGCAAAAAGTACGTACAGTGACTCCGTGGCAATATAGCATCTCCACCACAGAACAAATCCGCTTGATAGATACGATATCCACGCCAACTCGTCAGAAAAAAAAACACTCTACATCGATCCTACGATCTCATGGGCCCATGAGTTCGTCTCTCGATCGATTTGCCTACATATCGGGCCTTCTCCCAAGCCATTGACGTTTTTCTGATCGATTCTCCCCAGATTTTGCATTCTGATTCCTGGCTCATATCAATCTCGATATACACACAATAGTATACAGAACAGAAAACACCCCAGCGACGCGAATACATTCAACATCATTGACTCATATTGCAATCCAATCCAGCAAGTACCTTGGACTATCCTCAGACCGCTCAGCTCGAAACCTGTTCATGCTAAAATGTCTAGTCCATCGCTTAGTTGAAGATCCGCAACACTACCAGCACAGACACAACGGACGGTAGAAGAAAAGATTCCTTCGACCCACTGCGAAAAGTGACAAACTGACAGCGACGGGAGAAGTCTTATCGCCGTAACAAAGTCTATGCTCTCTGCTAGTCTGATAGGATGGCACTCCTCCTATCTTTGACATTAACGCTTTACCCGCCATCCTCGTCTACTACTATCTGCTGCTACAACCAAGTCCACCTCAAGAAATCCGGCACAATGGCATTCGGATCTTTCTGAAAAAAACCCGCCGCACTGGATCTATCTCTCCCCCTCTTTTAACCCCGAGCCACTCTTGCACGCTGCAGTAGTCTAGCTCCTTTTCTTTTCTTTTCTTTTTTTGGCAGGATTCGCACGATGTGCTGGCAATTCGCAATTCGCAAACGCAATCGCCCTATCTGCCGGGACCAACCGTCTCTTTCTTTTTTCTTTCCCCCCCTATTTCCGGTGATGATACTCGGTATCGTGCAGATGGGCTGCGATGGGCTGAAGATTGTCTATGCGTACTATTGTCACATTGCCTATTCCCTGTAGCGCTCCATGGCGCAATGCTCTCAACTTCTTGAGGCATTATTCCTCTCCAGTCCTCTCGTCTCGTGTATATGACTCTATGGAGTGTGGATACCAGTCCGTTCTCATCACTGATCACCCCTAGACCCATCCCAACGGATGGGAACTAAAACTAGGACACCGGAAATGAGAGCAACCAACCAACCGCTCTCGGCCCCTCGGACATCTATCGTTCTTAGTTCTTACCGTCCTATTGACATTTCCCAGTCCTTCGGGTCGGGCATCCAAGAGTCTGGCTCTCTGATCGTCATCTGAAGAAACCCTGTCGTCATATTATCTATCTATCCATGAGCGAGATGGAGTACCGAACTTGGCGCGGGCTTTATTTCGTTGGGGGGATCGGGAGAATTCGTTCTTTATCACCCGTTTGTGGCCTGATTGATCAGATGGGTATTACGCGGAGGTGTGTCTTATACGATGTGTGCGACATCGAGGGAAAATTTTGGATACGATGGAGGATCAGGTGTGCTTTCGGGGAATTTTGTGATGATCGATGGCCGATGGTTCGAGTCGATGCCGATGGCGATGGTCGATCGATCAGGGGTATGTATGCACTGTACCGTGTAGTTATGGAGGTACCTAGGTACCTTGGGTGATGCCGATGGATTGGATGCATGATCTCGTCTCGTCTTTTTCAGATGGATAGAACCCTTGTGGCCAAATAGTCTGGCAAGTGGTTGGATGAGGTTGTTTGATAGGCTGCGTAGGTAGAATCTCAATGCAGAATCAGGATTATTCCCTCACTTCCTCTTTTCGAGTCATCCTTCAAGGCAACCGACACCTGTTACGTGCTTATCCTCCCCCTCTACTAGATCTTACAGATGGATCACTGAGACTAGTATAGTGTATACTAAATCACTCTTCATGTCACACCATTCCCCCTGACTCACCCAGAACAAGGGTATACAGATCCCACCATCTAGAACAATCACAGTTCCTCCTCAAATGTATACATGAATGATTCCTTCCGCTAAGGAGATATCAAATGACCCAAACGCCTTCCAATGCTTGGTTTATCCAAGTCCAAGACCCACTATCATTTCACGAGCCCCAACCCTTGAACAGAACTGTAGACATAACATGAAGAAAAGAGCCACCTGCAAGCAAGACGGCTTCATGCAGTACTCCGTAGAGTGAATACATAGCAATAAAAACAAATATAGAAGAAAAGAAATAAGATGAAGACGCTGATATGCATGCAATGTGATAGAGCCATGTATCGCTGATCCATTATATGGCTGGTGTTACGTTCCCAAAACAGTGAAACGTGGACGTATGCTCAATATCGACAATCGCGGCAATGCAATTTTGCAGTGGCAATATCATCTCCGTTTGGGTCTGATGAATGGATCGACCTCCTTCTTTTTGCGCATCGGCGGTGGGGGTCGCCCATTGCCAGGTTTCTGACCAGGTCGTGGAGGGATCTTCATGCATAGGTCAGTAAAAATAGTCCGCAAGCTAGGGGAATAGACTGGAGGAGATCGAATCCGGAAAAACAAGGGCTTGCACGTACATTTGTTGAACCTGGACCACCAGGTCCACTCGAAGGTGGTCCGCGGTTGAGAGGCGCATATGCCGGTCCATCGCGCGATGGCTTGACCAAATCCTGTGATATATTAGTTAGACTCCACAAATAGACAGCTGATTGAGTTTCTTACCTCTGTCACCGGAGGCGCATTGGCATCGATCTTGCGTCGTGGACCTTTAGGTGCGTTTGGAGGTCCATTCTGATCCGACTTCCGCGGCCGAGAGGGCTTGGGTGCTTCTGATTGGGGCGAATCCCCACGTTTGCGCTTGCTTGCGCCGTTGCTATTGTCGGATTTTGGCGGCTCAGGCTTTTTCGAATCATTTGCCGTAGTTTTGGTCGTGACCTGGATAGTTGGTACCTTGGGGTCATGCCCGCCAAACTGCCTGCTTCGCTGGCGCTCTGCCTTCTGCTTCTGGAGCTGTGCATAATTTTGTTCCTCTCGGGAAATTCTGAATTTTTCGGGCTTTGACAGAGGCTTGGTAGAAGTGCAACTGTGAGAAACGTGCCCGAACTGACCACATTCAAGACAGCGATCTGTTGTACAGCTAATCCGGGTGTGTCCAGAAGCTCCACATCTGTAGCACGTACCACGAGTGGCCTCCTTTGCATCAATATTGTCGCAGTTATGAGTCATGTGGGAGAAGCTTCCACACGTTCCACACATTCGAGTCTCGTCCAGTCCTGTAGGACCTCCTGATGGTCCCTCGGGTGCAGGCATGGGTGGTGTGCCTTTTCCAGGCGCAGAAACGGAATGAGGGGGGCTTACTGCTCGGTTTTCGAGAGAAGCAGAGGATGGCCGAGAAATGGATCCGGTTGACGGGGGCCTCGACGGAACCACGGCCCCCGTATCAGCCTCAGACATTTCGACATTTTTGTATCCAGTGAATTGTGGGCGCTGGAGCATCTTCAGCACATCGCCGTCGGTATACACATTTCTCTGCCGAGCGTTGGTAATAAGGCCATTCCAAAACTCGCCCTGCACGAGAGACTGTGAATTTCCAAGAACCCAAAGTGACGACTTGGCACGAGTCAAACCGACGTTCATACGACGGATGTCTGCCAAGAAACCAATACCCTTGTTCGAGGCTCGCACACAAGAGAAGATAATAACCTCACTTTCCCTACCCTGGAAAGCATCAGTAGTGTTGAAGTCCACCAGACTGAAAATGCTATTTCCATATCTGGCAGCAAATTGTGCTTTCATTTCTCTCAGTTGGCCCTTATAGGGAGTGATAATACCAATCTTTCCAGTGAAATTGAACTCGCGGAAATCCGTAATCAGACGCTCATAAAGTTGCATAGCCACCCGAAGCTCCGCAACGTTTATCAAAGAGTGCCCCTTTGCAGCGCTTTGGTGAAGTCCCTGGACATCAAAGAACCGGTACGGACTGAGTAACTCGCTTTGATGCCAAGGACGAATGCGAAGTTTATCCATGTTCGGTCCATCCTGAAGCTTGCCGTCATAGAATGCAGCGCTGGGGAATGCACTAATTTCTGGATGCATACGGTACTGGGTATCCAGCAAATGGACATCCTTGGGGTGATTGGCCTGCATTCGAACGAACAAACTCTGTTCATACTGGAAACGCGAAGCAACTTTGGACAAGACGGTAGGCGGCAGCTGTTTCGGATCTCCGACCAGGATACATTTCGAACACCCGTATTTGAGGGGAATGAGCGCGCTCAATTCAATCGATTGTGCTGCTTCATCAATGATCACTGTTTCGAACTCGATACTCAAGTGCTGGAACATTTCATGACCACTTCCACTGAGAGTTGCACAGATAACATGTGCGCCATCGATGATCTCCTGCTGGATGCGACGCCGATTGAGATCAGCATCACGAGCAGCTGAATGGTTCTTGTCTCTCGTGTTGTCAATCTCCTGACTCAGCTGCGTCTTCTTTTTCTTGAGCAAGTCAAACTCCCGGCTTAACTCTTCGGGAACAGGCAGGCCTTGTGCTCTGCACTGGTCCATCTTAAAGCGGGTTTCTTTGAACGCAGTATCGGAAGCCTTGTGTTCCATGTAAATTTTCTGAAGATCCCTCTCTCCCGGATCCTTGCGTGCATTCTGATTCAGTCTCGCGTTGACTAGTTCGTCCAAAGTCACGTCAAGTACGTTTGTGTTGATAGCATCGCTTCTTCCCAAACGAATGACTGATAGCTTCTCTTGTCGACCTTGCACCGTTTTCACCCCATCCTTAAATCTCATGACCAATTCATCGACGGCAGCATTACTAGGGGCACAGACCAGCAGCTTCTTTGCCGTAGTAGTTCTCGGGGGAGGCCTTGAGTTGCCAATCGCTGTTGGTCGCGAGATTGCCACTCCTTGTTTACCGAGAACACCGGTCAGAAGAGCCCCGACAATGGCCACAATGGTCTTGGTCTTTCCTGATCCGGGTGGACCCTGAATCAGTGTGAAAGCATCGTTGTCCATGGCGGATTTGATTGCCTTCGCTTGAGCCGGATTGACGTTGTAGTTTGCAGCGACAGGCTTGAGGCTGGCATCTGAATAATTAAGGATTGGCGATGGCTTGGCCCTAACGACTTCCTCGCACAAGTCATAATACTGCAGAGCCATGAGAGCACCGTATTCACGTTCCAGAGGAGTCAATGAAGTTATCTTCGCACCCCAGATCGTAGCACCAGGACCAAGAGAGTTGATAAAAGGGTGGCCAGGGTTCACCCGATATGAGATCTCAACCATTCCCTTCTTTCTATTAAAACCAGAAACCCTGGCAAGACAGTGGGGCGCCGCGGAGTCATTTGCTGGTGACTTTGATTTGGAAAGAATAACGATATCGGCTTCACCAAGACCAAAATCCTTGACTTCCGTTGCTGGCATTGTCGTGCTGACCTCAACAAAAGAGTCCACGGAAAGGCGCGTGGCAACCTTCACCTCAAACGGCTTGAACGAACCCTCTTCCTTCGAGGACTGGAATCCTTGCCAAGCTTCAAGAATCAATAGCGGCTCGAATGTTTTCTGGTATTCGATCGGGTCTCTAAATGCATTGGATACCAAACTATAATCTGTACGTCCTGAGTTTGGCGGAAGATCTCCGTTTGCAAAGAAATCCCAGGCAAGCAATGTGCGATGCAACGAGGACAGGTCCGGTGCCAAACGTGCTCGCATGTCCTTGGCAGACCGTACTTGTTTGACTTTCTTGACAGGGCCCTGTTGCTTAAGCGAGAGTCTTTTACTCTCCTCATAGGCCTTGACCGCATCTGGTTTCGAGCTTGCCTTGGGACCAAACAGTTCCTTTTCGAGTTCGTCTTCGCTATCCGATTCGGATTCCGAGCCGGAGGAGACCATCATACTCTCCTCGGTCGTGTGGACCTTGCCCTTAACACCAATTCCACTCAATCCAGAACCTTGTTCAGCAGTTTGTTCCGCAACACCACTTGCAGGAAGGCCCTTTTTCAGACGCGCCAGCTCAGCCATGTCACGCTTCTTCTTAGCTTCCTTCTCTTTCTCGCGCTTTTCACGGAAAGATTGGACTGTAACATTGGACTTGACTGGTGCAGGAGCTGGTTTGGGAATGGCAGGAAGATCCTTGGCTGCTTTCTCGGCCTTTCGCTTCGCTTCAGCTGCAACACGCTGCTTGTTGAGTTCCACTGATCGTGAGAAGTTCATCAACATCTCATCAGGAACATTTTCGTCAAATTCATCGTCGCTAGTGGCCTTCGATGGAGTTGATGCAGCAGAAGCTTCGGCCGGTTTGGCAAACGCCGTGATCATACTCTGCTTCTTAAGACCGGCGGTCGAAGCAGTCACCACGGGTCTTCCGTAGTAAGCCTCCAGGGCTCTGACAAGCTCAGCCTTCTCCCGCGGTGTTATAATAGTCTTAATGGTAGATTTGACCGCGACACCTTCGATGAAACTCAATGCATCTTCTCTCACAGTCGTCACACTCAGCTCTCCCAAACGGCGCAGAAGCTTCGAAACTAGCCCGACCAATGTAGTCGCTAGATATTCATCTTTGAGTCGGAGCCATTTGACCATTGCACTCATGGTTGTCGTCGGTGATTTGAGAAAGCTTTCTCGAGCAAGCTTATCTTGAGCTGGATCTGCATCGACAACGGCGCCTAGGAAAACGCCATATTGGCCGAATAGGAGATCAGCAAATTGGATCGAGTCACGGCAAAACTCCAGCATCACGTTTTTGTCGTTACCCCTGAGATGCCAGGACTCTGTCTCGTCGAATATTGTGGTCAAAGCCTGCCAAAGGTACTCCCAGAGCTTTTGAAGCGAAAGAATCTCTCTGCGGTCCACGAGTTTGCGGGTTCTAAGCATGCCTGTTTGGCTATCGCAGAGAATGTCCACGATATCTGTTCCGGTGTGGATCATTCTCGGGGCAGAAGCGAACGTTTTCATGTTCGATATCCGTCGGAAAGACCAGCTGAGGCCATACATAGTCGTCGTGAAGAAGGACTGCAATAGATGGGAAATAGCATCTCGTCGAGCGGATTGTCCACTAACGTTTTTGATGAGATCTACAGCAGCTTGATAGGTGTTGAGATCGGCTGCAAAGAATGCAGAGATCAACGCGCTACTTGTGTCCTGGCTCTTGAACAGTTCATCAAGATGAGCTGGCTTGAAGTCCGCCAGACGTTCAATGATCTGGCAGGAGAGATGTGTTAGGTGTCCGTAAATCATGTTAAAATGCGTCTTTTCCCGGCTGGCTTCTCCCTTCGTAGGGAACTTTTCCAGGCCGACTAACGGCAATATACCGAGCAATGCAGATGTTGAAAGAGGCAAGTTATCCTCATGCAAGTGCCTGACAACCGCATCCCAAATGGCTGCAGAATAGGTGCTGACGCCATGCTGGAGGGTATTATACCGAAGGATAACTTCATAATCACTCTTCAAAGACTGGCATTCAAGAGCCAATGTATTGCGAACGACATCCATACACAGAGATGATATCTCTTGCTGTCGCCCTTGCTCCACGGCAAATTTCGGAGGGTCGAGAATCCTATTAATGTTCTCACTCACAACTCCCATAGTCTCCGATAAAACGATGCGCGCCACTGACCCTCGGGAGGATTCGTGGTCGGTGAAACTGCGAAGGGTATGGAGTAAACTTGTCAAACCAATGTGAAAACAATGGTATCTCGACAGGTTTGGCAAGCGCGGATCCTGGAGTCGGTTGAGAAGTTGATAGACTAGAAATCTGCATGCTTCAGGTTGATGGGCACCTTTCAGTGATGACATGAATGGATTGATCCACGACAGCATATCCTTCATGGCAGACTTTTCAAAAGGCTCTCCCTCGGTAGTCTGCATCAGGTAGGCATCTAGCTGGGGGTTATAGAAAATTTGCTCGACGATAGCCTTGGGCGATATCGTTTGCATTGCATCCCAGAAATCCCCAGGAGCTTTCTCCAGAAATATCTGTATAGTATTCAGGAGAAAGCGTAAGCTAGGGGACTGAATAGCAAGATGATCCACGGAGAGACGGCAAGGATCGATCTCAAGGGCTCGTAGATGATGGGTAATTTGGTCTTTATCCAGCCTTCGCACTACGAGTTGCATTCCACGCCAAAGCCTTTGAATGACCGCTATTTGTAGTGGCTGCTGAGACGCTGTTCTAAGAGCATCGAGAAGTCCTTCTTTGATCGCCCAATCAAATTCCTCCGTAGTAGGAGCTCGGGTGTATCGCATCCAAGCTTGAATGGCCCAATAGCTGCGACTTTGGTTGGAATCAAATAGAAAGCGAGAGACAGCCGGGATATAGTCCGACACCTTAAGGGTCCGTTTTGTCTGAATCAGTCTGAACGGTTCGTCGAAATATTGTTGCAGAAGACTGTCACTGCGCAGCATAGCTTCACAGCTCAAGCTTTCGAAGATGGACAACAGAGAAGCGCGATCCAAAACAGCGAGCCCAATCTTTTCCGGTGCGACCTCCTTTAACTTTGCCGTTGCGACTGTCAAATTTCGTGTTATCCGCTTAATATCCCAGTCGTCGATCATGCGAGCAAACTTTTCAATATCCTCGTCGTCGTAGCTTTCCTTCAGCCGCTCCATCAACCAAATCTTGCCCGTGTAGTATCGCTTGATACAAAGGTCGCATTTTTCGAGGGAGTCGTCCAATTTTCGCCAAATCCATGCCTGCAGCTCTTCCACGCCCTCCTGATTGTATGCCAATATTCGCATGCATGATAAAAATTTCTCCTTGCGACTGGTGGCCTCTGCGACCAAATCTGCAACACTCTTTCCGGACTCATCTACCTGGCTAAGATCATCGTATAGGTCATGGTCGTCGTCGTGCTGTCGAGGGCATAAGATGTGAACACTGTCGGGGAGGGCCTGTAGCTCTCTGCAAGGAGAATCAAAGTAACTTAGCGATTGAAAACAACGAGGAGCACAAATCGAGCTTCTCAAGAATGAATGTGAAGTATTCAAAGCTCACCCGACAATATCCATGAACTCCATGGCTTAATGTCACAAATCCAGATATAATATTTTGCTGCAGATGAGAGATCACAAGCGCATTCCTTGATAATAAGTGAAAGATGAGTGTTGCACTAAGGTATATCTGGCAGATATCGCATATCAAGATCAATCATTTATACGAATTGTCTCTTAATATGGCTTAAATAACCATGGCTACTGTGTTGTAAAGGGTCGTAGTAACTAGGTGACGAGAAAGTGAAGGAAAAGGTTTCCCAGCTTTAACACACACCACAATCAACAGCGCATGGGCACATGAAGAAAGAGAAGAGACGAATAGACCAAGGTGAAACCAAATATTGGTAGGTCGTTCTACCTGTATCTTAAGTCCGGGCAAGATGAGACCAGACAGAAGAAACAGTTGGTGAAAGAAGAATCATGAGAGAGGGCCGGCCAAAAGTCGTGCAATACGCAAAGAAAGGACGGGCAGTACTTTGTCCTCATTGGCCGATCTGGAAAGCGGTAAGACACGTTGTCAGCCACTTTACGCGTGGGTGCAAGACGCGCTTTTCTCCGCCCCAACAGTGTATGAATATGAATATGAAGTGAATATTCAACACGAAGGGTCGAGGGGCTGTGGTTGGCTTACATTTGAAAAGCTTACAGTTTACGGCAGAAGCTGGTCTTTATTTGATTGAATTGTCCTCATTATGTGCTAGCTCATTTGAGGTTCTTCAATACAGTACATGAAAGCCATCATCCCCATCTTATCCCACACCCTTCATCCACAGACAAACAAACAAATGACCCCCCACGCGAAATTAGGAGAATTGAATTAGAAAATCAGAGAGAAAATAAGAATAAATAAAAAAAGGAAATGAAGCTGCTGCAGGGATTTGCATTCACAGAAATGCTTTTGTACAAGAAGATAATCAGGCAATATAGAGGACAAAGAAATTGTAGAAGCGGTCAAAGAAAGATGTAGCCGCTAGGCTTTTGGGAAAAGGTAACAAAAAGAAGATGCGCCGAACCACCAGCCAAATCTGCATACCGAACGCCTTCTATCGGGGAATAGACAACGGGGCTTTGAAAATGAAAAATGAAGAAATGAAGAAATGAAAAAATTGCTCATCAATGATCAATGATCAAATGGAGAAACAAGATAAAGAACAGATCAGATGCATCGGCAGGAAGCCGACAAGGAATCATCAAAGACATGGAATCACTATAATATATGAAAAGATGAACAAGATTTATGTAGGATGTGTGGGGGGGTCATTGGGGCCTTTGAGCGGGCTATGCGGACTTTGCGGTAGTGGGAAGCCTGTATTCAAGGTGTCGGTACGCGATAAGTCGTTGCCCACATCAAAGCTGGGCCGAACCCGGTCAAATGAATGTCGTGTGCGTTCTGCGGAATTTCGAACATAGTCGACTGATTGCAGGTGCGGTAATTGGGTATGATCAAGACTGTCTGTGTAATTTGTCCCGTTACTACCATTCTGACTGCGCGGGTTATGGGTCAGGGTGGTGGGCGCAACAGACGGTGGATAAAATGCCCTTTGATCATCGGAAAAGGGATCCTGCTTCATTCCAGGCTCAATAGGTTTTCCCAAATCCGAGGAAGCGGCCGAGTCATCGCTGGACCCACCAGAAGACGCCGCAGCTTTCGGCGGAGCAAGTTCATCAGATTTCTCTAGGTGTTTGAACCTTCCCAAGGTGACTTGTTCACGGATGATATCGACGTCCCGAGGGAAGAAGACCTTCTGGAACGCTTTGATGGTAAAGCGAGGAAGGAGGCACATTGTGATGGTCAAGAAGGAAACGACCCAGAACGACAATGCTCCGTAAACCTCCGAACCTGCGTTATAGAACTGGGCTGAAGCAAGGAAGGAGGAGTAGATGCCGGTCCAGGCGAAAACGAGAAGCGAGCTAATAACGTTTATCAGCACTGTCAGCCAGTCCCATCGGTAAGTATTCAGCAGGATGTAAGTGTTGCTAGCAACGACTGCACAAGTGGCAACAAGAACACCCATTCTGGTCCGGTCATTAATGTTCACCCCATCATCAGTAACAAATCTCGCTGGTTTATACAGGAGGTAGGGCATGAAGAAACAGATAAGCGACTGGTATAGACCGTCGAACATATAAATCCTATAAAATTGTAAGCACTAGCCAGATAACTGGAGTCGTAAATGGCATACCAGAACTTGAATTGCGACCACTCTTTCCGCTCTATACCTCTCATGTAAAGCTGAGGGACAGCCAAGGATACTTTGTCGTCGACATCTTGGTCAAAAATTCCCATGAAGATCACAGGCAATGACGTGAATGCAACGTTCACCAAGACAATGTAGGTATAATCAAAGAGATAAGAGCCATCGAAGTCGTTGTAGATCGAGTACCAGAAGAGCGCAAATGTCCAGACGAGGTTCTTGTAGAAGAAGTTTGCAGTAGTCTCTCCCATGCGGCGGTAAGAGTACCTTCCATGGACAAGAACAAGGCGCTGGAGGAATCGGAACTGTCCAATGGCATAGTCCGAGGACATGGCGGCTTGCCTACCTTCTTCACCAGCAATACCAACGCCAACATCAGCCTCCTGGATCATCGCAACATCGTTTGCGCCGTCACCGATTGAGAGAGCCATAATGTTGAGTCCGTTCTTCACCATGTGCACGACAGCTGCTTTCTGGGCAGGACTGACTCGGCAGCACAGAACTGACTTGCACTGCTTGCACAACAAAAGGAACTTTTGCTTCAATTCGTCGGTGAGCATGAGCTTGAGAGTATCACCATCAATCACTACAGCATGGGTTGCCGATGGAGGCTTGTGGTCTTCACGAGCAGCCAGGAGCTCTTCGTCAGATCCAGTGAGTCCAAAGTGTTGTAGCCTGCTGTCAAGTTCTTGGGCTGCTTTTTGAGGTTGGCTTTCGGGGATATTGAAGACAATCAGCTCCATGTCATTGTTCAAAAGGTTGCAAGAGAAACCAATGTTGATAGCAGTCTCGACTTTGTCACCAGTCAGAACCCACAGCTTGATACCAGCATCGGCCAACAAGGAGATGGTGTCCGGTACACCATCTTGAAGTCTATCTTCAATGGCAGTACCTCCGATGAGCATAAGTTCTTGCTCGATCTCGCTTGAGATTTGCTCAAGTTTCTCCTCACGGTCAGTGAGCGCAGCGGCGGCGATGTCGTGTTCTTTGCTCCATCTCTGGTACTCTTCTTCACTAAGCTGTCGGTCTGCGACACAGAGCGTTCGTAGACCTTCTCTAGCGAACAACTCAAGATGATCCGCGGTTTTCTTTCGAAGCTCCTGTTGCTTGCCACGAGCGAGACGGGAGTAGATGATACTGTCAGCACCCTTACAGAAGAGACGGATCGAGCCATCAGGCATCCGAATGATTGCGCTCATTCTCTTTCTTGACGAGTTGAACTCGAGAGTGTTGAGCACTGTGTAAGTCCGTTCCTCGCCCATGACATTCAAAATGAGATCATCGCCTGATCTTCCCAGGACAGTAAACCCGCAGTCACGGGCAGTAGCAACCAGCGCTGCTTCGTCGGGGGACTGGGCCTTAAACTCGAGCTGGGGAGGGTCGCCAGGAGTGAGCTCAGTGATAACCGTGTGACAAACAGCCAGAGCGACCATGAAATGTTCCGCAGACTTTCGTTGAGCTTCACCGGATTGACCTTCCAAGTCGGAGACAAAATTTGGCGCAATGAAGGTTAAATTTTCGTCGCGAAGATAGGGGTTGTCGTGGATCTTGCGAAGCTTTTCGAGCATTTTTCCAGTATCCACGGCGATTTTTTCTCGGGTTCTCTCGGCTTCAGCATCAGCATCAAGTCCTTCACGTCGTTTCATGCCAATCTGAGCTTCAGTAACAGCTTCGCCGTATGAGACACCGTTAATGGTGCACTTCTTGAACTCCATGACATTCTGGGTGAGCGTGCCGGTTTTATCAGAGAAGATGTACTCAATCTGCCCAACATCATCAGAGATGTTCCAAGATTTTGGTACACAGGAAATGCCCAATTTGTCGTAATACATGAACACGTCGCTGTGAATAAAGATGGCCTGGATGGTGCGAACGATTTCGAGTGAAATGTATAGAGAGATCGGGACCAAGTTTTGAAACAGAATGACGGCGACCCAGAAAGTGATGATACCAGTGACCGGCGGTGTTCCTCCGTAGGAACCAAAATCGAAGAAGTTAAGGGATTTGTCGCTCGATGCCCAAGCGCAACCGTTGGCGATACCGGAGACGAGACACATGAAAAACAGGATGATGAAGTTGTAAATGACGTTCCAGTTCAAATCCCTGGCAAGGCGAGCTCTCTTAGTGGGAGTCTCGCCCGAGTTAAGCATGATTTTGGTCTCTTCTCCGGTGAAGACGACAACACCAAGGATCCATTCGGTGTTACGAAGGGAGCAACCACGCAGCAGCATATTGTTGATCGTAATAGGCTCCACCATTTCCTTTCGAGGGGCGTCGGCGAAATCAGGGTCGCGCTGGTCCCATCGTAGCGCACCATTGTAGGCATAAAGATTTGGATGGGGAGCCTCGCTATCAATCAAGAACTCCGACTTCTCGCAATCCCTAGCGTGCCGAACTTGTCGGCCACAGTTGAGAGCTTGTCGGACTTTAAGGTTAGTTTCTCCATCCAAGTTCTTTGTTTCCACGTAGCAAGCGCCGTCAGGATCGGAGGTCGACAAAACTACAACATCGGCTGGAATCTGATCTCCATTGTACAGACGGACAAAGTCTCCAACCTGGACGCTTTTCCAGTAGTCTCGCTTGAATCTAGCCTTCTCGGGGGTTTGCTTCGACATATCGACCACGCTACCACCTTTCTTCGGCGGAGTGGCAACCGGGGGCGCACCGTCGCGGACTTCTGCTGCTTTGTCTGGGTGAAGAAATTTACTCTGTTCTCCAGTTGACATTGGCCATTCCGGGCGTGATTCTGGTTTTGGCGACGGCACGGGAGTCATCTGGATATCATCGACATCCATACCATGCATCGATGCGCGAGGAGTCACAGTGGTCATGATGGATGCGCGACGTTCATCTTCAACCATCTCGGGCTGGCCTTTACCCTTGGCGAACAACACTTTCATAGCCCGATAGCTGCTAATTGTCGCACGAGTGCATGCTTTCTTGAACTGGCGCCACACCGAGACGCTGTCTTCTGTTGAGTTGACATTGTTCCATTCAATTAATCGATATACCGGCGAGTTGTTCAGATCATTGTCGAGAACTGTACGTCGCCAATCTTCGATGGCATCTTTTAAAGCGGTCACGACGACGATGACGATTAGGGGGACGGCGTTAAGACCAGGATTATCAGCACCAAAGATTGAAAAACACTACAACGTTGTTAACCTTCAAAGACATCCCGAATTCTGGGTGAAAGGGGATGCATACACTGAGAATAATAATGAACAGGAAATAAATATTTGCTATGTTGTGAAACTGGAACCAAATGTTCTTTGGTACGAAGGTCAAGGGCGTATACTTTGCAGTCCGGACCTTGTTTCGAGGGTAATCGGCCAGGGGGTGGCCATCTTCATCGCGTTCGGATTCGGGAACCGGGATATTGAAGTAGATTCTTCTATTAGTCGACTCGTTGGCGCCAGCCATCGGGTCATTGTTCGTGCTCGGAGCACTGCTCGCGCCCGACTTTCGTTTTTCATCTCTCACACTCAATCGCTTGTGGAAGCGATCCATGATAGAGACACGTTTCCGCACGCCTCCGGCGCCACCGACTCGAGTTGTCGCCCATCGTTGCCGCTTCGTCGGTTTCGAGATGTTACTGGGCACCTCTTGAACCTCACTTGGAGGCTCGTTGGTCTCCCCGCCGAAATGTACTGAAGCCATCTAGGCTGGTTGGATTCGAGCCCCAGGAGGGCATTAAAAACTAAAGGTAACCAAGCGTGGGAGAGAGAGCATCCGCTCCGGTGAGCCGGACCTCGAGAAGCGCAGCCAGCCGCGAAGACCTCAGGTATCGATTATCGTCGTCGATTCGATCAAAGAGCGGCGCAGAAATAATTCATACAGTAGGTCGCCAAAGAATCGGGGAGCGAGATTTCAGGGAGGCAAGAACGTCACGGCGAGATGGCAAAGCTTCGAGGAGTTGGTAATGGGAGCCCAAACACGAGGGACGGTAGAAACGAACGGGGGTAAGAGGAAAGTCGAAACTAATACTACCCACAAGGGGTCATCAGGTATAGGGATAGAAATGAACAAGAAGATGAAAAGAATTAAGAAAATTGAAGCCCTCTGGAATGGTAGGGAAACGGGATGCTGAGGGAAGAGGTATGATGAGATGGAACACCCGGTTAGAGGACAGCGTTTCTTTGGAACCGGCAAGCCTCCCTCGTCCGCCTCTCCCTCTCCTCTCTGGGAGACGGAGGGAGCGCCCTGTACATTATTATTACGGTTACCACCCCGATACGCAAATAATACACATTACGAGGTGCCCTTTGTCAGCAAACCACTCCGTCCATCCCGCAACTGCTGCTTGGCGGGTTTCTATCCACTCAAAATCTTCAGCAATTTCAAGGGAACGCGTAAGTTTCTGATTCAGTTGATACTTATGACAGTTCATCTTTACCCTTATGAGTAGCACTAAACTTTTTTTTTTGAATTATGCCAGTCTCTCTGTCCAGTATTATTATTTTACCATATAAATTTGTCGTGGACTCCTGGGAGTATTCCTTTGAATTAATTTTCCCCCCTCTGCTTGCCTTTTTCTTTTTTAAATTACAGGTAATTGTATTTTACGACGGTCGCTCGCCAGCCTCGCTGCGGACTGCAAAATAATGAAGCCCTTCCATAATTTGGTTCCGCGTCGAAATCTCTGAAGGTGGCAACGACAAAAACGGTCAGCAAGGCATTAATGGATACGGGATTTCGGCATTAGAGATGCCGTTTGCTCTGGTTAATTCTTTTTGTTTTGATTATTCATGTCTGTAGGTGATGGATCTCAAAATGCTTATTTTCTCTTCAACGGCCCATCTGTACTCCGTATCTTATGCTGGCAATATTACATACCCATAGCCCCGTGCTGGTTACCGCATTCATGCAGCCTATTCTAAGAACTTCACTTCGCCCCCCTCTCAGGGTTCCATCGATCAATCAAATCGTGATTATCTTAGGGGCTTTGATGCCTTGGGGATGAGCCTGGCTTGCAGTTTCCGTTCCATATATTTTTATCCATTTCCAGGCGACCAGGTGCATAGCTAGAATGTTTTGCTCTTGACAATGCTGGGCCTGGGGCTCGGAAGCTACGGCAACTGCACTACTATGTCATCCGTCAATGACATTTTCAGGCAACATACTGCGGAGTACATGGCTTTCCAGCCTACTTATTGCCTCAATTCGGACTGCGTAGTACCAAGAGAAGAATTGCATTTTTTTTGAAACCATAGTCCAGCTTCGAAACAATAAACATGGCAGTAATGATAATAATGCTGGCCAGAATTATGTATCATTTTTTTCCCATGGGACAGTAAAATGCCACCCACCTGGAGGGGTTTCTCGGAGTATGGAGTCTGAAACAGACTAATAACAGTCGGGACGGCACATGCTGTTGGTCCACAGCCCTCCCATCGCGGAGTATCAGGCCCGGTTTAACTCCGGATGTGGTATCCAATGTATTACTGCTACCTAGAAGGTCGGATATATAATACCGTTCGCAGGCAAACGCATTTTACCTCTTCCAATGCCAAAATAGCGAGATTTTTTTGATGTTGTAAAATCATCGCTACTCTTAAGGGGGACTCGATGGGATGCTTCTCCTTTTCCAGCCTTGGCTTCTCAAGGTTGAATTGCCCAATGCAGTATAGCGTGACACCGTCATATCGCGTAAGTACGTACTTTTTCCTCTTTTACGGGGCCAAATCCAGACGATCATCAAACGCGCGGTTCTCGAAGGCTTTCAGAAATCAGATTAAGGAGATCGTGAATAATGATACTCAAAAAGCATGGCGTAGATTTAGCAGATGAGACTACATGCAAGTGTTTTTGCAAGTGGCAATGGGTGCCACTTGCTGACTGTGTTGTGAATCCGATGGAAAGCCATCCAAGGGTTTCCGTGTAAAGTTTTTTTCCCATGTCATATTCTTGAAATGTGGCCTAATCCTATATTCCTGACAGGCCAGACAGGGGGCTTCTCGAATAAATCATCCATCTCCCTTTTTCTTTGACGGTTTGACCTGGCTGGCTGGCTTAGACGTCGTGGGAAATTGGGACCGCTGCTCGGTTCCCACTCTGTTCGAAAGGGCGTTTTAGTGACCTAGACCTTTAGTGCAGTATTATTGTCAAATGGTGGATCCTGTAGCCATACCACCGCCTAAGAGGGATAATAATATGACGGATTGTCGTCAGACGGTCAGATCAACCACGAACTGCTGTGGGGAACAAAGTGTAAAGCCATGGCAGATCTGCAACTTTGGGCCGCCGGACTGCCCCTAAACAGGTTACATGGTGAGATGAAAACCAATAGGATCATGACAGGGGCTGGGAAGTGGGAGGCAGAAAAGGAGCATTTTACTAAAAGGAGTATCATCCTACAATAATCAATATGCAATATTCATGTAGGGCAAAGTCATGCTGTCCTAATCATTAGAAATCCTGAGGATCTGGTCTTTAAAAGCATATCGTCGTTGACCGCTGATAGTACCAAGTCATGGCTCTCCTGTCACTCAGCTAGTCAGATATACGTTGAACCCTATTCCCATCACTCATTTATGGTGTCAACCTGACAACCGACTCTTACTAGACAGATTGAAAGAAGGGCAATCAACTAAATGTCTATTCAAGGAAAGCTTGCGAGGATAAAAATGGGCTTAAATTATAGTAAGGGATAGTAAATGGCGCAAAGAATTCTTAGTCCAAATATATACTTGAGGCCCATATCGCTCAAGACACTATATATACTCGACTTCTTATATTCAATATGTGAGCATCCATCAGAAAAGTACACGATTATTCCCGGCATCCTCGTGCCTAAATTGATTTATAATGTAGGGTATTTAAAGTGCTGTTCTGATATAGAATTCCATGGGAATCGCCTGGCTCTACCATGTTACCATATACCCACCACCTGACATCAGCCATCGTGGCTCTACAAAAATAAATGATTTCGATTACCTTCAATATATCGATCGAATATAGTAGCTTTTACTGGACCCCGGAGTATTGAATACGCTACTCCAAGTTTAAACCAGCGATCTTGCTATATCTTGGAGACCCGACCTTATTGAACTCGTGTATACACCTACAATGGACTTGGAAATCATGCCTAAACCAAGAAATAAATCCCAAGAAAAGGTCACCACTAGCTAGGTGGCTATCTGCTGCTTCCATTCACTGACTCGGCAGGTTGACTTCGCTTTTATGGCTACAGTCGAAAATGGCCCCTCTCTAATGACGAGTGAGTTTCTTTAATCATATTAGTACTGATGATGGGTATATGTGATTCTAACATGATCATTAGAAATTGAGTCCGAATCCGCACCAGCCCTTTGATGTGATACATCTTGCTGAAAATCTCCAACCGAAGCCTGTTGATATACTCCGTATTCCATAAACTGTTCAATGGCTCACTTGCTGGCGCCTATTGCGACTTCAGATATTATTGTGAGATTGGCTGAGGAGTCATGGCTGGCTGAACCGGTGTTATTCTTCTGTGACATGCGTTTATGAATACCTGAGACTACAATTGAGATCGAACAGAAGCAAAATGCATTAATTATGTGCCATTCTATCCACTCCCATAAATTGGAACCATCTTTAGTATAGAAATAAACTTATGCAGTATGACGTTTAAAAAAATATGTACTCAGCGAGCAATACATCCGTTATCTCCTTAAGCCCATCATAACTTATAAGGATTAGCACGGAAATATCCAAACACACCTCCAATCTTGAAAACAATATGGTATTGAGAAAAAAAGGCATGTTTGAAGCCATATCGTCGAAACAAATAGAATCACGTGATTTCGCGCAGTGCAGCGCGCGTTCCCTACGTGTCGGTGCTGCGGAGACGAGTAGGACCAGAGCAACTGTGCACGCGGGGTATCACGATACCAGAAAATTCTCTATGCAAGGTATCCGACATGCCTCAGTCTCAGAATATTAAAGATTTTTTCAGGCGGTCCCAAGCTCCACAAAATGACCCTGAAACTCCCATCGGGAAGAACAAGAATGCAAGCAATTCTCCTGCCGCAGCCTGCGAGACCTCTCCCCTCACTGAACCACCGTCATCCTCATTCCTGTCAAAATACACTTCTCCGCGATCCCCACACGACAGTCCAGCAAATCAGTTGAAAAGTTCCCTGTTGAACTCAGCTCAGGGTTCGGCCGAAGATGCACCTGAACAAAGCTTCCAGAGCACCGGAGAAGACCCTTTTGTGGGTGCAAGCTTCACGTCCCAGCGCGTTGTCAAGAATGGAAAGGAAGTCGTTATTAGCTCTGACGGTGAAGATACGGACTCAATCGCATCACTTGAGAGTCCCGATGATCTTCTAGCGCAGTTCACCAAACCGGCAAATGACGCCCCAGTTAAAGAGGAAGTGAAAAATGAGCCTGCTGATACGGGCATGTCGTTGCGTTCTGAGAAAGGCAAAGCTAAAGAGGATAAAAAGCCATACAAGTTTGGCTCCACACGCTACTCTGCTCCAAAACACAAGTTCACTCTCGACTCACTTGTTACTGCTGCAATTGATGATAATGAGACCGAGGCCAACGTCGCAAAGCTGAGAGCTGCGTTTGATTCCGAGAAGGCTGCTGAGGAAAATGAGAACACAGAAGGCAATGCCAGACACTTGAATGAGGGTATTCTGGCATCGACTCTTGATGATCAGGATGATGAAGGAGGATTGCAGTTCCAGCGTCTACTTGATGCCGTTCGAAGGACAGAGGCTTTTGACCAAGAAAGGTCATGGTTTTTTTTTAGTGGCAAGACCGATGTGCCGTCCGGGTTGGAATTTCCGCGGGATTCTATTACACCAGGAACATACATGGCAGGACTGAGGGGTGAGTACGCATGTATCAGCTCTTACTTGACTGTCTCTAACTGTTTGGTAGAGCCCGAATCCCGTGAACGTGCGTTCCATTCTGGAATCATGGAAATTGCCCTATCAAGACAGTTTCTTCCCGATGAATTGATCATGTGGATATTTCAATCTGGTCCGTTATATATTCGCTGGTCTAGGATTATTGCTTATGCTTTTCAGTGTCCTCCGAGCCTCGAGATGGTTTACGGCAAGCTTACTGCAGAGTATTCAAGGTTTGTCATGACTCTGGATGACAAACATATCATTTGCTAAAATCCCGAAGCATGTTACCGCGGAGCGTATCAAACTCCTTATACAGCCACAAGACATCAATGCCCTTTTCCAACGACTGGGTGCAAGTCCAAAGGCAATGGCGCTTTCTGACCCCATAGTTGCAGACGCACATCCTACACGTAAGGAACATAATTTTCAGGTTTTACGTTATCAGTCGCTAACCAAATTGCACAGCTGAACTTTTAGAGAGACAGTCCAAAAAGAAGGCAGCTTTGCTGTCCGTTTTGGACATGCTACGGGGCGCAGCAGACCTGTAAATTATGCTCCACCCTTATCTATTCTACAGACACTGACATATGTACCAGGTTTTCCCATGATGCTCGAGAGCGTATTCTGTATTTCCTTTTCCGTCTGGCACTAGATACCTCTTTGACTGGGGATGCCTTGGTCTGCTCTGAATTAGAGAGTACAATTACAGCAGCACTTGAGGGAATTCCCGAGGATAGTTTTAATGATTTGGTACGATTTCACAACCTTTTAGGCTTGCAAATTGTGGTTCTAACTTGTCTTAGATGCATCGTACCTCGACAACCGCTTATGACACCATCAAGGATCCAGTATTCCAAAGCCGCCTCCTCCAACACATATTGCCAACTTCAAGTCAGATTGCATTGTTTCGATGTCGACTTGCCCTTGCTTTCCTGACCCTCGACTCATCGCCCCTAAGAGAAGCCCCAGGGGCATTATTCAACGTTGAGCGCATTCTCGACTTGCTCAACGATCAGAGATTTAACATGAACCTATATAAAAGGAAAGACCGGGAGAACTACGACTACGGAGATCTGGGGGCTTTGGCCATGCTTCTGAACATTGTCATCGATCCCGGATATTCCGGATTTAATTTCCCAGACAAGGAAACAGAAAGAGAATTCAACTCCAAAATGGATGTGCTTGCTGGTGAGATCAAAAGGAGATTTTCTTCGATCGAGGATGCCGGCGCGTCGCACCTAAAGCGGACCCTGGCGAAAGAAAGCCTCGAGACTCTGTATTACCGCATCATATACTCGGTCCGCTCCAAGCCACCACCGAAAAAGACCTTACTGGGATCCTTAGCGGAGGAAAACAGGAATACTCTAGATAACCATGGATTCAAGAGGTTCATGAAGGTCAAGAAAGAGAAAGATACGAATATTCCTATTCGTGGTCACGAAGGTTCGACTTAACCGCTGTCTACACTGGAGAGACGATGTCTGTTCAACGATTTGGCCACATCAACGTGGGTCGGATACAGATATCCCATGTCGAGAGATGTTCTCGAACGGCCTGCCTCATGGGCCAGGGAAGCGAGGCGCATCGCAGACGGGCTGAGAGACATAACGAATGTAATGATTTGATGACGAATGGTGTGATCCCTGATATCGGAATTGCACCCATGAAACCAAGAGATAGAGCATCACTTAACTTAATTGTGCCTAACAGAAAAGACGGCAAGAAACTGTACAAACTATGCTGTTTTCTATCAAGAAGGCATCAAGTAGAAATATGACGGGATCAAAAGGCTACATAGACCGTCGGAAGGGAGGCGGAAAGAGAACAGCGCAGGGTTATATAACAAACAACTCAAATGTATATCTTAGTCGTAGAACTTCCGGTTTTCATTCTTTCCGAATAGCATCTCCCTGACAGCAGGAAGAGCATCAATCTCAAGCATTCGCAGGCGCTCTTCGAACGTGTTGTTAATCTCGATCTTGCCTTGGCCACCGACGATGATCACACCACCAGCACTAAGAATTAGATGTTAGAAAGCCATTACAAAGATTCCAGGTATATTTGTGGGTAACTCACGAATCTTCTGGCAGCGGCTCAGACTCATCCAATTCCACTGTTACTTCCTTGCCGACAGCCTCATTGAATTTCTTCGCTGCCTCCTCAGATGCCTTCTTGACAGCGTCGTAGTCCTCCTTTCTCGCGCGAACCTCAACCTTATCCTCGTTCAATGTGTACAAGCCTTCGAGGACCAGCCCCTGCAGCACGGTTTCGTATTTCTGGGCATCACTGGAGGCGACACCGGTAATCTTTTCGCGAGCACGCTGGAACAGGTCGTCCAGAAGCTCCTGACGGGACGACAGAACACGAAGACGGGTGCGGTTGGCAAGAGTGGAGCGAGTGATTTGTTGGGACATGGCAGCCTGCTTGAACTTCTTCTCGTACAATGTATCAATGGCGGCGGTCTCCTGGCGGACGAGCTTGGACTTCTCAATGGCGAACTCCTCATCGGCCTTCAACTGGATTTCTCGGGCCTTCTCCAGCGCTTCCTGCCGGATGAAGGCCGTCATCTTGCGGAGCTCGCCCGCGACCTGTTCGTAGATTGCATGAGCTCGGGCATACATAACATTCGTGATCGGGAATGGCGGGGCCTACCTGGTCATCTGAAAGAGCGTGACCCTGCGACATCTTGACGGTGGGAATCGAAAGAATTCGACTTGGATGTAGTGGTGTAGAGGAGGGGGACGTGGGGACGATAGGACCCAAGTCAAGCTTTCCGATGCGGAGTGATTGCTAGCTGCTAAGAGGGCGAACAACGGTAGGGGGTCAGCATTGCTGGTCTAAGGAAGGTAACACAAGCAACATATTTGATTCTAGTGCGTAGATAATAGGTCAGGAACCATGCTCACCTGTTTGGGGGAACTGCAGCTGTATCCAGAAATGGGGGGTGGGAGGGAATGGGGAACAAGAGCAGCAAGACGGCCGGTGGTGGTGGTTGACCAGAGCGGATCTGCTGACGATCGGGTCACTTGTTCACGTTGACTTGGCGTCCGTCAGTCCAGCGTCCAGAATCAGGAACCGCCTTCCCGCCCCATGCTGCATGGAGTCGGTTTTAAGAAGATAACATCAACCCCTCCATCGTCTGTCTTTTCTGTTTCACTTGGATACACTCCTGGTTATGGCGCCCGTACACCGATAACTTCCTTCAGCCGGCCTACGCACTGCTTCGTCTCCCGCTCAGCGACCAATGCACCAGAATACCGGAAATGGGCAATCTTGGTCACCTGTCGCCCCAGGGTAGCGTCGCGGTATGGAATCCCTTCTTCTACGAGATTACCTTTACTGACACTCAATTCGGGAACAGGTGGGAGTCGTGGTTGGGTTGGTCTCGACCAGTCTTCAGGCCATCGGACTTACCCTCCAGCGCAAGTCGCACATCCTCGAGGATGAGAAGGACCCCTACGATATACGCAGACCCCCTTATAAACGTCGAAGATGGCAGGTATGTTCGCAATTATCTTGGTTGTTTTTCAGATGGAGCATGGATTCTAACGTCGCACAGCTGGGCATGTTAATGTTCGTCGTTTCCAACATCTTCGGCAGTACCATACAAATCACTACCCTTCCTCTTCCGGTGCTCTCGACCCTTCAAGCAGTCAGTGCCTCCCTATCGAAGCAGACCATTGAAGCCTTACTAAATCCTTTGCGAACAGTCCGGACTCGTCTTTAATACAATTTTTGCTACCTTGGTCCTTGGTGAAGCATTCACCAGATATTCTTTGATCGGCACTATACTAGTCTGTATCGGCGCGATATTGATAGCGACGTTCGGCGCCATTGGGGAGCCGGCACATACACTCGATCAGTTATTGGACCTTTTGCAACGTCGCCCGTTTGTTTTGTGGATGATCGGTACTGCCGTGATCGCACTGGCCATTTTGCTTGGATCACGGTTGCTCAAGTTTCTATCGCCTTGGTCCCGATCTAAATATTTACATTTCCTCGGCCCGTATGCACCCCGTCTGCAGGTTGTCCAAAGCCGTGTTCGGCTTCTCCGTGGCATGTGCTTTGGTATGGTCAGCGGGATCTTATCAGCCCATTCGCTGCTTCTGGCCAAGTCAGCTGTAGAACTGATCGTCCGCACGATCGTGGACCGCAATAATCAGTTCAACCGGTGGCAGTCATGGATGATTCTCATTGGAATGATTCTCCTGGCCCTCACACAGCTGTTTTATCTACACAGGGGATTGAAGCTCTGCAGCACCAGTATCCTTTATCCTTTTGTCTTTTGCATTTACAACATTATCGCTATTTTGGATGGTTTGATTTATTTCCGCCAGGCATCTCAGTTGACTGGATATCATGCTGGTCTTATTGCGTTAGGCACTATCATTTTATTGAGTGGAGTGCTCTGTCTTTCATGGCGATTGGAGGACATTGATAACCATGCAGCCGTCACCGTTGTCGGACCTTCCCAGACCGGATTGGGTCCCGGAATGGCTATTGTTGAAGAACACTCGCATTCTCCATCCCACCTTGACCTGGGCGATGAAGAAGCCCAGACTGGGGAGTGTCAACCACTGCTGCAAACTATTCCACGACGAAAATCCCCTCACAAGCGATCTCCTAGTCTCCCTCTATTTACATCATTCAGCCAAAACACAAAGTCCGATGTGGACCCTGCGTCTATCTGGGCAGAACTTGACGATTCAGAATACGAATATGCCCATGAAGGCTCTCGGTCTTCCCTCTCCCTTCGTGCTTCTTTAGGGTCGTTCCAAACCCGCCCCCGAAGCGCAAGCGGTACATGGCGCGGGCCTAGACACTCAAACACTAGCCCTATTGGCCAGCGAGGCAAGATTCCTCGAAGATATCCTCCTCCAGCTCAAGATGGCAGATGGCGACAGGCCTCCGCAGCTACGTTTGATAGCCGGAATGCTCCTCAGAAACGACGGACAACGTGGGCTTTCCCTACACATGTGGACCAAGTGACTGGCTATGGCACGCAAGATGACCAATACAATAACAGTTCGTCAGGCGGTAGTCAAGCGAATTCTCAAACCACGCGGAGCGCTGGTCCGCTCGCGGGTTCGAGACGGATATTGACCAACGCCTGGAACACAAGTGTCCAGTATCTATCACAATGGACTGGTCAAAGGTCTGGCAGAAGATCCCAGGATCCTGGACATCCAAGAGAAGAGCAACAACAGCCTCTCTTACATGATCACAATAGCGAAGTCGATGAACAGCAACGACCGCCGCAATGACCATAAACCCTCCACCCACCCATAGTTTTCACTTCTACAACTTCGCGAGATAAATGTACAATACAAGAGACTTATACACTAACTATTTCAAACTAACATACTAATCACGACTGGATTCGAGCTATTTTCTTTTCTTCTCTTTTCTGCTTTTCAACACGTCACTGCCTGCTTTTTTTGACTGTCTTGGGTATATCGACTGGTCATGAACATAGAACCAGACACATACATGCTTGACACAAATTTCACTTTCAATGTGTTAGATGATTGCATAGTCCTGTGAGGCTAATGCATACTATGCATGGCTCATGCGTCTGTCTGCTGTTTACACTTCACAAGTATATTTGGTTGGAGATTACTTAAATATGAAGTATAAATCATTTGAATTTATTTTGCGTTTTTTATTAGATTATACTTATATTTAATTTGAGTCTTGTTGAATATTCAGAATGAATCTCGGGTACAGTATGGTATAACCAATGGACAGGACGGCTGTGGAATATACAGCCAACGCGTCTATCTTCCTGGCCAATTATATATCATCCATATACTCCGTACTACACACTATCCACGAATGACAGTATACAATGGCTTACATTATATTGAGATCTTGATGTAAGAAAAAAAAAAAAAAAAAACTAAGTTCCGATTTTCTCCATACCATACATGAGACACATACTAGACATACTTCCTATCTGATGAAGAGGATCCATTCCATATCATGCCAGTTACTCAGTCAAATATAATCAATTCATGTCCGCTTCTGCATAGCTCTTCCCCTACTACCTTCGTCCGCCAATGCCACCGATCATCCAGTAACCTGATCGGACTCGAGAGAAAGGAAAGAGAAATAACGAAACATGGCGCACAAGGGGGGAAATCAAATAAGAAATAGGCTAGAAATTAGGCATCGAAGAGAGAGTCAAATTATAAAAGAAAAATAGAAAAACCACATCGCCAACGAAAGAAAATGAAATGCACCAGAAACACCGCCACCTCCGCCGTCGTCTAGGAGATGATTAGGAGATGATGAACGGAAAAGAAAATCAAAAGCTGATTCGGCTTCGGAGTCCAGAACGAGGTGTTTGCATCCTTTGCTTTCGATAATTTTTTTCTTTTTTTTTTTTTTTTTTGCTTTCTTTTTTCTTTCTCAAACAACAGGCCAAAGAGCATGTAGAGTCACACTGAAGGTCCTTGCCAGCAAAGGCAAGCTCCTGTGGAGACCGAGCACTAGATAAGAGCTCGGGGTATACACTGGGCTACCGGGAATCATGCTTTGAGTTCTCGAAAAGGTGTGATATAAGGCCAGTAGTCAACACCGATTTCAAAAGAATCAGCCGGTTGCCAACAGTTATGTCGGGTATCAAGATGAAGGGGGGCAAAGAGCGGAGTGCAGATGCTGAGACAACAAAGAAGTGAAACAACGACGATCTGGACCCCTCGGCTGATCAAAACGGGTCATACGCAAACAGAGACAAGACACCGTCTATGCGGTGGGCTGATGTTGGGTGGGCATCCGATTGCCTACAGGCATGCCGGCGTACTGCCCACCGGCCTGCTGTTGTTGCTGGAGGTTCTGATAGTAGGCCATCTGCTGCTGTTGCTCGTTGGTCATGTAGCCCGGGTGCATGCCCGCAGGACGGGCGATGTTGGACTGCTGAGCATTCACATTGCTGTGACCAACATCCTCGGGTGTCTCTGCCGGTACCTCGGGGGCATCGACGCCGTTCTCACTGCTGCTTGGGTCGGGGGCATTGAGGCAGGCCTTTTATCAAGAGGGGTCAGCCCTGTTGGGAAGCCAATTCGAGATGGAAGACAGCAACATGACTCACCTGAATGAGGTTCTTGCCCTCAGCCTTGGTCACCAATGGTTGAAGCTTGGGGGTAGTGAAAGTGTAAACGAGACCGGTCTCAGAAACGACGAGTAACAGTACTTGAGTACCCGTGAGGACCGACAGTTCGTAGGCCTAGACGCGACCGGATTGAAACGTCAGCATTGAATTGAAGCTAATATCGAGCAAGGATTGGGATAATGAAAGCCGCAGATGAGAAATAGATGCAAGAGAAGTCGGACGGGACAAAAGGGGAAGAGGAGAGGAGACGCGACGGAACTCAACGCACCTTCTTCATGATACCGGCCTTCCGCTTGGAGAAGGTGATGTGGCGACGCGACTTATCCTGGATGAACTTGATCTCAATCTTTCTGCGCTCGCGACCGGGCTTATCATCGTCATCATCATCGTCGTCGGCGCTCATGCGAGAACGCTTGGTGCCGCGGTTGTCGACGGCGCCGTTACCGGCGGCCTGCTGCAGGTCGTCCTGAGTAGGGGACGGGTTCTCCTCACCGACGGCAGTGATGTCGGCCATGATGGACAAGGAGGGGGGGTTGGAGGGATTAAAACTGAAAGTAATGGGGATAGAATCAAGGGCGACGAAGACGGGGAGAGATCTGGGGGGATCACGACTCGAGTGCCCAAAGAGGAATGATGCTTTTCGGGGGATGGAAGTGGAAGTGGGAGGATGACCAAATCGAGTAACGCGTTTGCTTCGCAGGGTTTGGGTTCAGGACGAGAAAAGGAAGAAAAACGGGAGGAGGTCGAAGAGGGCAAAGTGCGGTTGGGAGAGGCAGGCGGTGTGGCACGTGACGGTACCGTAATTACATCACCACCAGTGTAACGTTCTATTTATACCTCAATTCTATTACCATGTAACTACTGGTACACTACTTATATATCTATGTAGCTATCGATTATATCAATTATATGATAGTAATTAAATGATTTATTAAACACATCCAATCCATAGTTTGTGATGATATCTGCGAACGTATTTCAAATACACAACATCCAGACTCAGCCGTGGAGAATACTCTTGGCATTTTCTGATTGGCCAGCCGCCACTCGAGGCCAACTCATGGCTCCACCCAAATGCCTCCTCATTCTTTGCATCAACAGCTTCATCAGCCAGAGTAGCAGAATTATCATGATTATATTGTACTTTCAGTATATTGTATCCTAATTGCATAATCAGATAAATGCCATCATGCTGTAACCCTACCTGTCTGGTTGTCTCATGATCTGCAAGGATTGTCCCGATCATAGCATGATGACAATTACCAAGGACACTATCAGCGTCCATCCAAGCCAAATTCAATAGCAAAGAAGCAGATATCGTGTAGATATCATTATCATAATATCAAAAGTCATAAGTATTACTACAATCAAGGTATGTCGCAGTACCAGTTACACACAAAGTACACTCCAGATACTCGCACTCGTAGCCATACCCCTCAGCAAGTCAACAACGTTCACTAATGCATCACCAACGCTCCAGCATCACAGCACGAGTCTCTCTCCTCGTGGCGGGCATCGATGATCGCTAACAGTAATCGCGATCTATCATGACCTTGATTGATACATCTCATTCATTCCCCGGATCCAACTGAAACCTACAGTGGGCTGTGCTAGTGTCAACTAACTCCTTGCGGAGTAGTTTTGCTCCATATATCCATGACTTCATGTCTAGCTGTCAGAATCAGATTCACTGATCAGCCATGACCTTTTCGGATATTAGGGTATGTTTCGTCTTTCTGCTGTGATAGTTCCATGCTTCGTTGCTAACTTGGATAGGGTCGATTGATGTGGAGTAGACGCTCGCATACCAAATCGCGCAATGGCTGTCAGCAGTGTAAACTGCGTCGCATCAAGGTATCTCAACTAACCTTCGATTGGATCAATCAAACTGACATCCTCAGTGCGATGAACAACCTCCCCAATGCTCCAACTGCGCCCGCAGACAAATCGAATGCGATCTGACTCATCGTCGTCCATCCCCGGCGTTTTCAGCGTCAGCATCAACACCATCATCAGCAACAACCTCCTTCAACAACCCCCCAACTCCTTCCCCGTCCACATTAACAGCAGCATCAACATCATCAGCCCTCGACATCCCCGACCTTGAACTCCTCCACCACTACACAACAGTCACCTACAAGACCCTCCCCTCCGGCGCCTCCTCAGACCAACACGCCCTCTGGCAATCCCAAGTCGTCCAACTAGGCTTCCACCATGAATTCCTCCTCCGCGGCATCCTCTCCGTCTCAGCCCTCCACCTCCTCTATCTCCATCCGGACCGCCAGGAATCGCTCTCCCTCCGTGCCTCAACGCACCAATCCCTCGCCCTCTCCTCGGTCCAGGAAGCGCTAAACACAGTCGACACTTCGAATTGCGTCGCTCTCTTCGCTTTCTCATGCATTATTGTCGTTCTGGCTTTCGCTACGCCTCGCACCCTCGACTCTGACCCCTCCACTACCAATGGCAGCATCAACAAAGACATCCTAGACTGGTTCCACATGATCCGCGGCTGCAACTCCGTCGTCCAAGCCCAATGGCCCACCCTCTCAACCTCCTTCCTAGCTCCCCTCTTACACAGAGGCATGCGCCACGAAACAACAGCCTCCCACTCCATCCCCGACTCCTCAAAGATAACCTCCCTGCACAATCTCCTCCTCCCCTCCTCCACCAATCCCTCAGTCATCCTCCCAGACGCACACCGCACAGCCTGCGCCCTCGCAATCCACGAACTCCTCAACACACATACCCAAATCTCGCTCCTCACCTCGCGAGGCCAGGACTTTATCCCCGAGATTTTTGTCTGGCCGATTGCGATTCCCGATGGGTTTTTAGGATTGCTGAGGGAGAGACAGCCGCAGGCGATGGTGATTTTTGCGTATTATGCGGCGTTGTTGCATAGGGTTGATGGGTTGTGGTTTATGCGGGGGTGGGCGAGGTATTTGATTGAGCATATTGATGAGTTGCTGGGTGAGGAGTGGACGAGTTGGTTGGCGTGGCCTAAGAGTTGTGCTGGGTTGGATTGACTACGTATAAAGATAAGAGTATAAGTATAGTATCACAAGTAGAATTGGAAATCATAAATTTGGCATAACGACAAATCTGAACGCTAATCTCCCATGGCCACAAGGCCTAAAAGTCTATTTTTACAAATGCATATAGCCGCCCCAATAGAAACGGTCAAAATAAAAAGCAAAAGCAAAGAAATGACGTCCACCCGAATCTTATCAAGGGACTGTAACAAAATATGCTCTTCACTGAAAACCACCAGTTCCCATCTTTGCCTGCGCCATCTTGACTCCGCCAATGCAACGCCGGACAAAGACAATGAACAATCAGAAATAGGATGCCGAGGACTCTGGGTTTGAAATGTAGAAAGCCCGTCCATTCAACAGCGCTCTTTTGGTTTGATTTTTGTTGGGTTTCTTCCTTTGCTGCTGATGGAGCGAGATAATATAGCAAGTAACAGAAAGGAGAAAGATAAGGAAGTAATCATGTGCAAGAATGGAAAGCAAGCTTGACAATTGCCCAAGGACCAGCCTTAGAATCGGTTGTGTGGCTTGCCTTTGAATCGTTCAATCAAATTAAGCCTTCACAGCGTAGCCTCCCACGCCGGCACCACCACCGCCCTTGGGGCCAAGCCAGACGATCTCAATGACGCTGTGGCCCTCGTCTTCTTCACGCACATACCACTGGTGCACATTATCACCAACAACAAAGGCCTCGCGGAGTACCCATCGGTCCTTGAGAATGCCTTCCTGCTCGACAGGGCGGAGGGGTCCAAGGCGGGATTCGTAACCGCGAGCATCTTCCTCCCAGGTCTTCTCGGTGTGGTCAAAGTTGATGGCGTCATCAGGCGTGTTCTCATCATAGGTGTACTTGATCAGCGAGATACCGTTGGTCAAGACCCAGAAAGTGCGAGTAGACTTTCCGGTAAGAGCGTTCACATGCTCCTCTTGGTCAAAGACCCAGCGGCGGAGCACTGACCGACGACCAGCAGCTGCTGCCACGGTGGTCATCTTCACGACATCCTTGTTGTACCAACTGTTCCAGTGGTGCATGGATTCAATCTTGCGGCCCGACTCGTAGACACCGTCGACGTCACCCTTCATGTCCATCTGGAACAACGAGGGCCAGAGGGTAAGAGGGGTCTCTCCGAATCGCTGGATACACTGGCCAAGCTTCTGGTCACCGGGCTGCTCACCCCACGACTGGCACTCATCGTAGTAGGTCTCCAAAACGTCCAGCAGGGGCTTCGAGACGAAGACACCGGCACCTCCAAAGGCGATGTTACCGAAGGCATCGACTTGCCAGCTGGCTTCCGAAAGAGAACCAATGTAGTGCTTCTTGTTGACATCAAAGAGCTTCAGCTCCTGAGCGATAGTGGGCAGAGAGAGGAAGAAAGTGTCGTCATCCATGAAGCCAACCCAGGTGGTTTGAGGGCGCTTGTTGCGGATGTGGTTGGCAAATGCCTCAACCATACCAAAGTAACGAGCGGTGAAATCAAGAGGAGATGCGATGAGAGTAACATCCAAGCCACGGTTGCGGAAGTAGGTCTCCTGCTTGTCCAAGTCGTCGTCGGACTCAGGAACGAGAACAATCAGAGAAGCCTTGGTACCACCGTACGAGTAGAGGAGAGTAGGAAGAAGACGGTCCAAACGGTCAGCAGTCGTGGCCAGACCAAACAGCATCTTGGAGGTTTCATCCGCATCGTGATCGGCCGCCACATCCACATCAATGATGTTGGGGCAGGGCAACGTGGGATCCTCGTTATCGGGAGAGATCACCATACCACGCTCCATAGCCTTGAAAGGCGGCAGAACTGGCGCAGCAATATCCTCAAGCGAGTGGAACTCGGTCTTGGGGCCAACATGGCGAGGACGGAAGTAGGCACGAGTGTAGTTCTTGCGAGGAAGCCATTCACTCATAGGCAGAGGGGCAGTGGTACCAGGTTCAATATCGCAAGTCTTCTTAGGGGCAGCCGATGCTTGAGCTTCGGGTAATTGAATTTGAGTAGGAGATGAGGAAGTAACCCGGTCGACGGGATGTTTAAATCGGAGGAACGCTGCGCGATCATAGCGTTCGACGGCCCAGAAGAAGAAGCCGATAGTGAGGAGGGCGATGAGGGGGACGACAGTTTTAGGTCGCAACATTTTGGGTAAATATTATTATGGACTCGTTGGTGTAAAGAAGAAAGAAGGACTCGAACGACGGTCGAGAGAAAATAAATTAGGGTCGTTTTATTTGTATCAGTGTCGCATCAACGAGTATAGTCCGGAGTACCGCAAACGTATCGCACCGCTTTGACGAAGACAGCGGATCGGTGAAAACGTTCGGGGAACTGTGAAAAGAGTGGAATTGGCAAATAGATCACAGTAAAAGAATCCAAAATCTTTGCGAAATTAGTGTCAACGAAAGACAAATAGCGTCGGAGCCCGCGACACAGAGACGGGGTGATAAGGAAGCAAAAAATGCAGTGGACGCAGGGAAAGAAAAAAGGTTAAATTGGCGGGCAAGCACAACTGGACGGCTGCGTCCAGGGCTGATGGAAAAGCACAGGCTGAAGGGGGAGGAAAGGAGGAGAATGTGAAGATAAGCCTGGGAGGGGAGAAGAAGAAGAAGAAGAAAAGAAGAAGAAGAATGAGGGAAGGATGAAGACAGGAGAGCAGATTGAAGAGTGGGAATGGATGGATGTGGATGGATGATGCGGACTTACTGGACCACGGGTTGGCACTGGGGCCTTAGCTCGGTAATATTACGAGGATTTGCAGTTTGGATGGTGATATCAAACAGTTGGTATTGATAGAAAAGAGGGAAGAAAATGAATATGAAAATATGAACTGAAAAAAGAAAGAAACGATAGGAAGAAGGAGAAGAAGAAAAAAGGTCAAGGGGAGGGGAATTATGGAGGGCGAATTATGAGGGCATCACTGCCTGTGAATGTCGACGCCTCGCATTTTCTGTTTTCTGTCCTTTTGGCTTTTTCTTTTTTCTTTTTTCCTTTTTTTTTATTTTACGAAAGACTAAAATCGTAATCCTTTTTCTTTTTCTTTTCCTTCGATGCAGATCACTGACAGAAGAGAAGAATGCTGGATGATGCTCTGCTGCTGATGGATCTTCCCCATCCCCACCGAATATTGGTATTTTTCACATTTCAGACCCTGAACAATACATCACATCCAAACACACGACATACTCGATGCAGAATATCTCACATCTCAAATTCTTATTTGTCTCTATTTCCATATGACGCTGTTGACTGTATCTAGTATCTACTGTACTGCCTAAATTCAGCTTCGTCTCAGTTGTACTGTGTAGGCTGTGGTGTGATCCACAGTTCTTTTCTTCTTCGAGATTCCACTGATCACCGTTTCTCAGGTCAAGGCAACCCGACCCAAGTCCCTGGTTTCTTTTTCTTTTCTCGAAACCCTTCGATATCAACAACCGTTTGACTTTGCGTTGTTGGGTGAACCAGTCTGCTATGTGAACTAAACTTGGCCCTGGAATGATTCGATTGCTGGAATGTTCCGGTGGATGTTTTCCATTCCCGACTCGAT
The DNA here is from genome assembly GCF_001890725.1 of Aspergillus wentii DTO 134E9. NCBI lineage: Eukaryota > Fungi > Ascomycota > Eurotiomycetes > Eurotiales > Aspergillaceae > Aspergillus > Aspergillus wentii. The sequence goes on from NW_024467833.1 coordinate 329,593, forward strand.
CAGGAACGCATCGATCTATCCAGGATCTCATTCTCCTTTGAACCTACTACGTACCTTGATACCAGGCAGATAGTATCATCCAAGTTTCCAACTGTTGGCGTATCTGAAGATACAGCTGGTGTGACAAAACTGATATGATCAGCGTTGCTTTCCCGTCCGGCTGGCCATTCAGGGGCGCTGCTCCAAGGGGCGCTGGAACTGCCAGCCCCACGGCCGCGTGTCCCTATCATACAATACATCGTCATCTTTTTCATCGCATTAATACTGCTGACAGAGTAGATATTAAGTCTATCCTACTCGATATTATGTTATATTCATCACTATATAAAATGTAGACGTTCTAATAGAATATACTCTAAATGTAAGCAGTAGCAGTGGATCTGGACGCGTGGCTCCATAATATTCAGGAACATCTTACAATCCCAAAGGAATACCGATCGACATCCTAGCCGGGTTCGCTAAGCACCACATCCAGCCCAACCGGCCATTAATTAATCTCTCAGTCAGACCCTGGCAGAATCGCCATTTAAGCTTGAACTTGTGCCTTGGCAAGCTGTCACTTTTTTGTATCGGTAATTACATGTCTACTTTGTTGGTGAAGGCTGTCGGCACCATGATCCCCTGATCTTCACCACCATCCCATGGAATGAACATCTCAAATCTAGTCTCGTCTAGTTCTGGTCGATTCGTTCCTTCTGGAAAATCCAATATTCAAGGCGGAAAAGCCAGAAAGGCTACGATATTCCTGCTCATCCATGGTACGTGTGCCACTGTTGCCTCCGCCCTCCCACATTGTTGCGCGCCTTGTGGCGACCGACGTCAACGTCAGACTCAGATCCGGCCCTTCAGGGTCCAGAAATCAATCCTGAAGATAGAAGAAGACGCGGGAAAAAGGGTCCAAACTTAACAGTCAGTGCCACCGTCGGCAGTCCGAGTGTCTGTCCAAGCCTCATGTAGGTACCGTAACTGTATAATGCTCATCACTGCTTAATCGGGCACGGTTCCTGACTCCGTTGAATGGTCCGATGAATTAACTGGATGATAATGTTACTGGTATCAAAATTACCATTTTTCAACTGCAAAAAAACACAAGGCAGAGAAATACCCCACTGACCACTTACCATACATGGCTCTCTTGCGATGCGGACGAACCATGGAGTTTTCTTTGTCTTTTACTACTCTGTACTATGCTCTGTAAAGAGTAGAGTGATAGACCGCTGTTAGAGCTGTAGATGTTGCGTGTCAAAAGTCTTTTAAATCAAGATTCGTCAGTGTTTCGGATTGAGGCTTTATATTGGCGAATCAAGTATGATGTAATGGCCTATATCCCGCCATATTAGATTGAATGGTATCACCAGGTAACAACTTACAGAGTAATACTCCTTTATTCTGATCTGTCTGGTATCTGAATGACTATATAAGATGATTGTCCAAACTATTGATCCTACGTACTCCCAATACATAATATCATCAACTTTACAATGTCAATCACTGACCAGCGGAGATCAAAATTTTAACCTCACCTATGATCTGCTCCCAACCTGACAATCTGACAATCAGTCTGGATGGAACTCTCTAGCCTTGTAGCCTTGTGGATCCGGTGTCTATCATCCAGACTACAGTACAACTGCGTAGACAAGTACTACACAATACATATATAGAGTACCACAAAGATATATCTACAACTGTGTGGCATTGATTAATGCAGAATATCACAATCAAATGTGTCTGCAATGGCTGTCATTTCCTTTTCCACGTGTTTGTCGGCTCCACCAACGGTACTTGACAGTGTTTCAGACAGACTGCAGTTACTAGTCAGTGGCACAAGTTTCTTCATGACAGAATTATTGGCATTTGACAGTGCATACTAGCAGTAGAGCTGATGGTCTTCAAGGCAGTTAATAGAATATAATCCGAAAGTATTACAATAAATAAACTTTATATCTATCTTAACTCGTTGGTCATTACTCTACAGAGTAAATATATCTACATACATACCAGTCCCACTTAATGTAACCTCACACCATGTACAATCACAATCATCTATTAAACCTTCATATCCCTCCCGTCATGTAACTCAAGAGGAAAAAAAGAAAAAACCCATCCTAATTCCCTCATATCCGACCAGTTTCACCATCACCAACATGTTTCACTTCACTTGGCGGATAAACCCAACCAGAGTAAACAGCACGACATGCAACGCTCAATATCCATTGGACCAGCCACGGCTAATAGGCTGTCTCGGAGGTTATGGGCGCTTAAAAAGCCTGTTTAGATGCTAAATGACAGAAAGACTTACGCACGTCTTTTGCTGGTTTGTCTGGGGTAGATTGCATTGTACCGTACCCCGCATTCTTCATCCTTTCAACAGGGGTACTGGATGTACTGGATGTATTTGGCAAACGAGGTAGTGTCGTACTGTGTACACTCTGTACTCTGTGCAAGTACGTTGTATTCAAATGCAAGATGAAATGAGATCATTCTGGGGAACGTCTGGTCTGCATGATGCTTGGCTGATTGATAATATCACTTCAACCTCATCTCGAGGAATGCCTATCAAACACAACCTTTGTATGTATTTCTTCAAGTACAAACAAAGGACACTCAATATGATTATAATCAAAAGAGCAAAGAAATTATCTACCTTAATATCTTAGACCAAGACAACTGAGGCCAGAACCTCCTCTCGTCCCACTATCTATCTGTCGCCTGCACTTTGACCTCTGAACAGAGTAACCGTCAACGGCGGGAACTTCAAACAAACCTACACATCCATCGATTATTCTACCTGCCACACTCTCCGCTATTGTCTTTCAAATTGCAATAATACAATATATGTACAATAAAATACAAGCCAAAATATCACCATCCATCTTCCCCAGCCATCAGCCATATTACGCGGACATCATGGGATAATTGGATATGTGTGCACCACCCCGGTCTTTGGCTCAGCCCCGCTCTTGTGGCAATCGGACAACCGACTAAAAATAGGGTGGTTTGTTGATGTCGTCGTCAGCTTCAGATTTTACAAGCTTTGGGTTATTTTTTTTTTCGGCCCATGCCCTTTATTAATATATAAGGCTTGGTCAGATGGAGGAGCTGAGTCCTTGCAGATTTGCAGATGGAGATGTTGATCTGATGGCGGTGTTGTTGCTATTTGGAGGTTACACTACAGTTGTCGATATACGCGCCCTTACATGAGCAGGGCGATCGTTGGATGTATGCAAAGTTTAATATTATTGAGTACGGAGGAAAGGCTAGATGCTGGATGCAAGGAGTGTAGATGCAATATTGAACATTTCATTACTACGGAGTATTCATGTCTACATGTCTATCATTCCTCATCATGGTTCTCTCGGTCCTCAAATGTCATAAACTCATGCTGAGCTGCCTCCGCTCCCATGATCATCGTCCATGCCTCTTTGACCATGTCAATCAATGCATCGTCAAAGGCAAGATCGAGACTGGGTGGCGGGAAGCAAATGACTTTGTCTGGAGCCGAGCTCGTCCTGATGGCTTCCGCGATATTGCTAGCATCATCGCGACGTCCAAGCTGTGTGTATCGTAAAGACCATAGGACCTTAGCATCAAGACCAACCGTCGACTGTAGAAGTTTCTGCACAGCAGTCTCTAAGAGGGACTGTCCTTGAGGACCGGACACATTAACACTGCCGTAGATGACACCTGAGGAACACACCAGTTAGCGACGTGAAGCAATAAAATATTGGCAGATAAAATGATAAAGGTAAATGCTCTTGATCAGTCTCGCAGGTAGTTTTCATCAATGAAAGTACAGGCAATGTAGATAAGTTTGAGATAGGCATCATATGAGCAGGGCAGAGGGCATCAGAATGAACAAAAGAGTAAACTTACTTTGTCCAGTTGGGCATTCCCCGGTATCGCTGGAGTGAACGAGAAGGTACACTGGCGAATCATCAGCCTCGCCCAGGGAGGTTCCGGGGAAGACAACGACAGCCCCAGCAGGAATTGGCCCTCCTTCTGCTGTGACAGGGAAGAGGGATCCCAAAGGAGACGACACGACCGTGATAGATCGAGCCACCTTTTCATAGCTAGGTTGGGCACCCAAAACCTCTGCCGGAAGATCCCACTTTGAACCGACTAGGAACTTGGTTCGGATCGACTCGCCGATCGATAGCTGTGCCTGCATGCGGGCATCCTCATCGCTATCAGCCCCGGGTAGATCCGTGATGGATTGAATACTCGAATCCAAGACGTACACACCACCCCCGACTGCAAGGGCACGGCAGCCTACCTGAGCGATCTCAGAACCACCACCCCACTTGGGAATCAGGCTTCCAAACCCAGGCCCAAAAACGCCAATAGATGCCAGATGCCTTTTGACACGGAGAACCGCATACTCGGCTGGTGTCTGCTGGGGTGAATTTTGGGACAAGGAAAGGGACAGGAGTGGGTTGTGAAGCTCAGCAGGCACCTGGAACTTGGACGTCAAGTAATCCGAGAAGGGCATGGACAAGTCCTCGCTTTCTTCTGGCGTCGCCTCTTCATCCTGTTGAGGTTTCCCAATGTGACGGAGGAATTTCATCAAAGTCCGCTTGGATTTGAGAGTGATCACGTCATCTGCGAAAACATCTTCGCGGCTGCCAGGCACACGATAGAGACTTGATGCATTGTCATCAGCATTCCCAGAGGGTTTGTGTATCCACCAGCTTCCAACGGCCTGAAACTCCAACTGCCGGTAGACCTTGGACGAAACCAATGTGGGTAGTAGCTGGGAGCGAGAATAAATCAAATGGGGAGATAGGGCAAGTGTGTACGCTCGAGGTGATGACAGCCTCGCATCAGCCTCAGAAGAATCCTCAGGAGAGTAGACTGTTGCATCTTCAAACGGGACACTTCCAGGTTCTAGCTTAGGGGTTAGCATATGCCAGTTGCAAGCGACGACGGTATAACTCACGTTTATTTACTGTAGCTGCCCATTCTTCGGCTTCCCGAAGACTGAATGCAGCCTCTGAGCCCCCATAGTATGGGTTCTTGTCAACATGGAGTACTTTCTTACCTGACCTGGAAAGGCCCCTGAACCACAGCAAAGCGTTAGCGACGCAGTGCACCGCATGGACATAAGCCGACTCACAGCGCAAGAAGCGACTGGGCTAGCCCAGTGCCAGAGATTGTTACATCCCATGGCGTTTCTGTCAGTGACTCCATGCTGGTTGGGCTGGTCGCGACGCAGATCAAGCTGTTGGATAGAAAGGTTCAGTGCTACAGAGATAGATAAACCCAAATATCATCACATTGGGTTGCAGGCTGTGGAGCAGATCCTTTGCAACAGGTCTTTCCTGATCATGTGTGCAGGAGAATCAAGTGTTCAGAGAACAAGAGATTTTTTGGGGAGAGGAAAAAAGAACGCGAAAGATGTCTACCGAAAGAAAAGACCCACACCGGTGCGCCACGTGACTTAGCTCGAGATACTACGTCGATGCAGCAGAATGATACGCAAAACACACTGATAGAGATAGTTTTTGCTAAAATTTTGCAGGAAAACCAAGTAATAAGTATATGAATTGCAAATAGAAGAGAGATTTGTTCAATGATGCATTCATTGGGTAATTGGAGCGGGATTGAGCTTTTGTCGATATGTGGTAGTAATTAGTAGGTATTGAACATTGTGACTCTTTCAATAAGATTCAGTAGAGAACTAGCCCTATATATCGAGCATATATATGTAATTACACTGTTTCTACAAGAGCACATCTTGTAAAGACCTTTCTTTGATATCAAAATGAGCCGAGACGATGTACTACGTAGCATGCCAGAAACCCACTATACCCGATTCAGCTAGACGCACTTTCAAACCTTTTAAAGCCGATTTTTCCCACCAAAGTCGGTTTTCTCCAACACACCACTCCCTCAAAGACAGGCTGCGCTCTATTCATAGCGGAGTCGTCTCTGATAAGCCTTCACTGGTCTTGTCTATGGGAGTGGCAGAGAAGATCTATCACTCTGTATCTGCTGCTCTGGATGGAAACATTTGATGGAAGCGGTTCGTTTTGTAGTGATACATTCCACTATTTATCTTCTGTATTTGGCTCTATATACACACTCGCCAATGTAGACAGAAGTCTTGTAATAAAGTACTTGCTCGGTCTCGGCCTGAATGCGTTGGGCAACCTTTCGCTATACTGCGTTATTGAAGCAAGCTGTGCTTGTGACTCCCGCAGGTAATGGGTTGCCCGACTCCCAGGTGACGGACACGAATGATCCACCTCTGGTAGAGATGAGAGTTGATGGGATATATTGTAAAGACAAGCCTGTCTATGTCGTCCGAATTGCCCGCGATATGCTTGATTTCGAGACCAGCTCACTCCTCCGCTCGGTCTTCCACCACCTTGGCCCGGATGATTTTGACCTCGTCCATTGGTTTATCTTCGGCATTTGTCTTGACCAGTCCCATGCGCTGGATCACTCGCATACCGCTTTTGACCCTGCCGAAAATTGTGTGCTTTCCATCCAGCCACGGGGTCGGCGCAAGGGTGACGAAGAACTGGCTGCCGTTGGTGTTCGGTCCACTGTTCGCCATGCTCAGAATTCCAGCCCCCGTATGCTTCAGATCGTTACGAATCTCATCCTCGAATTTCTCGCCGTAGATTGAAGTTCCTCCTCGGCCAGTGCCAGTCGGATCACCGGTTTGTACCATGAAGTTGGAGATGATGCGATGGAAGATGACATTGTTGTAATACCCTCTCTGCGCGAGGGTCGCGAAATTGTGGCATGTCTAGACAAGTAGAAGTCAGTATGAGGTACCGCTTAAAGGTGAGGAGGCGCAGTGCTGACCTTTGGTGCATGCGTATTGTAGAGTTCTACCGAGAACGAGCCCTGGGACCAGTCAGTGACCAATTGAGGTAGATATATTGGATAGGTGTCTTTACCATAGTCGTGTCAAAAGTGATTTCAGTTGCCATGACGAGTATTATATAGCTAAACAGCAATGTGTGTCTCTGAACTGCGAAAAAAAGCAAAGACGTTGTTGCGATCGAACTTCCCACAGGGCGGCGGGGATTTGAGCGTCGGGCTTGGCATAAGCGTAGCTGTGCCTGTCAGCTCCGATTGAACCATCGCGATCTTTCCTGTAAACACGACCTTGTGCCACCATGGATTGATTTTTGACTCTACGAAGCTTTATTTTTTCAAATTTAACCTTTTCCATCGACAACCAGACCTCTCCATTTGCTCAACAATAGCTTGACATCCACCCCTCCACAGTCGGCATGGACGAGGTCAGCCCCCTCGCCGAGCTCCTGGGGCAGGCTATTTACCAATTTACGCTCATAAAACCTCTTCTTCCTACCTACGGACACCTGCTGGTCTCTGCGATTTTCCCGATTTACATCGGTGCCCATGCATCCCTTTCGAGACCGTCGTCAGCCGCTAAACCTCCCAAGAAAGATGGAGACGAGCCAGATAATGAAGATGAGGACGAAGACGAGGAAGAACAGGGAACAACGCAGAAGATGGAAGGACTCTCACCATCTGATGCTCTGATGTTTCCTCTAACGGCTGGACTGACGTTGGGCGGTCTGTATCTGGTGATCAAATGGCTCGGAGACCCAGCTATTTTGAACAAGATCTTGAGCTTCTACTTCTCTCAAATGGGCCTATTCTTTGCTGTCGCCTTTTTGAAAGATATGTTCTTGGTCTTTAGGTCATTCGTTTTCCCCAACCAGTACCGACAAGGTGGCAAGATCTGGAAGGCGAAACAATCGGAACGCATCTTTACAAACAACTCGTCAGACAACGTTGAGACCCGGCGCTCTCCTCTTCCAGGGATTTTCGGTGCAATTCCACTGCCAAACTCTGTTCTCAAAGTACTCTGGACCACTCGCAATCTTGCATATCAACGAGTCAAGCTTCGCATCCATGTGCGTGGTCTGATGGATGTAAAATGCCGTTTAGGCCTGCTTGATGTCTTCAGTGTGATCGTTGCATTGTCTGTGGTTGGATATTTTGCATTTGTGACGAAGCCATGGTGGCTGACCAACTTTATGGGTTTCTGCTTTTGCTATGGTGCATTGCAGTTCATGTCTCCCTCGACCTTCTGGACAGGAACGCTTATTCTGAGCTCGTTGTTCTTCTACGATATATATTTCGTTTTCTTCACCCCACTGATGGTGACAGTTGCCACCAAATTGGATGTACCCATAAAGCTTCTATTTCCTCGCCCACCGGCTCCCAGTGAATCCTCAGACGCTGTTTCTCTGGCGATGCTGGGACTCGGCGACATTGTTATTCCGGGAATGATGGCGGGACTGGCACTTCGTTTTGACCTTTTCCTCTTCTATAAGAAGAAGGGAGCCCGGAAAGCACAAGCCGAAGGTAAAGAACATGGTCTAGTCAAGCCTCAATATCAATCTGCGACTGGTGGTTGGGGTGAGCGCTTTTGGACCGGATCCGTCAAGCCAAGTGGCTCTGAATTGGAACCTCCTTATCATAACGCCCGCTCTTTCCCAAAGACATACTTCAAGGCTAGCATTGTTGGATACCTTATCGGAATGATCACGACCCTCGTGGCTATGCAATACTCCAACCATGCCCAGCCAGCACTTCTCTATCTGGTCCCGGGAGTACTCCTCTCGCTCTGGGGAACCGCTTTGATTAAAAAAGAGATCCCTGAGATGTGGCAATTCTCTGACGAAGAAGAGGAAGACGATGAGGATGAAGAGAAGAAGAGGAAGGAGAGGGAGGATAAGAAGGAAGAGAATGAAAAAGAAAAGAAGAAGCAAGAAGGCGGCAAAAAATCCCTCTTCTCCAGACTTTGGACCGGTGATCTTAAAGGCTTAGCCGACTCATCTGAAGCAACCGACGATAAAAAAGATGACAAAGAAGACGACAAGACAAAAGACAATGCTGAAAACGACGAGACCAAGGAACAAGATTCCAAGGAAGACTCGCGGGCAGACAAAAGCAAAGAAGATGATGACAAAGATATCGACTTGGTTTCGATATCTATCTCTCTTCCCCGAAAGACCAAGTCCCGAAAGCAGAGAAGCTCATCGGATAGCTCCAACAGTGTCCAGTCTATGAAGAGCGAGGAACAGCCTATTCCTAATACCCTTGAGCCGGATAATGAGCCGCCCGCTAAAAGAAGAAGACGCAGTCCTAGGGTAGCTAAAGCTGCCGCGGAGTCAGACGCTTAATGAAAGGCGTGTTAGAAAATGAAAAGAGACGCACGAACCTATCCAATAGGCATATTGGCCTTTTGAAAACTTATATCAGTGAGTTGGAATGTAAAATAGAAAAGATACTTGAGTCTTTCGAAAGATAGAAAGATGAAATAGAATATTCAGGACTTTTTTGAATCTACATGGTATCATTATGTGTAACTGCCATCTCATGCAATATAGAAAGTGAAATCAACATTGCTCAAAGATCTGCTTCATCTCGTCCCATCTTTGCGCAGAAAGATCCACAAGCTGCTTCAGGTCTTTACTGTCCACAGCCCATCCGCCATTCTTCTCCAGCTTCACAATCACGGTCTTCCCCTTTCCACCGTTCTTCTTGTCGACAACGACGCAAATTCTCTCCTCGGTCATGCCCTCCTCATACCCATCAGGGTCTGCCAAAATCCACCTCCGTTGCATGCCCTTCTTTTGGCTTTCTTCAATCTTCTTCTCTTCTTCCGCGTCGGGGATAATCACCGCTCTCCATCCAGCAGCAGCATCGGCCTCGAAGACACCATACGAGCTCGCCACGGGCATACCGCGCAAAGATAGCGTCCGTGCCTCCGAGACATCATCTGAGCACAGCACCATCTCATTATCGACATCCCACCAGGCCTTGGGAAGCTTCGTATCCCGAAGAGCAGCCAAGACAGCCGCCCAGGCAACGTCAAATGGATTGCCCGCGAGCGAAATAATCATGATATCGATGTACAGGACCCAGAATGCCTTGATCTCGCGGTTCTTGGTATCCTTCTGGTCTTGATCCGCGTCCACATCCATCTGCTCACCCTCGTTATGGCGTTCTAATTCCTCCGCTCCAAAATTCGGCGGCTGGTGCCAGATCCGCAGGTCCTCCGCACGAACCAGTCGAGTCCCATGGAGCAATGAAAGAATTTGATGAGACAATGACTGTGCCAGGGGCGATGGTGGCGCACTGGGAATGAAACCAGGTGCACAGCCGGTGCTCAGCGAGAGATTGGGGACAAGCAGACTGAGATCTTCGATGTGCGATTCATCATCATCGTCGTCGTCGGCTTCAGGGTCGTCCGCTAACTTTTGTCGCTTGTTGGATGCATCTGATGACGGTGCCCGGGACACGCTCCACGAGGCAATATCGTCTGTGTGCAGGATTTCTGCTCTCACACCGCATACGGCTGCAGTATCGCCAATTCTCACGACGGCGCTGCCGTTTGTATGTGTCAATGAGCCTGTGTTCGCAGAGGTCACGCGGAATTGGGAGGCAGATCGGCCATTGGCTCGGATGGAGGGCTGGTTGCTAGAGGTAGGAGGCGATAAGTGGGCGAGTAGGTAGGCGTGTGGCTGCAGTCGGGCGAATTGCGATGGCGGCAGAGAGAGGGACGGCGGGGCAGGGTGTGCAGCCGTAGCTGTTGAAGATGCCATTTTTAGAAGTGCAACTTCAGGCCTCTATTTGATTTAGGAAATTGGAGGAAAAAGGTGCCGAGGTGCTCTGATGAGGGGTCGGAGGCCGCTTGCTCTGCGGGAAGAAAAGAAGCCTTTCCAGGATTACGATTTTATGCGGCAGAATATTTTCCATATCAAAGGCGGTGAAACTCTGTCAGTCAAGATCGAAGTCGTTCTTGTGCAACAGTTACGGTACTTTTGGACAAAATAACATGTTATTACTCATCTTGGGCTAATCTCTAATCTCCCTAGGGGGTGATTGTGGCCAAGAGGATTTCCAGAGTCCAGCATTGCAATCCCCAAACGTTCCGCAGTTCCCAAATTGGATCCTCAGACGTCAGGTCGATAAGCACACATCTTGCAACGTCAGACTACCTAATAACTAATGCAGCAGTACTCAGCAGCTTCACGCCTTACGGATTGGGATCATGCTGTTATGGCATCATTGAACTCAAGCAACTCTCCAACTGACATCCGTTGGGCTGCCCCGTTTTCGACCAACACGCCAAAAAGCTTTGTCTTCAAAAGAAAATACGAAAACCAACAGAACGAATACGCAAATCCAAGCTGAACTTCAATGACGACACGGGATAGCAGAAAAGTCAGCCCATATCATCTATTGCATGTTCATGGCGGTATGGTATGGTGGCCTCAGCGACGACTCGGTTCGCAGCTTCGCCCCAATGAGGTGATCGCCGCTTTGTCTTCTAAATATAAACACGAAAACTCGTCGATCCTATTGGTCTTGAACCAGCTCGCGTTTCTATGTCGTTTTGGGGAATTGGCCATGTGTACCTTTTACTCGTATAGGGGCCATTTTCACCGACTTGTTATGGTGATCAAAGGCAATTTTCCTTATTTGCTTCGTTGGTGTTTCTGAAATGACCGCTTTTCCAACGCGGGAGTTTGTCGATCCGAATTTTCTCGCTTTCGATGACAATGAAGCGGAAGATGTTATAACAGCCCCCAACTTCACTTCCTGTTTTGTTTATTCGCCCGGAACTTTATGGCGGACAACATGGCCCCCAGCTCTGGCTGTGGACTAACAACCGGTGGGTTTAGACACAGTTTGCGGTGGATTTCGTGTTGTTGGTCTGCCCTGCAAACTTCACAGCCTCGTATTCGGTGGGCGATGGTTGAATTATAACCTTCGGGATTTGAGATTGTGTTGGTTTGGCCCTCCCTCATGTGGAGTGAGGTGCATAACCTCTGTTCTTATCCATCCTAGCGTGCAGCCCGGCAGGATGTATGGATCTAGTCGCGTGAATAAGAAATCTCACTAGAAGGGGATGACATTTTTCTATTGAATTGTCAGACTCCTTTCCATGTTATCATCATCTCACCTCATCTTTTGTGGAATCTTGCACATTTCAACTAACTTGATATTCCTTTTCTCCTGCGATCAAGAATGTTGGGGAACGCTTGGGCAGAAAGGTATTACTTACCTGCGGCGAAACAAAACATGGATGATTATTTTTCAACACCATTTCCGTCACCAAATCCCCCAGTCTCTCCTGCTAGCTTTCATAGGGAGGACTTCCCATCGCCGCTGTTCAGCCGCCGTAGCCAGGACGTGAGATACAGTCTATACAGTCCAGTATCGCCGAGGACAGAGAGTGTTTTCTCGCGCCACGAAAGCTACCAGCCGATACTCAGGAGTAACATCCCATGGGAACCAACCGATGATAGCAACTGCTGGAGCGATGCTGTCACAGCCAGCGCTGTCTTGGGCTTGCTACGCAAGGATCCCGTCCAACCACCCCAAAACCGCACCTCTGAGTTGAATCGTATTGTCGAATCGAATGACGAGCCCCGAGAAGAGCAACGAGAGGAGCAACAACAACAAGAAGAACGACAACAAGGGCAGCTCTTCACATGCGCTTCCTGTTTCGAAAGCCTCGATCACCGTTCATACCCCCAGACGCCTATCACTGCAGGATGTGATCACTCTGGGACACCCACGATGCATATCTGTATATCTTGCTTGCGCCATAGCTTGGACATGCAATTCTCTTCAGACTCAGAGTCGCTGATGTGTCCACTCTGCCACACACACCTCTCGCCCGACGATGTCCAACGATGGGCCAGTGCAGAAACATTCCAAGTCTATGACACAATAAGGACTCGACAGATATTAGAAAGAGATTCTGAATTCGTCACTTGTGCCCGGATGAACTGTGGTGCTGGCCAACTACACGTTGGTGGGCGAGAAGATCCGGTCGTTGTTTGCAGGGCCTGTGGCACCTGGACATGTTTCAACCACCGCGATACAATCTACCATGAAGGAATGACATGTGAAGAGTATGATGTTATGGCCAAACCCCGATTCCACAGAATAGATTCGCCGGGCAATACTCGAAGAAGCCCTGGGCTGTTGCAGAGGATACGTGGGCTGAAGACAGCGAAGAATCCATCATCACAGCCTTATCGACTGGATGCCACAAAGGAGGAGCTCCTCAGCTGGAAGAAGATTGGCGAAATCGCGAGGCCTTGCCCTCGCTGCAACACAGTAACCGAGAGGGACGGAGGGTGCAAATATATGCAATGTACGTGCATTTCCAGATACCATGGATGATAATGTTGACTGACTTTCTGACAGGCTCGATATGTAAACAGCAGTGGTGTTGGGACTGTGGTGGTCGATGGCAGCGGGGACATTTGGACGTTACATGCTGTTAATATAGACAATCACATGATACCTCTAAACAACTAATATCAACTAATTCCCCTATTCTCAATCGCAAGTGCCTGCTTAGCTAACTATCTTTGACTCCTTAACACTTTATGGTTGTACAAGGCTGCAGTTCTCCAATTTTTTCTCTTGTCTGTATTCTGCATTATGTCCGACATGACTCGGATTTGCGATGATATTCTCTCTCGGTCTGACTAAACCGATTCATTCTCACTGACCAATACCGGCAGGGATATTTCTCCTCCCATTCGTTCCCTGTAGAGCATCTGCAAACACCCACTGCCCAGCCAATGACAGCCCAGAATCCCGCTCCACTCCCGACAGAGTTCTCCGCTAATGCGCGCGTCGAGTGGACTGTCACCTCGCCGGGACCGTCTGAGCTTCTCATTGGACGGGAGGCTCTTGGCCAGCGGTAAACGGGGGTCTCTCACTCGCTGTTTTTGATATCCTCGACAGCTGAATGCGCGAATCAAGCCTTTTTGATGGACAAATAACGCATCCCCGCATGAAGAACGTGATGAACAGCGCTATTCCCGCCAATCACACCGGGCGGTTCGATAAGCAGAGCCCATCTTCAGGCTGGCAGGCTAAGCTCTTTTCCTCTGTCTCTCTTTTTCTTCGTCTCCCTCCCAGGATGGATCACTCCTCTCTCTTTCTTCATACCCCAGCTGTTTGTCGATCTTGTCTTTCTACCTCGTATTCACTCGTTTTATCGGGGCTTTTGATCCTGGTATGTGGTGATCGACATACTAGCAGGCTTTATTTCAACGGTCTTTCATGAGCTTCCCTTGTGAGAATACGGGATCGCCAGTGAAGGGAGACAGAGCTTTGTTCGCGAAGGCTGCTGGCCAATCACAAGTACAATAATGTTTATCTGGAATCCGATGAACTCGATGGACTCGATGGCTTCGCTGGTGAAGCGAATCAATGTCCCTGTCACTGCTTCATGGACACCAGCGCAGATCGCAGAGCGTCAACGAGACCTATGGTCTCAATCCGGGAAATACGCTGCAGGATGGGTATACTTTGCCGTTATCCTGCTGGCTCTCACGACGATCGTTCGATGCTACAACACATGGGGTGACCGGATTCGCATCTCCTTATACAAAGAAGATCCTTTGAAACCCAAACAGGAAGAATATGAGCTTCCCAGCGCTGCAACCGACAGTTCCACTGCCCACTTCTTCCCAGCCCATGGACCACTTCCCAACGCCGCGAAGGAACAATCGTCAGTGTCTACCATTGCGCCACTGAATAATACGCTGGCGTTTGTGAGATGGATCTTTTATCGGCCTCTCCCTGTGTTGAGGATATGGAAATTACAGATCGTCTTTCCCTCGCTGGGAACATCGTTCATCGTGCTGTTTGCGCTAATTTTCGTCATTCTCTATTGCTTCCTCCCGCAGCCTCTATACTACTCATCCATTGCCATAGGATCGCCTCCGTTGGCCATCCGTGCTGGTATGATTGCGGTTGCTCTGGTTCCCTGGATCGTCGCCCTTAGCACCAAGGCCAATTTCATCAGTATGTTCACAGGCATCGGTCATGAACGTCTCAATGTGCTACATCGATGGGCCGGTTATCTCTGTCTGCTCCTTAGCCTTATCCATATGATTCCGTTCTACATCACCCCTGTTTGGGAAGACGGTGCTCTATACGTTTACCAACAGTACTTTCCGCGAAACATGTACATTTATGGAACCGGTTTTGCCGCTCTGGCACCTTTGTTATTTCTATGCCTTCATTCCCTTCCAGTGCTTCGGGCTTGGATGTACGAGCTTTTCTCTTTCGTGCATCTTCCCGTGTCCATCATCTTCGTCGCTATGCTTTTCTGGCACAGCAAAAACTTTTTGACCTCTTGGAGCTACCTCTGGGCTACCATTTCCATCTGGGCTATATCCTATGCTGCCCGACTATTATTTGTCAACTGGACAAATCCATTACATATGTCGTTCATGATCGGCGAAGAGTCTGGTATCACGATCCTTCCGGAAAACGCGATCAAGGTGACTATTCCCACGAGAATGCGATGGAAACCCGGTCAATATATATACCTCCGTATGCCGGGTATTTCACTCTTCGAAAGCCACCCCTTCACCATCGCCTCGCTTTGTAGTGACGACTTTCCATCCCAGTATGGAGAAAAATACCGTGACCTGGCCGTCGTTTTCCGTCCCAGGGGTGGATTTACACGAAAGGTTCTCAGCAAGACACTCGAGTACGGTCCGTACAAGACGTGGACGGCCTACCTCGAGGGCCCATACGGGGGCATGCGACGGGAGATGGCAGCCTTCGACGACATCATTTTCTTCGCTGGTGGAAGTGGCATCACAGCAATTGCAAGCCAGCTCTTGTACCTGATCAAGCAGATCCGGGACCGCAAGGCTGTGACGAAGAGGGTGCGGGTAATCTGGTCCATGAAGACCCCCGAATGCATGGAATGGTTCAAAGAGGAGCTGCGGATTTGCAGAGATTACGCCCCGCCCAACTTTGTCCACTGCCACTTCTTCCTCACCGGTCCCAGACCAGATGCGCAGCAGGGACCAGGAGAGGCCAATCGAGATATCATACAAGAAAAGATCTACGACATGCTTCAGGGCATGGATAAACGAAGCTCAACATACATCCGCCAAGAAGCAGCCGGCGATGCCCAGCGTGAAAAGGAACTCCACCGTGAGAACGAAGACGCCATAACGGAGCTGCCAAAAGCATATAGCATGCCACATGTCGCCCCCAGCCAACACTACAATAACAATCCCTACTACCACAACTACGCATCTCCAAGTCCCTACCAGCCAAACGGCTACCCACCGAACCCGAACCCTCAGTTCAATTTCGGGTTCGCTAATAGCCCTCGACCAACGCCCCGTTACGCTTCGCTCCCAACTCAAAGAAGAACCGGATGGCGAACTGATTACTTCCGTCCTAACATTCCCCAGATGCTCACTGAGTACTCTAAGACATTTGGTCGCCGTGCTTGTGTGTTCGTCTGCGGACCTCCGAGTATGAGAGTTGAGGTTGCGAATACAGTAGCCCGGCTGCAGACAGATGTGATGAAAGACCCGAGTAAGGATGAAATCTTTCTGCACGCAGAGAACTATAATATTTGATGTTTTTAACGCGATACCCTGGTGTTTTTGTATTTATTTTTCCTGAATTTATCTTGATATACATGATCTATAACTATACTATCTGACTGCTTCTAATTGGACATATCAAACAAGGACACTTAGCCATTGGAAGGAAAAAACTTGTATCATGTATTGCAAGCAGGACTTAACCTGTAAATCTAGATAATCCGCCAGGACAACAAAAATGTTCAATGCATATGCTTCTAAATATGCAAATGCCAAGGGATCAATGGGCCGAAATGAATCGTCTGCGCTCTATAGCCCAGTATAACTATGGAAAAGGGTATCCTGAATGACAGAAAGAATATAACAATAGCAGCAACACCAAAACAAATGAATATCATAAACATAAAGAGTCGGTCAACGTGAAAAGAAAATACCTCACTGCCGCTGAGGCTCATCGTCAGCCTTCCGTTTCCTACTTCCCGAATCTTCTCTTTCCAAGCTCTTAGAGTCCGTAATCGGGCGTACTCCATGATCTTCATGCTCTTCTCCATCTTCAGCCTCTATCTTTTCCCAATCATCGTCATCATCTGGACTCTTCTCGTCCCGGGACTCGCCTTCATCCTTGGCGTTGTTGGCTGACACTTCCTCATCATCACTCCGCTGAATAACGAATCTAACAATCTTCGCTCCTGATGGTTTCAGACGTCGATAGTAGTTTTCCACCACGCCATCTTCGAGCTGGAAGCCGCGGGCAAGATACCAATTCAGCCCTTCCTCATTAGCCTCGTGGACATGCGCCGTGACCGTGCGAATGTTGTAATGTTTCACTAAGTCTGAAACACGATATCCAGACTTGGAGTCCGATGATGCAAAAATGAGCGAGTTGAACAGAGAAGCTGCAACGCCGGTACCCCGATATGGAGAGAGAAGATGAAGAGTTTGAATGTAAAGGTTTGTAGGTTCTTTCTGGTTCTGCGATTTGAGTAATTCAGAGGTGACCTGTGGGAAACGTTCGAGTCGACATCTAATCCCGCCTATGACTTTATCGGTACCCGTGTTTCTGCCTAGAGCAGAGGGAGACGAGGAAGATGCGGGGGCCGCCGCTACTGGATGGTCATGGTAGATGGCGACGCGGGACACCGACGCGATAACAGGGTCCGTTATAGTCGCCGTATAGAAAGAGTTAGGATAGCGGATTGGCAGAAGTAGACCGGTAATCCTGGTCAGCGAAGGGATATGCGCTGTGCTGACCGTTTCGATGGTGACGTGGGGGTGGGGGGTTGGGTATCCTGCGGGGATAGACTGGGGATACGGGTCCGGTTGAAACGTCGAGTCACCTGCAGTTGGTGGTTTGGATGTCGCAGTTGAAGAAGTCGACTGAGGGAAAACCAGCGGTGCGGGGTGAATAGGAGGCCTGTTGCTGTTGTACGGCTGGGGAGGAGAGAGGGGTGGAGAAGATGATTGCTTGGACTGATGCGCTTTGGCAAAGAACTGGTAAGCCATGATGATGGATAGCAAAGAGGATAATCAGCAGTGTAAAGAAAACCAATCAAACCACCGTGTCGACTGTAGCAAAGAAGAAAAACGAAGTTATCGCAGCGCGTCGTTTTCCGTTGACGCAGCGAGACGCGGAGATGCGATAAGATAAGATGGCCGGTCGGCGGAGGGAGACTTTGCGCAGGTGATGTTGGCCAAGTGACAAGTCATTAGGGATTATTCCGCGGACAAGACGCTCGACCAGAACAGAAACATCTCGTCCAGTTGGAGGGCATCAAGCACGTCCGGTGACTGACTGGATCATTCACTCGAGCATCGTGAAGGTATGAGGCTGCTCCCCCTCTCAGTGTTGGTCCATTCAAACCAACTGATTCCTCCCTGGCTCCCAACAGAACCGAACACCCCCATTCACTCACCACCGAATGCCCAAATCGACCGAAGCAGATGGGTTCTGGCCGCTGCTGTTGTGTTCCGCTCCTCTGAGATCCGGACATTCGATTGACCTCCTGGCTGGCATTTCCTAAATCCTGCTACTCCTTTCCCGTCGTCTTCCTATGCTCGTCGCCTCTCAGACCACTGCGGACTACTAGCATCATCTCAGCTCACCCGAGCGCTTCATTGCCCCCCGCGATTACAATTGGTGGCATATGAAATTATTATACTGAGTCCAAAGGGATTCATCCGCGATTTGCGAATATCTGGAAGGATTGTGCCGGGAAGCAGATATTTCATCTTGTTGTCTCTAGACGAGAGGCAGTTCAGGTTAGTTTCAGCTTCTTCTGGCTTAAATCCTCTCGCCAGCAAGGCATCGCATGCCCACATTATTTTGCTTCTCAAGGTTGAGGCCTATATTTGTCCTGTGTTGTTGCTCTTCCCGTCACATGTACTACGAGCATGCTTTGTCCAGCAATCTACGTCGCAATATCTTTACCGTGCTCCATATAATCCTTAAGATGAGTTCTAACACAGCCCTCTAGCTTGCGATTTTAAAATGGCGGAATCTAATGGCACAGAGGGACAAGGGCAGTCCTTGCCTTCAGGAACCATTGCAAAACTGGTAGGTTACTGAAATCAATCCCCTGTCCACAGCCCACGCCAAATCCGGACGCTAATTAATCTAGACATGTGACATTCTCAATGAAACCTTCTACAATATCATCCATGACATTGTTGCCCAAGCCCACCGCGATGAAAAGATTGCGCGGATGCGATCGGCGGTGGTGATTGCCAGACAGAAAGCAGAAGAGGAGGCAGCCAAGCGTCGCGAAGATAACAGCGGCAAGGCGACCAGTTCGTCAAAGCCTGGTGACCCAGAAGCTGAAGAAAAGTCGCTCAAGGATGTCCAAGTCGAGACCGAAGGGGCCATTTTCAAAGATGGGAAGGTCTATCTTAAGGGCAACCCTCTCCAAACGACTAAAGAAATCATTTGTCCCGACTGCCGGCTGCCTCGTCTCTTGTATCCAGTTACTGGCCTCGGTGCTCGTCCTCCCCCAGATCCCTACCGGGAGTATTGTCAGAAGCAGCCCTTGATCTCCAAACCGGGACACGATGTCCATGGAAACCCATTTGCTACGGACAAATTAAACCCGAAGAAGAAAAAACAGACCAATACGTCGAATACGCCGGCGTCGAGTCCTCCCACCACACCCGACAGTTCTTTCAAGCACGCTGTTCCGGAAAAGGTTTCCTTCCCCACAGTCAAATGTCCGAACTGTCCGAGATATTTTGTGGTGACGAGAGTGGCGCAGCACTTGGACCGATGCTTGGGACTTTCAGGTCGACAAACGAACCGTAATAAAGGCCCGCTGGATAGTGGCAGCGGCACGCCCAGCTCAGCACCGCCCAAGCGGCCCCTTGCAGATGACGATACTCCTTCTGCCCTGACGAAGAAAAAGAAACTCAACACGCCGAAGAAGTTATCGGGCAAGAAACCACCCCCTTCTAGCAGCAAGTTGAAGAACGGCCTCACTCCGGATATGGCTGCGGCCGCTGATGCTGCAGCTGCAGGAGACGGAGATATCAAGGCTGAACCCAACGCAGACAACTGATAGATCTCCTCAACCTTTTCTTTTGCTTCACCTTGAAAATGCCGGCCTTGTCTTGAGCTGAGGACCGGACCTAGAGGACTTTGAACATATTCCTTTTTCTTTTGTGTTTTTCCTTAACGATATTGACGTAAATATTCGGCATCAGAAGGCGTCAACAGGGACCTGCTCTAATACCATGAAAACATGCCATGTTGAGAACAAGGGGCATGCACGGCGTCATTTCTTTCTGTCTTGGCTTAATGGTTTCTTTTCTTTCTTTTCTTGTTCTCTTGCATAGATGCTTCAATTGTACAATAGCTTGGCCTTGATAGTCGGCAGATCGAACTACAAAACCAGGGGTTTGTTTTATGTTAAATGAATATATTTTTGATGCTCTAAATGGCCACTGTAGGTAATAAAATTATCTATAAATAGTATTCATTGCTGTTGGGCTGTTAAATCGCCTGTTTCTCCGCCATCTTTATCGTTTATCGTTGCTGGTTTAAATCGGCCCGCAAAATCCACCACAAATCAACGGCGTCAATCGTCATCTCAATCTCACTTCCTGACAACAATCACCTCACTACCAGATGCTCGAAATGAGGTTCTGGCAACCATCAAACTCTGAATAATATCGAGCCCCTTCAAAAACTCGACAAAAATTATGAGTAACGCAAACCTCGTCTCATGGGGAGCCCCTCGTCTCGCCCAGCTTCTCCCGCTGGACGAGGAATCTCTCACGCAGATCATCACCTACGCTGCTGGTCTCTCCAAGGAAGCCAGCGCCGACCACTTGAAGAATCTCCTGGGCGACTCCCCTGCGGCTCTCGAGTTCATTGCCTCCTTCAACTCGCGACGAGAATCCCAGCGACCCCCTCAGCCCGACAGATCGCCTGCACGCAGCGGAGGAAACAATGACGGACCACCGAAGACAGTGAAGAAGGGCAAAAAACCAAAGGCACCACTGCATAGTGCTGGTCCAGCTCGTCGACCAGAAAATTTCGGAAATGTGACGGGAGGATACAGAAAGGCAGATATGGAGGAGGACTACATTCCCAAATCACGCTCGCGAGGAAACAAGCAGGATGCTGGTGCGTCATCGCTGTCAACTGAGCCTGTGGCTTCCCTTCAACCACCTCGTGGACCATCGCCCTACGAATCTTCTGCCCCTTCATCACGGAATCCTTCTCCCGCCCCCAAATCGACGGCCAAGGCCCCGCCATCCGCTTCGGGACCGGTGATATCAGATATCCTGCCAAATGTCAAGTCTAAAGCCGCCAAAGCATCATCTCGACCGGCAGGAACAGGGTCAGCAGGCTCGTCCAAGAACTCATTGACTACCAATAACATCTCTGATCTGACGGCTGCGATCGCCGCGCTCGAGGTGTCTACGAATCCGACCTTGGGTGGAGGGAACCAGAAATGCAACTGTTACGCTTCACTCCATCCGCTCTTTACTCCTGCCCCGAATTGTCTCAACTGTGGAAAGATTATTTGCTCGCTGGAAGGTCTCCAGCCCTGCTCGTTTTGTGGCACGGCTCTTCTCTCAAATGAGGAGGTGCAAAGTATGATTCGGGAATTGCGGGCGGAACGCGGCCAAGAGAAAATGCGCGCACACAATGAAGGCGTCCACCGAGAGGGAGGGCCAGGTCAAGGACCTGGATCTGGGCCACAGGACCGTCAGCTTGACGCTGCGAAAGCGCATCGTGACCGACTGCTAAACTTCCAGGCGCAAAACGCACGACGGACGCGGGTAGTAGACGAGGCGGCTGATTTCGAGACGCCTAATGTGGCATCCACTCTATGGATGAGCCCTGCCCAGAGAGCTCTGGCACTGAAGAAACAACAACGAGTTCTGCGTGAGATGGAGGAAAAGGCACGACCGGAATGGGAGAAGAAGAAGACTATCATGAGTCTAGATATCAAGGGTGGCCGGGTAACAAGAGTTTACCAGTCTGCTGGACCTGCCGAAGCTAGTCCATCTGCAGAAGAGGAGGCAGAGGCAGAGGCAGAAGCCGAGGCCGAGGCCGAAAAAAGTGTTCCCCATGACGAGGGTAAACGACGTGGTGAAGCGTTCGGCCATAACCCGCTTCTCGCAGCCGGTGGGTTGCTGCGGCCTGTGTGGAAGGGCCCCGATGGTAAACAGGCGGAAGGAACTGCACGTAAGGAGAAAAAGCAAACGTGGAGACGAGTACAAGATGACAATGACGATAATGAACAATGGATTCTCGATGGGGGTCTACACGGTTACACAACTTAGCCGTCACTTACCGCCAATGAAACTTGGCGGATATCAAAATGAAACCGATTACTGAATGCGGTACCGGTATACAACCCGTCGACTGCATAGGATATATAATAGGTATACAACAATCAGTCTCAACACGCGGGTTTCAAGGGGATCCGTATAGCGGTAAATCGACGGCAATTTTCACTCAATCCCCGATTATGTGCGGGTGTTTCTTGCTGTTCACTACGGTTCCACAGAGGGCATAACCTCCGAACTGATTATTTTCCTGCATTCACATTGACTAAAGGCCCTTACACTGAAGCAGTGTTAAGGAGTAAACACCCTGCCCCGCTGGGGTTGAGGACGGATATATGCGGCCCCCATGAAGCAGCAAGGATGACTCCAGCCCACTTGCATGGTGGGTCAATCTTTTGTTCAGTATGTAGTATACTGGAATGAATACAATAATTAAGCAAGTTGAGCATAAGACAGGCAGACACGATGAAAGTGCATCTATCAAGCATGACTAGAGAGAACAAGACGCAGGGTTACAAGATGGGCGGACGATTACTACATATAAAGGTCTATCACCAAGAAGCAATGAGTCAAATCTCAATATCGAAGCATCATCCCTCCATCAATAATAAAATCCGCATTCCTAATCGACATCCCGCAATCTACCAATCGCCCTTTGGTCGATGACGGCATAAGCTGGCCAGGCTGAAAAAGCGCAAGTCCGCATCTAACCGAGCCAGAGGGTATATAGATACCTCTAGAGCTGGACTGGTTTTTCCCTATTATTCCTTCAAATTTCATCATCAAACTTGGTTATCTCTGGTTGAACCTGAGCTTGAAGGACCATTTGTATAGCTTTGCGGGGAATACTTGGTTCGGTTGGGCGCGGTTATCCTCGGTCCTCGGACATCATCATACAGAAACAGCCATGTTGCTTCGACCGCTCGTGGAAAACTTTTCAGTAGAAAGGGGGATTGGCGGCATTGTCCTGTTTTTAGGAGTCGTGGTATGTCTTATTCCCCGGCCTGGTGACTTGGTCGGGTTTCAATTGACCCACTGCAGTCTTTCGCATACACCCTCTACAACCGTTTCTTGCACCCTCTCCGACAGATTCCGGGCCCATTCCTTGCTTCTATCACACCCTGGGTTCAGCTGTATCATGGGCTGAAGGGTAATCGACATCTATGGCTACACGCCTGTCATGCCAAGTATGGCTCGCACGTTCGTGTAGCCCCTAACTTCGTCTCGGTCAATACCGATCAAGGCCTGCATGACATCTATGGACACGGAAAGAGACTCAAAAAGGCGGATTTCTACAACGCCTTTCCTGCCATCAAGGGCGTATACAACACGCACAATGTGATTGACAAGACGGTGCATGGGCGCAAGAGACGAGTGCTGAGCCAGGCGTTTTCGGATCATGCGCTCAAGGCAATGGAGGATGTAATGCTCTTGCATGTGCGACAGCTTTGTGCAGTTTTGGGTGGCGAAGATGGTATGAAGGGGAACGAAAAGACGAGCAACGTGGTTCGCAATATGGGAAACTGGTTTGGATATCTTACGTACGACGTCATGGGAGAGTTGTGCTTTGGGAAGAGCTTTGATATGTTGATCTCGCCTGGAAACCAGAAGATGGTCGGCTTGGTGGATCGAGCTGCTAATCGGCATTACGTGGTGAGTATTGCAGTCTGGATTTATGGTGATGTGTATACTGACTATACTTAGTGCGGACTATGGATGCCGCTGGATAGCTGGCATTTGGACCAAATCTTGATCAGAACTTTGACCAACGACCGGTGGAACTTCATCATGAACTCACGAGTGGAAGCCAGCAAGCGGGCCAAGGAGCGTGCTGAGGCCGGCCACGACTCTAAAAAGGACTTTTTCTACTACCTGCTCAACGCAAAGGACCCCGAGACTGGCAGAGGACTCACCACTCCCGAGCTTTGGGGCGAGGCCAACGTCTTGATGATTGCAGGTAGTGACACAACGTCGACATCCCTTGCAGCGACTATTTTCTACCTCGTCCGCACACCGCGGGCCATGGAACAACTGAAAAAGGAAATCCGCGAGGCCTTTGAATCGGTCGAGGATATTATTAGCGGACCCAAATTGAATGAGCTGGTTTATATCAAAGCATGCATCGATGAAGCAATGCGTCTGTGTCCTGCAGTGCCTGGGGCACCACCGCGTGAGGTTATGGAAGGCGGCGCCATGGTCGATGGCGTGTACCTACCTGCGGGAACCGACTGCGGCACACCGACATACTCGATTCATCGCCAGGAAGAGTACTACCGGGCACCTGGCGCATTTCTCCCAGAGCGCTGGATCGAAGGCGCAACGTGCCAGACAGCCACAGGATCATGGCAGGTCAGCAAAGAGGAAATCGAACAAGCACGGAGAGCGTTCTGCCCGTTCAGCATCGGCCCTCGCGGTTGTATTGGAAAGAGCATGGCGTTCATGGAGATGCGACTGACAATAGCGCGGGTGCTGTTTCTGTTCGATATTGAGCTGGCAGATCGGACGGGAGAAGATGAAGAGGGACATTTCGCATTGGTGGATCATTTTACCAGCGCAAAGGATGGTCCGAATGTAACTTTCAAAAAGAGAGAGAGTTTACTAGTCTAGTTTTTTGCTGTTTGTACATGAATCATGAATCTATTTTTATTCTGTCTGTCATCCTTATGTACCGTCGGGTGCGACGTTCTCAATATCTCAACCATGAGTATGGGGCAATTAAGATATCAAACATGGTCAAAGGAAACAAAGAATCCATTCGAAAATCCGTAAGATTAAGATAATCAATCACTGTTGATCTGCGGAGAAAACAATGCAAAACAAGGCTTGCTTTGGAGTAGAAAAATCGTAAGGACACGGTCGCTTCTTGGCATCACAATCTCACTCTCCTTGAATCCATCGCAGGCAGCCTCAATATGAATCGAATGCCTTGAACCCATTTATCATCAATATTCCATTCAAAACAAAGTCAAGATGCTAATATGGATTAATTCTTAACCTTAATCATAATACATACATACATTAATTAACCATGCCGTCCGCATTAACCACCACCCTCATCCAATCCACCTTTCTCAACGTCTTCTCCAACCTCCTGGCGCAAGTGATAGACCAGCATGGGAAAAACGTACGTAGCTCCATCTAAACCAGATTTAAAATACAAAAAAATATGATATATGTAAGTAATATATGCAATATGATATTAACTATTCAGAAAAGAAACCATTCACCCTAAACGTCCTCGCGCTCCTCCAATTCATGACTTACGCCATCATCATCGTCCCCATCAACTTCGTCTGGCAGAAACATCTCGAAGCGCGATATCCCGGTTTTCCACGCGCATCTTCTACCCAAACTAACAATGCATCTGCACTGGGCTCTACAGCTGCATCAGGCTCAGATGCAGCAGCAGCGCGCTCATCCATCGACGCCGAAGATCTCCTCCCGAGAAAGGAGAAACCGGCGCGCTGGAAACCAGCTCGTCCCCAGCTGCAGAAACAGTCTGGATTACGCAATTTTGCGATAAAATTCATCCTCGACCAGACGGTGGGGTCGGTGATGAATATTGTGCTTTTTGTGATTTTGATTAATTTGCTCAAGGGGAGTGGGTGGGGGAGGGCTTGGGAGTTGGTTTGTGAGGTGTGTTTTCTTTCTTTCTATCTTCACTTATATCATATCATGTGTTTGCTGGGATGTGAATTGTCAGACTGACTTTAGCAGGACTTTCGTCCGATCATGATTGCCCGGCTCAAGTATCGGCCTATCGTGTCGACGCTGTTGTATACGGTTGTCCCGGTTGATAGACGGGTGGTGTTTGGGAGTGCGTGTGGAGTGATTTGGGGTGTTTATTTAAGCCTTTATGCTGCTGTTTAACCTTTGATATCTTTCATTCTCTTGTTGATTCCCATAGATGTTCGTCTTTGCAATTCAGTTTTTTATCACTTCTTATGGATGAGTCTTGACACGAGGCTTGATTTTGATATATACGCTAGATAAAGTACATACAAAGGGGTTGTTTATGTGAGAAATGAATACAAGAAAGTCTCGAGTCAAGATCTTTGCGTCTAAACAGTCGGTGGCTCAATTTTTCGTCCTCGGACGGAAATCCATTCGACGAAGAGTGGGCCATATAGGGAGATGACGCTGATGGCAACACCCACGTAGAACGCATTGGTGATGGCTTCGTCGTACGCGCGCAGGACAGAATGGAGGGCTTCTGGCGCGACGACGTCTCGGAGCATGGTTGCGCCTGTGTGTGCCACCTTTGCGGCATCGACTGTTGGTGCGTATGTAGTGACGTTTTTGACGAGTTCGTTGGTGAAGACGTTTTGGCCGACGGATACGAAGATGGCGCCTCCAAGGCCCTGCGAGAACATCATGAAGGCTGTTGCGATGGGAATATCGCCGGCGGCGAGGGCTGTCTGTGTGACCATGAACGGTTGCAGGGCGCCGAAGCCGACTCCAATGCCAAAGAGGGCTTGGTATCCGATCCATGTGGCGTATCCGGAATCAACCTGGAGGGTTGTAAGCAGCCCGCCACCGATTGATACTAGGACTGACGAGACGATCATAAACGGCGTGTAGTAGCCTATCGCGGAGACGAGATAACCGGAGAGGACAGAGCAAATGACGACTGCGAGAATCATAGGGAGATTCATGATACCTGACTTGGTTGCTGATGCGCCCTTGATGGCCTGGAACCAAATGGGAAGCTGGAAGCGGTCAGTATAGCATCACTTGGAGCAGCTGGGTGTACTGACATAGTAGGTGCAGATAAAGAACGCAGCTCCTAAACAGAAAGTGAAAAAGGCAGACCCCCACACGTTACGGTTCCTGATCAGTCGCGGAGGAACTGTAGCATTTTCTCCTTGCCACACCTGTATGCCCATGAAGATAGAGATGAGAACGCCGAAGAGGACGAATAGGACAACCATCCGTACATCATTCCAAGCATACTCAACACCGCCCCATTGCAGCGCGAGCAAAACGCAGACGATCGCGGGCAAGAAAAATATAGTACCTGGGAGATCAAGACATGCCAGCTGTGCTCTCAAACTGGTTCTCTCTTTGATACATTTGGGTGCCTTGAAGAAGGTCATGATGAACAACGCAGTCACCGCACCAATGGGCAGATTGATATAGAAGCACCATCTCCACGATACGTGATCAGTCAAGGCACCTCCAATCAATGGACCGACAACACCGGCCATTCCGAACATCGATGTCATCAGCCCAGTATAGATAGGTCGTTGCTGAAGTGGTACCGTCTGCCTGATGATGAGAATCGATCCGGAGAAGAGACCAGCGCCGCCCAGGCCCGCAACGGCACGTCCGAGAATCAATCCAAGCGAGTTTGGTGTCACTCCGCAGATGAATGAGCCCAGCTCAAAGATGCACAGAGCAATCAGATAAATCCACTTGATGGAGTAGAAGGTATATAGCTTGCCAAACATGAGGGTCAGGGAGCATGTCGTCAAGAGATAGGCGCTACCATACCAGCCCACATCCGCCAGGGAGTTGAATTGGTCCGTAATCTTGGGAACAGCAGTGGCCATGATCGTGTTGTCCTAAAGCCAAGGTTAGCCAGAATACTCATACGCAATCGGAGATACACACCAATGCCGTGCAAAACACGCAAAGACATAACCCGATGGTGATAAAGACCAGCTTCCATGATTCGGGATATTCTTCTCTCTCCTTTGCGCTCTCTCTGAACTCCAAACTTGCTATGTCATCGTCATCCTCATATCCTGGTGGCCGGGGACTCCCAGCTCGAAAATCGACGAGAGTACTAGCTCTATCCATCGATTGGCGTGATACAGGCGACGAAGGTTCTTTCTCAGAGGCGGGAAACTTGGAGTGAAAAACCGTGCCAGCAGTCTCACCCCAAGTCGCGTTTCGCTTCAAGGTATCGGCCATCGCAGTCTATCGTCTTGTGTCCTGTTTCATTCGAATCGTTCCTGCGGTTGATAATGTCACGATTGTCCAAAGCAGCGAGCTTAAAGGAGTGTAAGCAGTTGGAAGATTAAAAGGCTGGTCAACTGGGAGCAATTTCGAAATGTTTCAGACTGGAGAGCGACCAAAGGCCAGAAAACAAAACCTGCAGTGTTTGCATGATGAGAAGCAGCAGAACGGGTTGCCTCGTCTGGATGAATGATCGACTGGAAGTTGACGAAGAGAGAGAAATTGGCCGAGAAGTTGCAGAGGGGCAAAAGAAGGGGGAGCAGACAGCGCAGATTACCGGATTGGGGTAGCAGCGTTTGTTGTGATACCAGCAGTGATGCTATTTTATATTATATTTATATTATTTCATATTACATTACATTCTGGCATCTTTAATTGGACATCGCTATTCACTCTTCACCTCCTCGCGTTCCAGCCTCAAGCAAGGGCTGGCAGATCGTGTCTGGTGTTGTTTCAATTGCTTCATCTTCGATGTTAACATTGATGCTCTATCAACAAACAGATTGAAGAGTAAACATGGGCTTACATCCTTTACAGCCTCAATTCTCCATTGCATAAATACTCCGTTTCCTGGTGATATCTCGATGCTCCTGAATGTTTGTTCCTATAGATCGCCTATCCCCTGCATCCAATCTGCAGCCACACCGACTATCGACGCTCTATCGATCGTGGCGCTGGTTGAATGTGATACATTCTCCATCAATCGCCATCATAGGGGCTGATAAACATGGTAAGATTGAATGATCTGATGGATAATCTAACGTTTGCTTATCTTATGTTAAAAACACTAGTTATCGTGTCTTGCATTTGTGTTCTGATCTGAGTATTCGAGTCCTTGCTTGTATCAAATTGTCTGCATCGATAAGATCATATATGACGACACGAGGTTGAAAATTATGCGAATGATATTTGCCATTGAAAAATAGAGCAAAGATTGATAGTCCATGACCTTATAATCTATTCAGGAATGATTAGCTTGTCTGTGCACTGAAAATAGATATAAATAGCGATGATATTAGACAGATCATTGGCAATATCAGAATAAAATAAATGGGTATTGGCGATTTCTGTAGTCAATAGTTATATATAACAAACAGAAATAAGACATATAACCAAGGCAAAGATATAAATAAATCCAAAAAGAAGACAGTACAGAATCATTCAGGGCAGAAAAGGAAATTGCCTATCATGGGGTATCTTGTCGAGTATCTTGTCAAGGAAGACCAGCTCACTTGACAGGCTCGTCTTGATATATCTAGTCTAGCGTCTAGCTCTAAAACCCTTCAGATTCGTTAGTATATGCTTTCCAATAGACAAAAAGATAAGACCCACCTTCAAGAGGCGCTCATGCTCCTCAGCTTTCACTTGAAAATTGTCGGCTGATTCGAGAGCCTCGTCGGCCTCCCTTTTGTGATTCACATAGGAATTCTGGCTTCTACGGCCAATATGAAGCTCATTAAACTCCATTCTGGCCTTTGAGTTCCTGGAGACTAATTGTCAATGACGAACCAACGGCCATAAGAGAATATCTGGGCCGAACCTTTCAGCATGTCTGCCTGCCCTTTCTGCCAACTTACTGAGCTGGCGGTGCTCTTTTCTCTCACCATATTCTAGGGGGGCATGCTTAGTAGGCTCCCTAGTGCCGAGTTCTTGTTTTCGTGTGCTGAATTTGCTTGCCGTAAGGGTTAGGCTCGTAACCTTCAGTCCGGCGCAAGTAGTCTCTGCCCCTTGAAGATCGAGGTGGATAGCTGGAACTATGAGAAGGATCCTCGAGGGCATATCTGGGGTCTACTTTTCCACCACCAGAGGGCAGAACATTGCGGCGTCCAGACATTGCGGCGTCCAGACATTGTAGGTGGTGATAAATGAATTGGCGTTTGAAGTAAAAGATGGCAATGAAGTTTGAAGTTTTGCTTTGATGATGAGGACAGACAGACAGAATATCTGGTATCTATTTATATAGATTTTTCTCCATGATTGAATACCAAAAGATGAGTATAGAATCGCTAAGTGATACTGATGCTGCGACGTCGAAGCGATACGCAAAGTATCAGGCCGAGGTCTGAGCAACATTTTCGCGATGATCTCTCTCGAATAGTGAGGCATTTAGTGATGGTGTTGGCTAAACAGACCCAAGAGAATGGATAGACACAATAATCGCAAGGATTGCAAACACATTGATATTGTCTGTCTGAACGGACTTGGGATTATTCCAAGCGATGGACCAGCGTGACGCTCAGCCCCAGGAACCACTGGCCGTGAAGTACCAATTAATCGATAGCAGATTAATAGGTCTAGATGGTCTGGATTGATTTAGTGGATATTGAAACTGGGGCTGTCCACGTGCCTGCTATTGTGTTTAGCTGCGCACATGCAAAGGTGCGACAATAGCTTCATCCACCAGCTCGTGCCTTCACACCCACTTAACTGTTGCCCAGGCGTGATACGACCCATACCAGCGCTTGTTTTAAGAACAATAACGTTTCCAGGGGTAATAACCTCGCAGGCATCGACTTTGACGCCCTGGAATAGCCCGTCTTCGAGCCTTGTCATTACCCCTCATCTGAGTCAACACAGAGCTTCCGACTGTGCCATCTCTCGAGAACTGAACCGTTGACACTTTTGACACAACTTCTTTCACGAAAAAGCACAGAGATAATAGTGGATGAGCTGGAATCCACACCCAGACTCTCGTTGTGCATCCTCCCTATTGAGTGCAGACAGGCCGTTCTATCCTCCCTGCCAGACCTAGAGACGCTGCATGCTGCCATCCTTCCTCATTCTTCTTTATATACAGCTTTTCTCGATAGCAATCGTGCCATCATCCAGCAAGTGTTGACCAATTTAATCTCTCCTGAACTACTTCCTGAAGCAATATTCGCGTTCGACGCCTCTCACGTCGAGGCTGTCAACGGCCTATGGACGCGCGAAAAAGTTCTTGATATTTGGAGCCGTTATCGCAATCATGAGATTCCACCCTCTTCGCCATGTTGTTACCGCACAAACCTACGAAGAGCGTTACAATCTCCTTAACCCTAAGCTTGGACTGTTGTCTTACTTTCTTCCCAGCAGTTTGGACATGTTAAAGTACTTTAATGGAGATGACAGCGACAGCAAGGAAAGCGATAATTACGGCAATAGCGATGATGGGACTGAAAGCGAGGAAGACGAAGGCGAGAGCAAAAGTCATTTACTTGAAGACTGTGACCCTAACGGATCTTCCACTTGCCTGCTCGTCCCTCTTGTTGACGATCCAAATACTGGCCCTGCTGAAGCATGGCGCTGGGCCCATCTCAAATTTGAATTCCCATTCATTTTCTACAACATAGAAATGCGTGAGCTGCGAAGATGGGGCTATGTCATGTGGGACCATGAAAGATTGATTGAGGGTGGCTTATTTGACTCTCCGTGGCAGGAACCAGATGACATCGACTATGAAGAGATTCGCCGCCGTGAAGATGTCATGAACAAATCAATCGAAAAGCGGTATTTGCTGTATGCAAAGGGAGCGATGGGGTGGTGGGAAGAGGGGGATGAGTCGAAACTTGTTTGGAAGGGCTGGAAATTATCAGATGATACTGTTGAGATGTGGTACTTGAGTAGACGGCGCACGTAACATTAGGAAGGGTAGCTGATATTAAAGAGATAACTAGATATAAGTGTATCTCACCTGTCTTGTATATCAAGTTTAGAACTGCTAAGTTCAGGAATAGCAGCATAAATCCAGCCCCCGGCTATAAATCTTATTGAACAACAGTAATAGTGCCATTTTGAGTATGTCGATATCAGAAAGTCCAATATCACGACAGAGAAAGCCTTTTTCATCGAGTGCATGGCTCAGGCTATCCAGGCTAGGCCCAATCTATAAGTAGCCCTCCATCTCAACTCATCGCAACTCATCGCAACTTATCTCAATTCAACACTGTCCATCTCTCTCCACAGGAATTGCCGCTCGGCACTTGCCCGAACCGTCGCTGCTCTCATGAGATCAAGCCTCTGTCCAGGGATGCCATTTGAGACTCCAGATATCCTCTCCAAATCTCTACTCGGTACCTGAAGACGCGTTCGATTCTTTATCTTCCATCGGATATCCAACCTCCACCCACCATGTCACTTTGTCAGCCAAGTGACCTCAAAATTAGGGTTCAGACATCATCAGCAAATCTCAGTAGCTTGTTCAAACTGGTCTTATACAGACGATGATTCCCCGTGGGCGGGCCAAATGTAGAAGATCAGTTGTTCTGATGGAGGGCTCCTGAATAAACAGACCCCGCTGGCTGCTCTGATTGATGCGGTAAGGCTTTTGACAGTGAATGTTGTTTCCATCTAACCATGAACTCTGCATAGGAGACATCACCCGACCCGATGTCGTTTACAACTCCGACTCTGGACATTGGCACTGCTGTTCCAACGGTAGTGACAATGTTACCCTTCCATGCCAAAATACCACCGACGAGACATTCAGAGCCGCTGCTCCGTCAAAGCTGGTCGCGTGCTGGTCTGCTGGCACGACCGCTACAGGCACGCCAGCTGCTAAGAGTACATCAACCACGAGTACGTCACCAGAAATAACAACTACACAATCCTCCTCTGCCTCCTCTTCCTCTGGTTTGTCTACTAGCGCCAACTGGAATCGATCTTGGCACTGCTGCTGGCGCCATCTTCATCTTGGTAGCTGAGATTCTCATGTTTCTACGAAACAGACGCAGACAGGGACATATAGCCGTGCACACCCATGATAATGACGTATCTGAGACACAGAGTCAAAAGGGGATGGTTCGGAGCCTGAGCACACTTTCAGTTTTGCCTTTGAAATGCCTGGATTTGAAGAGGTTCATCAGCCACCGGTAGAAGCGCAAAGGTCAACAGCGACACGGCATACATGGGCAGGTCAGACTGAGCTTAAGTAAACTAAGGAAAATGGAGTTTGCTTGTACAATACTCGATTATTTCAATGTCACAAAGCAACTTTATTAAGTTAGTAAACAGGATACTCTGATGCAGGATATATTATAGTCTATATTCTATATTCTATAATCCTAAGAGCAGAGTGGTCTATTATTCTATATACAAGACAGGCTGACCTAGTTACGAACCAGCACACCGCGGTATCTCATCTTTCCATCTCTCAAGACCTGCATCGCCTCCTCAATACCAGCAGGGTTCAATGGGAAAGTCATAACAGTAGGCGTGATATTTTTCCGTGCCGCAAACTCAAGCAGATCGCGAATGCTATGGCGAGATGCCACCAACGAGCCCTGAATGCGAACACCCCTCCAGTTCAACTCGAGCAAAGGAATCGGCGATGCATCAAAAGAGACTGTGAGAGGGTAGATGTTTCCGTGTGTGTTCATGAGCGGGACCAGCCTTCCATCACATGTTAGCAACTGCTCATCTCATCCAAAAGAGGGAGGGAAGAACACTCACGAAGAATAATCAATACTAGCACTCCCACACAGCAAAAGATGATTCACGGGCTTAAAGTCCTTGGGCGCCGCGTCTCCAGACCGGAAAACATGATACTCAGACGCCCCAAACTCCATCGCCTCCTGTCTCTTCGACTCCGAGCTAGACAACACAACAACATGACACCCCATCGCCGCAGCAAGCTTGATCGCCACATGTCCCAACCCCCCAATCCCCATAACCGCCACCCGATCCGTCGCCCGAATCCCATACTCAGTGAGCACAGTCCACACCGTCGCACCCGCACACATCAGCGGCGCCGCATGTATAGAGTCATACCCCTCGGGAATCGGATAAACGCAATGCGCATCCCAGACAGCCCCATAGCTAAACGTCCCGTTATCAAAGTCATGGAAACCATACTGCTTCTGGTTGCGACAGTACTGGTCCCAGCCGGTTGCGCAGTTATCGCACGACGCGCAGATGCTGTGCGTGTATCCGAATCCGACCCTGTCGCCGACTTTGACGCTGCTCACGCCTGGGCCGGCGGCTTTGATGATGCCGATTCCCTCATGACCGAGGACTTGGCCAGAAGTGAGGTAGTGTTCGTCTGTGCCGCAGAGGCCGGAATGGGTGGTTTCGATGAAGACTTCGTTGTGTTCGAGGGTTTGGGTGGTTTTGTCGGAGATGATTCGGCCTTCGGCGGAGCCGCGGAAGACTTCGTATGTGACGCTCATTTTGGATGAATGGGAATAGAATTGATCTAGGGTGATTATTATGGATTGAAGAAAGATGGACTATATTAAATAGGGAGTGGGAGTACGGGTTTATATAGTTATTAATTATCTCAGTTAGGCTACCAGCCCTTGATTCATCCTCATGCGGCCGTGGGTTAGACGGCACGACTTGAGTGCTGCTGTACCACGCCAGCTGTGACCAGAGCTCATTGAGTGGAGATGATGCGATATGCTATATCCGCAGTGGATTCGAATCAGCTGATGAGGGTGCCTTGTTTCACGTTTGTTGTTATATCTTTATTTGCAATATTCCTACTATAGTTGTCCGCGTGTGTGCAGAGTGGAACCTGCTAACTACTCTATAGCATACCTATCCATCGATGTACAACAAGATATACTTCAACTATCACTACATTAAATCTTAATTCTAAATCATCAAAAGTAAAATCCTGCACGGAAAAAAAAGAAACATTCCAGAATCCTTCCAAATCCTTCCAAACACCGCTGTGGATCGCCACTATAACGAATTCTGCTCTAGATACCCACAATAACCGTTGCATGGTCTCCACTATAGATAATCAGACCACGATCGTCCTTACGAAAATCACTCTAAACAAAGCTAAAGTCGCCGAGAAAATTCCTGAAAGTCTCCGTGACGGCTTAATTTAGCCCCCGTTTTTGCTATCTGACTCGGCTTGCCTTGACTCGGTGTGCTATGATGTTATCGGTGCCGGTCAAATTTCTTCGGCTTCACTTCGGGTAGAACGGATGATCGGTGGTCTTTCGACGGATGAACGGGTAACTGCATGATGGGCTGAGTGCAGAAGTCTTCAAAGTGAGGCTGTAGATAAAAGTCGGAATATGCTCGGTAGGATCGCATGCTTCCTATCTTCGGAGGCGGGATCTACGCACGTTTTGCACAACTGTCAGATAATCAACGAATGAGGGCTGGACCGGTCATTCACACAAATCAAGGAGTTAATACTGTCTCAGAGCAATCAATTTCAGGGTGAGGTGATCTGCAGAGTGGCACAATAACTGGCACCATTGACGTCAACGTCCAGATAGCTGCGCCGACAAATTAGAACCCCAATTGATGTCTCGTAATAAAGCCGGAGCGCCTGCAAGAAACGAATCCCCAGCAGCCTTTTTGTCTTGGGCATTCAAGTCTTCGACATTCTTTGGAAGGCTAGATTGAACCAATTTGCTTCACGATAGGTAATTTGTCCCGCGGCTTGAGAGTTTCCCACACACGACCAAGCTCGATGCTTGGACCCCTCTCCATGACGATATACTCTGAGCCAAGCTTCCTTCCGATAGCCCGAGAGCAGTAGGCGAGGATTCTAGGAACAGGGATTTTGAGATTTTCCCTTGCTTTAGAAGATGTTAGTCTGACCGAGATGTTTTGACGGTATGTTTTGGTCTTGTACATATTGCATTGTCGCCACCTCCGACGCCGTTGTATAGTGGTCAGGTCCAGCATTTGGATTTGGGCTCTTAACAACTAACTCCAGTCCATCTCTCATGATAATGAAAGATACCTTGTTAAAATTGCCTTTTGCCAGTATCGAGACGTTGGCGCCATCATTGTTTGTAGCAGCTTCTTCTCTGGCTTGAACCTGAGCATTGAGATCGAATGAAACGTATCTGCTTCGGAGCTGTTGTTCTTCATCCCAGATTCATCGCTGAGCTGGGAGGTATAGAGGTCCTTCGAATTATAATCTCAAGTTAGTGAGCATGTGATAATTAACCTCAAAAACACATGATACCAAAGGCTTCGGTTCCAGGGCTCTGCCACCTCCTGCTTGTAATAGACAGTGACTGACGTATAGTTGCATGTCAACGGGAATAGTTGATGATATAGAGGAAATTCGACTTATTTCCTATTTCCAATAGCATGTCAAGTGTGATTTTTCTTGAGGATGAAGGGTTGTCGTGCACTTTGAGTGTCTTGACAGGTACCTTGTTGTTGTCATGTCATTAACCTTAACCCTTTTAGGCATTGTCAATCGCAAAAGTACTGGATGCAGATCTTGAACAACAGGATTTGGGGAAATATATTGCACATCAGCTGTATTATAGTCAATAAGAGAGCTGGAATAATCTTAAATCTAGCTTAAAAAGACGACATTCTGAGTCATCATCTTCAGGCTGAAATCTGTCGACAAGGCTGTCAGTTCTCAATAAAAAGCAATATGTAGTTGGAACCACAAAGAGTAGCCTGGCGGGGTGCTTGACACGTCGACAACTGACAAGAGTTGTTTCCAAATCTGCCAACATAAAACCCCCGCCATCTGGCCATTCCTGATCTCTTCCAGTCACCATTTTCGACAAGATGCGCCTCGTTCATACGACAACTCTCCAGCTCAAAGAATTCGGCGAGAATAAAATCCCGCCGTATGCCATTCTTTCTCATCGATGGGAAGATGGGGAAGTGGCCTTCCAGGACATGACCAACAATGTCAACAAACAGACCAAAGGCTATAGGAAAATCCAACGATGTTGCCAACGAGCAGCGTAAGACCAGCTTGAGTACGCCTGGGTCGACACATGTTGTATTAACAAGGAGAGTAGCGCTGAACTGTCTGAAGCTATCAATTCCATGTTTCGCTGGTACCAAATAGCAGAAGTGTGCTATGCATTCTTAAGTGATGTCAATCCTGATGATAACGAGAAAGGCTGCATACCAGCATCAAGCAAAGCCAATGGTTTACACGGGGCTGGACATTGCAAGAACTCATTGCACCGTCTAAAGTACTCTTTCTTGCAACATATGACTGGGCAGGAAGCTGGGACAGAAACAGCGCGTGGAAAGATATAGGATCAAGAGACGACCTATCGACATTGATACGCGAAGTAACCGGCATAGATGAATTGATCCTACGAGAAAAATCACAACTGCATGGGTTTAGCATCGCCAAACGAATGTCATGGGCTGCCGACAGAAAGACAACCAGAACCGAGGATGTGGCATACTGCCTTATGGGGATCTTCGGCATTAACATGCCTCTCCTCTACGGAGAGGGAAAAAATGCTTTTATCGGCCTACAAGAAGAGATTATGAAAGACTCGGATGATCAGTCTCTTTTCGCATGGGAGCATCTTGAAGAAGACGATGACTGTCCTATAGGACTCCTTGCCAAGTCACCCTTGGACTTTAAGAACTCTGGAAGTATCATTCCATTCTACTTTGTCAAAGATCGTATGCCATGTGCGGTGACTAATAGAGGAATCAGGCTGCAACTGCCTCTATCTTCTTCAAGCAGCCATCTGATCCTGGAGTGCCAGGACACATCGGTCAGTTACTCGAGGCTAGTGGGGATCAAAGTGATACAAAGACCAGATCATGACAATCAATATATAAGAGCGAGAAATAGCAAGATGGAAAAGAAATTTACCTTCGACGACGGTCTCAATAGACCAAAGATAGTATATGTGGTAAAGGCCTTTACGGAAAGGGAGATACTAGCGCAAGGACTGTGGGCTGTCCCCTATTCGACCAAAATCCCTATGGATTTTCAAGCACAACGACAGCATACGCAACAGGTGGTGAAAAACTGCATCTCAAGAACCTGGTTATCTGCTTCCAAGAACCAAGAAATGTGGCCAAAAACTTGAAATCTCTGTCAAATGTTGAAAGAATATACAACCTTCTCGACTGCACGAACGCATCTCAGATTCACTATTCTCCAGTGGTATCAGGGAAGCATGTTGACAATGTGGTGGAATGTGTCAATGACGCATACGCGGTTAGTTCGCCTTTATAACCCAACCACTCTGTCTTTCTTCTCTTTATTTTTGAAGTACCTGCTGATCATTTTGAACAGTGGTTAATGAAACATCACAACCCTCATGATAGAATATATATATTCGGCTTCTCCGTTGGAGGTTGGGCTGCACAGGATTTGGCCCGGATGCTTGAAAATATTGGACTCCTGTCTAGCAATTTCAACAAGAATATTGAAGTGATTCATGCCTTTCGTGAATACTGCTTCTGGAAATCGGCAACGCTTGGTGGTAATTACTATGTAATGCAAGAGAGGACCAGGTACTGGGACATGAGGGAGCTTCGCGAGAAATATTGCAGGCCTATCGGCAAGGTTTCCTTCCTGGGTATATTCGATGCTGCCAGGATAGACACTGGATTTAAAAACACCACTTACTGGTCACTGAATCTGCCCTCAAGGATTTCTAGTTCTGGTTGCATTGTCCGCCATGCGGTGTCAATTGATGAACGGAGCACTCGACTTCCGACGTTGGCCGCAAGTGATGTGACTACCGAACACTCGGAAAACATTCAAGAATTATGGTTCTCAGGCTGCCATGCTGTAAGTACTTCCCATAGAGACTATAATTATTTGAGCCCCTCTGATGTTTTTAGGACATTTGTGGAACTGCTCCTGTAAAGCCTGGCGATGAACTGGGTCCTGGTCACATTCCACTGGCCTGGATGATCCGCAAAGCTGTCGATGCTGGACTGCATGTTGACAAGAGGAAACTTATGCATGAATTTGGGTTAGATGGACAAGGGCAGCTTGAGTCGCTGGGTATAGACAGCATTCTAGCCAGTGATGAACTAATAAGCGCTATACGGATTGCTTCGACAAAAGGCATCCTGAATCGTACTCTTGACTCTAAAAAGCTGTCATCTCTACAGTGCGTGATTAAATATGCCCTCAGACAATTTTAAAATCTGACATTGGGACAGCTCCTATCAGAGAATTCTGCCAGACTCGGCGCGGATACATGGATCTGTTGTAGAGAGCCCTCCCAATCCAGCTCTGCCCTGCCGCTATGTCTGATTCAGAACAATATCAGCTGTCTCCAATATCAGCATCTACATTCATTGACTGGTCTATGAAGCTGGTGATGATTTCACATGGGAAGCATTCCTCAAGGCGGGACGAGTCCTCACTGCGAGACACCTCGAAGACGAAAGCTGACAAGCCATTACGGGGCTAAGAATCGGCCATGGGTTCCAGGTTGGTTCATCTTATTTATCGTTCATAGTCTTGAAGACATCTTATTCAAGCAGGAACACTTTCAAATCCGTCAGAGAGGTTGATCTTTCTTAAAGCATGTTATCACATCTTGGCCAGAACCCCTCCATCAACCGGCACACAAGTCCCAGTGACAAACGACGCCCCATTCGACGAAAGCCAAAGACAGCCCTGGGCAACTTCATGTGGTTGTCCAAACCGCTTCAAATGACAAACACTCGACGCAAACTCTTCGTGGGTCGTTCCCATTATCTTCAACGCAGCTGCTGCCATCTCAGTCTGTGCATAATTAGCAACTAATTTGACTTGCTGATGGCATGAGGTGATTGATCATACCAAGATAGGCCCAGGAGCAATCGCATTAACCCGAATCCCATACGGACCCCCTTCCATAGCCGCATGCTTGGTCAACCCCAAAACCGCATGTTTAGCCGCCGTGTAAGCAGGCATATTCGGCTGGACCTTGAACGCATTAATCGAAGCGATATTCACAATCGACCCGGGCGTTTTCTGTGCTATCATCTGCTGCAGTTCATGTTTACAGCATAACGCTGTCCCAGTCAGGTTGATATCGATCGTTTTCTTCCAATACTCGACGTCGAAATCAACAAACGGTGTCTTGTCTGGTGTCAGGGCTGCGTTGTTCACAGCGATATCCAACCGTCCGTATTTCGTCGTTATATACGCAATCATATTCTTCACATCATTGGGGTTTGAAATATCAGCCTTGCAAAACGAGACCTCGCCTAGACTTTGCAATTCCTTCACTGTCTTTTGTGCCGTCGTTTCCTGGATATCGGCTATCACGACGATGGCGCCGGCTTTGAGGAATACCTCCGCGATGGCTTTTCCGATTCCCTGTGCGCCGCCTGTTACCAGGGATACTTTACCGTTCAGGACGGGGAAGATTTTGGGGGATTTGATGTGGTCCACTCTGGGGTGGGTTTCTTTTTGCGTCATAATGGATGGGATAGAAGTATACTCCATGTTGTACCATGTCAACAGAGATTCAGATGATGATAGGGGCATTTTATATTCCCCGCTGTTACTTTTTTAAATGGTCAATTACTGGGGACGGGATCTATCTTTGGACTACGGGTAGATTGACATGTCAACTGTCAACGTAAAACCAATCAACCTGAAACACGTCACGGACAGGGTATAGCAAACAATAGGCAGTTTTACTGGCGGAGTGACAGGGATCGACCAGTGCTAGGTAAACGGGCAAGAATACTACGATGGCTATCCATACGAGGATGACAGCAAACAGTAGAGACGGAGAGGTCCTGATTTTCTTGGCTCTCTTGTCAATGATGGTGACTATGACAGCTAAGTGGCCCGTTAATGAATAGTATGATCAGGAAGTCTAGGTTATAAACACCGATTCAACCTAAGACTAGGCAAGGAACATATGATGTTGGATCTGATACCTGTCTATAATGTCAATTCTATCAATCATATCGGTGTATCAACCGTAATGGTCGGTCTCGTCTTCCCAACAAGACCCAGTATCTGTTCTGTAGATTTCGTATTCCACTCTGCAACTTTCACTACATTATTAGTAACAGGAAGCTCAGCAAACCTCATTTTGAGCAAAGTGATAATGCTATCCCCCACTCCCCAGTTTCCAGCAAACTTTCATCATCACATTCTCGGTTAACAACTCTTGATCCAACTTGTCCAGCATCAGCAAGAATATTCTGTCACCGACACCCCAATTTACTGCTGCTTTCTTGACAATCTCTTCAGTGATAACGAGATGTTCAGAGACTCCCAAAAGTAGAGTCATTATCTTCTCACCAACTCCACAATTTCCAGCTGCAGTCATAAGCACCGCTTCTGTGATGGGAGTCTGTGTGCCCCATTTGCTCAATATTAGAGCCATCAATTTGTCTCCATTCCATGGGTTTCGTGCTGCATTCAGAATCACCCCTTCTGTGATGATTATATCTGAGCTCCAGAGCTTGATAAGAAGAGGCAACGTCTTCTCACCACAGCGGCCATTGCGTACTGCTTGGTTTATTACGTCTTCTGTAACAGGAATATCAATTCCGTGTTCGAGGAGAAGAGATAGTACCTTCTCTCCACAACGCCAGTTCCCTATTGCTAGCTTCAGGGCGTTTTTGGTAATTGGTAGCTCTGTTCCTCGTTTCTGAAGAAGCACAGCCATTACTTTATGTGCGATAATCTCGTTCTTCGCTGCGGTCTCGACCATACCCGCCGTGATAGGGATCTCTCCCTCGCTATTATGCAAAAGAAAGGCGATTATGTTATCTCCGTGTGAAGTGTTCGAGGCCGCTGCGTTGATATACATTTTGTTTATCACTTTTTTGTGTTCTTCAGGGCCGACTATTGAGTCAAATAGAGCCCCTGATTCCAGTAGAACGGCGAGTGTGCTGTCCACTTTACCTTTGATCTTTCGCATGATCCGGTAAAAATCGCCCGCATCGACTTTAGGTTGCGTATCCAATAGTAATTTTGCAATATTGGAGTGAGAGCGAATTGCTGACGCCACAAATGCATTCCCAAACCTTCCTTCTTGACGAACAACCGCACCCTCTCCAAGCATTTTTTTCCACGGAGGCCTGAAATCCAAGTAAGGACGCATAGTACAATGGCCTGGGGAATTCCCTTGTTCCTTGAACTCGCATTGAGGAGTCAGGATTCCAGACATCCAGCCAATTTGTGTACGCCCTGGTGTAGCAGCTGCTGAAAAGTTGATCGATCAAAACCTGCAATTGCTGGTGCGGGCCTGCATTTAAAGCTACTCGGGCATGGCGGTACCAATACGCTGCTGCATATCTCATTCCGGGTATGGGCTTAAGCATTTCACCGCAGATTTGTCCTTCATTGGTTTGAAGGATGCATCTGATCGCCATAGAAGCAAGCTCCGCTTGTGCATATTCAATCCTGTTTGGTTCTTTCGGACTGTAATGGTGATCTTGCAGATATTCCTGGACTGAAAAGTGTGAGAATCGGCAGATATTGGCTTCTTCATCAACAAGCAGAAGATTATCACAGGCATCAAGGACGAAGTAGATGTCCAAGTCAGAAAGCTCGCTTTCATCATTCAGAGAATCCTTGCTGATAAGTGTAACCAGAGCCTCTGGGGATAGAGGTTTGTAGGAGAATAAGACCCATTGGAAGGCCCTCATAGAAATAATTGGCGTACTTCCTGTCGAGCTTTTTATCCTGTCCAGTATTTCGTCATATGCTGTCTTAAGATCATGTGGAAGTCGACCCAGGCGAAGCCGGATGTCACGTTCAAGGCCAAGGCAAAGAATCTGCTCAATCTGTAAAGCAGCCCATTGGAACCTATATAATCAACCGAGTCAGCTATTTGTTACGCGTTCATTGAAAGGAAAAGAAGGGGTAAAGAGGAAACTTGCATTCCTTGACTCTTCTCTCCAAGAGTCATAACGATTTCATCTTTCAGTGCGTTGCATATTGGCTTACGACGATCATCTTGTCCATCTTCAATCCGTTGTAGAACAAACTTGTTGATATCGTCCGTATTATTGGTAACCTCGAGACCAATATTCACCCTATTTTCAAGCCGCCGCTTGATATCATCGTCGCGCCGGCTAGAAATGAACACCTTTATATTCCTGTCACATCGCGTAATTAAAAGATCGAATGCTTTGATTAGCTTTCCTCGAAGCGATTGATCGCATTCGTCTAATGCATCAAGGATTAAAGTCACTTGAGAGTATCCTTGTGCTAGCTCACACAGCATGTCCTCGCTTTCTGCAAAGCTAAGCTCCGCTGAGCCACCACCTATATTCTGGTTTCTTCGATAAACATCAACAGTATTCTGATGGATGGAGTCTCTTTGTGGACATTTAGCTATTTGTTTTACCAGGCTCTGTAGTATTTTTTGGGGATCCCGTCGAGATTCTTGCTTATAATTGCAATAAAAGTAAGCGACAGCATTATCATGCGTTTGAGTCTTCAGCCATCGATCGACAACCCTGGAGGTGAGCTTTGTTTTGCCAGCACCGGCTGGGGTATTTAGTACATTACCGGGATAAATTCGAGATCAGTGGGACTCACGGATTCCATGGAGCCAGAATATCTCTGATTGACAAGACCTTTGCCATAATGAATAGGACTCGTTTTCAAAAATCCATTCACCAGTCCCCGCGGTGCGTCCCTCGCAAGCTGTTTTGTGATGATCTTGATATGGGATTTTCGAGAGCCATTGAAGGATCTCATTCGTCTCCTGCTTCTGTAATGTACTCCAGATATCATCGACCTGTGTGATTAAACCTTGCAGGTTCTCCATTTTAGGCAGTTGAGATAGATACTCGCGAGCTTTGGAAGCTTTTACACGTTCAGCAGCATTGAGATATCTCTCACAGTTTTGCGCCTCAGACTCAGCTCGTCTTTCAAGGTCCTGACACTCCCTTTCAAAATGAAGTATGTCGCTGGTTGTCCAGAACGCAGCCAATGCCCTTTGGGCATGATTCCTTTCATAGACTCGCGTTGCCTTGGCCAAGAAACTCAGGATGAGAGCATACATATCAATCAGTGCCAGTTGCAAGTTATGGGTAGCTCTATTTTCGTGTAGTAGAAAGGCCTCGTAAAGTTGGCACCGCAAAAGGATATACGTGATTCTATCAAGCCCTCGAAGTAGAGCCTCCATTTGCTCTCGTTCCGAAAGAGTTGCCTGGACCTGATTAGAAATTTACTGACACCATCCGCCACAGGTTTTCATCCTCGTACCTGAAGCAATAATCTGATCCCAGCCCATGGCAGTCCCGCATGCACTGGGTCAGCATTTGCAGCGATGTCTCCTACTTCTTTGAACTTTGCCAGCCACGTGAGGACATTTTCGGCCGTGTCTTTCAGCTTCACTGCTTTTTTTCCGCAATGGAAAATCCATCTTTTAGATTGACATATATCTTGCTTTGCCCTGACATCTTGTAGCAAAAGTTCTGGTATGGTATCGATGTCTATCGCACTTGATATGTAGCAGGCGATTGTTTTCTTGTATTCGTTGGAGATCTGGTCTGTGGCTTTCTCCCAAAGGCTCTCACTCGTTGAAGAAACAATGGGAGTTTTCACTGCTGTTTATTGAGTTCTCTCTGTCGTGTGGCTGGTATCCTGCTTTGTCTGGGAAGGCTTGTTCCTGGTTATCGAACGACTCCTCAAGCGAGCAAAGGGGACTTTCAAGAGATTTTTGGTAACCATGACTCACGATAGTTATGAGAAGCAGTTACTGGGGAAGTCTGCGAAATAAATCGCTCTCGTCGCCCTTCATGTTTTACAGGCATTCGGGATTAGGCAATCCAAGTGGCGGGGTAGAGAAGGCTGTGCCTGTGCCGGTCTGCAGCTCCTTTTTGGTGTTACAAACATTGGCCAATCGCCAGTCAGTAGGTAGGCCATGTCTGCCAGGTACCTCTATGTAATATTTTTAAGAAAGGATTGCAAAATATATTATTTGGCGGAAAGATATACGGTTCTATGGTAGCTTTGGCTTCAAAGCATTATCGATAAAAATACTCTCATCCTGATGTGGAGGA
The DNA here is from genome assembly GCF_001890725.1 of Aspergillus wentii DTO 134E9. Classification (NCBI taxonomy): domain Eukaryota; kingdom Fungi; phylum Ascomycota; class Eurotiomycetes; order Eurotiales; family Aspergillaceae; genus Aspergillus; species Aspergillus wentii. The sequence goes on from NW_024467833.1 coordinate 374,400, forward strand.
TATACGTCTTGTCTTATTATGATTTAATAATAATAATCTCATAATATTGATGAGTATGCTATTGATACACCTTCTGAATCCAGACATTCGTTCTCATATCAAACACCAACCCAAGCGGGTATGCATCTCCACCATTCTGGATCAGACCCTATATGTACTCCCCGGCGGAGTAAAGGATGGGGCAGAAACGCAGGACTGGCACATTGGCCTTTATGGGATGGTCAAGTCCTTATCTGGAGATAGAACGGGTCCCAGATCCTCCAATATATAAAAATGCCCGAAGGAAATAAAAATCTTCAAAGCGAGATTGACATGCAATCAGTCAATGGAATAATGGAAAATGTGCCTGTGATGCAGAAATGTGCGTCATGGAATTGGAAAACATGAATCGTTTCGGCGTTGAGATAGATGGATGGGTCAGGTCTCATCTGGCCTTCATTTCTTTTTCTGCTGATCCAGTTTGCTGGCCACCAGGGCAATCAATGCGGCACCGACTCCGCTACCATCCTTGGAGATACCGATGCGCACCTTCTTATCGCCCTCGACACCCAGCTCAGGCACCTCGCGGAAGGCCTCGCGAATGTATCCCTCGAAGTTGGGGTAGTACTCGACCAGACTTCCGTCGACACCGATGTCAATCACGTCGTCGGTCTGCAACTTGCCAGTGGAAATAATGGTAGCGGCGAGGGGCACGGCGCTCAATCGGGCAGCACGCTTACCGACGGCGTGCACAATGGTTTGGACGGCCTTGCACTCGGTAGTGCTGGGCCGTTCGATCTTTAAATGGTCCTTCAGAGCGGCCTTGACCTCGTCCAAGTTGGGGGTCTTGTCAGCCTCGACCAAACTCAGAAGGCTAGTGTCGATGCCCCATTGTCTGTAGAGGGCCGATTCTTCGGGAATGAAGACGTCTGAGGAGCTGTTAGGCTTGAACAGTTTGGTTGACTCATTCTGGTGCATGGCCAGCAGGGCTCGTCGGAGAATCTCGCCCAGGAACATGCCCGAGACACGCTTCTCAAACATCTGAATACCCGGGTTGTTGCTGTCTGCATCCAAATCACGGTCGTACACGGTGTTGGGCAACACACTCAGGTGGTTATCGAAGCTGCCCCATTCAGTGTTGATGAGCATCTCACCCGTCGAGCTATCAAATTCCGAGTGTTCAATTGACGCCATCTTACCGATCCGGTCGAGCTTCTCGAGGTAGGCACCGTTGGTACCAGTACCAAAGATAGCACCGATCAGTGTTCCTGTCTCACCGGGTGATGTGTAAGAGCGGGCCATCAAGGTTCCCACGGTGTCGTTGACAAGAGCAGCAACGCGGACTGGGAGATCCAGGTCATCAATGGCAGACTGCAACAACGCACAGACATCATGTCCCACGGCATCAGGAATGTTGAAGCCCTTCGTCCAGCGAATGAGGGTACCCTTGTTAATTCCCAACTGACGCACGGGGAAACTGAAGGTGAATCCCAGGTCAAACATCTCCTGTTCAGCGTTCCCTTCGCGGCGGCGTTTCAGGTGTGCTTCAAAGTGCTCGTTGTGGTGGATCCGCAAGAAGGCCTCGATTTGCCGGGCCAGGAAGAGGAAGAGATCCTTGGAAGTGCCAGAAGCCATCAATTCCCGGGGAATCATGATCTTGGACTGTGTGAGGGAGAATGTAGTATCTCCGTGAAGATCAATCGAGCACACCCTGAAGTTGGTGCCACCAAGATCGACCGCCAGATACAGACCCTGAGTAGAGAAGCGAATCAGCCGTGGTTCTGGGAACGATAAACGTACTACGTATTACATACCTTTTCAGTTCCGTTAGGCACAGAGGTCACATAGGTTGGGATCTGGCTCAGGGTTGTGTGCTCCTGCGACAACCCCTCGTTCATCTCCCGGATGTACTCTTGGACACCCCGCCGCACCTGCTCGGCGGGGTAGTCGAACTCGCGCGCAATACGCGCAGCCTCGTCCAGCACAGCAGACGACATTTTGAACGAAGAAATAAGAGAGAAGGAGGATGGAAGAAAAGGAGAGGAGGAGGGAAAGTGAGAAAAGAGGGATCAAAGTGGAAGACGGGGAGACTGGGGATTCGTGGGGGAAGAGGGGGAGGGGCAGCAATATGTAGCAGCAAGAAAAAACCAAGCGGGAGGGGTCGATGAAGTCAGAGGGCTGGAGAGTCGCCAACGGGAGGATCGGGATGACCGGGAGATATTCAAGGCGACGCTGTCAGGACAAAGAAAATCGCATTTCCATTATTATTCGATTATTCCTGGTTCCCACGGCTTGCCGGTCCTCCGTCACGGGTGGTTCCGATGCTGTCGATGAAGTCGACAATCGACCATCGCCATCATTCAGGCTTCAGCGACTTCATCTGGGATACGAGGAGCATCATCTGCCCCATGCTGACTCTGGCTATCTCTCCACAGCCATTCGCATTGTTCTCTTCCAAGAATCAGCCCAAGATGATGATGAATGTCTCATGGCAGGAAATGAGAGTTCCGTTCCATGACGCCATGAAACAATCCCGAATGTGGGGTTCTTTTTTTATTTTCTTCGCGTCTTCGAAATTTCCCACCGGTGAGAAACAACGGTTAGACACGAAGAAGGACGGGGATTTGACGGGAAATTGGTGACTGACAGATGAATGATTCTTGAGGATACGGAGAAATAAATTGCTATCTGGCTATGCATGTCAGATCAGATGCTCAACCCCAGACAGCGAACATTGGAGATGAAGCGGGGAAGCAAGACATTCAGTGATTCTACCATTGATTATGAGGGAAATAACGCAGTCAAGATGATACTAAATACGCATTTTTCTATTTATTTTTGATTCAAAAAATATTAAATGTATCTTATAACAATGCCGGTGTGATCTTGTCGAGTATTTCTGTACAACAATGCTCTGTCTCAGGGCTAGCAAAACCACCACGATTGATGACTCTCATCATCATCTCATAGTTAATGACTTTATAAACATCAAGCAATACATTTAATATTCTCAAGATATATCCATTTTTAATCCAACATTATGATTCTGATATTATTCCCTCTGCATCTGCGCTTAAGACTGAGTAGCTCGGCTGCTACACCACGTGCTCTGACAATGCAACTCAAGATACGACAAATATCCAATCTAATAAACAGATAGAACTAAATCGACTCAAATAACCAATAAACATTCAATTAATATTGAATTGAACCATTTCTCTTCATTCGATGCTGCACGTGACCTATCACACGTGACATCACGGAATGCCCGAATTCAACGCCGGAGCGGAACTCGGATAACGAACGCTCGACGAGAATCAATAACTTCACTCCAGTCGTGCTCCACAACCCCCAGCATTGCTCACGACTGCGGTCCTGCTGGTTTCCATTGGGGTCTGCATCTTGCAAGCGACGACTTTTACCGCCTTCAAATTCCCCTCCCAACCCCCCATCAACAGACACAATGGGCGCCGGCAGCTCTAAGCCCGATGCTTCGGCTGGCTCGAAACATGTTTTCTCGAGGTTGGTTCTTTCTTGCTACTGGCTTTGTTTTGCTTTGGGGGTATCTTTTCTATTGTTTAGTGTGCTGTCTGAGGGGTGGACTGAGGTGCAGTCCGCGCAATGGGTTGATACCTCAGCTTTGTTGCACCTATGAGACGATCATTTTTATATCAAAGCTACTTGCAATACAAAGCGATATACATAGCTAACATAATTCTACAGCAACTCTCCCGTCCAATTCTCCTCCAACCTAGTCGACGCTCTCCAGTCTACCTCGGAGGTACGTACCCCCATGAACTTCCCCCCTCCCCTCCTCTCCAACCTCCCAAAAATCCTCTCCTAGTACACAAATTCCTAACAAAGATACCAACCAATCCAGACCGACGCCTCCCGCGCCAAGTCCCTCGAACTCCAGATCCAAGCGCGCGTATCCGAGGAACTCCAGCGCCTCCGCGAACGCGAGCAGCAAACCCTCGCCGAAATCGAGCAGCGCCTCGCAGAGGTCAAAGACAGCGCTCCCACGCCCTCCTCCGCCCCCGTCATCAGCCACACCCCGGGCTCCCTGAACCTGGATGCGCCGCGCATCCCCTTCGCCGGCCGCGAGGCTTACACCGCCCCCGCTGTGCCTGAGGACCACCCCGTCAACCGCAACATCACCCGCCAGTCGGTGAACGAGGAGGTCGAGCAGCTGCGTGCTAAGCTCGAGGGACGACGTAAATTGGCCGCGCTGGATGAGGGCGTCGAGAAGGCCAAGGCTGATGTTGTTAGTTGCTTGCGGTTGCACGACCGACGACCTTTGGACTGCTGGAAGGAGGTTGAAGGGTTCAAGCGTGAGGTCGCTAGAATGGAGGAGGCCTTTGTGGATCGCGTTGTTGGATAGAGAAAAAAAATCCTTGTTCGATTGGTGTCTGTTATGCATTTTTCCTTTTTACCCTTATTCAAAGCCGCGAATAGATCGGTCCTCTTGTTCCCTGCTGTATGTATAGCTACCTATCCTCCTGTTCGTTTGAATTGATTGGACTATTAAGATTCATTTTTTTCTCGTAGTAATCGTATAAAAACCCGATTTCATGCCTATTTTATCCCCGATCATATCATGCACCAGTCTAATAATACATCCCGGGTATCATGTACATCATTTTTTGTAGCTCCAACACACTCCATTGTAATGCTACACATCCATCAAATAACCTCCCAAAGCCCTAATCTACCAAGTCTCTCACCGGCAGCCCGGATAATACACATTTTCATCTCCCGAGCCTTTTTCTTGCCCTTAGAAGGTCCATGCTTCGCCTCAATGGCCTTGGACAAGAGAATAGAGCCGATTCCTGTGCCCTTTCCTTCAGAGAGGTTGTAATTGCCTGTTGTAACGAAGCCAATAAGGTCTTCTTCTGAGGGAAGAGGTAGGTTCTCGCGTGTCGAGTCTGTATCGGATGTAGGAGCGATAAGAGAGGCCGCTAGACGCTGACGAGCGTCTTCCCCGGAGAGGTCAAGGTGTGTTTGTTCTTGTTTTTGGCCCTGTATGGGACCATTTGTATTTTTGGGAACGAGGCTGAGCCATTTTTCACGAAGTTCTGGGTTGGTGGTGGGTAGACGGTAGATCCGAGCCCTGGGAATGGGTGTGCCGCGAGTGAGGAGGGATATGCTAACGGCAGCAAGGGCAGATTTGTCGACGGTGGCCGAGGGGCTATTGATTGCAAGCTCGGCCTCGTGTGTCCGCAGGTGGTGGATGTTCAGTGGTGGATGAACATCCACATTCTCTTCTTTGTTGGCTTCATCGTTGGTTGGGGCGGCTTTTGTCTGCTTCTTCTGCTTCCTCTCGCCAACATCCTGTGCAGTGTCCATGGGCGAACCCTGCACAAGTCGCTCCCAGTCACACGCCCAGCCTCGTCCAATTTCGCCTTTTCGGCCATTTCCAAGATCGAGGCTATCGAATTCATGTCTTCGTCCCTTCGGACGTCGTTCCCACTCCTGCTTGGCCAGTTCTCGCTCACGCAAGCCCCATTCCCAACCAGCGCGGGTTCCAGGGAAGTCACCAGGGAACCAAGGCTCGCCAGTCTCAAAGGCAAGCTGTTGTTGTTCCTTCAGGCCACCAAATCTGGGGTTATTACCGCTTGACAACGGGTAGTACATCAACGAGTACCACACGGGAAGAACACATTTCCACGGAAGGAGAATGGTATAAGACCCAGGCGAGTTGCTATTCTTTGACTGGGTTGACGGTCTTTGTGCGAGGACCATCACTGGGATCTGTGGGTCAGAATCTTCGGGTGGTGGATATGTACCCGGTAAAGCTGAACTGCGACGTCGGTTGATGGCTTTCTGACTGGGCAATTGACGAGCGGCAGCCAAGCGTGCTGGACGTTCAAAAAGAGCTGACGAGCCCTGTGTTCTATCAACAGGCCATGAAGACAGCAAGATAGCTAGGTCATTCATCTGCGTCTCAGATGAGGGGGGCTCAAGGCGCTTCGGTGGGAAATGGAGACGAGGGTCGGATATAGAAAAAGCAAGAAGCGCATTTTGGGGAAGAGATGAAGAGTTTGAAACCCCGAGAAGGGATGTCCAGGTATTTTCTGGGCTGTCTGTTTGGGGCTCTTTTCCGCCACTGGTCAGTGGCTTCAAGACAGAAATAAGTGCTTCCGTTGATCCTGGTCCAGTGATATCAATACTGCCAATTTCAAAACGGAGATCTTCAACCAGCACAGGCGGGCTCTGTCTCTTCGAAACCTCAAGAATTTCATTCCACAGCTGGAGGAATGCAGACGGATGTACCCTGACAAAAAGCTTCTTTCTATCCTTTTTACTTGCTTTCTTGTCGTCGACATCAACCATCTCCACGTCTTCCGACTTTTGCTCGGCAGACCGAACCAGAGTAACCGGCGCAATAGGTCTCCGTTTGCCATCACGCTCAAAAGTCCAAGCAGATAAACTTCGCGTCCCCGCTCTCCATTTCTTCCCCTTGACTCCCCACGCCTCAGGCCCATCGACTCCAACAGCCCTAAGCACGCTCCCCAAGGCGTCTTCTGTGCCCTCTAGCTGAATCGTAGACATGTAACTCATATCCCAGGCAATAGCACCTCTAGCCCCTCTCGCTCGGTGAGAAGGTCTGTAGCTCTTCTCAGTCGGCGACAAGGGAACCGCAAACCGCCACAGCGGCTCCTTTGGGGACGTCATTTTGGCACGTTTTGCATGAAACATATGTGTTGGAAGCCACGTCTTTCCTCGCTGGCGCTTCTTGTATTTTGATTCCGGTGTAGGCGGGCGAGAGAGTTTATTTTTCTTGATCTTCGGAATCCGCGGTGCAATATTGTATGTATGGCTGCCGTTCGCTTCCAGTTTCTTCTTGGTTTCCTTATCCTGCTTCACTTTCAAAGCTGCTCGTTTCGCTTTGGTTTTGGAATTGAGTCTCTGGAGACGTCGGGCGGACTCGAGACGAATGCGCATAAGCTCCGTCGGTTTTCGTCGTCGTGCGGTTACTGTGGGTGTGTTGTCCTCGATCATCTAAAAAATTTCGGTGTAAGCAAGCCCGGACAATCTGAGCTCGTAGGCAATGTCACAGAATCAATCTGTGGCACCGGTATAGGCAATAATCCAAACTCACCTCCCGCTTTGCCCTTGCCCGCAGTCTACTCGGGACTCGCTTCACATTGTGGCTGGCGGTCCTCCTCCGCAACGAACGAGGCACCTTTTGAAACGCACGGCTACTCAAGGCCGACTTCGACCGCTGCATACCAACCTCGAGGGCACAGATCTCGAATTCTCTCGCGTCGACATAGGCAGCGACATCAAGCTCGCCCGATGCGGAGAGGGCGGCGTCGGCCGACTGGACCGCGAGGGAGCGGGCATCGTAGGTTTTGGCACGTTTGCGAGCTGCGGCAGAGTCGAACTGGTTCCCTGAGAATGGGGGTTTGCGCTTCCCGGCGGGGTTGAAGGCCATGATGGCCAGGCGACGTTAAACGGTGGTGGTCGGGACAAAGATTCTACGGCGCATAAATTGTATAGGTTTAGCGCGTTGCCGCTCGCTCGAGTAAAATCGAGTCGGCCGAGTCGAACAACCCGCACAATGGCACACACCAATAGAACCAGAGAAAATCACCAAGAACGCATGGATTCACGTAGATCATAGAAAGAAGAATATGGGGTAGCCAAATGCTAAAATTTTAAGGTGCTGTCTTGCAGTAGTTTTGGCTGACATCATACAAATTACAACGGCATAGGGATATTTGGTTTTTCTCATTTTTCATAGCTTCGTAAGTGCATTGTATTTCTTCTAATAAGGTGGAAACTTCTAGTTCTATGTCGAGCTTTGCAAGCCGTTTATTACCCCACCATCAAATATATCTGCGCCTTCCATCTAACACGCCGCAATTTCCATGTCTATTGGTGCATTTACAGCTGCTTGATGACGTTCTCAGCGCTCGAGAACTGTTGATAATGTTAGCTGCGGTTCGTTATGTGATCTGAAAGTCCTGTCTGATGCTTACCTCGAGGTGGTTCTTAGCGGGCTCAAGAGCGGCGTAGGTGACCTTGCCGTGGTCGAGGACAATGGCGTAACGCTTGGTGCGGCCCTCTTCGTCAGCCCAGCCAATGCTCTTGGAGAACTTGGCATCGGGGTCGGAGAGGAAGAGCTAGAGACAGTTAGTAATATGCACAGGATCCAGGTGGTTTATGTGGAGGACTCACGATGTCGTCGTTCTTGACGCCGTTGGCCTTGCTCCAGGCGCTCATGACGTGAGCATCGTTGTAGGCGAGGACAGCGACAACGTCGACACCCTTCTCACGGATCTCAGGGAGTCTCTCCTGGTACTCGGGAACGTGGCGAGCGGAGCAGACGGGGGTGAAAGCACCGGGGAGGGCGAAGAGGATGACCTTCTTGTCGGCCCACTCCTTGGAGGCGTTGTAGTTGATGGGGATACCGCAAGAGGAGAACTCCTGGGACTCCTCAGCGTAGGGGACGTAACTGTTGGGAGGAAAGCCAAGGTTAGCTGCATTGATCCTCCCACACTTTCCGGTATTTGCGGTGAAGAGACTTACGAGAAGACAACGTCAGAGGGGAAGCTGTCACCGGCCTTGATTCCAGACATTTTGGATTGGTTTAGTGTAATTGGGTTGGTAGAAAGAAGTGGTTGAGAGAGATGGTCTGATAAGAAGACTTGTATAGTTAAGTTGGAAAGGGAAACAAAGAGGAGAGGAGAGCCAGGGGAGAAGGAGCTTAATATAGGTTTTTTTTCCCACTCTCCTTCCCGGGGACGGTTGGACGGTTCCTATCGGAGTTACAAAGAAGGCAATGGAATTACACTATTACAATACTGGGCGGTTACTAACAAATCAACTAGTGCCAAAAAGGTGTCCATAAGGTGATCCGAAGCAGAAGGATACCGAATCTCTTGGATGGACGAGGGGATTGGGTGAGTGCCTGAGTGGCTGTATTATCAAGAAGACCGCCCGAGACTGAGATGCCCCGCCAACACCCCACCACGGATGCCCACTCGGGGCAGTTATCTAGACCGGACAGGTTGACAAATCTGCTCCCATGATTGCGTGAGGTCATGGGTATTATGGATACTTTGGCTTCACGGTGATCTGATAATCAATATCAGATTTGAGAGGAATGTGTTCGAGTCCGTATATTTTCATAATCAGACCATTGCCTCTCCTTCAGATGCCGTTCTGGACTACCAGACTTACTCATATTACGTATCCTATCTCCCGTTGTAGCTCCAAGCAGAAGAGGGGCCACCATGCCACATCCATATCCCGCCTGGAACACTTGTTGTCGTGGTTACACCCCGGTCAATTCGTCCATCATAAGCAGTAGAGACCTAATCCATTCCACTAGCTGCTGTATTGATACGCAATTCTTCTGCCAGCTGTCCAATATCGCCATGCACAAAGGACCCTGGGATCCCCTCATTCACCGCCTACAAACGTCATAAATCCACGTGACTTTCCCTGATGTCAATCATCGTGGAATCTTCCGTCAACAGTCGACTTTTGCCTCGATGGCAAGTAGATATCCAAGTCAAAATTGGGTTAATCTTAGCTTGTCGAATCCCTGTCCGGACTTCGTACCTTATAATATTAAATCGGCTCTTTGACTTCAATCCTGGCCGACAGGCACTCGCGGAAACCCTTGCCACTTTTGGCTGATATCTTGGGTCCGGATGCCAACCTCGGATCCTGGAATCCAATATCCGGTTCAGGTTGCATTTGTAACAATCGACCGGCCGATCCTACCGCCAATTTCTCAGTGACTATTGAGTTTCTGTGTCTTCGTTACATGGCAAATTACAATAATCACATTGATGGCATCGTCCCCCCATTGCTATCTGGAGTATTACCCACGTGTTGCAGGCTGGCTAGAATAGAAACGCCTACCCCGCCATCCCGATTATATAAGTTCAAGAAGATCCCCAACGCCTGAGGGGCGAAACGTTTCTTTTCTCCACCGTTGATTAGATATAATACAATTCTAGAAGGCGTGATTTTTTATTCTTTTGCAGATTTTTGACCTGGGTGGATATGGTTCGGGATTATCCCTGGGGTATTCAAGTGGTGGTATCGCGCAATCGAGGTCTAAAGATAAATCACAAACTGGAACATCTATATTATGTACAGTATGTATTTGGTGGTATTAGAAAATTAGTCATTGAAAGTAGATTATAGGATTGCTATATCTTAAAATACCATAAAATGATACTGCAGTGAATAAGATCTCGAAGTCGCTACGGTAGTCCGTGGTCGCTCTTAGACTACTGAATATATATCGATCCACATTACGTTTATCAGACATCCAACACACTTCTACAACCACAGGAATTTAAATAAACCATATACTGCTCAATATAGGACTGCATATCATTCAGAAGAATAATTAATAAGTAAATATGGATACTATCATATTTATGATATCTGTATAAAGTATAAACTTTGGCATCATGCCCACTTGGTTGACACTACACAATGAACGTAGGGCATAATCGGTAAATCGTATAGCCACTAAGCAGCTTATACAGACTCGCATCAACAGGGCTACAGGCTAATGCCTGTCTATATTGCGTAGCGTGGCAGATGATAGGACACGTGATCTAGATAGTTCCAACGTTGACTCATTGTGTCGAAATCCTTCAAACATATTTATCTCGCTATTGTCAATCAAGAACTCCAGAGAACTACCAAAACAAACAACAACATAACCCCATCTCGTTTATAATGGCTGGCGTCAAACCCCTTTTCACCGAGGAAACTGCGAGACAGAAGGTCAAAGCAGCGCAGAACTTGTGGAATACTCAGTAAGGACCTATTTTTCTAAATCATTCATAGTTTGGATGGATTTCTGGCTCTCCTCTCCCCTCTGGATAACTGTGTTTCCCTTTGGTTGTTGAAAACGAGATGGTTGCTGGCATGGATTATTTGTTTCATCCCTTGCTCTCAAATATGCCGCTACCTCGTGCTATCCAACTCCTTTCCCTCCCTTCCATTTCCCTCCGCGTGGCCTATCATTCTCTTTCTCCATGTGTTTCCAGGAGATTCAAGAAATCTAGTTTGTATACTTACTGCAAAATAGGAACCCAGAGAAGGTCGCACAGGTGTACACGTCCGGTTGTACCTGGCGGAACAGAGATTCGTTGTTTTCCGGAACAAATGACATTATCGATTTCTTAAAAGCAAAATGGAGCCGCGAAAAAAACTACAGACTACGCAAAGAGCTCTTTTGCTTCACTGATAACCGAATCGCGGCAGAGTTTTGGTATGAGTTCCAAGATGCGAATGATGACATGCGCTGGAAGCGTTGTTATGGTCTCGAGGACTGGACATTTGACCGGGAGACAGGGAAGATGTGCAAGAGGATGATGAGTGGAAATGACATACTGATTGGACCTAATGGGAATGGAGAGGGGAGATGGTTTCTGGATGATGATGTTGATAAGGTAGTGATCGAGGCGGAGCATGGTGACATGTCCTACTGTAGCACTTAGATGATTGTCAATCAGATTAGTCTCACCCACTAATTCTGCAACATGGATAGTTAGTGTATGTAGGAATCCGATAGCCATGGGCATCTGCAGGTTTTGCATGTTACTAAATCAAGCGTATCGATTGTTCCCACAAAATCAGCTGCAGTATTCGATCTCCGATAACAAGTCTATAAAACGTGGGTTTGTTTGTTGAATGCTGCAATGATGGTAGAGTCCGGAATGTCTCATGTGTAGAAAGAAAGCTTCCGTTCTCCCTTGAGGTCAAATGACCGACGAATCCTTTTTTGCAGGCTAAACTGCCAGAGGGCGATGACGAGGGGCCGCAGGGCGCAGGATGAATGTCGGAAGTTTTACTAGCCAGTGATATTGTCGTTACTAATTCTAAAATCCCCTCCCTTGGCTATCACGGAATGTGCTGCAATCTGGAAGTTTCAGCCAACTAGGCCACCTTAATGATCGATGGTGGACTTCGCTGAGCGATCGCCAGGCATTATTGGATTTTGAACGAGTAGAGGTCATGGAAAGAGGGTATTATAGTGTCGAGGATATTCTATCTGTCTCTTCTCACGGCTTCATCATCAGCACTTTCAATGCTCTGGCATAAGAAGGAGGAAGGAGACTCATAAAAAGGATCACTTTAGGAAACTGATTTATTACATGAATATCCAGGCCCGAATTAATCTATATGAGCTGTGATAAACAGTGCCACTATTCTAGTAAGACACTGGACATGGGTGGGTGAAGGAGATGGTGCATTCCTGACCTTGATGCCATCGGTGACCAAGGCAATCCGAGGAATCTGGAAAAAACAAACAGACAACACTCATTCCACAGGAATGAACTTAGTATGGGCATGCCTCAAAGTTGGAAAAGTTGAACTGTCTGCTGTTTTTCATGGTGCTGTCGGTGTGTTGTCGGTGTGAGGAAACAAAGCCCTATTGTCAGAAGAGGTCCCCCGATTCCTGCGACGCTCGATCACTGCAGCCTTCTTGTCTACCGTCAATCTCTGTCGTCGCCAACTCTTCCCCACGCTCCCTATCAATCTCGGTTTCATCCCCGTCCGTTCTTTGAATATTTGCTCATATACAAAAAGCAGCAATACGCCTGTCATTCAGTATCTATTCGATATTGGGTGGTTCTGCTTCTATTTGTTTTGCTTGCCTCGAACCTGTCAGTCTTTACAGAAACATCTTTCCTTGAACCTGAGGGGCTGGGCCACAAAGTCTGTCGAGTGAATACCACCTCCTATCCACCGACAGTACGCACCCACCTTCAGATTTGACTATTTTGAGGCGAGTTATATTGACATCCAGCGAGGTTTGATCCATAGAAACTACCATATTACGAAACAACTTACGATTTCTCGCATGAAGTCGTGATACGTTCATCTCGTCGTGGTAGTCTAGGGTCGTCTGACAATGGAGGAAATCAGCTATGTTGGCTCGCAGGCTGTGCGTCAGCCTTTGACGGATGCCACGAACCGATTTGTCAACTGCACAACACCAGTATCAGGACGTCAAGAGTTCTTTGATGCAGAAGAGGATCAACTGAAATCGCCAGACATGATGTCTATCGATAGTCCGCTATCGCCGAAAGGGACCGTGGACATCAACTACATCACACCAATTCGAGGGACAGGACCACAGCCGAACTTGAACTCTGGGAGATCTGTGGCTTCGATGGCCTCAGGCCAAATGAAGAGGAAGTCGGGTGTCAAAACACACGTCGGGCCATGGAAACTCGGGAAAACGCTTGGCCAAGGGGGCATGGCCCGAGTGAGACTGGCTAAACACGCCATTACTGGGCATACTGCGGCCGTCAAGATTATATCAAAGGAATCAGCAGCATTGAAACAAAGCACAAGCATTACGCAGATGGAGGCAATTGCGGGACATTCTGGTGCAACGGGGGCGAGAAGTATGCCACGCTCTATTGAGAGAGAGGTGGCTATCATGAAGCTGATCGAACACCCAAACGTGATCAGCCTTTATGATGTGTGGGAGAACCGTGGCGAATTGTACGTCGAATGTTAAAGAATAGTATTTTTCTATTTGATACTAACTATGTTTAGGTATTTGGTTCTGGAGTATGTGGAGGGGGGCGACTTGTTTTCCTACATCTGGAACAACAGTCCACTCTCCGAAGAGGAAGCTGTTTACATCTTTCGACAAATTATTGCAGGCCTCAGCTACTGCCACCGGTTTACAATTTGCCATCGAGATCTGAAGCCGGAAAACATTTTGGTGGATGGGTGCAGAAACGTCAAACTTGCGGATTTTGGGATGGCCGTACTTCAGCCAGCCGGTTACCGACTCAATACAGCCTGTGGGAGTCCTCATTACGTTGCGCCGGAGATTGTCCAGGGTGGTGACTACCAGGGTGACCTGGCCGATACCTGGAGCTGTGGTATTATATTATATGTGTTGCTAATGGGCGAGCTTCCATTTAATTCTGACGATCTTGGAGTAACCCTTAGCATGGTGAAAGAGGCTCCCATTGACATCCCCCCGGAATTGAGTGAGGAAGCCGCGGATCTTCTCGATCGTATACTCCAAAGAGTGCCTGAGCGAAGGATTAGAATGGATGAAATGTGGAATCATCCTCTCTTGAAGAAATGGGAAAAGGTTCACCAATCCATGTCCGATCACTACGTCGGCCCTCCACCACCACTTTCTCCAGAGGATTGTGGGCCACCCTTGCCGAGCGTGCAGAGCCTTGACCATGATATCCTGAGGAATCTTCAAACCTTGTTTCATGGAATGGATCCTAGGGTACTGTTGAGTTCATTGTTGAGTCCAGAGTAAGTAGTCTGACCCTAAACTCTTCCCACTCATATCATTTGCGTGTACAGTTGTAACTGCGGTTATACAGTGTTTCCTGGGAGTTCAAGAATCCGAACTGAAGCATTCTGATACTAATGAGTCGCATTGGCAGGCTTTCTTATGAGCGTATGTTTTACAATGCTTTGGTAAAGTTCCGAGACGAGCAACTTGAGAACTATCAAGGACAACCTCTGGAGTATTCCGCGAGCGACTATCACCACAAGTCCCGACTGCCAGGGCGCCTGGGCAAGGAGCGTAATATGAAGAGGCGTACAAAACACAGCTCCCTCAGGTATTCACATTTGGCCACGAAAGAGTCCAGCAATAGGCGGCGAAACTCGATCAAAGAACCAATGTCTTCTGCCACAGTGGAAAGCTATGATCCATTCCGGTCACCACGCCAGCGCCTTCCCGCAGATGAGCCCAAGTGTGCGAAGATTACTGTTCACCGACAGAGCCCTGGAGACAGTCAGAAAGGCCAGACCGAAGATTCTGGAAATCCATCAGAGGCTGTTAGCGATGAAGAAGCCAATGAAAAGGCGGAAGTTTGTCTACCCAGCTCACCCTTCGCAGTTTTGAGGGAGAGCAAGCCCAGACCCGGTTCAATGAATTCTTTCCACTCGAAGATGTCCCAAGCGAGCTCTCGACGACCTGGCCATACTGGACCAGCGCCTCGATCTGCGAGTTACAAGCGCAATGTATCCTTCCACCATGTGCGCAACCGCTCTCAAGGGTCAGCCTCGGTAAAGATTAGAAAAACTCCAGCAAAGCATCCAGATCGCAAACTGCCCTCTGAAAGCACTCCCAGATTGCTAGTCGAGTCCAGCCCCTTGATGGCCAGACAGGGCAGCCCTGCCTTACCAGCTCAGCCCACCGTCGTTCGCCCTTCTGGTGCGACTATCAAGCCATGCACTCAAGTGAAGAAATTGCGGGACTCAGAGTTCAGGTGGAAGGATGAGGCACGGCAGGTATCCCACGAGCTTAGCCAAATTTGCGAAGAGGCCTTCAACGGAGGGTCTTTTTCAACAGCCTGCACTACTAGCACTTCCGCAGGGACAGAAACCCCTGCAACTTCTGTGTCTCTGGTCAGCGCTGATGACCCGCAGTCTCAGGTTGCTGCCAGCAACCCCAAGGGAACGAACACTACTGGTGTGCCCTTGAAAGCCCAGAACAAAAATATCGTTGAAACTCGTCGAAAGATCATCGAGCAATCCACCAAGGATGACTCCGACAAGATTCCTGGCTACATTTCCAATGTCATCCAGCAGTTGGATCGTTTGATTGATGAAGATAAGTCAAACCAGGAGAATTCGGTGAAGCTCAACGAGAGAGCACGGCCCTTGCCTGACCCTTCGCAATCCTTGGACCCTGGCTATCTTCCCATAATCAGCGAAGAACTTGTTTCGCCTTATGGAAGCGGAAACGATATCACCGCCAAACAGCTAGAACAAAGGGCTGCTTCTCAGGCTGCCACGGCAAGCAATGATCGTGATAGTAAGACCACGGTACGAATGGTGCCTCATGATTCATTGCGATCATTGGAAGCCATAAAGCCTTTGACTATCCGCAAGAAACACCAGAATTCGTCTCCAACAAAGAAATTTCAAGACACGAAGAAGGAATACAAGGCAGAGACCAACCATAGCGAAGGATATTCCAATCGGTTTTTCTCTGGTAGCTCTAGACAGAGTTACCCTTGTGAGTTGGATCCCATTGATGAGCATCCGGGATCACCGAAACGCAGGGGAACCAGAACTTCAGACAAGAAGTGGTCATGGTTCCGACACAGATCGCAGATTCCTGGAAACATGTCGCCAATAGAAGCCAGTCAAGTCAAACCCATTCAACCTAGTTCAGGCACAGTCATCGTCCACGATGTCAAGCATGAAGTCCCTCCACCCCATCAAAATACGGGCACTACAAACCGGAAATCCTCCTCAGAAAAACTCAAAGGAGGCTTGAGGAAGATTATGAAGAGAAGACCGAGTGTAACTGTTCATGAAGAACCAACAGGTAAGTGTTTGTCAATGACTGGAAGGATTTCCGGTTAACCGTCTCTCAGAACCAAACTTCGGTGACAACAATTATCTATCAACAGATGCATTGGATAGCAATCCAATCATTGACACAAAGAAGAATCTCCAAAAGCCCTTGCCACCTCGCCCACGATATGATGGCAAGAATCAAAATCTTTTTGCTAGGGTATTTCAAATCAAGCCTGC
The DNA here is from genome assembly GCF_001890725.1 of Aspergillus wentii DTO 134E9. Taxonomy (NCBI): domain Eukaryota; kingdom Fungi; phylum Ascomycota; class Eurotiomycetes; order Eurotiales; family Aspergillaceae; genus Aspergillus; species Aspergillus wentii. Next base: position 390,903 of record NW_024467833.1, read on the forward strand.
CAGTCAGGTATTAGCATTGAATGCTTCGAAGACCGAAGGCCGACAAGATGTCTACGACATACTATGCGGCTGGAAGAAGTTCGGAATGAAGAAAGTGTGTATGGAAAAAGGAAACAACTTCATCTATGGGAAGGTTGGAAAAAATAACAGTAAGACAAGCAGATATCCTGTTTTTGCAATGATCTAACTCCTCTCAGGCCTCCATCTTCGGCCTGTTGAATTCTCTGCGGAATTCTGCACCTACCTTGCCAAGGGTCACCAGGCCAATTTGAGTCTCGTTCGCTTAAGGCAGGAACGGGGTGCCGCTTCGTCATTCTACAAAGTTGTCGAGGCGCTGTCGAATGAGTTGACTAGGCGCGGCATTCTGGTCGAAGATCCTGCCCGCGCACAGGAAATGATGGCGCAAGTTCTGGGTGCCTTCGCCAACTAATCCCTTGATTGTTTACTACGATATTATCTAACTGACATTTTTATCCCCCCTCATTCTTTTGAATCCAAGTTCTGCCATCTTCAATATCCTTTTTTGATAAGGCGTTGCATATGATTTTTGCGTCATTTACGCGTGCATTTTGAGCCCATTTCGTGCAATTCTGGGGAGTTTTTGATACCTTTCCTTGTCTAACTTCTTGAAAACAAAAAATATTTCTTCTCATTTTCTTTCTCCTTGCAGGTACAAGTCGATTTGGCTGGTGTTCCAACAACGTTCCCACCGTTTTTTCTCTCATTTCCCCAATCTCTTCGTTAATATCTCGGTCAATTGGCTTGGTCCATCTATTGACCATTGCTACCTTCGTTCTTTCATATTTTCTTTGTCGAGCCGTACAATGACTCTTTCCACCGTGTCTTTGACTTTTCAAGGATGGCACTCATTTCACCTTCATCACCGGTGGCATACATTCATTTCTTTCTATCCCACTTTCTCTCTGTACCTGTTCGAAATCTACTCTTCATATCACAACCTTCCATACCCAAAATACCTCTCTTATCTTTGGTCCTTCGCCAAAACAAACCACGGGACTCACTCACATCCCTCCCTGATCTGTGTTGGCCTGTGTCTTGTGCTCTTTTGTCCTCGTCCTTTTTGTCTTTTTGCTTCTCTAGCACATTCATTCTAGCGAGCTCGGGGATGGGTGGTACATGTCTTCTTATTTTATCATTCAAGTTTATTTGTCCATCGCTTAGTTATGCTTGAACCACGAAGCAAGACCCAAGATGTGTCTGGCTGTTTAGTACAATAGTTTCTTTATTTACCTTTTGCTGTGTTAGGAATGGACTGCATAAACGATGTCATTGCACTATTTGCACTACTGCACCGTTATCACGATGACATCATACTGTACGATTCAATAGCTATACCAGTAGCGTAGATAGGCCTCGACCGTTAGGGCAAGGAATCACGTGTTCTCTGTGAGTAGAAGTACGGTACTTTGTGCTGAAAGACTGGCGGTGACCAGCTAGCTCATCTTTGTCGAAGAGATAGATCGATATATACAATGTACGGTGTAGAATTATCATTCTTGTGTATTTGGATTATTGAAAGTCAATGTTGAACATATGAGACTGTTGGGCTGTGATATCAACCCAACAATAACATTCATGACGCAATATATCGAAATCGTATGCAGATTATAAAAATGAAAAAGTGAAAAATGTAAAATGGACGTGTAATTGCAGGATAAATATGATCAGACAGCCTCCCAGATATCAAGGTACGTAATAACATAGATAAAGACAACCTCCTTTTTTTCGCAAATGACGGTAGAGTACCTCCGGAAATGAAAACAAGAACTTGCAAGATGCATCAGCAGAAAACAGACGTTGAGAATAAATGCAGAACACAGATAGCCACCCGAAATATAATGAAACACGTGCAAAAAAAAAAAAAAAGTTGGAAAACGAGACCGCCAACGCATTTGAAAACGCAACAAAACCATCACTTGATCCACCAAAACGATATGATAATGCAGCAGAACTCCTCACCATATTTAACTTCTCGATAGCCGATGTAAATGCAGCTTTTCACATGCACGGTCAAACCCCCTTGCCGAGTAGAAGTCAAGCATTTCAAGTTGGATGAACACAGCCTCGCTCAGCGAGGGAGGGCCAATCATGACCTCGATCGAAAGGCAGCAGAGGGACTGCCCGGGACATGCGAGAGCTTATGATATAACGCCATCGCCTCCGCTGCGATACGGCAACAGAATTGGACAAGAATGCGAGCGAAGTTCGCTTAAACGCACGCGAGGAAGCCCCGAGAAAAGCGCCAAAATCGAGACTGGGTGTCCAAGCAGTAACAACAGAACAAACGGCAAGAATCAGAAACAAAATAAAAGAGAAAATAAAAACGCAAAGGAAATCGCATTAATGGGTCGCCCCGGATAGTTTATAAAGCGGTGATGTTGTTCGGAAAAGGAAATGTATGTGGTGTGATGGAACAAACCGCAAGAAATCAACGTTCAAAGCACAGCAGCTGTCTGATAGAAGCGCACTCAGACAGCCGCAGACCCTGTCTCAGGCAATGATAGTTGAAACTCAGAAATCCCATCCCCAGATCGTGCAGCTCATAACGCTCTTGCTTCTCGTTTCCATGGCTTCGTATCAGTCGAAAAAACATGGCATCTTTGTTGTTGTTGTTGTTGTTATCTTCGTTGTGGTAGTTCTTTTTTTTCAGTTTTTTTTTTTCTTTTTTTCCTTTTCTTATTCGACCTCAATTTGCTTCGAGTAAAATGCTGCACTCGTTCTCTGCAAATGGAACAAAGGTGATAACATTCCGCCGCCCAGTTCGATGGCGTCACTTTTCGTGTTCGCTGCAGTTTCCACACCGCAGATGTTCAGGATCATGTGACTTTTTTTTCTGTATTCCCCACAAGACCAAGCGCCTCGAAAACCCGAGAGCAAACCCTTTTCCTTGGGCAAATAATCACCAGAAAATTGCGATGAAATGATCACCTAGCGGCAAAAATCCCGTTTATCGATGGCGACACCGAATGCTACACTTTTGCCTTGCCTGTGCAACATGAGACGGCCCGTGTGACCAGCACACGCCCTCCCATGTGGACTGACAGCAATTTCTCTCCCCATTATCCAATCTCGCAACCATAGCCTCGCCGGCTCGTCCAATGACATCATTCGCTCCAAAGCCATCTCTCAGCCTCTAATCCACAATCGTTGAAAGTTTATTGGTTGAGACCTCGGCGGTTCAAGGCATTAAGCATGTCACTATCGGTGCTGGAACGGCCTTGACTGTCACCCGGATTGAGCATATCCCGAACATTTAGTCCACCGCGAGATGACGAGTTAACAGAGCCAGTAGGAGTGGATGTTGGCGGAGGAGTCATTGCACCCTGAGTGGCATGCATGGGAGGATATGGGGAGCTGTGCGGAGACGAAGAGTGACGGCCGTCATATGCGTAGGCTGACTGCGGCGATGTACGTCGATCATGCGGGGCCGGGGGATAGTATGGGCTGGGGGCAGTATGCGTTTGATATCCTGGAGCGGAACCGGCCGGGGTCACAGGGGCCAGATTGGTTGGGTCAGGGTATTCGAAGCCAGAGCCAGATCCACGACGACCGCCCGGTCTCTGCAAGGAAAAAAGACGAACCGTTAGCCAAGATTATTCTATAAACTGCAAAATATAGACGGAAGGGTATTGTGACTCACAGGGTCTTGCGGCATGGTAGAAGCAAGGGGCGGCGCTGCAGCCCCGCCATATGGATGCTGATACATTCCTTGGGGAGGCGGAAGATCGGATCCGGCAGGCTGGGGTTGTTGTTGAGGAGGCAGAGGCTGACCATGTGCACCGTAAAGCATGACTCCATGACCGCCACGTCCTTGGTTCTGGGCATTTCTCAGATGCGGGTAGGCGGCATGCGCCGGGACGAAGGCTTGGGCCTGGGACGAAACTGGTGTGAACATGCACTCTTGGTTGAATCGGATACAGTTGCTGCAACGTCCATCCTGGGAACTTTCAAACCCCGAGCATCGAATCTAGCAAACAGCAGATGTCAGCGGCGACTGTCGCACACTTAAAAACAATAGAGACCAAGTATTAAATTCCAACGTACCTTCCTTCTCCGACAGTAACGGCAAGCAATGGCAGTCCTCTGTCGTGGGGCAGCTGCTTGGTAGACAACTTGCGGGGGCGGAGGTTGGGCATACACGTCCGGGCCTCGGTAGGCACCAGGAGGCGGAGGAAGACGGTATGGATCTTGAGGGCCCTGGACATGAGGGTGAATGGCAGCCATGTTGGAGGGAGGCGGATACTGCGACGGGGGAGGAGGATATTGGTGGTCTGTGGGAGGATATGAAGCCGGGGGATACTATGACAAAGGAGGCCCGGAAGTCAGCAAGGAACCTCTGAGCGGATGGCAGACCACAATCTCAATGGAGGCGGAGAGGGAGATAGGAGGGAGGGAAGACAATGATATATCACAAAAAAAAAAAAAAAAAAAGGGTAACAAAGAAGCAAACTTACAGGGTATTGAGAGACCGGCGGATAGTGAGCAGTCGGTGGATTATCCTCAGGTTGACTGGTGTTCCACTGGGGGGGTGGATACTGTCCCTGTCGATTGGGGTCGTAAGAATCGTGGGGGTTGCTGGACATTTGTAGGCGTGGTGGACGGAGGCTGCTTAGAGACGGAAAGAACGGGAGCAAACACGGAAGATGCAGGATGATGTGAGTCGAAAGTCACGTCCAGACAGGCAGGGGGGGAAAGTCAGTAGTGGATGTAGTAGTGCGTGTATAATTGTGTGGATGTACGTGGGTGGTAGTTAAGGCGACCAGGATGGAGATGCGGAGTCGAAGCCGGTCAGAAAGTACACCAAATCAGAAACAGTTCCAGCTCCCGTCGGGTGATTTGCAAAGCTAGCATAGCCTCGTGCTCACGATGGGGACCGGACGGAGGAAACAGGACCTAATCCGCAGGGAGGAGGACCAAAGCGGATAGGAGAAGCGAGAGGAGAGGAGAGGAGAGGAGGGGGGGGAGGAGGAGAGGGACAAAGAGAAAGGAAAAAGACAGAAAGGAAAAAGAAAACGAGGCTCGGGGGTATGACGTGAGGATAGAAAGATCGAAGGGAGTAATAATAACAACAATAGAATAATAATAAAGGAAGAAAAGAAGAAGGATCGTAGTAGTAATAGTAATAAATAGAGTGGATTCGGACGGGCCAGAGAAGATCGAGAGTTGTCGGGCAGAGAAGAAGACGAAGGGGAAAAAAAAAATCACTAAAGGCGAGGAAAGCAGAATAGTCTGTGAGTCTCCCCAGGCCTGGCAGTAGTGCTATGCGGTGTCAGTATAGATCAAACACCAAGAGCTGCTGGGCGAACGACGGTCTCTGAGGCCAACAGGGGCTTCTGGGGATCAACCACCTTTCCCTTGTTTTCTTTTTTTTCTTTTTTTCTTTTTCTTGTTCTTGAATTTTCCTTTTTATTTCGTTCCCGCCCCTTGAAGAATGGTTTGTATACGAATAAAAGAGAGAAAAAAAAAGAAGACTCAATGGGAAAGGGAATGAGGGCGTTTCTCAAGGGGGCAAAGCCGGAAGGGTAGGGATCATAATACAGTACCTCTTGTGTGTGGTATTTTTCTTTTTTATAAAAAAGAAGAAAAAATCAAGGATAGACAATCAGGAACTTGTTGAGAAGAAAAAAAGAAAATAATAAAAAATGAAGAAATAACAGATGTGATGAACTGGTAGGCAAATCTTAGATCGGAAGCAGAGGGGGAGAGAAAGAGAAAAAAAAAATCAAATCAAATCAATCAAATAAAATAATATTAATAAAATACTAAAACATAAAATAATAATAATAATAATAATAATAATATAATAATAAAAAGACCGAAGACGGCCTATTCTTTTTTCTTTATTATTCTGATTTTCTAACTGGCATACAAAAAAGAATACTATGGTAAAATAGGTAATATTTCGTCTGGGTTGTCGGTCCGTCCGGGAGGGACAAAACGGTTGGGTCAAGCGCGTCAAATACACGAGACGCAGGGTGTGAGGCCCACGGCTGGCGGAAAGCGGAAAGGCGGGAAGATTGACGATGGAGATCTAGGATGATGATGTAGTCGACAGTCTCACTGGCTCAGCTGTTCTTCAGGATCATTACTTGACCAAGTCATGGGAGCTTATTGGAATTTGGGTGGCGGTAGAACAAGATGTTACAATTATTATTAATTTTTTTTTTTTTTTAAAAAAAAAAAAAAAAGATAATTATCATTTAATAAAATAAACAAAAAATTAAAAAAGAACGGTCCGCAGCCAGGGTGGGCCCTTTGAGCGACCCAACCTACACGCCAGCGACCCATAGACATGGACGGGGACCCTCTTAAGACGCAGCTAATGGATTCATGGTTCGATGAGGATCAGCTGAAAACCTTCGGGTTGGGCGCCGTTTGGCAGTAAGGCAAAAAGTTCATTCCTCGGCCACTTGGGCTCGTCTGCGATTGGCAGATGCGCAAGAGGACCAGGGTTAAGACTAAGAGGACTGAAGGTCACTAACTAACTGTACCTACTTTCTCTGCTAACTACTGCCACTACTCCAGACGGGTAAAGGCGCGGTGACGGAGGCCCACCGTCATCCGTCCCTTTGACTCTTTCCGTTGGTTGGTCTAGTGGTGCTGGCTGAGCCTGTATTGATGGGGTCTGGTAATTTACGACTGGTTTGATACGGTGGTATTACACAGTATTAGTTACCATCTTTGACGATGGAATTATCTGGAATCATTCACCGAGGTGCATACTATATAATATTAATATAAGTAATACATATGGAGTATTATCAGAATAATAGAGCACTTTATAATAATTATTATAATTCTTCGAGGCGCTGTACGATGCATTGGATACGTAAGAAACTAGCCAGTTTCGGTGTCTAGCCCGGCGCTCAGTGCTTTGAAGGACTGCTTGACACCCAGATGGGAGCAACATGCAGTAGTTCTCCGTTCATACAGATCCAGGATATACAACCATGTAGAAAGAATCCTAGTATAGAAGTCATAGAACGGATAATCAATAAATCTACAGCATAGAAATAATACAGCCAAATTCGTACCGAATAATCATGATATCATCGGATTTGTAAAAATAGACGACGAAAGCGGTGAACTTATAGTTAGCTGATACGTAGAACGGCCGTTCGGGGACTGGGTCCACGGTAATGCCCGAATCCTTCGAAGGGGAGACTGGGCGGGCCGTGGATGGCGAAAACCAGTGGCAGCGATGGATGAGCCAGAAGGCTAACGACGGGCACCAGTCAGTGATTGTCCATCGCTTTCAATCATGTGATGTTCTGTTAGGTCGTCTGTTCTTTTCCGTGTGCCCTTTTTATCATCCTGCCCTCTTTTCCCGTCGAGGATGTTATAACTGTGAGAATCCTACTTCTTATCCTTGATCGGATTTCAACTGACCATGACTTTCTGGTACAGCGTCCCACCTCTGTCGTGTTCTACCGCACCGTACCGGTCCCGTGTGCCTCTTTTCTGGGACACGCTAAGCATGACGGAACCAGGAATTCCACGAGAGAGTTAGGCAAAAAAGAATAGGAAAATGAAAAAAATGAAAAACAAAATTCCTGAGCCATGGTTTCCCAGCCCAGCTACTCGAGTAGTGTACCAGTCTTTGACTGCAGTGCTCTTTTTTTTTCTTTTTCGACCTTTACCTCCTTCCTCTTTCTTTCATGGTTTGGTCATGGTCTTTCTTTCTGTTACACCTGCTGTTTTGTTGATCCGAATTTCTTCTCGTGGCGAAATAATATGGCAGGATGAAGGGAGAAGAAAGTGGGAGGGAGAAAAAAGACATTTATCTCCGGTGTAACCCCGAGAACTGCAGATACAGCGATACCGACTCCAGCATACCCTTGCCTATCTTCCCCCCTTGGTTTCGATATTTTTTATTCTCTTTTTGATTTGAATTTTTTTTTCTTCGTTTCTGATGAAAAGGATCTGATTGTCTGCAGAGATTTGGTCACAGGACGCCGCGCAGTAGCGCCCGCGTTGCATGCAGCAGGCCGAGAAAATACCACAAAAATTACAGGGAACCATGCTGGGATATCCCCTTTAAACGAAAAGGGAAAATGTACCAGGGGATGACGGAAAAAATAAAAATCAAAAATCAAAAAGCTCATGAAGGATCTGGTAGCGGGGGATGACACGACGACATTAACCTTGTACGGATCCCCGGAGTTCAGTACTTTGATATTATTCCCAAGAGTCGGTCTGACTTTTCTGGTCTTCGCTTTTTGGGCTCCCTTTCTTACAATCGCCTCGTTCTTTCTCCATCAATTGTTTGCAGGTTTGATTGTTTGTACGGCTGTGGCTGCACTGCGGCAGGGAGTCTAACTTGTGAATGGCTTCTAAGCCCCTTCTGGCGTAGCCCTTGCATTCGGGGCTGAGATCGGTGACGGCCCAGCCCGTTAGCAATGAGCATCACAACATCACCAGCAATGCTGGCCTTACTGCCCCCTTTTCTTTGCCATCAGGTGGTATGGTAGGGTTTGTGTAGGTTCTTGAGATGACGGGGAAGATGCTTGATCAGGATACAGCAGCATGCGGGGAAATGCTTATCATGTCAACAGGGGTGGTGCCATCGTCCCCTGTTCAGGTACCTACCTAGGTACTATGCAGAGCGTATTCATGCGCAGTTCAATAGGGCAATAGAGCAACAGGGCCAGAGTCCAAGTTGAAGAAGAAGAAGAAGACACGTCCGGCTGCTGCTGCATCCAGTATTCCAGGGTTAGTCATATGCACGCTGCATGTCGCCTGCATCGTGGTATCTCCGAGCTACGCCGAGTGCGCCGAGTGCGAAAAGCATGCCAGATCAATCAGCGTTTCCACGATGTTCATTGGTATGATGTCTTCCATCTCGATGTGAGGTTCGTCGATGTCATCATACACGCATATCCTGAGAACCGTTGGTAAAGGGTTCCTGGAGCGGGCGGGCCGGACGGAATGCCCTTGCGGCAGGATTTACCTGGATATCATCTTGTCTACATAGCATCATTTGATGCACTCCACAGGTACATACCTACAGGCACAGGACACATAGTAATTTTACAGTAAAAAATAAATAGTCATAATATGTAAAAAAAAGAAAAAATAATAATATCGAAAAAAGCCCCACAATTCCAACCGTATTATCATTTTCTTTCTTTCTTTCTTTTTTTTTAGTGTGGAACCATTAGCTGAAGAATTCTCGAACACGCCCTAAAACAACCAATGGATCAACCAGCTAAGCGACAGCCGCGGTGTTTCCTAAACAGAAAGGTGCAAAAACCCTCTCAGCAAACTCTCTTTCCAACCTGGTTGGTCCTAGCGGAGAGGGGTGTGTGGGAACCAGACAGGAGAGACCAGAGAGGGCGGGGGGAGGGTGCAAGCGCAAAAGTGGAAACCATCTAGTCTAGTTTTTTTTAAAAAAAAAAAAAAAAGAAAAGTAAAAGTAAAAAAAAAAAAAAGGGTACACTACACATAGTTAAGTGTGGGAAAGGGGCGCCCCGAACCGTAAAAATGCCTAGCTCGGACAGCATCTGATTGGCTTATCTGTGTTGCGAAAATATGTAATGTTCGGTTCCGGTGGCAGGGCCAGAAAAGGTCGGGACAAATGATGGATCCTGATAGGTAAGGTATTAGGTAGAGAAAAAAGTGCGCAAGCAAGGCCCCCCCCCCTCCCTTTCTCGCCCCGGAACCGTCAATGGAACCATGGATCGAAGGTGATACAAGAAAGTCTAAAACAGCTATATCAAAAGCAGGCAAGTTGGACGATTTCATACAAAGTACAAATAAAATACAGCACCCTTTCTTACTTCTCATACAGACTTTGTTTGACTTGATGCCTAAAAGAAACAACTAAGGCAATACTACCCTATGGTCCTCTTCAAATCGCTCCAGTGCATTACTAGTATTCCGTGCTAATTGCGATTGTATGTATCTCTGTGGAGAGGGAAGTGGAGTCGGGATGACAAAGAGAAGAAGGCGGTCAAGAAAAGAGCCTTCAGCTGAGGCTCAGCTATGAAGCTGCCGTACATAAGGAAATGGAGTGCCCTAAGAGTCAGCCGATGGTCAATGATCATCTTATGCTTGCCACACCGATTTTTTGGCGATACTGGGACTAAATACAAGTATGTGATCAGACCTAGATCCATGGGATTTAAATCTCGTGACTCAATTGAGTCATTGCTCTGTGGTATGCTTCCTAAAATCTTAACTCTGCAGGATGACTGAGTTGGCTTTTTTCCTAAAATGACCTCATGCTTAAGTGAAAAAAAAGAAAAAAGAAAGAAAAAAATTAAAATAAGCGGGGAGGGCCGCTTGTGGAGGCCAAAATGCTCGGCTGTGATGGTCTTCGAATAATTGTGTTTCCCAGTGCTACAGCCCTGGGACGGGCGCAGCCATTCACAGCGCCTGATCGGGGTCCTTTGGCAAGGTAACCTGCATTAGCGCATCCTGGCTTCTTCTCGCCCATGGCCGCATCCAGCTCTCCCATTGCTCTGTCGCCTGCCAACTGGCTGTAAGCGGTCGGGATGAAACCGACGGTGTCCATGGACTCGGAATGGCCTGCGGGGTTCTGGAGGTTTGGCCGCCAATCAGCACGGCCGCCGGGCGTTGAGATCCCTGTCAGGATGCGTAATGTGATGATATCTGAGAGGAGGAGGGAGGGGGGAGGGGAGAAATAATAAAACCATCACCAGCCAATCTGGCGGGTGCAAAAAGAAAAGACGGTTGCCTAGTTGCATCCACTGGCACATGGAGGATGCAAACTGGCGACGGCGATTTGCTGCTGCGACGCCATCACCGCCATTTAATTCTGACACCGTCAACTGCAACTCGGATCACACTGGCTGAGCAAACTCGGTGTTGAGCGGGTCGACAAGCCGGATTTTGCTGTCTCTGTCTGTTCCTGGATATGGGTGCAGCGTGACATGCATCGTGTGACTGCCTCGGTCGCCTTCCATTCTGTCTTATGTCATTCTGACCATAATAGTTATGGAGTACTATTATTTCATCTATATGTTATTATTATATCGACAATATATCCCGATGAGACATTCGGCAAAACAAGTGGCGCTGCTGAATGGCAGAGTTTCGAGAACAAGCCGACTGTTTTCCATCTAAAATAAGAACCAAATCAAACACACGAACCGTCCATGTGATTGCAAACAAAAACATGCTATGATGTTATTGTGATTCAGATGCAGATGTTTGTCACCCAAACCCATTTCATCCAGGCTTATCCTATCTAGTATCTCGCTATCTCCGTCGCTAGTCGCCTCCTGGACATGTCCACGACGGGCCGCCCCGACTCCCGCTGATCTTATTATGCATGAAGTCGTTTGTGTATGTGGCATCGCCATCGTGTTTGGCATCAAATCCCACTGAGCCATTTTTCCTAGCTGATAACACTGCGGATTATGGTTTATGGTGAAACTCGACCGTTTTCGCTTCCGTGACAAACGGCTATTTCCCTCTCTCCACTTTCCTGATAGAATCCCTGCGATGTTATTTTATTCTACTAACTACTCGTCAAGTGAAGCTGACTAGGCGCCCCAACGTTGTCTTGCAAGGATCGTGCCGTTTTACCCCCTCTTTTTGCCCTTTGCTTTGCCCCCCTTCCAAGCATTTTAGCATCGCTGACTGGCCTCGGTTCGTGCTAAACCCTCGATGACTCGGTGCCTTGCAAGTCGGATCTTCCCCTCCTTCTACTTCTATGTAATGACATCTTCACCACACCAGGATTGTAACAGAAGGCAACTGGATCGCTCACTGTGGTGCAGGATGCTCTGCAAGCAGACTGGGATTGCACAGTCACTGTTTCACAATCCTATCAATCACATGCTGGCGAGGGGTGCTTTGATGCTGTACTGATTATCATTTAATACTGATCTAACTATCTGGAGTACTCCATAGATTATCGCCCAGATGCTTCCAGACGAAACAAGAAAAAGAAAAAAGGCTGTAAAATACCAGTACAGGAACCAAACCCGGAAACGACGTAATACCAATACGCGTAACTTACGCGTCTCCTCGCCCAGCACTAAAACTTCTTTTTTTCTTTTTGCCACGTTTTCTCGAACCCAATCGGCGCGGTGCATTGCCGTCCGCGTCTTTCCGTTGCCGCCAGAACCCACCATCACCTGCATGGGCATTGGTTTGGCAGGCACTGGTTCAGCTCCGGTCTTAGTCTCCGGAATCTGTTCTTCTTTTGGTGCTTTTTTTTTTGTCTCTGCTCATCTTTAAGTACTCCACCGGAGGAGGACCAGACCTTGCCTCGACCTGGTCTTTCCAGCCAGATCGCGCGGTTCGACTATGGAGTATGGACTAACTAGCCAAGTTTAGGCGCGTTCAGATGGGGGGCTCAGTCCGCCCCCTCTTTTTTTTCTTTCTCTCTTTTTCCCCCGGTTCACAGCCCAATCTGTATATTGATTTGACGGTGCTCCTACCCAGGCTTATCCACTTCTAACTAAGAAAGTATGCGATTGCGAGGCTGATGGCCAAGGCCTCTTTTAGATCCTTGCATGGCTGCATAGCCGCGTCTACCGGGAGGGGAGATAAACTATCTCGTATTTTATCGTTTCAACTATCGACCAACGAGCAAAACTTAAAAAAAATAGAAAAAAAAAAGGAAAAAAGAAATGAACCTGCCATGTCCCGTGACTTTTGCCAAGCCGGGAAGCCGCATGCAGTTTCAGTCACCTGATCACGACATGAGCCTATCAGGATGTCAGGTTTGGACAGTCACCACTGGTTCTGTCTGGCCTGCGCGTTTTCGGGGCTGCACGTTGAACACGGACATTCGTCTGGGCATCAGGGGGGGGGGGATGTAAGAAGCCTGTTCAGCCCTGCAATCGATTGTCAACGGCCGTTGTTGGGAGGAGGCCATATCCAAGCGCGATATCATCTGTTGTGCTCGGACATCACGCAGTTGACGTGGCAGGCAGAAAACGAATACTGGTTGGCTTTCTTGCTTATTCATAGGCTACTATCGTTTGCCCGTTCTAGGTGTGTCTACCCCATGATTTCCTCTGGTTTTCGAGAGGTGCAGGGTCCCGATTTTTTCGTTTTTCTTTTTTCTTTTTTCTTTTCTTTTTTTCTTTTCGAATCATTGCTAATATGATACACAGAATGGGGTGTGATGACCCAGAGTTCCTCCAGAGACACGTTGTACTTTCTCCAATTCCATGCCGTCGGTTTGGTTCGTCGCGTGATGGGCTCGTGTCAGGCTCGGAACCTTGACAGATGGATGGATGCCTGACAGAGTCTGACTGTATTAGAGAGAGAGAAGTATCTCAAAATGCAAGCAAGGGCTCGCGCTCAAACCTCACACCTACTCATGACGATTGGATGAAGCAGATGCATTTAACCTCGACTCCAAGTCAACAAACCCACTCTATCCGATCACAGTTAACACCGTTCGGCAATCGGCTGCTGTACGAAGAGCAAATCCAAAAAAGGAAACAACCCCATCCGATGACCAAGGCGCTAAATCTAAAAACCGCTTGATGACGCGCGAAGGATCGCCCTCTATCGACAATGGGATGCAAGCCATATTTTCAGATGATAGATGTCAGATCCAGGCAATCATGACGCTCGGATTCTATGAGCTCATGAGATATGAGATGCGAGACATGATCCGTCATATTTTTGCCGTCCTTCTTCTCAGGCTTTCGGGCCCTCCCCCACAACCTTTTTTCTCGACTTTCGGTGTGGAGTTCTCCGGTGTCAGTCAAGATTCTCGGTGTTGAGTGGTTATTTGCTTCTGCAAGGAGTTACACTGCTTTTTTGCTATGACCCTTTTTCGTTTGCCGGAATAGGCAATCTGGTGCTCAACTCAATAGGGCACTATTGTTGCACCAGGCAATTTTGATAATAAACCATGTACGATGGGGGGTCGATGGGAAATGAACCGAGCCCTAAAAAGCAATTCCCTCCATAAGGGTGAATTTTCCTCCCCGAATCAAAATCGAAAGAAATGATGAAAAAAAAAAAAGAAAGAAAGAAAGAAAGAAAAAAGAAAAGAAAAGAAAGTGAAACAATAAGCAAAGCCATTGTACTCCTTTCTCTACAGCAACACGTCACGTCAAGCCCTCCTGCGTGGCTTAAAGGCCAAGAGCAAACGACAGCACTAACTAAAGCAGACTCAAGTCGATCATCTCATGCAAGGATCAACAAGACCTTGGATTCAATGTACAGAATTGGGCATTGCTACTTGTTGTTTGATTGTCCAGCGTTCTTTTTTTTTTTTTTTTTTTTAAAAAAAAAAAAAAGAACTAATCTAGTAAGGGACGACAGACGATCCATCTATCCATCGCTCCATTCTTTCCCTCTCTCTCTCCTTCCCCATAATTCTTATTCTCGAGGCTTTCGGGGAATTTTCTGTTTCTGGTACTTTGAAAGTATGATAGGTAATAGTGTTTGGATGATCTTAGTGTCTATGCGGAGTATCGTCTTCGGTTCTTTTTTGTTTTTGTTTTTTCCCAATGACTCTTTAATACATACATAGGTACATATGATCCAAACTCCAAAATTAATTTTCTTTCAATGCATGGCACATCACATAGCACATCACATCATATGTACAAGAAAGTGATCATCATGGTCTTGTCGATTATCATTCTTATTGTCCTAGATGAATTGGAGGTCCATGATTTCTATAGGTGGATGTTCATCCCGCAATAAGGCACCAAAACGCTACTTATGCTAGGTTTCTATACTCTGTGCTTGTTTGGTTCTGCTTAATTGACTAAATGTACATACTATGTAAGGTCATGTTTGCTCTTTATAATGACAAATAGATCTGGGGCTTACTCTGTTAGTGCTTTATATTTTACTTGGATCGATGGATTTTGATCTTTGTTCTTAGTTTCCCTTGAATGAAGGTACGAAGTACGATAATCTATCCCTTTGGTTTGTCTTGGGACTAAACAAGACGCAGTACCGAGTACAGAAGTGAAAAGGCATCGAGAATTCCCGCAAAGTCCGGTATTATAGCTATTCCTGTACGGGTGCCATGCGAGTGTGATAAGCTAAAAATCAAAAGCACGATGAATCCACTCAGGGTACACAGCAGGAGGTACCCGAGTGACCCCTGGCTTGACTTCTTCAGGACTTTCCATCCCGGGGAGGTTGGGACAACACATCAATTTTTTTCAGGTGAGGGGAAATGGAGGAAACTAGGGAGATAGACCCCTCATCCTTTTGATATGAAACGGGTATCTCCATGGTTGCGTCTATTGAACGGGAACTTCCGCCTCTGGTACACAGAGCCAATGCCTTGCAGGGTTTTCAATTGATGCCAGACAGTAGATTGGTATACAGGTTGCAGTGGAGTTGTCTCCCCTCCTTTCTGGACGCACGCCCGAGTTGTGTTGTACAATGTACAACACACCCATTTCCATCTCCACATTTGTCCTCAGGGTTGTTCTTCGCGGGGTTCGCATGCTGCTCTGAGAAAGGAGTGAAGGGCGTCGAAAAAAAGACACGATGGATGCTAGGTCGTGGCATGGTGGAAAACCCCGCTCGGAAAGACGCTGTCTTACACATGGAAGGGGGGCTGATGAAACAAGTTGTGCGCCTGTACGGGGTACTAGTTTTGGGCACTTACGCAGAACGCCCATGCCTGTCCCATGGAACGAGAGGCTAAGAGCAGATAATCACTGGACGGGATTGACTGCGAGCCATGGACGAATTCGCACGCGTGCATATGTGGATATCCCTTCTTCGCTCGAATATGGACAGCGACGTGAGCTAACGGCACGCCCGACGGGCCGACTGCGGCGCGCGGACAGCAGGCCATAACATGCAGGTCAGTATAATGGAGGGTTTGCGACTCAAAGCTCTGTCAAGTCGAGGAAATGAGACACGAATGTTGCAACCATTGGACCGGGGAAGCGCAGAATGGCGGTAAAGAGGGGAGTAGGAAACCACCAAAGGTCTAGGTGCTCTAAAGAACCCGCAACACGAAAAAAAAAAAAAAAGGGCTGGTATCAATCTTACAGCCAAAGGTAGGGATTGCATATTATTGCTCACAGATCGGCTAGCTAGAGCCCCAAAGCATAAACAAGGCACAAAGCAGTGAATTTGGGTGGCCCCATTTGTGTTCCTTGTGCGTTTTTCCATTTGCTTTGGGAAAACGACTACGGTTCACGGTTGGGCAGGAAAAAAGGAAAAAAAAAAAGACCATAGCATATTATACTCGAAACACACAAGAAAAACCATAATATATAGAAATTCAAAAAGTCACAGACCTACATAGAAATATACGGGGAAACAAGGACACAAAAATCGCTTGAAATCGGGTGTGCAATCAATGCTTTAGCTGTCCTCGCCTGGAGGGTCGGAGTCGGAACTGGGATCCTGGTCCGCTGGATCAGGCATGACGACGCTGTTGAGATAGGTGACCTGTTAAAACAAATAACCTGTGGTCAGTGAAAGGCTCCCACGGATTTGCCACCGTTCAAAGTGGGTGATTGAGGGGTGGGTATGGGATAATATGGCACACCGCTGAAGTGGCTGAGAAAGGGAAGACGAAGAGGGGTAAAGGGGAGAAAAGGCTGATACGGGGTGCTAAGATCCAATAGACGCAGACGCGGTCAAGCGGAGGGGAAAGCCAAACGATGGCTGCACAACAAGGGTGGCTGGAATGGCTTACAAAGGGTTCCATGATGCCAATGAGAGTTGCGATCTTCTCCTGTGCATTAGGACTCATCAGTTCCGCATCGGCAAGAGGCCTTCCGATAGTGAAATTGCGCAGGCGGAGCAATTGAATGTTCTCATTGTCGACGTTGTAACCCTAGACATGAACAGATATTTGTCAACAATCCATACCAGAATTTGGGTTGAAGTCCAAAAAAGACCCGCTAGGGGAAGCGCGGCAGGTGAACCATGGAAACCGATGAGACGGCGTGAAAAAAACTCTTCATGGCCAAAACCCAGTGGGACACAGGAATGCATTCCCGGTCCAGAACCACGAAACACAGTGCGAGCCAAAGGCAGGAAAAAGTGCCTGGTGGAAAAGGGCGCCAGACTCTGGCAGACACGGGTAGACCACCCGGACCCACCGCGCGGCTGCGCTTCAGATTTCCACCATCAACAATCAGCAGAGCAGACCGGCAACCCGTCGACGAGGGTGAAGACGCTGTTCACCATCGCGTTTTGGGAAGCGAATATTGTGAATTGATGTTTCGTGCCCATGGGTTTGCCAAAATAGCAGGCTTGGTGATGTGCAAGTCCTGGCTGGCCGCTCTCAAGTTGGCCCGAGGACAGGACCAAGGAGCTAACGACATCTCCCCAAAACTTACTCCAGCAGTTCTCGTGGAGGGCTTAACATCCATTTGGAACCTTTGAAGAGGCTTCATTGATGAAAAATTCCCCGTGCTGATGTTCTGCTTGATGAATTGATGCTAATGACCAGGAAAACACGGCGACACCACGATGGTGGAACCACTATCGAAAGACAATACGGACAACGCGACGTTATCGGACCTCCTCTGCATCGCACCGTACGGCAATAGTACGCTTTATCGAGATGGAAAAATGTGTTGGGAGGCCCAGGGCTGGTGATGGAAATGATGGAATAATTGAATGGAGATGGATTGCAACAAGGGGACGGTGAGGAGCATTTGAGGACGGGAAAACACCAACCTTTGGTTTTGTTTTGAGAGCAGTCTCCTTATTCTGATCGAAAAAGCATTCCACAGCTTTGTCTTCATCGTCAGAAATGCCCTTGAAGATTTCGTGGCGCAATTCAGGTCTTCTCAGCACAGCCTTCAGGTGATGCGAATTTTGATCGATCTCCTCTCGAAGAAGCGCGAGCTGATTGGGTTCTGGTTGCCAGATTCCCGAGCCTAGAGCCAGAGCGAAATATAATTAGCTCAAACCATGCTTCGTGTACATTAAGAAAAGAAACCATTGAGTTGGTTTCGCCACAGCGACATCTATGCCGTGCCCAGTTATCACGTTTGGAAAAAAACGCCACCATTACCATCGAATCGAAGAAACCGAGAAGGGGCATACAAGATATTTGAAGGGTTTAGGGAACTGGATGTAGGAAGCAGCATTTGAGAGAAGGGGCTTAATCTCCCCGCACAAAATGTGTATTGGCTGGCTGAAACATGTCGACCGAAACCTGCGTGACAGACGGGTGAAAGAAAAGGGGGCGGCCCCGGCATAACTCACCGACAAAACAGGATCCAGGTTGCATATGGACATAATAGAAGGCGTAAGGTCCTTTCTTTCCCGTACGGGACCTATACAAACTTAGCTAACCATAATGCGCGCGTAGCGCTAGAATTGCACTCACCAGGCAGCTGAAAGATGCGTCTACTCGCATATTAGCTCAGCCATAGGGTTCAATATTAACAGTTATACTGCATGAAGTACCCGACACTAGAAGTGGGTACTTGGAAATCACACATACCTTATACGGAGTAGGATTTTTGCTGAACCGAGTGTCTCTGTGTATGCGAAACACCTAATCCAGAATGTTAACGCACCTGTCGTCCTCTCTACCATTCGTTGGGGCACCGCTTACCAGGTCCTTGGCAGGTAGCTCGGGGATTGTGCCATCCTTCTCAATGATTTTCTCCGTGAGGCTTTCGACAAAAGTTTCCCAGTCCTTTTTCGCAGCCCGATAATCCGGATCATGGGCTAATGGAGAAAAGTGACAGTTAGATATGAGTTGAAGCGCACTATGTTTTATCTGACGTTGCCACATTACCTTTGAACCATTGCCTTTCATTGTTCTCTGCCAGGTCCTTCAGGAAGAGCATGGTATTGGGGTGCAAAGTATCGTCTTGGTAATGCACCTTTCCAGGGTCCCTAGCCTTGGGCTTCTTGATGAAAACCTCTTTTCCAGGACCCAGCCCAGTGCTGACACCTTCTTTCCACAATTCCTTGTCTTTCAGTGTTGTCTCATCGTCATCGTCACCTGGCGTATCATCATCTTGCTTTTCATTTTGCTTTCTCCGAGGCTTTGCTTTCACTCCTTGACTGCTTGACTTTCCTTTCTTTTTCTTGCCCTTGTCCTCGTCTGTAAAATCTGCTTCGGATACAGAAGACTCTGGATCGGTGGAAGTGGTCTTAGTGTCTTCGTAGGCTGAAGTGGAGTCCAGACTGGTTTCAGGATCAGGTTCGGAGACTGATTCTTCGGCGGTGTCTTGTTCGAAGTATTTGCTCTTCCTGGCGGTGGATTTGACTGAATTCTTTTTGGCGGCGGCGGCGGGATTGTACTTTTGTCTTTTGGGCGCCGTCTTGGAGCCAGCGGAGAGTCTGTCAGACGCGCGCCTTTTTGGTGCCGGCGCTGGAGCTGCCGCCGACGCGGGAACGGCCCGAGACGATCGACGAGGCATAGGAAGGAAAAAAAAGAGATTAGGAACTGCAAGAGTCAGAGTCCCTGAATTTCCGTTTTTGCGGGCGCGAATTTCTCTCCGAGAAAAGTCTCACATATAACAACTAACTACGCAGGATATGTGATGAGATGGTAATGATAGTCAAATGTAAGGTGCAGGTCGGAGATAGAATAGATATTTAAAAAGCTCCCAGTGCTTCGATGGAACTAGTAGTTGTTTTGACTTTCAGGCGGTCTCAACTGACGGACAAAGAGGGACCCGTCAGTGCCGTGAGAGGTCCAGGAGCCCGGTACCTTCTGGGGCGGTGTTTCGCGTGGGAAACCGAAAGAAAGGGCGAGCTCAAAAGTTCCTAAACTTCCGCCGAACCACCGCTAAAGTTAGTGCGGCTTCCGAGACGACGTCAACTTCGAGAAGGATTTGCGTAGCCCGCTGGACCGCCACGACATTGAAAGAAAGGTTGTTGCGAAATCGTCAAAGAACATAGGATAAAGGGATCAAGTGCAGTTTCCTTGGAGTCGATTCTCGACTTCTTTGGTTTCACGTAACGGTTTCTGTTTCGGCAGAGTTCTTCTTTGTCGATTCCTTGCCTGTACAAAGCCAAGTGTCAGCTCTATTTAAAGAAAGTCAGAGGAAAGACAAAAGACCCTGGGTTATATCATCTGTTGCGAAATTATAACTCACTTTCTTTTTTGTTTACTCTGGGTTGAGGCTTTTTGTCTTTTTTTTT
Organism: Aspergillus wentii DTO 134E9; assembly: GCF_001890725.1. Taxonomy (NCBI): domain Eukaryota; kingdom Fungi; phylum Ascomycota; class Eurotiomycetes; order Eurotiales; family Aspergillaceae; genus Aspergillus; species Aspergillus wentii. The sequence goes on from NW_024467833.1 coordinate 410,970, forward strand.
TTTTTTTTTTTTCTATTAGAACAAAACGTCAAACATGAGCAATCCGGCGAAAATCCCTGAAGGCTTTGAAGCTCGCAAGAGTAAGATTCTTGCAGAACTCTCCATCCCGGACGAAGAGTATACAGATCTTTCTCCAAAAGGGTCTGTCGATGAAGGTATTCGTGACCTCATTCGTGACATCAATACTCTTCCGGGCTTGGTAACCACCAGCAGTTGTGCCGGTCGGATCAGCGTGTTTCTAGAGGGGAGGAAGCAGCAGCAGCAACAAGAGCAACAGAGGCTTTTTGCACCCTCTGGGGGGAAAGGAGCGGGGAGGTGGTTGTATGTCTCCCATGAGCCCTTGAAACATAATGGACAAGCCTCCGGGGAGCATGCTGGCGGTGAAAAGCAAAGGAAAGACACCAGGACTTTGCATGACTTGTTTGGGATGATCCCTGGGGATGGAAAGCCTCCAGCATGGAAGGGCCAAGCCCCGCGTTTGGTGCGCTTCCATTTTGAGCCTCTGGTAGGTTTCCTCTCTCAGCCCCCCAAAAGTGCCCAGATTGGCGTTGCTTGTTTGAATATGCCCTTCTTCTACCCCTAAGCACACTGGACCTGTCACTTTTTTATTATATCATTTCCATATCTACCCAAAAGCTACGCATTGGATTTGCTATCCCTGATTTGATCGGACATTTCGATTCAGAATGCTATGACATCCCGTACTAACGAGCCCACAAACAGATCCTTCACATCATGACAGCAAACCTCCACCACGCTTACCCTGTTTTATCCGCCGCGTCAAGCTCAGGCTTCCGTGAAAGTGGCCTACAGAGCCTTCGCTGTCTAGAAGGAGATGATGATGGCCCCAGTCCCATTGTAGCAGTGCGCTCTGCAGGCCTGGCTCTTGAATCAGTAATCGGATACTGCGACGATAATGACGCTGAAGATGACCCAACAAGTGACACGCCTATCATCCGCAGTCTCGTGACCGATGAGTACCTCGAAATGTTGATCGCTATATCAAACGAGAGATTCTCCGTAAATACAGAACGAAAAGAAAGATTCCGGAAGAGCCTGCTCGACCTGTACTCTGCGGATCAGTCTCAGGGCCCAAAAGCTAAAGGGAAATCTAAGCCACCGGGCTGGGAGGATCCTGAAAAGCGGAGAGAAAGAAAGAGAGCAGAAGGATTGATGAGGAAGAAGCTTCTCGAAAGCCAAACCAATGCAGCCCCTACAGAAAGTGATAATGATGGAATTGACGATTTATTGGAATGAATGAGAATGAGAATGAGAATGAGAATAAAAATAAAAGAAGTTCGTTGAATCTAGCCAGCGCTCGGCTCTTCTCTGTAAAGACAGGGGCACAATGTAACGATATGTTGGTGTCTGAAAAAAAGATAAATGAAAACCCCCCGGTATGAACAATCCAGCCATAAGTATGGAAGCCTGTGTCTCTAATTTTGTACCAATTGACGCTGCATGCTATTTCAACCAGATTTGTATCTGTGCAAAATCAACTCCAGTCCATTGCATCGCCCATTGTATCAGAACTGTGATATCCCTGCTGTATTCTCATATCAAAATAAATGTATGGTGATAAAAATGAGACATACAGTATTGTATCGAAGAAGCAATTGGCAGCATAAATGATCATTGTTGGTGGGTTCAAAGACGTCGTCGGGTGTCTCTCGAGATACAAAAACAAAAAGAAAACAAAAAGACCACGATATCCATAACATGGCATATTCAGGAGGAAAAGCCAAAAAGAAATCAGAATCCGTGCCGGAACGGAACGTGGCGATGTAGGATATCGTCAATTTGATATGGATATGATGGTGGGCGCGCAAAAACTTGTGCTGTAGACCCTCAAGGCCGTCGTGGTTCCATTAAATAGCTTGTGATTTAAGGAAAGCAAGTGGGAGATGACAGCGTGTTTCGATGGCCAAGGAATCCAGCCCTGGCTCTGGTGGTGGGACGAATGAACTTCTGGCTCCAGCTAGCGTCACTGTTGCTGGTGTATGCGCTTTGGTAACTGTGGAGGTCACTTGCACGACGCGAATGGGTTCCAAATACTCCAGCATTCGACGATGTATCTTCGCTTATCTGACTCTTGTCAGTTCCAGAAGGTGAAATGGTCAGGTTGCGTCGGCGAGACACGCGGCTGCTTGAAGAAGACGACTCCCCGGACACCGTTCCTGTATTGAGCATGGTCATCTTATCGTTGGAGATCCAGCCGCTCAGGACAAGGTTGCAAAGATTGACCATTTCGTGCTGTACAGCATCCTCCCAGGTCATGAGCTTCGCAACATCCAATGGCCATTCGAACCAAATGCGTCCGTAGGGAGAATGAAGCTCGAAATTTTCTGCTGGGAACGTGTTTGGCAACTCGGTGGTTGCATGATGGCGGACTGTTCCATTTGAGATGAGGTTCGCGTAATACTATGGAAAAGTTGGTTAGAAAAGTTGGTTTAGGGCTGTTCAAACAGACAGAAGATGGCCAAGAACAAAAGACAATCAAAATCACATACAAGAAGGGTTTTCTCATCTAACTTTGGCATTTTAACCAATGTGTCAAACGGGAACCACTTTCCCATATCTGGAAATTTCACGATTTCAGAGAGCTCATCGGAGTTGATACACAACGTGTATTTCTGGCGCTCGTTAAATGCAGGACAATTGAGACCGGCGTAAAGCAGATCGCGAAGTAGTCTCTGGTCAAGACCAACAGTATTGGACCTTCTGACACGGGAAACCAAAGATTGAATGTGGCGATTGACCAATTCAAACAAAAGGTTCCGATCATGAACCGTGTAGATCTTCGTTGCGAACCAGGGGAACTAGCAGCACAGGCGATAAAAGCAGTCAGCGGTCTTATCCCCATACGCCTAGCTGTAGAAAGCATTAGAAATGTCTTACCTTGTACATCGTGCTGACAGTGGACTCGTAGGTACGCTGCGGGCACTTGGCACAGAAAGGGGACTATGAACCAAGGAAGTTATTACGTCTGCAAATCCAAATCAGAGCTGAGCAGTGAGGGCTACTTACACGATGAGGTATTTCTGCATGACGAATAGCGCCGACGATCTCCTCGCTGGTGAACAAACCCGCATATCCAGTGGAATAGGGGTCTATGTTCGGGAAGACAATAGGCACACCATCCTGCCAGGAGACACACTTGGCACGTGGAAACAGGTCTTTCAAAAGAGCGTCCTGGTTGCTGACTTCGACATCCACATGGCGATTTCCCAGACGAGGGGCACGTCCAGTTTCATAGATCCGATTAATGCTATCCACAGTCTCTTTGGCATTGGCAGGGGTTTCCATCTCGACATAGCAGTCCATTGTTTTAGCCGTAGAGCGCTCCATTATTATGTGGACAGGGCAGCCCTTATCAGGTGTGATCAGGCGAGCCTGTCGACCAAGAAACTGCACAATTTCCTGCTTGGTTATCGAGTATGGGATCTGCAATTCGCGTCAGTTAAATATGTTCAGTCAACAGGACTGAAGTCTTAGGGAACATATCTCTTACATTTGCAATTTTGATCACACCCCACTTGGGAGGACATTGGAGATGAACAAGACTACCTATTGGCATCTCGCTAGGCAATGCAACTTTGTCGATGCTTTTGGTAACGCCAGGGGCTCGGGGACCATCAAGTTGGTTCTGAGATTCGATCTTGAGCAACTGATCAAACTGCGAGTCAGCAGCACCACGTGTCAGAGGCGAAAGAATCTCTGGCTGCTTGAAATGAGCTGTAAATTGAGGAATTGGTGCAGGAAGGGGAGTATGAGCAAAACGAGCTCGGCGAGTAGGGTCAATCAGAGCAGGGCTCAGGCTTTGCATGGGATAAAAGTGAGGATTGCCAAATCTGGCATCAGGAGGTAACATCTGGGGTGGGTTTGGGCTTTCTGGCCCTGAATACTGATTCTGCTGCTGCTGGTAAAGGAATCCTGGCATGACAGGGGGATTGAAGGGAATCATTGGGAATCCTTGAGGAGGCGGCTGGGGGCTGTAAGGGTATGTCATCTCGTATCCTGGAAAACGAGCGTTTCCACGCCTGTAATCCATGGTGATTTCTTGGTATGGGACAGGGAAATAGGGGCTGGAGGTTGTGAAGAGGAAGAGAGGGGAGTTGGGCGAGAAGAGGGGGGAGAGATGTCTGGAGTCTGAAGTCTGGGGGAAGACGGTGAGGTCTTTCAAGCATCTGGCCTCTCTCTAGCCCTTGAGCGTTTCTGGAACCCCATTGTGAGACGGACCCCCACCAGCCTCGAATTCACTGTTTTTCTATTGTCGGTTGCACGTTGAATGGAAACTCGGGTCTTATGGGAAACGTTGGGGGGGCTGGCGAGAAAGTCTCGGGGGAAGAGGAAAAGAATATGTTGCTTTTGTAGAAAAAGGGTATCAATAAGATAATTCAGGTTCAGTGGTAAGTATAGAATGAAGCCATTCTCAAGGCTCGAATTATACAGGAAAAAAAGTAAAGTTGTTGATATGAATACAAAAAGGAACTGAAAAGGCACAGCGCCGATAAGGTATAGTGGGTATGGGGTAATCAGCACAATAAAATGTGTTAGTCGATGGGTCAACACAAATCACAATAAGTGGATCATAAAAGACAATATCAAGCGCCTGGTTTTGTTCTCCTTTTTATCTTTTTTTACTGTTCTTATAACTTATTATCACAAGCCTGGAACTATTATATTGATGTAAACATACCTTCTCATGGCCAGCCCATAATTTACCTCTGATGGGACCATTCAAGTCTAATATCAACCCTCCGGGACCTTCTAGCCGGTGGAGGATAAAAATTTCGGCGGTTATTCTTGCTGCGGAGTCCTTTCCTGAGATATTGTATACATGCGTCAGAATAACAGAACCTGTAAACCATAAGCCTTTTAAAAAAAAGAAGTTCCTGTAATCTTGCCAAATCCGTCATTATTGTGGCCGAGGTTCAATATGGAGTCGAGTCAATCCAATTGCTTTCAAAGTTGACCGTGGGATATAAGTTCAATACTATTATCTGGCGGACATTCTTAAGCTGATCATCCACGCGGGTGTATCTTTAGTTTATGAAATACCGTGGACTTTCAAGCACGTTCAAAGGATATTGGATTTGAATGATGATTTTGAAGACCTAAGGGGGAAATACAGTATCGAGTTGCTAACTGTAAGGTTCCCATCACCAGCCTAGATCGCCTGTACAGAAGAAAAATCAAGGTGATGTGCTATTCGTACGCCGGAATAAAAGCGAACATTGTGCCGCTTAGTCAAACTGTATCACAATGTTAGTTTAGTAGCCAAGGCACACATGAATAGTAACGTACAGGTGTCAAGAAGGACTCAGCAACAAATCGAGCACGAGCGTTCAACTGCCAACCATTAGTATATTGCTGCTCGAGTATTTTGAAAACCAAGAAAGAGAGATGGGAAAGCATACGAAAAGCTTCATCTCTGAGATTTCCTTGTCCACCTCCTCCATGAATTGGATGATGAAGTCAACCAGCTTGTGTTTCAACATGGCTTCTGTGTGGAAGTTGGTGATCAGGAAAGAGATATCATATCCCTATTCTGCAGTTAGCATCCATTAATTATCGAGACACTCTAGGGGCGATTCCACAGACCCTCACTGGCTTTCTGCGCAAGATGAAGAAAGACTCCGCGCGCTGCGTCAGGAATCTGGTGAACTTGTGGACCAAGATATGCTCAATCTCATCTGCCTGCTTTATCCTTATGCTGACACGAACACTGTTCACACTTGGTTCAATGTAGACCTTCTCGTTCTCGTTACGCGAAATCGTAAGTGGGTTTAGAAGGAGTTCTGGGGAGCTGGCAGCCTCAATCTCCGGTACATTGTGTCTTTCCGAGGTTTGGGAGGCGAAGTTCGAAATCGCAAGAGCTGCAGTCAACGAAGATCGGACGCATTGAAGGTAAGGGCGCAATGATTGAGACTAATAGACATTAGCATGAATAGTAGTTCGTTTAAGGTAGCTCAACTTACCATGATGGGAATGTACTGTTTACTGCCAACTCCGACGTTGCTGGTACCGTTATCTCCGCTGCGAAACACGTCAACAAGACTTTATCCAAATCCTACTCAGCTGAGCTGGAAATATGCTCTTTTAAGGAATTCGATATGATGAATTACCTTCAAGTAAATTGTTTAGAATGAACCAAAAAAGACAGATCGTCAAGTGATGCTCAAGGCAGCTTCAGGAGCCAAACGACGTCCCGCTGGGTTGGGGGGGGGCGGTGATGTCGAACAAGTTTGTATTGTTTGCACCAATTGCCCCACGCTTCTCCAATGCTATGACTGATGATCGCTCTTGTTTATCCAACACTCCAGGGAACCTCGGGGATAACTTCTATCTTTTCTGAACCAAGCTCAAAACACGAGGCAATCATGGCTTCGATACCAGGTATCATTCATCATCCTTTTTACTGCCTTATCGCCAGTTTTCCAAGCTGTTACTGACCCTACAACCCAAGTCATTGTGAAACATCAGGGCAAGCGTCATGAGGTCGAGCTCGATACTTCGTCGAACGGCGAAACTTTCAAGTACCAACTTTATTCCCTTACCGGTGTCGAACCTGAGCGACAGAAGATTCTGGTCAAAGGAGGCCAACTAAAAGATGAAACCCCATTGTCTTCCCTCAACGCCAAGCCCGGTCAGACATTCATGATGATGGGTACGCCCTCTGGAGGCCAGGGTGCTGCGGATCTGGGTCGACCCAAAGAAGCAGTAAAATTCCTAGAGGATATGACTGAATCCGAGGCTGCAAGGGCACAAGGAGCTACACCTGCTGGTTTACAGAACCTCGGGAATACTTGCTACCTCAACTCTACGCTGCAAACATTGAGGGGTGTCCCTGAGCTCCAGAAAGCTCTTCAGCAATACCGTCCTTCGGCGGATTCTGCTGGAGGCTCCCGACTTGGAGACCTCAGTAGTTTCGGCTTAGGTGGTTTGGGTGCTTCCATGGATCTTACTGGATCTTTGCGAGACTTGTTCAAGCAGATGTCTGAGACGCAGGAAGGGTTTCCACCCCTGATGTTCCTCAATGCCCTCCGAAGCGTTTTCCCTCAGTTCGCTCAGAGAGATAGAAACGGCCATGGCTACGCTCAACAGGATGCTGAGGAAGCTTTCTCGCAGATTGTCACTCAGCTGAGACATAAGTTGATGATCAAGGAGGGTGAAGGAGATTCTACTACTGAGGTGTCTTTTGTGGACAAGTACCTCGGCGGTAGATTTGAATCCGTGACTGAATGTGACGATGCAGCAGCGAAGGCGGTTGGAGAGCAACCAACGGAAAGCTCTGATGTCTTCTACAAGCTCGATTGTCATATTGGTAAAGAAACAAACCATCTACACGATGGCATAATGGCAGGCCTTGAAGAGCAGATTGAAAAGCGCTCTCCTATACTGGACCGTGACGCTTTGTACACGAAGAAATCGCGTATCGCCCGGTTGCCCAAGTACTTGACTGTTCATTTTGTTCGATTTTTCTGGAAACGGGAGACCCAGAAGAAGGCTAAAATCATGCGTAAAGTGACGTTTCCTGCTGAGCTGGATGTGGTCGATTTCTGTACCGAGGAGCTCAAAAAACAATTGGTCCCTATCAGGGACAAGGTTCGAGAGATCCGCAAAGAGGAACTCGATGTGGAGCGAGCTCGAAAGCGTCAAAAACTTGACCATCAGCGCGAGGAAGAAAAGCAGGAGGCCGAGTCTGGATCAATGGAGCCAATGCAAAAGAAGAAGGCTGCCGAAGAGAACAAGGAAACTGGAAAAGCACCTGAAAAGGATAAAGACACAGAAATGACGGATGCCTTTAAAACGGACGCTGATTACGAGGCGGAAAGAAACGCTTCTATTAGCGCCGCGAAAAAGGAGCTGTCCGAGCTTCTTAATCAGAACCCTGGTTCGGACGCAGGAACGAATAAGTCTGGTCTATTCGAGCTGCGAGGTGTTATTACACACCAAGGTGCTAGCGCCGACAGTGGTCACTACACGGCTTACGTGAAGAAGCAAAGCAATGGCAACAAGGAGCAGGAAGATGGAAAGTGGTGGTGGTTCAACGACGACAAGGTGTCTGAAGTGGAAGCAGAAAAGATCGAGACTCTTGCTGGCGGTGGTGAGTTTGAAACCTCGACAAATATACAGAAGTTCCTCTGCTAACAATTTTTCAACTTGTCAGGCGAGTCTCACTCCGCGCTCATTCTGCTCTACCGTGCCGTTGACTTGCCCACTGCCGACTAATCGATTCATTTGTTGACAACTAAATGCAAAATGAGCTATGAGGTCTAAAATTTGCCTCAGGCGTTTACGTACTTCAACCAACGTTTACTAGATTATGAGTGCTTAGGAGTTGACTAGAAAACGACCACTGTGATCGATTCACATTCGATGCCATCTTCATGGTACCCAGTCTCTCAAGGATATTACGTAGTATCCATAATCATACGTAAAATAACTTGTATACTATAACCTCTAAATCTAAATAAAGACAAGTCCACATATATGATCACGTGATTTAAATTAGCCTCGGCATCATTGTACCGGCTTCGCAGGCATCGCATTCAACTCTTTCAACGCAGTAACTGTGATGTGATCACCATGTTTGGTCCTCGCAGAGTCTTCCAATCCCAAATACGCCACCTTGCGAATCACTCCAAGACCCCGTCTCGATTTAGGTATAATCCAACACGGAATGCCAGTACTGCCGCCCAGGCCCCTACGGCCCAATCGTCAAGATGGCCGCGACGCCTGATTTATGCGGGGATATTCGGTAGCTTAGGTATCTCGGCTGGTAAATGGATGGACAGGAAAATTGGCGAGCCGGCCATTCCAGGAACAGAGGCAGATGCGATGGAATTGGAAGAGATCAATCGGGTGTATAATTTCGGCTTGCCCATCGTGCAGGAGCTGCGAAATAATCCAGACTATGTGGAGTCGGATGTATATCAAAACTATACGGATGAGGAGAAGGCACATAGGTTGACATCTGGCCCGCTTGCTGGGAGTCGAGCGTTGGCATTGCAGGTTGGTTTCTTTATCCCTTCCTGGCTCGTTTCCAAAATGCTACAATTTGCGGCATGCCCTGAGGAGATTGCTGGAGGCTGAAAAACTGATAAGGACTGATATCTTTTTTATTCTATTCAAATACTTATCGATTTCTCGTACAGAAAGTTTTTTGGAATGAAAAGGAGAAGAAGGCTATCAACGTGGTCTTCCTTGGGCCAGGTACCGAGGGGTGGCCGACAATTGTTCACGGAGGTGCTCTGGGCACTGTGATCGATGAGAACCTAGGCCGTGTTGCTATACGCTGTTTCCCTGAGCGTACCGGTGTCACTGCAAATCTCCAACTCAACTATCGCGCCCCGGTCTACTCGGATCAGTTCTACGTCTTCTACTCAACCATCGATCAGGAAAAGAGCACTGATCGAAAGGCATATGTGTCGGGCGAAGTGCGCGATGTCATTGGACGGGTCTGTGTCGAAGCCAGCGGGCTCTTCGTCGTACCCAAGAAACTGAAGCTCCAAAGGGTTGGAGATAAATATTGAGCCGCATTTGGTTTTCATTTGAAAACAATCTGGATTGTTGCCATGGTTCTTCTCAGTACAGCCATCGAACCCCGGATCAAGGCCGGTATTTACTGACTCCCATCAGTTTTGGAAATTTCAGGATGAAGAAATAATACACTTGGATATAATCGCATGATCATGCATATAATACATAATGTTTATACCGATCTGATCTGCAGATACTTTTGCATGGCCATACTGGCGTTGTTTATCTTACCTCTATCAATCACAATCCTTGACACCAGTGCATGAAGACACAGCATTTACTGGACCGCAGCCTTCTTTTATTACATATTTTGAAGCAATAGGGGTTTTCTAGTCGTACCTCGTCAATTTGTAGTCTGGGCTCATTTCCAACATCTAATCTGTAATATATATACTATGCACCACTTGAGGTTCCATGACTGATTTCCACATACTAAACTGAGTAGAAATTGAAGACCATTGAATTATCCCAGTATCAAACAAGGGCTCCTTTATCCGCGACATAAAAGTGCGATCTAGCCTGGTAAATCACCAGCTGGTGGCGTAATGATATCAACATCCGTTGCTGCTTCTCCACGCTCCCCCGCATTTCCCCCGGCATCCATCACCTTATCGGCAATATCCAGAGTTCTGACTTTTAAAAACCAAGGGAAATTGCCTCGGTTGTGTCTGTAAATGGCATCAAAGCCGGCTCGCAGACCCAGATCGTCCTTTTTTGATGATCAGTTGGGGGGCTAGGGCCGCTGATGACAGTCACATCTCGCCCAAAACGGACAAACAAGCCTTGTCTGGTTACAAATACACCCGCAATTTGCACACTTGTCCCACATCCCAGACCCAGCACATATACTCACTGGTGGGTCAAGATGAAGCTTGTGTGTGTGACGCAGCGCTTCCAGGCATGCCATCGGAATTCCCCGATTTTCTTTGTCTGCAGCATTCTTTATTGCCGGGCTGGCTCCCAGTCGCTTTCCTCTCTTCAACATGGCACTCGGGGTCGTTATGGAGCAGCCAGATCATTCGAGCGAGTCTCAGGTGGAAGAGAAGGCCTCAGTGCCAGCGGTCAAAGATGATAGGCTCGATACGTCTCACAGTCATCGGGAGGAACTGAGATCCCCAGACGAGGAAGACCCTGGCAATGCAACTCCGGTAATGGCATACAGAAAAAGCTTCGTCACTGTCTTGTGGGAGGAACTAATGACTGGGATTCCTTGCTAACTGTTGCTGCCAGATGACATTTCGTCGTTTCATGGGTTTCGTGGCCATGGCTTTCTTGTGGACAGGCAGTCAGATTCCAGTCTATTTATTTGGTGAGACTCCCAATTGCATCCCTAGACTTAATGGATAGCTACTAACGATACTTCTTTCCTTGTAGGAGGCATCCCACCCTATATATATCGTTCGATTGGAGGCCCCGATAGATGGATCTGGCTTGTGCGTTAAATGTGTTCCCAAAGACACTTACAACTCAAGTGGGCTCACAGTTTTTTCAATATCGCACAGGTTCTTTCAAATTTGCTGGCTCTCGCTGGCGTGTGTCCCTTCGTTGGCTCACTTTCTGATCTGATCGGTCGTCGCTATGTCGCCATCATTGGGGCTTCTCTCGTCTGCCTTGGCATGATCGTCTGCAGCACGGCAAATACGATGAATACCTTTATTGGTATGACCCAATACCCTCTATAGAATTTTGGCTCTAATGGTAGATCAGGTGGAATGGCAATTGCAGGTGCAGGCGCTGGAGTCAATGAACTAACAGCGCTCGCCGCAACCTCGGAGATGGCACCAACCCGCAAACGAGGGAAATACGTAGCCGTATTGATATTCTCAATATTGCCGTTTTGTCCAGCCGTTCTCTGGGCCCAGCTTCTTGCATACCACCGCAGCTGGCGTTATGTCGGAGCCCTCTGCGGTGCCTGGAATGGATTTGGCCTGTTGATTACCCTCTTATTCTACTTCCCACCACCGCGAGTCAATTCATCTGGGTTGAGCAAAGCAGAAATCATCAAAAGGGTTGACTATATAGGGGGTTTCTTGAGTATTTCCGGTATGATTGTCTTCATGGCCGGTATGCAATGGGGTGGGTATCAGGTACGTCCAGCTTCAAATCTATTTTGCGCATCTATATACCAATCTTTAACTATACAGTATACTTGGACATCAGCTCATGTCCTTGTTCCACTCATCCTCGGCTTTGTCATTCTCGTTGTCTTCGGGTTCTGGGAAGTCTATGGCGCCAAATATCCCATCTTCCCTACCCGTCTGAAACAAGAACCACGTACCCTGGGCCTCACATTGGTCATCACATTCATTTCCGGTGCCAACTTTTTCTCTGTAATCATGTTCTGGCCCACAGAGTCCTTCAACGTATACGGCCACGATCCTGTTGCAGTCGGTGTCCGAAGCCTACCTATTGGCTTTGGAATTTTGGGTGGTGCTTGCATCATCCTATGGTTGCTGAGTATTTTGCGAGGCCATAATAAGGAGCTATTGATTCTTAGCAGCCTTCTCATGACAGCAGGTATGCAAATTATATTCAACATAAACCGCACAAGACTACTTTGCTAATGGCATAAAACACAGGCTGCGGAGCTCTATCAGTTGGACGTATTGATAATCTTTACCAACTTTGGGGATTACTCACCTTGGCTGGACTGGGTATAGGAGGAATCGTGGTTCCAGCTTCTATCATCACCACTATCATATGCCCAGACGTAAGTCTCGACACACGAGAAACAAAACCCAAGCCCCAGTAATAATTGCTAACCAATCTCCATGAACAGGACCTAATCGCCACAGTTTCCGCCCTAACCCTCTCAATCCGTGTTATCGGTGGTAGCATCGGTTACACGATCTACTACAACATTTTCATCTCCAAATTCATCCCCAATGCCACCCACTACATTGGCGGAGTTATGATGACAAACCTCAATATAACCAACACTGCCTATATTGCCGAAGCAGTCGAGCTCACTGGTGCCTCCCTATTAGAGGAGCTACGCCAGATCCCCGGCATTCGGGGGAATGAGGCTGCATATGATGCTGTCGTGCTGGCTGGGAGGATTGCCTACGCTGAGAGCTACAAGTGGGTTTATTATGCTAGCATTGGATTTGGAGGTGTTTCGATCCTCGCGGCTTGTTTCTTGGGTAGTATCAAGCATTATATGAATGATCATGTTGCGGTAGTTATGTGAAAAGGCGAAGGCTATGTGAAGCCAAAATTTTTGATGTACATAGGCATGGTAGGACGGGTTGGATTTCTTTTCATTATCATTTAGCCACCTGAGTGGAGTATGGTCATGATGTGGATTAATAGGATATAATCTATGGTATCAATTCGTGCTGTGCTGAAAGAAAAACAAGTAGGAAATCATTAGGAAAATACGCCAAGGGCTAACAAAAAATGCCCCGACCACATTAGATCAAAACTCCGGGGGTATACAATAGAATGTTATGTAGCAATGCTCCATAAAAGCCCTGACGAGACATGCGTATGCATTATCTGTTCTCCACTTGGCTCATCGAAGTCTTCTTGGGGACAAAAGTACTGGTCGCTGGTTTTGCTTTGCGCTTGTCTTCCTTTGGGCGTAAGCCTCGGCTCAAGCCACCACCCAGGCCTCGAGCGAGAGATGCGAATGGAGACGCTTGCCAAAGGTCTAAGTCGTCTTCATGTTGTCTCACTTTGGGAGAAAGGTCGCCGTGTCCTGGTGTTGGGTTAGATCGCCTGTTTCGGGATCTGGTCTGGGAATGATTACCAGAATCGCTCTCGTATCCCGGGGATTCTGGACCCCAGGGTATCCGAATGTCTATGTTACTATGTTCTGAGCAGTTACAGCCGCATCCGCTAGGGCAATATTCAAACTCTTGTTCATCGTCGTGGATGCCGGTTGTATCAGTCTTTTCATCGCACTGTGGGGTTGAAGTCCTCGAGAACCAATGTCGGTGACATTCAAAGCAACTCACGTGGCCGCAGCTAAGACAAGGAATAAGCATGCCTTCTGTCACCTCGCCACAAATAATGCAGGGGAGTTTGACTGGCAGTGGTTGCTTAGGTTTGCAGTTGGGACATGTGACTGGCGTAGAGTTCTCTTTTATGTGATCTGCAGTTGTGTCTGCCGCAATTGGTGCCAAGAATATTGAAAATTCAAGAGACTGGCCGCACCTAGTGCAGTGCCTTTGGATCTCAAGACCCTGGCTTTCTGGATCATCATTCCCTGGTTGGGAGCTGCGACGTCCAAGCGCTGGGAAGGTGAAGGACGTTCGTGCACTTTTGCGGTTCCAGTGACCAATGTGCATATCATCAAAGCTCTCGACAACTCCACCGATTTTGAGAACTTCACTCTGTTGCACTGGCAATCCCCAAATGGATAACAATCCAGCGTATGCTGCCCGATACGACCTATACAGCCAGTCTTTCTTTGGGTCGAGGATTGAAGTTTGGGAATGACGATCGCCGTCAAAAGCACCTTGGTTCTTCAATGTTACTTTGAGTTTCCTAGGCGTCTTTGAAGTTTGATGCAGTCTATCACTCTCGGTGTCTGAATGAGCTTGCGAAGTAAATGCAGTCGAGGTGGTGAGATAGTCGGGGACTGCTGATACGGGCTTTGACGTAAAATTACTCGCTGCCCATGCCGCTGGACCTGAGATCGTGTTTGGACTTCCACCCGGACTTGGCTTTCTCCTTTCTAGGGCGCTCGCCGGAGGCGAGGCTGATGACGGGCCAAAGGTAAATGAGCGCGTAAGGGAGGATGCCAGAACAGAGCCAATCCCAGACCCGCTGCGTGGCTGTGACTGTTGGTCTGGAGAGGCAGCGATTGAAACATTGTGACTCAAGGCCTTCCTATCGGCAGCCAAGGCATTGGTACGTGGGGGTGTTGTGCCCGTTGAATATGGAGGCGTTGAATCCGCTCGCCAGATCTCGCCAGAAGATCGTCCAGAGCTGTGGGTTATGGGCGTATTCTGGCTATCTTTGGGTGTCGATGCAAGAGGTGTGACTACTTGCGACCTATTTTGCGTAGATGTATTCCCAGAATGTAAGTCCAATGGAAAAGACTGCTGTTGTTCTCTCAGCCTTGATGTTGATCTGTTTCGGCTGTGTCCTCTATGCGGAGTGCCTACTTGGGAAGTAGATTCATGAAGAACACAAGAGAGCATTGCAAGCATCTGTATGTCGCCAATCTGTTCAAAATGGTCAAAGAGAGCAGGGACAAGCCAATACCCACCAAATGGATGGTCTCCCCATTGAATAGCGCTGCTTGCGATCCCTTTATGGCGCTGTTCGTGATTCCCAACATCATAACTTAAATCCACAGCACTATCCTTTCGTTGCATCTGCCTAAGTCCACGCTGATCAAGAATGCCTGGATCCAGCAAAGATATAGGGGCATTTTGATTGTGCAGCATCAGTTTAACAAGTCCCCAAATTCGAGCTGATTCATAGTATCCAGCGTCAAGGGCCACAGAAGCGTTATGGGCGCATACATCTGTGCCTTTTCCACAAATCCGATATTTGTTTGCTAATTCACGCTTGGCTGGGAGAAGATCGCTGAGATCGTGTATAGATACCACATTTTGCGGAGCCTCAGACTTAACTGTTCCTGCGCCAGCAGTGGATCTTTGAGAATTGTCTGTAGACCGTGGTCGATGGAATCCAAGACTCCCAGCGCTACGCCACGTTTGTGGCGTCGGGAAACGGTTTTGTAGTCCTGATAGCATGTCAGACGACGAACCGGAGGAACTCGAAGTTTCGACATCCGAATCATCGGAATATTCAGAAGCGCCATCATCTGTGCTTGCGATCGTGCCTGTAATTCGTGGCCCCGGTGAAGTTGTCTGCAGACGACCAAACCCTTCGAATACTTTATCTGCCCTTGACATTCTTGTCATCTCCTTGAATCCTAAGTTCTCCAGGAAAGATGCTGATTTGTCTTTCTTGGGTGGGAAGAAGCATACTAGACGGCCATCTCTTGCCCATAGTGCACCGCAAGCCTTCGCCACAGGGACCATCACATTCGCATTTACCGGTCGAAGCAACTCAGAACTCATTCCAAGGTCTTGGCTCTGGGACAGCCCTACTTCATCCTCATCACTTGACTCTTCCCCATTGACTGGGGATTTTATTGTCTCAGCAGTTTCACCAAGGATCCACGCTATACTTTCCTCCAGGCTACTTTCCCCAAGAAGATAACGGACAGCACCCTCAAGGCAGCCTCGTTTGCGAGAAAGGTACGTTTCAGCAATGGTTCGCAGCTCTGCAATGAGTTTTGTGGCGAGTTGATCGGTGACAGAAGCTGTTTTTTGAACATTGAATGATGGCACCGAATCACGAGGGTAATCGTTCGGAAATTTGATATCGACTTTTAAGAAAAGAGAATCGCCGTCCGAGCCCCAGGGACCATGCAAAGATATCGTTGCTTTCCGTTGCCTAACGTCGACCGACTCAAAAGCAACCTTGGTAAACTTCTCTCCGACATGCGATATTTCATCACCGAGGGTTTCAATGTCCCATCCCGATATTTTGACACCACGCATCCAAGAAATAGGGTTCGTGTCAGCCCTAGCATTTGTCCTGCCCTGCATGCCAACCCTTGAATCAACGTTGCCACTTTGCGTCCAGGCACGAGCGTACGGTAAAGATATGCTGTTTATCCCAATGCCAGCAGATTGAGAAGCAGGACCTTGCAGGCCAGGCGATAGAGAAGATTTGGTGGAATCATCATCCTGCTCACTACTCGGATCCCGAAAAGTCTTGTAAACAGCACCTGTCCGAGTCACTTTCAAGTTTGCAATAAATGATTTGCCTTTCTCGTAACCAACACGTTGTAAGATATCGGGCTCAACTCTGTGCAGGCGAAGCTCTCTATCTGTTCCCCAGGACACGAGCTGAAATTCTCGATGGTCAATTCCATCCTTTACCCCACCGCGTGGTCTCCAGAGAAATTCTCTAACTTGGCCTTTATGTCCAGGGAAACTATGCACCAGAGGAAGGCTCTCATCACCCTGTGGGCCCGCTTTGGCATAGGCGGCATCTCCCACCCTTCGACTGTATAGATGGAGATCGCTATTGCCTCTCTGAGGCATTGCTAGTACACCCCACCCACAGGGAGTGTTTCTGGCGCGCCATACTGGGAATGGAGTTTTTATCATCTTCTCGGGTACATCGCCTTCAACGGTGTAATCCCAAAACTTGATTGTTTTATCCAGTGAGCAGGTGACGAGAGCACCCGGACGGACTCTATTCCAGTCAACACCATAAATTTTGGTGTCATGAGCCTCAATAGATCTGATCGGATACGCGCCCATTCTGTCATCCCAAATTCGAAGAAACCTATCATGGGAACTTGCGACGACATGGGGATCTTGTCGATTCCACTTAACTTGAGTAGCACCAGCAAACCAGTCGGAAAATGAAATGGCGGGCCGGGAAGGAGCTCGTAGATCCCAGCAATGAACAAAACTGTCAACTGCGCAAGTTGCTAGAACGTCCGGGTTGTGGGCATGGAAGTTAATATCCGTTATGGCCCTGGTGTGCGCATGCAATACATGTTCAATCGGGTTTTGGTAGCTCTGCATTGCCAAATTCCATACCAATGCTTTCTGGTTTGACGTACTCACAACCCAGTAGTCGCGAGCGGCGAACGGCGACCATTGAACATCTGCTACTTCCCATGGCGTGTGGTGTGGAAGATATCGAGGCGGGGAGTATGGTGAATCCAGATCGATAACATGAAGACCCTCCTTCGAAGCTAGAACAACATCTCTTCCGCAGGGTGATATTGACATCGAACCAACTGGTTGCTCCACGTGGAATGAGCTGTCTTCCCCGAAAGTCGGGCTTTCGAAGGCCGAAGCAAGAGGCCTAGGCTCCGGTACGTTCGTCATATTTTCGAATGATGCCCAATTCTGACACGGTTTCTCGCGCACTAGCTTCCGTCGAGGGCAACCGAGTCTCAAGAGTTCATGCACCGTGTTGGAGAGGAATTATATGCAGTTCGGTACGGTGCTCCCATTTCGGTGAATTCGCATATTCTCGATATCGACTATGTTGGATGGAGGAATCCGGAGTAGCTGTTCGCACGCATTGCGCGTGGGTGTAATAAATCGACCAAATGATGTGCAGAAGGGTATCTCATGAACGTAAGGTAGACGTCTCTCGAAAGGCTGTCGCAATCAATTGGGTGTCAGCACAAACATAGCACTTATCCTGAGCTTTACCTACCTTTCAAGAACAACCAAAGAAATGCAAATTCAGCTGAAGGAACACCGTCTGTGCAGTTATGGAGTATGAATATCTCCGCAGCTCAGCTGTGGAGATTCAATCGGATATTATTAGACGGGGAAGCGAGCTGCACAGAATGTCGTTTTGGTGTGCCGTAGACACTACGGGAGATGGCTAAAGCCTTCAGCGCAGTGCCCCTCTGTCCGTTACGTCGTTGTAATCTCGTCCCGCAGTGCCTGTCTGATTATTGATCCAGCACACGACCTGGTTTCAAATCACGCTCAACTCCTTGCTGGTCCTCTTTTCCCTTGTTGAACAGCATCACAAGATACTTCTTGTATCCATGCGCAGGGAAGCTTGAGTTACAGAACCAGAGGATCTAAATTGATTCCAGATCACAGATACGCAGGGCACGATAAGCGTTTTCTTGATCATTCAAAATGGCGTTGCCGAAGAGAATAGTGAAGGAGACTGAACGCCTAATGGCGGAACCGTAAGCTATCTATGACAGTTTCAATAAAACCTCATGGATCACTGATTCCAAAATATCCTAGAGTTCCTGGCATTAATGCTGTCCCTCATGAGGAAAACTTGCGGTATTTCGATGTCTCGATTCATGGACCAGCACAATCACCATATGAAGGTACACTATTTGGCAACAAGCGGAGTATCTTGAATTGCCAGTGCTAATCCATGGACCAGGTGGAATCTTTCGCCTCGAATTATTCTTGCCCGAAGACTACCCGATGACTCCTCCGAAGATTCGGTTCTTGACTAAGATCTATCACCCCAACATTGACCGTCTTGGGCGAATCTGCTTGGATGTCCTGAAGAGTAAGAACAATCTAGAAAAATCAGGCTTTATATGGGCCCAGTCGACTAATAATTGTTCCCAGACAACTGGTCTCCAGCCCTACAAATCCGCACGATCTTGCTGTCGATTCAGGCATTGCTGGGTGCGCCAAACCCTGACGATCCTCTTGCAAACGATGTTGCTCAGCGCTGGAAGGAGGATGAGCCAGCAGCGATACAGACGGCGAAGGAGTGGACCAGAACACATGCAATGACTTAGATTATGAAAGCTCAATCAAAATTGGTATTGTGAGCAACAACAATATTATGTGACCATGAAGAGAAAAAACTACTACGAGGATAAGTCTTGGGCATTTATATTTTGACGAATCTCATATCGTCCTTCTCTTTTTACTGTTTTCAATTTCTTGGGTCTGAGCGAAAGCCCATATCTCAATATCTTATCCACAATCCACGTTTTCTCCTCTGGTTCGTTTCCCCTATTTGTGCACACCATGGAGCTTTGGCTCGATTTCAAAGGGCGTTGTGTTGACTCAATGCTTCAGCGTGTCTTCCAAATCCCATTTGCGTCCTAAAACTCCCCATGATAGACTGGTCTGCATGCCATTCTGCTTTGTTTTGCTTTAGGCGCTGAGGGAACTAGTTCACGGTCTTACTTTTAGCATTGCAACTTTTGTATGATATCAATGTTTATATATTATAACCTTCGTCACACTCCTGTCCTTTAAAATGCTTGTGAAAATCCAGTGGAATTGGATTCCTGCGAGAGTAAAGCATTCTATTTACTACTGACTACCTTGGCAACCATGATACTCTTGATCGATGGTGATACTAGTCAGAGTGGATCAGCCTCCAGTGAAGGATGAGGGGTTACCTAGGTAGCAGCAGCAGGCCGGGTCTTTCACTACTCTTTCACCCCGGCGCCACCTGAGACTAGAGGACAGTGAAAGACATCTCGATACAAACACCCCACCACCTCTTCACTGTTACGATCGACTGCAGCTCTTCTCTTTGAACCTCACATCTCCAAAGCATATCATGCATTCTGAATGCTGTATACACAGGATTCTTTAATGATGAAGCTTCATCCTTGATATATTCAGTTCTCAGCTCCTTTGTCTTGCAACCAAATCTCCACATCTCTCGACTTCGGGCCTCAAGCCTCACCTCAAAGCGGTTGGTGCCAACTTGAAGTCGCAGTCAACAGACTCCAAATATCAATCTCCAAAGCATTCATCGAGCACCACGAAGAGTGGTGACCCATACAGGCGAAATGCAAAAATCTCGTATCATTCGGAATTTCGATGGCCAGAACAGGTATAGGCACCGCGACTCAGGTTTCCAAGTGAAGCTAAAATGGTCTTCCAGTCTTAAGATTCCTCACGAGGATCAAGTAACAAAGTCAACAAGGTCACCCAGTTACCTTCCTGGACACGGTGATATATCCTCCACCGATGCATTGCCATCCAATTCGCGCCATGAACTGGACCTTGACAGTTTTTCCGAAGACATAACCAAGCAAATCGAGAACGCCTTTCATTTTGGGGATGAGGAACAAGTTACTCTCGCTTTGCCATATACTCCAAAGGGTCATGCGCAAGAACAAGCAGCAGATAAGCAAGATAATGATGTCGACAGAGGTTATCAAAAAGACAGTTCATTCGTCGCAAAGTTTAGAAGCTTCACGGGAGGCTCAGCGAAAACAGTGAGCGGCGCAGATAGACGCAGCTATCAAACCCAATCATCAACAACAAGTACTGGAGGCTCTCGCTCTTTTCGATCCGATTCAGTTGCGACCCAAGACACAAACTTGACAGGGACCAGTACGATAGGAACCACAAAGAGCGCCTTGAGCGTAACAACCACGAAGACAAATAACGTAAGACCGAAACCCCTGGTCCTTCCTGTGGTCAGTCCAAGTTATTCTAAATTTATCGGTTCTCCTCATGGTGCGTTATTTCCTCTTGAAGATTCTTGATGCAAAACTGTTTACAGCACTCACAGAAACTAATATTCGATAGATTACTGCTTCCTTGACTTGGACGTCATAAGGTCCGAAACGATAAGACCGAGCAACATCACCGGGCTTCTGCCGAGATCACACAATGCAAGATTGTCACACCCACCAAAGCAACCAAGCAGAGATAAAAACAAGTCCGGTATATTGAAGCGTCCTCGATCAATCAATTGCAGAATTAACCAACCATCTAGACAAATCCGGTCCAAACTTGGTAGTTGAGTTCGACAAGAGAGTAAGCAAACAAAGACTGCCAATATGTTTAGATCTGCTCGAGTCGGTAACAGTGAAGCCAGGTCAGACATATACGTCACATAACAGGTACTCAAGGAAATTTTTGGTCGACGAAAAACCCCAATTCAACACGAAGAATTCATCATGGAAGAAAATGGAATGATAAGAACCTAAGATGCACCAGCTGCTTGGGTGAATGCCCTATATGTGGCATAGCATGCTGTTTGTACGAGGCAACTCGACGAAAGAGCGCCAGAAAATGTTCCAAAGACGATAAAAAGGCAGAGGAGCACCGGCTCATGCAAATTATTCAGGACATAGGCTCTCGTGCTAAGGATCTTAACAGGTTCTCCAAGTGTACTGAGGACGGAGGCTGCGGTCGATACGTATGCCCGGACTGTTGCGGTGCTTGTCCATTATATGAATGTCGTGATATTCAATGCAAGGTACGTGTGGCCCGAATCAATATTCGGTTTTGAAAATGCTAATAAACCATATAGGACTGTAAAGCTAATCCATGGGCTCCATGCGATTGGCATGATAATTGAGGCCGTTGTACCATGACCGAGGCGATGAGAAATACCGGACTCTTTTTTTCAAATCGAGGCATTATACTGAAGTGAGAAACGAAAGAATTGATCTCGAGGAAATTCCATGCTTTTTCTTCTTGATGTATCAACTCCGAAGATACCCAGTTTGCATCGAGGGGCGCCATTTCGGGATAAGAATCATGATAATCATGATAGAATAAATCCTAGAAACAAATCGAGCATTTCTGAATCAATGCAACTTCTCATAAGAAACAAACAGACAGTAATTGTCGTTATCATTAATATCTACGTCGTTGCCATAGTAGACATGAGATGAGGTTGGATGCCGACAGCCAAGGGCAGGAGCGGTCACGTGGCGCACTTTAGCGAGGCTCCGCACCGCACCACAATTGTGTCAGGTTCACGAACAGCTCGCCGCAGAGACCGCTTCGACTCAACCACCCAACGCCAAACCGACAACATCGACCGGCTGCGCATCACCAGCATTCCAAGATGCGTACCTACGACGATTCTTTCAGCGGTCAGAAGATCTACCCTGGAAAGGTGTGTTTTGTCCCCTTTCTATAGGGCCGTCTGGGACACCCGCCACGACCCGGTCAACCGAAGCCTTGAGATTCGCGAAGCGAAAGGCCATTGACAATATATTTTTCTGGACATCCATTAACGTTGGCTTTTTTTGAAAATTACAGGGTAAGCTGTACGTCCGTGGCGACAGCAAGATCTTCCGCTTCCAGAATGGAAAGTCCGAGTCCCTCTTCCTCCAGCGCAAGAACCCTCGCCGGATCGCTTGGACTGTCCTCTACCGTCGCCAGCACAAGAAGGGTATCTCTGAAGTCAGTAACGCCCAATTTCCTTTGTGGTTTAAGAGTTGTGAATTGTTTATGGGAGGATTTATATCGAGAATCGCTCGAAGGGTTGGGATATGGAATCGACATACCGATTGAAGATGAAGATTAAGAGATTTGGGGAATTGCGAACTACGCAATATGGGATGAGAATATGCTGACGGGTGTTTTTCGACTTGAACAGGAAGTTGCCAAGAAGCGTACCCGCCGTGTTGTGAAGCACCAGCGTGCCGTCGTCGGTGCCTCCCTCGATGTGATCAAGGAGCGCCGCGCTATGCGCCCTGAGGCCCGTGCCGCCGCCCGCCAGCAGGCCATCAAGGAGGCCAAGGAGAAGAAGGCCGCTTCCGAGAGCAAGAAGAAGGCCGAGAAGGCCAAGAACGCCGGCAAGGGTACCGGCCAGCGCATCCAGAGCAAGCAGGGTGCTAAGGGCTCTGCTCCCAAGGCCGCCGCCAAGTCTCGTTAAGGACGTTTAAGTGGTCTGGCTTGGGCTGGGGAGTAGAAAGGAAATTGTGTTTGGAATTTGGGAGGTTTCCGGAGCTGGAATTTGTTTCCTCACAAAATATTACAACAAACCGGCGTATGAGCGATGGGTTCCTGCGGATGAAACATCCCGCTTGGTTCTCAGATAGGCTTAATCCTTTCGCGCCATGGTATTTATCACCAGGAAATGGAAAAAAAATGGATGTGATACGATGGCAATTTGTTATTTTATCCTTGACCATAGAGCTCCGGGCCTGTAGATTCCATATGGCGTTTATGGACTATGTCACTATGTCACTATGCCTTTAATGTCATTCGGTTTCTTTTGCATAGTCGATTATCTAGCCTGGGATGCGTAGTACCTAGACTGTAGAGCATGCAACCAGCACTTCTGTCTAGTGTCTAGGTACTGCAAGCCAGCCAAAGTAATCATGGTTATCCACGTGTATGTACGGGGTATATTGTAGTTAATAGATATCAAAGTATATTTCTCAAAAGAGTCAAATACCCTTTTTACCCCCTCCTATCACTATGTCATACTCCCAGGCTTCATTCCAACGCTTATCGCCTGCGATCTCCGCGCTGCAAGTCGGTAATTACAATACCCCGGGCTGTAAGTTACCGGCCCTAAGACGAAAGTAGAGTGATAGGGCTCAGACCTAAACTATTCCGTTTTGGGTCCCCGACTCGAGGCTCTGCTTCATCATCCAGATATCGGACAACGCTAATCAGGTTTATATTAAGCAGAAGGTATGGAGGAGCGTATTGTAGATTATTTAATTGTCAAGTACCTATTTAGCAAGATAGCACTTACTTCAAACCGTTAAATTTCACATTTTCAAGTCGAAGTGACCAAAATTACCCGCCTCAGGCATCAATAGAGGTCACGTTACGGACCCAGACATTTCGCCCTCTCGCTTACTGGGCGGTCTAGCGCGCTTTGCCCACAAGAGTCGATCGAATCCCTCCTCCCCCCTCAAGCCCCGAAGGTCAACCTCTTGTCAACTATCCATCTCGATCCGACAAATACACATCACCAGCAGCCATGGGTAAGGTTCACGGATCTCTCGCCCGTGCGGGTAAGGTCAAGTCTGCGACTCCTAAGGTGAGCTTTACCTTCATTTGCAATGAATTTCTATCCTATGTGCCCGGAAAAGCAGTCGCCACCAGATGACGAAGGGACGACCGTGAGCGAAGGAGATGGGAAGAAGGGATTTTTTATTCCGCTCTTTGCCAGGGGATATTTTCGATGCGGCCGATGAAAAATATGGGATTTTGGTGATGGAACAACAAAGGCTGATGGGTTATTCTCAACACAACAGGTCGAGAAGCAAGAGAAGGCCAAGAACCCCAAGGGCCGCGCCATGAAGCGTCTCAAGTACACTCGTCGTTTCGTTAACGTCACCATGACCGGTGGCAAGCGAAAGGTACGTTGAAATCCGGGATGAACAAGGAGGAAACGGGATGTTATCAAAGGGTGGATTAGGGAGTCACGCTACATGGTATTCGGCTTGAGTATCTTCGCGTCGAGCTCCCTAATTCGACCTGTTGATAAACGACCATCGGATAAGCCCCTTCAAGCACAGTCGCGCTGACACAGATCTCCGCAACAGATGAACCCCAACCCCGGTGCCGCCTAAGCTAGCCACGGCTTTTCCGATGGAGGGAAATAGGTGATGGAAAAGGGACTATCGACAAACAACAAAAAAATCATCATCTAATCGGGCGTTGTCGGTGGGGGATGGCCAGCCCAAGTATGCTGCTTCGCAGGTCCAACGAACGAATGGGGGTTTCCACAATGAAATGACTTGGTCTTGTTGAAGAATATTTTACGGGTTCATGAACTATATGGGCTTTACAGCATACAAAGAGGGAATACCATTGTATTGTGTGGGAAAATATCCAAATGTTGTTGTTTCTTTTCTTACATCTTCCCCTCTTACACCCAACAGCAAATGGGTTTATTGGGTTGGCTTTGCTTTAAACAGGCTTTCCTCTGCAATTTGTCCTTGGGAATGAAAGTCGAATTACGAAATCTTCCACCGTGCTTTTGCTGCAACCTCGACCTGTTTGCGATCCGTTTCTCTCCCGGTCAATAAATGTCACCTATATCCCTTCATGGGTTGGGTTTGGTTCTGGTTTATCTTTTTATTTCGGGTCTCTATCCGTTTCCCTGCGTTTTCCCCTTTCCAGTTGGGCACACTGGCTACGTAATTATGATTTCTTGATGCTTCATGTTCTGCGCGTTCCTCGACTCGTCTTGCTATCAGTTGTCACTATAATCCAGTGCATAGGGTTATACTATATGATCTTTTGTATCGGTTCAGGGTGTCCTTGAGACTGGATGAGTCGTTATAGAATGTAGATCATGGGCCGTAATTCACATGTTAATCCTAGGTACCTAAGTTGAGTAAGCAAGGACTGCTGTTGTTCCTGGCACTATGTACATCCACCAGTCATACTAGATGCATTATGAAACACTTACACAGGAATCCCTTAATACAACGGTGCTACCGTGTAGATGCCTAGATAGCTATCTGCCAGCGCAACAACGCAACACAACCTGGCAGCATACCTATCTGCTACACTCGGTAGGTATCAAACATACACCCCCTTCCGGACCTTGTCCGACTCTTTCAAGTCTATTCGGAGTGGCACATATCTCAATAAAAAGTCTATGGAAACCACTGCAGATGCCCGTCAATCTCAAAGTGTAAAAAGTGCAGTGGTCTTTATTCAATCATGTTTGTTCGATTTTCAATACTATCTATATTGCTCCCAGTAGAAGAAAGCCTCCGAACCCGAAATGTCTAAACGCCAGATTAAGCAGAATCATAAAAGAAGGCTTCTAGTAGTAGTGTGCCATCTCGAGACCAGCACGCTTGAATCCACACTTAACGTAGAAGCCCTCGTTTGCCTCCGAGCAGTCGAGAATGCTCTGCAAAAAGGAAAGAATAAAAAGTCAGCCGCCACTCTCACCAAGTATAGAAATATAGGGGAGGAAATCCTACCTTGTAGCATCCAACGTGAGCAGCAACGTAATCCAAAGCCTGGATGATTCTCAATCCCAGCTTCTTTCCCTGCTGTCCCTTCTCGACGGCAATGTCTTCAATGTGTCCCACCAGGCCGAGGGAGTGAATGAACTTGCGCTCCACGATCAAGCTGCCAGTGCCAACGACACGTCCTTCTCCGTCACAGACGACAAGAAGGTAGTACTCGTCGTTTCGGGAGGAGATCCAGTCGTAGCGCTTGTCCCACTGCTCCTCCGAGATCTCTCCGACGGTGGTCAACACGCGGAGAACGTCCAGGTAGCCCCGTTGGTAGTCAGAACGGCGCATGGGACGGATTGTGTAGTTTTCGGGGAGGGCAGCGCTGACTTCGGGGGAGATCAGGGAGAGAGGGAAGAGCGCATCCTCGGTGGAGGGAGTAGCGGTGGAGTTGCTGGCAACGGACTTGGTCACTGGGACCTCGGGGGTTGTGGTGACAGCAGCAGTGTTCGTCATTTTGTAGGATTATTATTGAATTGAGTCTATTTCGACTGGATTGGTGACAATGCTGGAATCAAAAGAAAAAATTCCTTGTCGCTGACAGCCCAAGGCGGAGGGATTGCGGGGCCAATTATTGTGTCTCGGATAAGAAAGAAGAAAGAATGGGCGACTCAGGGTCTAGTGAGCGATTGCAGTGAAAATAATGAGTGCAAGGACACTACAATTTCAGCGACAATGCGGAAAGGGGAGAACGAAGGGGTTGTTGACAACAAGTCGACGGTTGCCCAAGGAAAACGAGACGGAGGATAAACACCGAGCGAATGTTGTCCGGTCCATGGTCCGGCGCTGAGACAAGTAAATTTATGCCCCTCCATTCCACACTCTCACGACCCCTGGATAAAAATAAATATTATAGATCTCAAAAACTAGCACACTCAAAAACGTGCTCACGCTTAGCAGGTGCCAACTATAATTATGCAATGCATTCATGTCATATATGCATGTAGCACTTCCACGAAACTAGTCTATGGCGGAGTCTCTATTTTTATCTCGGACCTGACACTTAATAGGTGTATCCAAAAATAGGCCAAAAGAAAAAAAGGAAATAATACATTGGTATTTTCTTCAGTATACAAAAAGCATGCTAGGTGTTGCTTAAAAAAAGGGAATACGTTCGCGCTTTGCCCTCGTTTTCATCATCCAAAATCTTGATCATCCTCTATTTCTTCTCCTTGGGAGCCAGCATCAGCTCGGGACGGACGTACTTGTCGAAGTCCTCTTCGCTGAGAGCCTTGAGCTCCATAGCACTCTGCTTGAGAGTAAGGTTCTTCTTGTGGGCGTTCTTGGCAACCTTGGAGGCCATGTCGTAGCCAATGACGGGGTTCAGGCAGGTGACAAGCATCAGACTACAATCAAGGTTAGCACTGTAATTGTACATGATTAGGGTAGAAGAAAATGTGATCGACATACCTCTCGTGAAGGAGAGTGTTGATGCGCTGCTCGTTAGCCTCGAGGCCGTGAACCAAGTGCTTCTCAAAGCTGTTCATTCCGTCGGCAAGGATGCGCACGCTGTGCAGCAGGTTGCGGATCAGAAGGGGCTTGAACACGTTGAGCTCAAACTGGCCGTTCATACCACCCACGGTGGCAGCAACGTGGTTACCCATCACTTGGGAGCAAACCATGGTGAGGGACTCGCACTGAGTGGGGTTGACCTTTCCGGGCATGATGGAAGAACCGGGCTCGTTCTCGGGGAGAACCAACTCACCAAGACCGCAGCGAGGACCAGATCCGAGGTAACGGATGTCCTGGGCGATCTTGAAGAGGGAGGTAGCAAGGGTGTTGAGGGAGCCGGAAGCCTCGACGATAGCATCGTGGGCAGCCAAAACCTCGAACTTGTTGGGGGCGGTCTTGAACTCGGTTCCAGTCATCTTGGTAACCTCGGCGGCGATGGCCTCATCGAAGCCCTTGAAGGTGTTAAGACCAGTGCCGACAGCGGTTCCACCCTGGGCCAAGAAGCGGAGGTGGGGGATGCTAGCTTGGACACGCTCAATGTTGCGGTCGAGCTGGGCGACGTAGCCAGAGAACTCCTGGCCAAGAGTAAGGGGAGTGGCATCCTGCAAGTGGGTACGACCGATCTTAATGATGCTCTGGAACTTCTCCACCTTCACCTGGAGGGCATCGCGCAAGCTCTGAAGGGAAGGCAACAGAGTGTTCTCGAGCTCCACAACGGCAGCGATGTGCATAGCGGTGGGGAAAGAGTCGTTGGAGGAAGCGGACATGTTGACGTGGTCATTAGGGTGGACGGGCTTCTTGGTTCCCATGGTGCCACCCAGGATCTCAATGGCACGGTTGGAGATGACCTCGTTGGAGTTCATGTTGGACTGGGTACCAGAGCCGGTCTGCCAAACAACGAGAGGGAAGTGGTCGAGCAGCTTGCCTTCGGCAACCTCAGCGGCGGCCTGCTTGATGGCCTCACCAACCTTGGGGTCTAATTTCTTGGTTAGAATCGTGTAAGAAACCATTCGTGGTGAAAAGCCTGCTTACCAAGGCCATATTGCATGTTGACGGTGGCAGCAGCACCCTTCAGGACACCGAAAGCCTTGACAACGGCCTCGGGCATACGGTCCTGAGGCTGGTTGATGTCGAAGTTGCCCAGAGAGCTATCCCACATCTCATCAGCATCCGGAATCCCATCATTTCATGGTCGATCGATTCTTCAGAATGCGATTTGGAGTCTTACCGCTGGGTCTGGGCACCCCAGTACTTGTCACCTGGGACCTAGAATGACGCACAATTAGACCATGTTGAAGAGATCATGGGAAAAGATATTCATGAGACTTACCTGGATTTCACCGAAAGCATCGCTTTCCGTTCGAGATGCGGCAGACTAGAATACACAACCTCTATCAGCAATGAGTTCCAATTTCTTCCCCTCCTGGCAAAGCCTTTCCGAATGTCCAAGCGAAAATGTTCATTCCCATCAAAAACCACTCTGGCCAGCTTCCTCCTCAGCATCCCACGGGCGCACATACCATTCTGACAGTGGTACCGAAAGTTCTCTTGTTGGAGATGGTGTTCAAAGACTGGAAGCGGGGGAAGTGTTGAAGTTGTCGGGAACTGGAACTGAGAGCACGACTGTTATTGACAGAGGCGGGGGAGCGGGCAGCGAAGGCCAAAGTACGAGCGACTGCGGGGGAGGAGGAGCTGGAGGCTCGCGACGCAACATGTTTCAAGGAGGCCATAGAGCGCACCGCGGCCCGGGATGAGGAGGTAGATGCCATCATTCTGACTTAATAGCAGTATATAACTTAATAATTGCAAATATAAATATAACGAGAGACCCAATGGCTTACGGGGAAGCTTTGAGGGCAAATAGTCAACACCACGACAGGAACAAAAGGGAGAAGAGAGCAAAACAGCAACAATTAAAAGGCGGACAGGCGGATTTTGTGCCAGAAACAGCCAGGCCGATGCTGTCTGCCGAAAACACCCGGCCCGGTATCGGCATGACGATAGTTACCGTGCAGTTGGCTTTGTCGTGTATTCTATTGCGTACTGTACGGTAAGTATTTTCGTTGGATAAACGATGACCCTCTGGCTGTTTCTGACGGAGAATTGACAAGACAAGCTGCAATATCTTGAGATTATCCTTTGTTAGAAAGAGTTTGGATGAAAATGTATTAGTTGGACTTTGTTGAGTATAGAATTGTTTGGCTCTAGTGCTGAGTATCTTCAATTGAATATATCCACGGTTGGCATGCAAATAAAAGCAGATAAATCAACCATACATTCCACCACAAAGATATCAATTCCTTTGTTGCTTGATATATATCTAATCTCCAAGACGCTAAGGCCATGCATAGCTCATAGTATCCTATAAAGTCATGCTGGAAGGCGTAGAGGCTCCTTGCTCTCTTGGTTCTGTTCAATCCCGCCCTTGTATGCAAACTCCCCAGAATCTATATCATTGAAGCATCCTTACCAAGCAGAAAATGCTGTTAGCACTTAATTTGAAGCTACATCCATTGATATCCGATTTGAGGTGATACAGTTGGGAATGAGATGATGTCATACATCACCGTCCCCTGCCCCGCCTGAAGAAACCAACCACCACAGTGAATAAAATTCATTCACATTCCTGGCAGTTGACCAGTCAGAGAAAGAGCATGAATACAAATATCCATGTGACTTGGGTTGATCTGTCTACCTGGATTTAGTCCTCCAAGCCCCTTAAATTTTGTACAGCCTGCCAGTAATTCAAGACTCAAAAGAACCAGTCACAGTTCTCCTAGAGCGTACCCATATACAGTTGGATATAAAAACAAATCCACCATTCAGGAACTGTGTGGCCTACTAGTTAAGCGGTGAATGCCGGGAAAGAAGAAAGAGGCAAAAAATGGATGGAAGGGAAAAAAAAAAAGTGGATGAGGGGCGACATCGGGGATATCTTTAGGCAATATCCGATGGGCCTTGGATGACATATCCTTTCTGCTTGGGCGATAGACGATCTTTCGATTTCCAACTGATCTTGAGATCTATACTCTCTTCCTCTTTGATATCTGCTTAATCCTCCCTCGCTCTTGACGCAGTTCAATTCCTTTTGCAGAATATTAAAATACACACAAACAGCCATTATGACTGTTCTCAGCACCTTGACTCCTGTCCCCTCGGATGAGATCTTCGATCTGAACCGTGCCTACGCCAATGACTCTTTCCCTCAAAAGGTCAGCCTGGGAGTTGGTGTCTACCGCACTGACGATGGCAAGCCCTGGCCTCTTCCCGTCGTGCGTGAGGCTGAGAAGCAGCTCCTGGCTGAAGACAGTCTTTTCAGACATGAATATACCGCCATTGAGGGTGACATTCCTTTCGTTGGGATGGCTCGCGATCTGATGTTTGGCTTTGAAGGCAAGGCCGACGAAACTGCCGCCAAGGGAAGAATCGCGTCTGTTCAGACCGTCGCTGGCACTGGAGCGAACCACTTGGGTGCTCTCTTCCTGGCCATGCACATGAAGCCCAAGAATGTCTGGCTTTCCAACCCGTCCTGGGCTAACCACATGACTATCTGGGAATTGGCGGGTGTCCCCAGAAAGACTTACCCTTACTACAAGCCGGCAACTCGCTCCTTCGACTTTGAGGGCATGATGTCCACTCTCGAGGCAGAGGGTCAGGAGGGCGATATCATTCTCCTCCATGCTTGCGCGCACAACCCCACTGGACTCGACCCTACCAAGGAGCAGTGGAAGGCCATTGCAGACATCTGTGAGCGCAAGAAGCTGTTCCCGTTCTTTGACTCTGCGTACCAGGGTTTCGCTTCCGGATCCGTTGAGGAGGATGCCTGGGCGGTTCGCTACTTCTTCAACGAGAAGCCGTCGATGGAAATGTGCGTTGCCCAGAGTTTCTCCAAGAACTTTGGTCTCTATGGCCAGCGCGTTGGCGCCTTCCACTTTGTCTTGGAAAAGGATGGCCAGAAGAAGGGCGACCAGAACATGAGAGACATGGTCGTCAACAACCTCTGCCACATCATTCGGGGAGAGTTCTCCATGGGCCCTACCGCGGGTTGCAGCATTGTGAAGAAGGTCCTCACCGACGAGTCGCTTGCTGCTCAGTGGCACGAGGATCTGAAGGTGATGAGCTCTCGGATCAAGTCCATGAGACAGGCTTTGTACAACGAGCTTGTCAGACTGCAGACCCCTGGAACCTGGGAACATATTATCCAACAGGTAAGCAAACCCCTCCAAACCTTCACTTTTCAATCAGTATCGAATGAAAACGGAAACTGACGTATTCTGTAGAACGGAATGTTTTCCTACACTGGCCTCACTCCCAAACAGGTCTACTCCCTCAAGGACAAATACCACATCTACATCCTCAAGTCTGGCAGAGCTTCCATCAGCGGTCGTAAGTGACTCTTCCACCCTAATCATCAAATTAGCCAACATCTCAAGCTCCCATCTAACACATCTCTCTTCACTACAGTGAGCGAAAAGAATGTCGCCTACGTCGCACAAGCCATCGACGAGGTCGTCCGAAACGTCGACTAAGGTCGCATTACGTCTTCGCTCCATCCGCAAGTGCGCTTATCTGTACGCCACCATGTACGCGCCATGTCAGCATGAACGTTACAGCGAATAGAAGGTCTCATAGACTAGACTTAGACCGGGTCGCGTTTTTCTTCTTCTTTCTTTTTTGATTATCTGCTTTTGCATATTACAAATATCACTGATAGATATCTGGAATGAGCGGATAGACAGTCAGTCTAGGATACAAAAGTGAGGTCTTGGTGGGTTAGCTTTTTAAGGGCTTTTACGTGAATCATGATAGTTACCCAAAATGCATAATACATTTCATTTTCATTTCACTTTCCTTTTCTTTATCAAGTGATTACCCTAGAGGGTTAGATGCTATTTGACCTCACAAGCAACAGCCAACAAACCTCCTGAATTCCGGTATCGAATCATGCGGCATTAAGATCTACTGTACATCCCGACGGTGAAATGGAAGAACAAAATTATCAGAATACAGCAGAATGATAGAGTAAGATAATAAGGGGGTAAAAAGTAGTAAAGAAAAGAAGAGGAAATACAAGGTGTTCTCCAGCTTGGCAAGCGATTCTTGCCAAAGAAACAATGATGAACTACTGTACTGGATATAGAATCATAAGACGCCGGCCAACATGAAGCGTTAATGTAAAAGTGGAAATAAAGTTGGGGAGAAATCGGGATAAAATAATAAAGAATTTCGAACACACTTAAAGAGGAACCTCATTAAAGTCCCCTTCGCCTTCTTTTCCCTTAGCCTTCTTTCCATTACTGGCCGGTTTATCGTCTTCTGATTGTCCCTCGGGAGAGGTGTTTTCCTGCTCCTTTTCGTCCTCTTTGTCGTTATCAGATGAAGAAGCTGCCTCTGCGGACTCTGCTTTGCCATTTTGCTTAGCCTGTCCTTCGTCGTTGTCTTCATTCTCGGAACCCGGTTCCTTAATTTCTGGGAAATTATCCTTTGGGGGTGGCGGTGGGGGTGACTGTTCGTCGTCTTCGTCTTCAGACACTTCCTTTTCATCTGCCGTTGGTTGGCCGTTCATATTTGCACCCGGGAAAGGAGTGAGTGGTGGTTCGCCTGGCTGCTCCTCTTCTTGGATGGGTTGAGGCTGGAGACTTGTCCGAGACTGTGCCGGGGCGTTGGTTGCCGTTGAAAGTGTAGATGTAGTACGCTGATGGTGTGCCGATCCGTGTATCGGGCCTAATTGTCTGGCCTTGGGATCCGCATTGAGATAGTAGCCTCGAACGCTCACAATAGTGCCTTCGGCCTCACAGGCATCAACCCACTCCGGTACCACGACGGGGATGTTCATTTCCACCGCTTTCTCCCAGAGGGGACCTCTTCCGTCCGTGCACACAAAGTGAGTTGTATCGATGCGGACCGAGTCGATAAGCTTGCCTCCAATTCGTTCCAATGCAGAACCCAGGGCCTCCTTCTGCTGAGGCGGGAGAACACCCGATGTGACTGTGATTCCGGAAAGGTCTGTCATTTTGTGAGTCCGGCAGGTCAGTTTCTCGGACTGGTATGTGCCGGCAGATGTGCGCAAAACCAAATGGAAGGTATATTCCGTGTGAATTGCCAGTCCACTGATCTTGGTGCTACGAGTCTCAAGGGGTCTGGGTATCGATCCGGCTTTAGACCCATTGCGGTATAATGAAAGGGACTTCAGGGACGCCGTCGCCAGGTCGATCGGATCCCATTCTAACACGAGGGAGGTCTGCGTAGCGTTTCGGAGACGGAGGATAGGTGGGGAGGGGGTCTTGATGCCGTATGTGTTCAGGATACGCTTCTGAAGGGCTTGGAATCCTGCGGCGCTGGAGGTTTCAGCGGAGTGGTTGCGCGCTACCGTGATATCGACGATGCTGCCGGAGGCAATGTTGTTTGGAAGGAGGACGGAGGGGAATTCGATCTAGAGCCATCACAATTAGCAGTTGTGTCAGGGCATAAATACCGCGGGCGTTGAAAGGCTTGGAGAAAGGGGGTCGCATCAAAAAGACGACTCGCGTGCTTAGATTTGGCAATCAATTGATTGTTGCGAAAGGGGAACGGGGCTTACCAGTCTGTTATCTTGAGTCAAAAGCACGGCGACACCAGCGTCTACCTTGCCAACTGTCAAGGAGACCAACATATTAGATGATGGGGTAAGAAACAATCAAGTACAGCGCATAAACTGAGCCAAGAGATATCTGTGGATGGAGGTAGTCTATACAACAATGCGGAGATGGTGCAGTTAATTGTTGTCATGTTTCTGGCGAGATGATCGGCAGTTAGCGAAGTGCCAAGGAGGCAGTACGCGGCCTGGAAGGAATGTTTTGCAGCTTCAGGAGTACGATTCTCATCATTGCATCAGGTATTTTTCAGCCAGTATTCTAGAAGTAACAGATATCTAGTGCTACTTTCATATCAATCATGATCGCTCTTATTCGAATCATTATTGTATGGTGTTTAGGTCCTATTTATGGCAGAGCCGTGGGATATTATTGTCCGTCATTATTTTTAGATACAACACAAGATTCTAGAATCTAGAATTATTATGTACTGCGTAATTATTACTATTAAGTGCTGCTTTCATTATCATCGTTTTTGATCAAACATCGTGCCTTTCTTTTTCTCTTGGAGCTTCGTTTGGTTGTTTTTCAACTGCTGCAATAAATCGTCAAGCAGGAAATTAATCTCCTGTTGAACAGCAGCATACCCCTCTTTGATGCACTGCGGACGCACGGAAATCTCAAGAGATCCTCTCAGGTTGAAATCCACATCTGCCTTTGTCCCTGGCTCCGTTGTGTTATGCACCACCCTTCTGCCCTCGCGGTCGAACCCTCGCGCTTTCAGGGCCTGCATGAAAGCTGTACGAGCTCTCCTGGCACCCCATGAGCGAACCACCCGTTTGAAAGACGACTGAAGTGGATTCACGGATACTCTCCACCATAATGTGTTCGGATCACGGTTGGCGTACATGTGCACTATCTTAGGCCGAATCGGATGTGAATGGGCGGCGACGTATCGCGCAGCGACAGGAGGAAGGGGGTTTTTCCCGGTGTACCGCATCAGAAATTGACTGGTTGAAGTATTCAGCTTCATGGTTACTTTCCAATGTCAAGAACTTGTTTCAAAGCAAAATGGAAAAGACAACGAGTATATGTTGTTCTCGAAGTGCTGCTCAATAGCCAAGTTTAGACCTTCACCACGCCCGCGTGACCAGGACAGAAATCTCAAACCACAGCAGCAAATGATACGGTTGATCAATCAGGAAGAAGACAAGGAATCTGAGGTAATCTGAACCCAAAGGCGTGGCAGGAAACCCCCTAGAAGACAAAGAAAACAAGATGATTCCATTGGGATCCATGGGGATTTCTTTTTGGCCGACAGAAAATGAGGCGGTGAGACCTCCCCGCATATTATTGGCCTGCCCCTTGTGGCAAGCCTTAGGCAGCATTCAGGCCGCACACGCCACATATTAATATTGCCTCGAAATTTGTCGCTTGCCTCCGCCCGCTCGCCAAAAACCCCACTTCCAACTTCTTCTGTCCTGAGGGACACATTTCATCAACTGTTCTCCGAAAACTTTTGTGATCGCATCGTCACTGCGTTGACAAGTTTTCAACATGCCCAAGAACAAGGGAAAAGTAAGTGCTTTTTTACCCCTCTTCCTCTGCTTTTCTCAATAAACAAAACCCCCACTTCCAACTTGATTTTTGTCTTCTTTTTCTCTTGTGTCGCGGTTTTCTATCCACCAGCAGCCTCATCTCTCAATGAGGTTTGCTTGAGACATGCCGGATGGCAAACCCCGAGGTTTGAGATGTTTCAACAAATCTTTTCATTTACGTCATACCAGACCAGACGCTAACAGTATGTGCAACAGGGTGGTAAGAACAGGCGCCGTGGTAAGAACGAGAACGACAACGAGAAGCGTGAGCTCGTTTTCAAGGAGGAAGGCCAAGAATATGCGCAGGTCGTGAAGATGCTGGGTAACGGCCGTCTCGAGGCCCTCTGCTTCGATGGCGAGAAGCGACTGGCACACATTCGAGGCAAGCTGAGGAAGAAGGTTTGGATCAACCAAGGTGACATCATCCTTCTCTCGCTTCGTGACTATCAAGACGAGAAGGGCGACGTTATCATGAAGTACACCGCCGATGAGGCCAGAAGTCTCAAGGCCTACGGCGAGCTGCCCGAGCACGCCAAGATCAACGAGACCGACACCTACGGCCACGAGGGTTTCGAGGACAACGTCGAGTTCGACGAAGACCGCGAGAGCGAAGACGACAAGGACATCGATGTCGACGAACTCTAAACCACCAAAAATCTCTTTCGCATTCAGACCCTGCGAGAGCCACTGGGTTTCTACTTCTTCTCCCCTCAGCCCTTCGCCGTGGGGCTTTTGCACTATGGACACGATCCAACCAGCCTAAAGCCTCGTCCATTTTACAAAAAGGTTGCCACACACAAGAAGTTTACAACTCAATCGGTTTTCGTTTTTATGTCGCCTGCTTACCGGAAAAGGTGGCACAAATATCGGTTCTGCGGCACTCCCCGCTTCGCACAAGGGCTTCTTTTACCCAGTGCCGCTCCCACAATCAGGGTCTGAATCACAGGGAAGGGAAATGGATTATGGGATTGCACGTTGAGATGGGCTTTTCCTGTCATGGGCGGCAATCTTAGGATTCTTCAGAGAGATGGTTGCGATACACATACAAGAGACAGGCTTGCTTGCAACTGCAAGCTGCGTGTTTCGTGCTAGCGATTCTTTGTCTGTCCCTTCTTCTTTTTTTTCTTCTTCCGTCTATCTTTGCTTGAACACCTGCATTATAGATTTATGAATAAGGTTACGAGAATAAAAAACGGTTAAGAACATTATGCTTTACATGTAAAAGTAATTGATTTCAGTATATATGCCCGCTTCGAGGGCGGGATAGCCAACACTTAGGTCACCATGTCAAAATACCACGTAGATAAAATGCTAGCTATTATCAAAGACACTCTTACGAAAGAACCCGACGATTTTCCGGGCAGCTTCTTTCCCAATCAAAGGATCAAGCTGGTCAACATCCATATTCGCAATCTCATTGATATTACCCGTCTCAAGAATCAACCGCTCAAGGACATTGGGCGCCACGCCCGGAACAGCACGAAGCATATCCTGGGGGAGAAGTTTAAAAGTGCGATGTTCAACACCCGCCGCAGCCATGACATCACCCGAATGCGAGGAGTCGAGGATATTAACGTCGAGACCGAGTTGGACGGCTCTAAGGGGGTCTGGTTCAGGGCTATTCTTCTTGAGCTCGGCGAAGATCTCGGCAGTCTGGTAAGGAGAAGAGGACCAGATGATTTTCAGCCGGGGGAAGGTGAGTGTAAGAAGAACGAGGAGGTGCTGGGCGGATTTGGGACTAGATGGATTGACGAGGGAACTGCTTGTAGAGATGGAAGTGGTACCGGTGCCGGAGGAGGAGAAGCCGTAATCAGTTAGAAACGTTGTGCCGGGTGTTGTTGCGGATGCGAAGGCGTCGAAGGTGAAGGATTTGTTCTGGTCGAATTCGATTAGGAGTAGGGGGTTCTTGTAGTATTGTAGCATGGTCTCTGCTTGGTTGTAGAGACGGCCATTTCGAAGAGATGTGATCAAGTCACGGACAGACTTGCGTTCAACACAGATGTCTGGAGTAAGGATGTAGTCGCCTACTGTCAGCTGGCAAGGAACAATGATCATATTGTTGCCATGCAGCAGAGATGGAAGAGCACTCCGGAATTCTCGAACATCAACCACAACCCTAGGGGGTGAGGCCGTCGCGGCCAGTCGGCCTCCTCCAGCAATGCGGGTATTCACTGTTCGGAGGAACTGCTCTTGGGGATCTTCGAGGCTTTTATCATGGGTGATTGTGACGGCCATGCTCTGGATAATTTGTTAGTGTGCATCAAGAATATTTTGGGACAGGAGACTTACGCCTTTCTCTTTGATGAGCTTCGTGAAAGCGTCTTTCTCGCGTCTCACTGCGCTCAGATACC
This sequence comes from Aspergillus wentii DTO 134E9, assembly GCF_001890725.1. Classification (NCBI taxonomy): domain Eukaryota; kingdom Fungi; phylum Ascomycota; class Eurotiomycetes; order Eurotiales; family Aspergillaceae; genus Aspergillus; species Aspergillus wentii. The sequence continues at coordinate 448,690 of NW_024467833.1, forward strand.
TTTGTTCTTCGACTGAGCCACCGTAATAGATAAAGTATACCCTCACATTCCTTCCAACGTGAGAGCTACGGTATACTTCCACACGTCGAATGAATGCAGAGTCCGGCTCGTACATGATTATGTACCGTGGACGGACTTCCTCCAGAATGTGTTCATCCATATCGCCATCGTAAGGATGTACCACGATCAAGTCATCCATATCATATAGCTCATAGAAGTCCTCCATGTCTTCGAGGTCATCAATGATTATTTCCTCCTTTTGAGTCTCCTCGACTTCTGTGGGTTGAATCTCGTCCAGCAGGCTTGTCACTTGGCCGGGCAATTCGACCTCGGTCTGCACAGTGCTATTCGGTACGCGTCCCGCTGCTGAGGAGGGTGCACCACCACCGCGTACTCGGCGACGCTTGCTGGGAGGAGCTCTTCCTTGTTGCTGGTTCTGGCTTCCCGATGATTCTTGACTCTTCCCGGGTTGTGGGTCGTCTGCAGGTTTCGCAGAGAGGTTCCGGTTCACATTCGACAGAGAAGTCTTCCAGTCGAGGTAATCTCTTAGTCTCCTTCGCATCATTACCTCTGCAGAAGCTTTGCCTTCATTGTTGCCATCTGCATCATCAATATCCCCTTGGCTTTCGGTATCAACCTTGGCATGCATAGTTCCTAGGTATTCTCGAAGCTGCCGGCAGGTCCTTTGGTCGTTGCACATGACCAGAATTGTGCTGTTCGATTCATCTATATTGACTGGGTTGATGTATGCATCGTGTTCAATCTCTTCTAGCACCTCCGCTAGGACACCCCATTTAGGTTGTTCTTCCAGAACAGGCTTAAGGGTGGTGGGAAAAGAAGTCAATGAGCGAGCCGCGTCGTTGCTTATCTTTCCTTCATAAACCCTGGATTTTGCTGTCTGGAAAAGAACATGTGCTGCATCAAGGAACAGCCAAGGTGAGTGACTATGCCTTGTTGACCCAGGCGGTGGCGAATGGGCCGTCACTATGGTATCAAGATACTTGACGAACGACACGGCATCGTATGTGAGTAATGCGCTAATTCAATGTCAGTATCAACGACCGCAAAATGGCGAAGATGGATTGGCTCTTTTGAACGTACTGGAGGATCGCCCGAAGATCCGTCAAGTCGCTGCAGATCTGCCTGGTCCTAAAGCTCACACGATGCCAAATTGGATCAAGCTGACGCCTTATTGAAATATCAAAGCTCCTATGCAGAGCGCTGTCCAAGGTCCAGTCACCCATATCAAGGCCCGTGTTGGACTTTTTCAACTCGCCGATGCTTATCTCCACACATTCTAGAACAGCATTCTGGATCTCTCGCATCTTATCACTCATTGGAACCTCCAGCTCGATTACTTCCGCCTTCCTATGACCCTCCAAGGATTCTGCGACAGACACTTGAAAGCGCGGCCATAGTGATGTCTTGCGTAGGAAGAGGTTTCGCATCGAATTGGCTAAGGGGGCAAACCCTGTTGTGAATGGCTCCGGTGAGTCCGACAAGGCCTTGAGAAAGCCAATTTTATTGACTTGCCGATAGACTCGGACGATAAAAGCTTCGAGAGAGGTTGCCACAATCCTATTACGTACTCTCAGCATATATTCCTTTCAACCTCCATCAACGGTGTCATACTTGTCCGCATGCAAAACTACCATTCCAGTGATCTTCTCGGGGTCAAGGAGCTCTGGAAAATAGTGTCAGTTGATTTCAACTAGCTTATAAAGTCATCGGCATACTTGATAATAGATCTACGACGAGTATCCTGGATGTCACACTCAGGATGCCACCCTCTGCGTAGATCTTCTCTCTAAAAATCAGTTAGTACCTAGCGTCACTAACCAGGCTTGTGCACAGCACGCACCGCATAGGAATCGAGGCTCTCTCGGTATTGATAACCTTCAGACCCCTGGCAAGAGGGGTCTTGCTGATGGCATAATGTTCTGCCAACGCTTTCAGAAAGTCAGCACCAACCCTCACCACTTCAGCGGATCAACATACCTTCTCCGATCCATTCATTCTCTCGGTCATCAGCACCAACAACCAACACCAAATTATTCCCCGCAGCATCATAGAAATGTAACAAATTTGTTACCAGGCGGAGTAGCCCCAAGCCGCGGGCAAGAATAACCAACTCATCCTCCGAGCGCAGTTCGGTGAAGATGTCCTGCTGGTATTGCTTCGGGTGATTCTGTCAGCATTTCAAGTGGTAATTTTTGAGTCACCCAGGGCACTTACCAAGGGCAGAGACAACTTCACCGGTACATTTGGGCGTTCAGGTGGCATGAGGAGCCTCTTGACGCGTAAGAAACAATGAGTCGCGAAACGAGAGCGAAGTGATAACTAAGTCACGTGGTCTATGATGCAATGACCAAAGGTGAAATGATTCTACAAATGGTTTGAGTGTTAAATAAAATTAATAAGTATATTTCGTCTTGCAGAACTTGATTTTATTCAAATGGGGTTTTTAGACCAAGTTGTTCGTATTCAATGCATTATTACTATTGACATTCGGTTAATTAGAAGAGCACGCGACATATATATTACTGGCTTATATCACAACTATTGAAGTAAAGTACACAACATATCCTTTTGAGTATTTAACATGTTTTCGTCCGATAAAAATTGACAAGTGACAAATAACTTTTTACTTATTCAGCTGTTTCTTTCGAGCTTCGAGTTCCTCTCGTGGTACTTTGGGAGGCATGTCTATAGAAACTTGTAGTAAGCTTCTGGCACTTAGTACAAGCTAGGAAGATCACTGACTGTTTGAGATCTGAGGACCCTTTGAAAGGAAGTCAAAGATACTAGCTTTCTGGGATTTGTCTTCAGAATGATGGCTTTCATTGCTTCCCTGAGATGAGAACGAGTGTCTGTTGCCCTTCTCAGAGTGAGAACTGGCGGGGTTAGAAGGGTCGGTAGGCATGTTGAAATGATGTTGTTATAGGATACAAATTCTGTAGATATGATGACGGTTAATATACAACCTCAAGATCATAGAGAGATTGATTGAAGATGGAAGAAACGAGAAGAGCCATCTGTTGTCAGAGTTGGTCGTGCTGGTCTGTTGGTATCGAGACGGGATGACGTCGATGCGCTCCCTTGCGATGGCCCATCATGGTTGGGCATTTAACCCACAAGTAATTTCTCTGGATGACCAAGAATACGTGAGACAAGTGAGATGCTGAGACACTCGAATCATCCTGGGATCTTATTTTGGCAAACGGATATACATTTGTTCTGTGGTGGTGCCAGTGTCAATTCAGGAGATCGTACGATCCTAGCACGAGCAGACGTTTGAATATCCACAGAACCACAGAATGAGGGAATAAGGGATATTCGAGTTTCAATGGTCGTCAATAGCAAACCAATATTGCTGCAATAATAAAACGACACTAAACAACCCCATTCCAGCATGATAATCGCAATATAATTCTGAATAATCCTACCCGACTCTCCTAAGGCTCGCATTATTGTTCCCCACCAAACGGCTTAGTGCCCTTCCTTCCTGCTAACTTGTCTTCCTCTTATCCAAGGCTGACTTCCACCTCTCCTCACACTTCTCCCTCCTCCCCTCCCCCTCTTTCAATTATTGGCTTCAATTTGCCTCCCTGCAATTGTTTTTTCAACCATCTATACTGTCTGGGGAATTCGCTACCCTTTCCGCATACTTATATTCCACTCGATCCCGATTTTGCCGCGCCGTATCAACTGTTATCCGTAACCGGGGCGGAGCACTTTCATTCTTCTGCCTGAAACCAGCTGCGCCGGCTCTCTGCAATGCGCCTTCAAGGAATTACTTAACGGATTTCATTTCAAATTTACTCTCTTACCCGTCTACTGTCTTTCTGGTTTTTGGATTGATTCGCCATGCCGTCTATCCTTAGTGATGCCGACAAGGAAACGGTCAAGAGGCAAGTCCCGAAGCCCGCGAACAAGATCCTCGCTGTAGCCGTCGCGCGACTGTATGTCGCCTACCCGGACCATCAAAGATGGGTATATACTGGTTTGCAGGGTGCTGCAGTGCTTGCAAATGATCTGGTGGGACGCACGTTCTGGCTGAAACTGGTTGATGTATCGGTAAGTGGGTTTGGCTTCCAAACATAGGAACTGTCGATGGCTGATTTTCATTTCTCTGTGCGATCGATAGCCCGCTGGAAAAGGTGTCATTTGGGACCAAGAAATATTCGACAATTTCCACTATAACCAAGACCGTACCTTCTTCCATACCTTCGAGCTCGAAGACTGCCCCGCCGGCCTTTCCTTCGCAGATGAAAAGGAAGCCAAAACCTTTATCAAGAAGATGCAAGAGCGAGAGAAACATGCAAGCAAAGAAACTAGCAAGACACCATTTGCGTCTACTCGAGGGCAGGGTCCTGCACCCGTTGCGAATGGGAAAGTAGGACGTTCGCTCTTCGGTAGCTTGTTAGGCCATCGGTCAAGCCCAGGGCCAAGTGCGTCAGCGCCAGCACCTTCAATACAAGTTGCACCACCACCGCCGCCACCATCTACTAGTCCGTCACGCAAAGAGTTGCCTTTTGACACCAGCGATCCGTCATGGAAAGGTCTTCTGGACGAGCTTTTGCAGATGGGAATTACGGAAGATCAGATCGCGGACAACTCGGATTTCATCAAAGCGTACATCGACCAGAAGCAGAGCAATGCCGTGGACTCTGCGCTTTCTGCGGCTGAAGACCAGAGGAGAGGAAAGGCTCCGCCTCCGCCTCCCCCTTCTGCGCCTCCCAAGCTGAATGCCATAAGCCCCCAAAATACTGGTAACAGCTCTGGCAGTCGTCGAGGTGCCCCTCCTCCTCCGCCTCCCTCGCGGAGACCCCGCGCTGAAGCGCAGGATGAATCTGCTTCTCCATCACCGCGTGAACCGTCCCCGCCACGACCGGTATTTCGTGCGCCTCCTGCAATTCCTGACGCCGGGAAATTTGCCAACCTTCCTCTCACACGGCCGCGGGCACAATCAGGAGCAAAAGCCGGCCCTCCCCCTCCCCCGCGGCCCCCGAAGACTCCAATGGAAGATGCTCCCACTCGGCATGCTGCCCCCCCGCCTTTCCAAGGAGAGCGCAAGGTGTCTGCTCCACCAGCACCTCCCAGTCGAAGCCCGGCACCTCCAGGTCCTCCACCCCCACCCCCGCGTACAGCGAGCCCTGCGGCTCAACCCCCGCAGCTTCCGCCAAAGGTTCCAACTGCCCCGTCGCCTGGCCTACCACCACCTCCACCTGCCAGAAGTCCTGCTTCACCACCACCACCTCCTCCTGTACCTGCTGTTTCTCGGCCCATTCCTCCTCCACCGACATCAAGTGTTCCCCCTCCACCTCCCCCGCCTCCGTCGAATACCGGGCCTCCACCTCCTCCACCTGCCGCACGTCCGCCGCCCCCTTCTGTATCCGCGCCAGGTCCACCTCCACCGCCTCCTCCTCCTCAAACCGGGGCACCACCGCCGCCGCCTCCTCCACCACCTGCAGCACGTCCGCCCCCTTCTGCTGGAACTGGTGGTCCCCCTCCTCCTCCTCCTCCTCCGCCACCCGGAGCTGGTGCACCTCCTCCCCCCCCCCCTCCGCCTGGCGTTGGCGCACCTCCTCCTCCGCCGCCGCCTGGAGCTGGTGCCCCTCCCCCTCCCCCTCCTGCTGGCGGGGCGCCTCCTCCTTTGCCTAAAGCCGGAGGTGGTGGAAGAGATGATCTGCTGGCGTCCATTAGAGCCTCCGGAGGAAAGGGAGGCGGAGGCTTGCGCAAAGTCAAGGACACAGAAAAGAAGGATAGGAGCGCAGCTATGGTTCCAGGATCCGAGCCTCAATCGTCTGCAACAGCTTCAAGTGGCGGAGCCCCGCAAGGGGGCTTGGCAGGTGCTTTGCAAGATGCCCTCAACAAGAGAAAGCAGAAAGTCAGTGGTAGCGGTAAGTTAATCCCAGATCACCAACCCAAGATTGTGGCATATTCTAATTATTCTCTCAGACGACGAAAGAGACAACGATGACGATTGGGATTAGTGACCTCTGGACCTGTTTGTTTTCAAATACCCGGTTATTGGCATGGGTGGATTTCTCGAGTTCTGTTTGTGATACCTAGAATCTGCGGCATATTGTCTTGCGTGTTCAGCATGCATTTTCCTTTGACACGTCGGGCGTTTGTCAAAAGTTCTATTAGAAAATTCCGTGATATCTGAAAAGCAATGGAGCTCGCGCATGGGTTGGTATTGTCTGGATGAACTTAGTTTAGTCAAGAATGAACTCTAGTCCCTCTCGAAGGCAGCATATGACATAGTATTGAGCAGCTTGTACATGTTAATGTACTCTTTTTTTTACACTCCCTTTGTCTAATTGAGTAAGCCAGTTATTATTCTGGCTCCATCCAGACCATGATATTGTCCAATTTGAGTATGCGGATCAACCTTGATCCGGCGTCTTTATCGACCAACCCCGAGAAAAAAGACGGAGCGGCGTTTGGCTGCGGATCAGAATTGTCGACCAGAACAATAAAACAACAAGTGAAAGTGAGAGGGAGCGAAATATCAAGACTGTAATTGCTGCTGGGCGGCTCAATCCAGGAAAGGCAGATATGCTGTCTCCCCCACCTTTGAAACCGTCAGCTCCCTCAGCATCACTACTCCGATTCCTGCGTTCTCAATCCGATCCCCAGCATTTTCTCGCAGTCAATCCATCAAAATGTGTCCATTCTACTTTCAAAAGAGCAACATGCCATCATAGGTCATCGCATACATTGGCACTGCGAAGTGCATCGAGCTGGACAAATGTTGATTCCGCGCCTCGTAAGGCGGCATTAGAAGCGCGCCTTTTTGTGACACCAAGTTTGTCGTCAAAGAGTCGATGTCGACCCTCACCTGCCCTGTCGTTTCTTTCACCTTCATCGTCAAGATCTGCGTCAACAAAAAGCCGCCCCCTACTCCGCAGGCTGCTTGATTTGCGACGTGGCAAGACGGTTGCTGAGACCAAGATTAACCGTAGTGGTGGACCGGCGTTGATCGACGATGAAATGGGGGGAAGCTTCAACATTGGACGTGGATTGACTGCGAAAGCATCGAATGAGTTGCGACTACGATGTACGGAGTTCGATAGCAATGGGGACGTGACGCTTGTGAATGGGGAATTTAAGAAGAGTGAGCTCATCGCAAAGGTCAGTATTTACCTCTCAACCGGCACATCAACTGGTTTTAATGGCAGTTACTAAATCCAACTCAAGTATGGCCTTCTGCCTAGAGATCTTCGCAAGATTGATTCGTCGACCCTGCCTCATATCCTCATTCGGCCGAGCGCCATTCTTATCAACCTTCTGCATCTCCGAGTGCTGATCAAGGCAGACCGTGTCCTTGTGTTCGATGCATACGGATCGACTGACTCATATATGCAATCGTTATTCGTGTACGATTTGGAAGGGAAATTGCGACAGAGACAATCGCCAGGTACCGGAAACTTGCCATACGAGCTTCGCGCCCTGGAAGCCGTTCTCATCAGCGTTACTACTGGACTGGAAGAGGAATTCAACGGTGTGAGGGAGCCGGTGGTGCGCGTGCTTCGTGCCCTGGAAGAAGACATTGATAGGGACAAGCTTAGACACCTGCTGATCTACTCCAAGAAACTGGGTACCTTTGAGCAGAAGGCTAGGCTTGTGCGAGATGCTATTGACGATCTGTTGGAAGCGGATGATGACCTGGCTGCGATGTATCTCACGGAAAGCGCCAAGGGGCTCCATCGAGAGGAACATGACCACCAGGAAGTCGAGATGCTGCTGGAATCGTATCACAAGGTTTGCGATGAAATCGTCCAAGCCAGCGGTAACTTGGTGACGGGCATTCGTAACACGGAGGAAGTGTGAGTTTCACATTCTATCATATCTTCCAAGCAAAAGCTCATTTTTCAATAGGGTCAAAGCCATTCTTGACGCGAACCGAAACTCTCTAATGCTGCTGGATCTCAAGTTCAGCATCGGAACCCTTGGACTTGCCACAGGAACGCTTTTCTCCGCCCTCTACGGAATGAACTTGAAGAACTTCATCGAAGAGTCCGACTGGGGCTTTGGTGGCGTTTCTGTAACCTGCTTCGTGATCACCGGCATCGTCTGCGTCTACGGACTCGCAAAGCTGCGCAAACTTCAACGTGTCCGAATGTGGGGTGAATCAGGCGTAGGCGGCACTCCCCTCGGCCCTCTTACCACGAGAAGCGGTGCAGTTGCCGGCCACCGATCCAACTGGCGCGCTGACTCGATCGAACCCGTCTGGGGCAGTTTCCCGGGCGAGGGTCGAGTTGAGAGAATTAAACGACTCAAGGACAGCGCGGCCGCTGGTGCTGCCAGATCTGCCGCTGCCGATTCCACAGCACGACGGGCAGCAACGTTGAAAGAGAACGCAAAGGGGTCGGAACATCCCAATGACTCTGCCTAAGGCGGATTTTACTCTCTACGATATTATATTCAACTCCACACATTCTCCTACAGCTGCACATCACCCTGCTCTGTACGCCTTTTTGTCTAATATGGCTGGTCCTCTCACCGCACTCTGAGTGGGGTCTATTGCAGGCTGTATGGAAACCACAACCAGAGTTGAACACACTCAGTATTTGACTTCGACTGCATATGGCGTTCAAATTTGGGATACACTTGTCTTTTCAATAGAAACGCATGGATGGAGTCTGGTGGTATGGATGAATTTATGTTTGTTTCTGCGTTGCTTGAAGAAATCTCGATACCACCGTTATCTCCCTGATCCATGTGAGTGATTTACTGTACTATATCTCCCACCTCACTTCTTAGTTGTCTTGTCTTGTTTTCTCCGTTATATATTGGGCGGGTCAAGAGTTCAACTTTGTATGTACCTATGATTGATGTCGATAGATCGTGATGTTTAGATAGGAGGAAAGAAGACAATTTTTGCATTTATTACCCAACCAGACATCTACAATTCATCCTTGTTCTTCTTTGCCCGAAGACGCAGCATGGCCACACCATGAGGCCTAACAGTTGCCGTCACAGTTCCACTGCCCTGGACGGACCCAACCTTGGAGCCCATCAGCACCTTGGACGACGAAGGCAGCGGGGAAGTTAGAGCTCATCCCGATGAGGAAGACCACGGCATGCCATGGGTGTATGCCGGGCCCGTGGTTGGTTGACTTTGGCCTGTGTGCATGGATGGGGATAGAAACGGGATAACAAATGAGGAAAGCTGCGCATATATTAGTTTCTTAACATGCCATGCTTTCGTATATGGGCTATCAGGCTCGGGTGATTCTATCGTTGAATTTATGCTGACAACCGTTGTCTAGGGAGCATCACGCTCAATTGTATGTGGGTATCTCAGTATCATGCAGTTATGAAATCACTGCCATCAATGTCCTCCACTTGATTTTGATTGCCCCTTGTTGAGGCCCTTTGCACGTTCAATCCAGATCTTCGCGGCGGATCTCACGCCTCCCTCCCGCGAGCACTCACGCTGTACAACCTCCCAGACCTTTTCAATGATGGCATCAGCTTCGGCGTTATCCCCAAGGGTATTCAAGGCCTGTGCAGTTTCTCCGTCGCCTGGTTTATTATGTGTGAACTTTAGACTCCACTGCTGAGTGGTCTGTTTGCGTCCACCTATCACTCCCATATTCCTTGTACTTGGGATCCGGAGCAATGTCCTCTCCATATCGTATCCAATGTCTTCGCCCATACTCATTGCCTTCGCGGTGAGACAGCCGTACATTGACTTGTACATTCCTGCATCGGTCTGGGCTTCTTGCTTGGCGGCCCGAAGGGCTTTTAGGTCACCATTAGCCGGCTGGGGATTCTGTTCGTTTGCCTGAGGCTCGGAGCGTTTGTCTTTGGCCTTTTCCTTCTTGGGTGCAGGATAGCGATATTTCGCCCCTGACAGGGAATGAGAACAGCACGGAATCGCCAGGAATGGTAATGGAGAGGATGGACTGGAAAGGGCAGCCATGAGAGGAGTCCAGACAGTAAGCTCATCGGCATGGTTCGATATGATAAAGGTGTTATCAGAGAACATGCCTGTGTGCGTCTCGACGCCGATGTCGTTCAATTCACTCTCTTCCCCTGACGCAATAAGCTCATCCGCAAAAGGCTTAGGAATATAGATCGTTTCCTTCAATCGCTCCTTCACAAACTCTGGGAAGATCTTCCACGTTTTCCGGTTACGGGCATCAAACCCCCAGCCGTGATAGCCTTCCAGTAGAAGCACATAGACAAGCACACCATTCCCACATGCAACATCCACAAACCCAGGAAATCGTGTATCGTAACCATCCTGATCTTTTTTATCTTCTCTCTCGTCCGCCGGCACAGCACCATACATGCTCCTCCAGAGCTCAATGAGAAATGCCGTGATCGCCAGATCTTCAAAGACATGCTTTGATGGCTCCGTATCCTCAGCCCAATTATCGCAGAGCCAGTTTGCATGCTTGATCTTGAGTCGCGAGTATGTGTTCTGGATTAAATGTCTGGGAATCACATTGTCCTTGGTGGGGTTGTAGTTGCTTCCGTCCGCTGATTTGGCCGGGCGTGTACCGCGAGCAAGTCGGATTTGAGTATTGAGAAGAAATAGCAGGGTGCGCTCCAAGCGGTTATGCATCGGTTCAGCTGGGTACGGCAGGAAATGTATAGACATTGCTCCCGTCCCTTGTGCTTCTGTCTGTGTCTGCGTCTGTGCCTCCGTCGACGTACCGTTGTACGTAAAGTCGTAAAAATAAGCCAAAGAACGAAGCACAGGATGATACCAAGGAAGCTCTTCCTTGGAATTCACATGCGGGGTGTAGACTACAAGAAGCTGTTTGTTTCTCGCACCACCCCCAAGAACTTCATCCGCCTCGTAGAAGTAACAGCTCTGCTCCAACGGCCGATCCAGCTGCGGATTCCTGGGTATAAACCTCCTCACCACTGTCCTCGTAAGCTCAAACCCCGCAATCGTTCTCGCAGGGAGCGGCTCAACAACCTCACCCTCCGCACCAGCAGCAGCATCAACACCCATCTTCACCTCTGAACTATTCCCCGTCGCAGCAAACGAATCCTCCGTCTCCCTTGGCGTGCTCAAAACACTCATACTGTCGAATAGAATATCCGCCCGGAACAAGATACTCGAGTTCATGTTCGGGTTTCCCAGCATGAAGACGGCCAGGTCGTAGATCGTCTCCGGGGCGAACGCGAGCCCATTCTCCTTGAGATCGGGCGAGGTCACCCATGAGTCTTCTGGGGTTTGGAGGAGGCTCGATGGCGAGAGGGTTTCGGCGAGTGGTTTCCCGGTTAGTTGGGTTACGTCTCTTGCATTTTTTCTGTTGACGGGCATAATAGTCTTGTCTTTTGTACCGCTTGGATAGAGGTGAAGATGCAATTGAATGCTGCCAGTGGAGTAACAGGGCAAATAGAAGAAATAAATAAAGAGTGTCTATTCCAATGACATTATATTCGTTATATTCGTAATGGTCATAAGAGCACAATCCAACAGCAGCAAGCCGGTCGATTCTCCAAAATTCATCCCACCAAAGAATTTAAGATCACGTGACACTGTACCTGAACTGACAATCTGACTCTACATTCAGAGGTAAGAGAAATAAACGAGAGTAAGAATAAGGCATAATGTAATACAGCAATATTCAACCCCCGTAACCCCCCAACCCCCCATACAAATCCAACAACGTACACCGAAGAACAAAAAGCAACTCCAAACTTATGTCAGTGATCAGCGACATCCCCACCAGATCAAATGACGCAACCCCCGCCAACGGCCAAACCGGCTGAGTCCTCCATTATCTTACCTCCTACAACTCCAACTACTCAATCTCACTCTACGCCTGAAAAAAATGTCTCCGAGGTGCTTCATCATCCGCCACGGCGAAACCGAATGGTCTCTCAATGGCCGACACACGGGAATCACGGATCTACCCCTCACGGAGAACGGTGAGAAGCGTATCAAGGCAACCGGGAAGGGGTTGGTGGGTGATGACCGGCTGATTGTTCCTAAGAAATTAGTTCATGTGTATGTTTTTCTTTATTTATCTGTTTACATGGTGGATTTTTTTTTTCTAATTGTATAAATACAGCTATGTCTCTCCCCGCTCCCGTTCTCAACGAACTCTGGAGCTCCTGGAAATCGGCTGTCGAGAAAGACTTCCCTGGACAGAGCGCAGGAAATCCGAGAGCGAAGAGGCCATCCGGACAGAAGCCAAGGTCGAGGTTACAGAGGCCGTCCGGGAGTGGGATTATGGCGACTATGAAGGATTGACAAGCAAACAAATCAAGGAGATGAGGGCACAGAACGGACAGGAACCGTGGGATATCTGGCGAGAAGGATGCCCTGGTGGAGAGTAAGTGCCACTACAGACGCAACAAAAACCATTGAAAATGGGGATATTTTTGAATTGTGAGAGCCACCTGCTAAACCATATCTGAATAGGTCCCCCGAAGATGTCATTCGTCGTCTCGACGCCGTCATTGCCGATATCCGGTCGAGATTCCACAGCAAATGTTTCGATGGGTCCTCTGAAAACGGGGACGTCCTCATCGTCGCTCACGGCCATATCTTGCGCGCGTTCGCCATGCGCTGGACCGGAAAGCCATTGTCGGATACCTCGCTGATCTTGGAGGCTGGCGGTGTGGGAACACTCAGGTAAGCAGGAAATCGTCCGCACTGATTGCTTTAAACCCTTCTCTTCGTTCTCCCTCGCTAATTGTCCCTAGTTATGAACATCATAGCATTGATGAACCGGCCATTATCCTCGGTGGAGGTTTCGTCGTTGACAGCTGATGGTATAAACGGATGGGGGTGAGTAATCGTCGAGGCATGAAATCGGCATGTCGTATCGTACATATATGTATCCAGGATAAACTCGCTATACCCATAGAACATAGTAATTAGCCCAACCACCCCAATAAATCCCAGATAAACCAACCAAAGTCACCTAGCCTACCCAATAATCCAACCCACCTCACTCCGACGACGACCTCTCCCTCTTAACCCCCCTCTGAGTCTCCTTCCCGCCAGATCCCTCCTCCTTTACCCCCTCCTCCCCCAAAACCTTCGCAGACCCCATGAGTAGCGCCCCAAAATACCCGCCTAGAAACCGCATATCCTCCGCCTGCACGGCCGTCATACGCACCAGATTCTGCGTATCGGCAAGGTTGGCATTCAGCTGCGCCAGCTGCGTCTGCAGGTTTGCGTATTGGCGTGTTTTTGCGGCGGACATAGAGGAGGGGCCTGAGGTGGGGGGGTTCATTGAGGAATAGGAGGATCCTGTAGTGGTGGTGGGGAGGATGGAGGGGCGGGGGAAGGAGGAGGATTGGTAGTGGTGGCTTGGGGGCATGGTTTTTCTTGTAGTGTGGTGTGGTGCTGAGTTGGTTTTATTTTGGGGGTTGATATTTCTGGTTGACGTTGAGATATTGACTTGGGCTGGGTGTGTGGTGGCGATTATTGAATGATCCGAATGAGCGTCTTTGGATGTTGTTTATTGACTTGTCGCCGATCAACATATCACGTGATGATCACCACTCCTTAGTATAAATAAGTGTGTTCTTTTAGAAACAATAATTGGACATGGTTTCACACTTCATACAATCATTTGGTTTTGTGCTACGTTACTTGGACTGGATCCACATCTGCAGGAATAACGCAATGCAGATCTTTGGGATATCAATGACAGGACATCGATTACAACATACGTCAATTTAGACTTATACTACTAACCTGGCAGGAAGTAATTATGAACACATGTATTCTTCAAGTCTCATTTATTGATCAACGTGGTTCTAATCAAATGGGCAGCAGCCGTGAACACTCCGGCTTCCTTCATTAATTCCCTGCAAGAACGCGAACCCAGACAAATCAAGTCAATCAACCGATAAATCAAATCCCCTGCTCTTTTTATACGCCATAATCCAGACCATGAAAGGAGATCACCCAGGACGTTGAGTCTCGCCTCGCGAGCCTTGTAGAATAACACAAAACAAGTATGAAACGGTCAAAGGAGGGCACGCATGTCACAAAAAAGAAAAGGAAAAGAAAGATGGAACAATATAGGAGACACAAGACGTATAGGAGCTCACGAAATAATGCGCCGACTCAAGTAGTGTACAATCTGTCATGCAGGGAAAAGGAGATGCATGTCCGGTAACTGAAGAGAATTGATGCCGGGAATGGATGGTATAACTGCGAGAAGTCAAAAGGTATTTCCCAGGTCGGGTTCTTTGCTCGACCTCATTACAATAAACAATGCGGCGGAATAAAAAAAAAAAGAAATGGGAAAAGGAAGGAATCCACACACGCCCAACCACTCCGAGACAAGCACAAAAAAAAGTAAAAAAAGTAAAAAAAGATGTCCCCTATGTCCCTTGTGTATATGCAAAGAAGCGAACAGCAGAGAATTAATGAGATGATTCCTCTCCCTCCTTGCCCAGTTATTCATTAAAGAATTTCTGTAGAAAAATCAACTGCAATGCAGGGGGTTTCACGGATATGACGGATATCAGTAAAGTGCCCATCCAACCCAAACGAAGAAGGAAAAAGAGAAGAAAAGGATGGAACATGAAGGTAATGGGAAACCAGGCGAACACGTCAGGGTGAGTTGCGTATTCGGATCGGTCGGTCGTTTGGGGAGGGGGGAAGGGTCAGACAACGGCGTCTTTATTTATTTAGCGAACCGGCGTCGTAGCTTGCTGAGCACCAAGGCTGATCTGGCTGCTGTGGGCTGAGGCTTCGGAATCGAGGTTGGCGCTAGCCCCGCTATCACCACTCTCCGCGCTGGCGCTCGCACTTCCGGTCAGACTTCTATGCTTTGGAGTACCCTTGGCGGGATGCGAGTTGCTCACATAATGTTGCTCAACTTGTTGTGGACCTACCGCGTTACCTTGCCCGGGAGGATGTCTTGGAACCGGGGCTCGCATATTCCCAGGCGGCGATGGATGACCGCCGTGATGGCCGTTAGGAGGACCAAGAGTCTGATCATTGGCAGTCATTGGTCGGCCCATTCGGGGCCCGGGGCCACCACCATATGGAGTTGCAGGGGATTGGCTGTTTCTCCTGCTGTTTGGATAAGGGTGTGGTGGGTAGTCACCCATTCGACTGGCGGTCAGGGAATTGGCTCGCGATTCCACGTGCATCTGATTCCGGTCGACAGCGCCGTATCTGTTGGAAGAGTAGCTCATCATGGGGTTGTCCATGAGAGAATCATGAAGGCTGGGGATTTCCTGCAGGATCCGATCACTAGCACGTTTCCTTCCCCCTCCAAAGTATCGACTGAAGGATGAAGCAGGTCGGCTGTTAGGAGGGGGGTTCATATTCATGCCGAACTCGGGATTCTTGCGTATTTGACTGGCACTTGGCATTCTTCGGTTCCTCTTCGAAGTGATACTCATCATGTCAACATTGTCGGGGTCGACACCGGGAATAGGAGGAGCATCCATAGGATCGAAGTAATCATCCTCATCTTCCTCATCAAAGGCTGCCGCTTTGGGCGGAGGACCTCTCCGAGGTCCACGTCGCATGCTCATCTCCTGTTCCCGGATCTGCAACTCCCGTCGTCGAAGAGCCAATTCGCGCTCCCGCAGGGCCAGATCTGTTGCCGCTGATGGAGGACCCGGTGGTGGCATATCGGGATATCCATTGTTTCCATTCTGAGGAGGTAATCCGCCGTCGGCGGCATCATCGTAAAGGACCAGGTGACTAAACTCCTCCAGGCCCTCCAAAGAAGGTTCACGAGGAATCTTAGATTGTTGTGGTTGTGCACTGGGAGGTCTTCCCATTCCGGGCGGTGGTGGTCCGCGCCGCGGGGGCCCCATCATCATCCCAGAACTAGCCCTTCCCGGGTGCGGGCGCATAGCGCCATTGGCTGGTCCTCTCGCAGGTGGCGGTGCTGACGAGTTTCTCACGGAGGGTGGTTGGACCACGACAGGGGGTGGTGAATCACCGTGTCGGGGTTTAGTCTGGTTTACGGTGTTGAAGTGGTGAAGCATGGCGTATAATGTCTCGATTCGCGGAACCCGGACACTTGATTCGGTGGCTAATTTGACGGGAGATCCAAGGTATGTTTCAACCTCCATGGGACGACGGGCCTGGAAGTCCTGGTACATGGAGCTAGGTGCTCCCCCAGCGATCATTTTCTCAATGGTCTTCTGGGTAAAGTCGCTCGTGAATGAACAGCCGTTTGCCTTTGCGAGTTCGACAAGTTCTTCAATTATATCCGATACCAACTGACGCACTCCGACCTTTTCAAGCAGCTGTGCAAGGTTGGAGGTTTCGAACAGAACACTCGCGGGATGAAAAGCGATTGGGCTGGAAAGAATTAGTACAAGGCGATGGACTTCAAGAGTAACAGAATTCTTACCCAATCATACGCTCAAACTGCTCCTGTCTGATATTCCCCGATACCTTGCAGTCGACCTGTCCCGAACCAAGAGTGAATGCCAATGCGGATGCCATGTCATTCTGTACTGTAGGAGGGATGCTGGAATTCTTGTTTGTCGCACCGACATGAATCTCTGTCGAGCTCAGATGCTCAAACTCGCTGGCCCCAATCTGAGAGATCTCCACGCCTGATACTAATGAGAGGATGACATTTGTCGGAAATCGTTGCTCGAGATGCGATTCAATGCCCAAAGTATTTGTGGTGTTCACAAGAATGCATGTATGTTGGGGAGTAACGACGGATTCGATCACAGCTGCGAGATCGTAGATATCGGGCAAAGCCTTGACGCACAAAAGCACATAGTCGTATGCATTCTCTCGGGAGGCTGCTTCTTCGGGAGTTCGGACAACTGCAAGACGAACCGGTACATTAGCACTGCAGGATTCAAAAGTACTGGATAGATCGAATCGTACCATGACGGGGCTTAAACCGTTCGTTGCCGAATGCTTTTGATCTATTCGATGAAACTACTGTCAGAGGGGCCCTAATTCACGAAAACGGATGGTGAAACAGTCTGCGTACTTGAAAGAAACACCATATTGAGCCACGGCTTCAAAGTTCGATTTCCAAACGAGCGTCACATCGCACGAGGTTGTCGCCTGGAGTCTCCAGGAGAGGAAAGCCGAGATAGGATTACTACCGACTGAACAGAAACGTGTTAGCTTTCGAGGCCCCATTTTCTGTTGCGTGAGAGATTCTGGGGGTGTTCAATTTTCTTCGGTGGCTGTAGCCATTGCACTCTGATTGAAGGGAGGTGTGTAAAAAAGCAAGCAGCAAATGCCCGTGCAAGGAAAAATCGACGAACCTGATAAGATGCGCAGGCGCGGCGGAGGAGCCATTGTTGATCGAAAATGGAAAGAAGCGATGCCGGCAACCAGAAGTCAAAAGGAGAGCGAGAAAGATGGATTCTGGATCGAGACGAGCGATCGGGAGGTCCGGAGGCGCGGTTGACGCTGCCTACCACGGGACGGCAAAAACCCAGTATGACGACCAAGGCCGGGAAACAATTTGACGGCCCAAAAGAACGAAGGTAAGGGGAATCCACCGGGATGAAAGAAAAAGGGGTGGATATAGAAAGTAGAAAGGGCAGGAAACGAGAGGAAGGAGGCAAAAGGGCAGGACTAATAGTAGGGAGGAAAGAGGGAGAGAGATGAAGGGAAAGTGAAAAGGGAGAGAAGGAAGAAAGAGTAAGATGGAAGATGGATGGAGAGAGAGAGATGACAGTAGGGAGAGTGGGAGGGGAGAGAGGGAGATGAAAGGGCAAAAGCCGTGTCAAGGTCGAAAGCGATCAATTAGTTTTTTTTTTTTTTTTTTTAATTCGATAAAATAATCAGGAAAATAAAAATAAAATCAAACCAGGAAGATGGATGGATTGGAGTGTACAGTCAGAACAGAGAGCGCATCTGCAAAAGGACTTTCAACGGCCGTGGATCCCCCGCCAGGCTCGATCCGGAAACGGAGGCAGGGAGGGCGATAAGAATTTCGCTGCCAACGGAGAAGAACTGCAAGCGAAAGGATGAGCAAGATAGAGCAATAATGAATGGTTCAGTCGATGGACTAATGCGAGAAAAAAAGGCCATTGGCACAGAGGAATAGGAGTAATGATCTGGCTGTGATGGAAAAGGAAATCTGATGCTTTTCTTGCCCTTTTTTTAATTATTTTATTTTATTCTATTTTATTTTATTTTTGCAGGCATCCTGACATTATTAGATATTATTCTCCTATTTTCCTACTACGGAGTTCTCTACCCAATTCATATGCTGTTATTTTATGCATTATGGCCACTCCATCAATCAATCGATTGGGAAAGAATTCAGAGAAAAGAAAAAAAAAAAAAAAGCAATATTCAACGTGTCTTACTATCAGTGCATTGACGGTCTCTCGATAGCTTCTTAAGAGAGCTCCCGATAAAAACCTCAAGGCCACGCACTGTCTGACGATGAATCGTTCCAGAATCAACCCTTTTTCCTTCAACTTCATCCCAAGCACTACCTACTAACTCAAGCTAGATATTAAATGTCGTCGTAAGAACCACCATCAAGATGATTCATGAGACACGACAGCACCAGCAGCCCACCGGATCCAGCCAACCACGATGCAGGCAAGCCAAATCGGCCGCTGCTGCACATCTTCCCGTCATCCCAACCCACCCGAATCCACTTGGCGATGAGCAGAAGGAGTGAGAGTGAGACGGAGAGAGAAAAATTAAAAAGCCTCCGTAGAAACTCCGTAGTTATCCAGCGATGGAGTGTCGTCTAGTGGACGGGGCATAGTGCGGCGTGCTAAGGTCGACGAGGAGGTTCCTGAACCACGCTAGAATTGGGCGAGAATCGTCTCTGCCAGGTCGATGAACCTGTCTGCCAACTTTCTCCTCCGCCTCAGATATCGAGTAGATACTCTACGCAGTGTTGAATAAAACATAAAACAAAAAACATCTCCATATCATATGCTAATACGGAGTACATACAGTCCAGCCAGTCTCTCCCTATCCAGGGGAAAAAAACAAGACAGGTCGTACAGACTCAGCCAAATCCAATAACCCCAGTCGGTTTTTCGCCACACCACCCAAACCACGCCCTTCCTGACCAAAAACAGTCTGTAATATTGGCTTCAGATTCTACTAATCCGTGATATTATTCCCATTTCCCCCTCAAGGGATAAAATATGGGATTGCCTGATTATTTGCTCACCAGTTCCCTCTCAAGGGGAGACAGACAGTCTGAGAAGGGGGGCGGTGTTTGCCCACACACACAACTGCACCACACCCCAGCATTCCAGAGGCTCTGCCAGGAGTAGGGATCGACGTCCCATGCCAGGATGAGCCGAACTTGAAGCTGTCTGTTTGCAGAGTTGACCGATCGCATCACCTATTATTATTATTTCTTGGACGACGCATCTAGAAAGACCCGGACATGGTGGGAGTTTCCGGAATACAATAATACCCATACTGGGTTGCAAATGAAACGCGTTTCAACCTGGTGTGGCTGTTTTGTTTGGTCGACCATTTGGCTAGAGGGAAAAGTGGAGGCTACCAGGTATGCTACCATCGCCCATAGCATGACTACTAGACCCTTGTGGATATATGAACCTTCTTCACCTTCAGCTCTAAGTATTCTGTTAAGTCAACAATAAATGTCATGTTCAGATAAATCGACAGACACAGTGTACACTGTCAAGAGTCCAGACTCGCGCTGATGCTCTGATTGCGTTTGAATCAAACCGGGAATCGAAGCTAAATTCCTTAGCGTCCATCCGGAACAAATCAAGCCATCCGGTTAAAATTAGCTTCTGTTACTATCTATGGTACCATTGTGTGGGGCCCGTCCAGGATGTTTGAGCACGCTGTCCAATAAGAGCGAATGCAGTGGGGCACAAATTACAGAGCCGGCCAGGCACGCGGCCCATACTTTATGCCCATTGTTTGCGGATGTTGTTTGCGAACACCGACAGCCAGGCATAAAACTAGTTAGATAGCAGAGCTACAGAGTAATAGAACTGCATTCAGATAATAGAGTACGGAGTACCGTAAGTGGTATGATCATGCAAACCCATCTCATCTGACATCTAACATGTACATACTCCGTAGGAGTTCCTGCACCTACCTACATACGGAATTAGGTAGCGGGTATAATTGTGACATGTACAATTCATTGTTGCTATATGCGCTGTTCCAGAACATGATAGATGAGGGCTATTCATCAAAAATATCATCTACATGAGAAAATTAGAGGATGCTGCTTACTTTTGCTGGGGAAAAAAAAAAAAAAAAAAAAAAAAAAAACTGAATCCATGGATCGATTCATATCCCCACTGTTTCAGGTGTAGAATATCAACAAACAATCTCAATCTCAATCACTATTGTCATTGTCTATCATAGTTACTTACTACTTGCCACAATGGCGGCACATAATAATCAGCCATCCGAAACCATCCAGCTGGACTCGACTAGTAATCAACAATATGGGGTAAGTATGTACGATTTCGATTTCGTTGACGTAAATCCCCTCTTCAGATCGATGCACTCGGAACAAAACAAAAAAGAACAAATAATCCAAAACAATTATTATGTAAATAATCTGAATAATAACTATGGATAATGAATCGCCATGAAACACAGACCTCTTGCTCTCTACCAAAAATCCTAACCGAGACATTTCTAGCTAAGCTAAGCTAAGCTAGAAACAGACTCTTTCTTTTCTCCACCGCTTCAGGGTCTTTACTTTTTTTTCCCAATTCCCATCCAACAAAGAGCGGAGATGTTGGGTTTATCTTGGCGCTTGGCATCGAGCATAGAGCCTTTTATACAGTGATTAGATAATCTAATTAATCTAAACTAAGCTGATCATTTCAATAAATCCAGCTCATCACACTGTAGCTTGAAAAGATAACAAAGACGATAAAAAGGAGAAGTTAGACAGTAAATTAACACGAAATCGATAACCGAATCGCGACGTCACGACTCGAGCATGGACAATCTCACTGGCCCCAACGACACGAGTTGATCAACTTTGTAGATCTCACCGTCAACCACTGCGCGAAGCTTAATAAAAAAAAGAGGCTTGTGTGTTGGATTCAGCCATCCTCAGTGGCGAGACACTGTTGGGCACAGCCACGTATCTGTATCCACCTTTATGGCGCAACGCAGAGCCGAATTCAAATATATCCATCCATCCATACTGTGTACATCCATCCCGTCCATATGTACATACTACTAAGATAAAATCATGGAAAGCGATGAATGCATGAAAATCATATTTCACAGCCCACACTGTGCGTCACTCAGGGTGTGGTATGACATGGTATCCAGCCGATCTTTATCTTTCTCATCCAGGTTTTCCAGGTTTCTGGTCTCGGTTGGGCCGTTGCTTTTCGTTCTAGCGGGCTAGTAGTAGTTTAGTTGGTTAGTAGACGATGGGCACTATTTCGTATTATTTTTTATGTACCCACCGGTGATCTTGACCAGACTATTTCCTCTTCGGGATCTGCTAGACTTGCTGTAAAAGATCGTGATCATGTTCATGGTGAAGGAATTCTCGAGTCATTAGTCATGGATTACCAAAACTCTAAATAGCAAAAGATAGCACAGAATAAAGCAGGTACCCGAACAACTGAATGAACCCCAAGACCTAGCCATCAATGACATGACTGCATCGGATCATGCAGTCATCCATTGCAGTTTTAAACAATATGCACATAGTCGACTGCTGTATACAAACTTCAAGCCAAAATCTGCATACTCGCCTCGACCCAATTGGCTCTGATTCCTGATTCAAAAGCCGGTGATACAAAAAGGAAACCCCTTTTGTGATAGCATGATCACTGGATGGGCTTCCTTAAAAAGGCAACGGGAAAAAGGAATATCACTCTCGATGCCCAATCACCTCGCCACGGACAAGTCCGTTTTTTCTCCGTTTCTTCACCCCAGCCGTGCATATACGAAGAACTGGCCGATTTGCAAATCCTCCAAGACTATCGAGATCCGGCTGTGATTCTGCCTGTCTAGCGAGTTGCCTTCCAGATGGCCATCTGAGATTCGTTTTCTGTTTGCTGCTTCTTCTTCTACCCCTCTTTTCGAAGAATAACTATTGCCATATCCATGTACAACATCCAGATAATGTCCGTCACGTTAGATAGTCCAGATCAGAAAAAAGGCAACACAGTGATCAACATTTATGCATACAGTACTACTACAGAAGGCAGCATTTACGGTAAGAAAATTAACTTATGACCGAATACATTTTTCCTCCAGATGTCTCTGATCCCTTCCATCACATTTCACTCGGTGCCTCGAAGAAGCGAGAAAAAGACACTGGGGGACACAAAATCACAACCGAGCCATCACGCCAAAAATAAGAAAAAAAGCTATAAAGAAAAAACACGGAAATGGAACTGAAGTGGCATCGAGATCTTGCTGATCATCAAAGTAGATTCACCGATTATGCCATGTAAGTGCTGGAGTCAACGCCACCCTCGGGGTATTCACTACAAAACTGTTAGCTTGCGTGTTCAAATCACGAGATTTGGAAATACATACGGGAGGGCAACTTCGAATCGCTTCTCAATGTCCTTAAGGACCTTCTCGTCATCTTCGTTGCTGACGAAGGAGATCGACAGACCCTTGGTACCGAAACGACCGGCACGACCGACACGGTGCAAGTAGGAGTCGGCATCAGCAGGCAAGTCGTAGTTGATGGCCAAGTTGATACGCTCAATATCGATACCACGTCCGAACACGTCGGTGGCAACACAGATACGCTTGTTGAACTCCTTGAACTCCTTGTAACGTTTGATACTATATAGAATTAGCGACGTGAAATGGGTGTTCCTCAAATAGAAACTCACCGCTCCTCCTGGCTGACACCAGAGTGCACAGCGATACTGGGGAAGTTACACTCGCGCAGCAGCTTGTCCAATTCGTTGGCACGGAGTGTGCTCTTGACGAAGATGATGACCTGGTTGAACTCAAGGCTGTCCAGAAGCTCGTTCAGCTTGCGGTTCTTCTCAGACTCAGCGAGCTTGACGTAGTACTGCTGGAGACCGTGGAGAGTGAGCTTAGTGTCGTCATCCACGTAAACCTCGAGCGGGTTTCTCATGAACTTCTTGCACACAGGTCGGACCTCCTGCGAGAGGGTGGCACTGAACATCATAACCTGCTTGTCGGCGGGGGTAGCGCGGAAAATCTCCTGGACATCACGGCGCATGTCTTGAAACAAAATGTGAGCGTGGTTCTAGTCATACATATGCTAATGGCACTTACCAATCTGGTCCAGCATCTTGTCACACTCGTCAAGAACGAAAGCCTTGACGTTGCGAAGAGACAGCTTCTTGTCGCGAACCAAAGCATTCAGACGACCGGGGGTGGCGACAACGATGTTGGGGTAGGTCTCCTTGTTCGACAGAGCTTCGACATCCTTCTGGATCGGGGTACCTCCGTAGAAGACAGCGGTCTTCACATCGGGAAGGTACTTGCTGAATCTGGCGTACTCGTTCTTGATCTGGTAGGCCAACTCACGGGTGTGGCACATGACGAGGATGGAGCACTCTCCAGGAACGGGTTCAAGCTGGTGAAGGGTGGTCAAGACGAAGACAGCAGTCTTTCCGAGACCAGATTTGGCCTGGCAAAGAACATCGACGTTCAAAATGGCGGTCGGGATGCAGACTTGCTGGACTGTAATAAGGCGGAACGGCATGTTAGACTTGATATTCGATCCATAGATTTTGAAAAAAGAAAAAGCAATCCGCGTCGCAAAGTCCGTCCATCCCCTGGAGTCACCAAGACGAAGCAGGCGATGCAGAGTCTTCTACCGGGATCAAAAAAACCAAACCACCAAATCGGCAATAGAAACTGCTGCAATACAATACCCCCTTATCAGGAGCTTTCTGCAGTCGACACAAGGACGTTTACCGCCCGGGCAATGGTGACCAAAGCCCCATGCCTTCTATCAACGCACCACGATCCTCCCAGAAACCTTGCTCGTGGCAATTTTTCGGGGGATGTTGTTGATCTTCTTGGGTAGTCTCGCCATGAGGTTTGTTGAAGCAAAAGCAACATGCGGTAACGCGGCTCTGCTTATTCACTTTTTGCAGACAATCCTCATGTCGCCTGCAGGCTCGAACGATATAGGTGGCCAAACGCGACTTATGAATCCCCCGCGGAGATGGACGGACGTTGGAACTTGGAGCAATTGAGGGATGCTTGTGGGAAGAATATGATCAACTAACCCTCCGATGGATGTTCGAAACCGCAGTCGGTGATGGCACGTAGAAGTTCTCCTTTGAGCAGAAAGTCGCGGAAACCGGTCGAGTGAATACCGACATAGCTTCCCTTCTTGTCAGGGCGGCCACCGCTGACGGTCAAGTCGCCTTTCTTATCTTCTCCATTGGCGGCGGGGGCAGCAGTGGTAGCTGCGGCATCAGTGGTCTGAAGCTCCTCGTCGGAGTAGTCAATGAGATCTTCCTCGTGAGACATGTTGGTTGTTGGTGGCGAGAAAAGTTGGATGGATGAAAACTGTGGTCGTCGCGGCGCGTTCTCCTAAGGCAACAAAGCCGAAGAAGTCTGATATCGGGGGAGGGATTGGGAGTTGGATGGGAAACGTAAAAAAGACGAGACAATTCACAAGTCTCCTCTTTCAAACAATTAGGATAAATTGAAAAGCGGACAAAGGATGGGGTGGGAGGAGAGGCGATGGGGACGGAGTGAAGTTCGCGGTTGCGAGGGATGAAAGGATGGACAGTCCACGGTCCCGTGACATGTCGATTAGTCACTCCAGCTGAGCCGCCAACAACAATACCGCCTTCGGTTAGCGCCAACAGGCTTCAATTTTGGTCCAGATTTCGTGCGAATCGTCGACTTTTTTTTTTTAATTTACAAGATGGCAAAGAATAAAGGCAAAAAAGGCTCTGCGGGGGGTGTGAATAGTCATCTACGGGCACGGTTGAGCTATCTACATAATGCGGCCAACTATCTACAATCTGCAACGAAATCCAAGCAGTCAGAGCAAAGCGTCGACCAAAACACCAGCGATGGGAACAACAACTCAGCACCAAATGTGACGCGGACTGTACCCCATATCGTAATGCCTAGAATTTCTTCTGAAGAAACGCAAGATACCGTGAATCAAACAGCAACTTCAAAACATTCACCACATTTATCCCGGGTATTCATTTCTCAGATGCGTGGCGTATCATTGAAGTCACAACTCCGGCTGCCGATAGAAGTGAAAAGATCATATTGCAAACGCTGTGATACGCTTCTTATTCCCGAAGTCAGTTGCACCCAGGAAACAAGGAATGCAAGCCGTGGCCGCAAGAAGCCATGGGCAGATGTACGGGTCGTTCGCTGCACAACCTGTGGGACAGAGAAACGCTTTCCTCAGACAGAAAAGCGTAGCAAAAGACTCCCCCAACGGCAGAAAGAAAAGCAACAAGAAGAACAGCGAACCGCAGAGACTTGAATTCGTGCATTGCCCATCTCCGACAAACGTCATGGAGTCTGACTGTTGCTTTTACCAGGGGCCAAAAGAGAGCCGGCTCGGCTGCAGTTGTAGCAATTTCTGCTACCGCCACTTTTAAAACGACACTGTGTCTCGATGTGGCCTCCCGGTTTTCCTTGAAGTGGCGGTGAGCCTGGGCGTCAAAACCCTTCCAAGGGTGATTACTTCATTTGCAAGTTTGGCAAACACGGCGTCATGATCTACCTCCTGTTCCAGCTCTTTCTAGAAGGTCCATCAACTATACTGGAACCGCTTGCACTGGGTGATGGTTCACCCAAAATTTGCTGTCCATCAGGTGTGGGTGGTAATCGGGATGGAAAGGCATGCTCAAACCCCGGCAGGAAAACCGAGGATTGATGCCGGCTATAATAACGACAGGGATGCCGAAAATCCAAAATGATAGAGTCGAAAGCCGCTCTAGATGGATGCCCCGTCTATTGTCAGCTTACCAAGGGGACGTGCTGATTCCATCAAGATTTTTGGTAATCTCAAAATTGACAAAGAGAATGATCGACAATTACACATCAGAGCAAATAATTATTCAAGAAAGAAAGATGAGATGGCGAGGATTTCATAAGCCAATCTCAGTGTATAAATATCATTTGTGCTGCAGACAGTAATGCAAAATTGGCTGTGGTTTATGAAAACATGACGTTCATGACATATTCATATAAAAGGCATACACGCAGTAAAACATAACCGAGCATGATAGACAAAGGATGCAGATTGGGGAATCGCAACATTGCAAGAGACAACAGAACCAACATCATAAAACGAATCGACCGTGGTTCTCATAAATGGAATGAAGTCGCGGGTGCTATTAGGTATCAAAAAGCATCGAAATCAGTGAGCGACCAAAAATTCCCAAAAAAATAAATCAGCTTGGAACTCCAACGCTATTAACACCCTGCTATTCCTGGCAAGTTTCGATTCGATAAGTTTCGATTCGATAAAGCGGTTTCAAAAGATTCAACGTGGCCGTGAGGCAGGTATCCAAGTCTTTATACAACGATCCTATCCAAATCCGTAAAATCAAAAGGGAGGAGCATAGACAATATCTTCCTTTGGGAAGATGCGATAAAATGCCACAGCTATACAAAGCTGCAAAGCAAGGTCCGTGAGGACAGTGTTAGTTTATAAACTCAACGTGCCCCCTCCAACTTTTTTACTTTTTTTTTCTGTTCTTTGCTGGGGTTGAGACATTTGAGTGGTTTTTCGTGCGAGGTATCGGGGTTAAAAAAATGGCATGAGATGTCAATAAGACCATCCAGCAGTCGGCCAAGAATCGCAAACATTCGGTATGTAAAGGCCTCCAGGGCAATAAGGTAAAGAGGTTGCATAGTTTCATAGGGGGTAAAGGAATGGGACGAAAGTATCAAGCGATGACAATCCGGTGGTTTCGAAAGCATGGCAGCGGTAAAAAAGTAGAGTATGTGATTTAATGTCTGCGACGAGCAGCTTGGTCAAGACGCTGATCAAGACTTTCGATTCTCCCACGGTATTGTTTCACGATTTCTCTGATATGTGCGATTTTGGCAAGCTCATTTTCCAAGTCGTCAACTGAGGCAAGAATTGAACGGGTGCGAGCGATTTCAACATCCGCATTGTGGACCACATTTCCGGCGCGATCGTAGGTATTCTGGATTGATATATTCATTTGTTCCTCTAGCTGTGTTCCATGTTAGAAAACGGATAAGAGATCATCGGGTTGATGCGTGTTATGCAAGGACCACAGGCGCACAGAACAGCATTCTAGGTGGAGCAAGATGACGGAGAACAAAACTCGCACGACGACAATAGGTCCCAAGAAGAGTATCTGAGGGAATATAAAATGAAAAGAGGGAGACATCAAACGTACATAATCGATGCGATTCCGGATTTGTTCCTGCAGACCATCCAGCTGAAACGAAAGCGCCCTGAGACTCATAGGATCCAACAGCAATCGGCCATGACTGCTGGCCGCACTGGCAGCGCGCGAACTTGAGTTGCTGGTCCTCCCCGTCCCTCTGCCCCTGGAAATCCCGCTGCCAGCATGACCACCCTGAAGCGCAATCTGCTGTTGTTGTCGGAGGATCTGGATCTCGGAGGAGGTGAGGCCAAGCGAGGTGTCGGGAATCGAGGCTGATACGGACATTTGGTTCCGGCAGAGACATACTCCTACCGCGACTGGTCTAGGAAGCGCCGATCAATCTCGATGTGAGGAGACAGAACGGACCGAAGTTCATGGTGATGAACGTGGGAGGAGAGGGGGAGAAGAGAACGGCGGAAAGGAGAAGAGGAGAGGAAGAGAGGAAAAGGGAGAGTAGGGCGCGAAGCTTCTGTCCGGCCAGAAATGGAACCCAAGCGATATCCAGGAGTTATTTTGAATCAATTATCCAGTCTCCCCTCCCAGAATAGAAACTCCAGATGCTATTTGGGAGGAGGGCGAGTAGGAAAAAGAAGGAGGGGCGGTGATGGCGGAAGAAAAGAGCCGTTGGTGAGGAAGACGAAGGAAGAGTAATCTCAAGCACAGCGGCAAAAACGCAACCGCGGCGGCTTTGCGTTTTTTCGCCTCGTGAACCGGTCGAGTTACACAGAGGGGAATGATCGAAGTGGACTAAGAGGGAATAATAATGATGGTGGTGTGAGGAGACGCCGGGAGACGAGGATGGGAGAGACGATCAGATCAGGAACGCTCCAGGATGATGCCTCGGAAGACAATGGAGGAGAGGGGCATGAGATTGTGATTCTGCAGTTGTGTGATGGATTTTTTTTAGTTACATGGTTCAAATAGGTAAATGGAATAGTTACGACTCTTTCCTCTATCCTTGTTCTCTACTGTTCGTTGAAGATTGCGATATATATTCACTCATGGCGGAGAAACAACTTAAACACCAAACAACAAGATAGTTTGGATAGATACCTCATTTTACCAGGATAATAAAGCCATCCAATTGATCTTCTCGATAATACCAAAGCATCACCTTAATTGACCCTCAAACGCGTGGTCGCTTCTTGACGTTTCTGCATCCTCTCCGCCCGTCCCGAATCTCTTCACTCTTCCTGACCTCGAAAAAGCAGCTTCCTTTCCACCATTTCTCCGCAGATCCTCCACCCAAATAACCACTCACCTCCAACTACTACAAACCGACTTCATTTCCGAAATCTTCCCAAGCCAAGATACCAGCAGCTAAAGCTCTGTCGCATCAGCGCCTCTTGAAACATCGTGTCGCCTCCTCCGTCACCCGTTCGCGCCGACCAGCTTCTGACGCGGGAGAATCGACAGCACCTGGAAGAGAGCAGAGAATCCCCCCATCGAAGACCAAAAAAACAGGGCTGCCCAACTCGTGAGGCTACATACATCACAAATTCATCACACGCTTTCCTTCTCTTTATTGGCGATCGCGGAGGTTCGTGCCAGAGGGGGGAAAAAGACGGTTACTGGTCTTCATGCACCTTGCAGTTCTAGCAACCTGTGAGAAATCCCCAATCCTTCTGTCGCCTGTCTAGTCTGCTGCAAGAGCTCTAGACCGCCAGAAGCTGCCCGACACACCCCCTCACGGAAAACCTCCATCAATCACTGCATCAGGGATCCAAAAAACCGACGCTAGAATTTGTCTACCAGCATAACTAGGTGCGGCCCGATCGACATTGCGAAAGCCCACGATCTACAACAGGCGAACAACTAGGGAAAAGAGCTAGACACACATCACCATGGCGAAAGATAAGGAACGCTCCGTGAACCCTGCCGCGGCGCAGCGGAAACAAGATAAACAAAAGAGCTTGAAAAAAGGAAAAGCAGAGGCGCTGGCACGCCGAAATGAAAAACTAGGCCGTCGCAATCCCGAGCGCATCCAACGGCAAATCAACGACCTGAAGGAAATGCAACAGTCCGGGCAAAAGTTGCGGCCACGCGAAGAGCAGATCCTAGAAGCCCTCGAAAAGGACCTGCGGGCGGTGCAGAAAGCAAGAGAAGCTCTGGGCGACAAGGCGCCCAAGTTCCACAGCGGTGGTTTTAGAGATCGTGACGATGGCGATGGTGTACTCGGGAAGAGGCGGAGGAATGAACATAGCCGTTTCGGACAAGACAGCGATAGTAGTGAGACGGATGAGGAGGTGCGGAGGATACCCATGCCCCGGGACACACCCCCGCCTATTCCACGACAATACCAGAAGAGAAGAGGACCGGAGACAGATTCGCAGCATGCTGGAAGCCAGGGACCTCATGCCCTACCATCGAGACCGCCAGTGGTGGAATCCAAAGCGGTCTACGAAGCCCAGCCAGAAGTCAGGAACCTACGCCAGGAAGCTATCAACAAGTTCATCCCTGCTGCTGTCAGGGCTAAACAGGATGCACTCAAAGGACAAGGGAAGCTACTGGAACCAGAGGAAATGGACAAGCTTGAAAAGGCAGGATACCAAGCCAGAGCTATGGAAGCAGAAAAAGACGCAAATACCAATAAGCCCGCTACTGGTGATGACAGTTACCAGAGATCATTGGAGGAGGAAGAGAGGCGATTCAACCAAGAACTGAGATCCGTACAGATCGAGGAAGTCGAGGATGAAGAAGCATAAACTGCGCCGATTGTGTTATTAATGACGATTTCTGCTAGAATGAGGCGTTTAAAAGGTTGCCACCCGGCGTACAGAAATGTATAATTATCATCTTCAAGATACGAATCAGAATGTAAAGCATTACTTAAGAGGTCTCAGCTAACAAAGGCGAATACTCCGTGTAGAGAACTGGTCAAAGTAAAACAAGAAATTGGAAACCTCCCAGAGATATCGAATTAGATATCGGGATTGCGTTATCAACCCCATGGAATAAGATAGCAAAATTTGTATGTACAAGACGACCAACCTCCCTTAACACGCCAACCCAAGTACCCATTCATTAAACGCCATTCGAAGTCAACCAAAGAAAGAAAATAGGAAATGTACAAATGAGCGAGAGACTGAGGTCGGAATAAAGAAGAATGCGTTATTTGGTATCCAGAAGGGGAACCAAGAGGGAATAAAACGCCGCACTGACACCAGAGTCAAATGCAAGAAATAAGTGTACAGTTATCCCAAATATAGGGTGCCTGACGTTTCAAAAAACAATGAATAAACAAGGACATCACGGCATAACAACAAAGGAAATGATAAATGGGGTAGAGTCTCAGTCAAATTGGTATTTGGCGTAGACGCAAATGCTTCGAGTCTCCCAAGTCTCGCTTGGAAGAGCTCGCTTTTGACAATGCACACCACCCAGGCCAAGAACTCCAAGATATTTCGATTATCGAAGAAAGGCGAATAAAGCAGCGAGAGACGCCGGTCAGGAAAAAACACCCAAATGCCCGTGGAAGCGCCTTTCATGCTGTGGTAGTTGTTTCTCACGGATCAACCGATGAACAAAAGAAAAAAAGAAATAAATGTTCATCCACATATAATCCTGAGTGTATCGAGTTAAAGACTTTCAAGTAGGAGTGAGAGGTACCCATGAAACCCCGAGGTTGATTTACCTCAAGTTACGGATGACCTTTCTGCCTCGGGCCAGGAAAGGACTCGGCATCTCGTCCCTCTCTGGATCCCACACAGCTGGTGGCTCTCGGTCTGAACACTTCAAGGAATTAGAGGATGCTGTGCTGCGAGAGTCGCTGGAGGCCCTCTTGACTTCGTCAATAGGACGACCACCGGCTCTTGCTTGTGCAAGTTCTACCAGAGTTCTGCCGCCCATGTTGCGCTGCATAACAGCCTTGAACATCTCTTCACCGCCACCGTTGGCTTTGGTTGGGACCTGTTTCACTCCAGACTTGCGAGTGGGGGATCCGGCATCTGCAGCCAAGTTTGCAGAAGATGGAATCTTGGACAGGCGTCGGTGAGGAGATCTAGACTTGGACTCTCGCTGGGGAAGCTCAGGCTGGCCACCTCCCGACATCTGAGGAAGCCTTGAGGGGTTTGAGGGGAAAAGCGGAGGCTGGGTGCTCAGTTTCTGCATGAAAGCAGCTGTGTTCTGTCGGAGAAGGGGCCGGGAAGGTGCCTTGAAAGGATCAGGCTTCACCTTGGGCCGAGTAGGGGAGGGCAAGTCGGGGATATCATCTTCATCATCGGAGTATGCTAGAGTAGGCTCCCATTTCGTCTTCTGCCGTTCTGCCTCTGCGAAAATGTTTTTGCCCGACCCTGCGCCTGAAGTACGACGCGGCGACAAAGAAAGAGATGCGATGGAAATTGGGGAGGGCTCGGCCATCTGCACGTCAACGGGCGAATCGACCACTGTCTTGGAACGATTAAAGGGGGTCCGTGTCTCCTTCTTGACAGGCTTGGCTGCATTGGCAGTTGGGGATTCCAAGGACAGCTGGGTGATGTCGGTGCTTGAAGGATAATCCGTGTCATCTCCATGGTTGGAAGACTGGGAACGTCGGGATCCACTGTCGTCTCTGAAGTTGTTGCTATTCTTCTTCTGTTTTTCAACCTCCGCCGCAACTCTGTCGTTGACCTCGGTTTCGAATCTCTTGCGAAGCTTTTCCAGTTCGCTCTGCACCTGACGGTCAATCTCCAGTCTAGCCTTCACTTCCCACTCTCTGCGAACAGTGTTTTCGATTTCGGCCTTCACCTGTTGCTTTTCCTTCTCAATCTTTGCGAAGGTCTGCTCCATATCCCTAACCTTTTGAAGCGCTGCCTCTTCACGTCGTCGAAGTGTTCTACCGAGGTCGACGACTTCTTTCTCCTTTCGCATCAAGCGGATGACGGGGAGGTTGATCAAGGCGGCAGTGTCAGGACGGTTGTCCGGGTTGACGCGCAAGCAGCTTGCGATGACGTTCTTCAACTCAGGGGAGTAATAGTCCGGCAGAGGAGCGAATTTCCCTTCACGGATCTTCTGAACAAGCTGGATATGCGTTCTGGCGTTGAAGGGGGGCTCCTTTTGGCAAAGTTCGTACATGATGCAACCGACCGCCCAAATGTCGGAGCGCAGTGTGTATTTTTCAGCAGCGCAGATCTCGGGTGACATGTAGAAGGGAGTGCCAACGTATGTTGAAGCAAAGTCATGGGACTGCATGAGCTTAGACAGACCAAAGTCACCGAGTTTGACTGTGTTGTCACTACCCAGGAAGATGTTTTCTGGCTTCAAGTCACGGTGTAGGATAGTCATCTGGGCCTGCTTCCCTTTGAGACCAGAAGGCCTTGGGCCAGGGCCCAGGACATTCGATCCTACTTCCACTGGATCCGTACCATAATGGCAACGGTATAGAGCGGTGACCAGTTGTGACAATATGCGCCACACAAATTCCTCCTCTGCGTATTTGTTCGACTTCTTGAGAGTCTTGATGATCATACCGAGATCACCACCTCCGCAGTATTCCATATACAAGTACAGGTCCTGACTTGCCTTGAGATGCTCTCGGTGGTAGTATGCGACGATGTTCGGGTGCCGGAGGGAGCTGAGGATATTGAATTCGGCGGTGAGCTGTTCGCGCTCCTTCTGGGACATCTTGATGTAGTTGATTTCTTTGCGACAAAGGATCTGTGTTCTTGTCAGCTATCATGGTACTCATCGAGTCATCATCGTGGGGTCTTACGAAGCCATCGGTCTTTCGCTTCACTTTGCGAATGATTCCAAAGGAACCACAACCTGAACACAAATACATTAGCTTCGCTCGCCATGAGGGGAGATGTTATGATGGAAGGCGTCTTACCAATCCTTTCCAGCACCTCATACTTGTCTGCCTCAGCCAATGCAATTGCCATTGTGGCAGTCGAGTCGATTGAACCACCGATAAATTTGTCTTCAAGAAAGAAAGGGGGTATAGTCGGGAAGAAAGGGCGTTCAATCTGATGATGAGTCTAGCTCATTTACGGTTATAATGGTGGAAAAGTTGGACCTGTTGGTTAGTAGTGGACAGTCGAGTCGGGGGGATGGACATGAAGCAGAGAGGAAGATCCAGAGAAGTATTGAAGACATGCAACACGGTCAAAGAAGCCTGGGATGTTTAGTTGCAGCACCGTTGCTGAGCAACGCCGTGAGCATTGGCCCCATCCCGGATACTGCAGGCGGTGAGGGCCAGGCGGTGACACCACGCGCCCATCACCAGTTGCATTGGAAACCAATTATTTGCTGTCTGGCAGTGTGAGAGTGTGGGATGTGTCACTCCAATACAATCAACTACTGTCTGCATGAGACCTGCATGGGAGTATAAAGAATTTCAAGATGTTTCCATTTTTTCTTTCTTTACACTGTGTCTGTCGAGTTGGCAGAACTCGAAGCTGTGACTTCATGTCGGGTGGCACTAACATTTACCCCACGTGATCTTGCTTATCGATAAGCATCTCCAACGGTTTCTGTCCCGCACTCCGCAACGTTCAAGTCGCACTTTTCATTCTGCCCATCGATTCAAGGTGTTTCGTGATGTCTGAACGGAATATTCTGAGGAAGGATCAGCTGGAAGTCAGCTTGCACAATGAAAAGAAATTGATCAAGGAGGGCACCATCAAGGACGACAACCCTCTTGATCTTAGTGAGCCGTTTCGTGAGCTGTGCGCCGCTTGTCGGACTGGTGATTTGAAAGTCTGCCAGGAAAAGATTTCTGAAGGGGTCAATGTTAATGCCCGTGACCCCTATGATTATACTCCACTGATTCTGGTAAGTCAATTCCAGCTGTGTGGGCCGAGAGTTTGCTTCTGCGGATGACCTGCCACGCCCTGGGTGTTATTTTCGGTGCATTGACGAGAGATCATACGAATACCAAAGGCTAGTCTTTGTGGTCATTTCGAGGCCGTTCAGCTTCTTCTTGAATCGGGGGCGCTGTGTGAACGAGATACCTTTCAGGGCGAGAGGTACTGCTTTCGAGCCCCGCTTATCAAGCCCTGATTATTTGTGGCTGACATGTAACTCCTTGCAGATGTCTATATAACGCCTTGAATGACCGTATACGAAATCTACTACTGGAATATGACTATTCTAAATCCACCGATCCTCTCCAGCCTCTGGCTGCTCACATAACCTCGCTTCTCACTCGGGATCATCCGGAGACATCCGATATCCTAGTGACTGCGGCCGATGACTCTCTCTCTTTGCATAAATTTATACTGGCAGCTCGGTCTCCTTACTTCCAAAAGAAACTCGAAGATGCCCCCGAAACGTCGACATGGAAACTGCCCAGCACCATCCCACCTGAAGCCTTTGGTACAGCGATAAAATATCTATATTTTGGAGAAGCTCCTCGCGATTTGAGAAGCGGGCCTGGGACTGGGTTTACTGAGTCGGAAGTCTTTGCGGGTATTGACAAGATTGCCAAATATCTCGAAATCCAGACTCTAACGGATAGTATACTGGATAGCGGAGACAGGAGAATGGCCAGGCAGAGAAGAACAATTGAAGTTTCCAAGGGCCAAGAACAGCTGGAGGGATGGTTCCGGGCGAACGTCCTTGGGAATAAGGTGGTTGTTGAGACTTCCAAGGTGGATGATGTCAAGTGGGATCGCGGAAACACAGCTTTTGCAGATGTTCTGCTACGAGCTGATGAACTTCCCGAAGAGGTTGAGGAAGGCAAGAAGCCCAAGTCAACCATTTTTCCTTGCCATCGAGCAATGCTTCTTCGGTCTGAGTTTTTCAATGCCATGTTTTCCTCGACCTTCCGGGAGGCGTCTGTTAAGGACGAGTTGAGCATCATCCCTGTGGACTGCTCTGCTGATGTCCTTGAGATCGTGCTGACGTTCCTCTATACCGAAAAAGCCGATTTCTCCCTGGATATTGCGGTTGATGTTCTATTCGCAGCTGATATGCTGTTTATCGAGAAGCTAAAGACCAAGGCCGCGATTGTCATCAGCTCTCTTGGAAGTGG
This sequence comes from Aspergillus wentii DTO 134E9, assembly GCF_001890725.1. Taxonomy (NCBI): domain Eukaryota; kingdom Fungi; phylum Ascomycota; class Eurotiomycetes; order Eurotiales; family Aspergillaceae; genus Aspergillus; species Aspergillus wentii. Next base: position 483,890 of record NW_024467833.1, read on the forward strand.
TGACATGTCGCAGGCAGAAGCTGCAAAGACTCGCGGCGTTAAAGAGGAGGATGACCTTGATATATATGCAATTATGCGCGCTGCCTGGTTAACACGGGTTCAACGACTGGAAACGTTTGCAGCTCGGTTCCTGGCCTATCGACTAGAAGGTCACATTGACTCGCCCGAATTTGCGCAGCTGATCCAGGAGTCAGCAGCTCGGATCAAGGGGAGACAAGAAACCGACACTATTGAATTGCTGGATGACATTCGCTTCTACCTCAATGAACGGTTTAGGCTGAGATTCGATGATGCTGGAATTGGCGAGATGATGGCAGAGGAGGTGCGGCAGAAGGCTGCTATTGGTGCTGCGGACGAAGACCTGATTAAGCTTGCTAAGGGGTTTGAGGGACTGGATATTCCCAGTAAGGACAGCGACGCACCTGCTGCAGATACAGTGGACGGTGCAGCGCCTGGGAAGCCAAACCAGAAGGCTGAACGCGACCCTGCCATCAAGACTTTGGATGGTGCGGTCGCAGGTGACGAATTTACGAAGGACGCCATCAACTACGAGATCTTGATGGAGAAACTAGACCATGTTTTGGAGGAACTGAACTTGGAAGCTTAGATTTGGATTGCATATATATATATAGAGTGGTCAGATATACGAAGAATATATGATGATGAATAAAATGGATGTCTCTGAATTGAGTCTCCAGGCAGGATAAACCAATTCTCAATGATATTTTACGGTGCTTGTATACTTACAAGCCATCAGATATATATCCACAGCAAGTGCTCTAAAGCCTTTTGAATAAATATACAATTGCAATTGGCTCATTTGCAGTTCATATATCGTTTGATTAACAGATATACATTTACAATTCCTCACTATGTTTTCTACAATCACTTGAATCGAATAAATCTATTCCAGCATAAACCAAGCATAAAACCAAACCACAATACTGGTGATAATGCCAATAGTCATTATACTAACTCTGGGCCATTAACTCTATACAAATCTATCGGCCGAGACTGGGCACAGACCGATGCAATCAAAAACTGCGTCACACCACCAGCGACCAGACCAACCCGACCAGAGAGAGCCGCAGTAAAAGTAAGAAAGAAATGAGACCAAAAATTTAGGAAAAAAAAGTGTAACTTTGGCCTCGTGTTTGTCTGAAGTCTGTGCTCCATCGAGTCCAGTTGCCCAACCGCCGGGATTTTCATTGTTGGCGGGTGTTTCACAGTGTGCGGATGAACCCGTGTTACTGCAAGTAGTACGGACTCCAGCACAAAAGTAGAAGAAAACACCTCATGGCATTACAGGCTAGGGAAGAAGTGTGACAGAATGAGCAGCCCTGCATAGGGTTTGGGAAGGAGGAATCAGGATGAAGTTTAACACTGACTTGTCCTCCACATCCCGTCTCGGTGTGGATGTTTCTATACAGAGTGTAGAGAGAGTATACACTATACGCAATGTATACTAGATAGCTACACCGGGCATTCTTGTCGGGGGATTTCCCGCCTCTCAGATTAAGAAGGATTGACATCCATGCAGGGGCCTCCACCGACAGTTGATTATACACAGATGATCGGGGGAAAAAAAGACACAACCAAGTGGGCGAAAATCAACTGCGGCGGCTGTTGATCACTGGCGACTGATTGGCGATGGCGATGGGCTGTCTCTTCTCCTCCTGGCGGGTGCAAGGATGTGTCGGGCATTTCCGTCGCGGATCATCATCCATGCGGAGGTTTTTTTTGGAGATGAAAGAGAAAAAGAATAGTAAGACTGTCAGAGAGTGGTTGAATGTTGGGTATCGACGGACGACCCCCGACAACTCTATTTTGATTATTGCAATGTTTTATGCTTCACGCGAATGGTGTTGGATTGCTTGCTGATCGACACCTGACGGCCTCGATCGGGTGTGCGGGGATGTTGGCTTGATTGGTGCGATATTCTGCGGCCACGAGGGGATGGGATCATGGAGTTATGCTGATGCTTCAGAGTTCGGATGAATAATGTCTCGTCTTGTTTTTTGGTGTTTATGATTTCATAGCCATACACACCAAGAATCCAAAGGCAGGAGGATATGATGCTATCCGGATGAAGTTATCTCCAAAGTGGCGGCGGGATTTTCCCAACTCCCCGCTTCGACGTGGATTTTGCCTCCAACACAACCGGTAACTCACTACGTCTCTACGCTTCAAACTAACACAGTGGACAACTCCATCGAAATATGGGGTCTCTGTTCAGCAAATAATCAATGTCTTTGCATCGGCTAGATAACCCTGCCTGCCCTTTTGCCTCCTGCGGATGATCTGTCTGTATCGTTCACCGTGCTCTGACCAGGCCCAACACTGACCACCAACAGACCAGGTGATGCCTCGTCTATGCGGGCTGCTCGAGCACAATCCCTTGTCATTAGACACAGTAAAATCACGATATTATTAATGGACTACAAACCTGGCCCAAGCCCGCCCGACTCTGGAACGAATCCAGATTCCCATGCATCAACACGATCTGATGCGACGAAAATCACCCGGTACTTGACCTTGGCCCTGTCCATGTGTCCGGACGGTGTACTCCGTTCAGGGATGTTAGCAAAACTCTCAATCCCAGTCTCAAAAAAGAAACAGACACAGAGAGACAAGATTCAACGGCTGGCTGGATGAATCCACTGTCATGCAGTAGTAAAGGCGATAAGCGAAGGTCAGCACGAGGCATTCGAAGTCAACGGCGGGGTTTAATTCCTCCTAGACTGCTAGACTGACTACGATGATGACTGCGACTACGACGACTGCGACGAGTCCAAGACACCAATCCCCGTCCCCTTCCGCCCTAAGCCACCCAGGATGACATGGATCGATCCTACGGTCACAGCCGTATGTAACCCTCGACCAGTCTGCTGGTACACACTACACCATGTGTGCTGGCATGGACTCAGACATAACACCCAGTTCTATATCCCCAAGAACACTGCGCACCGTATGTTTCATGTCCAGTCCAGCACAGACCTACCTGCCCATGCGGGGACAGAAACGACATGCAGACACCTGGAACTGGAAGCCTGGAAGCCTGAAATCCTGAAAGCCAGAGGATCCCTGTTGCAACCTCAAACCTCTGCGCACTTAGCAGTGAGCAGTGAGCACAGGTGGGCGCAGTATCACGTCATATTAATAAGAAGACCATGGATTTCAGCAGGTTTTTCTCTGCTGTACTCCCACGACACGTCCAATGGATTCGTATCTGCAGACGGGAACTGACGGTCTTCCGGAAATGATATAGACGAGTCACATCATCGCGTACGGACATAACCCTCGTTATAGGACAGGAAAAGACAAGCAGAGTTACACCAGCGCCGAAGGGGAGGCAAAAGGGAGGCAAAAAGGGAGGAATAGAAAAGAGTAATCTGCACGGAGATGATCACCAGAAGATCGAAATTCAGCATCAATCAGAAGCCAGAGTGCTCGACATACACACGTAACATGTGTGTGTGATGTACTGTATGTACGTCGGCACACCGTTGTCTACATCCAGTCAATCAGCCCCAGCCCAGCACCGCCATGATACGATGGTGCAGATTATACACCACCGATACCGAATACAGTTCAGCTCATCTAATCAGTCGGTGGCACAGATGGGCATGGGCTGAAACAGCCATTATGCGGTCCTGATCACATTGGGGTATGGATCTTGGCTGTGTTGTGTCATGGAGATATCTACATAGTACAAACAGACCGACACGGAGTACTAATTATTCTAATTATAATTAAATTTTATGAATATCATTGCTGAAAGCATCTGTGATAATTGTGATGGACAATGTTATCTTTACAGGGATGATGGAGTATGGCAAGCATGAAATACTCCATATACTCCATCATCGATATCATAGTAGCCTCAAGTATCCATACCATCTCCATAATAGCTCGAATATACGTACATAGTTTCAGACAATTGTTTCACATTATTAATCCAATAGAACCTCACTGCCTAACCTACATACCTAGTCTGACCTACATAAGTCACAACTCCTCAGAGGCGATCATTGATGCGCAACCGACTCACGTCGATCCATAAATACGATATCAATTAGGTACCTCTTGGTAAAATAACCGGGTCGTCTGGCCTTCTCATTGCAGTAAATTTTTAGTTAGTCTCGGTCGCAAAACCTTCTTTAGGATTCCACGCTAGTCTGCTTCTGTACAAGGTCCCGAGAAATACATTACCGCTAACTAAATTCTAATCCCAACCCGCCCGCCGCGCTGCCCGGGGATCTGCGGGTGCCGGTATCCTTGTACTTTACTGCGTACGGTAATCGATACGATTCTAACGAAGGTTTAGTTTCGTTTTTCGTTTTCCCGTGTATTCGGTATTCGGTATTGATTACTCGGCACCTGGGATGTGGCAGCTATCAGCCAGCCCAGCTATTGTAGATGTTACTGTGGCTAGCTTAGCTAGCTAGCTACTGTTGGTTAGAGTACGGAGGTAAGTCAGTTAAGGAGAATTCGGGGAAATTAAATGCGTTAACTCCGTTATGCCTACTGCCTGCTGGTTTAAAGCCTCGGTAGATTTCTACCCCCCTCTTTTTTTCTATATTAAAAATAATATAAGATGGACCAGACAAAGACAGACAGAAGCTAAGCTATGGCCAGATCTTCTATGGCTACTATTCCGATCAGCAAGAAACCTTGGAACAGTGTTTTCCTTGGAACCTTATGACGTGTCGTCGTCGTATCAGTCAGCTGAATCTAGTTTACTCTTTTTTTTTTTTTTGTTTGAAAGAAAAGACAGTGCAAAAATAGATGACTTAGAAAAAGAAAATAAAGAACGCAAAGAAAAGGGTGGTAGTGAACTACACTACAGGGCTGGGAATTCCGAATACAAGACTCGGAAGTTCCAAGTCGTACGTACCTCTTTGTTCCTAGCTTTCAGGCAATCACTGTTGATCATTGTCGGTGAAGTACAGGGGTTATCTTTGACTGCGAAAGGATTATACTGACACTGTTGGTAAGACTGTGCGTTTTCACGTCCAACATTAAAAAATAAATTATAATGTATAATAACGAAATATATTGTACAAATAATATCCACAAACAGTCCCGTTCGCTTCGATCAAAAACCCAGACCCACGTTGGGATCTCCATCGTGATTGATTCTAGGCTTTCTAACAAGCCATACAGAATGCATTATTGTATGTAGGCAGAGACATCGCTTAGGTAGTTTCTACACAGTACACACAGCCTGAAATCCCACACCCATCAATTCTCCACTCCGGATCGAATCAGATTTTGTTTGCCCACAATCACAGTGATTTACTCACTATGATTCGCAGCTCGGGGCTCAGTGGAGTTACTTCGGAGATTGTACGATGATTTCTACCCAGACTCGACTCGTGGCGATGGAGTGATATTCACTACTATCGAGTATCGACTCATGGGATATATATTGGCGGGAACTGTTGTATTGGATAGATAGAATAGGTAGAGGGGAAAGTGGAATATGCAATAATATGCATGACAGAGCAGACATGGTAGCGGAGAACAGGTAGTACTTTGCTCCGCTATTATTATTGCTACATAGTTTCTTGTTTATCCCGGTTGCCTTGTGGCTGGTAGGTTTGATTGATTAATCTAATATGGGACAGATATATGATGGAATGACTGGGATAGAGGAGGTGATCCATGGTATTGGGTGGCTGTATTTTATCATGTATCAGGATATGTCTCATTCATTTCCATTCTTTCGTGAAGAAGCAAAGAAAATCAAGTGATCTAGAGGGATGTTTCAATTAGCCAATTGGACATATAGATAGGTAGCAGTCAGTCAGTAACGTAGTAATGGATGTGATGCCAATGCTACTATACAATGCAAGATGGTCTGATTCTTAAACTTTCGAGCTCAGCCATGTGTTACAATGCACTAGGATCATATCAGAATCATCACCATCACCTCTCAACATGTAGGCTATGTCAATTGTAGCTGACACATAAGCAGTGCATCGGCTTTGGTGCCAAACTCGGGAAGGCCCGAACGACATGCAAGCGGAGGCCTGCCACGTGAAAGGCCAGGGTCCAGACTCCAGCACGCGCCGGCCTGGGCCAATCAGATCGCCCGCTAAGACCCTGCGACCGCACCTGATCTGCCTGGCGCTTGCCTGCCTTAGGCCTCTTGACGCCCGCTCCAGCAGTTCCCGTACAGAAAGGGGAGAGACAGCCAGAGAGCCAGTTTCAGGTTTCAACCCCAGAGAAAAAGCAACGAAAAAGGGTAGACACGGCAGATGCATCATCGAGGTCTTGGCTGGCTTGGCTGGCTTGGCTGCTTGGCTGCTTGGCGGCCTGACTGCCTGGTGTTCCCTCCATGAACCAACTTCCCTGATGACGATCTGCGGTGGTGGTCTGTTAGCCAACGTGGCGGTCTATAATCTTGGCTATTATTATCCTGGCAATCTCTCCCTGATGGAGGGTGAAAGGCTGAAAGGCTGAAAGGCTGAAAGGCCGGGTGCTCAGTGCTGACCAGATATTGATTAACTTGACGGCCTCTGACTCAGTACCGCCACTGTTGCCGCCTCAGTGTGACGTCTGTCAATATCGACTATAGATCTTGTCCCACCCTGTCATCTATTCTATATTGATTACGCTCGGGGGGTAGCCGATGGTTTCGTGGCCTGTTACCATGACCATGGCCGATCATGATAGTCTGCCGTTGTCGTATGGACGCCATGTGCTTTTTCAAAGTTTGCACTTTGAAGAATCCATCCCGATTCTAGCCTTCTCGAGGAGACGAGGCACCGGCTGATGCGACTGATCGTCTTTTCTTCGCGTGGCGGAATGCAGCGTCAATTCTTGTTTCATGGCTTGGCCAAACCACAGACGGGTAGCAATCAACCTTTGCGCTCTGGCTTGTGACTCTGTACAGGTAGAGGCTTGAGCTTCACACCCAGCGACGAGCGTCAAGGTTTGCTTTATGATTTGATCGACAACCGTCATACATTACCGCCCGTGTTTTGCCGCAAAAAAACATGGTTGTGGCTTGGGCAGCCACGAATAAGAGGGTGGCAATCGAGTTGTTTCAGTTGGATCACCGTCCTCGTCCTCGTTTGATCACATTATTCATTTCGTATTGGAATGGACATGGATGGAGGATCATGGCGATGACAGCCTCTTTTGGGAGGGTTCCGTGGGAATCCGGGATTTGAACGACCGAGCCTGAGCCTGAGCCCCTTTAACCCGTGATGGCCTCGTATGATAGCCGGGGAGGAGGGATCAGAGGAAAGAGATCGGCCGGAATACTGGAAGAAGAGAAGAAGAACGATATTAACGAGATGGCGTTGGGAATAATAAAGCAATAATATCAATAGTTTTGAAACCCCGGTGTCGATAGTAGTTGACAGTCCGTAAAGCTGGTGATGAGATCGAGTCTAGGCGGGTTGCAGTAATCAGCCCGAAGACTATAGAACGCGCCTAAGCCTAGTTGGGGGGGACACACTTGGCGAGGGGAACCAGGGACGTTGGAAGCGTTGGATGATCAGCGCACATCATTGTCAATCTGCAATCAAGGTTTATCTTTTGTTCTTGGGAAGACTCCGGAAGACACCTTTTCCGGTATGCGTGGCCCCCCTGTGCACGGATTATTCATACTATTCATAGTTTTGTGCATCACCATCATCTCGGTGAGAGTCCGTTTCATGAAAGGGGAATCTTACTATGTAGACTATGGATTATGGACTATGGAATATGGAGGAGATCATGATCTGTGATGTTTTGACTAACGGTTACTACCAGGTAGATGTCCACCATCTTCCTGTCTGGCTGTCTGGACTATCTGACACAGCTTGCGCATCCTGACAGTCCATCTCTTTTAGGAAATCTCCTCGGTGAGGATTTTACTTTGCGTACAGAGAAAGTATATGTGCCAAGTTGCCAACCTTCTTTAATACAAGGGACACGAGACACGAAGCCAAAAAAGGGCCTCAGGCCAAAAGAACATCATGATCTTTATCCACAACCCCATAATATCTGTTCCCCCTTCCCTTTTGGTATCCCTTTGACGATTTACCCCGTCAACCACGGAACCAAATTATCCAGACGAGATGTTCTGGAATCTCTCCCAACCCAGAGTTGGATGGATGATCACCCATATCTCGACCTAAGGTAGCAGGGGGAGGATCATCGGCCCCGTTCGCGGGACTCAACTCTGGCACTGTGGATCTGGTACCATACAGAGTGCTCAAGCCTCAGGCCAGCCAATTTCCATTAGGTGTCAGCCAACAATTTTTCCCTTCTTTCAATTCTGATTTCTGGCCCCCTGTAATTCTGGGGTCCGTGGGTCTGGATGGATGACTTCTTTTGACTAACTACTAACGGAGTACTCCGTTGCTTATAGGCTTGTTGCTGTCCATGGGAATATCATAATGAGAGAATTAAAATAACACACCCACCAGCCAATCAGGTTGATTCAGTCTCGCTTCCACGAGGTTTAAACAAGTCTTTGTTTGTATTAAGGTTGGGAATGACTGGGCTTGCTTACGGGCCTCAGCACAGCCAAGTTCCAACACCCAAGACATGTAACATTAGGAACCCTGCCGATTACCAGATTGGGAATGGAATGGGTAATGAGATTTGCGGATGATCTCCCTGGTCCATGCAGATGGTAGGCCTCATATTTAGATATGTAACCATAGAATACTATGTCGCTAGATGTAGACTACATATGTAGTTGTAAAGGGGAGATTATGTGTTGTCACTTGGCATGGTTGGATACCAGCATAACAATGCAAGTACTTTTGTGTGTCTTAATAATGGCTGCTCGCATAGATTAGGGTTTCTACAATGGGAAATGGGCTGGGCGGTTCCCTCCGCCGGGCTACGTAGACTATGGCGGCGATCAACTCGGGGTAAGAAAGATCAGAGGTGATGACTGATGCATGACTGATGCATCCGAGGTCTGAAATTTGAATCAATCCAGAAGAAGCAAAGAAGCAGAAACCCCTTATTGATACGGAGGATTTCTCTGAAGTCTCAAGACTGTCGAATTATTCGGTAGGGTCAATTCTGTAACTTGACCCCTACGGACTGTTTCCGTGAACTGAATAGTAAATACGGGGGCGTAGATCAGTTCAGGATAGGTTTTTTTAACTATGGACGCGTCGCAACGATCATGGCCCATGCTCTACTCCCTTTCTCGGTTCCAGAACAGGTTCGTCGTTTCCCTTTCCTCTTTCGGGTAAGGGTGTAGTTTACTCAAGCGCGACCGAGGCAAATCCTTTTCTTTGCTTTCCACCTCGCAACCTTTCTCAAACAAACCCGACTTTGAGTTATGGCGTTTCATCCACCCGCGATCTGACGGAAGATCCCAATTGGAAAAGAAATTGGCAGAAACTGAATCCTTGCCGCTTTTTTTTTTTTTTTTTTTTTTTTCTTTTCTTTCGGTCGGGACTTGTCGAGGCGATCGGGACGGGAGGACTACGTGGCTGGATGCGACGCTTCTATCTATGGATTTACAGTCTGTAGTTTCGGTCAAGGTGATCAACCCTGAGCAAGTACCACATAGTTTATCTCGTAGAAAGTACGGGACTAAGGAGAGTAAGATGGTCGTTGTGAGTTCTGATTTTCCCAACATGACGAGTCCATTTCTACCTACAGAAAACACGGGCTGCACGGGCGATCAATGATGGGCAAATGGAGGATTTCCCTCGAGTCATCTCATCTGCGGTATGCATGATGCATCATCTGTTTGTTGGCTTTTATTCCTTTCCCAGGATGTCAGTTTTAATTGTCTTGGTTGGAGGGCTTTGCCATGTGCTGTGTAACGGACAAGCCACCACCGGAGCCAACCAAGTAACCAACAGCGCAACTGACGAATCGACGTCCGTGGTCCGTCGCTAGCAGAGTTGCACTACTCCAGAGTAAGTTTAGTGGCTCTCCAAGTTAAACCTTGTTTTACATTCTAGGGCTGGTCATTGGCTGCCACTGCCACGATAACCTCCGGTTCCTTCAAGGCATTAAAACGCCTCTTTTGGACGCAAGCGAAGGATTTATTACATAAGGCAGATTTTAATATCGTTCATAGATTCCTTTCTGGTCAATTCCGGATGATTCGCTGATGGGATTTCAGCCCTTGTGCCGCGCCTCATCATCCGCCCCCAAGCCAGCCCCGAGGGCTTGGATTTGGAGGTATTATAGGTTGTGTTATATTATTATATTATTATAATTATGTTATGCAAGTGACATGGACGGAGACATTTCCCATCAGAGCAATGTTCCTCTTATGCAGGATATTTACTTTTTTGATTGTGTCTCGCCTGCATTTCTCGGAGGATGCCCGTACGCAGTACCTGGATCATCATCTTTTCCCTACACAGACCACACCCTGAAGAGGCGAGGAGGGTACACATCTACACAAGATCTTTCCTACTTTGCGAAAATTAGACGAAGCAACCAAAGATCTACGTGGAACATGAGATCAGGTTCTCAGCAACGCATGATCGTGCGGCAACGATCAGCCGTTTATGGGGCATGGGATCGTTGTGACAGGTAAAACCAGAACAGGCGCCCCACCCCCTTCCAGATCAGCTGTGCTGTCGTCATGATACCGGTACCAGTCCGTATACCCAACTCCCACCAAGAGCCTGTAACATGTTACAGAATACTGTACAGTCCATGGATCTGCACTAGCGCCAGGCCTAGCTAGCCGAGCCCCGAAGTCAGCTCTGTAAGTACCGCAAGTCCCGTTGCCCTTTTTCGCCGATCTGTCACTTTGACCCCCTTTACGGAGCAACCACGAGTTGGTACGGGGTGACCCAGCGGAAAAAGCTCATCTCTCGTCGAGCCTACCCAAAGCATATTACTTACGTGTATTGAGACGGGAACATTACGCCAGCACCACCCACCGGTCATCAATTAAGCTTTCGGACGGAGTAATCATCCTGGGTCGGCGAATCAGACCCCTGTCGCCTGCAGGCAGAGCGTGTATTATTCGTAACGTCACGTACGATCGTTCATCGTCGGCTTCTCCCGCCTTCGCTGGGCCCCATCTTTTTTGCTGCTGTGTATTGCTCGGTTTCCACCCGTCGTCTACTATACCTCACCCAAAGCTATTATTATCATTTGCCCATCATTTCGGATATTTGCTTTTAGTCGTGTATTATTATTTTATTTTTTATTATTTCTCCCCATCTCCAGTCCATCGCTCGTTCTCTTCCTCTTTCGTCTAGATACCCCGTCTTCTGCCCCTGTCGTCGCCCCCACTTCCTCCTTCGCCCTGTGAGAGATCGTATATTATCATCATCCGCCTCTTCTTACTTATACCTCCCACTCTGCACCCCATCTTCCTCTTTCAGATCGACTTGATATCATCACCTCACCACTCCAACTACCGCCTCTACCTTCTACCTTCCACACTCATACCACCACTACTCCATCATGGATCTCGCTAGCCTCATCACCCACTCGGGTCCGGAACCCGTCTCTCTTAAGCGTCGTGCGACTTTCAGCCCTCCTGCTGTCTCATACAAGCCTTCGACTTCAGACAAGGACTCCTACTTCACTGCTGTCCCGACCACATACACGCGCTCCCCGCAACCGCCTCTGTCTCCTCCGGTCGAGGACCAGCCCAAATGCTCTCTCCCCTCCATCTCGACTCTTCTCGAGAGCGCAGACAGCGCATCCATGCAGCCTGCAAGTATGGCTCCCTCAGCACTCCACTCATGATTTTCGCATAGCTAACCTTCTCCTCGCGCAGAGCGCCAAAGAATGTCTTCCCCCGCGCACCGGGAACTTGACTTCAGACTCCCCTCGTATGAGCCCGTTGGCCCTGTTCGCTTGCCGCCTACGCCTCCTCTGCGTCCTGGCTCCAGCTTCCACCGCAACAGCCACTCTCCCTCGGCTTCGTCTGTCTCGGCCGCTAGCATCAGCAGCACCAGCCCAGTTGTCAAGAACACCGACTCCTTCCAGACTCCTGTGACTTCCGGCAGATCTTCCGTCTCCAGCCAAGGATCGCAGCACGTTTCTTCTGGAGCCGCTCCTTATGCTTCTCCTGCTCCTAGTGTGGCTTCATACTCTTCTCCTGTCGAGTCCACTGCTTCGTCCGCCGCTTACTACCAGCGCCCAACTAGCTCGACCACCTACCAGAGCACTCCCAGCGTTGCTCCTTCAGCTCCCGCTCCTCTGGCGTCGACATCGCACCAGCAGATGATCTCTCCCGTCACTCCAGCCTGGCAGCACCACCACTACTTCCCCCCTTCCACCTCGACTCCCTACCAGCAAAACCATGACCGCTACATCTGCCGCACATGCCACAAGGCCTTCTCTCGCCCCTCCAGCCTCCGCATCCACTCTCACAGCCACACCGGCGAGAAGCCTTTCCGATGCACACACGCTGGCTGCGGTAAGGCCTTTAGCGTGCGCAGCAACATGAAGCGTCATGAGCGCGGCTGCCACACCGGCAGAGCCGTCGCAGCTGCCATGGTCTAAATCTAGACCCAAACAGCAAACAAATTTCCCTTTATTGTTCTATCTTCGCTTCTCTGAAATCTTTCGGGCATGCTCAAAAGATTATACCCTTTTTTTTGTAAACATTTTTTTGTTTCCTTGCTGTTTCTTCGATGATACCCTCTCATGCGTGTTTTACACTGGCTTTGGGGTGTCTGGGGATGAACATTTATGTTTTTGCTATTTTTTTTTTTTTTTTCTTTTGTGTCTTTATTTCATATGTACATTTTACGAACATGTATATGCGAAAGGGAAGCAGCCAGGCGTCTGGGAGGTCAAATCATGGATACTATGGATTTTTTATCAAAAGGTCAAGACTCCGATTATTATCTTGAACCTAGGGTGGAAGGAGTTACTTATGTTATGAATTTTCTTTGTCCGGTTAATGTGACTCACGAACTCCATCCAAACAAATATCAAAACAAATCAAAACAAATCAAAACAAATCAAAACAAATCAAAACAAATCAAAACAAATCAAAACAAATCACTATACATATCTATATTCTTTTAAGTAAATCTGTATCCTGTGCTACATAAACTGAATCTTGTTTCACTTCAACTCGATTCTCGAGTCTTGAAAATGTGATACCCGTAGCACGGAACAAGTTACTCGTCACTCAGCCCTACTCGAGCCTTAGGTAATCAATTCTCCGGGATTATGGCGTAATGCTGCAAATGATGTTCAGTGTCAAAAATGCAACAACCACGAGGTTTTTATGCGATGTTATGTTTATTTTATCTTAATCAATTTAATTTAATGTAATTTTCAAAAATAAATAATGAATGAAATATGGATGGTTTTTTGTTATCCAAATATTCAATTATTATATACATTTAGCACACAGAAAATATAGAGCATATTCATCCATTTATGTACAGGAATCGAACAAAAAAAAAAAAACTCATTTATCATCCCAATCCCATTCGCCTAGCCTGGACCGCGCAAATCTCGCCGTGAAAGCAAATATTTAAAATTAGAAAAGAAGAAAAGGTATCAGAAGAAAGAAATCATCATGCGTTAACGTCGACATGGCCGTTACTCCTCATGGTATTTTGGATGGCTCTGCCTTGGTCTCGCTGCTCGTTAACCTTTCTCATTGTTTGAATGGCTTGACCGAAATTGAGCTCATTGTAGTCTCTGGGCATGTGTTCGCCACTGACGATACAGAGAACCCTCATGCCAGGCTTGTAGACGAGGCCGCTGAGCAGCTTGGGTGTGATCAGGAAGTATTGGCCACCGCCACCACCACCGACGCCGTCGGCTGCGTTGTTTCCTGCAGCGCAAGCAATGTCCACTAGTCGGCCGTGTACCATGCGCTCATTTCGTGGGTCCATACCCTGATTGATCTCGTCGACGACGCGGAATGGCGAGGCTGATAGGGACTGGAGGGCCATGAGGTAGAAAATGGTACTGACGGCTCTTTCTCCACCGGATTGCCGATGCGAGTCGAGCAGAGACAAACTCTCGTGCTCCCGGAATTTGACGTGGATTTGGATGGACCACTGATCGAAATTGCTGCCGCCAGTTTGGCCATCTGGCCCGGCTTCGTCCTCTGCCTTGTCCAGTGAAACCTGGCCAGCACATCCGATGCGGGCGAACGAGTCGGAGAACGCATCGCTGATGCTTTTGACCAGTGCGTCGAGCTTCGGTTCCCATTTGCCTCGGATCTCATTGATTGCGTGGTCGTATTCTGCAAGTTGATTATGGAAGTCGGCAAGGTTGTTGCGCAGTTTCTCAATCTGCCGTTCACGTTCCTCGAATTCTTTGATGATATTGGCACTGCCTCCTTGCGTAAGTTCCAACCGTGCCTTTTCGGAATCAATGTCTGCCTCTAGTTGATCCACAGAAGTCTTGTTCGTTCCCATGGTCGAAAGCTCCTCCTTTAGGTCAGGTTGACTGTTGGATAGTTGTATAACACGTTGCGATTCCACAACCATTTCCCTTCCGTTTTTCGAAGCTTCTCTCATGATGCGGTGGGCTTCTTGTACCTCTTTATCTTTGCTTTGCAGCAGGTCCCGGTGTTCAGCACTGCGGTCTTTCAAGGTTGTAAAATCAGAGCGACCTTCAATCAACTGCACCTTCAATTTGATGAGTTGTTCGTGCTGTGTACGGAGATCATCCACCGCATTCTAGAGGTTGTTAGCAGTAGACCTAAAAGTAAACCTGGTAGACTTACAGCATATGCAATGGCAGCCTCAGCCTTTTTAATTGCTACCTGATCCTGTTGACCGCGGATTTCCAAAACCCTGTTCCTGGTTTCCTCAAAGAACCTGTAGAAATCTTTTTGCTTGGCTTCTTGCTGACCTGCAAATCATTAAATCAGGAACCAGAGAAAGGTATGGAACATTGAACACTTACGTATTCTTTCGGGGAGAGCTCTGTAGTTGGTAAAAGCTGTCTGCTTGTCTGACTTCTCCCGCTCAAGGTTAACCTGAAAAATGACGTGAGTCCATATGTCAAATATCCCAAGAAAATAGAACAAACCTTTTCTCGATCGAGCTCATTGTGCTGGTCACCCAATCGTTTAAGTGTAGTTTTGTCGGCATCTATTTTTTCTTGGACTTCTCTAGCCTCATTCTTCCAACCCTCAATTTGCTGCTGCAACTCGTGTTTTGCTGATGCATCCACTGGTTGAGAAGTCCACACCTTCGCGGGCTTCACTTGCCTCACACGCGTTGAAGATGCACTGGGACCATACTCTCGTCGCCTCATAACTTGATACGTTTGCTTCCTAGTCACCCAGGAGCTGATGGGGCCATTTTCCAATCTACCGAATTCCTCATCGGAGATGTCGCGAAGAGTTATAGGCGTCTGGTGCAACCGGTTCTCACTACAAAGCATGGCAAGCACAGGCTCGGGGCCGGCGAGATAATCCTTTGCCCAGCCATCGAACCCTATTCCATTCTTGAGTTCATCATCTGATATAGGCGGTCGAAGACTGTCTAGAGGAATTGAGCAGGTCCTGATACTGATATCGTGAAGTTTCATGTCGATATTCAGTGCCCTTTGCAATGTCTTGAAATCATTGCGAGTTTGCGTGGTGAAGGTTGTGAAGTCTGTTCTTTGGAATATCGACTCGACGGGGTCAGCATATTTGGGATCTGTCACGGAGCAGGTCACAATTGGTGGACCGAAAACCTCCTTTTCGAATTTGTCCTGGTTCTTAAGCAGCCACTTGTAAGCTTGATAGGAATGTCTCGATGCTGCTTCGAGCTTCGCCTCTTGCCGTCCAGCTTGAGAGTCCAGGCCTTTCAGTTGCTCCTCTGCCCGATTGATACGTGTTGAAAATTCTTTTAGTTTTTCGAAATGTGGCCGCCTTTCCTCTTTGATTTCACTCCCCCGAACCTCGAGCTCTCTCATTTCTCGCCGTTTTTCTCTCTGTTGCAAGGATAAGCAAGTATTCTCTGTTCCCCGCACATTGTGTACTCACGATCTTCTCGTTATACCAATCAACATCGAACTCAATGCCCTCTTCATTCAACTGGCGGGTGAGCCTGTTGATATTTTGCTGGATTTTACCAGCCTCTTGCTTGTAATTGGTACTGCTTTTCTTTTCAGCATCAATCTGAGAGCCGAGATCCTTCATTGAATTCTCATATTGTTCAATCTTCTTCCCAAGTTTCGTGGCTTTGGCATCCGCCTCATCAACGATGCCCTGCTGATGCTTTTCTACTTCATGTAACTGTAGAACATAATTTTGCTTGGCATTAACCGCCCTCAAAGCAGGCTCTAGATCAGTCTTTAGCTGTTCCAGCTCACGCAAGAGTTCATCCTTTTTTTGTTTCATGTTCTTTAATTCCTCGTGGTGCTGTCTGTATCGTGCGATAGGGCGTAGAGTTTCAAGAATCTCGATTTTTCTCTTTATCACCGCTCGTTCGCGCATCCTCTCAACATCCGCTCTTTGCATCTCTTGTCGGTTTTCAAGATTCGTAAGCGAGTCCTTGTCACCTTGGTTATCCATCTGCAACTTCTTCTGCTGTGCCCTCAATTTCTTCAAGTCATCATGCCACTCCACCATTTCTGGGCCCGCAGCAGCTCGTTGCGTAGAGTGCAGCAATTCAATCGGGGTGAGCGCAGCAAATTCGCTCACTTTGTCTTGTGGCAGAAACTGGCATAGATTGTCGATCTGGATGGCGAAAGATTGAGCAAGCTTTAACACAGCGGTGCGTGATACTGGTTTTCTGTTCAGAGTGAACGAACTCTTGTTGCCTTCGCGCTTGATAGTTCGAGATACAACCGGATTTCGACGGAACCGTGCTCCTCCTGCAAGTTCTATTTCGATAATGGCTTCTCGGCACCCATGCTTTACGAATTCACCGGGGTCTTTTGCACGTCCCAAGTGCTATATTATTCAAAATTGTTAGAAAATCTATGCCCCACCAGTCTTGTAGAGTTAAAAAAGAGTCATGCATCTCCCATACCTGTGGGCCCCAGCCTAGACCTAGACATATCGCGCACACCAGAGTACTTTTTCCAGTTCCATTAGGCCCGATCACCATGTTCAATTTCGGACCGGGGAAGAACTCGGCAGAGGTATATGTGACAAAGTCTGTGACCTTGATTCGTACGATAGCACCTGGCTTGTAGCCATTTTTATCGACCCCCTCCGAATGGCCATTCTGGGTGTCGCCAGACTGTGTTTGCGTAATCTGCGTGGAAGGCTCAGGAACTTCGCTATCATCATCGTCCGAGTTTTGACCAGAATTTCCTGCTGTATCCTCATCGTCTTCTGTTTCCACGCCGGCTTCTACTCGAGAGCGTTTTTGAGATCCAGGTGTGGGGTATCTGGACGAGTTGGACGATGATTCCTCGCTATCGTCGTCATCATCCGCCCTTTTTCGACGGGTTGGGACCGCCCGCGAGGAAGGCATAGTTTATAGTGTAAACTGCGCCTTCGTGCAGGGTGCTTGGGGCGGAATAGTGATTTTCTCAACTCGTTGATACAAAAATGGCGATAATCAACCACGCGATTGACGCGACGCGGTTTCCAATACTAAATCCGGATCGGGAAGGCGGTCAGTCTGGCCAATTCCGTTATTCTCTTCCGTGAGGCTTTGCGGAACTCGCATCGGAGGAGATGCAATCGATTTGTCTAGCAATTCAGCGTTGATTTTTCTGTTGTTGGGGAAATCAATTTATTTCAGTTATCATGCCTCGCCCCGTGAATGTTCGACGACTTGTTTTGGCTGGTGCCGTGACTACGATTACTATTGCGGGAACCCTATATGGTGCGGGTGTAAAGACCGGACAAGAGGCTAAGCAGGTACGATTTGCAATTGGACAATAATTTGTATATAGCTGTTTTATTTGTATAATCCCTCTATTAATCTATGTTCGAAATCCAGGTAGCACAGAAATCCCGCGAAGCCACGATTGACGAAAGGATCGAATCTCTCCGGAGCACACGGGAAAACCTATCATCTAAGAAATTGATGGTTGAAAAGCAGATTCGCGATCTAGATGCCAGAGTTGAGGATAAGCAACAAAAGGGGCTGGCTGCTTCGAACACAGAACGACCACATGATGGGTGAAGAAACCAAGAAGATTTGAGGTTGGGATAAAGGTAGAACGCAACTGTTCCCTCGGCAGTTCGATGAGATGCTGACAAAGTCGTAGCTGGAAATCTTGGTTGATTCGATCTGTGCGATAGATTCCACCGTATATGGCCAACCTCTGCTTGTTCCTTTCGACTAGACATTCTGATAAGGCTACGCTGGGGAATCTGTCCGGGCTATTCGCACAACCCATAAGCTGGAACAGCCTCGCTTCGATTAGAATATGCCAGCCAACAGTTTCCAAAGAAAGCTTCAACATATACTCAAGCCACTGCGCATCTTGCCTTGGTTTTGATACACACGTCGTCTCGGGCGTGTTCACCGTCTGCTCCGCCGAAAGCAGAGCAACATCTGACTGATACTTTCATTTTGAAGTCATAAATCCGGTCACTGAAAACACCTGCCGGACTAAAAGAAAACATCTTTCAAGTAAAGGAAAACGGGAAATCTATATGGTATCAAGAAAGCCGGACATCCTCATCGAAGTGGCTGTCCTGAAGCCGAGGTTATAATTTCTAAATCTAAGATGTATAAACAGTCTGTATAGTACCCCAAGAAAACAAGAAAACAAGTTAAAGAAGCGCCTGGTATCTCGATATGTATGTAGTATCCCCATCATGTTTAACCAAAATCATAGGATCTGCCCTTATACCGTCTATATCGTCCAATATTAGGTCGCATTGTAGATAGTTCGTAACACGTTATTCGTCTAGAATGCCTCGCGCAAGGGCAGCGAGACTAGTTTCGTATCTTGCCGGGTTGTGATCGCTCAACATCCCTGAGCCAAATCTCAGCTCCCCGAACATGGCTTCGACATCTCTGATGAATTTCAATTGCACCCTTGTAGCAGGCCGTCCGAGTAGTGGGTAGCCGTCTTCACGCAGACCGGATGTGAAGGCGTCTCGTTTCAAAACACGCATAGTCTCGACGACGAATACCTCGCCTGGTGGCATGAGCTTGGGGGCAAGCAGATCGGCACGAAGTCCCTTGAGTGTTTTCCATGCCCAGGCATCTTCGCCGACCCCGTCACCGGCTTGGACAAGCATTGGCGGCTCATTGACGTAGAATTTATTGACGATGCTGTGCCTTATCCCTTCCCAGACACGGCCTCGCACGTTGGACCTTGCTTCAGAAATGTCGTTTTTGAACGCAAGGGAGACCATGTGCATGTCATGCAGAATGCCTAGAGAAAGACTCGGTACGACGTCTTGGCCGTTCACAACGGTGGTGATCAACCCGCGCGTTGCACGGCGCAAAAATGGCGACATCACCGCAGGAGGGCCGTACGCGTAGACATGGATGGGACGTCCGGGAGGGAGGAAATATTCTGTATGAGTGTCGTGTTCGCTCGATTGCGCCAAAAGCAGACGCCTGGTGACTGATTGATAGGAAGCGGTCACAAATGAAGTTCCAGATGATTCATTGCTGGGTTCTGATATCATGGTTGCGAGGAGAGCTGCAACCCCACCTCCTAACGAATGACCGCACAGAACAACCCCATAGTCTGGATATTCTTCCAGAGCAGCTCTGATGGTGATCATTACCCTACCGCCTCCTCCTTCCAAAAGACGTTTTGCAGACGCATGCATCCCCTTGTGAACCTTCCAACTCTTGCCTTGCCATTCGAGATCATCATAGTCACAAGTCATGTCTGTAAGGATATCTTCAAATCCCCATGTTCCTCTCAGCGTAAGGACAATCGCCTTCGATTCATGGTCTAAGCAGAGGTAATGAACGAGAGGGAATCCAGTCTCCGTTTCTCCAGCAGCATTGGTGCCACCTGCAGGGTCCACAAAGGATGACAGGAGGATCGTCGATGCTGGCAGCCCAGCATGGTTTGAGAAATCACTGTGCTCCTGACTGTGGGTTTCTTGGGAGGGAAGGCTATTGGGAGTTTTGGGGACACCCATCACTTTGAGCGCATTTGATCCATACGATGCCAAAGAAAATCGACAGAAGCGTCGGATGTTCTTCACGAAATGCATCTCGGGAAAAATCCCAGGAACTAAACCATCCCGGTTTAGGGCTTGTATAGTTGCCGCATCTTCATAGGCACTCTTTCTGGCACGATGCGCTAGGATGAGTGATGTTTCCGAGCCTGCTGTTGCCAACGAATAGATGCTAGGAGAAAATGAATCTTTTCTTCTGTGAAACGAAGACGAGCCGGGGCGGCTATCATTGTTGACGGACACGGTCATGTCTGCCTCGGATCTTGTCAAGGATAAAGAGCTGCTGCTACGCACATGATTTCTCGTTGCCGCGGGTGATCCCGGATGTATGTCCCCTGTACGGCGGGAGTAGGCGTCTGTATGTGCCATGTAGGACTCCTGGTTCTTTTCGCGGACTGAAAAATAATCAGTCCCAGTATCGCGAGTGTTGCCATGACGTGCTGCTGAAGAGGCAGTTGATTTCATTCGGGAAGAATCTTGCAATGGAGACCTCGGTAATCCTCTGTTTGCTACAGGGGATGAAAAGAATGAAACCTGACTGCTGGAAGGTGAAACCGTTTTGTTTGTTCTCCCTTCTGAGCCAGGTTTGGAAGGTAGCCTTCGTGGCACAAGACTTTTATCGGCAGTCGATCCTTTAGAAGCCTTGTTAGACTGTCCTTGGGGTGTAATCGATGGCTTTCCAGATGGCTTCACTTTCTGAGTAAACTTGCTAAGAGAGCTTTTTCCAGTTGTAGTCTTAACATTTGTCTCCGATGCGCCCAAAGATGGGTGACTCGAGCTTTGGCTATTTCGTATGCCTGTACGTTGTTCATTAGATCTATTATTTCGTGTCGTCTCTTCATCTCCAGTACCGATCATCCTAAGAGATGTTGGAGCACCGGTTAGATCTTCCACAGTAGATTCTGGAGTACCTCTTTCTTGATGCCTCACATTCGCACTTTGCGACTTGTTGAATTCTGTCCTGAACACAACAGTGTGCTTTGGAAGATGCCGATGATCAGCCAGCTCATCTCGACAATTGCTTCTATCCTGATGAAATTTTTCCTCGATCATCATCGTACCAGGCGGAGCAGCAATCTCTGCAGTATCATCATCGAATACATCGACGGTAATTGTACGTGCCGTAAGTAAATCGGTTCTGATAGATGCATGACAACCCCGGGGAAGTTGTTTCATGATATGCAATCGAATGTCTTCATCCATCTGGTGTTGATCTTCTGATGGAAGAGAGAGACGAGGTCCGTCAATGGCGTCGACCATACTTGGCCGACGTTGCACCGCATTGAAGTAACCTTCCTCATTCCCAGGCGACATAAAGGAGGAACGCTTCGACTCATTTAAATCGGTATGGGGATTATTCGTAAGCTTCAGGGGATGTGTTCTGATAACATCGGCCCTGCTCCCATTGTCTAGAATGACAACATCCCAGATGATCTCATCGCCTCCGTTTTCGTGTATTTCTCTCTCTGTATTCTTTTTGCCCCAGCGCTGTAGCAAGGCGAAACCAACAGTTCCAACCAGAAGATCACCAACACCAATCTTTTCGGCACCGATATCAAGTTCGGGACGTCTGAATTCCCTTCGAATGAGAGTTATGATTGCGGCAATCGCTCTCGAGGACTCTGTAGACCCAAGTATCGCATCCAGAGTGGATAGAAGAGTTTGGGTTAGATTAGAAGCCGAAGAAAGCGTTGTACTTGAGAAATGAAACGTTGCTGCGGCGATGAACGATGCCGAGGTCACGGTTGTGTGTAGCGCTGCTATCTATGTCTGGGGTTAGTACCATGAGATAAATAGCAAAACTCAAGGCCAAAAGCGTACGCTTCTTTCAAGCAAAGATTCTGCCTCTGCTTTACCATGATCTCCACTGCTACGGAAGGCCACATCTCGGCCGGCCCTTGTCAGAATCCCCTCGATCACGGCTCTGCTGAGCTCCAACCCCGTCAGCGTAGTGACTCGCGCTCCGTCAAGAGCAGCGCCACCAAAGAACGATCCCAGGCGAAGAGAAAGCGAAGTAGATTGAGTCAGCAGCGACACAAAGGAAGCCACTGGGCGAGGTAGAAGAGGCGCGCCGGAAGTTGCGGGGACATGGCTTGTGCCATCGTCACGATTCAGATCTTCGTTAGTCTCGGGCTTGACTTCAGTCCGTCTTTTTAATATAGATATAGGCATCCCGGCAATTAGATGAAACCGATGAAATTAGGTTAAATGTAGTCATTAGTTGCAGATTCCAAAGCAATATAATCTGCAAGCCATGGACAAGGGAGTAGTGATCAGATCAGTGATGATAGTGACAAGACTCGGGGTCAAAACGGGGAACGCAATCTGAATCTGGTTAAGGGCAGTTAGTCAGGAGTTGCGTCAGAAGATTGCACTGATTTGTTCCTGACTGACAGAGAGACATGTCGATCACCGAGGACAAGAACAACCACGAGCCAGTGAGCGTGCGCTGACTGACCTTTTCGTGCTTCAATATTGGGGCGCGTCCGTTGTTGAAGGCTGTGGGGATGGGGGTTAGCATGTGATTCACCGACGATCCCCAACAAAGTGGCTACACCCTATCCCGTTTGCCCAGCCTATCTACATTCCACTCACCTGCAAGTCAGGGATTATTGACAATATATTATTTCGGAATGTTCAAACAGTCTTAGATACAGGGCGGAGACGGTGAAGGCGCAGACAGTGTTACAGCCACCCAAAAAGCTGAGAGAGCATGATCACGCGCAAACCCAGGAATGCAAGCCAACGAATTTTACATCATAGCCTTGAGATCTCCTCCATATAGAACCTTCCGCAACTTTTCTCGATTGCAATCAGCGACTGTGGTAATCCCAGATAAGCTCATGCTCTGCCAGAGGTCTGCCAGCAGGCCTCTCAACACGGATTTAGCCCCTAATTTCCCACCAATGGCGAGTCCGTATATCACAGGCCTGCCAACGAGAACTGCTTTTGCCCCGAGGCATAGAGCTTTGATGGCATCGACTCCAGTACGGATTCCGGAGTCAAAGAGGACCGTCATTTTATCACCGACGGCGTCGACAATCTCGGGAAGAACCTCCAACGAGCCAATAGCGCCGTCGACTTGTCGACCTGTATAGTGGAATATGTCAATGCAACTGGTCGGAGATGACGAGGGTGCTACGGTTATCCAATGACATACCTCCATGGTTCGAGACAACTATTCCGTCACAACCAGCCTCAAGTGCAAACTTGGCATCTCCTACATGCTGGATGCCTTTGAGCACAAGCGGACCATCCCAGTGTTTCCGCAAAAAGGCAACCTGATCCCAGGTGTGTGGCTTTCCAGGGAAAGCATCCCCAATCCACGCCCGAGATGCCCCGAGAATATCATCCTCTACCTTTGTACCTGTAGATTTTTCAAACTTGGCACGGAATACTGGGTCACTAAAGCCCACCTGGACCCCGATGCCTTTAAGGAAAGGGATATAGGCATTGTCTAGGTCTGCTGGTCGCCAGGTAAGAGACCAAGTGTCCAATGTCACCACGAGAACCGAGTACCCGTTTTCCTTTGCGCGCTTCAGCAATGATAGAGTTATATCGTTGTCGAATGGCCAGTAGAGTTGAAACCATCTCTTCCCATCCCCATTAGCCGCTGCCACTTCTTCGATGGTGCTTGTGCTGGCTGTGCTGAGAGTATACGGAACACCAACATCCGCACACGCTTCTGCTAACCCGGTTTCTTTGTCTTCGTGGAAGATGCCTTGGACGCCCACTGGTGCCATGATAAGCGGGTTAGGGTATTCCTGGCCGAAGAGGTTTACTGAGACATCTTGGCGATCCGTCTGTTTGATTGGTCAGCAGAAAGTAAAACCAGGATTGATTAAGCGACTGACCGATATGTTCATTCTTGGGATTCTATATAGATGGGCTGGGTTTAGTCATTTGAATACCAGTTTGTAGCAACGGTGTGCAGAGCAACACTTGGGGGATTGGATGAAAAGACATACAGCTTCCATTGACGAAAGGCCAGTCGATTGCTGTCCATAGTAGCCTTTTCTCCAGCTCCTCCAGAGACGTAGTTGAAGGCACGAGCGCCCAATGCCTTGCGTGCATGTTCCTCGAGGAGGCGAGGGTCTGTCGTGACACTGGGCACCTTGCCCAAGAAAGCGCCCTCGCCATAGATTTCCATCTGGTAATCCCCGTAGTTTCCTGGCATCTTGAGTGGCTTTAAGGTATGTTCCCTGGATGATTGATAAGGAAGCTTTCAGTGCCAATAAGTATCAGGATGCAAGCAATAAATAGTACAATGAAGATGAATGTCGGCCGAGTTCAACTGTCCGGATCGACTGTCCAAAAGATGAGATCATCGCCGATCCACGTGTTTGCCGGCCATTGCCTCGGAGCTTGCATGGTGTCACTATTGAGCATCATCAATATTAATATGAACTCTTTAATCCAAATACAATAGAAGATTCATCTATCTCTTCTTTTTATACAAAACGGATTGCTTGTGTTGATTCCATACTCACCGGAGCATCCCCGATAAGCAACTCCACTTACCGCGAACAGGACCGTGAATCGAAATATCCAGATTTTCAACAATCCGATCTGGATAATGTTTCTCAAATCATTAACGCATGATCTCATTATTGGCATATCTGCCATAAGATTATCGAGAATTGGCGGTTATTATTAGCGCATGCAATCATCAAGCAAGGGTGACTGTCTCTGGCCATCTCAACCTCAACAGGGACAGAAGAGGATAAACTTCCACGACCGCTGATCGACACAATCGGTCGGCGTCTTTCAGCTTCAGACCTTCCATTTTGCCCAAAAGGGACCACAACTAATGGCCACCAGGATGCTTGTCTCCATAGTCTAACTGTCTCCCACCATGGGTGAGAGAAAAATCCATCCCGCTTTCCCGCTACAATTAAAAACCACCATTCCGGAATCTTGGCGCTGGGATCCCACAACCATCGCTTTTCTTCTTTCTTTCCATAAGATATCCTTGCATTAGATTCCAGCCAGTTGAGTATATGCAATTATATCAACAGACAGAACCCAATGCAGCAGTTCTTCAATTGAGAAACAACTCTGCGATCCCCGCACCTTAAAACCCCGCCTGGGGCAGACAGAATATGGAGAGTCAGACGGAGCCCAAGGTGGACGTGGAATCGCCCAACCAGGCCCACCACTGGACGCTGCGAGGTGAAGACAGTTCTGGGATGTCAGAACTTGACGAGAAAAGGGAGAAGAATGTAGTGAGGAAAATGGACATGCACATCTTGCCATTCGTGGTCCTGCTTTATCTGTTCAGCTTCCTGGATCGAGGTGCGTTGCCGTCACGGAGTCCCATTTCAACTTCTTCATTTAATTTATATTGGGATATCAATTGACACTGAAAATTACAGTCAATATTGGCAATGCCCGACTATATGGATTGGAAGAAGATTTGGGCCTGGTTGGAAATCAGTACCAGGTCGCCGTGTCTATTTTGTTTGTGACATACTGCGTGCGCTCATCGAAGTCAGCTTTTGAGGAAACCCATTAACCACGTCTTTAGCTGTTTGAAGTTCCATCAAATTTGGTCCTTAAAAAACTCAGGCCGTCGCGTTACATCGCATCGATATCTATCATATGGGGTATTATAGCGACTCTGACGGGGATCACCCAGAATTATGGCGGGTTGCTGGCTTGCCGTGTACTACTTGGTAAGTTGATATTGATATCTGGCGATATCATACGGAGTTTCCTTAACTAACAATACTAGGCGTCGTGGAGGCCGGCTTATTCCCGGGTATGATCACTTATGAAACAATGTTTTATAATAAACGCGAAATTGCACTGCGCACAGGCTATCTTTTCAGCAGTGCCGCTGTCGCTGGTGCTTTTGGTGGTCTATTAGCATACGGTATCGGGTTCATGGATGGGATCTGTGGACTCAAAGGCTGGAGATGGATCATGATCATCGAAGGTATCCCAACAGTCATTATTGGAGTTGCCACCTGGTTCTTTCTGGCAGACGATCCAGCAACCGCATACTATCTCAATGAGGAAGAAAAGGCCTTGGTGGTCAAGCGCCGCCGTGCCGAACTAGGACAAACTGCTTCAGCCCAAAAGTTTCACTGGGCTGATGTCAAAGATGGAGCCTCGGACTGGAGAATTTACGCCTTTTGCATCGCCCAGTTCGGTATCGATACTATGTTATACGGGTACAGCACTTTTCTTCCAACCATCATTGAAGGAATGGGATCATGGTCGGTCGCGGAAGTTCAGGCTCTTACTATCCCTTGCTATGCGGTAGGCGCAATAGCATATCTGATTGTGGCATGGCTCAGTGATAGATACCAACAACGCGCACTGTTCGTCTGCATTTTCTGTGTGATTTCCATCGTCGGATACGGACTCCTGATTGCAGACGTATCGTCAGGAGTACATTATTTTGGTGCCTTGCTCATTGCGTTGGGTCTCTATGTGGCGGTTGGATTGCCACTTGCCTGGCTACCGACGAACCTACCTCGATACGGGAAACGCACGTTTGCCACAGGCTTGCAGCTCACCTTCGGCAACGTCAGTGGGGTCATGTCGCCGTTTCTGTACAAGACATCTGAAAAACCACGCTATGTCCGAGGCAATGCGGTGACACTGTCGCTTGTAGGGTTTGCGGGTGTAGTCTATGGTCTGATGTGGCTTTACTACCGCCAGGCGAACAAGCGCAGAGCCAGTGGCCTGGAGGATGATAAAATTGCCGGAAAGAGCGAAGAAGAGATCCAAGAGATGGGAGATCACAATCCTCGATTCCAGTTTTGTACATGAGATGTCATATAGACTTGAGCTCTTGATGCGTTTATGTCTGTTTTTTGGCCTTGTAATATTATGCATCCCGACACTCGATAGAGAACACTTTATAGCATAAACTAGAGATATCGATAAAATAATATAAAATATCAACATAGAGACAGACTTCCGATGCCATTTGACAATTCCGTATGTCTTGGCGATGATCTTCTCTCAACGACATGCAGCTTCATCCGAGCTTCCCCTCCACATTCCTCCATCTCCTCGATATTCAAGCCATGCTTTATTGCCTCAACTTCTGGACACTCATTATATCCTTTGTAGCTGCCTTCACTGGTATATTTTGCTACTATAACCTCCAAATACCCGTTTCATTCCCTCTAGTCGAAGTCTCTACTCCCCACAAAGACGTCTCTCCCCACCATGCAAGCTGGAACACGTGGTTCCACCCTTTCCGGTCACACGCGGGGAGCAGTGACACAGATCAGAAGAAGGAATGGGATCTTCTTTACCATCTAGGTGGAATCGGACCCTGGGTCGAGAAGGTGGATGGAGAGGGGATTTCGCCCCCGGAAGGATGTTCAATTGACCAGGTGCATCTGGTGAGCTTTTTCGCATTTCTTCAGCTTAATTCTCTTCAATTGATGCTAACCACCACAGTTATCGCGACATGCCGAGCGATATCCCACCAAATCAGCTGCAGACCGTATGTCATGACAAATTATTTACTGCTTCTTTGATTCTAATGCGGATACATACAAGGCCATCTCTCTCTTCTCAAACGATTGAAAGAGGCCAATGTAGCTTTAAACGGCTCACTAGCCTTTATCAACGACTGGACCTATTTTTCAAAGAAGCTTGCGCACTTGACCACAGAAGGCCCCTACGCAGGCATACTCCAAGCTTTCACAACCGGCGTTCGCTTTCGAACCCGTTACGGACATCTCTTACCAAACAACACCAAGACACGATTTTGGGCAAGTGATTCTATGCGTGTTACCCAAACGGCCAAATATTTTGCCTCGGGGTTATTTGGCCTGGACTGGGAAAGCAATGGACTTGCCGAACTGCAAGTCATTCCGGAGACTTTTGAACGAGGCACGGATACGCTTACTCCAGGTGATTCGTGTCCTAGATATCTGGCAGATACAGAATTTGGGCATCCCAGTGGTGTAAGTGCCCTGATCCTATTCCAAGAAACCTACATGCCAGCTCTCGCGAAGCGACTCGAAGAACATAACGCGGAAGTCGGACCATTCACAAATATGGAAGTCTATGGCATGCAGGAAATGTGTGGATTCGAGACAATTGCCCGGGGAGCCAGTCCTTGGTGCGATGTGTTTCGACGTGAGGATTGGGAGAATTTCGACTATGCTCGTGATGTCCTCAAATATTATAAAGCAGGCCCAGGAAACCCATATGCCGGTGCAATGGGTTGGCTCTGGTTGAATGCCACAACGGCTCTTTTACGTTCAGGGCCTGAAGCTGGTACTATTTTTCTCAGCTTGTGAGTGGCCTCCTACCTTCAGTGCTTCCTGCACTGGCTAACACTTTTTCTTGTATTAGCGCCCATGATGGCGATATAGCACCTTTCCTCGCTGCCTTGGATATTTTCAAAGATCCAAAATACGATCCAAAGCTTCCAACAACGCACATTGCAAAAGATCGCATTTGGCGCACTTCATCCGTACTGCCAATGGGTGGTCGCGTCACCTTGGAGCGGATGTCTTGCTCATCGTCGTCAAATTCAGAGACAAATGACCGAAAAACATTCGTTCGTATTAGCATGAATGATCGAGTCATGCCATTGCCACACTGTCAAGGGGGTCCTGGGTCCTCTTGCTCATTGGAACAGTTCGTCAACCATGTACAACGACGAAGAGTAGAGGTTGGAGACTTCAAAGAGGTGTGTGGCTGGGGAGGCGATGCTGGAGGAATATCATTTTTGCATCAAGATTAAGTTTATATATGTATTGAAAGAATATGAAAAGTGGGCAAATATGTACATAGACATGAAGCAAAATATAAAATTGAAGAATGCATCCTAGCGGTGAAGAATGTACAGATTTGTTGAACCCAAGTAGAACGACACGTTTATCATGTTGTCCTTGGATACGAGGACATTTTATTAAGACTATAATTTAGCAATTCTTCTTTAATATTATCGCAATCTTTCTGGAATCGACTTTTGCATGTCTCTGCCATGCTGTAGATCACGTGACCGTATCCCGGCTAACGCACTGTTTATTGCGAAGATCAAAAGTTCCATTGAGATCAAAAGTTGCCATCCGATCTGCTGCTCCTTCATCAGCCCAACAAGGGTTATTAAGGCACTTTGACTGTCTTCTATTTGTTTTTGTGTCTTTGCTAGACTCTCTCTATACCCTATTTTTAATTTTTCTTCCTAATAGAGGACTCTTCTTTAAACTTCGCAGACCGACCTCCCTTTACCATGGAATACCACTTTGTTCCTCCAGAGGAGCGCGCAAAGGATGACAAGGGCAACCTTTTGCCTTGGGGATATGTTTACAAAGAGTGAGTCGCCTATCCCTTCTTTTTTACTTTCCTTTACAATACTCTTGTTTATCGCAAGCACTAGCTAACATGGACTTCGCTTCTGACAGCGAATCCCTTAACCCGCGACGACCACCTGAAGAGTCCGGACCGTTTGGAAAGAGAAGGAACGCTCGATACGAGACTGCTCGATCGCGCACACGTACTGGAACACCGGCGAAGAGAGAAAACCCCAACGTTGCCGAGTTCGGGCGACTTTTTGCACAACAGCAGGAGGAAGAAAAAGCTCATCACACTTTGCCCAAGTCCTCTTCCTCGTCCAGCCTTGATGGCGGGCGGAAACAAACAGAAAAGGTCGCGACGGAATGTATACTCTATGGATACAGAAGTAAGGATTCGGAGTGGAAGGTGATTGATAAATATGAGCGGATTTCGCGAGGCTTCATCTGTGAGGACTATCCTCGCAGTGACCCAAACGCTCCTACTGGATTTGGTCAAATGTTGAGTGGTGGCGATGTGGTGATTCGGACCAACTTGTCTGCGGATGCCAACCGGAAGTCGAAGCGATATGCTGGAGGTTTCCACTGGATCAAGGTTACCTACGACTCGGCCAACGCAGCGGACCGCGCGTGTTTTTACTCTCCCCAGGAGATCGATGGGCACATGGTGTTTTGTGAGCTGTATCATGACCAAGGACCCGCCGAGGACATCCCGATTCCTAAAGATTCGTCTGCGGCCAGCCAGTTCAAATCGAAAACGTCGCGCACTATGACCACTTCCCACTCCACCAATTTTCTCCAGGCGGCGAAGGAAAAACCGCGCGGTGCTACCATGCCACGATCATTTGGTATGAACAACCTTTCTAGCATTTCTGATAGCTACGAGGCCGAGTCCCAAGATTCTACTATAACAGCTAGCTCCGCAACAGCGACAGCGCCAACAGCAGCAACAGGATCAGCAACCGGCGTAGAACAGCCACCCGCACTCCTTCAACGAAATGTCCCTCAAGAGCCAAAGCCAGAGTCTGAATTTATGACGCACATTCCGAATGTCCGCCGAACAAAACTTCGACCTTTGGCTGAAGCCCTTCCACCACAGCCTACTGTGACAGAGCGTGTCCTTCGTTCGATCCCGATTCTCAGCTGGTTCACTGGTGACATTGTGGGAGACGGTCCTCAGCTAAAAGAGGATGGAAGCTTTGACTACGAAAAGTCCAATGTTTACTGGCGATTCTGGTACACGGTCGATACGATTATCGGAACGGACATTTGTGGACTTAAAGAGGAGTCGTGACGTCCTTAACACTATTCACTGCATCTACTATAACCTTTATTCAGTCATTCATCTCACTACAAATGCGGGGTCTAAATCTCGATAGACCGGTGTGAACAAGACTGCTCCTTAGGCCGGGACCTGGATAGCCTTTCTGAGAGCAAAAGTCCAGCAGAAAGTCCTGCTTCCTTACCATTTGGACGCCAACCCATTCCCACTGTCGAATGGTTGGATCGAACCGAAGTAGCAAAAAACATTGGGTTTTTCTTGAAATCAACAAATACCCTGATCATGTACGATAGTACTTTTATGCCAACATTTATTGCAATTCTAGCGGTCTTCTATGACATTATTGGTCGCATTTTTTTTACTTCCTGCTTTTCGCATTCTATGTTTCCCACATGGGTATAATAGGTTCGTTACTAGGGTTTGGAGTTGGGGATTTATGTTCGTTTATTGCATTGCATCCATGATGTTGTCTCTCATAGAATATCGAAACACAGGAGATAGTGCTTTCCTCTTAACGATACCTCATGATGTGTAGAAGCACGTACTCGAGATAATTCAGTGTCCAGCAGTACACGAACATGGACCTCCCTTCCCTCCCCAATTCGTGCATCAAAGCCAAGAATCAAGAAGTAATAGATCATGAAACATTACGTAGTTTCTCATTCATATCTCGAGGTAATCATTAATTCCTTATTCCCAATGTCTCCGCAACTTTTTTTTTTTTTTTTTTTGGGCCATCAATCTCCCTGAAGATATCTGTCCTCCATTCTTTTCGGTTTCCTGTGTTGATACCAAGCTGTCTGCTTTCTCCTCTTTCCTTTCCTTTATCCTTCCCCTCTGCGTCCCCAATTACTTATCCAGCGTTCTCCTCTCCCATTAAAACAACAAAAAAAGAGACGTCAAGAAGTGGGTGTCAAATGGCTTTTCCGCAGCGCCAAAAAAAAACAAATAGAGGGGTAGGTAAGGTGAGCTTGCAAGATAATAAAAAAAAGAAACTGCTAGCATCACAGAAGTGAAGAAGAAAAGAAAGAAAAGAAGAAATTGAGAAGAAATAAAAGAATTTGAGGCTTCGTTTTTAGTTCTTTAAATCAATGATTTACTCGACATTCTTCTCGAAGTTCTCGCCCTCGACAAGTTCGGGGATATCGTCCTCCTCATCATCCTTCTTCTCACCACCGGCCTGCTTCTGCATGTTCTGGTAGCTCTCGGCGAGCTTGCGCAGGGAAGCGAGGCTGTCGGGGCCCAACTGGTTGAGGATACCGGGGACGAGCTCGGTGAGTTCCTTCTCCTCACCGTGACCGTAGAGGGCGAAGGTGTTGGAGGGGACGGAGGCGTGGACTGTATGACATTGCGAAGGAAAAAACTCGTTAGTCGTTTTTGTTTCGATTTTGTCTTTTTTCTTCGGTATGTATGTATTAAAGGGTTCAAGACTCACCCTTGGGAGCACCGAAGTGGATGACGTTTCCGTCCTCCTTGAACATGTTGACCTCCTCAATGGCCTGGATGGGCTGGACGTTCATCTTCTTCAGGGTGGCCTGGAGCTTCTTGTCGTCGGCACCGGAGTTCTTGTGGACCTTCTTGACCTTGCGGCGGGGAGTACCCTTGCCTCTGTATTGGAAGGGTTCATTAGTTTCGTGTAAGAAAGTTGATTTGGACGGAGCGAATAAATAAATTCGATTCAAAGCTTCGTGTTTTGCTTTCACGGCCGTTGAATGTCGTCAGGGAAATTTAAAGGAATATGTATACGTACCCTATTCAAATAAGATATACATGTTAGCTATCAATTCCATAGAAGCAATACTTTAAAGATCAAGACACTCGAAAGTGTGCAATGTGCGCCAGCTTAAATCTCCGACAAATTGGTCATCTTTCGATGCCATCATTTTGTCTCCAAAGATACAGCACGAAGAGCTCAAGCAAGATAAAAAAAAAACCCAATATAAGATAATTCACATACCAATCCGCACGCTCGCCTGCATTCTAGCCAACTTTGCCTGATCCATTGTGACGGTGTTGTGGTGTGATGAACCTAAAGCCTGGTGCGATGGACGTCAATAATCAAGATCTGTGGAACTCTCGGTAAGGCGAAGAGAAGTGTGTGGGAGAAAAAAAGAAGAGCGGGGGAAGACGGCGTGGTGCACAAGACGGTTTTCGGAGGGGGGCAAGGAAAAAAACAGGGTCTATACTGACAGTTCAAAGGTCGATCCGGTGGTCGAGGGGAGAGAGAGGTTGGGAGGATGAAGCGATTGCAGTTTAGAGGGGGAGTGAAGTTGCTGATGATGCGCATCTCGGCTCCCGAAAGTGGTTTTGTGTGGGGAGTTGCTGCGAAAACGGGCAGCTCGCTAATTAAAAGCTGGAGGCGTCATATTCTACGAGACAGATAGTTATTCTACGGTCCTTGATGGATTTACGGTGGCTTGAGGATAATTATACAGCATGACTTTTTGATTTGGGAGTCTGGATGGGATGCTGGGTGTTTTTCGTTGGGTTGTGGGTTCTTGGAGAGAGATCGAAAGAGAGGCTCGGCTAAACCCTAACGATCAGTAGGACCGAATATGACAACCATGACGATGGCAGAAAGTATCATGACACTATAAGAGGGAATGAAGAATATAGTTAAGGATGGGAAAATCTATTTGACACGTTAGAAGCCAGAAAGTATTGTGCGATTTGTAATTTCATCCCCCGGACCCAGCTGTATAATGCTCACCATCCAAGAGGGGTATCATATACCGAATCCAGTAATCAGCTAGACTACCTCATGAACAATCTCCAACAATTGAACCACACAGAGCTTGGTCATATTAGTGGTGGCTGATTTTAATACTCTAAAGTAGAGGTGAAAGACAACGAAGTTATTTCAAAGAAAATAAGGCAACTTTTGTACCATTTACTATAATGGTAAACAAGGTAACCCGAACATCAGAAAGCGATTCAAATTGATAAATTTAGCTGGTAACACATCTCTCCCTCTATAATAGTATAGTAGGAATTATGCCTTGACATAAAAATCATGATTTTCGCGTTGCCTTTCTTTCCCACAACCTAAAGTACTTACGCCATGGGTGCTCCTCCTGAAAGCCAAGCAAGTTTTTAATCTTTGCATTGGTAATTGGTGCTTCAAACTCGCCCATTTTCCGGGTTATGGGCGTCTGCGGACACATATCCTTGAGGAACTGTTCAGTAGGGTTCAAGTTCGTGATACTATCATTGGTCGCGTTGAAGACCTGAAACCCTAATCCGGACTTCTGAAGACAGAGAAGACACATTCGACCAAGATCACGCGAGTCCGTGTAAGACCAACCGTGGACTTTCCACTTGTGTGGATCATGGACATAGCTCTCAAAGAGCTCCTCGTTGTACTCATCCGGTTCAATGACCCGGCCCATCCGGAGGACGTAGATGTCTGCGTCGAAGCGGGTGGCAAAGCCCTGCGCAACACGCTCTCCACACATCTTGGCAATGGCATATGTATCCGAGGGATTGGCATCTACTTGCTCGTCGATCGGGAAAGATGGGAAGTCGGCGTCGCCTTGCGAGAACGTTACGCCGTACACGGTGACGCTGCTAGCAATGATGATCTTCCTAATGCCCAGCTTGCAAGCAGCTTCGATCACGTTGTAGGTGGCAATCGTGTTGGCCCGGAAAGTTTCATCGTCAGGTACTATCATATTGCGAGGATACCCCGCAAGGTGAATGACTGCATCGGGGATTGGAGGGACCCCAGCAGGAAAAGGCTCGTGCAGGGAAGCTTGACCACCAATCGCACTGAAAGTCTGACCGGTCTGGGTCAGGTCAGTTCTGACCGTGTAGACCTTTGGATGAGGAAAAGGAGACAAATCCAAGTTCAGAACTATATGCCCGGCCTTGATAAGTTCTCCGATGATATGTTGACCGACTTTGCCAGAGCCTCCTGTCACGACGACTCGCATGGCGAATGCTATAATTTGGTGTTTATGCCTGTATGGGGTAAATCACTGAACTTGGGGTCACAACGTAGAGAAGCGTGTTAATCTGTCAAAAGGTGGCCGGACTTGTCATCCCTCTGATTTTATCCTTCGTGCTTCGGTACTTAAGGCCGCGTTGAAGTGACGTCGTGAGCCGGCAAGGGGCGCCATACATCACAACCATGTAAACATCCTGTCAGAGGCCTCTAAAACCCAAGCAGTAAATAATGTTAATATGTATCATATGAGTAAATGGCATATATAGGTGTATTCAAGATTTATTCTTTTCGGCAATTCGTGCCTCTGTCCATTCCCAGAGCTTTCCCGCCATGTCTGTGTCATTGGTATATGTGGTTGCACCGCGCAGTCCGATTGGGATATAGTAAGCACCGTTGGTCAACAGCTCACTCTTCACCCCAGCTGCCCAGAGCTGAGTCATTGCTCCCGTACGCACAGCTCGGAAGACCAGGCTGGAAATATTGAAACTGTGTTTCATCAAAGGACTTGAGGCCTTCGCATGCTCGTACAAGTTGCTAGCCACCGCGCCCGGGTGAATAGAAACGGACATAATCTCGGGATAACGCCGTGCAAGTTCGGATGCGAAGAGGATGTTAGCTGCTTTCGAGGCTCCGTAGCGAGCCCACGTGCTTGATTCCAGAAGAGCAGAAGTGGATGTCATCACATCAAAAGAAGGGGCAGCCTTGTGACCTAGCGAAGCAACGGTCACTACCCTCACATCTGACGCAGGCATAGTACTTGTGACAGTCTTGCGCAATGTGGGAAGAAGCAGCTTGGTAAGCAGAAAATGGCCGATGTGGTTTGTTCCAAATTGCACCTCAAATCCTTCCTCCGTGGTTGTTGGGGGGTTGCCCATAGTCCCAGCATTGAGCACCAAAATATCCAGCCGATCGCATTCTGAGTTGAACTTCTCTGCAGCCGCCCGAATAGACTTGAATGAAGCTAGGTCGAGAGGAATGTGTCGGATGTCGACCAGGGATGAAAGGCTCTCCTGAACCGAGGCGATGGCATCCTGAGCTTTTGCCGCAGTGCGCGCACCCAGGTAAATGCGGGAGGGATTGTGTCGGGCGAGCTGGAGAACGGTCTCTTTTCCAATGCCGATGTTACCTGTAGATTGAATGGATGTTAGCATCTGTAATGAGGGATGAACAGATGATAGGGGGTAGCTCCCGCGGGGAAGGTGTTTACCTCCAGTGACAAAGACAACCTTGCCGGTAAGGTCACGAATATCACGATCCGGTTCAAACGACGACCCCATAAGACCAAAAGTGAGCTCATTCAATGTTGGCCCAACGCTAGAAAAAAGGTCGATCGGATGACGAAGGCTACCGAAGAAGAAGTTTCCCATGGTGGCCAGATCCTGCGGCGGCATGTTGCAAAACAATTGGCATCTCCCAGTGCTCAATTACTAGAAAATATTCTCGAATTGATGCTTCCCTTCTGTTTGAAATGCAATTGTCGAAAAGCTCATAGGGGATGGTTGATGTTGGAGGTGAAACCTGATCAGATATCTGACTAACTTGCAGTCCGGACCGACCAAGGCAGAAGTGGATTACGACATGGACCGAAAGACTAATCGCCTTTGGACACGGAGTTAGGAGTGGTCAATGCGAGGGGGAATAACATCATGGAAAGTGGCTGGATGATCCAGGTGTTTTGCAGATGCAGGGGGATGTTCTCATCAAGATGTCAAGGTGTTGAGGAATCTGTGTGCCAAGAGCACGCATGCCGGCATTTCTTTGACGGCATTCCCTAGTCTGCTCTCGAACAAGAAACACCAAGACTGTTTGAAGACGATATCACTTTGAGAATACAATAAACAACACTAATATCTGTAATCGACCAAAGCAATAGTTCTAAATAGTATCGTGATGCAAGTGATGCTGCAAGCAAACTGGAAAATAGGACAGTCGATCGATCCACCAATCTACAGACGTCAACCTGCAGGATGAGCATGACTGATCGCTACCCAATCTGCTGCTTCTCAGCTGGATATAAACGTGGGCCCCTT
Source organism: Aspergillus wentii DTO 134E9 (assembly GCF_001890725.1). Taxonomy (NCBI): domain Eukaryota; kingdom Fungi; phylum Ascomycota; class Eurotiomycetes; order Eurotiales; family Aspergillaceae; genus Aspergillus; species Aspergillus wentii. The sequence goes on from NW_024467833.1 coordinate 520,404, forward strand.
CGTTCGCTGTCTATCTTTTGAATACCATCCATACGCCAAAAAGTTCCTGTCTAAGCGACCCGATACCAACCAGCATATTCAAGATGAGATTCCTCTGTCTTCATGGCTCTGGCACAAGCGACGAGGTACGTAACACTGAAACACCTCACGATGCAGGCGCATTATTAATGAAACCAACTCTTGCGCAATAGATATTCGAAATACAATCAGGTAATTGTGTATGGATACATGCAACGACCCGATCTCTGACCTCTAAATAGGCGGATTAAGACAACAGCTGGAAGAAAATGGACACGACTTCATATTCATGAATGGGAGATTGGAGGCCAAACCTGAGCCAGGTATCACCATCTACGGATTCTGTCCTACGATGATTCATCATCCTAACGCGCCTTTAGAACTCGAAGGAATCTGCGACGGCCCATTCTATAACCATTTCCCCCGAGATGTAGCACCAAGCGAAAATCTCGCCAAAGCATTCGAACACACCCTCAACTTTATGCAACGGGAGGGCCCTTTTGATGCTGTTATGGGGTTCTCACAGGGTGGCTCGCTCGCAGCTTCGATGATTATCGACCATGCTAAAACCCACGATAAGCCCCTCTTTAAGCTTGCCGTCTTTATCTGCTCGGCTATCCCTTTCGAGAGAACAGGAACGCATCCTATCCTCCCCACTGACGACGGATACCCTATCATCATTCCCACGGCGAATATCGTGGGTAACCAGGATTATGTCTATCCTCAAAGTATGCACGTGTATGGGCTTTGCGACCCGTCCAAGAGTGCGTTTTACGACCATGGCTCGAAGCACGGCATCCCCTTTGATCAGAAGAATACCACTGCCATGACAGAGGTTGTGGAAAAGACGATTGAAAGGGCTCTCCGTGGCTGAGGAAATCCGTGAATTTATGTGGATCTTATAGGCTATATCTAGAGCATTTGCAAATTGTACATGTCCAAGCTCAATCCACGTTGGAGATAAACTGGAGAAACACTCAATGCTTCTCTGCAGAGTCTCGCTTATTCCCAGAACTGGCTTTTGACAGGTAAAGTGCAACCAACAGTAAAACTATACCAAAAAGCATGCTGTATATCATTTGTGTTCCCATAGTCCCTGATGACTGGGCATTACTGCGATTCCCAAGTTATAATTCGCTCTCAGGAGGAATGGCCTTGTTGAGGAACCGCGCCAGGTCGTCGATTTCCGTTGGATCGGCAGAGTGACCGAGATCACTGTAGAAATCATTATGAGTAAAATAAAGATTGGGAAATCAGTAGAAAAAAACTCACTCATAAGAACGGAACTCAACATCCTCTGCACCCAATTTTTTGATCTCCTTTGCCGACAAATCACCGAATTCGTACTTCACAACCTCATCATCCAGGCCGTGAGCAAGGAAGAAAGGAGTGTTCTTGTTAGGGAAGTCTTCGGGGATATAGTTCTTGATCCGGTCACTGAGAAGCAAGTAGCAGGAAAGACCAAAGACACCACCGAGCTTCTCCTTGCCCGTGAGGCCAGCGAAAACAGACATAGCACCACCCTGAGAAAATCCACCAAGGATAATTCTCGAGGGCTTAATGCCCTGGTCAATCTGTTCCTTGATCAAGCCGTTGAAGTATTCCCGGGAGCGGAGGATACCCGGTTCATCCTGGTTGCGAAGCATCTCTTCGAAAGTCAACTGGATAACGCATGAAGTAGGTTAGAAGTGGGACTTTTACAGTAAATATTGAGATAAAAGGCCAGATCACTCACGTCGCTGCCAAGTTTGGCAAGGTCATACCATCCAGGCATGCTCATTCCAAAGTTCTGTAACTCATCACTATATGTCCACCATCCGTCAAATATTTCAAAGTATCATACCACTGTAATTGGAATCATAGGCGCATTAGGGAAGATGAACTGGACTTCATCGAACAGGCCGCGACGGCGCCAGTTCTGAGCAAGAGCCATCCTGTTAATCAACTGTATTAGGATATCCAAATTTCTTTCATTTTAGCACCATAATGGCTCAGAAAACGTACCATCCAGCACCACTATTTAAAGAAACAAATCATCAGCCACAAGCGTAATCATCCTTCGTCGTAAAACATACCTGTCACCCAATCCATGGGCCATAATCACCGTAGCGGTGTGTTTCCGCAGAGCGGGAACGATGAAGGGAGCGCGGGGAGGCATATTTGCGGTTAGAGGTTCGTCCAGACACCTGTAACAAGTATGATGGAATGAATATAAAAAGCAAGAACCAAGATGGAGAAAGAGTTAAAGATCAATGTCGTGTTGATTCGAGGCAGACCGCCTAATATTTCCCCGCAATTCTGCCGCCCGACGTTGACTGTTTACTCACCGCCTGGCAAGGGGCAACGGCGATGCTCCTTTTTCTTCTCTACAACATGCATGATGCATCGAGATCAAATCTCATATCCTTTCAATATGACTGCGATGATTTGATGTTCCTCATTTGTGAATTTGATTTGCTCTATAATATCATTTGTAGACTGACCAGAGCTCGAGCAATGCGAAAGCATCAATTAAGATGCGGAAAATCGCAGGAATTGTACTTATGCAGAACATGGCAGGATCTTTCAGGTTTATCACCAGCTTCTGGCAAATCAAAGAAATTGAATCTGTCAGTCTGTCAGTCTGTCAGGCTAGCTGTGCTAACAGTCCTTGATCATGGTGAACCAGCAAAAGCTGTCTGCTGCCAATATGGAACTGCGTGCCCGGAAATATCTTCCTGGCCATCAGATAACAATACACACGAAGATATGCGAAAGCTCTTCACCATAATTATGTCACACTGAGCTCTAAATAACTGAAGCTTCCAATCTACAATTTATACCAAATGCAGCTACTCTAATACAAAATGTCTGAAGAAATATCATTAAGCGGTCCACCTCAAGATATCCATGAAAAGCAGCTGGCTAGTATCAAAGCATTAGCCCAACCTGAGACGAAATACATCGATGACCCTATCAAAACAGAGTCAAATAAACTCGTCGCAGTCGCATCTCCTACAGACGCGACGGTGGAGGACGCGTTAGCGCGGGTCCAGAAATATACGAGAATCAGCAAAAGGGACAATACGGACAAGATACTAAGTGAAATGCTGAAAGAGCTATCACCGAATGGGCAAAGGAACTTGACCAAGGATATAATGGACCGGAGTGATGGAAGTTTAAGGGACCATGCACAGGAAATCAAGCGCTGCATTTTCACGCCCAGTAAGCATAATATACTTCTTCAAGACGGAATCTAATTCTTGACGAAGTGAAAGCCACACAACCCAATAGTACACCAGCCGAGGAGCCTACAAACGACACGACAAAAGTCACAGGCAGCCAGCTACGGCTTAAGCAACTCTGCCTATTACGGGACGAGAATAAATGCGTTATAACCGGAGTTCACGACATCGGAGCAACCAAAGATATGATGATGGCGAAGGCAAAAAACCAGACAACAGTGACAAAGTGTACTCGTGTAATACCTTCCTCTATATTCCCGCAACGGTCCGATGGCGAGGTAGATTCAGACAAGGTAACAATCTGCAAAGCAGAAACCGACAATCTACTAACTGATACAGTTGCGCGATTATGCAAAAACCTGGGCACTAATCTATCGATACTTCCCAGAATTCAAACTAGCAATCGATGTCCGGCGTCCAGGGATGATAAATAGTCCTCGAAACTCGGTGACGCTCTGGGAGCCTATACAGAGAGCGTTTGTTGATTTTTCTCTGGCCTTGAAGCCTATTGGTGTATGTTTTCTACAGCGCACAAGACTTTATGGTCACTCACTTTTAGCAGGACTGCCGCTACAAAATCATAACTTACAATGGCTCTTCTGCTGTTTTGGATGCACTCCCTACAGACCGTGAGATTGAGCTTCAAACTGATAGCAACGTTGAGTTACCTGACTTGGAGCTACTTGGGTTTCATTATGCCATTGCGAATGTGCTCCATGCAGCTGGACTAAGCGAACAAATTGACCAGGATATTAAGATTGATGAGTCTAGATGCCTTCGACATGACGGTAGCGCAGATACCGGAGGTGTTCTGGCATAGTTTTAGATTATTTTCATTATAATACGGAATAAAAGCTATCTACAGTATCAGACATCATCCACGTTTACAACCGTCTATACAAACAAAACACCCCAAAGAGCCATCACACACAAAGCCCATACAAAACCCTTTTAGTCTCCTCAATAACCGCCCCCATCAACTCCAACTCCACAACACCCTCCTGCCAACAAAATGCCAGCACCAAACACCCATCCCCACCCATAGCAACTGAAACCTCAACACCAGCTCCAGCAACACTAGCACACTGCGAAAAGACCACACGCCCGATTTGCAGTTTCGAAGAATCACCCACCCCCTCCACAGCAAGAACACCAATATTCGACACCTCATAGCTCGCGTCCCGTTGCTGGCCGACTTTTGACAAGAAAAGTTCCTGGTGATAGTCATCAACGTATTTGAGTAGGTTAACAGACGTATCCTTGCCCTTGAGACCGAGTATGGTTTCGATCGTCTGACGGGATCGTCTCGCTTCATCCCAGGGAAAGAGTGAATCAGAACCATCCTTGAACTTCTCACGGGAGAAACTCTCATTCCAATTCTGGACCCAAACACCCATTACATCATCAGTGATGGAATCCGGTAACCAGCGACGAGCGGACATAGCGCCCTGGCAGTGCAATTTTGTGAAAGTGCCTGGTAGATGCGTGAAAAGGGAGTACGCGAGGACGGTTTCCAACGCCGCGGTGATGGTGGTGGTATTCTCCCGACAACGTTCCTTGAATGATGTAGAGATGTGTTTGGGGAGGACGATATGTCGCAGAAAAGACTTTAAGGGTGTACGAATCTCCGATCCCGTCCATAGGCCTGGATCGCGCCAGGAGTAGACCTTTGCTTTGAAGAGGGCCGTGAGGAGGTAAGGGATGGAGAGGGGCATGGAGTGGAGGTCCTCTATATTCGGTAAGAGGGGAGTTTGAGGCGATGGGATACATCGTTTTATTTCTCCAGAGGTCAACGATGAAGCCGTATCATGCAACGCTTGCAAGAACGTCTTATGAAACGCCTTTCCCGACCCCCCATCACTGATAGCATGGTGGAATACAAAGGCCACCGTGAAGCGTTCCGCAGCCTCAGCCTCGGTTAGAACACACAATCTCCAGAACGGAGACGGAGCGGAAAACGGCGTGTTATGCTGAACTTGCAGTAATGCTTCAAGCTCGGAATCTTCCTCATCAGACTCGGGATGTCCATTTTGGCGTGACTGAAAAGAAATCGCCTGATCGAGATCAATCTCAGGAAGACGCACAAAGTACGGCGTTTTGGTATCCTCGTCCACGGGGATGGCGGATAAGATCGGATGTTGGCCGATGAGGACTTCGCATGCTTTGTATACGTAATCCTTTACAGGCAGTGAACATGATTCCGGGAGTGTATATGTCGCTGATACAGCGACGTTGTTGTAGAACTTGAGATGGTGGCGCGAGGTGGAGTATTGTTCCAATCGACCTGATTTTGTGTCAGTTATCTGTGCTACTGGTGATACACCAATGAAGGACTCACCAACGGGTCGTAATCGTTGGAATTTATCCATATTGGTAAAATGGAGATAGTCGATGAAATGAAGTTGGGATGATTCGGTGGAAACGTTTCGTTTACAGGAGCCTCGTGTTGATCACACGTGACTGTAGATGATTATGATCTAGATTGGAGCCATTCATTCATTCATGATCAATTGATATACGATCCACATACGAAATACTATATGAGTAATATATTTGTATACAGCATCCCGAATACACATATCCCAACCCAACAGTATACTCTACATCACAGCAATCCCGCCCAAAAAGATACCCCCAAGAACACCCCAAGAAACCGTCTGCAAAGCAGCAGCAGCGTCTGCACTAGCACTCGTACTCGAGGTAGTCGCATTCGAACTCCCACTCTGCGCCTGGCCCTCAGCAGTCGATTCATTCGCATTCCGATGCGCAGCATCACCGGAAAACGCCGACGCAGTGATGCCCGTGTTATTAGTACAAGACGAGGGCTGTTCGGACTGTGTAGTTGATGAGAATTGGATGTCGGCGCACTGTGATCAGTCAGTTAGACAGTCATGCAATACTAACTAATATGGTTGATTCGAGACATACAGCATATAACCCCCCCACCGGATGAGCGTTGCTCTGCACCTGCACTGTAGCATTCATCCCATCGACCACGTTTGTCCCCAACACACCCTCACCAAAGGGTACATCACCAAGACAAAACGCGCCCAGCCCGAGTACCTGAAAGGTAGGCACAAGTGTGATGTTAAAGTTAGTTCCAGGGTCATTGCCCAAGGATAACAAAACCTCGAGGGCGGTCTCATCGTGGCCGAGTTTCAAGGCGACGGGGAAAGAACCGTTGGAGAGGGAGACTTGGGTGCGGCTGGAGGAAGGGGAGAGATCGCCGCAGGGGAAAGTGGCCATTTTGGACTCGTCTGAGCCTCTGCTTGGGGGGTAGATGAGGTCGAAGTGGGCCGTGACGAGGGGGAGGAGGGAGAGGATATAGAGCTTCATGGCGGTCAATAATTGATATATTGTGATGGATCAGGCTGTGAAGGAGAAGATGGTATTCGAGATTGAAACTACGATATCTATATAACAATTGAGATACTACCTTAGTATCATAGATGTCATTCGATCTAGATCCGAATAGCTTTAGTGGAATAAGGTTAGAAAATATGCTCATTCCTTCTCGGTGGCTGATTTGACTTTGCAGACACCGGGAACAGTCAGCCGCAGTACAGCTGAGGAATACCATTAAAATTATAAGGTATTTAATATCTATCATGCCATTGGAACGCTAGCAACAGACCCAAACTCCAAACAAAATGTATAAAATAAAAATATCATCAATGGTCGTGATCGTACTGGATATACCGGCCCACCACCAGCTCTCCCACAAAAGCACCTGCCAGAACAGAGCAAAAGTATCCCACATTCATCGTCATCACAGCCAGCATGCTATCTCATATTAGCGTCATCCTCAAACAGAGTACATAGAGATATACTCACAGTAAATAAGAAACACCTGTAATACACAAAAATATCCCAGCCCGAGGCACGTCAACGCTAAACCTCCACGGCATGGGCGCGCGCGACGTCCTCCGAATCACCCTCACAGACTCCTCGACTCCCTGCGCCGAGACCAACGAGGCAATTTTCGCGTCAGGGTCTTTCTCAATGCAGCCTGCTTCTGTCGATTTCCCGGCAATGGAAATGTAGCGACGGTTGAGGTGCGCAGCTAGCCAGTGCTGTTCCAGGAGGACTTTGAATGCGACAAGGACTCGGGCAATGATGGCGAGAACGATGAGGAAGATGCAAGTTCCGGCATAGCTGCCGCTGGAGGAGGGAGTCCATGCTTTGGAGAAGAGGGGGGTGTTGTGGTTGTTGTTGAAGATCACCGCGTGTGAGGATGACATGTCCATGGAGGTATCCATATGGTTCATATTCATGGTGATTATTGATTGTAAGATAGGAATCGTATACCTATACAATTATCCTCCACGTAAGATCAATTGAAAAGAAGAGAAGAGAAGAGGAGAAACCAAGACGAGAATGAGCAGAAAAAGAAGGAAAATGACAGCATTCCGAGTGTTAAATAAAGACTGAATCCGGAGAAGACGCTAGAGCGCATCGGGCCAGTCTGGGTGGGGCGATGAGCATGTTTCGTGCATTAGCGTAGATGAGAGTGGGGACATGAGCAGATTATTGCCAATCAGATGCTGCGCATTCTTGTCAACTGGGCTGTTTTCTGAATTAAAGTGGAGCCTGGCTTTACTTTACTTGAAGCAGAATTTAGCATTTTTCATGATTTGAATATTTGATATACAGCTATATCTATCTAGTTGAAAATGGTCTTGAAAGAATGTAGCTTTTGTTATGAAGGTCGGCTGAAATAGTATCAAACAGCCCGTGTACATGAAACAGAGTCCTGGCAATGGTGGTTTCAGCCAACAGCGGCTATTCAGCCATGTTCATTCAAAATACAACCAAAGGTCATCTGATTTCTTTGTGCTATGAGATCAACACTTGGCACACTGTAGATCTTCAAAAGGCAACCATAAAGAACATCGAGTCGGTGTCTCTGCTACTCCTCAGTTTCAAGGTAACACTGCCTGGCACATTTGCATTTCACTCACAGAATCCTGCACTCTGGCCAAGGAATATGCTGCAGTTGTTGTGTGATTGACGGGAAGCCATTGCAAGGAAGAAAGGCATCGTGTAATAAGGGAGATGTAGGGAAGAAAATAGCTCATACATTGATAAACTTGACGCTATCCAATATGCCCGTTCTATACAACAACCCCTGTATTCGAAATCCAGATGATAGCTGTCTATCTAACAAACCAACTTCCACATGCAACCTCTCCCAAAGCAAAATCCTCATCCTTATACTCAGCTATAGTCCTCGTCAACTCAAAAGGAGCATCTCTCAATAACTCCGCTGAATCCTCATTCGCAGTCCAAGAAACGTCCACTTTAAAATGCCTCAGCCAAATCATCCCCCAAAGCGGCTTGAAGAACTCAGCCTCATACACTGACGGCATAAAATCCGAGAGGTGTCCTTCTGGGTTGGAGTGGTTGATATTGACCCAGAGTTGGAGATTCAACAGTCCTCATGATCGCAATCACCTCCCACATCGCTCTCCAATGTTGGAACCAACGCATCACGCAGATCCTGGAAATAGGGAGCGGATTGTGAGAAACTAATCTCCATCGATCGGATCGCACGGAAGCGCTGCGTGGGTAGCACGTTTTGTATTTCTGCTAGGGTGTTGAAGTGTTCAAAGGTGTGTGGTTGGAGGTTGATGGTGTGTTGTGAATAGAGGATGTTGATACCTTCTGAGTAGCTGTTATCATTAGTTCTATTATTATAATATAGCAGTATAGGGATGCATACATTTGTCGATACGTTAGAAGCAATTGAATCCGTTTAATATGCTGCTTTTTACTCTGTAGTTCCAATTGCAGAAACACCATCCATTATCTGAAACAACCATGCGATGGCCTTGTTCTCAGATCGGAACACACACCATGTTCTAGTTTCTCTCCAGGAACTTTCTTGAAGTGTGTCACTTTGCCGCCTAGGATGTACTGGTAGATCTACTGTCGGATTCCCAGTGGTAGCCTTGTAAGGAGGAGACTTGGTTGTGGGAAGGGACGGTGGGTTGTAGAGATAGGGCTCGTCTTCGAGGAGGCTGCATTTTGATCAGTGAATCTGTATATCTTCTATGAAGATGAATAGGATGACGATGGAAATAACACGATGGATACTTGGATTATATCACGTCTGGGGTGTTGCTTAGTGCTTTGACAAGGCTGAGCGCAGGGCAGAAAAGTAGCAGCCTACGAGGCTATCTACAGGGATTATCATGACTATGCATTTAAGCTATTAGTATACATAGTCGAATTCTTATGTGTCCAAGTAATTTTGATGATGCAAGCCCTAGAACATTGCCCTATACCCTAGTGCTATCATGTGCAAGTTCCTGTTTGGGAATCGACATCGACATTGGACCTTCCCAACTCATCTTTGTCTTCAAATTGCTTATGCTTAATAACATTTCACGACCTGGTCCAGCTAAACTTTCATATCGAGATGAAACGGTTAGTATGATCGAACCATGTAACTATTCAGACTGGCTTCAAATCAACCATGGATCCCATAAACCCAAATAGCCGGCCTCAGTTTATGCTCGTCATCAAGACGAACCGAATATATTTCTCTCTTATTCTTTCCAGTCAATCGACAACACCTACAAAAATGTCCATTGAAATGAGTGACATGAGCGGAATGAGCGGAATGAGCGGCATGCCAATGGGCGATGGTGTGCCGGGTCTGTTCTATCTTCAAAAGATATACTGGGCGGTTATAGGAAGTGCCCTCACAGCAGCAACAGTCGTCAATATTCTCAATTACTCCCTGGCTCGTCAGAGGTGAGATCGAATCTTCTAATGTAATCCATGTTTAACACTCGTTTCATCTAGACTACGGGACACTACACTTACTCCGTCCAAACCAAAATCGCTAGTCTTCAGTTCATATGCTACCATCACAGCCATTTTTCGTGAGGCAAGCTATGCGACACTTCCTCCGCTTTCAATTCGTAGCTATACATTCCATTTCGCTCCTCTAGGTCCTGCGGCTATCGTTCTGGCAAATCTGGTCGTGGTGCTGGTCTTCTGCTTCTACAAACTGGACACAACGAATGAGTGGAAATGGGAAGATGTCGGCTATCGTACAGGATTTGTCGCAATTGCTCAGTTACCTCTAATATTTCTACTAGCAGGAAGACAGAATATTATCGGTCTGCTGGTCGGAATGAGCTATGAACGACTCAACTGGTTCCATCGATGGATTTCCCGGACACTCTGGCTGACTGCTACAATACACATGGGCTTTTGGTTTCGGAATTGGGGAAGATATGACTATATCGTCTACGAGCTAAAGAACTATCCTATGGCAACACGGGGCTTTGCAGCGTGGTGTATTCTGACGTTTATCGTCCTGGCATCGACCGCACCTGTGCGGAGATTGGGATACGAGTTCTTCGTTCTACAGCATTTAGTGTCGTTTGTGGGATTTACTGTTGCCGTATGGCTTCATGCCCCGAACGATGTGAAAGTATGGGTGTGGATACCTATAGGACTGCTTGTCTTTGACCGGATGGTTCGTTATACGTGGGCAATTTATGCCAATCTATCCATTTTCCATCGATCGAATACTTCCAAACACTCGATCTGGGCGAATCGCGCATATCTCACGCCCCTACCGGGAAATGTCACCCGTATAACTATCGAGAATCCAGCGGTGCGGTGGAAAGCTGGACAACACGCTTTCCTAGCCTGTCATTCTATAGTGCCGTTACAAAGCCACCCTTTTACAATCTCCTCAATACCGAGTGATGGAAAGATGGAGTTTCTAGCCCGTGCCGAGAAGGGCGGCACAAGACGCTTTTTCCACTACGCCTCCAAACGTGATCAAGTTCTAGGTGCTGATGGCACTAAAGAACACTATACAATACTGATCGACGGTCCATATGGGACTATCAGACCCCTTCAACAGTTTGATAGCATCGTTCTGCTAGCCGGTGGAATGGGATCAACTTTTACAATGCCCTGCCTGCGTGATATCGTTGCGAGATGGAAAGCAGAGTGTCAGGAGTCACCAATTCGTCTCGCAGCCACCAAACAAATTCGATTCGTCTGGGTGATTAAGTCGAGGGCCTATGTTAGTTGGTTTCAGTCTCAGCTACAGTCAGTTTTGGTTGATGTAGCTGAATGCCAACGGGTACAAGCTGATTTGATAAGGGAGATTGACATCAGCATTTATATTACTTGTGATGAGAAATTGGAGTCGACGGCAACACAGTCACATACGCCATGTATACAAAATCAGGGCAAGACTGAAGCAACGACGGATGCTGATGTCAACAATACGAAGCAAATATCCGAGAAGGAGGATGTTTCAATCCACTTGACCTCCTCATCAACAGCTTCGAATAATCCAAGTAACGCAACTGGCTGTCTTCCAAACGGAGGATGCTGCTGTGCAGTCCAAATCGAAGACGAGGATCGGATCACAGAATGCAAATGTAAATGTTCAGGGCCAGCACCAGCACCAGCACCAGCCTCCAGCCCTGAAATCTTAGTCATCCCAGAGAAACACACCACAAACACACCCCAGTTGAACATTCTCTCCGGCAGACCCCATCCAAAGAGCATTATTCGCAAAGTCCTAGAAAAAGCCGAGGGCGAAAGCGCAGTAGTCGTTTGCGGACCACAAGGATTGTCTGATGAAGTACGACGGAGTGTGGTGTATCTTAGCGATGAACGGGCTGTGCATAAGGGGACGGGGGCACAGGGAATATACTTGCATGTTGAGAAGTTTGGATGGTAATTCTATATTCTGATATGAATTCATCATTTCCATTCAATGAGTGAGTTTATATGCTAATATATGCATGATATGTTAACCTTCCCATCATGACTATTCATCAAAATAGGCATCCATTTGACAACAATTCACTGCTCAAATATCTATATAAGCCAGTTCAATCCCTTTAGATTTTTAAACTTGAAAATATTCTCATACCAACCACAACATCAAGAAATAAATCAATTCCACTTTATCCATATCTTCTTTATCCTGTTCATGCACTGGCCCAGTGCTCACTTAGCAAGGCTACACTGTCAATGATTATGATGATCATGTTCTATGCTATGTACTGCCTCTTGATTATTGGTTTATTATACTGAAACAACCCAATTCCCTCTCCCATTTGCTTTAATGTCTTGCAGATACAGAATATCCCAAGATATATATTCCCTTGTATACACTATTGCGTGGGTTTGTCTCGCACATTCTGGATTCTCTACAAGAGCTATCAGCAGATATAATTCGAGGGCCATCGCTGGTGCCATTGTCTTGCATTCGAATGATGTATTTTTCTAATCCACCTACATGGCTTTTCATACCCTCACATTCCCGTTCGCCTCTTTCCGAACTGTCTTCTTCCTTCGAGGCTTTAGCCTTCGTGTTGTCGTCCCTCTCAGAATGGCTGATACCCACAAAACGGTCGAAGAGTTTGACGATGCTGAGCTAGCTCAACTCATCCAAGAGATCGGTCGTGCTTTAGGGCTCCAACATTTCAACGCTGCAGCCTATTGCTTCCTATGGATGAGCGACATAGAAAGGCTGCGCGAGATAAGGTTGAGGGTAAGTGACCTTTTGATTCTTAACATTGGATTCGGTACTAATTACCATCAACAAGTTCTGTCCCTGATCGGAGTTGCATTATGCGTTGGAATTGACTACACCATCGCCTTGTTTGCCAAACCCGGGTCGTCCTTGAATATCACCACATTCTAAGGTAAAAGGTGGTATTCGCTTTTGGGCTTACCAGTCTCAGACAGCCGCTGAGATGATCTTGATCATCGGTGTTTACAGATCTAGCTGTACAGTGGAAACTGCATCACGATCTGTGAGACTCGGGATTCCGTCTCTCATGCTTTTCGGTTTCGAATTATCAATTCTTCGATGCCATGGCATGTTCAAATCGAGTCTGAATCTACAATGGCTGCAAGTTACGTTCACCACCCCCATAGGTCTCCACCAGAAGCCAGTCTGAAGGGCCCTTATTCTGCGATGTTTCCGAAGTCGAACACGCCATGCATACTACACCATGACCATATAGATGTGAGAACAGCACGGATATTCGCACTCCTCTTTCGCCTTGAGCCATCGTCGGATGGCAAATCCATGGATGTTGCTTTCTTCTGGATGCCGCACCCCTATGCTGATTGAAAGTTTGTATCCTCCAATATCGGGAAAAAGTTTGATTCAACACATCAGGATGGAAAGCTATTCAACTGTACAACCGACGAAAAGATAATTTCCGGAACGATTATGACTAAGTCAAAGGTTGTACCTCTTCAGTGTTACGAACTGCTGCAAATAGATTGCAGGCTTCAGTGCGGGAGAACCAGAACAAAGATATTACTGATTACCTTGAGAGATTATTTCCCTTTTTTCCGTTCTTCTTCGATAAGAATGATTCGCGAAATGCCAGCTGCTGTAGCGTACTAAAAGAATCGCCAAGTTTCGATCTAGATGCTGCACATCCAAACCAAAGGCTATTTATGAATTCCTTTGGAATGGATCACCAACAATCGCTAGATGCTGGTCACAGAATGGATATAATGTGTCCAAAACCTCAATCTTCATCGCCTCCGGCAATCAACGCACCCCAAGAGGAAAACAACTGTCGAACATGACGCTGAGAGCCCGAAGACTGAGGCCGTCTTCTATCAAGCAGATAATTTTTCTTTTAAACTGGTTTGGGTTGAACCATTGGATCTTCAATCAAGTTTTGCAATTCCTTCAACTTTTAGAGAACGAAAGTCATGGACAAAGTCAGACCAGGAAGCCAGAAGAATCTGAATCACTCCACCATTTACTACCAGGGTTCCATCGCTGCAGGTGGTATTCGCTATACTTCTCTGGCCTAAATGCCCAGTACAGAAGTCAACGGAGTAAGACGGTCTCATTTACATTACAATGGAATACATTAACACTACGTTCGTCATGATACAAAGCACATCATCTTTCTCCACGTCCAGCTCTATCTCCCTATGAAGGGATAGTGATAGAGATTCTTGGAAGGAGCAAGATTGTCGCGACTACGTTAAGCAATACATTCCAGGACGTCTTGCGATTTCCGGCCTTCAACCCTGGGGTCCTTGTCTCCGATGAGTCGGGTCAGTCAATGGAAGGCGACCCGACCATATGATCGCAATGACCACGGACACACTCAATGCCTCCGACAACTTTCAGAAGGACAGAAAAATGTGGCAGCGGGATTTCCTTTTCCATAGCGAGCATTTCGACAGTGCTCGTATAATGACGTTTGGATAGTCTTCGCATATCCTGGCAGTGACCGTTTCGCTAACCACCGCCACTCCAAGGTTGGGTTTTCTTTCCAAGTGACCTGGACTTTTGCAGGACTGTGGCCATCTCCCGTTGACCCAGAAGGCTTGTCATCCCATCAAAAAACCCTGGGATACCTGGTACCACGACAATATGAAGAAGTAGTGGGTGATACTACTTACCATTATCATGGATAATATACTAACATATGGGTTTAGAATCAGACAATGCCCCAAAAACGAAGAAATTCAGAGATGTACTCCGACCCTCAGGAGTAGACCAAACGACTGCCTATCATGGGATGGAAAACTGATAGCATTGAAAGCACCAATTCTATAAAACATATGTGCAGCAAGAGTGGGAGACATTCTGCGAATGCCTTTGCTGGAAAGATGTTGGTCTGGTGTGACAGGCCAATTGAGCAATCTGGGACTGCAGAACGAACGATTTCTGGCAAAAATCATCTCATCCATAATTTATCTTCCTGACAATATTCTTGAAGTGCAAAAGATAGACTTGTTCTCTGATGTAGCCAACATCAAGAAAAGATCGACGATAGCTACCATAGCTCCTGCATTTCGGATGAAGGGATCAATCTCCATCACATTAACAACATATTCATATCTGCCTATAAAACCATCGATCCATAATGATATAAATAAGCTACAGCTATAAATAACTTCATAATATCCCCTGAACAACCGATTGTTGATTAATAAACCCGTCTCCTCTGCATGGCCGAAACCAAAGTACCCAAACGAACACATGACGTCACCCCAGCCCCCCTGGTAACTAACAGCCAAACAACGTCAAACCTCAACCTGAGTCACCACCACCTCATCCCATCTACACCAACACTCTGAACAACAAACACACACCTTACCAACTGTTTCAAACCACCAAAATGTTCCGTTTCGTACGTTTTCCTCCCCCATTGCTTCTCAATTTCAATCCAAACTAATAACCTACTTCCAGTCCAAAACCCTCGACCCCATCACCCTCTTCCACAGCCCGACGCTGGCTTCCTCGGCGCGCGTCCTCAACATCCTCAAGCAAGCATCGACCGTCGCATCGGAAACAGCCACAGAAGACCAAGCGAGCGACTACACCTCGCACGCGAAGAAGCAGCGCGGCGAGTTCCAGCTCGAAGTCACCGATGCGTTTCCCACCACTGACCAGTTGAGGAATATTCTCGATTATGTGGGGAATACGGGCGTGGGAGGAAAGGCGGATGCGGTGATTAAGGGGGCGAAGAATGCCGAGGATGCGATTAAGAGGTTTAAGGAGAATGAGGGGCTTTTTGTGAGGCCTGTGGTAGGTTTTTTTTGGGTTTCCTTCGGTGTGGTTTGATTATAGGTGCTAATTGTGGATAGACTGTCGACTGGACGAATGGAAAGGCGGTTGTTGGAGATAATGAGTCGGAGATTCTCAAGATGGTTCGTCAGTTGGAAGAGAACTAAGAACGAGACGAGGCCATTTGGATGTTATACCCTTGGGTGATATCTGATTCTTGCAATCTGAACTAAACATACGGTTCATCTATGTATCATACAACAATAAACATGTCACAACTCCAGACCATGACCGTCCCACTCTAACAGCCAAACTACAAAGACAGAGATGAAGATGAGTTGTAAGAAAGGAAAAGAAAGAACATGCATAACCATTAGAAAATGTACTCGCTCATAAAACTGAAACCGACAAGGCCATGGTCAAATCGAGAGCCAGCTCGTTGCCACAGGAAAATTCAACATGCATTTGTTTTAGAACATCGTTCCAAATGTTCCATCCGTCGCAATCGGCTTCCGGGGTGAACTGCGTCCTGTTCCTTCAACGGCGGGTTTGCGGTGACTGTCACATGTTAGCAGGGATACCCAGACAATTACAGTAAGAACATACCGGAATGTAAATCCAACAAACAATCCCTTGTTCATCTTGTCGTCTCGTTCCGCCATCTCCTCCAACGCTCGCTGTTTGTCGTGGACCTCCTTGTACTTGGCCATATCCGCCTCGTTGCCAAAGTCGTCAAAGTACCCAGCATCCGTCTCCGAATCTAGCTCGGGCACAAATGGTGCACGCTGTCCTCGCAAGTCGGTAAAGTCGACCTCGCTAAAGTAGTCGTGGGCGTGAATCTCGTGGATGTTCTTGAAACGCTGCTCCTTGGACGCCACCAGCTTGGTAATCAGATCCCATGTCCGTCGTGAGAGGAA
This sequence comes from Aspergillus wentii DTO 134E9, assembly GCF_001890725.1. Lineage (NCBI taxonomy): Eukaryota > Fungi > Ascomycota > Eurotiomycetes > Eurotiales > Aspergillaceae > Aspergillus > Aspergillus wentii. Next base: position 537,107 of record NW_024467833.1, read on the forward strand.
GTAGTTCGGATCTTCATAGACCGGCTTGCGGAGCACCTTCTGCCAACGCTTCAGATTTTGCCAGGTTTCATCCACCGTTGCGCCCGCAAAAGGTGGGTATCCGGCCAAAGCCTCGAACAGCATGCATCCCAAACTCCAGTAGTCCACAGTAAAGTCATACTCCTCACCCTTCAACACCTCGGGAGCCATGTAGTCCGGCGATCCGACAATCGACTTGGCGTAGTTGACCTGACGCTCACGCAGCGATCGGTAGCCCTGACGACGCTCTGCCACAGTTCTCTGCTCCATCGGACGACCAAAAGGAACTGGCGTGTTGCCCACTTCTTCCAACTTGACTCGCATCGACTCGATCTTGCCAGGGTTCAGCATACCCGCTGCCAACCCAAAGTCCGTGAGCTTCACGTGTCCTGTGGAATCAATCAAGAAGTTTTCCGGTTTCAGATCCCGATGAATGTAGCCCAACATGTGGAGAGCATCGATACATGAGAACATCTCAGCAATATAGAAGCGAGCATGACGGTTATGTAAGACCCCAGTGTTGTTGAGCAGCGTGCGGAAATCACCACCGGGCACGTACTCCATAGCCAGGTAAATCTGGTCGTCATCCTGGAACGCATAGAGCAGCTTCACCAGCCACTCACTCTTGGCCGCAGTCAAGATATCTCGCTCCGTCAAAATATGCCGAATTTCGTCCAACTTGAACAGCAACTTTTTGCTCATGATCTTCAACGCGCAGACCTCCCGCGTATCTTTCTTTTGTGCCAAGTACACCTGTCCGTAGCCACCCTGTCCAACCTGGGTCAACAACTGGAAGTCGTGGTGGCGTAAGCGAGTACGGCGCTTGCGAAGGTGGGCACGCTCCCGACCAAGGTACTTGACGAGAGCCGGCTCATAGTCATCCATTGGGGTCTCAGGAGGTTCGGGGTATGCAGCTTTGAACTGGGAATGGCGGGTCTGGCGGTTGTGAACGTAGCTGAGCAAATCAAAGTAGTGGTCCAGGAAATCTAATTACCGCAATGGTTAGCAAGTTCCAACAAAACACGAGGCGCGACATACAAAGTTGAGTCACATTCACTAGTCGCTTGACTCTAGGATTTTGCAGCTTTTCCATTTCCTCCGCTGTCAACCCGCGCATATGGACCTGCCTTCTCTGCAGGGTGTCCGCATCTCGGGGCTGGTAGGTCTGGTTGCGAGAGATCGCAGCAGCGGCGGGGTTAGGCCCAAGATCTTTCGCCACACGAGTAGGACTAGCATTCTCTTTATTCGACCTGCGCGTAGGGCTTGCCCCAGGCTGGTGAATAACACTCTCGCTGAAATCCTCAACGCTTCTCTTGGGCGGTGCAAACATGGGGTGGTTGTAGTGGTTGTAGGTATTCTTGGTCGGAGAAGAAGGGGCAAGCTTCATAGCTTTGTCGAAAACGTTGGGCAGATCGAGAGAACCCGGAGGCATGCGATTTTTACTGGGACTTCCATGGGGAGTCTGAACGGGACTGGTGAAGCCATTTTCGCCAGGCGTGGAGGGGCGATCAAAGGGTTCATTGCCCGAACGAGTGTGCAGCAAAGGAGGGGGGTTTGGGAGTCGGAGACCATGGCGTTCCGCCGTTTCGGGCGCGATGTCGACGGTCATCATGGCCTAGGAGAAGAAATGGGTAGTGAAAAAGAGAGCTCACAAAGGAGGCCAGATGAAGATGGATTGGGTTGAAAGGTGGTTGTGGAGGAGCGATTCCTTGATAAGGGCGAGTCACCGCCTGACGGAAAGTGGATTCGCTGGCCACACAAGCACGACGCCGTCAGAGAGGGGGATGTGCGGTGAAGTTGGGAAGCAGGGGGGAGAATGTAAGAAAGAAAACAGGTTCGGCAGTTGAAGAATGGCTTTATGAAGATGAAAGAAAGAAAGGAAAAAAAAAAAAAAAAGAAAAGAAAAGACAAAGGAAGATGTTGCAGTACTTAATCTCGTCAAATCAAACGCAGGGCTGCTCTCTGTTCAGCTCGTGTCTGTCTGAGGCCGCCAAAAAGAGGCCCGAAAAGAGCCACTCAGAGCCCCTCGTGCCAATGTTGCCCGGGCAACTCCCTCTTCCAGGGCGCATCGAGATCGCATCGCGGATCCAGTTCAATTTAAATTAAGGCCTCAGACAGGCGAAATCCGGATGGGATTCAAGGGGGCCCAGTGAGTTTATCGGGCCCAGCATCACAATATCACCGGTCTGATTGGGTTGATCGTGACGCGAGATGGAGTCTGGAGATGCCGTGCTGCAAGTCATTTTCCACTAGTTTCTCCTGGTCGGACAAGGGCGAGATCGGCCATGATGGATGGGTCCAGAGCTCGGAGGATTATGTTTGTTTATATCTACAAAGTCCAGCGGATGTGATGTTTAAATAGAGTCGTACACAGTATACATACTCACTTGAAGTGGATATGACAGCTTCAGCTCTTGAGATGGCAGAATTGTCCCTTGGTTGAGGGGATAATCGAATTGCCCCTTTGGGAATGGCGGCAGGGTTCCATGGAACACACAGTGGACGATCAGCAGTTCATCCAGTTTCTGAGAACATGATATCATATGGGAGCATCTTGGTTAAAACTCGTTTATATTATTTATATTCGTCATGTCTATGTCAATCTATTCAGATCTATTTAAGCAGCACCCAGAGCCCGTTGTCCAGTCTACCATCAATTAGCATCAAAACAACACTCCATCAAGTAAGGAAAACCCACGAAAAATCCTAATCCATACGACTCGGTCGTAAAGGTGATCTTCGACCCCTTGGGGAAATAAAACACATCTCCAGGCTTCGCAGTCACAGTTTGTCCCGTCTCATCAGAAATCTGAAACTCGCCCTCGACAATGATCTTCATCTCGTCGTAGGTGTATTCGTAGACAAGGGGGGTGCCTTCTTCGAGACGGTAGAAGCCACATGAGATGGGTTTTTCGGGGTTTTCTTTTTCACTGTTCTTATCATCAGTATGTGCATCACTCATGTATCTGGTAGGGTGTAGACATACCTGGAGAAAACATCACCCAGAAAGGCATTCTCGTTTGCGATCAAAGGGGGCTTGTATGTCGACTGAGCGGCAGCGTGGTGTTGGAATGGAGTGGCCATTTTGTGCTTTCTGATTCTGACCTGTGGCAAGTATTGAAGTGCAAGATAGGTATGCTCGACTCGGATGGATGTTCAAATCATCCCCTGGGATCATAATCCCATTTATATATCTTCCCCATCGCAATAATCTACTCAGTTGATAGCAACCTCGATCCAAGAATGATCGATCGTGAGAGGATCCGAACCCCCTTGAGACGACAGGATCCGATACCCAGAGTAGGCAGGGCGATGAAACGGATTGATAAGGAGTAGGACAGGATGTTGGAGACGCAAACACGGCGTCATAAGCTATGAGGGGTAAATTGATAAGAGAATGAGAAATGAGGGGTGCACAAGAAGGGTGTCTGATAATGGTGATGGAATATTACAGCAGAGGTTATCCGGATACGCGTATTGACGGTTATCTTAAGGTTTGACCGGGGTGGATACTGTATATATTACCGTATATATGTATTAAATACGGGATAATTTTCCCTGGAAGGGTTAGCATCTCCGCAAAAGCTGTCTGACATTGGTTAGACTGGATGAAGTATATGATGATAGAGCATCATAGATGATGATATGAGGATGATCAAACACTGGTAATACGCATATCAGCTGGTATGTACCAGTAACTCACCTCTTTCCATACTGTATAGCCGTATCCGAGTACCAGATACAGTCATCACCATCACTCCTATCCAAGAACCCTCGCCATCCCAACACTCTCGAACAGGCAACCAGACCCAATAACCTGACCTCTTCGCCTTCCCCCGCCAAATAGTGCATCTGCATCTCCCTCATTTTTCCCCTCTTCATCTCATCATCGACTCATCCAGAAAAGGTAACCACTGTCGATCTCATCATTCTCGTCCAAAGGCCGTCCACACCCTCCAAATGGCATACCTACCACAGACAGTGCAGCAGACTAAAGCAGTCTAAAACGTACGGTACACCTGCCGCCATTCATCGCTCGATTAAGGGGGAAAACCTGTTGCGAAAAATCACACCACGGCGGGAAATGAGATATGATATTCCGAGGGCTACAGCCGTTCTTAAATGCAAGGAATTTCTCGCTCTTCTGTTTCTCCTCCACTTTTCTTTTTCGTGGCTTTTAGTTTCTTCCTTTTTCCCCCTCACTTGATTCTTGATTCTACAACTGTCACGACTATCCAAGCCTAGCAGCAGGACTGATTCACCTCACTACAAATACGAGGCCCATTGATATACCCGGTTGACTTGACCTCATCCAATGCAGATCTCGGTTATTCCTCCACCTATACTCTGTGCTCTCGTTTCTCTTTCTCAACGCGGGGTTCTCGGGCTTACCTGAGTCCACTCAGATACTTCACTATCAAGACAGCTACTCAAACAGGTCCGTTCGCCAGTGTCATCTTCAGGATTCTTCTCTTCATGCTAACTGATTCTCGCAGTTTGCTATCTGTAGTGAATTCAAACTTCTCATTGAAATTCTCATTGAAATCAAATCAACTCAAATATTGGATTCTTCATACAGACATCTTTGAGTCATCAAATCGATTCTGTCGAGCTGATCCTCCCATGCGCCAATACAGATTGCAGTAATTCGGCTCAACTCACAACGCGGTTCTCCAAAAGCACTTCACTTCTCCCTAGCGACAAGACTATTTACATTTCCATCGCGACATCTCACCATCGCACCACTGCGCCACCGCGTCTCAAAACAAAGACACGGATCTGAAATTAAGCCAAGTCCGTCCAGCGTTCCCTGATTAGTGCTTTCATGTCCGTCATCACGGTCTCTCAGAAACGCCCGCTGATTAACAAAGAATTCAGATAGTAATATGAGCATTAAGCCGAATAAGCACCAACAAATCCAAAGATCAACGTCCGCATCGCTATCAAATCAGACCAAAAAGCGGAATAAATTAATATCTCAATCTCATCCTGACGCAACAATGGCTACCGTATCTATCACCAGCGACCTAGAGCCATATCTGGCTTCACTCCGGATGTATTTGGCCAAAAGCAGCCCTTCCCCCGAGGATACACTCGACGATTCCGCCACTGAGTCCTCGCAGCAATCGGAAACCGAAGATACTCGAGACGAACTCCCGAAAGCGAAAAGGAGTAGTAACGATAGCGGCCATTTCAGCACAAGACGCCCCGCGATAGTAAAACATACATTGCGGTCTCGTTAGATACCAACTTGTTCTTCATTTTTTTGCTTTTTGTTTTATCCCAAAAATACTATGTCAAGTTAGTTGCGTTGCACTTGAAATGCGAAGATACCTTCAGAACTGCTTACCTTCCCAACCCCACTCCTCCATGACACTGATCCAGTGCAATCTTCCTCGAATGGTTTTGTCAAACTCAATATTTTCCAATGGAGAGACGGCGGAGCCTCGCCGAGGCCCCCCAAGTGATATTGTGGGCATCGTTCGCGGTTCTGCAACCGATCTCCTCCTCCAAGGCTCTGTAGCACTGTACAAGCCATCGGGACTTCGCACCTCAGGCCCACCTCCATGAGATAGCCTGTTTTTCCCTGGACCCTCCATTGCAAAATATGGTCCGGACCTACCAGTTCCTCGAGATTGTCGTCGTGCTTTTTCGGCTTTGTCTTTATCCTGACGAGACCAAACCTCCTGAACAACATCAATACATCGATCAATAGCACCCAGCATAAGGCGGGATTGGATGGACGTCCATCTTTCTAGAACCCAGGTTCTGTCCTCTTGCTCAGCTTCGCAACCGGCTGCCAACAGCGGAAACATCTGGATAATTGTCGTACGAGAACTAGGTGGAACGGTCGCAAGCAAGATCAAAACTCTTTTTGCCAGTACAGAAGTTGGTTCAGAAGGCATCTCTGGAACTGCTTGGTGGAGATACAGAAGTGTTGCCCAGCGATAGGCGTATGCTATCTGGATGCTGTGCTGTACCTCCGAAGTTGGATCCTCAGGGGGCTCAAACCATCTTGGAGGTTCCCATTGCTCCAAAAGTCCTTTCAGCTCGATGGCTTGAGATACCAGAGAAAGTGAGTTGGACTCACTTTTCCGGACCTGTTGAATTAACAGGGTGACCCGGTTTATGAGTGGGAAAAGGGTAGCTGCGCAACCCATCAAAGGATCAATTTCATGGACTGAATCATTTGAAAGATGAGAGATGGAGAAATCCATTTCCTGGTCACTGCATTCTTCCCGAGACGTCAAACGCGCAATCACGTCCATATACAACCAGGTATTATACAGAAACCGAACCCGCTCTAGATCGGCTCCCTGCATTCCATTTTGGATACCAAACCTCAGTACCTGTGACACCAACGCCTTGGCTCCTCGCAAATGCTGGATACATGTTTGGGTATGCTGGTCCCAGGTATCAGCAAATGCAAGCGCTAGACTGGTAGCCAGAGCAGCGTCTGTCTTCATGTTTTGAATGTCTTGAACCATGAAAGTAATGCTTTTACGCATATGATCCACCCCATGGACTCGCAATTCCGGACTCTCTTTGCTAGAATGGAAGGCAGTCAATGCAAAAATTGCATGGTACAGGGCTGGACTATCTTTTGCCAGTGGCCATATCAATGTCCGCCACGGGTTTTCATTCATGCCGTCTTTCACCGACAGTATTCCGCATGTGAATCGATCATATCGTACTATGAGCATCTCAGGACTGGCGACATCAAAGCTAGGCTCCCGATAAATACTGGCAGTTGCATTCTTACTCCCCTTAGGGGAGGATGTGTTCTTGCCTGAGAATTGGAGTATCCAGGGCTTAACTCCCGGGTTGGTCTGTTGTACCATTTCCTCCACGTCCTCATTGTCTTCTTCTAGCAATGCTGAGAAGCTGAAGCCATCGGAGTTTCGGGGGCTGTGTTGCAATGAAATCTCAAAGGGAGGTTCTTCCGAGTTCATGTCGAGATCACTTGCAGCGGGCAGCAGGTCCGATAACCAAGGAGATTGGTCTGGTGGTGAGAAATGTGTCAGAGACGATGTGGTATTTTGGTCGTCAAAGCAATCCATATTTGGATGGCCTAGAAGCTCTCCCCAGCTGGATGCCAGATCTTTCTGTTTCGCCGGAGAGTCATTTGAGTTTCGTGGAGGTATACCAACAGGCTTTGGTGGAGAGCCCTGAATAGATTGTGATTCATCATATCTCAATGGACTTTGTCTTGCCAAGGTTGACTGGGTCATTGTAGTTGATACTGAATCCTCTGTAGCCGGCGAGGTAGAAAAGTTGGTATCCGGCTTTCTAGATGCAGGGTAAGGCGGCGATGAGGTGACTGTTTGAAATGGTGAGTTAGCCTTCTGAATAGTTATATATCATGATAGCATGTTGATTACCCTTTTTTGTTTTTGTGGTCGCTTTGCTGCCTATGTTGGTCTCTTCGAACGGCCGCCATTTGAAGTCCTTTTTGTATCCTCCACATTGCACATTTCGCTTCTTACACTGAAGACAAGTTGGTTTTGACTCGTCGCATTTAAGTCTCTTCGTTTTGCAGGTGGTGCAGCCTGGTAGGGAGAAATGACGAGAAGGTCAGCGCACTGCGAATTTATACAGCACTTGTGTTTGTGTTTTTTCTCTTTCTTTCATCCCTTGGATGTGATAGGTACAGTTGGTAATATCGTACCATTACGACTTTTTGACTGCTTTGGCTTGTTAGTAGTGGGATTTGTAGCAGGTTGGCCTGCTGTTTTCTTCGCAGGGGAGGGAGGCGATCTCGACGGCATGGCAGGAGGAGGGTCTAGAATAGCAGACGGCGATGGGATCTTGATGTTTTCCATACCCGGGACTGCAATGACAACATGGGCCCACACCGAGTGCAAAGAGATATAAAACAATATTGAACAGGTGGCAGAAAAAAAAAAAAAAAAAAGAAGCAAGTCACACAAATGATGTATAAAGGGCGAAAAAGTACACACAAAAAGGACGGGATGGGAGGCGGGAAGATTATTTCACCACATAAATAATAGATAAGCGTTTCAGCCGTATCTAATGACAGGACAATGACAGGACAAAGCAGGATAGATAGGAGTCAAGGGGGCAAAGATAGATAACCCAATGCCTTACCAGGGTGCCAAACGGTGAGGAGAAACAGACATTAGGATGATAAGAGTCGCACTAGAGGAGCAGATTGCGGGGACGGGTTGGAGTGAGTTGGAGGCGAGGATGGGAAGTGCCGATCAGACCAAGAGCATCCGAGACCAGTTGGGAGGAGGCGTGAGATGGATTGCAGCTGTAGTTGCAGATGCAGATGGGATGGGATGGGATGGGATGTGACGCGACGGTCTCTAGGTAGGTGCGTGCCTTGGTGTTCTATTCCTGGTGGGAGGGGCAGGAAAAAAGGCAGTACCACGGAATGGGTGAAGGTTCGCGATGACCCACGAGAAATGTTAAAGCTAAGATGATGATGATGATGATGATGATGAAAATAAAGACAACGATAGGAGGAGAAACGCCACTCGGAGGGAAACAAAGTCGACGAGGGTTGAAGAAGTCGAGCGGCGGGCTCGCGTGAGGAAATCCCCAACTTCCTATTCGGCCGCCGGTGCGCCCAGTGGTCGCTCAGCGTTTCCCCTCTTGCGTTCCTCCACCGGTGCTGCTTGGCTGGAAGAATCGATCTTTTTTGGTGTTCTTGCATTGGTAGCTTGGTCGGCCTTGATGTGGCCGTCATTACAGGTGTTGTAACACGTATCAACTTGATATCTGGTCCATGTATCATGGAGCCCCATCTCGGGTACGTCTCCTCTTCATCTTGATGTAACCATGCATCCATCCCCGCGACAAATATCTAACTTGCCTTAGGTATCTTGGCTTTCATTTTCTTCCAGAACACTTTCGAATCATGCTTTCATCATTGGACACGGACATTCTCCGGGATCCCCAAGATTGGCGAGGATACGATTCTGGGGATGATCCTGAGAGGGGGTGTATAACTAATCCGCCTAGTCTAGAACTCCACAAGCTGAAATGGTTATATCTCAAACACTAACCATGGCACCGAGAGAGATCCATATGGTTAAGATGGACGGTTAAGATGGCAGCTGTCATCCGTGATTTGTGTGTATCCTCATACGTTTAGCAGATTTGCGGCATCACATCCACCACCCGTCTTGCTCCACTATGGAAGACCAATTCCCAACCTTCCCCTTGCCTTTGCCCACTGTCTCAAATATTTAACACTTTTCACCTAAACTTCTTTCAATCGCATTCTTCTGATCTTCATAACTGACAGAACCTTTGAGCTGGCTGCTCATTTCATAGATTCCAGACAGCTTTAGATAAACCCGTGGGAAAATGTCGAGGCTCACAAACCTGCGAAAAGAAAAGTTCTTCCCGAATTTCGCCAATTTGCCCGCTGAAGACGATATTGACTTGAGATACTACAAATTTGTCAATGATTCCCATCTCAAACCCAAGCAACACTGGTGCCTTCTAACAGAGATCGTGTCGATTTGCATTTCGGCCGGCTGGTTCTCCGATCCCGCGACAGAGCTGGTAAACCTTTGACGATCGCCTTCTACACAGATGGCAATGGGAGGAGGATCTCATCTCAGATGAAGGTTGGATATACGATTGCTATCCTCTATGCTGACCAGCATGCTTTCATAGACGGATCCACAGGGGTTCGCCAAGAGAGCAACAATACCGTCAAGGTGAGAACCCATGGGCTGCTTCAATATCCCAAGGAAGCAGAGCTAAGGAATGTCCAGGTTTTCCCCTCGACTTTAGATAACCTGCTTAAATTGAACCACGAGGTTCATCTTTGGAAAGCGTTTCCCAACAAAGGGGTCTGCCACGCGTGCAATAAGGAAAAGGAGCCTTTGCAGAAATGTGCCAGGTGTGGTATGGTGTCGTATTGTGATCAGGTTAGTGGAAGAGGACATAATGGTTGCTCTGGCTGTGTCTTGAGACTAATTATAATGCAGGAATGCCAGAAGTCTGGCTGGGAGAAGATGAATCACAAGAAGAACTACAAGATTCTTCGAGATAATGACTTCCAAGGAATGCTGAAGGTGAGGTGGGAACCCGTAATTGAAGATCTGAATTTTCCCTTGAACATAGGATAGATGCCGTAGTCCAATCATTGCCTCTGTGGAAGGAGCTTTATCAGCCTCTGAATATCGCGAAGATAGATGGTTTTACTCCATCCCTAGAAACCCCATTGGTCACCATCTGAGAATACAGACATAAATAGACCGTTAAACCACTGAAAGTCGAACCCGTAGATGAGTTGAAGAGGGATGGTGGACAGAGCGGATATCGCGGGGAACAGAGGCCGAGGTTGCGGATCGGCCGAAAAGCGGGGGGCAATCATCCGCCAGCAGCTCCCTGGACAAAACATCCTCTTCCTCCAACATTTTTCCACCTCTCCGTGGCATAATCTATCCTGTCTAGCGATTGATTCCCACATACAATGTTTCGATCAGTTCCCCGTCGAATTCCTCGACGCGTCCCCACGCTCCCTACGACTGCTGCCAGTCCATCACGTCTCGCCCTTCGGACTTTCACATGCGGTTATCCTCGGATGTCTTCGTCACCGCTCCCTCGCGTTGAACCTCCAGTGTCGACAGCATTGCCAGGCGATTCATACCAGCTTTTGTCGTCAGAAGAAAAGGCTGGCGCTGCTGAAGATGCTCTTTACGAACAACAGATTAAAGACGTAGAAGCGTGGTGGAACTCTCCCCGGTTTGAGGGCATCAAGCGCCCCTACACGGCTGCGGATGTCGTCACCAAGCGCGGGTCCTTGCAACAGACATACCCAAGCTCGTTGATGGCACGGAAGCTCTTCAATTTGTTGAACGAGAGGGCCGCGGAGGGAAAACCTGTTCATACCAGTATGTTATTAGTTCTGGATAGTTAGATGGCCAGATCTCGATCTAACAGCTTCCCAAGTGGGTGCCATTGACCCCGTGCAGATGACACAGCAGGCTCCTCACCAAGAGGTTTTGTATATCTCTGGATGGGCTTGTTCGTCGCTTTTGACGAGCACCAACGAAGTCTCCCCAGACTTTGGCGATTACCCGTACAACACCGTCCCGAATCAAGTTCAGAGATTGTTCAAGGCACAAAGTATGCATGACAGGAAGCAGTGGGATGCCAGACGGAAGTTGACTCCAGAGCAACGGAAGTCTACACCGTATGTCGACTATCTGCGACCGATTGTTGCAGACGGTGATACAGGGTACGTTTATCTTTAAAAATCCGTCAAAGCTCTTTATTGACGCCAATTTACCTGCAGACATGGTGGCTTATCAGCCGTTTTGAAGCTGGCCAAGCTTTTTGCGGAGAACGGTGCCGCAGCTGTTCACTTTGAAGATCAGCTCCATGGTGGAAAGAAGTGCGGTCATTTGGCGGGCAAGGTTATTGTGCCCATGGGTGAACACATCAACAGACTGGTTGCAGCTCGTTTCCAATGGGATATGATGGGGGCTGAGAACTTGGTCATTGCCCGTACCGACTCTGAGAGTGGAAAATTGATCAGCAGTGCCATTGATGTGCGCGACCATGAGTTCATTCTGGGAGTGGCGGAAGATGTTGAACCTCTCGCAGAGACCCTCCAAGCAATGGAAAGGGAGGGAGCTGCTCCCTCGGAGATTGATGCTTTCGAGCTGCAATGGGTCAAGGACCACAAGCTGGTAACTTTCGATGAAGGTAATATCGTTATTTCTTTCACCAGGTATAATCGTGCTGATTGCGTTTAGCTGTCGATGCCCACCTCGAGGCTGAGGGAGCATCTCAATCCACCCGAGACGCATACAAGCAAAAGGTTCAGGTAAACCTTGATCTGTCTTTCTCCCGCCGAAGAGCATTAGCAAACGACTACACCAAGTCCCCTGTGGTCTGGTCCTGCGACAGCCCCCGAACCCGGGAAGGTTTCTACCACTACCGCGCCGGCTTCCCAGCAGCAACCAAGCGAGCCAAGGAATTTGCACCTTATGCCGACCTCCTGTGGGTTGAGACTGGTGACCCGAATGTTGAAAAGGCTGGCAAGCTGGCAGGAGAGGTCCGAAGTGCCCACCCTGGCAAGAAGCTGGTCTACAACCTTAGTCCATCATTTAACTGGATGGGCCAAGGATTCGACGAGGCATCTCTCAAGTCCTTTATCTGGGACCTCGCACAGCACGGGTGAGTTAAAACGCTGAACAAAACTGATTCGAAGCTAATGAAGTCAGATTTGTGCTTCAATTGATTTCCCTCGCGGGTCTGCACTCCAACGCCACCGTGACAACAGAGCTCTCGCGTGCCTTCAAGGAAGATGGCATGCTCGCCTACGTGCGCCAGATTCAGGCACGCGAAAAGGAGCTCGGAGTCGACGTTCTCACTCACCAGAAGTGGAGTGGAGCGCCGTACATGGATGGCATCCTTGGGTCGATCCAGAGCGGCAGCAGCAGCAGCAAGAGTATGGGAGAGGGTAACACAGAAAAGGGTGAGCTAGCACTAATTATAGTTTCATTATTTGAAGACGCACTAACTTTCGAACAGGCTTTTAAACGAGCTATAATGCTTGGATGAGGTGTTTATCCATATGGCTGCGATGAACCATTCTAATTGATGTATTACAACCAAACGGACGATGTTATTTATATAAATGCTAGACTTGCATCTCTTCTTATTCAATTCTCTATACAACAAAACATAAAATCACTATGCCATCCCAAGAACAAACCCATCAAACAGCAACAACCCGATATATCCTTCACTCATTGATGATTATGCCCATTCAAAGTCAAAATACAATAATACGCCCCATCTTCAAGCTGACAATGTCTACCCACACCACTCCCAACAGAGCCAGTTTTGCAATTCTCGAGACAATCATGGGCGGTTTCCCATTTTCCGGCTGATTCGACTTGTCAGAGGCAGTATTTACGACTGGGTAAAGTAGGTAAACGTACAACTGAATTCAGTGGGTGCTGAAAAGACGCCAGCTGCGAGGGCAAGGAGGATCTGGGTTAGATGCATTTTGCTAGTCTGTTGTCAGATTTTAGTCACGGAAATTGATATACATGGGAAAGACATACTAGATAGAGTGATAGTTGAGTACTGAAAATGCTTCTGGAGGCTATAATTTCTCAACCCTAGAGGAAATATCGACATCTTTATAGAAAACATCTTGAATATGATGCCATCATACAGAACACAAAGCACAATGACGAAAATAAGTTATCATACAACAGCCAACAGCATGGCAGAACACGTTGCATGGACTTGATACAAGTCACAAAAAAGCGCAGATAGTCATGCATAGCCGCTAAATCCCAGACATCCGGTACATACATCTGCTGTTGCCCTCTCCTCGCCTCCCGATTCGGATTCGGCTGCCAAGATCTCGTATGAAGCACAGTATTCCCAACAGGCACACTCCCCGGTACACCCCCTGACTGTTCGACATGAAGGGGTGGGGTCTGGTCTTTATCATATCGTAGTTATCACGGCATAATTAGATCATGGCGGTTGATGAAACATAATAACTCGACTCTACTGGATACAGCACGAGTGTCGTATTCTCAGTCTCGTTGATAACCACATTACCCATGCAATGCTATCACTCTGCGCAGCCCAAGAGGGTGGTTATTCACAGGTCGAGGTCCATTCTATGGGAATAAGCAAGCCTGACAGATCAAATGAAAGTGTCAGGATGAAAACCATGCAAGCGACTCGCAAGCTCAAACTCCATGCGTTCTCCTGGCTGCGGGCCTTGCAATATATGTCCGATTTGGTCGCTCCCTGGAGGAAAGTCATGTTCGTATACCGGCTCACCAGCTCCTCTCATATTGGCCAGGACAGCTTGTTTAAAGTGCCAGTATAAAGCATGTCAGAGACTTGATGAGGATGGTCGGGTTAGCGGCACGATGCACCTATAACTGTTCCGTCGAGTTCTTCGTCGATTCCTTGGAATGTGTAGATTTTGTATCCTTTCTATTAAATGTCAACTTTATTCCAAATACGCACCAGGAGAAGGGATCGATGTAGAGGACTAACAAACGGGTTAATCGCAAAGAAGTATTGGTCAAAAAGCTGACGAAGATCAGCCTTCATCAAGATACCATTCTGTGGCGAGTTGATTCCTGTCCGGTCAGTCACATAGGCATCGAGATGGCTCGAGGGGAAAACGGCCTCGTGGGCCACGGGAACGATATGTGCTGCCTCAAACCCAAGCCAGATATCTCTGTCCGCCCCTTTTGCAACAGCCCCTGAGATCATACAGCCCCCATCACGGTGTCTCACTAGACTACTGCGATTAGAGATAACCACAGTACTTGGAACGAGAAGATGACTCACGCAGTGAATTATTTATAACTGGTAGAATCCGCGATGGAAAAGGAACGAAAGTAGTATCGCTCTTCTGAGACCTCGACACGGCCTAACGCAGGACAATTGCTCAGTCTTCTGCATCTGTATAAGAGGAATTACACCCTGCATACCATCTTCCTGTGCAGACTTAACGATATAAACCCCCTTCTCGAGCAGGTCAGAACTATCCTCTACCACCTGCCCATCGTCCGAAACAACCATAAACCCATTCGGAGCGTCGAGGCAGATACAGAGCATCGTCAAGAAGTCGTTCTTTGTGTACTGTGGACCAGCATCTACTCCGCCACGGATATCCTCGATATTCGGTGTAAGGACGAAGAATACATTGCGAGACTGATCGCGGGTTGGATGGGACATTATGCAACTGCAGGGCAGATGGGGAGGAGGGGGGAGAAGATTGAGAGCTCGCAGCATGATGTCAGTGAATGCTGGTAGTGGTGATGTAACTTTACTTGGTAGAGCGAAGAGGCATTTTAATATCGACTATCTATGAAGACAGAATATAAAACAACTGAGTGATAATTAATGAATATAGAATACTCTATACGAAGGTTCTATTTCTGTCTGACCGTTAGAATATGACATCTCATACAATATTATCATACTAAGATAGGGGATATGATTTTCCATATACAGAAAACAATAATCAATAGTTCAAAATAGCCTCATAGTTCCTGGTATTTACATTAATTATTACAAAACATGTTTCAGCATCAACAATGGGCATTGTTGTATGTACAGTATTTACATACCCCTATACCAGTATATACCAGTATCAGGAACGGAATATATAAGGCTGGGCGGATCATCGATAACCTAAAAAGCTGCTAAGAATAAACGGATTTAATGACTGGGTGTAACGATACAAAGTAAGATACATGTTTTGTGTGTTTAGTTCGTGGTTTTCAATGTTGCAATTGAGTTCTTACAGCGAACGAACGATACTGTGTATAAACAGGAGTTTGGTTGTGCTAGTAATCTATCCTGTGTATCAACGCCAACTATATATATATTTCCGTCTACAGTGTACTCGATGTCTTGCCATAAAACCAATATAGGTAGTATTTCCACTCTCGAAATGTAAACATACAGGATATCCTCGTTGCTTAACTGAAAAGAAAACGGTCAGGATCACACAAGGACCGAGGTGGCAAATAGAACAATCTCGCACCTCGCAGTGGACAAGGAAAAAGTGATACCTTACAGATGTGACACAAGGAAATTCATAAGAGGGTGCAAAACAAGGCCGCCACAATCTGGCGAGCGCATCAAGCAGGCTCACAATTGGAACAGGGACCAACAAACCAATGGAAAATTCGAATGTCAGAAAAACATGGTAGGTGTTGAAGAAAGAAAAAGGGAACAGGGCAAAAAAAGAAGAAAAAAAAGTTAAAATGACTAAAAAGCGTGTCGCAAGATCGACTTGAAACGAAGAAAAAACCCCATTTTTCCCATCACGAAACGAAGAGTACTCGCTCAAAAAACGGACAAAACAGCTACAGCATCACGGAGGGTTAGTTGACGCGGAATGAATCGAAAATAACTTCTGTTTGGTCAGCGAGCGTCTTTCCAGTTGGGGATATGGTCAACCAACCTTCATGTCCTCGGCGGCAACCGCTGGCAATCCACATCAACGTGTTGACAAACGCATAGCGTTCATCACCAGTTTCCATGGAAAGGTTAACACGGTATTTGTATGTGTTGGGGTTGACCGCGTCCACCGTATTCGGGTCATTAACCTTATCCAACACATCTTTGGCGCCAGTCAACCATCCGTCAGTCTTGACAATCAGGTAGGCTGGCGGCTCATCGACGGTCTGCAGCATGTAGCTCGCCCGAAGATTTGTTGTGGACTCTTTGGTCACAATCTGCGAATCCTGCCCTCCAGGCTACACCCCCCAGTTAGTCTGAAAGACACAAAACTAGAATTAGCACTCACCAAAATAATTCCCTTCCCCCATCGACCAGCCCATTGTCCACCAACAAGAGAAACCCAATCCCTCTGGCCCCACAGGCTCTGACCCACCGCGACTTTCGGGTTTACCTTGATGCTCATACGGAAATCCAATTCGAGAGTCGGGGCCGGGATCTGTAGCGAGCGGGCGACGTCGTTTTCGGGGAAGGTATGGAGGAGGTTATTGGCAGGAATCGAGTCCTTCATGACGCTAAGGTAGGTGGGACACTCGAGCAAGTGCTGGCGCTGTCTGCTGGTGTTTTTGGCGCGAACCTGCTGACAGTAGATGCATTGTACGGACAAACACTGTTCCCCGGTCAAATTACAGCTCCCTGGGAGGCCAAGTGAACCATATCTTACCTTGTCTTCCTCTTTGGCACGGAACTCGACGAAGGCAGCATGGACGTCGTCCAAAGGCGGGGCGGGAAGACTCGAGGTGGACGATTTCGACTTGGGTTTGGGAGTAGGGCGAGACGGCTGCTGGGACGCAGAGGCAGAGGAGGAACCTGGGGGTCCGGTGGGAGGGCCCGGGGTAGGCAAGGGAGCGCTTCGTTGCATGTTCTGTAGCGGGGTCTGCATCGGGGTGGCATGGGGATTGACGCCGTTGGTCATCATGGTTCCGTTTGGCGTAGGAAGAGCACCAGGTCCTGGACCGGCACCGGCACCGGCCGCAGTGGCCGTAGGTCCATTGGGAGTTGCCGGATATCCATTGGTAGGGCCGATGCCATTAGGCGTTGGTTGTGCGGGTTGGGACTGAGGCTGAGGAGCGTTGGGGTGACCGCGAAGACCGGGACATTCAAGGAGATGCTGCTTCTGACGCGAAGTGTTCTTTGCGCGAATCTGCTGACAGTAGATGCACTGGACGGAGAGGCACTGTTTCAAGCAAGGCCCAAACCGAGATGTTATGTCAGTGACGCTGGTGTTGAGCGGCGGGTTGAAATATTACGCGAAATACACAAGTCACGCACCTTATCGTCTTCCTTGGCGCGGAACTCGACGAACGCCGCGTGAACTTCCTGGTCGACGGTCCGACCCATGTTCACGGTGAAAGACTCGAAAAAATCGATGGTGATAGCTGTACGAGAACCTGGGGGAAACAAAGATGAGATAAACGCGAGACTCCCGGATGATGGCGATGGATGGAGGACGAGGGAGGACGAGGCGAGGCAGCAAGACTCGGGAGGTGAAAAGGAAGAGAGGGTTTTGGCTGGGCGGGAAAAGACGAGAACGAGACGAGACGAGACGAGACGGTGGCGGTTAATTACGCGAGGTCACCTTACCCGTCACGTAATTTACCCAACCATCCATCTACTCTATTCTATTCAGCCATACTTATACTGATATTTATATTCATTTTCAGATTAAATAATGTATATTTAAAATCCGCCTAATTATCTACTATTCTTATTGTATAATTATCCCGCTCGGAGTATTGGAAGAACGCGTCAAGTTGCTGCCCTAGGCATCAGCAAAGTCTAAATTTATCGCGCGGCAGAATTACAGCCCACCAGAACTTAGGCAAGAACAGGAACAAGAGCTATTCAGATCAACGATATTATCAAGAACGGCGATGGAATAGATACATTCGTCATTCATCATCCATCAATTACTAACGCGTTGCTCCATTTACCAACTACCCCCATGGATTCATCCCATGTATCATGTACCTTAGGCATGGTATTGACTGTTTTTACCTAACCCTTACAATTCGTGTACGGTTACAGCTTATCGCGCGAGATCTCAGGACAGACACGATGTCTGAAGTATCCGATCGATAAATTCAACCGTTAGAGCAGAATGAATTAATAGATCAAATGCTGTTAAATGTGCCATTTTAACTTTTGAAAAAGCAGATAAATCTGAGTAGCTCGACAACGCGTTATGCAGCAAGTGTTGGTCGTACTTGATTATTGCAGATGCTGTGTAATAATGGCACAGCCACCACCACATCTCGCGTTGTCTGTTCTTCTTCTGCTGGGCGTGACTTAGGTCCAAGGCGCCTTGGGATTCATGCAAGAACCCGGAGTTACATTGATTAATTGTTTCTTCTATGGCTTTTCTGGCTATTGTAGAGCCAGTCTGAAGTATAGATCCATGTTGATGTATTATTACTGCCGTATATCATACCGGGTATGGTTTGTCTGATCATGACCGTTTGGTGGTTTTTACAGCTGGCGATCGATGAAAGAATGTGTGACCGTTGTTTTACAACACGTGATTTACATCTATATTTATTCCATATGAGTACCTACGATCAACTAGCAAATAAAATGATGATTATTCGAAAGTTATCCCAAGACATTTAAATCCAGCGTATCCCACGGCATGGCCATGCTCAGACCCTGTTTGACCGTGTCCTGTCCGTGCTCGCCTTTGGCAGCATCATACCGTCCCATGTGGACATCTTTAACAAACCCCCTCGTCCTATTCGCTAATTCTCTCTTCGATCTGCTGTAGATCAGTCTGTAACTTGAATGATGAATCTCGATCTGCCATGCGGCATGGTTTTTTTCTATTATTTTATCCATGTTTTATTTCATTTCATCTCCCCTTTGACTTTTTTTTGTTTTTTCCGCGCACCGTTGCCCAAAGATTGAAACCCCCACGAGGCCATCGGCTCAGCTGCATCCTGGTGTTTCGGCCAGTTATCAAATAGCTTTTGGTCATCAGATGATCAAGATGCCCAACAGTTGTTTCGGTCTCGTCATTTTTTGTTGGCTGGTTGTGTGGGACAGCTCAGATGCAAATTTCCGAGTGGCTTCACGGCGTCAAGGTGGTATGGATGGAAAGTGGAGGCGCCTCTATATTCACTCGAAGCAAAGATACCTTATCAAACTCATTCCACGTAGAAATTAAAAATCTTCAATCGATTTGCATAAAGATACACACAAATATTAGATAGCTCCTTCCACGGCCTTTGCTTTGCCTTGCCTTGTAGATCAGAACCAATAAAAGATGAAACTTGCCGATGGATCGAATTTAATGAAGAAAAAGAAGAGAAACTGTAAAAAGAAAACCCATTTGAAATCCATCGTAATCCCCGAAAGTCCTTTTTTTAAATCGTGTCTTCGTATCAGGTCGAAAGTACAGCCCAGCTGTCTGTCTGACCTGCGATATTTAGATCATCATGCATAAATGTGAAAATAAAATAAGCGATTATTAACGACATGCATAACAAATCCCGAGAAAGAAAATTAAAGAAGAAGAAAAAAGTACTCTTCACAAGTTCAAGTCCTATCGGTCATCTGTGGTAGGTAGTTGGCTGCCTACATCCCCGACAGGCGTACAAAGATCTCACCATAACGGTATTGAGCTCCATTTTCTTTGCTGCTAAAATCTTCGTAAGGTTCTTGATAAACGTCCAGGAATCCCTTGGTGGCGAGAGTCAGAATGTGCATTAAACCATGCGTAGCCACAGGGCGACTAGTTGTACGAGGTGGAAGTAGGGCTGACAAGGCGATCTTGTCAAGCCTAGAGGAGGTCTGACGACGTGGCGTGGAGGGGCCATTCGATTGCGTGTCGTTTTCTTCTGGAAGAGATTCCATTTGAGTTGTCATGAAATCGAGGAAGTTGAGACTTTCCTGGTTCACGTTGGATTTGAGAAGCTTGTCTTTCATAGCTCTTTGCTTCCTAAGCACTGGTCCGCCAGTCCCGCTTCCAACTTCTGCATTGTGGTCTTGATCAACGTCGGTGTGAAGATATTCGCTTAGGTCCAGGTCCCCAAACATGCCCATGTCATCGTCGTTTCCAGGAATCGAAAGGCTGCTGAGTCCCTCTAGATCGTACGGGAATCCTCGACCAGCGAGAGGACTCGCACTGGTAAGACGACTACGAGAACGGCCGTAGCCTACAGAGTCAGGTAGCCCGCGGGATGAGAGATCACTGACACTCCCAAACCCACGGAATGCCTTTGCAGCAGATGATCCGTGTTGAGAACTTTTGATAGAAGCTGTAATGTTCCACGGCATAAGAGAAGAGTGATCGTCACGGAGGGCTGACGAGGCGTGGCGCCCAATTTCAACATCCTATGGCTGTGTTAGATTTCCAAACAATACGCAGGATGGAAGTAGTGGAAGGAAG
Source organism: Aspergillus wentii DTO 134E9 (assembly GCF_001890725.1). NCBI lineage: Eukaryota > Fungi > Ascomycota > Eurotiomycetes > Eurotiales > Aspergillaceae > Aspergillus > Aspergillus wentii. The sequence continues at coordinate 557,517 of NW_024467833.1, forward strand.
GTAGAGTATACGAACATCCTGCATGACATCGTCATCTTGTAGAAGCCCGCGGCCGACCTGGTCTTCTTCGTCTTCCCTGCGGCGTACTCGTCGGCCCTCAGATTCCGGGTCATTTTCGCCATCAGAAAAGTGACTGCGTTTCTTTCCTTTGTGTGTTTCAGGATGAAGAGTAGCATAAAGTTCTTCTCCAGAGAAAATACTTAAAGGGTGCGGTGCACGGGAAGCCCCCATCCCAACACCCACGGAGCCGATTCCCTGGCCAAAGACCCAAAAGACGGCATTCTTCTTTGCCTGGGTTGGTATCTTGTTTTGTTGCTTCTGCTTGAAGGCAGCAGCCATGTTGCGTACGTATTCATTGTTCAGCTGGGCGAGTTCGGTATTGCGAAGTGCAATTTGGTTGTCAGCGACAATGAACTTGATGTTTCTCCTCTGACGCATGGTGGCTTGATTGTTTTCTGTAGCGTTTTCAACCTCGACGATAGATTCAGAATCAGAAGTAGGGTTCTGTCTAGTGGGCTTTGTGTTGGTAGCAAAATTATCGCCTCCATCTTGGATGACAATTTCAGGGTCTTCGTCAACTAGCATCGGCTGGTGTTGTCAGATTCAAGTGATTGCAGTTCATTCACTGCGCGGAGCATACCTGAAGGTCCCAAGAAAAGTCGTCCTCACTCCCTCTTACTTCACCAGTGAGGGGTGATTCACTCATCGGTCGGCTTGCCCTATTTTCTCTCTCTTGGTGCTTTGCATCGAGTTCAATTATATTACCGTCTTCGTCGAATTCAAAATCAGGCTGAAGAAGCACCCCTTCCTCTTCTCCAAGTCCCAAAGTTGATATCCTGCCGAAATGGCCTATTCTCTGAACGGAGCCACTCATGTCAGTTCCAGAAGCATATCCCCCAAAGTCTTGCATATAACCCCCAGGCGATATGTCTAGTTGCAGACGTGCATTCTGTGAAAGAACTGATTGACTGATATCAGGAGTTCTCACACAGGCAATACTAGACTGCTGGGTCGAGGACGCTTCAGTTGTGATGTTGAATCGTGAAAGGTCGATACCCAGACCAGGTATGTTGATCTCCGGCATGAAGGATGGATCGTAAGGGAGGATAAGCTGCTCAGGTCTGAGGTTCATTTTAGTACAGCTCGATCAGATACTAAAGCACATAGACTACAAATCGGGAAGGTATATTTCGCATGGGAAACATACCTAGCCTTTCCAGCCATCGGATCCAATCCTCCTCCTGGTATGGACCTCAGCATCGCTCTCATCTTGTCATGCATCGCTTGGACATCGGTAAGCGTATAGCCACACTGCTGATTGTATACCCTCGATACGCCGTATCTAGTCATCATCTCGTCAGTGGTATCACTTGTCTCATGTAGCAGGACCTCGTACAGTAAGCTTCCCTGGAGTCTCAGTGCCATTGGGGCTTCAGGCTTCATAATGACATTGCAAGCTCTAGGAACGTCCACATCCAGTATAGCCTTCTTGTTCACCTTCCTGGTGACGGATTTGGAGCCGAGCGTGGCAACCAGCCTGGATGATTGTCAGTTCAACCATCAAGTATTGGGCTTCTATTGGAGTCCCAAGACTTCACATACCATATCGTAGCAACACCATGCTCAGGGGACGTGAGAACTACAGTAGATAAAGCGTCAGAAATCTCATATTGCAGATTGAAACCTCGATGTACCAGCCCGAAGATGAAGCTGGGATGAAAGGCAACTTACTCTCGTGACTGTAGAACATCTTGAATCTCTTCTTCTAGTATCGTGGACGCGTTCCTTTCGTTACTCCAGGCCTTTCCCTACACAATATGCGCTATCGTGAGATGGATTGCAGATTGTCTTTGCAAGTCTGCTCTGTCGTAAAGGTTAGCAGACAAAAGGCATACAGATAGATCTCTGGTTGCACAAGAATGATACTGACATCGGATGAATCAAGCAAGCAAGGTTCTTCAAGTACCCGTAGTTCTATGCCCCTGATAGATCCACGACAGAAGAATAAAGAGATACACCCAGTCTCCCCAGCCGACTTTCCACGCCGTCCAGACTGATGTAATTGGAAGAAAGCCGCAAGTCAATCGAATGGCAATGTACTTGTGATCCTCAGAGACTCGAGATAGAAAGACGATGGACATGAGAGTATAAGGTAGAGAACTGACGCGGTGACGCGTTGGACTAGGCAGAGGTAACGCGAAGACCCAAAGAGGATAGAGTGGACGAGGCACAAAGCCCAAAAGGGAAGAGAGAAAGAGCCTCTATTTGGTATGGGTGAGAGTCTAGATTCTGGAGGGTCAATCATCGCTCGACAGTACCAGGCTAAGTTCAGCAATCTACACATTATCTGGCCGTTGTGCCTCTCTCTGATCATTAAATAGATACCTGCATTACATTCTGAATATTCAAAAGGCATTTATACTACAAATTCGGTGGACTTGCTGATTTGCATTAGATCAGTGGTGGGTCGGGGTGATCAAAGCTCACTGTGGTGATGATGGCGCACCCCATCTCTAGTAGTTTGTACCGGGCATGCTAACGCTTGATTCTGACAGAACATCTCCTGCGCCCTAACCCATCCCAAGATATTCATAAAAATTTTTTGCAATTGAAAGAATGCGAAGACCATGATAAAATCATTTTTCTCGCTGATGAGGCCGCCCTTACTCTCGTCCACCTCTTTCTCTCCCTGTCCGCTCTCGCCATATCTTCCCCATCGAACATCCCGTGCATTCTCTGCTTCCACCTTCAAATTAATGTCGTCACCCATGGAAATGAGCCCTATCCTATATAGGCCTATTGAATACGTGGAGAGAATGGAATATTACGAACCTGGAGGGTATCATCCAGTGAAAATCGGAGATTACTTCCTCAATCGCTATCGGATAGTCCATAAGCTCGGCCATGGCACATATTCAACCATCTGGCTTGCTCAAGACGAGACATCCAACAAAAATGTGGCAGTCAAAGTGTGCAGGGCAAGCTTCAACGCCCTTGAGATTGGTATGCTGGCAAAGCTATCAGCCCCTTCATCAGACAGAGGCAGAGCTATCATTCCTTCCATCTTGGATAGGTTTAACATCCAAGGCCCTAATGGGGATCACGTATGTCTGGTAACCAGCCCGGCAAGGATGAGTGTCTCTGATGCGAAGAAGGAATCATGGATTAGCCTCTTTCAACTTGAGGTAGCACGGGCGATAGCAGCACAGCTTGTGATTGCAGTCCAATATATCCACTCACAGCGGTTCGTCCATGGTGACTTACACCAGGGAAATATTCTATTTCTACCATCTTGTGAATTCACTGCTGAACTACCTACTGAAAAAATATATAAGAAATATGGCGAGCCAGAATTCGAGCCAGTCAATCGCTTAGATGGCCAAAAGCTGCCGACAGGGGTACCAGAACACGGTGTAGTACCTATCTGGCTTGGAGAAGCAAGTGAAAATGTGACTCTTCTAGAATCAAGAATCCTCCTTTCAGATTTTGGCGAAGCATTTTCTCCAGCGCAAGAAAAAAAGTTCGAGTCTCATGCACCTCTCTTAATCCGTCCCCCAGAAGCTCGATTTGAGCCTACAAAGTCTCTTACTTCCTCGTCCGACATCTGGTCACTCGCATGCACGATTTGGGATATCATTGCCCAGAAAACACTATTCGAAGGGATCATGACAGACGAAGACGATATGACTTGTCAGCAGATCGGGCTACTTGGCCCGTTACCGACCGAATGGCAGGAAAAGCATGGAGAATCAATTCACCAATCCAAATACCTAAATCGATCATTAGAAGGCCACTTCGAAAAGACCGTGCAGAAAGCGCGTATAAGGGCGAGGATGCCGAGTCTTGGGTCAGAGGAGCAAAATGCTCTGTTGTCGATGTTTCGCTCGATGCTGTCCTTTAAACCGGAAAATCGACCATCTGCTCAGCAGGTTCTTGAGTCCGAATGGATGGTGAATTGGGCTTTGCCCGAGTATGAAAAGATTCGCAACAGTCAATGCTATATGTGGCGGTGGTTATAAAGAAAAGAAGCAGCTTTTATGTGAACTAAAACTTCGAAAAACCCCGAAACAAGAAGACTATGTAGGGCTCTAAGGATGAATGGAAACAAAAGAACCAAGTTCGTTATGTAAAGGATGCGAGAGGTATAACCAAAAGTTTTACTCGACCACCTACTCATAACAACTGATCAAGGTGCATCCAGCTGGGTATGAAGCATGCGAGAAAGATTTGCAAAAGACAACTTAAGCTTGAAAGACTTGACACCGAACAAAACTTGTTTATTTCAAAAAAAGAGCTCCATGTTTAAAATACTCCACGCACCAGCCCTCTTACTATATCAACATTATATAGGGCAAGTTTACTTAACACAACACATTATTCCAGAGGGATACCCTCGTACTCGCCGTAGCCGAGAGCCAGGTTCATGTTCTCTGTAAAACTCATTAGCATTGTCCATACTGAAGAGGTTGAAGATTGGAATAACATACGGAGACATTGAGTGGCAGCACCCTTGAGGAGGTTGTCAATGGTAGCGCAAACGACAACACGCTTGCCGCTAGAGTGGACGGCAAATCCACCAACCTCAACGCCATGGCGACCAGCGATGTCCTTGACGAGAGGGGCTTCACCAACAATCTTCACGAGCTTCTCACCAGCGTAGCGCTCCTGGTAGATGTTACGGATGTCACGGGAGGTCATCTCCTGCTTGAGAGGAATGCTGATGGTGTGCTGAATGGAGTTAGTTATCATGGATATTGGAAACGTAAACAGTCCTAGATAATGGAGTACATACCGAAATTCCCTGGAACCAGACAGCAACGTGGGGGACGAATGCAACAGGGGTTCCAAGCTGCGAGCTGATCTCCTTCTCGTGGATGTGATCGGTCAAGCTATAGGGGATTAGGTTGTTGGTGAGGAACTCAACGTCGTTCTTGGGGCTGGGCTTAGTGCCGGCTCCAGAGTATCCGGAGACACCGAAGGTGGTGGGCTGTCCACCGAGGAAAGGAACCAGAGGGGCAATTCCAACCTGGGCAGCGGTAGCGTAGCATCCAGGGTTGGAGATACGACTGGCCTTGGCGATGGTGGAGCGGTTGACAAGCTCGGGAAGACCGTAGGTCCACTTGTTGTCGAAACGGTAGTCGGCACTCAGGTCAACGATAACGTTGCCCTCCTTGGAGCCTTGGTCGACGGCGTCGACGAAAGGCTTGCAAACACCGTTGGGGAGGGCCATGACCCAGCAGTCAACGTCTCCGTTCTCAGACATGCGGCGAACGTCGTCGGGGCTCAGGTTCTCGTAGATGATCTCACGCTTCTCATAACCCTGCAATTTCTTGCCAGCCAGCTCGCGAGAAGAAACATGGCGCAAGTCCATGTGAGGGTGGGCGTTGATCAAGCTGATCAGAGCCTGGCCGGTGTAGCCACGAGCTCCAATCAGAGCAACCTTGGAGGGCTTGTTGTTCGACATGTTCTTCTCACCAAGGGGAGGGTTGGGGTTGGTGGTAGCGTAAGTGCGGACGGAGTTGCCGAATGCCATGGGGCGAGCGAATCGAGAAGCCCGCAGAGCATTGCTGGACGAAGAAAAGGCACGCTTCTGCTCAGCGGAGGCACCGCTAGCACCGAAGCCCTTACCCAGGATCTGAGTGGCGGCCTGGGCAGCGCGGTGGAGTCTGGATTCGAGGTTGATGTCACCGAACATCTGGCGGCCGTTCTTGGTGAACTCCTGCACCAATTGCTTAACCTCCTCGCCGCTCTCGATTCCGTACCAGAAGAGAACCTCGCCCTCACGGCTCAAGCTACCGTCGGCCTTGTCGAAGAACCAGGTCAGGTTCTCGTCATCCTCCTTCACAGTCCAGACCAACTTGGGGAAGTCCTTCTTAATGCTAGCGAAGACGTTGTCGGCAACGTTTCTCAACCATCCAGACTTGGTGATGGTGAAGGTAGCCAAGTGGGCCAGGGTGGATTCCCGCTGAGGAGGCAGCACCACGGCCAGGGCTTCCATAGGCTCGTCAAAGAAGACCTTGAAGTCACGCTCGGCGAGTCCTTCGACGTAACGGTCGACGGTAGCGCGAGCATCGAGTCCTTCACGGTCCCGGACAAGGACATCCTTGAACTTCTGGAGGTCCTCGAATTCGGACAAAGAGGTCTTGGTGTGCACCTTGTTGCCTCGGCGGATCAGAGTACCAGCTCCGGAGTCGGTGAACAATTCCTTCTGCAAGTCACCAGGGTGGATGATGGCAACGCTGGAGGTGCGAGGCAGGTCGCTGAGGAGATCCTTCATCTCCTTGATCTTGAGGCGGGTACCGTGGCGAACCCACCATTGGCTCATAAGGTGCTCGTACTCCTCATCCAGGTTGATGACGGAGATCTTCTCACCAGTGTCACCGTTGAACAAACCACCCTTCTCGGCCAAGTAGACGATCTTAAGGGGCTGGAGAGCACGCGCCAATTCACCGGCGGCGACATCAGCGTTGACGTTCAGAACCTGTCCATCGGGGGTCTCGGCCATGGAGGTCAAGATGGGAAGGCAGCCAGCCTCAATGGCAGACTCAATGGGCTTCTTATCAACTCCGTTGATCTTGCCAACCAAGTTGTACCTTTCCTTGTCGAGGTAGTCGGCGGAGAAAACACCAGCAGTAAGAGGGCGAGCCCGAATACCCATGCGCTCCAGCTCCTCGGTCAACTTCATGTTCTCCTCCAAAAACAGCTTTCTGGCGAGAGCCAGAGTCTTTCCATCAGTCACACGGATTCCATCCTCGAACTGGGGCTCGACACCGGCGGCCTCCAACATGCGGTTGAGCTGAGGACCAGCGCCGTGAACGACAATTGGGTAGAGTCCGACATGGTTGAGGAAGGCGAGGGCAGACGAGAGGGTCTGAAGGTGCTCGGTAATGATCGCACCACCAACCTTGATGACGGCGAACTGCTGAGAAGACACCGAGGTGAAGTGAGAGAGGTATTGCTGAACCTCGCGCTTGGACCCGATGTTACTCAGCAACTGGACGACGGTCGACCGGGTGGACGAGAGCTGGGGGTCGGTAGCACGGGAGTATTGACGGCTCTGCAGCAACGGAGCTGCAGAGGCCTTCAGCGAGTTCAGAGCAGTAGGAGAGGACAATCTCGAGGGGACACGCGGTGCGGAGAGGGCTCGGAGAGGCTTCCCGGTGGAAGCTCTCCGCACAGCACTGCGAAAGGAAAGCATCTTGTCAACCAGCATGCGGCAGCTTCAATGCCTTGGGAGAAAGGAAATCTAAAACGGATGAAGACACCCGACACAGTTAGAAAGCTGAGGTAGATCAAGTGACAATGGTGGAAGGGGGAGGTGCGGAGAGGAGAGTTGCGGTTTCGCAGGGGATTTTACCGCACTCCAAAGAGTTTGATCTTTCGAGATTGGTTATCGGCCGTACCTCGGAGCGGATGGCGGTGCTTTTGGAAAAGACGCTCGCACCCGCTGAACTGCGTGGTTTTTCTAGCCCTCTTGTCTACCCAAGATCAGGCCGAGTGTAGCTGAAGGCACCACCGAGGAAAATGAGGTATTTTAAAGGAATGGAATCTCTGGGGGGAAACGGAGAGTAAAAGAAGAGGGGAAGAGTGGGAGGGAAGAAAAGGCGGTTCTGCGACCAAAAATTACACTATCCTTGGCTGCGACTTTCGGATCGGGTGTTGATCCCCTCCCACGGGCGTGAGTCAAAGGGCAAAAGAAAAAAAATGGGATACGCATTATTGATTCTGGATGGATTCTACGGCCCTGCATTTTTAATCCGATCGTTTTGCGCGGCATTAATTATTGCCCAGGCTTTTTTTTTTTTCTTTTTCTTCTTTTCTATCCCCCATTTTTTGAGGGGGAGAAATTCAACGCAGCATGCAGGACGCACCCAACGTGTATTGTAATTTGAGTCTTCGTATAGAACAATTAATACAGAAAAATGGATCTTCAAGGTGAAATTAAATTTTCACAATCAGATCACGGGAAAGAATCCTATTAGGCTATTTCATCTGAATAGATGGATAACTGCTCCTCCCAAGACCGTAGCCGAGAGATTGCTGCAGTGAAGAACCGCGTTGATGGAGCCGATTCCAGAATCCAGACGTCACTTGAGCATGCGATTCCGGTAGTGCACTGGGTCTTTTTTATCTGATCCTTTAGTTTACTCGTTTATATTAGCTAAAACAGTCAATTCCAGGGGAATAGCACGTTTGATCGCTTGGCCCTAGGAACACGCGACTCTCCACTCTCCAAGACATTGCGGTATGAAGCGCTCGTGTCCTTGAATTTCTATCTACGGGACCAATCTCCACCGACTCCAAAGGCATAGTCTCCGAAAAACAAGTCCACCGGGACGGTAAGGGCGGTATGGCAGATAATTCATTATAGGCTAGGAAAGACATAAGAGACAAAGAAAATGAAGAGCAATAACGTACTCAAACACACAGCACCGGAGTATCATTTACATCTTCACCGTCGACGAATCGTGACATGGCCCATCCAGAGAGGTTGATCAGCCCGTGGTGTCGAAGGTGTATAGGGACAGAAAACTTGGTCGTGAGAACAGTAGGGAGTTGACGCCCGAGAAACAAAAAACAGAAGGTATTAGCGGCTGAAAACAAAGCTCCACGAGCTCAAAAATAAAAACCAGCTGAGTAAACATCCATTCCAAAACGTGACTCTCGTCAAAGTGGTTTTAATGCTTGGATGCGATAACTATCAAGATTGTTAGTCGGCCCTTCAGACCATCGTACTGGGACGGGAACCTACCAGAGGGGACAATGATCACCACAAGCAGAATAATGACACAGATGACCAGGCACACCCGCATCTTCATGTCCTTCCACCACATCTGTTTTCTCACGCGATTGGCACCCCTGCGGAATCCCTGGGCCGATGTGGCCAGGTTATCTGTCTTGTCCTGGAGAGAGTCTAGACGCTCGCCACGTTCCGAAACTTTGAAGATGTTCGAACGCATAGTGTCGACGGTTTCCTGGATTTTCTATTGCAGAAGGAGAAGGTTAGCGAAAATCCTCAAGCCAGCATGAGCGCCCGTCGCAGAACAACCCGATCTTGTGGTATTGAGGGGGGTTGAATCCATGGACAAATTACGGGTATTTTGACAGCGTTCGACATTTCGTCAACACCATCATGGCCATTTTAGTCCAGTGCGATCGGTACGGAAGAAATCACAGGATGAAGGGCTCACCTTGTCGATTTCCCTTGTCTTGGGGTCACCGTTTTGCCCGGTGGTAGCACCGGCCCCGGCGGCGGCATTATTGGAGCCGGATGGGATATAAGGGTCGTAAGGCTGTTCAGACATGACTGCGATTGAAGAAAGGTTTAAAAAAGCGTTCGTATAGAAATCGTAGACCCTAGTGGATCACCAGAGACTGGCTGAGGGTGCGAGGTATTTGTTTTTCCTGCGGAAACAGACGATGGTCGGAGCGACAGAGTCCAGTCAAAGCCGACGAGATCAGGGGTATCAAAATCACGGAATCCAGTCGATCGGTATGGCAGGAGGAAAGAGAGAGAACAGGCGGGATGAAGAAGGATGGCGTTGCGGTGGTGAGGTGACAGGGTGTGATGAATCGCCTCCCGCCTTCTGGAGATGGAAGCGTTTCGGTTCTGTCGGGGATCCTGCACGTGACTTTCTATGCCGGGTGCTTTGGGGAAAGAAATGTCCAGGCAGCTATTTTTGTCTGATTTGGTCCAATCAAAGGGCCACCCATAAATAAGAAGGACTAGAATTATTGGGAACTATTTCATTTAGATTTGAGACAAAGAAAGGTGGTTATGTATTATTCTTCGTCTTATTTCTGCACACTGCCATGGTTTTTCATCGGGCATGATTCCAGGCTGCCAGTATGCTATTATTATGATTTCCATCTGACTGCTGGGCTTAAACTGGCCAGCCAATTTGCCAATGCGCGCTGACGTTGCTCGAGGGACGGCACGGCAGAGAGGCTGTGCAGAGGGCATTTTAACCGCCACAGCTTCACGTGGCGGTCCCTTTGGGAGCCAAAGTCTGGATCAACAGAAAGGCCGGGACGAGAAATCGGGAGTCGATCGACACCGTGGATCCTGTCAACAGACAGGGACTGCTGATCATGCAAGTTGATCGATTGATCTTGTTCTCTATCTCAACACGGTTTCTCACTGCAGAAATGCAGCCATCTCTCCATCATCCCGTCTAGCCATTTACCCCAGCATGTTTCCCCCTATTCTGTTTGCTCACTAAAACAGTCATGATGCCTGAGCCAAGCCTCGTGATGATTTGCCCGTCACACAGCGGGGTCCCAGCCAAGAACACCTCGAACCATCCGCAAGAGACCGAAATGAACTTCACTGCCAATTCTTCGCTGTCACTTGGACAGTTTTTGCGCTTTCCTCTGGTTATCTAGGATAGTTCACAGTAGGCGGTTATGCTATGCTTCATAATTGACTCCGACGCAGGGGTGTCCCATAAATATATACATCATGCATTATTGCCGATTATACTGTTTCACCTGGCAGCTCCTAACTTGCGGACAATAAAAGACAAAGCAGAAAAAGTGACAGTTCTAATTCGGCATCTAACCCAGCCAAGGATTCTGGCTCTTTTTATTCACTGGGGATTGAGTCCAAATTGGCTGGGAAATGCTACCATTCATATCCCGGACAACTTGGCAGTCTTGGACAGCCCGAGGCAATAATAGAATGGATAAAGCAGGAATTTCTCTAAATATCTCTTTCTTTCTGTTCTCTTGATCCATCTTCTTCTTCTGTCGTGTAGCAGCTTCTTACTTCGATTGCGTGCGTTCGTTTTATTAATGCTCCTTTGCAGTGTTTGTGTCACCTGCAGATAGGTCACTTCTATTCTCAGATTCTCTGGCTTCATGCCATCTTCCGTTCGCTTCTACCATTCAATTTCTCCATCTCAAGCAGTCATATCTTGTCTGATTGTCGGTCGTCAGGTCGTATAATGCAGTGACCGCGCCCTAGATCTCTCATCACTTACAGCCGCTCGTTTGCTGCAGGAGCTCAGCCCTCAGTCCTTCTGCTTTTGCTTTCACTTTTGCTGGGTTGAATAATGGCCGGTCGACTGACTCGTCAACTAATTTAAAAGCAACTACGACCTGTCGATCTAGTCCTTCTTTCAGTGCATTTCTTTTTTATAACGATGAGGTTCTTCGGGCCTCTGCCCCGCGTTTTACCACGCCCACAGAGTTTATTTACTCTATTTACCTCACTATTGGGAGCTCAGATGGCGCTGGCGTCTATTGAGCTTAACCTAGACGACAAGGGTATGTTTACCCCGATGATCAATAACCATTCCTTCCACCGGGCGGGCACTAATGACGTTTTAAGAGTCCATCAAGAATGCAGCACGAACCGCAGCGTCCGGAATGTTACAATATTACACGGGCTACAAACCGGGAGATGTGCCTGGGAATCTTCCAGACCCATATTATTGGTGGGAGGCAGGTGCTATGTTTGGGGCTTTGGTCGAGTACTGGTATTACACGGGGGATTCCCAATGGAATGACATAACAACCCAGGCCCTGTTGCATCAAACTGGCCCCAGCGCCAACTACATGCCAGCTAATCAATCGAGAACACTGGGCAATGATGATCAAGCGTTCTGGGGACTGGCCGCCATGTCCGCTGCCGAAGTAAAATATCCAGATCCACCAGAGGACTCACCGCAGTGGCTTGCTCTTGCCCAGGCAGTATTTAACACACAAGTACCGCGATGGGATGATGCGACATGTGGCGGAGGTTTGAAGTGGCAGATATTCACATTCAACAGTGGCTACAACTACAAGAACACGATCTCAAACGGCTGCTTCTTCAATCTCGCCTCTAGACTCGCGGTATACACAGGGAATAATACATATGCGGAATGGGCAGAAAAGACATGGGACTGGGTATTCACTATTGGCCTGGCTAGCCCTGATTATCATTTTTACGACGGAACAGACGATCTGAAGAATTGCAGCGCCCTCAATCATATACAATGGAGTTACAACGCAGGTATATTTTTGCTTGGGGCTGCTAACATGTATCACCATGTATGTCAATCACATGGATGTATCTTAAGTTGGTACTGACGTGATTAGACCAATGAATCGGAAGTATGGAAAACTCGTTTAGAGCGCATCATCAAGGGGCTGGATGTGTTCTTCCCGAAAAACAACATCATGAGCGAGGTCTCATGCGAACCCAATGGAAAATGCAACGTGGACCAACGATCTTTCAAAGCCTATCTGGCACGCTGGATGGCAGCGACAGTTCAAATAGCGCCTTTTACATATGATCTACTCATGCCAAAACTACGTGCATCAGCAGAAGCTGCTGCTTTGCAGTGCAATGGTCCGAACAACGCTTGCGGTCTACGGTGGAATCAAAACGATACATATGACGGAAGCACCGGAGTGGGTGAGCAAATGGCTGCCCTAGAGATTTTCCAAGGGCATCTGGTTAATACCGCTTCCAAACGAGTAACGTCGGATACCGGTGGCACCAGCAAGGGTGACCCAAACGCTGGCACGGGCACATCGGACGAAGACTCCGTTGGAATGGGCAGAGATGCTATCACTACTGCAGATCGGGCTGGTGCGGGAGTTCTCACCGCGGTCATTGTCATGTGCGCAGTTGGCGGTGCATATGCAATGATATTTTGATAGTCCGATCAGGCACGAAAAGACATCTTGCTATGATGGGCTTTACTCATAATGTTTATGTGTACATATATTTATGGAGCGGTACAGTTGTATTTATTCTATTGATTCTTGGGTTGGTCTTGCAACTGTGTACATGCATCTCAAGGTCATGTGTATCGCCCTTGCACATGACCCTTTACTGCTGCATATGGTCTGGTGACGAGTAGAGAATAAATGTATAGGGCCTTCAAAACCACGAATAGCTGAGCGGTCTAATGTGTGAGAATATCAAGACCATGTCGTAATAGTAGTGGTGTGTCATTTATTATACAATAGATCATTTTATAGACATGAACGAGTCCCAATAGTACGTCCATACTCCCAGTCATTTCAGCATGAGATGCCCTCAAGCAATGGCCGTGAACATAGGTATAAATACAGTATGAGGAAGACCACGGTGGGCATCCGTTCCTTCTTCACCGTCGCTTGATAGACGCCATGGGTCGGATATGATATCTCCAAGAACATAACATCAACTTAGATAGCTGACTCATTTCTCACCGAGCAATTCCTTGCGCATCTCCTCACGTTGTATCCTCGCTTCTTCTTTACCCTGCGACGCCGATGTATCAACCTGCGAGCGTCTCAAGTCTTCCTGTTCCTGTGCTGCGACCCAGACTGTGAACCGTTAACACCCACCCATAACACACTCACACCCTCAAATATATATAAGAAGCCGGAAACAAACATACTCGACTTATCCGACTTCGACCACTGCTTTAACCGATTCACATAATCGTCGAATTCCTGTGCGCGGCGGTCCCCCTCTTCCAGACTGCGTTTTTGGAGGTCTTTGTTGTATCGTTTGAATAGCTCTTCGTCGGAGGGGCGGATGGATTGCACGAATGCTGGACCGCCGACGCAGATTACGATACCTCTATTGGATATGGCATTAGCAATGGTACTTCATGGGTGTAAGGGTGACATACGCTCCCAGCATCTTGAACCAGGTTCCGGCGCGAGACATGATGGACGGATCGGAATCGGAGGTGTGTAATGAGAGTGATTTGAGTGGAGAGGAGGGGATGAATGAGGTCAGATGGAGGCTGAAACGTGGGGTGTATGGATTTGTCGTTGTATCTGTATGCGTATCAAGCTATGATACACTCCTCGTAGATTGAATTAGACGCAGTTAATCGAGTAGCATCATCAAACCATCATCCCATCGCAATTATTTCGGAGGTTTCGGCGGGCGACCGAAATTGTGGCTTGGTGCGGCTTAGCGCGGCAAGGCAAAAGTGGCGGTGCGTCTTTTTTCTTTTTTCTTCAGTTTGTGATTTCTGAAGTTTCAAATCGGCTTCAGAAGTTGCTCCACTGGGATTTGACACTAGTTTTTGTTTTTGCTTACATTTGCCCTGGATGTGACGTCTTTGATTTCTTTATTTGAATCGCATCTCATGTGTTTGAGACAGTTTCCTTTAGTCTACCAGAATATGTAGTGACACAGGTACAACTGGGGATAACCGGGACAGGCTACAGTGGTACAGTCCAACCTACGCCAATGGATACGATGCCATTTTGAGGAATTTCCAAGAGATAAATTAAGGGCAAAAAAAGCTAAACGATCATCGTGCCGTACTTCTCTTTCAGGAACCAAGGCAGAACGGTTTTTTTACAGACCGACCGGGTCGCACGGAGGGGGAATTGCAGTTGCAGTTCAGTTACAGATGGTTGATTCGGAGATGAAGGAAATGAATGGATTTGCAGCGGCAAGGAGAGAGAAGCTCCTCGCAGGATGCAGAATGATCATTTTGAATCAATCCAGCGCTGAGAGGTTTGTGATTGTTAGAGTTTATTGCTATGTAATGGATGATTGGAATTGAATGACAGCTGCATGTGCATTATATCCAACTCCCAAACAAAACAACAGTTGAGATGGAGAACACAGACCAACCGTCGGATGCAGGGGATTGTTACAGGCTTCGTACTCGTATCATCGCGAACCCCTGATCATCAGGCACAGACAGCCTACAGGGCTACAGACAGATACTCCAGGTGCAGACAGACAGACACTAAAAATAAAAGACAAGAGAATCATGGAAGCATCAGAATGGAAATTACCCCGTTCCTTGGTTGACCCGTGATTCTGTATAGACTGCGAGGTCCACTACCAGCTGTCTCGGCATTTTGGATGCGATACAAACGGTCAAAGGGTTTTATGGAGAAGTAGAAAAAATGATGACATTTGATTGCCCACTTGGACAGAAAAAGAAAATCCTCCGGAGATGTAGAGTGCGATGAGATACATAGAGACGAAATTCACATTCACATTCACATCGACGGATCTTCACTGCAGATTTTTCTGTTCATTTGAAAAAGAAACACCAACCGGCCCATCGTTATTTTATTTTGTTCCTTAATCTTATCCTGCACTGCTAATTTCTCTCCTCCTTTAATCTTCTTTCCCCTCCCCTCCTTCTCCAACGCTTGGGGTTCTTTCACCCGCAAAACTCCCGTCGGAACTTTCTTTTTCAACGGCCTGGCCTTATTTTGCGGTCGCGACGGCACTTGCTTTCCTTTATTTTCTTCCAGGGAGTTCCTATTGATTAGGACTTCTTCTGTGCTGTGAGTCTGCTTTCTTCTTCTCTTCTCCCTGTAACAGCACTAGTTCGCGCGCTTGGAGTTTGGCGGCCAGCCCTTTTTGCGCCACAATCTCCCTGCTGACAATGCTGTCATCCCTTCAGCGATCGTGAGGAGAAATAAAAAAAGGGCACATGATCGATCTGACAGCTGCATTTATTCGATGCGCCTGGCAAACTCTCGTGTTGTGACATTCTTTCAGGCCTCCGTAAGCTTTCACTCGGACGCGCCTGTGTGCTGTTCCCAATTATCGTCCTTCGTTTGATCCCTGGACTGACTCGACAATATAGTGTGTTCAGGGAGTTCCTTAACGTCGCAAACAACTACAAACGGTCCAAGACGGCTTGGGTGAGAAGCAAACAAACACCAGGGAAATAAATAGGAAATTCAACAGACGGCGTCAACAACCAACGTGTCATGGCGTATCAACAGCGCCCTGCGCAGAGGCCTCCTCCGGTCAGGAGCTACGGCGCTCGCCCTCCTCCGCAGGCCTACGGACCGCCCCCAGATGCCTACGATCAGGGATACGATTACGGATATGATAATCAGGCTTACCAGCAAGGCGATGGTGCTTATGATGATGGATCTGGATACCGTAACGACTATGCGAGTCCGCGATCTTATGGTCCTCCGCGAGGACAACCCCGACCCCCTCGCGGAGGTTACGGGCCCCCAATGGACCCTTACGACCGAAACTATGCATATGGACGACCACCTCCCGATGCTCGACGTGGTGCTCCGGCAGGTAGAAGACCGCCCCCGCGGGGTGGTATGAGACCGCGTGAGTACAATTAACCATGCTCAACGGCCAGATTGAGAATGCTGATGATCGTCTAGCTCCGCAGCGCCAACCACCGCCCGGAGGCGAGAGAATGGGCTGGGACAATCCTTTCCCCAACTTCCCCCCAGGAGGACCTCCTCCCAGAGGGCAGCGTCGTCCATCAGTACCAGGTAGCGTGGAGAGGGGGATGGCAGCCATGGATATCAATGGCCCTGGAAGAGCTCCGGAACGCCCACATACATCGAATGGAAGACGACCAGACCGAGCGCCAGGTTCTCCCGGCCGGGGCAGAGGACCATACCCCCCTGGTGGCCCTGTCCCTATTAGGTCGACCAGCGCAGGACGCCCGGGCCCAGGCTCTGATCGAATGGCGTATACCGACCCTAATGGCCCGCCGCCAATGCCGCCTGTCAGTCGGAGTGCGACGATGCCTATTGCAGCACCACCAGTTGGACCGCCCGTTGGGAAACCAGTTTACCCCGGACAGGCGACCTATCAGGACCCCGGTTTTCCAATGTCAGGGCCGGATTACCCACCATCTAGACCAGGTACTTCTGGAGGCTACCGGCCGGGTCGTGGCCCCCCACCCGTTGAACCGGGCCGTGATTCCCACGAAAATCATGATACCGATGATCTCTTGGACAGCTATTACGGATCGGCTGCGGATGACCCCGATATGCCCAACTTCGATGCTATGCCCGATGGAGGAAAGGGCGGGATTGATGATGTACTTGGATTAGAGACACCGAAAACGAAAACACCCGTTTTCCCAGATTCTCCAGGAGGTTACGCCGCATACAACCCGCGACCTAGTGGTGATCTCCAGCATTCAGAGTCCCAACGAAGTCTCCGCTCCCCAACTGAGCCGAGCCAATTCGCAACTGCCGGATTCCAGTTCGATCTTCCCGGAGAGTCACCAGCACCCCCGCCTAAAGAAAACATGGGATACGCAACTGCCGATCCGTATGGAGATTATCAAAGTCAAGGAGCACCAATGGCGGGATACCCTGATAACCGGGGCGGCTATCCTATGGGACAACAGGGTTCCATCCGCAGCAACGGTCCTCCTCAGCCATACCGGATGAATAACCCTCAATATGCAAATGAACAACGCAGCCCGGCCAATGAGAGAGAGGCCATGGATCCACAGCAGAACCCCGACGCTCTTCCCCATCACCCTGTTCCCTTCCGTCCTGGCCTTGATCAAGGCAAGCCTGCACCGGTCCGACAATACAACAATGCTCCGAACAACGCAGCTCCCCCCACTGCTGCCCCGCAAGTTCATGTTGCCGAACCGGTACCTCCTGCCCCCGTCACACGCGAGGAGCTTCAGCAATTGCAACAGATGGCCAAGAACAAATCGGACCACAAGACGCAGCTTTTGCTCGCGCAGAAGATGGTTGAGGCAGCCACAGTGTTGGTTGATGAAACTCATCTGGACCCGAAGTCCAAGGCCAAAGCTCGGGAGAAGTATGTCTTGGATGCCCACAAGATTGTGAAGAAGCTGGTATCCAACGGCTATCCCGAAGCGCAGTTCTACCTGGCAGACTGTTACGGCTCAGGTCAGCTGGGTTTGGCAGTTGATAACAAGGAAGCCTTCAATCTATACCATTCTGCTGCCAAGAACGGACATGCGCAGTCGGCTTACCGGGTTGCCGTGTGTTGTGAAATTGGCCAAGAAGAAGGCGGCGGTACGAAGCGCGATCCGTTCAAGGCGGTGCAATGGTACAAGCGCGCCGCATCTTATGGAGACACGCCTGCCATGTACAAGGTGGGTATGATCTTGCTCAAAGGACTTTTGGGGCAGACTAAGAACCCTCGTGAGGGTATCTCTTGGTTGAAGCGTGCCGCTGAACGTGCCGATTTCGAGAATCCCCATGCACTCCACGAGCTTGCGCTC
Source organism: Aspergillus wentii DTO 134E9 (assembly GCF_001890725.1). Taxonomy (NCBI): domain Eukaryota; kingdom Fungi; phylum Ascomycota; class Eurotiomycetes; order Eurotiales; family Aspergillaceae; genus Aspergillus; species Aspergillus wentii. The sequence goes on from NW_024467833.1 coordinate 575,465, forward strand.
ATGTACGGAAACGCAAGCGGCAATGATATCATCGTTCGTGATGAAGAGTATGCCCGACAGCTCTTCCACCAGGCCGCAGAGCTGGGATACAAATTTTCTCAGTTCCGCCTTGGTGCTGCCTACGAGTACGGCTTGATGGGATGCCCTGTTGATCCTCGACAGAGTATTATCTGGTACACTCATGCTGCTGCACAAGGAGAGCACCAGAGTGAGCTTGCTCTTAGTGGATGGTATCTTACCGGATCGGAGGGTAACTTGCAGCAAAGCGACACGGAGGCCTACCTCTGGGCACGGAAAGCAGCCAGTGCAGGTCTTTCCAAAGCAGAATACGCCATGGGTTACTTTACCGAAACTGGTATCGGTGTTACTGCCAATTTGGAAGATGCCAAACGTTGGTATTGGCGAGCAGCTGGTAAGTCTACTTTTAGGACAATTGATGGCATTTTACTAACAACTTTCTTATAGCCCAAGGATTCGGCAAGGCCCGTGAACGTCTTGAAGATCTCAAGAAGGGGGGAGGTCGTATGCAAAAGACCCGCGTCTCTCGTTCCCAGAACCAGAACGAAGGGGACTGTATCGTTATGTGATCTGCTTCTATCTCGACCCATATTTTCGGATTTCTTTTCTTTTCCAACTTTTAAATTGGATGGGGTGCTTTATCTTAATCTCCTACATGTGTTGCATATACCTAATGAGAACCAGAGCTTGATGTATTAATGCGCTGTACATTTAGCAGGATTTTTCGGATTGGGTCTTTTTCTTCATTTCTTTACTTACTATGGGTTGTAAAATCTCTTTTTTCCTTTTTCTCATGACCTTTTGTTTCTCACTTACGATGGAAAGCAATGATCGGCAAGACGATAATTTCAGGCAGATAGAGGCGCGGATCATCAGCATTTTCTTTTTTATTTTGCATAACTACTCCGGGGCATTTTGACAAGACAAAAGAAAAAACATGATGAACAGAACCTGAGAGCTAGCTGGCTGGTTCTTGTTGTTGCATATACCATCTAATAATCAATTATTTACTTTTATTTTTCCTGTGTATGGTAGAATATTTGGTGTAGGCTGGAATGTTTCTATAGAGCATGGAGTAGTGCGGCGCAATTCCGCGCTGTTGATACACATATATTCCACCATCACAACCAAGTAGCAGCATGAAACGACACCAGACAAGCTAGTGACCTGGTCTCGTTTCCAGGCCGTCATTCTTCCACCGGAAAGCTGAGCAGCATACGCATGAAGAAATCCCACGGCGCCGTGTCTCTTTTCTCAAAGCTATAGATAGGCGATTGTCTAATAACCAAAGCTTCACCATCCAAACAAGCATAGAGAATGCGTCCATGCTGAGGCCCAAAAAGAGAAATCGTCAACACCTGGTAGGAAGATAGTTAGTACATGACAAGATTGGACGTGAGAACGGACGGGAAGTCATTGTATGCATAATCCATACAGGAAATCGTTTCTCATTCTCAAACTCATATTGTCGAGGCCATATCTCTTCTCCTTTCTCGTTGACCTTGACTTGGTTGACGCGATTGTATATCGCCTGGATTATCGTTGATAGCTCGCCCAGAAGGATGCTGTCGTTGTTGCCGTTGCGAGAGTGTAGTTCTATGGCAACAACATGCGGATAGACGCCTTTGCCATCTGGTTTCTCATATTCGTGGAGCCATTCATTCGTCCATTCTGATCCGTGCTTCGCGCCTTGTACATATATTCCGAAAAATGGATTGGGAATGCTATGGAGAAAGATGCCTTTGCTTTAGTACGGTTATGAATCTTTTTCACTGACGTGGAGACAGGAGGAGGGTAGAAAGACAACAACAAGAAGAAGACTTACTAAATTTTCCGCAACTGGGAATCGAGAAGCCATGTCCAATTGTAATTATGTCTTGAGAAATGAAAGGCCCATCGTTTCAAATACGTAGTAACCCTTCTTGCGCATTTCTCGGGCCCCCAAATCCAATAACGCTCTTCTTCCATTCTGACTGGGTCTGAGGGAGGATCGTAATCTCGAAACCCGGTGCGTTCCTTTTCTTCTTCGGGGTCTGCAAACCTTGGGATAACAGTATGTGCCTCGACCACGGAGGAATACACGGGACGGAAGAGAACAGGTGGTTCAAGGCTGGATCTGACGGATTCAACGTCAAGGTCCTGGAAATCGAAGGCGATACGCCTGATGTTGTTGTCTTGCAGGGCCTTCTCTGCCAGTCCGCCATCTTCCAGTACACCGAAAGGGGTTTCAGCCCTAAATATCATGTGCAGCAGGGAATCTAGCCTATCTTGTTTTGCCTTGGGTTTAGTTGACCTTCTGGTTTCCGGCATTTTTTAAGCGTTCTATGACTGTTTCCGTGTCGGTGATCGCTATTCTCTTGTGGTTTAAATTGGACTGAAGCCCTCGACTATGTAATGTTTCCCAAATTTGGGGCGAGGGTGAGTTAAAAGTGACGTTGAAGTGAGGGAAGTAAGAGGAATTGGTAGAGTTTATTACTACATACACCGCCCGAGGCTCTACACCTGACGTCTTTGGCCAAAGTACGAAGATGGCCAAAGAAGGGTTGTCCAGTATACCCTACTTTCAAAAAAGATTCCTAGAAATGAAAGTATATTACTTTTCCTACTTACCAATCTGAGCTGTAATTATATGGGGTATGCCAATAATCCTTTATTTATTCGTTCTGTACTTATTTGCTTTGATCGTCTATACATGAGCTAGGACTTCGAATCCCTGCAGGGAGAGTTGATTATGCATAGTATTGCTGGCCTGGAAAGAAAAAAAAAAAAACCGGCATTACAGCCTGGCAAAAAGAAAGCCGGCAGATTTAGCCTGGTCAATGAAAACCGGTATTGCATCCTGGCCGAGAAATCAGCCAAGGATGATTGTAAGCATAATAGTTGCTAGATGTTTCATATCGGCAGGGTCTCCGATTTTCCAAGGTCCAAATCGTCTCAGAATCATAAAGCCAGGCCTCAAGACTGATTGACAGTTAATGTGTTTCACCCAGTTCGTTCCGTACTGGGCAAATGTAATGTATATCTCATCACCGTCTTGCGATATCATGACTCGCCTATATCCATGAGATTGGTTATTATATTTGATTGGAACTAGATGCAGTGCTTTGTGCTGTTGATACTTACTGTAGTCTGCCATCAGGGTATTCCATAATCAATGCCACGAGCTCTGAAGCCTCTTGCATGTCAACCTGTGGTGTATGATTTTGCCTGCGACCCTTTTTGCATTGGCCAATGGCCTTTATTCTACCGGTAGTAATATCTTGCATTTGACCATCAGTAATTGCTACAAACCCATGATTTTGCCCGTTCACATTTCCAAAGTGAGCACGGAGGGCGATCTTTTTGAGCCTCCACTTGCACCTAGGGTGATTCGGAGTGTCTGGAGGGATTGTTCTGGTCAAAGCCTGCAAGAAATAGATCAAACTGGTGTTCACAATTGATTCATCAAACTCGGTAAGTTTCAGCTGCATTTTAATAGGGTCTTCCAAAACTTCCCTTATTTCAAGTTGTTGCTCTAGTACCAGGCCGAAGTCTCCTAAACCCAGAGTCTGTCCTAACGAAATAGCCAGAATATAATTCTGGAATGTTATGGATTCTCGTAGTATTCTCTCGGCGTCCCGGAGGCGAAAGTAGTTGAACTTGCTGATGCGAAGCCTATCTGGTACCTCGATGGCTAGACAAATTGTGCGGTAAAGAAGAAATTGCTTTTGCGTGACCTCTGATCCAGATTGAAAGCGTTTGAAAAACTTCGGTGACCTACCTAAGACTCTTGCAGCAATTGCTGCTTGTTCCCATTCATGTGTATCAGAAGGCACATTCTGAAAGAATGTAGAAGACATTTTAGACGTTGATCAACACTTCGTGATGCTAATAGAAGACGGAGAAGGAGGTGGGGGTAAAGCCATGGAAAGGAAGTGCAGGAGGAAGAGAAGATGCAAAGACTTCTGGCACGACAATCGCGTCTTTTTGGGCTTTCCTATATGGGCAATTGCTACTACCACCGACGAGACTCGCCACACAATTCAATACTCAATCCAACGGTTTCTAGGTACAATTCGATATGACCTAGCTCTACTGGCTTTATATTATACACCTTCAATTGAAATACAGCGCAAGTGTTCAACCTGAAGCACGTTTTCTTTGTATCGCTAACCCTATAAGCTATCTGCAGAGTAATACCAAACCATACAAATCCCATTGGATGTTCCCCCCCAGAAAATTATGCACATTTTGGAAGTTATTGACTAACTATCCGGTTCAACAAGCTGCCAAAACTATTTCAAAGCAAACTATCCGTATTTTTATGTTTACAGTGATTGGGTCTTTTATTCACTAAGAACAGTGTGCACCAAGTCTTGGTGGCTGTCCCTAATTTTAAGCAAAAACAAGCACTACGCACTAGAAGGTCCGGCCCTTTCGGAGTGGGCCCCTGATCATTCCGACTAATATAAAACCTTGGCAGATATTCCAGATCATTGTGTATTTGAGATTTCCAGTATCAATCTTTAGTGAGACCATTTTACGAACAGCTTTATCATAATATATTTTGCAAGGCCTATGGAACTGGCGAAAAGGGAGAATAAGGATTAAATCAGAAATGTATACCATAGCGTACGTACAGAGCAGAACACAGGCCCTCTGAGCCATTCGAGTGAATGAGATGTTCCTAAGCGAGTCCTGTTCGACTGATTAGCGAGGCCTGTCAACCCCCCCTCCCCCTGATTAGCGAGACAGGCCTGATCTAGAGGGCTGATTGGATGTGCGAGATTGACTGATTAGCGAAGTTTTCACACAGCCCTAACTTGTCTTCTATTTTCCCTCCTCTTCCCTCCTCTCCCCCCTCCCTCCCACCGTCAGAAACTGTCATAGATTCCAGCAAAAATGGAACAAAACAACGACACTCAAGCCCCTGTTGCTGCTGCTGCTGCCAACCAGCCTCCTCCACCTCCTCCTGGCGGTGGTCGCGGTGGTCGTGGCGGTGGTCGTGGCGGGGGTCCCGGTCGTGGTGGTATCAGGAAGGTTGGTAGAGACTCCCTAATTCTGAAAACTACAGCGCTGACCACAGATATTCTACGGGACTAGAGAAACCGAAGTAGGTACTGCACTGTGTGCGACAAATGGGGCCATTGGGCGCGACACTGCTGGCTTACTTACAGCAGGATGAGAGAAGGGCGAGCGTTCTAACAGGTAGACCAATCCTCTTGCAACATGGCTGAATTGCACTGACACTGGAGCAATAACAGGAGCTCATCGCCAGAGGTGGTCATCGGGGTGGTGGCCAGGGTCACTGGGGTGGTCGTGGAGGCATTCACGGCCAGCAAGCCCCTCCTGACCAGCAGGTTCGTCCATCCAGACCAGGTAATTTGAACTTGGAAAACCAGCTCTAACATTTTGCAAAGCAGGCCCCGGAGAGACGCCAAAACGCCCAGCAACCTGAAGCTGCGGCCAACAACGCGGCCCCGGCTCCGGCTGGTCAAGCCGCAGGTCCTAACTGGCAGGTTGATGCCCTCGTGGCTCAACTGCAGCAGGTGGACCCAAATCAGCTGTTAGTATAATCATCTTACGTGGCTGTTCATGTTGCTAATAGATCTTTTACATTCTAGCGCAGCAGCAATGGAGCGACTGCAATAGTGAGTACTCTTTTGTCTCTTCAAGTGAATTTCTAACATGAATTGATTGCAGTAATCGTGAGCCCAAGGAAGAAGGGAGACAAGATGCGCAAATGCGCGAATAAATTTTTTTCCCCCAAGAGGGTTTTTTTTCTGAGATAAGATGCCGGCTTCATGGCCAGGCTGCAACGCCGGGGTTTTACCACCAGGCCACTAGTTACTGGTGAAAAAAAGCAGTAGTGCAATGGATAAGAATGTTCAATTTCCCAATTCTTCCACTATCCGATCAGTAGAGTGATTGTAATTCTGTTTTTGTTTCTCGTAGGATAGGTAAACACAAGGATTCTTCTCGAAATGATTTTGCCCTAGCACCGAGTCTTGTTGGTAATCAGGATTTGTGATGAGCCGAGGGAACCTGATCTTGAGCATTGGAACTCGGGCATACTAGGGATGAACGTCAAGATCGAAGCAGCATTCAAGTGCTCAGGGCTTCTTATTGTGAGCATGCCTGTTGAAATCTGGACGATGCTTCCAGCAGATGAGCCAGCCGGCTTTTATATTCGTGGCACATGTGGATTCATCGAATATACTACGACAACTGATGACAACCTTTTCCGGACATGAGAACCTGTCGTTGGCACATCGCCAGAGAGAATCTCTTGAATAATATTATTGATATACGGTGTTTTGATTGCATATCAATGACTTGTTTACTGCACTGCTTTGTGGTCTACTTACAACCGACATGAGAGGCAGGGTGTATGCTTATTTATTCTCAAATCTACTCCAATTTTAGCTGAAAATTAAGCTCGTTTATGTAATGAGGGGCTGATGCCTAGAGTTCAGCCAGTCAAATACTTTTCCACCCTCCATAGTAAATCAAACCATCATCTGTAACCATCACGACCCATACACCATGGCAACCTCCCCCAACCCAACCAAACAATACCCATCCACCCAATTCGTCGAAAGCTGCGGCGCAATCCTCTTCAACCTCTCCACCGCCCCCAAAACCGTTTGCCTAATCCACTATCACCCGAAAAACGAATGGCTCCTCGCAAAGGGCCGTCGCAACTGCGGAGAATCTCGACACGAAGCTGCCATCCGCGAGGTCCGCGAGGAGACGGGGTATAAAGCACGCCTTCACCCTGTCAGAATGCATACGCGTGCCCCTCCACTCGATGAACGGGGACACGTGCCGGATGAGCCTCGCGAGTATGCGGATCTGACGGAGCCGTTTATGGTTACGATGCGGGAGTTGGGTGGGGATGGGGTTAAGATTATTTGGTGGTATGTTGCGGCGCTGGATGAGGGTGTTGTTCCTGAATCTGGGGGGAGTGGAGGGGAGGAGGAGTTTACGGCTGAGTTTTTTCCGTTGGAGGAGGCAGTGGAGAGGTTAAGTTTTCGGAATGATCGTGATGTTTTGCAGAGGGCTATTTCTTTGGTTGATTAATCTGCTGGTGTCAAGTATGTCCAGACAGTGGTCATATAGTTCATAGAGCGAAGTGTGTATAAGGGAGTTTCGTGACCAAATTGGCCGTTTATACATTATTTTGCACTGTCTTGTTAAAGAGCGCAAAGAGATATATAAGATATCACAGTTTATATCACACCTATACACCCGAATCATACTGGGTAAGGTCATCCTTGACGACAAACTTCTGCCAATTAGCACAAGTCGAGTTAAGCCGGTCCTCATCGATCGTGATCTCTGATTGTCGCTCGAGGATCTGCACCGCAAAGCCCTCAGACGTATGCCATGCGATATGACAATGCATAAGCCAAGCACCGGGGTTATTCGTCTTGAACGCAATCACCAAATACCCACTAGCAGGCATCATAGCGACATCTCTCCGGGGCGCATTAACCAGCGTCAAACTATCCGTCTGCGACGAATCGAATTCCCCATACCCCGATTGCAGAACCCAAAAGTCATGACCGTGGAGGTGCATGGGGTGGTCCTGCGCAAAGGGCGAGTGAACGAGCATATACACCCACTGATCGGCGTCGGGGAGATGGACGACATTCTGTTTCGTTTTCCAGGTGCTGTTGTGTTCGGCTACTTGGAGGAGAGTCGGGTACTCCCATTGGGTGCGGAAGGAGGTCTTGTTCATTTTCCAGAGGAGGGCGTTTTCAGTGACGCCCACGGTGACTTTTTCGTCTTCGGTGAAGGTGTATGTGTCGGAGGCGTTGATGGCGAGGTACGGGACGAGGTTTGAGGGGGATTCGTCGGCGCAGGAGTCTGTGTAGCTGTATGCGGATGTAGTGGGGTCTGTGGTAGATGAGTTGTCGTAGCGGATGATGCCCTTGACGTTGTCGACGGCGTCGGTCTCGGAGCAGGCTTCTTGGGGGATTGCGCGGAGCCAGAAGTTGCCGGTGGTGAGGTCTTTGGATGTGACGATGATGTCGTAGCGTTGGCCCATGCCGATGCTGAGGGTGGTGGTGTTGTAGGGGACGATGGGGACGAAGTCGTTGGCGATGACTTCGAGGGTGTGGTTGTCGATGGTGAATCGGAAGTGGTTGTCTGCTGCTGCGTTGACGAGGCGAATGCGGTATCGCGTGTTTGCTTCGAAGACGGTTTCGAATCGGGATCCCAGCGTGTCGTTGTACGTGTTTGTTCCGTTGATCAGGCCGTTGGGGGCTGTTGGAGGTCCGCCTGTTGCGGCCTGAAGAACGAGTTCATCTGCCGTTTGCTGGAGAGAGTTAGAATAAATCATACAGAGACTGAAGAAGACATACATGATACCAGTCATTCAAGAAAATATGACCCAAATCAACATCATAATTAGCCGTAGCAGGGCCATTGATGCGGATCCCACCAAACACTCCATCCCACGCCTGGACGTAAAAGTGCGAGTGATACCATCCCGTGCCATACTGAACAGCCCTCCACGTATACGTTTCCGAGTCACCCGGAGCAATTGGGCATTGCGTGATACTTGGCACACCATCATTCTGGTCCGTCCAGTTCTGTCGAATACCATGGAAATGCAGACCTGTGCCGTTGGTCTGGAGAGAGTTGGTGACATGCACAACCACGGTGTCGCCCCAGTCGGCGATGATGGTCGGGCCTGGGAAGGACCCGTTGATAAGCTGGACGGGCATTTCGACGCCATCGGGGGCTGCGGTGGTGTTTTCGATGTTGAACCAGTATTCTCGCGTGACGCCTGTGTCGGGGACATAGTCGTAGTAGTTGGTGGAGATGTCGAAGCCATCGCTCCAGCAGGATCTGTTGGAGGCGCTGTTAACGCATGCTGTATCTCTGGTGAGGGCAGCACCGAGGACAGCAGGTAAAGTAACGAGCGACGATATTAGAGTTGGTAAAAACATGATGCAAAAATAACGAAAACACGCAAAATTAAAAGAATGGCTGGCAGTGAGTGATATACTGCTAGAATAGAGGGAATTAAGATTTTATAAAATTTTATAAGGCTGGAGTGGAGATATAGAAGAAGGCCAACCATAGATCGAACAGATCCATTACAACCTGATTCTAGGAAAGCTAATGCTATCAGCCCACATGCCATAGATAGAGTCTGCAGGATGCTATATTTGCCTGATGCAGTTAGAGATCACGGAGTCCATCCGATGAAGCGTCACCTGCTGACGATTCGGAGAACTCCAATCCCGGGACTATCGGGGGTTGATTGTCGATCACTGTCAATCTCTATCTAGCTGGGCATATCAGTCTTATAGAGTAGAGACAGAGAAGTACTCTACCACTACATAGTAAATAGCAAAACAGCTGAAATGACAATAACATAGATTATCACCTATAGTATCTATAACATCTTCATCTATGTATATCTATGTATATTCATATCCGTATAATATGATAGCATCCAATATCCCTGACAAAATCTTCAATCCGGATAAAGTCATACCCCCAACAACCCAGATGCCAAATTCTAAATTAAGGTACAGCCAATCGCCAATAAGCACCAGCGGGGAGACCCACATTACCCAAATCACAATCCAACATGATTGGCAACTTTAATTCTGCATCTTCCCAACGCAGTTAGCCTAATCAAGGCCTGGCCACTGCGTGCGCGTCAACCATACTATAAGTTTAATAATAGACACATAAAAGTAAGCGTAAAACTGGGGTTTTGATAGTGTAGATACACTGGTAGACTGGTGGAGACCATTCAGCCTTGTAGTTAGTCCTTTTAGTACTATGAGTGCTTTCTTTTCTAGTTTGCATTTCTCTTTCTTCATTCTCTAACCAACTGCTTTCCTTCGTTTGAGTATACACAATGCAGCTTTTCAGTCTTTTCAGCTTCTTCACCCTCCCTCTGGCTCTGGTTTCTGCCTTGAGAATCCCATCCAGCAGCTTCAACAAGCGTGGTGCCGAACAAAATGCCACTCTTTACGCATACGGCACCAATGCCTCCTCTTGGCCTATTGCTTACGGCTTGAACGATGGCAAGTAAATCAACATTCTTATATGGTCCCATATGTTAATAGAATCAGGCCTCCTCTACATAACCCAAACCCCCGACGACAACACCGCCAACCTCACCCCGGTGAGCTGGAACCTCCCCTCCATCACCGACGAAAACTGGATCGTGAATGGCTCCTTCGTCAACGGCACCTCGGCCGGCTCTCTGTACATTAAGCCCGAAGACAACTACTGCCTGGGTCTGCTGCCCATGGCGCGTGCGTCACAGCTGAACGGGACAGTGTCGGGCTTTGCGCTGTTTGCGTCGCAGCTGGTGTTTAATAATAATACGGATTTGGAGGCGCAGTTTTGGGCGCAGAGTACCGGGACCGAGGGGATTTATTCGTTGATTTGGAATATTGGGGGGAATGTGGCGAGTGGGAGTTTTCCGGTTGTTGTTAAGGCTTCTGAGGATTAGATTTTCGCTTATTGTCGGTTGGGAGATGGATGGTGTTTAGGATGGACTGTTGACGTTGAAAGAGAATTCATATCCCTACTTAGCGTACCATGGTATTGTATACTACTTGAGGACCACCAAACCTCAAGAGTATTTTATCGGTATTCAATGGCTAACACTTATACTACTATGAAAATACATCGATGTCCAAGCCGGCTACTCATAGCTAGCGAGTCCGAAGTTCATTTTGTTTAGCTTTAATGCCCCCCTCTGGCAAAAGCCTTATGCACTTTTGCTGGAGGCCCCCATGGCCCGATTGTACCGTTCAGGGCTTTCTCGGCGGCATCAGCCTTTTCGGCAGATTCCATATCCACGAACATGTAATATCCTAGTTTCGTGTTTAAATCGGCTCGCGATTGCTGGTATTGGTCTGGCGAAAGTGTCTTGCTGAATGCCTCGCTGTCCAACCCCTCCATTAGCACGTTTTCACCAAGAACTGATGGGCAACGACATGCTATTGTCACAGCTGGACATGTTTTCGACGATGCTTCTTCGTAGCCAGACTAAAATCTAGCAACGGTGATGGTTTAGTGGTGGTGATAGTTGTCCACTGGGCTATTTACTTTTGTTCGCCAGCTGTCTGCATCATCGAGATGCGATAATACAAGCCATGGGCATGTGGTGATTCCACATACTTATTATACCTTGGAAGGCCTCAAAGCACTAGGGCGACTAACTAAAGGCATATATTCCATCACTGCCAACTCCAAGCTCTTCAAGATACTAACGCCAGAGCGGCAAAGAGGCTATACGAAGTTATACAGCTGGACATCTTGGTGCTTCCAACAGAGGATAATTGCTAATTTGCTATTTTCTAGCTTATGTACACTCATACACAATACTATAATAATCAATAACATATCCAAACACATCTTATCATCCGTCTAGTTTTGCTTCCAGATCCAATACTACGTGATGATAGAGCGGCGCAATTCCGCCTCGTGCTGACACATGCTGATCGATCCGAACAATCCGACTTGTAATCCGATTTGTATTACTGATCCGATGGCAGGTTCCAGATTATCGGCTCACGATCTACGGATATATTAGATCACCTCGTCCAGTTCCATTGTTTTCTCATTCTATATATGCTCGGTTAATATCCAGTTGTCAAGCAAATCCTCCGTGCTCGATAACTCTCTCCCTCTCCCTCCCCTACTCCCTTTTCTATATGTCTTCCGATCAAAACCAAAACCACCAACAAAGAGAACCACCTAAAAGCAATAGTACAATAATACTCTTATCCATCCTCACATTATCCACAGCGATCCTCATCGCTCTATCGCTAGGAACTACATCAACAACTAACACTGCCGATACCACAAGCCGAGCCGCCAATCTGTTCGGGTTCCGTCGCTTATTCGGATCTGTTTCGACTTCGTCTTCTGCAAGGCTGGGAGCGAGTCAGTCTGCAGGTCTAAGTGCTGCTACCAGAAGTGCTTTTACGGGTGGCGAAAAGAGTGAATTCAAGATGAGGACACCGGTGTATTTTCTTAGTCATGGAGGGGTATGTTTCCCTCATCCTTTTTGGTTGGTTGTTTGATGGAGGGCGCTAATTGCAGTAGCCGAGTGTGATGTATGAAAAGGATCACCCGGCATACAGCAAACTGGGCGAGATCGGACGTGAAATAACTACCAAGGTCAAGCCGCGTGCTGTGGTCGTCTTTTCTGCGCATTGGCAGGCGGGCCGGGATACCATCCAGGTCAACACCGCGGAGATTACGGATTTGATTTATGAGTATGTCGACTCCCCTCCCTTACATTGTGCACACGGGTGACTGATGGCTGTCTAGCTTTTATGGTTTCCCTAGTCACTATTATAAGGAAAAGTATCCCAATGTCGGGAGCAGGGAGATTGCGAACAAAGTGCTTGATTCGTTGAGTGCAGCGGGCATCCAGGCTGAAGGCGTAAAAAGAGGATTGGACCATGGCGTGTGGGCAAGCTTCAAATGCGGTTGGTTTCGATGGATCGGCTCAATTTCTTACGGGATATCTAACTTTTGACAGCGTTCGAACCCGACGAAAATCCGTTGAATGTTCCCATCGTACAAGCCTCCCTGTTCAATTCTGAAGACCCCATCCAGCACTACCGACTTGGTCAGGCTGTTTCGAAGCTCCGTGATGAGAATATTCTCATCATTGTCTCCGGAATGGCGGTTCACAATCTCCGTGATATGCGGTTTGCCTGGGGTAACCCTAACCCGCTGCCGTACACGGCCAGTTTCGACGAGGCCCTCAAGGACGCGGTCACGACTCCACCGGCTGAGAGAGAAAAGGCCATGGCTGAGTTGTTGAAGAGACCCGATGCACGAGAGGCCCATCCGTACTTTGACCATTTGCTTCCCATCCACATTGGAGCTGGCGCTGCTGGTGACGATTTCGGGAAGAGGCTGTGGACATTGAAGGAGGGCAGCATGAGCTGGGCGCAGTACAGATTTGGCGAAATATCCAATGGTAGTAGCCTGTAGTTGAGTATTCGACAAGAATGAGACAAAGATTGATGGTTTCTTCGAAATTGGTCCGAAAAGTGGATGTAATTTTTTTCAATTCATCTATAGATACAGAGATGGACAATTTGGAAAAGTGCGATGCATAAACATAGACGGATAACGCGGGAAATGTCGCTATGAAGACTCCTTCACCAGAGAGGTAATTTTCTCTTCGATCTGCTGGTCCGACAGACCTGTTGAAACCGCAAAGTCAGCGATGCAATGGAGCGGCGAGGAAAATATTCCACTTACCAGACAGCGCTTCCTGCTTCTCCTTTCCAAGGTCTGCGCATAAAAATCGTATTAGTCTGGATTCCGCTAGTAATTCCAATGCACTCATTGTCCATTATCGTACCGTATCTGGCGAAAACTCTAGGCAGGGTGCCAACGGCCTCGCGAATCATGATGGGGGTGTGAGGGTTGTGCTTCTTCATGGTCGGGTATGCGCGGTTCAAGAACGATCTATCGAAAAAAAGGTCATCAATAACAGTTCCCCCTTAAATCTTTTCATATACTGATAAATACTGACCTTGTGGCTGCGCTCTGCTCCGAACTTTGGCAGAAGAGGAAGCGGAGCTCCTTCAAACCCTTGGTGAAAACGTATTTGCCCGACATTGTGATTTTTTTGTGAAAAAGGAATTAAATCCCCCGCGATTATAATAAAGCAGAACGAGTGCCAATTGACGCAATGGAGGATCGCTGGCCGGCGAGGGGTGTTCAAGAGCGTCTGGGGATGTTTCGTCGAGGTTGCCAGACAGACCAATCCGGACAAGCGTGATTGTCACCGCTTGCTTACCTCAGCCGGAACAGAGCCGCAACCTCAACGGGCCGCCGAGGTCGGGGTTTGTCGTATCTCAATCTCCTTCGTCTTGCGTCGGTGAGGAAATCGTCATCAATCTATCGAGTTATTCTATATACACTACTCCGGGGAGTTTCTGTCTCATCCTCTTTCTTTACATACACACCCTTTGGAGAATTCGTCTCCGTCCTCCCCTCTTCACTCCACTCCGTCTCCTTTGATATCAAAATGTCGTCTCGCGTCGGTTTCCGCTTCCTCAACAACGCCCGGGCTGCGTTCCGCAACACAGCTGGTCCCTTCCGCCGGCCTGGTGCCCAGGGACGTCGCTTCCAGAGCTCCGATGCTGGAGCCAGCACCGCCGAGCAACAGAGCACTTTCCAGCGTCTATGGAACAGCCCCGTCGGTGTCAAGACTGTGCATTTCTGGTAGGAACAATTGCTTCAATGGTTACGGATTATGAGTTTTCAGATTGGTACTTACGTTTGTTCAATTGCTAGGGCCCCTGTTATGAAGGTACGATCTTAAATCTATGCTATCCATCTCCGGACAACACACGCGACCACATTCGTCATTTGGAACCCATATACGGTCTCGGAGTCAATGCTGATTTATAAATAGTGGGCTCTGGTTATTGCTGGTATCTCCGACTTGGGCCGTCCCGCTGAGAAGCTGTCCCTCACCCAGAACGGTGCCCTGATGGCCACCGGAGCCATCTGGACTCGCTGGTGTCTGATCATCAAGCCCCGCAATGTTCTGTATGTTCCGATACCTTGTCTTGGGAATATACATCCCTACAACAAAAGAACAGCCCACTAATGCTAATCCCGACAGGCTTGCTACTGTCAACTTCTTCCTCGGATGCGTCGGTGTCGCTCAGGTTTCTCGTATCATCATGTACCGCCGTAGCCTGAAGGACGGCTCCACGACAGAAGCTGCCAAGGAATTGACGGGCGAGGCCGCCGACTCTGCCAAGGCTGTCGCCGAGAAGGCCGAAGCCGTTGTTGAGAAGAAGTCTAACTAGATTATCTAGCTGCAATAAAGCGTAGTGTACTATGGCACCGAACAAATCGAATCACTTCAACAATAGAGGGGGTCAACATGTTTCTATCGAGGAGGTTTGCGATAGACGGTCACAGTTGAAAAAGAAAAGCGTTGTCTGCTTCAGGGATCCTCAGCAGACCTAACGTATACCACTGTACATAGGTATTATATATCGAGAACAATATGTTTGAATTGGATCCATTGAGCTGGGGAGGTCAGGTTGGCTGCTTCATCAATAGTCAATTGGTTTTAAATCAATTGACAAAACATAGGGCATTGAACTGAAACCTCGAGAAACTCACTGGAGTTCAGTCGATATCATATGGATATCCATATTTATATGAAACACTATGTCTGCTAGGAATAACCAAAATCATCTCTTTACAATTAAATAAGCCGAGGATCCCTCGTCACACCCAATATCCGTGAAACCTCATGTCAGACTACAATTTTCCTCCCAACCGGACGGACATTTTGGTCGCGTAAAAATTATCCCTCCTATCAGAACCGCCAATGCCCTAACCTCACCATCTCTCCGCCAACATCACCATCAACACACCTCTTCACACGCCACAATTTGTCAATAATATATTATCATTATCTCCGAGTTCTCCACAAAGCTTGTCCCGCATGTCCATTTCCCCGGAGTAGGCTGAGAGGCGTTTCTTCCCCCGCATAATCGACGTAATATGTCGTTCGACGGCGTTGTCATAAGTTATTATGCGGGAGGTGAGAGAATTTCGACCCAAGGACTGTACTTAAAGCAGCTCGAGACGGAATTGAATGGTTATTTTGGGGCTAGAAGATTTTCAAAGGAAATTCTCTCCTTCTCCCCAAAGCCTGACTTTGTTTCCGAATCACAATGAGGTTATTGCATACCCTCACACAGGCAGCGTGTCTTCTGTCTCTGGGTTTTATGGCTGATGCTATATCCCCCTCAAGGGATAATGCGTGCCATCCATTACAGCCGTTCAAGTCTCTCCCTCAGAGCCAGACCAGGTCAAAAACCTGCCATGTTGAGAGTAATGGAGATGGCAGTGACGACGCATCGCATGTCTTATCTGCTCTAAAAGAGTGCAACAATGGTGGTAAAGTGGTGTTTGACGAGGACAAGGAATACACCATAGGAACAGCCTTGGACATGACATTCCTAAAGCATATCGATCTAGGTTAGAGAATCAATTCGTTGGACCCACCAACATCAAGGCTAATGAGGAGACAGAAATTCTAGGGAAAATCCAATTCACCAACGACACCGATTACTGGCAAAAGAACGCCTTCCAACAGAATTTCCAAAACGCAACAACCTTCTTCCAACTCGGTGGCGAGGACGTTAACCTCTACGGTGGTGGCATACTGGACGGCAACGGCCAGGTGTGGTACGATCTCTACGCAGAAGATGCTCTCATTCTTCGCCCGATCTTGGTTGGAATCATTGGTTTGAATGGAGGAACAATCGGGCCTTTGAAGCTTCGCTATTCGCCTCAGTGGTATCAGCTCGTGGTCAACTCTTCGGATGTTCTGTTCGATGGTATCGATATCACGGGGTATAGCAGTAGTGATAACGAAGCGAAGAATACCGATGGATGGTGAGTTTGTCTGTCTTCATGACTTTAATGATACAGTTTCTGATAGTTATAGGGACACATATCGTTCCGATAATATCGTCATTCAGAATTCAGTCATTAACAACGGCGACGGTGAGTCTTCAATCTTTTAATCTCCTTTCCTAGACTACTCTGACTCTTGACAGACTGCGTTTCATTCAAACCAAACAGCACCAATATCCTCGTCCAGAACCTCCACTGCAACGGCTCCCATGGTATCTCCGTCGGCTCATTAGGCCAATACGAAGGCGAAGTCGACATCGTACAAAATGTTCTCGTGTACAACATCTCTATGTTTAACGCTTCCGTGAGTTCCAAACCAAGTCACCTAGGATCAAATGCATTAACCTAATCTCATCCCAAACTAGGACGGCGCACGTATCAAAGTATGGCCAGGAGCATCAGCTGCCCTCTCTGAAGATCTCCAGGGAGGCGGCGGTTCCGGAAGCGTGAAGAATATCACCTACGACAAGATGTACATTGACAATGTCGACTATGCCATCGAGGTTACCCAGTGCTACGGACAGTCGAACCTGACCCTGTGCAACCAAAACCCGGTATTTATATTGTCCCCCATCGGTGTCATTTATGGCCAAGATACTAATGACGATGTGATGAACAGAGCAACTTGACAATTTCAGACATACATTTCAAGAATTTCCAAGGGACAACTTCTGGGAAGCATGACCCGAATGTGGGTACGATTGTGTGTTCGAGTCCTGATGTTAGTACCTCCCTTGTCTTTTTAATTGTCGTTACATGTTTAACAATCTCTAGGTATGCTCGGATATCTACGCTAGCAACATCGACGTTACTAGTCCTAGTGGAACGGATGCTTTTGTCTGTACAAATGTGAGTTCCCCAATTGGCACGCTATATAAACAAGAAGCTGCTACTAATTACGTTACGATGATAAAGGTCGATGAAACCCATTTAGATGTTGACTGTACATCATCTAATTAGGAGGTTGAAGGATAGATGTC
Source organism: Aspergillus wentii DTO 134E9 (assembly GCF_001890725.1). Taxonomy (NCBI): domain Eukaryota; kingdom Fungi; phylum Ascomycota; class Eurotiomycetes; order Eurotiales; family Aspergillaceae; genus Aspergillus; species Aspergillus wentii. The sequence goes on from NW_024467833.1 coordinate 592,909, forward strand.
GATATGCTTTATATATTTCTATAGCATCTACCGTCAACGATGGAATTATGATGCAAATCAAAGCTTCGGTATATATATATTGATCTCCAGAAATGACACAAATGCACCTGAATAATTTACATCCTCTCCCAACATCCCGCAACTCACAATCGATCAGCAATCCTATGTCGATGGACCCAGCTTCGAGCTCGCTTTCCATATATGTACCTGTCAGAGCAAAATTCATAGATTAGCCATTCCGTGATATAGTATTTAACTGAAAAAGGCCGAGAAAGTAAAGAAAGAACATACATAGGAATAGTAAAAAGCGTAGCCGCAACAGTAAGCCCCCCAATGGTAAAGAAGCAATCCCGCACGCCCTGGTTAGCAACCCATTCATTCAGATAAAATGACAACCCAAACGAGAAAAGGTTCTTGATAAAGTTCATCGTGGCAAAGGCTTCTCCGGATTTATCGCGGTGGCAGTCGACAACGTAGGTTACGACACCGGTGGTACCGAGTTGAATGCCCAAGTTGATGAGGCCCAAGCAGACGATGACGGGGACAGGCCATGGATCTTGGGCGTGAAGTGACTGGCCCCAGGCGAAGAAGCCGATTGCCGTGAAGATGAGATAGCTGACCATGATAGGGAGACGGAACTCGGGCTCTACTCCGAGTAAAATGGTTGTTATTTTGAGTGTAGCCTGGAGGGAAAGTAAACTGCTGCTTACCAAATATGCCGCCATTCATCTTAGACATTCCTTTGACTACACCATCAACTAAAGGCCCTGCCGCGATTGTTCCGATGATAGAAGCAACGAAAGAAGACATGTTGGTCGCCCCTACAGCTCCAACGGAGAAGCTGTATGGAGGTGCAGAAAAGATCTGAGACAGGGTGAGTGTTACCCCCACGAGCCATGAGAAGCATGTAGTATAAAGCAGAACAGCCCAAAGAACAGGTGGTGAGAGCAAAAGATAAAATGGACGAATGAGCGTGTTCCAAACAGAGACATTATTGACGTAGCCACTATATGGGAGCAGCTCCTTTGCCCAAGAATTCGGTTTCTCATTCGTTTGTTGTGGTGACTGTGATCTTTCTGTGCTCCCTGTATCTGCAGATTTGAGATATTCGGATTTCTTTTCGTCCTGCATACAAGGTTGACTGAGTTAGAAATGATATTAAAGAAAGAGGTTGGCTTACAATATCTTTGCCAACGTCAATGTCGAAGGAGCTCTGTCTTGCGTATGCTGATTCTGGCATCCAGAAAAAGACCATGATCAACACGATGGCAAAAGCCCCTCCCATGGAATTTAAAGCGATTCTAAAAGAGCCATATTCAATTATAGCGCCAGCTGAATCATATTTAAGATCAGTCAACACTCTTGATATTGACACAGGGATTTACCTATAGGGGATGCGAGATTGATGCCGCCTAGGACACCGAAATTGAAGATGGCGTTACGGATTCCACGTTCATGAACGAACCTAAAAGTCTCAGCAAGGGATGAATGGGATATATGAGTTCACCAACCAGATATCTGCAATAGAAGCAGGTACCAAAGCTTCCAGTGGCGCCATGCAGAGCCCTGCCAGCACCCTCGACGCAACCAAGGAAGGAAAGTTTTTGGATCCCGCGGACCAAAAGCACGACACCATTAGCCCAACAGTGGTCGCAAGATATATGGGGCGCTTTCCATATTTGACAGCCAAGCAATTGAAAATCAAACTGCCCACCGCTATCGCAACGAGTGTGCCGCCTTGTATTCCTGATGTGAAAGTCGAGAGTGGCACGCCGAATTCTTCAGACAGAGGAACGAGAGCGGCTGTCAGAAGGGGTCCAACGGCTGTCGATTTTTGATATCAGCGATTGAATCACAGGAAATATTTTGTGTGTCCTACCTCCAACGCAACCGCAAGCCACAGCATATGTGATGGTGAAGAGCTCCTTCTTCTTCCGGGGCCAATTGTATGGGTCTCGTGGTGAGTCCGACGGCTGAGGAACGAGAACAATTTGGCCAGTCGGGTCATGCTTGAGAAGAGCCGGATCGATTCCCGAATAGGTAATATCTGTTTGACCAAGCTCATTGAGAGGAGCAGTGCCGGGGACGTGCTCTAGTTTATTGTCCTCCAAAATTCCGAGAGGCATTGTGTAGGTGAGCTGGGGCAGTTCACTTAAAAGTACGACAGGAAAGCACCAAGTATATTCAATATCGATTGCTCAGCCGAGGGAATCGTGTTATATTCGTAATGTCAAAGCTCGCACAGAGAATAAAGTGCGTGTAGCCTGTGTGGATGTTTTCGAGATTCTATCCACAATGTATGCCTATATATTGGGCAGCACGGCGTTGAACATGCGTTTTCCCTATAAATAGTTAGTAACATGCAAGACCTAAACATCTGGCATTTCAAATCGAACGGGGAGAATAAATACTGCCAAATTAGCGCGAGAGAAAAGCAATGAATCACATCTCGGGTACCCCTCACCATCTTGTCTTGGTCAGTCGTGCGTATGCACTGCATACACACAACCAGGAAGCGACAGGGTAGCCCATCAGTGTCCCCCGTGGGGTTGAGACCTTGAGCCGAGACAGGTTCTGGAGCTTTCCCCGTATTCCTTCAAGAACAGCCCCATTATGCATGGCATTTCACACTAATATTTGCTAGTGTGATGAGAGAAGAAAACCCCATTTCCCCGGGTGTATGATGTGGGGTCCCTTTGCAGGTGGAGGAATTCCGCCAGAAAGACAGTGAAACTGGGCTGCATGGGCGACGATCGACTTGCTAATTGCAGGGAAGATGACTTGTCTTGACCCGGTATTGGATGGTGGAGAGAGTTGTAAAATTCATCAAGTTCTGTCAGTTTCAAAATAGACTGCATGATGCATAAATTAGATAGATTGTAACGATGAGATGCATCTCAAACTCGGTGCAGTCGATGGAAGGGTGATGGTTGATGGTGTTGAAGTTGAAATATGACAGTCAAAAGATACGAGAACCACACTCTTCCCCTTTCGGTTCCCCGCAATATCAGAGCTCTACTACAACATTAGCTATTCTCTACTGTTTAAAATACGTATCATAAAAGGATATATGATATATTTATATAGAGGTATTATAAGTCTTCCCAATCTATTGTTTTAATGGCTTTTTATGGAGTATAATCCCACCCGATCACTCATTTCTTCTTATCCAACTCTTTAGCCTCACATTGTATTTTCAAAGCCTGGGCTAGCAATCCAGGATACCACCTGTGACCCGCTTCCGGATAGTTTGTTAGATATCGATGAAAAATGTGCTACCAGTACCTTCTTTGAATAAGTCGGAGAAGAATGTTTCTGCATCAGATATGACCTTCTTTAACTAGATCCGTGATATGGGGTGGAATATCCAGAGACAAGTCTTCCTGTGTGAGATCGAGGCCCAAGGTCTGAAAGAACGGCAGAGAGAAGCGTGGGCCCAGGGATTTCCCGTCTGAACTAACGAATCCCTCGCTTTCAAGTCTTGCACGATGTGTGCATGCAATACAGACACCACGAGATAAGGACTCCAGTAGACGGCCCACGTTGGCTACCAGAGTGCCTGGGATCAGAGGAACCGGAATCTATTCTCCACATCTATTCTGGAACTCAGGGCAGCTGTATTATGCTCCCTGCAGGAGGTATGTCATGAATACAACATTCTTGTGTGGCCCCGTTCCGAGGCCTCCTTTGACTGGCATTGGGTTCACAGATGGCGGTGGATATTTGTGGATTTTCAATACATTGAGTGGAGGGTTATCGAAGAGTGATGCCATGTCTGTGGGATTGAGGTCCAGTGTTTCTGCAATGAGAACTGTGAGTTCGGTTGCCTGCTTTTCCATTGCCGAATAGTAGGTTTCAATTGTGCTACGGAATTCGGGGACTGCTGTTGTTCGGGCCACTTAACAAGGCCCGCAGTCAGTACGGAGAGACAGAGTGGACAGAAAGATCATGCTGGCTGGCCACATCATATTAGTATCCCGTAGGTTGTAGTATATAGGCTCATCTTGGGACGGAGTAGGAAGCTCAGGACCAATCTATAACCAAACGGTTAGATACAGAGATACCTTGTGGAATTCGATTAGGTTCTTACTGTGAACGACTCTTTATGGTCCACCATTCCGGCAGTCTTTTCCGCGCCCAACCTGTTGTATCCAAGAAAGTGCCTGCTATTCTGGGTTTTCCAACTCGACCTTCTTCTTCTTCAATGGGAGATTGAAGAATGAATCAGATTGCTGGACGGCTCCTTGCAGCGTCTGTTCCGAAACAGAATTATTTTTGAGATAGAAACAGCCCACTTGCGTCAGGAATTTCCTCAGGTCCGACAGGAAAAGCGGCCTTGTCGCAGGCGACACTGTCTGGGAGAAGCCGAGGATTGGGACTGAGCTGAATTCGCCGGCCACCTTGGACAAGAAGTTATGGGGCGAATTGAGTAAATCAGTATTGTTGAAGGTATTTCTGCTTCATGTGGGAAATTGAAATAGACAAAAGTTTCTTCAGTTCGTTGGCTGGGCATTATTCAAGTGGAAGACAGATCAGATTCACAGATGGTGGTTGTTAAAGTGAACCCCCTACTGCTATTCGGGCCCCCCCTTAGTTCCAGCGACCCATCGGGTTTAGTGCGTATTACTGTGATATATAAAAAAAAAAAAGGAAATTGAGAATCATCGTGCAGCTATTGTATCATCAAACAAGGCAAGGCATCGTATCTGCAACACTGACCCTCTGCTATAGAGGCTGGATTGTCGGATTCAATATAAGAATGTATGTAAAAAATTGTCTCCTATGCTGCAGACCGCATCAATGAGCTGAAGATACCAAATAATCAAGTCAGGCATGTGGTGCAAGTCCTGTGTGGGCAGGGGAACGATGATCAAAGACAATGCAGGGAAATAACTTGTCTTAAACTACGAAAGCCATCGGGTTGACTCTCACATAACTTGGAGAAATATGGAGAGCAGAAGGTGAGAGAATGGCTTGGGTATCATCAGCTCAGCTGCATGTGCCTAATTGGTTAATAGAAATGATGTGGTATCTCATGCAATTGAAAAGGAACGAGGCTGATGAGTCAAGACATGACATATCCCCAAACGCGAAAGGCGTCGCACTCTTCCTAATTCGGCTTTTCCCCCACCATCCATCAACGCACAACCACATTCATCATGGAACAGGTGCTGCGCAAGCTAGATCGACCTGAAAGACCTGCTATTATAGGAAAATGGGGGCGAGAAACAACCAAACTAGATCTGGCAATGGAGTTGTTGACCTTCGAGCTGTGGATGCTGATTGGGGAAATGGTCAGTATCGCGTCTCTTCTCGATTCGATCGCAACAGAACTTATCAGATCTACAGATTTCATCAAAGTCTTCACTGCTATCCCTCAGCTTGGTTTGCCGACAATTCCATTCGATTTTCACACCGATGCTCTTTTCCAGAATCAAATGCACCAACATTGAATGGATCGTGTCCGACGATTTCCTGCAATTTCTGTCCACACCGCATGTTCGACACGTTCGAGAATTGACCTTCATTATTGGTGGTGATTGGCTCAGTGTACTCTGGCCTAACAGCGAAGACGTTATCGTGTGCTTGCTCAATAGGAGATTGGTCCAGTGTTTCATCGCGATGCCAAACCTCACATCTTTTACGTACGTCTGCCTGTTTTCTGTCCTGCGAAGGGAAATGACTATCAAATCTAACCAAGAGCTACTTGTAGCTTTGGGGAACCGATGGCAAAATTGACAATAAGGGAGGAATCGGAAGGGGTGGGCATGCTCCCTATATACAACAAGACTCTGCTGGCGTTGCGGCAGCATAGCCCACGACTACGCCACTTGTCGATAACATTCCCGTCCAGTGGGGATCATCTTCTTGACCTAGAAGAAAACACGTGCGATACAGAATCTGAAGAGTTCAAGCATTACGAGCAAATGACTGGTAGTCTTAGAATCGAAGCGGCTTCTCAGATCTGACTTCCCTTCAATTATTTGAAATTTATGGAGATGTGCCAAGTAATCTGGAGGGCCTTGTATCAACCCTTGTTGCGTCACCAAATCTTCACGGGCTTGCTCTTGGATTGAATGACTTGGCGCAGGTGAAAGATTTCTTCCCTAGGCTCTGCAAAAGCTATGCCGCGGCAGGTGGCCACCCTTTGTTACTGAAACGCCTCTCTTTCAGCAGAGGATGCATGCCCTATTCAGACGAGATCTCACACATTCCACTACTCTGTGACCTCGATGTCCTGCAGAGCACCTACATGTCCAATGAGTTCACCAAAGATTATACCAGAAAGTATCTAGATTTCCTTTGCCCTGAAAAGCAGATGGCTTGTCTTGCTCTTTCAGATCCTTCCTGGTGCCGTTCTATCAGACGTATCTCCGCCAAGTGTTTGGACGATGGTTTCTTCAGCTTGATCAGAAGGATTGGGCAGGATACCACCATAGCACCTCATTTCATGAGTGAGATGACTTTCACTAATTGCAACTTCAAAGATATCGCCCCGAAAAGATTCAATATTGACCCCGACAAACAGATGTATTGGCCTAGGGTTTTCTCCGTCCAGTATCCAGCTCGCAAAGAGGATATAGAGACTTGCATACACCCTGTAATCCTCGAGATATCTGGTTGGCGAGGTCTAGAGCGACTTCATTTCCCAAGTGACATAGGGAACTATGAAGAAAGGGTAGGTGTCACCGCAATATTCAGTTACGTTGAATAAGATGTAAAAGCTGATACCAGAGCTAGAAACTAATCTCAAACTTAACAAAATCACTGGGTCAAAACCTGAAGGTTCTCTCACTCTATGCACCAAGAAAGTACCCGCACACACCATTTCTCCCCGACAAGGACTTTTATTGCAGCCTTTGCCTCTACGAGGAAAATTGCACTACTGGGGAACGTACTATATTCGATGAAAGAGATGCTGTGCTTCACCAAGACCTGGAAGGCTCGAACCGGCTTCGGTATGCTAAACCTCTGTGTTTGGATAGCAACCTGGTGTATCTTGGCATATTCGACTGCTATTACCGCATCTACAAGGACATCGTTAGAGATAACGACAATCGGCCTTTCAAAGTGGCTTGGATGCAGTCCGTAGCAAATTATAAAGCTGATGAAAGGGGTGAAGAGGTCTTCCAATCACTTTTCTACGGTGATCTAAGCGGGATGCCCAGTCTTCTTTGATTGCTGTTTATATAAGTTTTATGGGTTTCTAGATGTATTGGAACTTAGTGCTGTGCTACAGTACTGTAAGTGCCCCCACATTTTCTGACGAACATACCAAATGGCACTATAGTAACACCTAGAAGATCGGAAATACCCCAGCTCCACGTTGATGTGGAGAAGAGGGGTGAAGAGGGGTTTGGATTTAATTCCGCCCATGACAGGGGTATAGATAGCGTCAATCATAGAGCGGTTCTTTAATAGCCCAGCGCTCAATTCATTGGCAACCTTCATACAGAGTACACCATCTACCACCATGATCAAACGAAGCATCATAATAACCGGTACGCAGCCCCTCACCACCAATTACATATCTGTCTAACAAAACTAGGCGGCGCATCAGGCATCGGCCTCGGTATAACCACCCACTTTGCCCCCCATCCGAACACACACATCACCATCCTCGACGTCAACCCCGAAACAGCGTCTCAAGCTCTGAAGAATCTCTCGTCCCAATTTCCCTCATGCAGTATATCATTCAAACCCTGCAACGTTGCATCCTGGGAAAGCCAAGCTGAGGCCTTCGAAAGTGTCTTTGCGGAACAGGGAAGGGTTGATGTCGTCTTTGCTAACGCTGGGATCACGGAGAAGGGGAGGCTTTTGCCCACGGCTGAGGAGAGGGTAGGAGGGAAACCGAGTAAGCCAGATTTGAAGACGTTGGATGTGAATCTGGTAGGGGTTTTGTATAGTAAGTTTTCTTTATCTTTGTTTTTATGGGCAGGTCGACGATGTGATGATGCTAACCGATGAAGGCATCAAATTGGGAATCCATTATATCTCGAAAAACACACCCCAAGCACCACTATCCGGACCTCCATCAAAGGGAAGTATCATCTGCACATCCTCCAACGCAGGCCATTATGCATTTCCAATCGCACCACTATATGCCGCCACAAAACACGGTGTAACCGGACTGGTGAGATCACTAGCAAGATCGCTTGAGAGAGAGCAAATCCAGATAAATGCGCTGGCACCCGCTGTTATCGGTTTGTTTCTTGTTTTACGGTATACCGAGGGCATTGACTGATCCATGTAGAAACGAACATCGCGCCGGATGTGGCATTATTTAAATCGATGATTATGACGCCTATGGAGACTGTGACCAAGGCTGTGGAGGAGTTGGTGAGTGACTCGTCTTTGACGGGGAAGGTGGCAGAGTTGCATGGGGAGAGGGTGAGCTATGCAGAGCCACAGCCATATGTGGATGAGGATACGGAGACGAATATTGAGACGTTTTGGAGGTTGGGGTATGCGTAGGCTGTCGTCATGGTTATATTCATTCTTTGACAGTATCGAACGGGATGATAGAAGTGCAGGGAGTTCAATGAATCTGATTATAAACGAGCATCACGGGGTATTGATTGGCCACTCGATAATCCATATAAGCCAACAAACAGACATCTTAGATACAACTTCACCTCCAACCCATTTCCTTGCATAATATATACCACAGAATATAAACAGCATAAAATTATATATACTCATTAAACGTCCTCATCGGCGATCAGTCATTCTCATCCATCAGTAGCACTTTGAGCTTCTCAAGTTTGTCTTCGCACTTGATCTCCATCTGCATCACCACATCGATACTCTCTTTCTTGGTAATGAGAAGTTGCGAAACTAGCCAGAAGTTATATCCGTTCTTGTAGAAGCCCATGGAGGCCCATTCTTCGCGAGGCACCTGAGCACGTAAAACATCCCAGTGCTCGCGCCAGCGCGTGAGTGCTGTGCGAATCCCATCTAGAACTGCGTCATCTGGGATTGCGGTGATCTGGGCTGCATCGACCCCGGATCCACCGGGTGAGATGCTTGGTAAGATAGCGTGATGTTTTCGCATCACAGCGAGAAGAGTCATATGTGTGTTGGTGAAGACGTAGAGCACTGTCCACTGTCAGAAAACAAGAATGTGATGCCGGATATTGATACATACAATGTATTAACATAAACATGTCAAATACTGTCAGGCTCATTTGACTTCCTTCTGAGATAGGTGACGGCGAGGGGTTTTGTGTAGGGTAATCTTCAAATAGACTCTGGAAAGCCTCGGAGATGATCAAATCCCGAGAAAATCGAAAGTTGGGCTCTGCAAATGGATGCTCGGAGTTGAATATGGCATTATAGCAGGGAAATTCGCTATCCATTTCAGTATGGCTGAGGCGACACGGGTAGTTCTGGTAGAACGAGAAAGCACAGTCGAGCAGCGAGATGATGCTGACAGTACTGCTGGATGGTCAGTCTACTACCTCGACTTAAATACTAAATGGCACGCGATTTCATACCGGATACGAGATTCTTTTTGGATCCACAAGTATTCCTGTATACGATCCTGTGGTAGGTGACGACATTTGAGGAGGCCGGTTTTACGAGCAACCTGTTTACAACACTGGTCAATCATGCTTCCACCACTGATAGAATAAAACATACCTTAATAACTTCACTGAATCGATTTTCCATCACACGATTTCGTGACTCACGGCTTCCTGCCCAATACTGTGTGATAATAGTGATGAATCCAGCTTGTAGATTCTGGAATTGGACCCAATCGTTTGCTTCCTCGTCCAGGTTCCGGTTCCCACAAAAAGCGGCGCCAATTTCACTCTCACTGGAGAAGACATCACTGGAGAAGACGAATAATTCTGCAAAGTCAAGCACTCGCTTTGCGGCGTACACTTCCCTCTCGTCACCAGAATACATAGCGCCCATGAACACAACCGCAGTGAGTAACGGCAAGGAGACGGTTTCAGGGTCAAAAGATGGAGGGTGGATCATCGCGCAACTCTGATGCCAGTACTTGAAATACATCGCCACAAACCTTCGAACGCGTGATGTGGCAAGGAGAAAATGTAAGTTGTGAGATATTTCCTCTTGTGCCTTTCCGTCCAGAGGCACGGTCCATGCTCTGGTTAAAATTGACTGGATCATGGCAGATGCAAACGGTCTCTCGGGCTCGAATGGGGGCTGCTGTCCAGGTAATGTCAAGCTTGGATCCTGGTTTGGAGGTATAACTGTTTGATATGCAACCCCGCCTTGGTACGGATCATCCATTGGTTTGGTCGGATCTCCAAACGGGTTATTGAAAAAGTTCACAAAGGTATCCTGGAAGAAAGACATGGTGACCGGATCTGAATCGATAAACGCAGGCGCATACTCCATCTGGTCTTGCTTCATATTATATGGTAGGGCGGCACCATTGTCCTCTTGCAAACCCTTCATATTATGATATTCCAGACCACGAGCCCGATCGCTGCGTGGCGGAAGGAGAAATCGTTCGGTAAAACTGTCAGTCCCTCCATTGAGCAAGAATTTGATAGAGCCCCGATCTGAGGATTGTTCCGAATCATCGTTTCCTTTGGAGGGTCCTACGGCTATGCGCAATCAGTTGACGACCAGAAATAAATGACGGACAATGACAGTCGATCGTACCTGAATCGGGGCCATTTTTCAATTGGGATTTCCGCTCTTTGTTACACGGCAAATTTCTTTTTCGACAGGAACCGCAGGGAGTATCTCCGTCACATCGGAGCTTCATCGAAGTGCACTGTGAAAAAGAAAAAAGTGGCGTGTCAGAAATGCGACGCCTACACCGCAGGATGATTTGAACCAACCGATTGACAGGCATGCCGTCTACGGCCTCGCTGAGATGTTGAAGGGACCTGCTGGTCCCCACGTTTGGCGCAATTCGCATAGTGGTCGCGGAGATTATCACTGAAGAATTGGCAAGGGTAAGTCTTGTAACCCATACGAATCGGGGGGCAAAACAAAAGGCGCAACACTCACCAGCGAGCAAACGACTCGTTACAGAAGACGCATGAGTAGGGCTTTAGTCCGGAGTCTGAGGGGGATTTCACCGGCTCAGTCAATGACGGAGCAACCAGGGGGGGAGGGGGATTTGCATCACGCCGCAGAGACTGCGGACAAGGAAATTTGCAGGTGGCGACTTACGACGAAGGTGATGTCTCTTGAGATGATCAATGCGGGTGAACCCTCGCTGACAGATGGTACAGCGGAAATGCTTGTCTGTCGAAGAAGCAGACGAGGCGGCAGACTTCATAGTGGTGACGGTTGGGCGCCCATCGGGGAGAAGCTCGAGACTGGGGGGTCTGGGGTAAGACCTTAGGGGGAAGATCTGGGGAGGAAAAGCCGACACGATAGACGAGTACGTACTATCAGAACCAGTGGAACACTCTCATGATCAATGACTGAAGAGATGTTACTCTGTATATCCGCAGACTCATCATCAACGATCGCAACGGCAGAATTGGCACCAAGTACCCAGGGAGAGAGGAGACTCACGACTGGCCTCTCCTGGCCGGAATGTGCGGCGTTTGGGGTTTGGTACGACGACGTAATGTAGAAACTCGAACTATCAAAACGATCCTATTCGAATGATTCAGTCTCTCTTCTGCTAAGCGCTCAATTTTTTTCTTTCTTTCCCCTGTCTCTCTTTCTCCCTCTCCCCTTTAAATTCTGCAGAGCCATCCACAAATACTAATGGTCATCATTACTAAATGAGGGATGACTCTGTCGCCATTCCCACTAGTTACTCCAACAGCAGCCAGTTAGCCTCAAACTTACCCGTATCTTACAATACGCGCAATACGAAACCTGCCCCGCTCCGAGCTGGACTTTTACTTTTTCCGAAACCGAGCACATGACACCGGATTCTCTTTTGGGTTAGTGCTTTATTGTCCAAGGGGTGTACTCGTACAGCTTCAATATGAAGTTTCTTGGTGAGTGGAATGGCAGATGGCAGTATCGGTATTTGCTAGATTGGATGAAGTATCCCGATCTGTTAAGTCATATGCAGCCCTGATTGGTCACTTGAGTGTTGCAACATAATCTTAAGGCTTGATTGACAGACAGGAATGTGACTCTTGTTGGGATTTGTTAGTCGGACAATAAAGCGTCCAATAGAATCCAACGATGGTTGATATTGCGTCTTAATCTGGTAGGGACTCGGCTAGGCCCATGTGACATCTCTCCAGGTCAGCATCCAAATTCAACCTCAGAACACTTTATTCCTACGCTTATTATCACTAGCATCAAAATATATACAGAATTGCACGAAGAGCCGAGTCCAATATGTACCAACATTCAAAATCAATGCCCAATCCCGTTATGCGCTCCCGTTCTGCAGGTAGTATTTAGCAGACGGCGTGGGAAAGTCGATCGCCTCATCATCCAGATAGTCGACATTGATCACCTTGTTCTTTTCATTCTCGGTCCACCCATCACCGAGCCAGCCACTCGGATTGTCATTGATATACTCATATTCAAAATCCTCCCAGCGAGGGTGGCTGAGGGCCTTCATCGAGTGAAGCGATGACCCTGTCGGATGTCAGCACGGCTTCAAAAAGAGCAAGGACGGTTCTCAACTTACCAGGCCACAATGCAGTCACCCTTCCATCCTCCTTTCCTCCCTTGTACCAGCTCCGGCATTTTTCACTAAACACTGTCCGTGAAAAGTACTGGTCACAATACTTGGAAAAGCGCTTGACGGCTTCTTTGCGAGGGCACATGGATCGGACCATGTCGCGCTGCATCTTCATCACACATTCGGTGAAATAATCCAGTTCCTTTTCGATCAGGACCAACAAATTGCCCTCTCCTAGCGCTGCATTTGGTCCCAGACTGATATAATAATTCGGGAACCCGTCAACTGCCATGGCCAAGTAGGTTTCTGGGGTCTCCTTCCATCGTTCAGCTAGAGACACTCCGTTGCGACCGATGATGGGAAAACGAGGGGTGAACGACGTATCAAATCCAGTGGCGCAGACAAGCACATCGCTGGGATGATGCTTTCCGTCAGCAGTGATGACACCTTCCGCATCAACCTTGACAATTTCTGAAGTGATCAATTCCACCTTTTCATCTGTCAAGGCCTCGAGGTATCCAGGACCGGGTGTCAGTCGTCTACAGACAGGTGGGAACGATGGAATCAAGTCATCCACAAGCTCCGGCTTCCTCGATAGGCGTCGCTTCATATTCTCCAGGAAAACTTCCTTGGCTCCGATCTGTTCCGGTGTGCCCTTGAGCGTTGCACCATGGACCGACTGCAGTTCCAATTCAATTTCTATAATTTTGGTCAGAGCTATTTGATAAGAACACGGTACTCAATCTTTACCTTTACGGAATTTCTGGTAGGCCTGGTGGTCCTTTTTGAATGTCTCAATTTCTTCTGGGGTGAAGGAGACTGTGACAATTGTCAACAACAGTCCAAGAGAAGGTTAGAAGAGCTTACAATTTTCTAACTCTTCCCCCCGTTCTTCGATGTGATTTCTGGCAAAGGTGGGCGACAACCATGTTCGTCCTCTGATGTAATGATCGAGGTGCGTTACGTTGGGAAGCATGCCGGGTACAATCTGAATGCCGCTGGATCCATTTCCAATGACAGCAACTCTCTTCCCCTATATTGGAGATTAATGCACAGACTTAGGAGCATAGTGGTAGGATTACTTACAGCGTAATCATAGTTCTCATCCCATCGGGCACTGTGCATTAGCTTTCCTTTGAAGTCGTGGAGACCCGGGATCTGAGGCCATCTCCATTCATTCAACGCCCCCGTGGCAGAAATCAACACATCGCATTTGTCCGAGTATACCGAGCCACTTTCAATATCTTGGACCTGCAGCTGCCACTTGCTTTGGTCTTCATTCCAGACTGCGTCCACCACTTGCTGTTTTAGCTTGACGTGTTCGTTGCAATCATACTTGTCTGCCACACGCTTCCAGTACTGATGAATCTCCGGGGCTTTGGCGTAGAACGTTGACCATTCCTTGTTGGGCTCGAAGGTAGCCTGATATGTGTGGGCAGGAATATCTTTGAGTAGAATGTCAGTCAGTTGTACAAGAGTAACCTAGAGACAGGGAAGATTTCACAAGACATACCACATGCACAACCTGGGTACCTGTTCTCAAACCAGGTACCACCGATGTCTTCGTTCCTCTCATACACACAGAGATCCAGATTGGGTATCCGCTGTCTAAATCGGATGGAGGCGATAATGCCAGAGATTCCGGATCCAATAACGACAACTCGAATAGGGCGAGCCTCATCGATAGAACGCTCCTCAACGATCCATTTGGGCTCTGTTGGCTGTGGTGGCTCTGGTGCACCACTGAAGAATCGGGAAAGATTCCACATTGTGATTTGAAAGGAGAAACAGACAGTCTTGTGGAAAGTGACAGACAAGACTAGCTCTCGCGAGAGTTGGAAAGAAACAGATAGAACAAACTTCAGGGGGCTAATGGGTTTGTGGGTAGCGGTGCCTAACCTGCCGCAGCAGCTACTTGATATTCTTAAATAACCCACAGACCAGCTCAGGAATGACAGTCTCACGGGTATCTACTTGACCCGGTCCAACACTACCTAAGCGTTTGCCATCCGTTCGACATTGCGCATCAGACTGGAGTTCAACTACGACAGCGGGTACCTTATGCTCCTCCCCGTTCTCGCTCAGCCCCCTCATCGTCCCTAGCTGCCCCTTTAGAATCGGGGAGGACGTTCCAGGACCATCACGACCCACAACAAGAGGAACATCACTACTTTTCTGACGATTGAAACCAAAACTGGCCCTTGAACCAAGTGGACTCCTCGGACGGAGTGGCGGGTAGCCAGTGTCGGGAATCCCCCTAGACCCAGTTCCAAACACTTCCAGCCCCAGATGCGGGGGAGACAACGTGGAGTACGGTGGTAGTTTGATCGAGAATCGGATATATGAGGTAGTCGAGGAGGAGCAAGTGACCACATTTACAGCCGAGAGCCATAGTGACGTTATATGGTGGTTACTGATGGTTACTAGTGAGTGGTGACCTATACGAAGAGGGGGTCGTGCGGGTGGATTCCGCATACAAAAATACTTTGCCGGGGCATACATCCGCCAAACTAAGTAGCTGTCATACATCTACTAGCTCCTAGTATGAACCCACAGACGGCAGCAATCTGCGCACGTATTTTGCTACTAATACGATTGCTGAGGAAGCAACATCTAGCATCAAACCACGGCAAAATTCATCAATTAAAGAATAGAGACTACGAAATAATAGCGTCTGAAATTTGGATTCGTTTGGACTTTGGATCCCATCGCTTAACAGCCGATCTGCAACTTTGTGGATACACCGGCATCATCCGGCGTTCGGTAACCGGAATATTCCCAGTGACCACTGACCGTATCTGTGCGTACTCGATGAAACATCCCTTGCTGTCTGAATAGGCGATGATGCAGCCGATACGGAAATACGGATTAAATCGACTCAGATCGACGATTGTTGGGAAAGTAGCTGCAGGGTCTGGGCGTATGCTGTTCTCGGTTGAACGGGGTATTGTCATCTCTGCCTGCAGCGGCATTATGCCTTGTGTATCTATGTGCGCTCTGTGCATATGGCAGTAAACTGTGCTTGGGCAATAAGATTTATCAGCACATATCTGACTTGTTTTGCCAGTGGCATAGTTTTGGTAAATCTACTACTAAATTGATATAATATTTAAATTTTCTATCGTGAGTGGCTCGATACTTCCACGGCTTCACTTATATCCTCGACTATCAAAGTAAATATTGCCCGGAAAGAGGCTCTGTGCCATCATCTCACATGGCACAGCCTACTAGTTAGGAAGACTGCAGAAAATGCCGCTGACTTCTCACCTACAATCTATCACCTTTTCCATAGCCATCGCCATCGAAACTAAGCAGTCACACCCATAATATATACCAGTAGACACATCCAAGATATAAATAATACCCGGAAAATCCCCAGCACCAAACAATAGACTCGAATTTAAGAATAATAATGATTGTCAGCGTTGCCATTTGGCGGACAGTTGCAGTGTCCATAACCGGAAATCCCCCCAGACGGGCCAATAACGCTAATTTGTTTTGCAAAAAAGGTGCTTGAGTTTGATAATTGGGTCGGAAAAATGGGAATTTGAATAACCATTTGTTCTCTGTGTAGATTTTTATTATGATTTGTGATAAAACGCGGTTTTGTATTACTCGTAGGAATAAAATGGTATGAGGATGGGGCGATATGTCCATACCGTTAACTGTCTATTCTCGTTATCAAAGTCTGGATTACACTATTCTATAAATTAAAAGTGTAGTGCTACTATCTATACAAGGCGTGGGCCTACAGCCACCGCCATCGATTAAAATGTCTGCAGCCTTGTAGGCAGTATAGTTATAGCTAAAAGATAGTCATTGAATGATATTCATTTCATGTGGTGTCTTCGATCACTCAATAAGCCAGTATAAATCTGCTACCTACAGTTCATCTCAGCTCTGCATGCCTTATCTTGGCTGACAACATGGCTGACTAGCACTGCATGAATTCATGTAGATATCCCCGGATTTTGTTCCCCCAATACAGTCAGATTGAGGCTAAGTAATCGCCTTAATGGTGGTCTCCTGTCGTTATTCGCTGTTGAGTTGGATGTAACGCTACGACATATTCATGAATGTATAGCTAGTCAGCTTTTTGATCGTACATACTGGGTAGTGGCCTAACCTCTATACTAGAATATAGATGTATGGATTTTTCTTAAATATAAATATGACAACAAGATATCCTCTATCCTCTATCCTCTATCAGCCCTCATCTCCATCATCCATCATCCATCTACTCTACAATCTCAACATCAACTCAAACCAACCAGCATGCAACTCCAACTCCCCCTCATCCTCCTGACCATCGCCACCTCCGTCTCCGGATGGACAGTGAGCGGCTTCACCCAAGAAAACTGCCCCGGCAGCGCCGCCCAAGAAATCACTAAATCCGACTCCACCAAAGGATGCTACAAATTCACCGGCAGCCCTGACATCAAAGCCATCAAGGCTTCATACAACCAGGCGAATCTGGTCGTTTTCGGCTATCCGAATGATAACTGCAACTCGGCTACGTACTCGGTGCAGATTCGACCGAATCAGTGCTTCTATGCTCCTGGGGCGCATATTGCGTCGTTCAAGTCGTTCAAGGTTGCTGCTGCGCCGTAGAGTGTGAGTTTGAGTCTTTTTTGATGAAATATAGGGGTTTTTTGATGTTTAATTCAGTTGGATATTTGATGACTGGGTTATGATATGGGATATGTCTATGCTTGATTGATGAGAGAATACGAATGATGAATATTGCATACATAAAATACGAAGTAATTGTAAGTTTCAATACAGCAGGATTGCAAATTGCCACAGTCCAAGTACAGAATCTTTCCCCGAACAAAATAGGTCCACCTGGAAGATTTGAAGCCTTTTGAATGGAGGAGAAGAGAGTTTCGCCCTCTCCACGCGATGTTCCACGCGGTTCGTGCATTGGCGGCATTGGGTAAGTCGTTAATAATTCTATGATAATCATTAATCAACAATGCAAGGCTGGCCTGTGCTACGATCGTCCATCGTTTGTATTAAAGTCTTTCCTTTAGTTGCTTTTGTATCAATATGAATAAAATCTACACCTCATAGTAATAATGCCTGTGTTCACCGAGTACGCCTCCTCGTCGCGCGAGTTGCGCGTCCTGCCTTCTTTCGCTCCCCCACTGCCCCGTCTAACCCCGCCACCGTCCAAAGACGCCCAGACAGAGAAATACGAAGTCGTTGTCGTCGGTGCTGGCCCGGCGGGGTTGATGCTCAATTTGCTTCTCGCGAGATATGGCTTAAATGACGATTCGCTTCTCTGCGTGGATGCGAAGCCGGGAACACTGAAATCAGGCCAGGCGGATGGTCTCCAGCCTCGTACGCTTGAGGTGCTCAAGTCGCTAGGTCTTGCGGATGAGATCCTCAGTGATGGCTGCCATATGGAGGAAGTGGCGTTTTGGAATCCATCTGAGAATAAGGATGAGGTGATTGAGCGGACTTCAACCGTTCCTGATGTTGCGGTGCCGGCGAGATTTCCCCATGAAGTTACCATTCACCAAGGTCGAATTGAGCGTATTCTTGAGACGGATTTGCTGCGATACTCGAAGCGTGGGGTCCAGCGCAACACGAAGTTGATTGATGTCAAGATTGACGAGGATGGGGATGCGGAATTCCCTGTTGTTGCGGAGATTGAAACCGACGGGCAGTGCAGGACTGTCCGCTCGAAGCATTTGATCGGTGCGGATGGGGCTCGCTCGGCTGTGCGACGTTGCATGGGTCTCAAGTTGGTCGGAGAATCGTTGGACCATATTTGGGGTGTCGTGGATCTGGTTGTCGACACTGACTTTCCGGATATCAGACGTCGCTGCGCTATTCATGCACCGGCTGGTTCGGTGATGGTCATTCCGCGAGAGCGTATCGCAACGGGCGAGTACTTGACTCGACTGTATGTTCAGGTACCGGAAGACGAAGCTCCTGAAGGTGAAGAGAATGGGGATGGCTCTGATCAGCCAAAGAGTGATGCTAGAGCTCGCAGGAGTAAGGTGACACTGGAGAGCATCTTTCAACAGGCAGAAGACGCCTTCAAGCCATATTACATCCGGCCAAAGGAGGATGGTGCAGTCGACTGGTGGGCAGCATACCAAATTGGCCAGCGGGTGTCGGATAAATTTACCGTCAAGGATTCAAAAGGAATCAATCGAGTATTTATTGCAGGAGATGGTAGGTCCATTCCAAGTGTATCTTGAACTATACTGACTGTCACTTCAGCATGTCACACACACAGTCCCAAGGTATGTGGTTGTAATTGACTGACAAGGTCACTTGCTTACAACAATAGGCTGGCCAAGGCATGAATGTATCGATGATGGACTCTTACAATCTGGCCTGGAAACTGGTCTATTCGATCCATGGCCTCAGTCATGACTCTGCTACACCAGGACAGCCCGACACTGTCCTCGACACCTACGACACCGAAAGGCACACCATTGCCCAGCAATTGATCGAGTTTGACCGTGCTTTTTCGTCGATGTTTTCCGGCAAGATTGGTTCTACAGAGGACGGTGTTGAACAACTCACCCACGAGCAGTTCCTCAAAGTGTTCAGCACAGGCAACGGTTTCACCAGCGGTTGTGGTATCGAGTATCCTGAAAACGTCACCGTGCACAGAACTTTAAAAAACGATTCCAAGAATCCTATCCAAGGGACAGATTATCTCTTCGGAGTTCTTCGACCGGGAAGAAGATTGATGAATGTGCGATACAAGAGACACGCCGATGGAAACCGACGCGACTTGCAAGACGGTTAGTGATGCAGCAATGATTGATAACGCCGTTTGCTGATTGCTTCCAGATTTTCTCTCAACAGGACGCTTTCGCATCCTGTGCCTCACATCATCAGACCTTTTAGATCCACAGGGAATGTCCGCGCAAACATTGACGGCTCTAGGCTCGTCGATCATTCCCAAGTTCCCCCCTTCACTGATTGAACAGGTCGTCATCCACCCGCGTCTCCAGAGAGATTTTACATGGCGGGATCTCCCACGCGAACTCAAGAAATACTCGGAGATGTCCTTTTACAGCGGTTACGATATGGATGATGTGTACAAGCTGTACGGTGTGGATGTGAACCAGGGTGCTCTGGCTGTTGTGCGACCTGATGGGTATATCGGTGTGATAGCAGCCCTGAGCGATGTGAAGAGGATACAGGACTATTTAAGGCTGTCTTTGAGGGTGGTTTAGATTATTTGCGATTTAGCGATCAATCAGGTTTATTTATATCATCTCAAAGGAACCGAACCCATCCACAAAACACTGATCAGCATAACTGATTCATATCTTTATGAGTCACAATTAACGACGATCAGCATAAGCCAGATAATAAACAGTAACAAAAAGCATAAGCAGGACAGCTATCACCAAAACGTTCATTATAAATACGCCCAACACGTGCATATTAGTCACCTGACCCGTGCCGTACATCCGACTCTGCCCCCAGATTTTGCTTCATTTTTGCCTCTTTGGTCCACTTTTGCTCGCTTCATGCCGACATAAAATCGGTGTCTAACGGCCCCGACTGCCGACGTCTCAACCACTTGGTCAAGCTTTGCTTCTGGACCACTGGGACCGTGTCTCTGAGCCAATTATGACTGCATTATTCGGGGACAATGGAGGATTTGTCTCCACTGGTATCGGTGTTTAACGGTTCTTATCACCGTCTTGCATGGGGAGAATGTTTCAAGTTTTGGGTGGGGATTTTTATATATATCCAGCAGTTGCTGTTGTTTTTGTTTCCGGATGACTGTTGTTGATACAGATTTTCTCCCTTGATTGTTCCTTTGGTTTTGGCCATGACGAAATCACAACCCACCAGGTCAGATGAGGAGGTGAAATCCGATCAATCGTCTGAGCTACAACCAGAATCTAGAGAAAATCTCAATGTCGACTTGGAAGCACAACCTCAGTCTCAACCAGAGCTGGAAAAGCAAAAAACAGAAGCCCCAGATAACTCCAAGCTAGTAAGTCGCCACTAGCCATCTATCCCATCCCCAAGAACCCAATTAACCAAACCAAACCACAGGTAACCTGGAATGGCCCCGATGACCCCGGGAATCCCAAAAACTGGTCGATGGGCAAGAAATGGTCGGCCGTGATCATCGTCTCCTGCTTCACCTTCATCTCCCCCGTTTCCTCGTCCATGATCGCTCCAGCCCTAACCTCCATCTCTGCGGATTTCCACATCACGGATGAAGTCGAGTCGGCCATTACCCTGTCGGCGTTTGTGCTGGCGTACGCATTTGGGCCGCTTCTGCTGGGCCCGCTTTCTGAGATCTTCGGGAGGGTGATTGTTTTGCAATTGGCGAATCTATGGTATTTGGTTTTTAACATTGCGTGTGCGGTCTCGCAGTCGAAGGGGCAGATGATTGCGTTTCGGTTTTTGGCTGGGTTGGGTGGGAGTGCGCCTATGGCTGTGAGTATCTATTCTGCTTTACACACTGAGTAGCGAAGTAGCTGATGATGGTAGATTGGCGGTGGTGTGCTTTCAGATTGCTTCCGGCCTGAAGAACGAGGAAAAGGCATGGCCATGTACAGTTTAGCACCCCTGCTCGGCCCAGCAGTCGGCCCTATCGCAGGCGGTTTCATCGCAGAAAACGTCTCCTGGCGATGGGCATTCTGGGCAACCTCCATCGCAGACGGGGTGATTCAACTCGCAGGCCTCTTCTTCCTCCGCGAAACCTACGCCCCGAAGATCCTGCAAGTCCGCGCAAAGCAACTCCGCAAAGAAACCGGCGATCAATCCTTCCAAACCGACGCCGAACAGCAGAATAAAACACTCACTCAAGTTCTCCGCATCTCGCTGGTCCGCCCCTTTCGTCTCCTCGCCACACAGCCCATCGTCCAGCTCCTCGCCCTCTACATGGCCTACATCTACGGCCTCATGTACCTCGTCCTCTCGACCTTCCCCACCCTCTGGACGGAACAATACCACGAATCCACCGGCATCGGCGGCCTAAACTACATCTCGCTCGGCCTGGGCTTCTGGCTGGGATCACAGATCTGCGCCCCCCTAAACGACCGCATTTACCGCGCTCTCAAGAAACGCAACAACGGCGTCGGGCGACCCGAGTTCCGCGTACCTCTTATGTCCGTCGCTGCCATCTCCACGCCCGCAGGCCTCTTCATCTACGGCTGGACGGCCCAAACACACGAGCACTGGATTGCGCCGAACATCGGGGCGTGTCTGTTTGGATTGGGTGTTATTACTGCGTTTTTGTGTATCCAGACGTATTTGGTGGATTCGTATACGCGGTTTGCGGCGAGTGCGATTGCCGCGGGGGCGTTTTTGCGGTCGTTGGCTGGGTTTGGGTTTCCGTTGTTTGCGCCGTATATGTATGCGGCGTTGGATTATGGGTGGGGGAATAGTTTGTTGGCGTTTATTTCGATTGCGTTTGGGGTGCCGGCGCCAATCTTTCTTTGGAAGTATGGAGAGAGGTTGAGGCGGATGAGTACATTTGCAGCTGGATAGCGTAAATATTTAAAATATCGAATATAGAATAATAGATAATCTAATCAAACAAAAGTTGATTCAATTTAATACACTATCAAAACATCACTCTCCGCCATCTAATAACCACCACCTCATCTAAGCCGAAGCCGAAGGCGAAGCAGAGGAAGAAGAAGCAGAACCAGGAGCAGAAGGAGGTGCACCACCACCACCACCCATACCCATACCACTGTTCTCATTCTCAACACCACCATCATGGGTATAGTAAGCAGCAGGCGTAACGCTCGTGTCAACAGTCGGGTCAATACCAACGGAGATCCAAGCAAAGATACCATCGGCCGCGCTGTCACCGAGGTAGACGTACTCCATGAAGGGGTCAATGTTGCTGTCGAGCTCCTGGAGGAGGATGTCGTCGTCGCTGTTCTCGGTCAACTCCTGGGTGTTGGTGGAGTAAGGAGCGTTCTTCTCGACTTCGGTGATGAGGTCCTGGTCGAAGAAGATCTGGCCGACGTGCGAGGAAGAGGAGGTGTAGAGGCCGGAGATGGTGTCGTTCTTGTTGACGGTAGTTTCGTTGGCGGGGTGAGAGAGGACTGAACAATATTATTAGCTTTCATCTTCAAAACACTCTTGGAGACGGAAGAAGGGCGTACCGTGAATGTGCGTAGCACGACCGGTATAGTGACCGGGGAAAATCGACTCAAACTGCGCAACACCATCCTTATCCGTCTTCTGCAGACCACGGAGGAAAGTAGCGTTCAAGTTGGACTCGTCCGAAGAGTCACCGTTTCCACTGGCAGTAACGCCAGAGTAAACGCCGGTGGCATTGCAGTGCCAGAAGTCGAGGTAGACTTCGGGGACGGGCTCGCAGGTGTTGGTGTCGACGAGCTGGATGTCGAGGAAGAGGGGGACACCTTCTTGGCCATCGACGAGGTTGGAACGGATGAGTTCGCCGGAGACGTCTGCTGGAGTTAGCTTGCTGTTGCTGGACTGGGTTGGTTTTTATGGGTTATGGTACGTACAGTAAGGGCCCTGAGTAACGTCCTCGGCAAGGATGCAGCTTGCGTTGGAAGCAAACAGAACCGAGGGGTCAGTCGAGGGAGTCGCATCGAACGAAGAGTGGTGGGTAATGTTCAAGGGAGCATCATCGCGAGCCTTGAGGAAAGGAGCGCGAGTCTCGAGACCTCTCTTTCTGCGCAAGTTCTGCACGGCGCGGTTACGACGGGCGACGTTGCCCTGCTCGTGGCCGCGAGCACGAAGGTTGGTGGCACAGCCGCTCAGACTGCGCGAGTGGAGGTTGTTGAGGGCCGCAGCACGCTCAGCGGCTTCGGCCTTGACGTTGTGGCCGGGATGGGCAGACGCCATCGAGGCGAGGCCGACGACACCGGCGAGGAGAGAAGAAGCGAGACGGACCATGTTGGCTGAAGATATCCAAGATATTCAAGAGAAAGACTGAAGATGATTGATGATGATGATAAAAAAGGTGAAGATACGGGTGATCCCACGACCCTTTTATACCCCTCGATGCCACTATATCCATACTATAAACCAAAATAACCCAAACAAGCTGATGCACCTCCAACCCTGCCCCATCCAGCAAATAACATCACCAGCATTGCCAATTCATCACCAGCACCATAGATGAAGCACGCCCCGCAGCGGAGTCGCCTCCGTGCAGTCCAACAACCTTCTATCGGCTTCTGCCAGGGTGTCTGTATGTTACGTGCATGCGTTGTGTCTGCGTAACGGCAAATCCAGAAGTGGATTTCCCGGGGTAAGAGGAATAGGTAGAATCCTGAATGGTGATTCTAGATAGCCACTAGCAGGCTAGCTGGTGCCATAGTTAGCATCAGGGCCTGTTGTTGACTCGCTAGAGCTGGACCGCTGACGACGACGGAAAACTAGGGCGATAAGATGAAGATGAAGCTAATTGGGACGACTCATTCATCTTCTCTTCATAATAGTATCATAGTTCTATATGATATTCTCGCATAACTACTCAGTATACAGTATGCCTACAATACTCTATCTGCACTATCAATATCATCTGTAGACAGAATAAACCATCTCTAATCTATCCATCTTTAAACTATCAATCTATCATCTATTATAAGACTTTGTATACCCAAAAAGCAGACCGTCTTGGCCTTGGCAGAAACAGTAATTGCCCCCCTCCCATTGGCGGATTTATGCTGATCACTCCCCGAACAGGCTTAGCGCTGCCAAGGCTGTCCGGAGCAACACGCAGTCTTTTGGCTTGGCACGTCGCGTCGTGTGGGTTTTCCGAGGCTGCTGCGCATCAGGGCCAATCAGGGTCGAGCATCAGGGTTCTTCGGCAGTCAATTCTCATCCACATCCCGATGTTCTCTCCATCGCGATATGCTTATTGTTTGATATCCTCCTCTTGTTCCACCCAGCAGGCCGCGTACTGGTGGCTTGGCCGTGCTTAACCTGAATCACCATTTAAGCTCGTGGCTGAATATCGGGGAAATTCCTCTCGGTACTCGGTTCCAGACCCTAATTTTCCTATCCTGTGGAGTCTTTTGGAAATTTTGATGCGAATCAAGTAGCATTATTATTCTTCAATCTCGTGCACAAACATCACCATGGGTATACGTAATACATGTTATTATTATCGTGCGAAAATCCCGCAGAACTTGTCAAAATGCACAGCGTGCAGAAATCTCAAACCTCGTCTCAAACCTCCTTGTGCACCACCTGCGTAATCTTGCCAGAAACATCCTTCTCGGTGAGTCCCATATCCGCAGCAAAGGTGCTGTGTGGCTTCCACTTGGCAGAGGTACGCGGTGTTGTCTCCTCCATCATCTTGTCCACCTGCTCGAGTGTAAGGCCCTTGGTTTCGGGAACCAAAAAGTAGGTGTACACGAAGGCACATGCGCAGAGAGAACCCCAGATGAAAAAGACCTTGGCTTTGAGATTGCCCTTGTCCGTGTCGACCATGTAGGGAGTGATAACCGCGATAATCTAAGCAGTTAGTACTCAGTCCTCCGCTGGGCAAATTTGGGCCAGAACTCACGCAATTCCACAGCCAGTTTGACGCCGTCGACAAAGCCACGCCACGAGAACGGATTGGCAATGGATAGATCTCGCCAATGACAATCCAAGCTCCTGGTCCCCACGTCGAGGCGAACTTTTTTGCGCGCAATTGATGTTAGATGGGGTCCATATGTCTTCGTCAAGATAGGAGGACTCACGAAAAAGATATAAATGCAGATAAAAGAGATCATAGCGCTGACAGCCTGCTTGTTCTCTCCATCAGTGACACCGACGATAGCCACAATGAATTGACAGACAACCATTCCCAAAGCTCCCCAGAGAAGCAGTGGACGACGGCCGATCTTTTCCATGGTCCAGAACGAGATGGGGGTCGAGCAGACGTTGACAATAGTGGTGATCATACTGATCAAGAAGGGGTCATCAATCGTTCCAAGACTTTTGAAGAATGTGGTGCCAAAGTAGAAGACAAAGTTCACACCGGTCCATCTGTAAATGTTAGACTTGGTTAAGGAATTGTTGTCAGAAAACTTACTGCTGCATCATTTGGAGCGAGGTACCCAGAATAGTCCGACGAAGGTTACTGTTAGCCTTCCAGAGACTGCCCCGGAAGCAGTTGGCCCAGGTAGCGAAATAACCACCCTGAGGCATCGCCTGCAGCTCGTACTCATTGTTGGCAATGATCTCCGCCAGCTCCTGCTGAATAAACGCGGACTCCTCCGGCTGACCACGAACGCGAGCGAGAGCATGAGTCGCCTTGGCAATCTCACCCTTTCGGACAAAGTATCTGGGAGACTCGGGTAGGATAAGCAATCCAATTCCCAGAATCAAAGCCCAGGCAATCTGAATACCGATAGGGATACGGTACGAGCCAGAGTCAGTCCGGTTTTCGGTGGCATAGTCGACACAAGAAGCCAACATCAGACCGATGGTGACGCAGAACTGGTAACCTGACACAATGGCACCACGGACCTTGCGAGGGGCGATTTCAGACATGTACAGAATGATGATGGCCGAAACGAAACCAACACCGAACCCGGCGATCAAACGGCCAACGACGAGGAGGGCGACACTGGTGGACGCAGTCTGAAGGACGACACCGACGATGAAGATAGCACATCCGCTCACGATGGTGAGACGACGACCAAACCAATCTGCCAGATCACCAGCAATAAGAGCACCGAAGAAGGTACCAGCGGAGAGGATGGAGGTTATCAGCGATTTCTTCCAGGAAGGAATGACAAAGAGTTCTTCGGGGGTGGTATTGTAATCCTGGCAAGAACGGAGTCAGCAGTCATACTCATGGTAAATGGGAGGAACTCACCAGATGCTCGAATGTTTCGATGAAGTATCTCATGGCCATCACACCGCTGATATAACCGGAGTCATAGCCGAAGAAGATACCACCAAAGGCAGCAAACGCACACATGAGGTACGCTTTGAAGGTAACAGGAGCCTCGACACGTTCTGCATCGGTTGTCCCGGCGGGAATCGTCACCACAGGAGGGACATTCACGTCCAAGTGGGCAGCGTGCGCCCCAGCGTCGTCTGCCATGTTGTAGACGTCGCTCGATGAAGGAAATTGAGCGTGAAGTCTGAACGGGAGATGTTGAGAAGAAGAGAAGAGAGAGGGTAGGGATCAGAGAAAGAAGAACTCGCGGGGACGCACAGGACTTATAAGGCAAGAACAACCCGGGCCCCGCGAAATCCTTCCCCTTCCCTTTTCTTCCTCGCCGCCATAAAAAAAAGACAGGGGCATGTGACTTCTTCCCATCGCCATCATGGATTCGATCGCTTGGACCGTCTGGGGATACGGAGGTGGATCTGGGGATAAAAAAGACAACCAATCAAGTCAGCAAACAAAATGAGAAGCCATCTAGTCCGGCATCTGACTGGACGCCCAAGTCTGGAACTGCTGCAGTGAATGGACTGCAGGGAAAGGTACCGTACCGTAAACCCCGTTACTAGCCGTTTTTCCATACTCTTCCATGACAGACATGGATAAATGGATCAAAGTGGCAGCCAACCCCAGGATGGATGAGATGACCCTGATTAGCCAATCCATGCAGTGCAACCGCATCTAGACCGGGTCTCTGTGGTTTTCTCCAGCCATACAAACGCTCGGGCAATTTGGACTGGGGAAAACACCAGAAGGTTATTTTAGGTGCAGCCACTGAGAGGCGGAATGTCGGCGACTGTTCCTGGTTCGGGCTGGATGCCGGGGAAGCAGAAGGAGTGATTGGTTGGAGAGGACAGGGGTCGGAAAATCCAGCCTACCACGTGTGCGGATCTGGAGAAATCTCCGTTTGACAGTTATCGCTTAGGTAGAAGTGATGGTAGTTAAAGCACTTGATGATAATATAATAATAGTAAGCAAGATTGCTATACTGGATATAATGTAATGTAACATCACCACAATCAGCATACCAGTACCACCATAATCATCTGTACGACTCACCAGATGAAACCAGAATGCTTCCATCCCAGATCCAACCGAGGACTGGACTCGGGTGTCTCCGAGTACGAGAGTCTGTGTCGCATCACCCGACTTGATCTGAGAATCTTATCTCACGTGGCCTGTGGGTGGCGTGTTTCTTTCGCTTTTCAGCTAAAAACAGTGCCAAGGACCGTGGCTGGGTTGGCGCTTTATTCCGCTGGTCAATATATAGCCGGTACGATGAGAAGGAAATATTTTACTAGTAGAACTTTGTCTGACTCATTTCCTTGACTTTTAAAGGATTGAGTGTAATTCCTGGCGGTGAAATTAGAGAGGGACCAATGTCTCCGCTGCAAGATATATATTTCTGTAATCGAGACTAACACCCCAGATCAGCACGAAAGCAACGCGGGGATCCCCAGATATTCAACACCGGTGAGCATTTTGCGTTAGAAACCTGGAAACTGCAGCAGTCGCGATTTAAGTTGCTGTAAAATAAAATCAATCCAAGAACCGGTCAACCGATGAATGGTCAGGTAGTCATCTCGGGATCATCTCGGCTCGGATCTACGGTACCAAGGAACGGAGATTTCTTTCCATGCTTCTGGATCTACAAGAGATGCATTCTGTTTGATTTTTTCAAATTACTTTGGAATAGTTCTTCATTTTTAGTCACGTGCTGAGATTCTTAATTCGTGCTTAATGCTTATTCTGTTCATGCATAATGCACTGCTTACATATGATATTGTCATGCATTTATCCCAATTTGGTCATAACATCACCAATTATAAGTCTGTATAGCTGCAATATGACATCTTGCATATACGACATCCCACATTGGGCTGCTACCTACATTGGGCACAAACACCCTACCTCTACTGCATCCGAGTACATACAACAGCAAAAACCTGATATGTTCAACGATTCAATTCATCCTCGTTTATGCTACATAAGTTCGTAATTTATTCGCCTCCCTAACACCAGTTAGAACACACCCACCATCACAGTATAGTCTCACTTACAATGAAACGCAGTCTTCCGCCCTCGTTGGTGATCTTCTGGCTCAAGAACATGCCCTGGCGACCTCTGCTTCCACCGTTGATCATGGAGAGATCAGCCTCGAGCTTGGGTCCTTCATTGGTGTGGACGAGGGCGATGTTACGAGCACTCTGGGTGAAGTTGACGCCGCCCCATTTGAACCAGCCTGGAGATATCAGTTTGACTGAAGGGTATACTGTAGTGTGTAGAAGACATACCGTCACTGTTGCCGATGTGATCGTCCAGCCTGATCTTGGTGCCGTGGAAGTTACCGTTGTTGTCGCTGACGTGGCAGAGCAAGAAGGTGCTCTGGCCGTCCTGCTCGATGTGGATGTCCTTGGCGGAGTGGTGGAAAGACATGGTGAGTGTGTAGGTGGATAGAATAGAGATGGAGTCTAAGAAAGAGAAAGGGAGAGGACGAGGGCGGGATAGGTACTTATAACCCCGCCAAGGAGGGGCAGGAGTGGCAGTGGAGAACGCAGATACATACTGCTTGGAAACGCATCTACAGATCCGCTGCAGCTGAAGGTGGCCTTAACAGGCTGAAACTGTCCCGAGTGGGGCAAATGCGGCGTATTTATAGGAGTGGCTCAGCCATGGCGGGTGTTGATTGGGCCAGCTCAGCTGTGAGACCCTGACCCGATGGGGAAAACATGATGTCAAGGAAATCGTGGGCCGTGATGGTTTTCAGCTCATCAGCTTGATCAACGCTGGGATGCGGCATATTATTAAGAAATATGCTGGTCAGATACCAAGGTCCTACATACTTGGCAGTTGGTTTCTGATTAATTAATAATGGATTATGGATAGCCACCCAAGATGGTATTGTCTAAAACATCGTTGGAGAAGCTGCCCCTCCATTTGCTTGGCATAGGCAGCTATCGATCAATCTGAGTACTAGACAGCCCCCGCGGTATATTGCTATTCCATAATTATGATGAATGAGTAGAGTAAACTGCTTTCACTGTAGCACAACATTAGGCAACGATATATCAGTATAGAATAGATCATGAGGATAATGAGGAATGAATGGAATCAGGCACCATTTCTATGTAGAATTCACTGCATCCATGAAGATAAATAGACTGATTTTTCATTATTCGTCTTTTATTTCTTCTCTTCCATCCATCATCCAAGCATACAAACAAATCATCATTCTTCATTTATTGCCATACATTTATCCCTGTGGTCTTCTATAAGAAGCACCCAGCTAGTTCAATCAAGCACCTTTTATATAATGCTTCTACTGTCATATCGTTTCTATATACATTCTGCCTGGTTAAATCGTACCTTCCACGCAAGGACACATCGCAATGGCATCTGCCAGGCCCATTTAATATAAAGCCTACCATTGAATTGAAAAAGTCTGGGATGTCTGGTATAAACTAGTCATGTAACAAGAGTGAGTAATAACAAATACTATCATTATACTTAGGTATAATACCAATATATACTTTTAGTGTCAAGGACCGTTCGTCGGGCGAAATGATCGAGAGGTTCATAACCGTATTAGTTACAGAACACAAGGAAAAGGGGATGGCCAAAAGCCAGGTGTGACAGTCATAGAACGTGCCTTACAATTCATCCTCCACTTTCTACGCTTTCGACATAAAACCTTCGAACACAATTACGGAAGACACGAAGAGATACAACATACTAAATGACACTATGATCATTAAAATAACCCGAACATCAGCATAAATCGACTCCGCATCGGAGAGAAATCCTCCAAATCATCGTCACCAACGAATCTATCGGGCTTCCGGACCACGAAGCCATTCTGGTTGAAAAGACAGGTCACTATACAATCTGTCGTGTCTGACTCATGTAAGCTGATCATCGAAGAACTAGCATCTCTTAGAGAAATGTTATTCTGACACCCCCAGTCCAATATACTCTGACTTTCGATCCACGAATACAAAACGTTTTTCGGCAAAATTCGAATGGCCTCGATGGTGGCCATGTCCTGGCAATCGTTGAAGTCAAGGCTCGGGTCTTCAAACCCAACCCCAACAAATTTGACGGTATGATCTCATGGATGCACAATCGAATTGATCTGCAATATTTGACTGACTTGACACAATTAGAGGAATACACCTGTTTCACAGTCTTCAGCCCCTGCCTCAGGCGTCATACCAGTGTGCAGTGCAAATACATTGCGTCGGGTTTGTCCCGCACATCAGCCTGGCATCCCATATCCATCCAACACGAACCATGCGATGCATCAATGAGCATGCTGTCCAGCTTATGCTTGATATTTCAATGAGACACGGAGAAACGGCACAATACGTGATTATATCGGCCCTGCATAGACTGATCTTTATAGCCTGCGAGTCAAATCGAAATTCGATGACGAATTGAAACCGAAATACTCTGAAACCCCGTTCAGAAAAACGAAGATCGGCACCAATCAAACAACTCGGTATATGGAAGAAGCAGGATTTGATGCAAATAACGCAGATGCGCGAAGAAAAGCGACAGCCCATTTATGAAAACAGAAACTTCTTGATTGGGAGGAACCCAAAATCAAAGACATTGATCACCAGGTCAAAAAGAGGCAACGGCAAGGATTTCTGTGGGAAGGGGCACGCTATTGCCGCGAAAAACCCGCGAGACGGAGGATCAAGAAATGAACAATCAGGAAATGGATGACGATGAAACCGACATTGACAAAACAGAAAGCGAGAAAGAAGTCGACGAAGACCTCAATATGACTGAGGTCATCTCACCGCTAACTGACGGTCAAAATCATGAAATTTTTGATGATATCGGGATTAACGCGACAATAAATGAAGAAAGTGACAACCACCTTGACAAAGTACTGAACGCAAATCGAAAAGCGTACATTGATTTTCGCAAAAAAAAAAAAAAAAAAAAAAAAAAAAAAAAAATCAATGTAACAAGAGACGGTTCAAAGTCCCCTCGGACCAACCTGCTATACGGAGGCGGGGACCGAGAGGTACCAACACTCTTTGAGTTATATTGCGTCTGTGGCTACAAGACGCCGACTACAGCCACGATGGAAAGACACCATGCGGGATGCAACGGGGAAAAGGAAGCAGAAAAATCCATCACATGCAAATACGAAAGATGCAAATATAAGTGCAGAGAGGAATCTTTGCTAAAGTGGCACATGCAAAGAATGCATCATTACACCTCACAAGTATCCATTCGCAAAGGCGCATACTGTGGGAAGGATCATCAGAGCAATGGAAGACCGGAGATTACATTCACAAAGCAAACACAGGCACAGTGAGGCAGAGGATTTGGAAAAGATACCATACTGGTGGAGAGAAGCACGCCACGAAAACCAAAAGGAGAAAGACAAGAAGAATTAGATCATAGTATCATAGATATGCTCATGTACATTATGTAGTTGGTGTTATATCAGTCATGGATACATACGCCATTCCGCTATTTGGGGAATGGTTTTTCGAAAACTCTTTCCCCGAATGAGTGTCTGGTTTGGGATGTCGAGATAAGGGAGAATCAATGGCGAACAAAAGGCAGATTAGTTGAGTTGACAATGTATTCTCCACCTTTCTTTATACCAGAACAGAAATGTAGACAATCTACTCCACCATCTTCTATCAACTATAAGAATGACGAGAACTTCAACGAGCTAGCCTCATGTCAACCTCAGAGGCCAATCTTTCTCTTATACACCACACTCTAGACTGGATGCGGTTCATAGATAGAATCAATTTGCCATTCTGAATATTGAACTAGGTCCGGACACGAACAAAAGTTAACATCATCAGTTCATCACTTTTGTTAATGAACCCTCCAACCCTTCCCCCTTGGAAATATTGGAAATTAACTGATTGCCGACGAGGACGAGACAGTAATAACAGTGTCATAACACAAATATCGTGGCATGAAGTAGGGGAAACTAAAGAATGGTTGCAGAGACGGCCAAAATAATAGTCAGGAATAATAGAACAAAAGGCTTCCAGCCACTATCATCAAATCAAGACCTTTAAAGCCTCCAAAAGAATGTTCCTCCTAACCTTGGCTGGCTTATTCGACAATCCCATCAAGTTATACACGGCCATCTGAGCACCACGAACGCTATACTCCATGCTGAAGGTGGTGTCGTCCGGGATTTCTGAAAATTGACCCACGAGTGCTATGTTGGTGGCATGATGGGGAACCACCTCTGGGCGATCATGGTAAGCTCTCTTCAACAATGGCGATGTTCCCAGTGGGAAGACGAGTGGGATGGTGGTTGATGCAGCAAGGATCTGGTCCGTTGGAGCATTGAGATGGTGCAGCAATTCAGTCAGAATTTCCTCACCAGAGCACTCCAGCATTGTTTTCTTCACATAGTTTCCTTCCTTTTCAGGGGTCATGCCGTATCCCCAAACCACATACACTCCAAATGGCTGCTCTGTAAACAGAGGCTGGTTAGGAACACTGATGCTTAGAGTCCAATTGCTGTCGATGAAAGACACCAACGCTCCAACTCCGGCTTGATTTTGAGTAACCTTCTCGTACACCTCGAAGAATTGAGTGTCACGAAGAGTGACGGTGAAAGATTCAATCTTGGACTCATCAATGTGAGAACAGAAAGTCGACGGGTCCCCAAATCGGATGGATTTGCCGGACAATTTGGTCCACAACTCCCAGTCACCCGTCAAGATCTCGTTAGGGTCAGAGGGTGCACGGGGTGGGGGGGATTCATTGGACCCAACCACAGACCCAGCACTCATCGACCCCAGAGTCGCAATGACAATGTCGACCGGGTCGACGGTGATCAGGGAGGGCTCGCCATCCTCCAACAGTTCAATTTCAGAGACGGTCGTTGGACCACCCTCTGGATACATCTTGATATCGGTAACACTGGCATTGAATCGGAAGTCCACCCCTTCCTTCTCCAGAAAGGTCGTGATCGGCGCAATGACCGATTCATAGAGGGTGTAGTGCATTCGATCCAGCGCATCGACGTTATTGAGGTCTTGAATCTCCTCCAGGTATTTGGCGAGATGTCTCCGGAACTCGACCGCGCTGTGCTCTGGCTTCAAGACGAACCTAGACAGCATCAATCAGTCATCTTAGTTCTCCTTTGATATCTGGCGGTATCTCCTCACGTGGTTGACCACAGTTTCCAAAAGTTCGAACTGAAAAAGGACATGGCAAAAACATCTTCGATGCTCTTTCCAGTGAGCGTCCCATCACTCTCCATCATGAATTCGATGAGGCTGAGTCGCTGTTCCGGTCCTAGATGGAATCGCTCTTCTTCAACCCGCTGAGGTCCGGACTCGGAGTGTTTCAGCAGACGAGTGGACACTTTCCCCTGGTTTGGCTCGCCATAGCGCTCTAATTCTTGGATAGAGTCCAGTAAGGTATATCCTGGCCTCGCGACATTTGGAACCCGGGATAGAAGGTCTTCCACGCATGCACCGTGGAAATACGGAAGGCAGCCGGTGCGGAGGACGTAGCCATTCTCTGCATCACCGGCATTCTGCATGCCCCCGCCCGAGCTCAGGTGTATATCAAGGATGTGGATGTTCTTGGCAGGGACATCGGCATCCTTGATCAGATGGACTGCTGCCGCAAGAGACGCAATGCCACTGCCGATGAGCCACGCCTGTACATCATCTGGGTTGCGCAAATGAGATATTCCCTTATGAGTCATCTTCGGTATCGTTTTCTTAGGTTGTTTGAGTGAGAGCTATATAAAAGAAAATTAAGTGGTATGTAGCATACTGCAGGTGTGATTAGGCCTGTGTTCCCACTTGATCAATTTATTATTTGATCACAACATTCGTATACTCAGATTTGCCATTGATATCATAATTAGCAGTACAGAATATCCCAGCCAGTAGATTGTCTTGGCCTTCAGAACTAATATATCTCAATTACTTGGTGGTAGTACATTAAGTTCTAAGATACAGATCTAGACGCATCATCCAAGGCAGGTGATCACCCATCCATGGAATGGCTATAAAACGGGAGATGGGATCTATTGCTTCGCTAGAAATTATTTTTAATACTATGGGACTGCGATTAGAATGGCTATTTAATGAAGAACATTTTTCTAATAGGAATAGTGATAAAAAGTACGATGAACAAGTGAAAAGTAGAGGAATCAAGAAATGTGAAAACAAAGCTAGATTAGAGCATATCAAAATATTTGAGATCATCATTATCCCTAGACTCTAACATGGGTGGTGGCAAACTCAACCGATGGGACCTGGTTCGTGTCAAGCGGTTAACATCAAATGACTAGTAAAGATCACTTGAAGAGTTTGGACGCCTTTTTCAGTCTAGTGGTATTTTAATTATTATTGACTTGTCCCCTTCTATAGTGTATCTGTACTGAATTCAACACCAAACCCTCAAAACACCTACTAAATCAGAAAATGACAACGACGCTTCATATTACCCTATCGTGATTGGCTCTGGTCAAGGCGACACACCTCTTACAACAGCCCCTACGGAAGCAAACCATAAAACAGCCCTGATTAAACAAGAACATATCAGTGGCTGCTGTGTATTCTTATAATTTGCTAATACAAGCCATCCCGTGCTGGTATCCACTCTCCTCCAAGCACAAGACTCAAAAACAGACTCATTCTATATACCAACCCACAGATTCGAATAAGCCATAGCAAGGGCGTCAAAGGCAGATAAACTAAGAGGTATAAGTTATTGACAGCGAGACTGGATCAATATTAGGATTTACCTGAGGGCTGAGAGATGATGAATATCATGGAGATGGTCCAGTGTAGAATTGATAAATTGAATTCTATACGCAAGGAAAGTCCCTTCTCTTAATATACAGAGACCAAGATGACAAGGTACCAAGTACCGTGGGTATAAGTGGCTCTAAATAGGAACACGATACGTCATATCCTGGGGTTTCGCTAGATAAGGAATTGAGGCTTAGGTAATGACATCATAGTTACATGAGTATATTACGGCGCTTTCTTTATCAATTTTCTCTCAGATAACTTAGGTTAGTAATGTGATTAAGTTTTCAAGATTCAACGTCGTTAGAAGAAGAATATGCTCAAAAATCCATTCAATGTCGAGTAAATGTGCGCTGTGCTTTCCGGAATATGCATAGCCTTATTCCACCCACTTTCAACGGAGGCTTCAGGAAGTGATGGCCATAGATAAGGCAGAGGTTCCTGCCTCAGGCTCGGTTCTACTTGAGCAGTCTAAAGTCGGGGAAGTCATCATCTGTAACACAATCCTGATAGTCATCACCTCATGTGGATTATCAATACGGGGGTTTGTGGAGATGAGGTATCTGAATGGCCTGAGAATTGATGGCGGTCAGGAATCCTTTCTACGTTGTTTAAACTACAGAAAATCACTGACATTTTGTTTTTTTTTTTTTCTAGCCCTTTGCGTTGTTAGCTGGGTATGGTGCGCTGGGCTATTTCTGTATAACGTTTACTGAAAGAAAGCAATGTTTGCAGGGCTTTGCATTTATATTATGTTTTATTTCCATGTGGAGTAAGATTCCTTTCGTTTCTTTGGGCTATATAAGTATTATGGCTCATTCTTCTGACCATCTACAGTGACCAGATATGGCTATGGCCGGCATATGACCTTTGCTGAAGCAGACACGTTGGCAATGGTTACATTGCTGAAGGTATGAAAACTTCTAACTAGTTTGCTAGCGATATTGAACCAACACTCCATAGCTCAACTTTGTGACTCTTTTTGTCTATCTGATCTCCCTGGCCGTTATCAAAGCATCGTTCTGTCTACTATACATGAGATTGTTTCGAGCAACCTATGTCGCCCGGGCCTCTATGATAATACTGGTATTTATCGTCTGCCAATTCATTGAAGAGATAGCCGTTGTGATCTTCCACTGCTCTCCTATACGAAAGTTTTGGGATGCTGGGGATAAAGTACAAGGGCGATGTTTCAGCCTTCTGGTCTTTTACTACGTCTCTTTTGCCACAAGGTTGGTTACGGATCTTGTTATATTTGCGCTGCCAATCCCAATATTGCTGAAACTCAACCTTGAATCTTGGAAGAAAGCAGGGTTGATTCTCATGTTTGCGCTTGGGCTGCTGTAAGCCTCTCTCCCCCTTACCTTTACCCCATTTATCCATCTCCAACTACACATTGACACCTTCCCAGAGTCTGCGCGACAAGTATTATCCGTTGTACGTACCTGGAAGAGCTTCAGAATGATTTTACCTGTTCGTTGTATCGCAATAAAAACTTTGTCCCTCTAATTGACCGAGCCACCAGGGAACCTCGTTGCCCCATTGAACTGGTCCGCTGTGGAAGTTTGTCTTTTTATCTTCATCTCGTGCATTCCTTCGCTGAAAGCGCTGGTCAACTTTCACTCGCCGATTTTGCGCAGAGTCTTTAGGCTTTCCAGCACCGATGAGTCTCAACGATTCGACTCTCCTGAACAGAAAACCACAACAGGGCAAAGTCGTTTTAAAATTCGACCTGCGTATCATCAGCGCCATATGGACGTCGAGAATTCTGGGCTCCCTTCGCCATTGGTAGAGGACAGTGAGGAGTCAAGAGCCTACATGGCAGGTGGAAGGTTGGGGTGACAAATATCCAATGTATATTCTTCCTCTGTTTATTATATCAGAGCGGAAATATACACACACCTTCTAATCTATCATCTTATCCCGTAAATAATCCGCAAACCCCTTCCCAAACCCGTCCAACCGACTCGAACTACTCACCCCCCGGCCCAGAATTCCATACACCACGAAATGCACCGCCTGGATATTCGGAAACTCTACCCGTTCGATGAAAAACGACTCGTCCCAGTCCGTGCCAAGGAGTGTCTTCATTCTATCACGCGTCATGTACGAGCGCAGCCAGGACCAGTGGGATGAGTCGATAGGGAAGATGCCGACGTTGAGGTTTCCGCCTTTGTCGCCAGATCGGGCGAGGGCGATGTCTCCTAGGCGAGTATTCTGAGGAAATGAGAATGGGGATGGTGGCTGAGTAGGATCGTAGTTTGCTCGTGGCTGTAACGGGGAGTATTTTGGTGGATGGCCTGTTGGGAAGGATGAAGATGAAGATGAACCGTCGAGGATGTGGATCTTTTCGTCCAGATCAGCCTGTTTGATGATGGCGGGATAATACGCCAGAAATGGACGAGGGATAGCAGTTCTTTGGTCAAGAGAGGAATGGAAGCCAGAGAAATGCTTCAAGGAGATGTTCTTCAACGCCATCGATACAGCCAGGATATCCTGCGGCGACGGGGCAGTCATGAAGATGCGCAGATACGTCGTGCTGCTGGCCTGGTAGATGGGATTCGATGCAGGGACTCCGATTCTATGCGATCAGCTATCTTGATTTCTTTGAATAAGAGTAGACATACCGTTGAAACTCCAGTGTCTCCAGATTATCCAACACCTTCTCAGGCAGAAAATGACGGATTTGCTTCTCGATCAGATCCCACTTCTGCGCTGTTCCATATCCAGTTGCATTAAGCAGTAACTGCCCTTCATATCCACCGGGATAGAAAACAGCCAGTTTTGTCGTTTCCGGTGGAGGAGAGCCTTTGATGCCATGGACGCGCACTCTATCCCTCCCGACATCCCCAACGACAATATCATCGAGATGAGCAGCAACATCACTGTTCAGATATACACTGCCCTGCAACTCATACAGAAACTGACACCGCACTGTATCCACCGTCACCATTCCCCCCGTCCCCTCGTGCTTTGTCACAATACAACTCCCATCGGACTCGATCTCGGCAATCGGAAACCCAGGCTCGATGAACTTTTCCACCGGATACCCCGTGAACCCGGCGAAGTTGCCGCCAGTCACATACGCAGAACATTCAATCAGATGTCCTGCAACTAGCGATCCAGCGAGACGATCATAATCCGTATCGCTCCAAGAATGCCAGAACCAGGCAGCGGCCATAACGGGGCTGGCGTCTGCTACTCTGCCGCAGATGATGATGTCTGCGCCGTGGTGTAGGCCTGCGACAATGCCTCTTGCACCGAGATATGCGTGTGCTGAGACCATAGGGACAGGCTCGGATTTGTTGAGAAACGCATATGTCAGTGTCGATGAAGTAACCGCCTGATAATCCGCGTCGAGATGATGCAGTCCCTCTCGTGTCTGAGGCATACTCGGACCGACTTGATCATACACATCGTCGCCGGATAAATACGCAACCTTGACCTCGAGCCTTTTCTCACGAACCTACCAAATCAGCATCATACACACATACACACCCCAGAAAGAAGAGGAGAACAAACCAATCCCTTAACTCTCTCCGCTAAGCCCCCCGGATTCAACGCTCCCCCGTTGATAATCACCTTAATCCTCTTCTGTGAGATGACTTCAATCGTCTGCTGTAGCCCTTCCCACGCTGTCTCTTCGTATCCTGGGTGTTTTCCGGCTCGGTATGCCTCCGCGTTGTTGGCCATGTTGACTTCGGCGAGGTAGTCGCCTGTGATAAAATCCACGTCGCCGAGGGTGGCTTGTCGGTACATTTCGTATGCGGGGTCGCCTGTTAATTAGCACCCATATTGACTATAGGGACATGGAGAGAGAGGGATAGGTACCATGATATCCAGAACAATTCGCAACGCGAACCGGGCGTCGGGGTTCAGACATATTGACAATAAACTATTCGATATTTGAACAGTTTTCAAAGAGCAATTCGATGGTACGTATGCCTTTATATATCACTGAAAATCAGTTGGAGGGACAGCTGCATGTGTTGTCATTGATCTCATTGATCTTCCTGTTTCGGTGGCGAAACACCGCGGGCCGAGGGGCTTTCAAACTCCGCGGGGTTTTATGCGTCCATTATCCAAGTATGAGATGCATTGTTGAAAGGGATGACCATTTCAGGGGATTTGTATTTGATTATCCAATTATTAAATTCAAAGTCTGGGACTGCAACTGATAGATAGTATCCGGAACCAAGGTAAGACTATCCAGCATAAACATCCAGTCCCTCGAGATTTCCCTCCGCCCTCCACTTCTCGATAATCTCAAGGTACTTTGCTATTCCACCCCCAAAGACCGCCTTTCTTCCTTTCAACACCTTACCCTCAGCGCACATGGTATCACTTCCGCCTCCCTCTGCGTTAAGATATCCCGGGGTGCAGTTGGTCATTCCTGCAAAGGCTTTGGCATGAGCGAGGCACAGCTTCGTCCAGTCTTCTTCTCCCGTGGAAGATGGTTCAATTATAACCTTACTCTTACCCTGTTGCCTTATAGCTTCGGAAATTATGTACGAAACATGACTCGAGAGCTGATCAAGAACAAATCCAAAGTTAGGCGAGACACCAGCCTGACTTGTGCCCGGGAAGAAGAGGTTCGGGAAATCGTGAGTAACGACGCCGTGCAGGGTCGCGACTCCACGAATCCATTTCTGATCCATGGTCGTTGAATTGCGGCCTAGGATTGGAATATCAGCGCGCGAGGCGGGGCTGGGTCGTGCGGAGATGTTGTAGCCGGTACTGAAGACGATAAGGTCAAGGTCGTACTCTGTGTTGTCGGGGTTGACGATTACCCCGGTCTTGGTGAAGCGGTTGACGCCTTTGCCTTGTGTGTCGACGAGGGTGATGTTGTCCCTGTTGAAGGTTTGGAGGTATCCATCGTGAAAGCAGGGTCGTTTACACCAGGTCGAGTACCAGGGTTTGAGCGCTTCAGCTGTTGTTTTGTTTTCGACGATGTCGTCGACACGCTGGCGCACTCTGTTTTGGCTTTCCATATCTCTGCTGTGTAGCGTATCCAGGTATGATGGCTCTAAATTCGACGGTCCCCCGACCAGGGCATTGTAAGTTGATAGCTTAGTCCAGCCATCATCCACCAAGTCAACTTCTGCTGGTGGTATGATCGAGGAAACGAAAGCATCAAAGTTCTCCGCACGCTGTCTCTGCCATCCTGGACCTTTGGATTTGACCTCCTTGTCCCACCACTCTGCGTCTGTGGTACGGTTGTCTCGTCGATGGACTGATGAAGGGGTACGCTGGAAGACGAAGAGTTCTTTAGCCCACTGGGCAAGATGGGGTATCGCCTGAATGGCCGTAGCACCGGTACCGATAATCCCCACCCTTTTGTCCTTGAGGTTCGTCAATTCTGGGGCTTCAGGTGATCCGCATGTATAATCGTAATCCCAGCGCGAGGTGTGAAAGGTGTGTCCGTCATATTCCTCCATCCCAGGGAAATCGGGAACTTTGGGGATATTAACAACCCCCGAAGCGAGGATGACAAAATCCGCAGTCAGGTTGACCATTGCCTCGCCTCCATTCTGCAGGACATCTGCCTTCCAGATCAAGTTCTCTTCATCCCAGAGTAGACTCTTCACGGCAGTTTGAAAGACACCTCGACCCTCCAGTCCCCATTTCTGCGCGATACGCTCTGCATGCTCTCGCAATTCATTCCCCGGCACGTACTTCTGCGTAGGCATGTATCCCGTCTCCTCCAGCAAAGGCATGTACAGATAACTCTCAGTGTCACACATCAACCCCGGGTATCGGTTCCAGTACCATGTTCCTCCAAAACCCCCCGCAGAGTCCACGATGAGAATTTCATCTGCAGTGAAGGCGCCAGACTGGATCAAGCGGACAGCGAAAAGAAGACCACCATACCCTGCTCCCACTATGAGGACTCGATGGTGTTTAGGGAGGGGTGTATTCTCGTTTGTTGCTGGTGTAGACCAGGGGTCTCGAAGGAGGGACTTGAGGTTGTCGGTAGAGCAGAGGTCGAGATACTGGTTGTTTCCATCGGTTCGAAGTCGTTTTGAGCGTTCTTCGTTGTATTTGAGTCTCGTTTCGAGGAAACTATCGTCTGGTTTGTAGTCGCCCATGATGAATGATGATATCTGTCTGAGTGAGGAAAGGAAGTTGTGTCACGATGGGGGAGGTAGGAGGGAAGACTCATTTAACAGAAGAGGGGAGCTTTGGGGTCCTGCATGACAATTCACTGCTGCATTAGACCCTGCATGTGCCATGACAGGATAATTAATTATAGACAGATATTGCTTGGTTTAACTTCCAATATGATAATTATAGAAGATAGCTCATCATACATATGATATATCAGATAAATTTAACTTCAATACTCGGGTTTCTGTCAAAAGTGCAGTCTCATCTCACAACGCAGGAGGCTATCTTCATGAGTTGTACAATGCATTATCTGGGATAAAATGCATAGAATTGCATATAATTGCATAGTAAACTATTCATAATATAGAGCACAGATGCCTAGAGAGAAGTTATATGGCCTAGCTGGTAATTAAAGAGCACTACTAACATTGCCTGAAAATTACTGAAGATGAGAAGGATAGATTTTATCTGATTTTATTCCATTTTATCATATATACTTTGGTATTCCTATTTCTTCTCTGATGAAACAATATAATTATGAATTCCTTCATGATTTCTGCAGGTATTTCGGAGGGAGAATAGGTCTTCACAAAGTGTAAATACCACTAGACAAATAGAAAACCTATAGTAGCTAGGTAATACAAGTTATAGTAACAACCCAGGAGATATATCTTAGATATGCAGATTATCTCACGGCATCAAAACATACAGTCTATTGAGCCCCAAATTGAGGCTATTCAAAAACGTGGTCTATCATTCTAATATCAGGCTAGATTAACAACCCGACCAATAAGATCCTCAGATCAGCCTCATGAACCGGCGCGATCTAATGCCCTCACCGTCTGTTGAGCATTGCTGATCGTTACTCGATCTCGTCTCCCTGGATCTTGCCATCCCAATACACTAACCACAACAGGCAAAAGCCTCATCCTTCTTTGTTCTCCATGACCCCTAGTGCCCAGGTTTCAAATCACCTGTTCATGCTCTCTGACCGACCCAGATCAGGTCGATCTAGGTATTTCAATGAGTGCCCTGGTCAAAATGGCCAGCCTGACTGCTGTTTTCCAGTCTCGTCTCCAGAGTCACAATGAAGTTCTGTCCGAACGCTGTCGCGCTGCTAAGCGTCTTTCAGGACGTCTGTCCTGTCACCAAATCAACCTGCGTATGTCCAGCTATCCATCCAATGAGGTTTATTCTCCGCTAACAGACCTGGCGAACAGTGCACTGCCCTCTACAATTCCCCGCTTTCCAACCGTCTCATTCTTCCTGACTCCCCCCTCTACGAAGCCGCGGTGAATAACCATTTCGCGACAAACGCGCCTCTCTATCCTGCTTGTCTTTTACAGCCTGAATCTGTGGAAGATGTCTCGCGAGCAGTCTCGCTCCTCGTCGAGACGGACGATGGTTCCCCTCAATGCCAGTTTGCTGTTCGAAGTGGAGGTCACGCAACGTGGGCGGGTGCATCTGGGACTCGAGACGGAGTTACAATCGATTTGTCCAGGATGAATTCGACAATCTACAATGAGAATAACTCCACTGCATCGATCATGGCCGGAGCGCGATGGGGATCGGTTTATAAAACACTAAAGCCATATGGAGTTGCGGTGACAGGAGGTCGGGATGATACTCTAGGTGTTGGGGGAATTCTGATGGGAGGTGAGTTGGCCATATCCTAGGGAGAGATATGGGCTAACTATATCAGGAGGATTCTCTTTCTTTGCGGCTCGGTATGGTCTCCTGTGTGACAATGTAGAAAACTACGAGGTTAGACTTGACTACCATTGACTCAAGTACCGTCTAACAGTTCTAGGTTGTTCTGGCTAATGGTGAAATCGTCAACGCAAACCTCGAATCAAGCCCCGACCTCTTCAGAGCGCTCAAGGGAGGATCCAACAACTTCGGAATTATAACCAAGATCGACCTCCGAACTTTTAAGCAAGGTGATCTCTGGGGAGGAATCATCGCACATGATCTCTCAACTACTTCACAGCAAATATCCGCTCTTGTCAACTTCACAAACAACGTCGCCGATGACCCTCATGCCTCCCTCGTCAGCATCTGGCAGTACTCCTCGACTCTAGGTAAAATAGCTGCCAGCGGAATGCAGTATACAAAGCCAGTCAAGAGACCGGCTGCATACCGCGAGTTTCTTCAAATCCCGAGTGTTGCAAATACCTTTCGATTCACCGATATCTTCGATCTGATGAAAGAGACCGCACCACCCGGTGGAAATCGTATTCGTTTGTTAACTCTGACTTTTGGGAATGACGAGCGGGTTTTGCGGAAGCTCCTTGATGTTCAGGATGAGTTGGTCGAG
The DNA here is from genome assembly GCF_001890725.1 of Aspergillus wentii DTO 134E9. Lineage (NCBI taxonomy): Eukaryota > Fungi > Ascomycota > Eurotiomycetes > Eurotiales > Aspergillaceae > Aspergillus > Aspergillus wentii. The sequence goes on from NW_024467833.1 coordinate 636,576, forward strand.
GAGGTCAAGGCTAAGGTACACAGTAAGGGGTGGGACGTTGTTAGTTTCTTGCAACCGCTGCCTAAGCTTATTGGAGAGTTCAGTGAGAGGAATGGTGGAAATGTACTTCCGCTGAATCGGATGGATAAGAACCATCTCTGTGAGCCCTTCTCCACTTCTTTCTTTTTTCCTTCATGCTAATAAAATAGTATACCTCTCCTACATTTCCTGGGATGATAGCGCCGACGATGCCCTCTTCCGCGACACCGGCGACAGGCTAATCAGCCGAGTCAGCGAATACGCCAAATCCATCAACGAAGACAATGGCTTCATCTACATGAACTACGCAGACAAAGTCCAAAATCCACTTCGCAGCTACGGAGAAGAAAATCTTCAACACATACTGCGCGTGGCCAGAAAATACGACCCAACTGGGGTATTCCAGGTTCAGGTACCAGGGGGGTACAAAGCGAGTGCGGCATGATTGATGAAATGAAGAAAAGGTAGCTATGGCTGATTATTTGGATAAAAGCGTCTTTATGGAGGAGGGCATCTATCTGGAATATTGCATTGAATACAGAAATAAACCAATTTCTTGGATTGATTAAATTTCAATGGTTCCGTGGTACAGCATAGAAATTTCAGGCACAGCCTTTTTTCCCCGCTATACGAACTATGACGACATAGGCTATCCGCAAACACAAACAATTTTATATCAACTCAACACACCAACAAAAGATATTGAAAAATCATCAAAAAGCCCCCGCATGATAATGACAGCTCAATATCTAAAATGAGTCATGATGATCTTCAGCTCTGGCCCAGCTAAACCCTCGTCTATCTAGCAGTGCCTTCATAGCCCTCGCTCGACCCACTGCGGCTGAACGATGAGCAACCCTGCTTATGACGATCACTGACGCACCCCGCCTTAAATATCTGAACTGTCCTGAAATCTCATTCCATCATCAAAAAACTTCTTCATTTATATCAATTATCATGGACTCTGTACAGCCCAAGTCCCTCATTCCCCTCAGCCGGCCTGAGATCGCCGCCCATTTCAAAGGGCTCATCCAAACAAACCCCACCGTCGACAATGTCAACGCCATCAACGAGGTGCTTGTCGATGCTGTGTACAGAGAGGCGATTCCGTCGCCGATTTACGCGATCTGGCTGCTCATCGCGTGTCGTCGTTCGCCGCAGCTCCTGGTGAAGGCGCTTCAAGACCGCACGTCGAATGGTGTTCGCGCTGCAGGAATCAGTGCCCTCTTCCCTATTTTCCGTAGTGCGGGATGGAAATCGCGCGGATGGAATGTTCTGGGTGGTGCGACCGGTGTCAAGAATATCCTTGATGGACTGTCTGTGCAAGAGAAGAAATCGCTTTGCAAGGCTATCACACTTCCACATAAGAATGTCCAACATCGAGACGCCATCACAAGCTGTGTTGAGGAGTTGCTACGTCTTCTGCCGCAATATGTTCGAAATCAATTACTGTGGCTCTACCCAGTTTGCAGCTCGGAGTTTCTGCATGAGTTGCTCCCCGTCACCAAAGTGACGCGCTCTTGGTGGTTCCTGCATCGAGCTGCACCGTTGCATACTGATTTGTTTCGGCGGATTGCAGTGGGGAGTGCCTCTGCTCCTGTGGACGTGAGGGAGACTATCATGAAGAGCTCCTTCAAGCCGCTCGTTCGGTCTTCGACTCCGTACACGCCTGTCTACGTTAAAGATGCACCTTCTAATCTGCCACCAGGCTTGTTGTTTTATCTTGACTTGAATCAGGCCTTGGAAACCGAGCAATTACCGGAGGATAGAAGCAACGAAGAGGACTCATCATTCGACTTTATCGATGATATATTGGGTCTTTGCTCAAACAGCAAAATCCCATTTGACGATATTTTGGTCATCTTCAAGAAGGTCCTTCCTCGATACCTAGCTGGTAGCACGTACTGGGTCGATGGATCTTTCACAAAGGAGATTGTCTCCTCCTGGTCGGTGGCTAAATTTGGCTCTATCAGCGACAACGCCGAGCCTAGTATGAAATCACTATCCTCTGCAAGCCACCCCTCGAGGCCATCAGCACGCCACATCGACGATCTTGAGTCGCTCATCGCCCAATGTATCCACCAAAGCACGGAGAGAAAACGCGTCGATGCCCTCTACAGTACTCCCTACCGCACAATGGGCGCCGTGAAAACCCGCTTTGACTTGCTCATGGCATCAAAGGCCGTTCTTGATATTGTTTGCCCAGAGGCAAGACTGCCGTTCCTTACTCTTTTGTGCAGCCATTCGAAGCTTCTCAATTTCGATCTCAACTCGTCTCCGCCATCGGAAAGAGAGGTCAAACTTCTCCCCATCTGGCATTTTGATATTCTCGACACGTTACCAGCGACGGATTCTGAGCGGCTGTTCTGTCGATCGTTGGCTATTCTGGGAGGTGACGAGTTCATATCTGTTATCCCTAACCTGAACGATTTGTACTCTTGGGGACTTGATCGGGATGCTCAATCTCTACTGAAGATTAAGTGGGCGGCTGAAAGTCCCGCTGAAACGGACTATGCCTTCACTCACAAAAGTATGTTTTCCTATCCACGAATATCCTGACGGGATGCTAACGACAGTAGTCATCAATGAAACCAAAAAGGAATCTGAAAAAGGACGAGAATCGTCCGACAGACTGACCAAGGCAGCATTAGTCGTGAAAATGGCTAGGAGTAGCTCTTCTCTGGACATCTTTTCCGACGTCGTTGAATGGAGCAAACGGTATATTCGCGATCATGTATGCATTTCCCCCTATTTTCATTGCTGGATGGATCTTACTGACTTGCATAGGAAACTTTTGTCCAACTCATGGATGACCATATCTTCCAAAGCGAGACGGCTTCAGTTCTGTCTTGCTCTAAATTTCCAACCTCGCGTCAGCCAAAATCGCTATCCGAGCTACGTGGAGCTGTAGAGAAAGCGCACAAAACGGTCAAACTCTTGCTGGAGATTCTCCAGCTATCGATGCATGAGCCACTCGATTTCTACGCAGCTACCATGCATACGGATACTTTCTTTGTCCATCTTGTCGCGCAACGCGTGATTGGCGTTCAGACCTATCGCAAAGCCGGTCTCGGAAACGAAGCGGAATTGAGCGAATTTCTGCTCGAGTCCTTGATCCCAATCATCTTGAACTACGAACAGGCAGCTTTGCCTGGGGATAAGGATTTCTACTGGGACAGCGAGAGAGGTCTTATCACCTGGTTGGATGATGTTGGCTCTCTCGAGTCCCGGCCATATGTCCTCCGATTTTTGGATCAGTTGGCTCAACAACGTGATGCGATGTGGCAGGAAGAGCGCAAACGCGAGCACCCGGAAATCGCTACACAAGGCGAGGGATGGGTTAAAGGATTGGACATTAGCTGCCTTCTTCCGAGTGAGCGTTGGGCAGAATTCGTGTGGGCAAATCCTGAGGCTGCCCCATTCGTGTCTGCTCGATTCAAGGAGGTTCTATATGGAGCACCAGACGTGATGCTTACTGTTGTTCCCGAAGATGATGATCCAGAATACCGCAAGGTCGATTCTTTAGAAACAGCGATCGAGCTCTTCCTTCTCGGGGGTAACACTAAGGACAAGCAAGACCGGTTTATGTCCGTCTGGAAGCATTACGCGGATATTCTGCAGCCGAGTTCGCAAAATTTCGTTATCTTCCGCGACTGGATGGTTGCACTGGCCAACAGAGCCGGTTTGTACCAGGCTGCCAGGATAATAAGACCCCTCCGACTTCCTGCTCCCACTTATTGGAATGACTCGGAGTCCACATGGAACCCACGACCAAATGTTGAGTCTGAGGATTCGGAAGATGTGCCGAAGATGGTACTGCATTACCGCATGGACCCCAGCGATCCCAGTCCAGACAGTCTTCGGGACTCGAGAGATGATCCCCTTGCCACCTGGACTTTGAAGACTGATGCCTCGTCGCAACCACCATTGATACATACTCTGTCTCTTGAGACACGCGAAACCCTCGTTATCTCTGCTGTGCTATTCCTTCAAACACTTGCAGACAACAAAGCCATCTTGGAGACTCCATTCCCTAGTGAAGGACCCCCCAGATACCCTCGCATCTCCCTGGATGATGAGTTTGTGGAATCGGTAAATGACTCCGATGAGGAAGACGCTGTCAAGAGCGCAACAAAGCTTCTCAAATCAACAGCAAACACCGTCCCAGCACACATCCTCCGTAACCTGGCAGTTTCCTTGCTTGACACACTCGCTGAACTCCCCAAGACATCAGACCGTTATGGCATCGTTCAAACAGCCACCTTTGAGGTTATCAAGATTCTACCGTACACTGACCGTCCGGATCTGGCCGTGGATGTGGCATTGCGCGTGATCGAGAACTTCCCTGAACAATCATCGTACCATCGTCAGCTGAGACTTCTCAGCCTGGGAGAAAGACTTGCGCCTGAGGTTGCAGAGAGGTTTGTCAATCAATTCCTGTCCATCATCCAAAACGCCTACAAGAGTGGAGGAGAGGAAGAGAAGTCCCGCTCGAAGGTCAAGATCACGACTGTCAAGATGCTCGCTCAGCTCATCCCTGACGCCGACTTTATCTCTCCTGCTACTGGTCTTCACACTCTGAAGACCCTTTTCACAACTGTTGAGCATGAGAGTGTTCGAATAGAGGGGATGCGTGGAGTTCTGCAAATCATTTCCCGCACAGATGACGACGAGGTATACAGATACTTCAGCGCCGCTGCTGTGGTTTCAGGCACTAATGAAGGAAACGAAACCACCCCGACAGACTGGGATGTGGCGGAGAAAGGAGGGGACTTACCGACAGTCTCCAGATGGACCGACCGTCCTCTACTTAAGATATTCCTCATCGAGGCGTCCAGCCTTCTCCCTGTGCACCGTCGCACCGACTACACGCAGAACGTCCTGATTCCATTACTCCAAAAGTCCACCAAGCAACACACGCGCTGGATGAACCTTTTCCTCGCCAGGATGAAGGTCACCCTAGACCAAACCGATGTGATCAATTTTGGACCGTCTGTCCCTGATATGCCGAATACTATCTTTAAGCAGTGGAAGGATCATCTCCCCCAGTCGTACCTCAGCGAGCATCGTGCCTGGGCCATGGGCTATCTCAAGTATTCCACTTTGGACCGCATCACCAAGTCCTTCTCAGAAATTAATAATGGCTGGCGTGAGACCAACGCCGGTCAGCACTGGCTTGAGTTCATGTCTAGTCGATCTAACGCCCGACCATTGTCATCTCTTGATGAGGCATTCAAACAAGCCATCAAGGGCAAAGCCACAGGTGAGCTGACTGCAAAGGCTCTTGGCGACGAATACATCCAGCGAGCCGCAATAATCGCTAGAAATCCATTTACTGTCATCACGAAGCCCAATCGAAGCTGTGTTTCAGTCAAGTTGATCATTGACGGACTCTCGTCGTTGTGCTCTCACCGCACCACCTCTCCAGACGACCAAGCACAGCAAATGCTAGAGGCGATTGTGTCCGACATCGAATCCTTACGGACGGAGAATTGGCAGAGCAGCCCTGCCACCACTCGAAACCCTGTGATTCTACCATCCCAGCTACAACTGCAGACTCTTGTACTCCCCACCACACCTAAGCCGATGACCAAAGAGCAGAGAGCGAAGTTTATCAACGGAGTACTTCCATTGGTAAAGGACTGTGCAGAGAATCCTATCCTCATACCCGAGTTCGAGCACATCAAAAATACGGTCCAGGCTGTCCACCAAGAGGACAAGTTGCCGTGCGCCGTTCGACTAGGTGGTGCGAATATTGACGAACACGCATCGCTGTATGGGTCTTTGAAGATTTCGTTGGCCAAAGTGCTCCTGGAGAAGACCTCCTCGACCGACCGTGAACTGGATGAGGATGTGGTGGAGATGATTCAAACGTGGAAGGAGAGTCCGGTCGAGTGGGTTAACAGGCTTGGATGGGAGATTGAGATCTACTCGTCGAAACCGCCAACCCAAACCTCCTGGGCATGCTCCGACGAGTAGACAGTATTTTATGTCTGAGATTAGCCGAGTTTATATATCCCTTTTATTCAAATGACGATAATCAGTTTATACCATAAAAAATACCGAGTAAGCGTAGGTATGATGGGAAGTGGGCGTATCGGGAGCATTGTAATATGGTTCGCGTGTTGGTAGAAAAAGATAGGCTGTTGGAGTGGGTGGTTGCGTTGACTTGATGTCCCCATGATATGTCTCACTTAAACTTATGCCAACAATTTTCCCAACATCTTTTGACACATCCCATCCCTTACTCAACAGTCTTTGGAACAGCCGAAACACAATTCAATTATAATGACAGCCAGTATAACAATATTAAAACCACCCAAACAACTTTTTTTCCAAACCATCTCCATCCAAATGAAACATGCATCATCAATACTAATCATACACGTATATTTACAGCTAAAACAACCCAGGAATCAACCGACTCGTCTTCGAATGCCACTCCTCCCACTCCTTCCCAAACTTCTCCTTCATCATCATTTCCTCATCTTGAATCCTGCACAAAGTCTGCCAGATGGTGCCGGCCAGCACGAGTAAAATCAGAGGAAGGCCCCATCCATCCAATGCCTGCCTGGTACTCGGGCTGAACCAGCAAGCAAGCGGCCCATCCCATCGAAAGAACAATCCAAAACAACCCGAAATGACCAAAAACTGGCCTGTGTAGCTGGGGTGTTGCAGATAGCGATACGCCCCGGACGTCACCAGACGGTCCGGAGGAGCGATGTCAAAGGTAAAGTTGCGGCCCAAGGTGCGGTAGGCAGGAAGACGAATCGAGGCGCCAACGAGGGCTATTGCGACAGCTAGAATGGTTGTTGGGGTCCAGGAGAGAATGTTCGAATTGACATTGGAAGGATTGGGGCAGACTTGAGGGGGAAGAGATTGGCCGTCCCAACTGCGGAGGAAGGAGAGCATGGCTTGGGAAAGGAACAGGAGACTGCCGATTTTACGGGCCAAGGGCATAACGACATTGTTGGAGACGTATATGCGATCGATTTTATAGCAATTCTTCGGAGGGGGGTTGGGGGAGGTCAAGCTGAGGACCCCGCAATAGCCAACAAGGAGGATGAATGGTGCGAGCATTTTGAGAAGAGATGAGATGAAGAGATAGTAGAACGGTTGAGACGGCTGATGCGATGACAATATTTATGGTTGACGGGATGTGAGCTGTCTTAATGTCATATGGAGCATCACATATTACCTGTCTACTGTTATCCCAATACGGACATCTTGAAGCAAATATATGCATCTGTTCTCCAGACTATCTATTGAAGAACGCACGAGCTAAAGAAATTATAGATGAGTTTTAAAGGGCACTAAAATACATATGACCTGTACTTTATAAATGTAGACTCGGGTATATTTATTCTCGTCTTGACATATCTTATCATGAATCGCGAGGGGAAGCAATCTCCGACCAGAAAACGAGATGCGATACGGTGAGCTCCGATGGATGCCATGGCTGCCATGCAGCATAAACGACTATTTCAAATTAGTCTTAGCATTCCTGCATTTCTGACTTCTTATCAATAATTCCTTTTATTCTCCGCCTGGACTTGCCGCATTCTGTTACTCTTTCAACCATGTCGATCATGTGGATCTCGCATTCTCCCCTACAACCCCTCACGCGTGTAACTATTCATATTTGCTTCTTTGGCGATGGGGGGGACAGCTGATTTTATTTATTCTTTCTTCTTCCTCCCTCGTTCTCCTCATGCTTTCTATTTCTACATCTATTTTTAACCCAAAATGAAGTTATCCATATCGGCCATCGCTGCCACCGTCCAGCTCTGCGCGGGTTATGTCGCCCAGCCTCGCAGTAACGATGCGAAATGCGACAGCACCACTGTCGCCATTCTGTATGCTTCCATATGATTCTACCGCTTCAAAGACTAATCAAATGCGTCAGAGGAGGCGGAATGGCCGGTATCACAGCAGCGGTGAGCTATATCCCCACCGGTCTGAATCGTACCTCGTACTAACCAGCACAGCAAGCGTTGACCAACGCCTCGATACACGATTTTGTTATTCTTGAATATCGCGACGAGATCGGAGGTCGTGTTCGAAAAACAAATTTCGGAAAGCAGGAGAATGGCGATCCGTTCGTGATTGAATTCGGTGCCAACTGGGTATGTAACCGTAAGATAAACACCGCGAAGACTGGAATCCGACTAATGCATCGGACAGCTGCAAGGAGTGGGATCCGAGACCACTGAGAACCCAGTGTGGACTTTGGTGAGTTTTTTCTGATTCAACAGATTGAGGTGACGCGATGGCTGATGGAAAAGGCCAAAAAATACGACCTCATCAACCACTATTCGAATTATAGCTCGATTCGCACCTACAATGAGACTGGCGCGGTCGACTATACCCATCTCCTCGACGAGTATGAGGACAAGTATGAACTTGCCGCACAGGAGGCTGGTACGATCTTGACCCAGAACCTCCAGGACATGACTGCGCGTAGTGGTCTTTCGCTGGCTGGATGGAAGCCCTCTAAGAGCGACATGGCAGCTCAAGCCGTGGAATGGTGGGAATGGGGTACGTGTTTTGTAAACATCTTCATCTGGACAGAATTTAATAAGCGATACAGACTGGGAGGATGCTTTCTCCCCCGAAACCAGCTCGTTCGTCTTTGGCGCTGCTGGAGAAAACCTCACCTTCAACCAATTCGGCGAAGACAACAACCTCGTCATGGACCCGCGTGGATACGCGCAAATCATCAAGGGCGAAGCATCCACCTTTCTAGAAGAAAATGACAACCGTCTCCGTCTCAACACGCAGATCACCGACGTAGAGTACAATGACAACGGTGTCACTATCCACAACAGCGACGGCAGCTGCGTCTCGGCCGCCTACGCCATCTGCACCTTTTCCCTCGGTGTCCTCCAGAGCGAGGCTGTGAAGTTCCAGCCTGAGCTGCCGCACTGGAAACAAACCGCCATCGAAAAATTCAACATGGGCACCTACACCAAGATCTTCATGCAGTTCGACGAAACCTTCTGGCCAACAGACACGGAGTACTTCCTCTACGCCTCGCCCACCCGAAGAGGATACTACCCCGTCTGGCAATCCCTCTCGACAGAAGGCTTCCTCCCAGGCTCCAACATCATCTTCGTCACCGTCGTCTCGGAAGAAGCATACCGCGTCGAGCGCCAGTCCAACGAAGAAACAAAGCAGGAAATGCTCGAGGTCCTCCGCGAGATGTTCCCGGACGTCGACGTCCCCGAACCAACAGCCTTCATCTACCCGCGCTGGACCGAAGAACCCTGGGCCCACGGTAGCTACTCCAACTGGCCCGCTGGCACCACGCTCGAGATGCACCAGAATTTGCGCGCGAACGCCGATCGTCTCTGGTTCGCCGGTGAGGCCACCAGCGCCCCGTACTTTGGTTTCTTGCATGGTGCGTGGTTTGAAGGGCGTGATGCGGGTGAGCAGGTCGCTGCTCTGCTGCAGGATCGCTGTGCGAATCTCGAGGGGAGTGAGTCTTGTGGAGCACGCGATCATTATAATCCTTTGCATGGCACGTCGCCGGTCGATGACTATACTATTGCCAATGGGTGGCCGGTTAGTAGTATTGATGGAAGCAGTACTTCGTCTTCTGAATAGATAGAAAAATAGTACTGTATTCTCAGCATTAGCATAGAATACTTAATAAATGATATATACAAGACTGTCATAATCAACCATAATCATAGTTACCAACGCCAAACACCATCCATGTCCATGCATACCATGCCCGACCAGTTCCCGATAAATCCATCACCCGTAGAAAATGCAACCCAAAAAACCCATATGATGAATAAAATGCAGTGCAATCACTTCTTATAGAACTGCATCGCCCTCTCCACATCCTTCAAGCTATCCTTATCGCCGTATGCATCCATCAACCGCCGATTCTCTTCCAGACGCTGCTGTTCCAGGAAATCGTCGTGTGTAGATTGTGCAGGGTAGTAGTTTGCCACTCCAAAGCCTGTCAAATATTAGAACATGCTGGCTTAGATTGTACTGTATTCTGGTGATGGACATACCGAGGCTGATGACGGCCATCAGGGGGAGATACCAGCGTCCGACTCGCCCGATTTTGAGGGAAGGCGGGGAAATCGGCTGTCGGTAGGGACGGCCTGTGGGGGTGGAGAGCATTTTGTAGGATCTTGTGCTGTTATTGTGTTTGTAGTGTGTTTGTGGTATTGCTTTTTGTGGTTTTTTTGTAGTTCAGGATGTTGAGATGAAGTGGTTTAAATGCAAGACGAATGAGATCGGAAATAATTGGACTGACAGACAACATGATCCCCTCTCCTTTTAATTGCTGGTCGTGGCATGACGATCATACGACGATAACGTCATAGATGGGGGTCTGCGGTCTTGGAAGAGGGGAAACACATCGGGTTCTCCGGTTTTCGGATCTTAGGATTAAATCGCGCAGGTTCGGGTTGCCGATAGTAGGAAATTTAGAAATGTCTATTTCATTTTAATTCAAGACTGCCTATTAATGAGCATACTATGGATGGTATCGTTCAATATATCTAGGTGGTTAATGGCCCTGGTTCTGGGGTGCGACGGTCGCGGGTCCTTCGGGTGTCACGTATGCCTGCACGGTCGGTCAGTCCGGAGATACCCCACAGATCATATGGGGATATGGGGGTGCTTACTCTGGTCATTCCTCCGTCGACAACAAAGTCGGTTCCGTTGACGAAGCTGCTCTCGTCACTAGCAAGGAAGACGACTGCTTGAGCTTGTTCGATTGCTTCGCCGAATCGTCCGGTAGGGAAGTGCACCTCGCGACGGTGTCGCTTGGGCTGATCATCGCCGAGCCAGTCTTGAAGAAGGGGGGTGCTATTCTGTCAACATCTACGTATTAAGCATTTTGGAAGTAGACGTACTTCAAAGGAGCAGGACACAACGCATTAAAGCGCAGTCCCTCACGAGCATGCGCAATAGCCAACTCCCGAGTCATCGCCAACACGGCACCCTTACTGGCCGTGTATGCCAATTGCGGCGTAGCACTGCCAACCAAAGCAACCACACTAGCAGTATTGATAATACTACCCTTGGTCTTCTTGTGACGTCGCATACTTAGCACAGCATGCTTGCATCCAAACCACACGCCCTTGACGTTAATATTCTGCGTCATGTCCCAGATCTTCTCGGGTGTATCCACCGCATCCGCATCGTCCGCGTGCATGATACCCGCATTGTTGAAGATGACATCCGTGCCGCCCCAGCTGTCCTGGGATTCCACCATAGCCTGGATATCTGCCTCCTTGGATACATCGCATTTGATGATCTCGAGACGGGGGGCGGTGGGCACGACTTCCTTCACCTTCGCGATGGCTTTCTCGAGGGCGGGAACGGAGATATCGGCCATGAGGACGTTGGCTCCTTCGCGGGCGAAGAGGATGGTGGTTTCGAGACCAATGCCGCTTTAAATTGTTAGTTTCGCATAGTCTGTTAATAGTAGACTGTAGACTCACCCTGCGGCACCGGTGATGATGGCATTCTTGCCATGGAGACGTCGTCTTGGAGCAGCCATGTTCTAGCTATATATTAGCTTTTCATGCTAACAATGACAGCACAGATTAAACAGTAGCTTACATGAGATTAAGTATCAAGATATTCAAGCTATAGAATAATTCAGACAATTCAGATGATGGAATAGAAGGGAAGAAAGGTCGACAACAGCTGGAGGACAGCGCGGGGCATGTGGATCCCATTATCTAATCGGTATCCCGATGCAATATAAATTTGTATACACACAGGGAGCAAAGGATGAGGAGATCTATTGAATTCCATTATGGAATTCAATAGAATCAATATGATAATGCTTTTCATTCTTTTGATGTATCCATCCACTGCATATATAATTACGCTTAGACCAGAACTCCTAATCCAACGAATCAGCCAATCAACCAGAGATCACCTACAACTGTAGATGCATTCGGCATCTCATAAGTGACATGTCCATCAGGCATCCGAATGCAATTCCCAAAATTGAGTCATAATCACAACATATAAACCATAATCCTCCCCCGTGATTCGGTATCTCCCCCGTTCGAATTTCCGTGGATCCATTGAAAAATGGAGCAAGCTCGGTTTGCTCCACCAACGACAAAATTTTAAAGCTTGTGATGATTCAAATTCAGACCGACAAAGATTTCGTGTGATGGAGCTGCAGCTGCCCAAATAGTTATGTAGATCGGATTTTGATGAGTCAGATAGGGTCTTTAAAACCTGGATTTCCGGTTATTTGTCTCAATCGTCCAAGACAGTTTCATCATGGCAGCGACTACCTCCGAAAATCATCTGTTGCGGCCTCTTCCTCCAACGGAAAATCCGAGTCCTACCACACCAGGAACTCCAGCGGACAATCAACTCGAGTATTTTGATCCGAGTAATGTGGCCACGCAGGAGGATATTCCGCCAGATGGGGGTTATGGCTGGGTCTGCACCATTTGTGTATTCCTCATCAATGCGCACACCTGGGGTGTGAACAGTGTACGTATCTCATCCAGACAAGCAATGCCAATATTAACGCGTTCAGGCATGGGGTGTCTTTCTCGATCACTATCTCTCTGAATCGACCTTTCCCGGCGCAACTGAACTGCAATACGCCTTGATCGGTGGATTGTCCATCTCGCAGTCTCTCCTGGTTTCACCGCTCGTTGCCATATCAACCCGCAAGCTGGGCACTCGGATCACCCTCCTCATCGGAGCTTTTGTCGTGTGTGCTTCGTTGCTGGGCGCATCGTTCGCATCGCAAATCTGGCATCTTTTCCTCAGCCAGGGCCTTTGTTTCGGATATGGAATGGGGTTTTTGTACGTCCCTGCGACGGCGATTCTCCCGCAGTGGTTTTCCAAACGACGAAGTCTGGTGCTGGGGATAGGGTCCGCTGGAGCCGGTATCGGTGGATTAGCATACAATTTGGGTTCTGGTGCTGCAATTGAGTCTCTTGGTTTGCAGTGGACTTACCGGCTTCTGGCGCTCTGTACGTTGGTGATGAACTTTATCTGTTCGATTCTGCTCAAGGATCGCAATACAGTCGTCAAACCGAAAGACAAGGCATTTGATTACCGCGAATACGGACGTGTTCAGGTCCTCCTCGTGGTAAGTTGGGGATTTCTCACCGAACTGGGATTCATCGTCCTGCTCTATTCCCTGCCTAACTATGCGACCTCGATTGGCCTCACTGCCCGTCAAGGATCGGTGGTTAGCGCGCTTCTCAATTTGGGCCTTACCATCGGCCGACCATTGATAGGCTATTACTCTGATATCGTTGGCCGAATCAACATGGCTACCCTGATGACAACCGTATGCGGTGTCCTCTGTCTCGCCGTCTGGGTTCCTGCAAAGTCATACCCCGTTCTGCTGATATTCGCCCTCCTCAGCGGCTGCGTAACAGGAACCTTCTGGACATGTGCAGCCCCAGTGCTAGCAGAGGTAGTCGGCATGCAACGACTCCCTTCCGCGTGGGGGATGATTTGTTTCTCGCTGGTTCTGCCCACGACCTTTGCGGAGCCGATTGCGCTGCAGATGGCTTCGACGTCGGGATATCTCGCTTCGCAGATTTTCGTGGGTTGTATGTTCCTCGGTGGTGCGGCTAGTACGTGGGCTTTGAGGTCGTGGAAGATTCACGAGATTGAAGAAAAGGCGCGCATCGAGCGTGAGGAACCGGCGCGTAAGGACTTTTGGTTGACGCCTCGTCGGTTGTTTGTGTCGCAGCGCGTTTAATGGGGCTTGTTTACTGAGATATCTAATATTTCAATACTCTGACTTTCAGATATCAAAATAAAAAAATAAATAATAGTTTCTATAAATAAACAAAAAAAAATCACGTCATATCAGATCCGAACCAAAGCACGTCCATATCGATATCCATCATGAAGCCTCACATCCGTATTCCCATCTTCAGAATCATATAAACCCCTCTTAATCCCCTCCAAGTCCAGAGCCACCTCGCATCTTTTAAACCCGATCAACGGATACCGGACCGTAACCGTATGACCCTCTTCGTCGACTTTCTTGCGCTCGGTACAAATAAAAGGGTTTGCTAGGATCACCAGGAGACAGGTTATGGCAAACGCGACCCAAACGAATATTTCCGTCGTTCGTGATACGTAGTCGGTGAACCAGGCACAGGCAAACGAGCCGGTGAAAATGTAGCAGCAGAAGACTTGGTGGTAGTAGGGCATGGTATAGTATATGTTGGCTGGTTTTCGGTGTTTACGTTCGTCGTTGGTGGTAGGGAGGAAGGGGATAGTTTCTGTCATTTTGACTGGGTTTCTTCAGAGATAAGATGTTCAGAAGATAGAATAGCTGATGTTTCGAAGAAAGATGAGGGAGAGATGAAGAAGAGAAGAGAGTGATGTGGTGGAATTAGAGCAGTGATCGGCAGGGTCTCACTGCCCCTCTTGGCCTTTTGGGGGCTTTTTTGCGCATCCCGGATTTTCTCCCCCCACAAGGCGCCATCAGCCCATCATATCTTAATCTGACGATACTAGCAAAAACCACGCATTCCTGATATACCAGACCCTGCAACGTCGGGAGACCAAATCAGAAGAATTGCTGAGGTATTGTTGGCCCCGATCAGGGACGAATTCTTCGACCCCATCACACTTCGGCTAAAGCAAGGCCGGCACTCTTGCTTCATTATTGGCTTATTTTGTCAGAAAAAATGGAACAACGTCACATTGAGGGTCACTGGAGGGTTGCGATTGTATAAGGCTGTGAAATCGGTCTGCTCCGGGTCTGGATCTGTCTTGGTTAGGATTCCTTCGTTTCCTCTCCTCAGGGCTATGATAGACTTTGAGGCAGGACAGAACCAACACTTGATTAATATGGACATGATGGTTGGAGAGAGTTGGATTTGGCCCCAGTATCACAGGTCATAGATAGGAAGCTCAGGTTGTCTTGTGGCGCCTCCAAAATGATATATAAAGGACGCTGTGAACGCACTTAACCACCAGAGGGAAACCCCCATCAATCTCATCAAACAAGCAGCCATGGTTCACCTTTCAACTCTCATCGCCCTTGCCGGGCTTCCTTTGACCCCATTCGTGTCTGCTGCGGCGAACAAATTCACCCCAGACGACTATGACTGGGACAGTCTCAGCGCCAACGACACAGTCGCCAGCGGCTTGTGGATGTACAGCCACGAGGCCCCAGAAACGACTGACCTGTCGACGCTTTCTCCCACCCACCCAGCTAGCGTTGATGAGGCTGGCATGCAGCAGGTTGCTGTTCTCGCCGCCCTCGGTTGGGCATGGAGAGCCGCCAGTGTTGCTTCTTTCGGCATTGCGTTGAAAGACACCATTGATTCGTGCAAACAGACTGCGAACAAAGATGCCGGTGTTGGACCCTGCCTGAAGGGTGTCTTTGGAACGGTCATGGCCTTTGGCGGTGCTGCCTCTGCCAACAAGAATCTCCTTCACAAG
The DNA here is from genome assembly GCF_001890725.1 of Aspergillus wentii DTO 134E9. Lineage (NCBI taxonomy): Eukaryota > Fungi > Ascomycota > Eurotiomycetes > Eurotiales > Aspergillaceae > Aspergillus > Aspergillus wentii. Next base: position 652,023 of record NW_024467833.1, read on the forward strand.
GCAGGCCGTCTAGTCCTCCCTAATCGGTTTCTGCCAGATGGGACCGTTGATTTGGTGCGTCACACTTATTCTACTCCAAGAGTTACCGGTCTAACCTTCTATATTTGATAGGAAATGAACGTCCTCAACTACAACCGCCATGCCAGACGCGATGCCGTCGCCCAGGGCCAACACGACGAATTCGTGCGCTACCAACTCCGAAGCCTTTCCACCTCCGAACCCGAATTCCTCGGATACGCAGAAGAAGACCACCGTCTCGCAAAAAGGGAGTTTGCAACACACCCTCTCGTCCCGATGTTCCGATTCGACCACGCCAAGCACGGTAGCATGGAGATGACCACCCGAGACACAATGAATGGTACCTTTGTAACTGCTGCCTACACGGGCCATCCCACTCACCTCTTGGGACGTCGCCAGATTGACGATCTTCGAATGAAGATGAAACGTCAGGAGGTTTATGACAAGGAGACCTTCGACCAGGGTGTTCTTGAAGCTCGATTCGATACTGAGGCTTCGAAGTCCGACCCTGCCTCTGTTAGTGCTGATGCCGGCAAGCTGTTTGATACTTTTGAGCCCGAGGTTGAGTGCTTCATGCATGGTGAGGTCAAGGATAAGAGTATCCTGGATGTGCAGATGTATGACAAGACCAACAAGGCTACATTTGGATTTGGTATGGCCCTCCCTCTTTAGTATTTGATTTCTTCTAACGATCATTAGGATCAATTGGAATTTACAAGAACGATGACGACGCCCACTCTATCGAGAAGGTGACACCATCTGGCATGCCTCTACCTCAGTGTACTTAAAACTGTATTACACTGGCTGCATTATAAAGACTTTCTTTCATCCTACAGCAGCTTTCCTCGACATAACCTGAATTTTTATGATTGAAACGCCGCAATAAGGGCTAATGCGACCTGATATTATCTTTAATAAAATTTATTATGCCATATACAAGACATTCAATCGTAAGCCCTGGTATAGAGAGGATTCACACTTCTGTTCACCACTCAACCATGTATATCCTACACAGGCATCACATTCAACAAAATATCTCACACCCTCCATCGACTAATTCGTAAAAGTTTTATTATACGGAACCGGATTCCGCACCGCCCCATCCTGCGTATCATAAACAACCGGATCAACCGGCTGATTCCCCGTCGCATTAATCCCCAACGTAATCCACGCAAACAGCCCATCCGTCACATTATCACCCACATACACATACTGCATGATAGGGTCGACGCCCGCCTCGACAATCTTCGGCAGCATGACGTCGTCCGCGTTGGTGGTGTAGTTATTCGGGTCTTGGTTGTAGGGGTAGGTTTTGTAGATTTCGCTCTTGAGGGACTCGTCGAAGAAGACGTTTGTTACGTGGGATGCGTGCGCTTCTTAGAGGTCCGAGAGGGTGTTGTTGTTTTGGAGGGTGACGAGGTCGGTGTTGTGGCTTAGGACTGGGGTTGTTAGCTAGAGTGGGAGGATGAGGAGGGGGTAATGTGTACCGTGAACGTGCGTCGCGCGGTGGTTGTAGTATCCTGGGAAAAGAGTCTCGAACTGGATAACGCCATCGCTGTCTGTCTGTTGGATTCCGCGCAGGAAATGCGTGTTGAGGTTGGCTTTGTCGTTTGCGTTGCCGTTGCCGTCGCCTACGACGCCAGAGTAGACGCCCTAGTCCAGTTAGTTTGATAGGATATTATCTTCATAAAGATGACTTACGGTTGCATTACAGTTCCAAACATCCACATAGGCACCAACCATAGGCTCGCAAGTGTTGACGTCGATGAGCTGGATGTCGAGGTCGAGGGGGACGCCGGGCTGGTCTTCTCGGATGCTGCGTCGGACCAGCTCCCCAGTTACGTCTGTAAAGGTCAGTAGAGAATAGTTAACGACATTGTGAGTACTAACAAAAAGGTCCCTGCAGAATATCCGGCGCAAGAATAACAGACGCATCGGAAGAAAATACCTTGGAGGGATCCGTGTCGAAGTCAATGTGCCGATCCGAGTGGTGATCGGTGTGAAGAGGATCAAAAGTTCCTAAACAGTTAGAAGAAAAACAACCTGACATGAAATCAGATACACACGCTTCTTGATCGATCGCCTCGACTGGATATGGTGCACTGCAGCCTGTCGACGCTGGATACTCCGAGCTTCTAGTCCACGGTTCTGCAGTTTCTCAGAGCAGTGTCCCATGCCACGCGAAGTCAACCCGAGTTTCCTGATAAAATCCGAGTGAGCAGCTGCCTCCATCCGGACATCGTGGCCTGGATGGGCAATGGCAACGGAGCTGCACAGGGCGACGACGCCTGTTAGAGTAGCGGTATTCAGTTTGACCATGATGATGATGCTGTAGATAGTATTGAGTGGGCTTACTTGTACCTAGCAAACATGCAGCTTTATAGCATCGTCGTTGTCGAGTCTCGTCAATCCATGCCTTGATCGGAGACCGAGTCCGACCTCTGCATGCTAATGCAGGACACATCACACAATATATAATCAAACAATCATAATTGGCTATCCAGAGCAAGGAATATGAAGCCTATCGTCATGTCGTGCTCCTTGTTGATTAACCCCGTCTTGGTGTTGCAGATCGACATCCGATCATTTCTGGATATAGCAATCTCGGTCGAGCATTCCACTTTGACCTTCTACGTCTGTGCATCGTTTTCTCAATAACAAGTCTTCAGATTGAATTTCCCCTCTCTAACAAGTACATCATCAACCAAAATAATGTAACCCAGCATCCGACCCGTCATAAAGATATATCCGACATCATTCTATTTCGAAGAACTTCCACACCTTCCTTGTGATCGGAACGGGAATGAGCCTCCCTCCGTGGCCTTTGGTGTGCTCTTCATTAATCGGTTGCCATCCTTCCGGCGATCCGGACTGACCAACGAGTTGAAAATGGGGCTGAGATGTGCAAAAGAGAACTCGTGGGGGAGACTAAAACGACGGGTCGTCAGGTGTTGATGCCAGGCCTGAAAGTGGAACGTGCAGTTTTTCGAACACGAAGCGATCTTCGATCCGGAGTCACAGCGTCCTGGTAGCTGCTGAAGCTATTCTTGAGCGCATCACAAGCAATTTGTTGGTGTGAATACTGCGACCTTGAACATCTGCGTCAGGTAGAAACAAGTCATTGTTATTCACCGGGGTTTGCTGGCCATTAGAGGACCCCTGACTAGACAGCGTTTGTGCTCAGGCAAAGCCTGAACAGCCTCAGTCTGGGCTTGGGTGGCATTAAAACGCTCGGGCAAGGAGAAGGGCTTTCTTCTCCGTAAGGTGAATTCCAGTTTCTGAGGCTGAGTGGGAACCTCTGGAGAATGAATATGTCTCGCGAAGGAAAACTGTACCCGACCTGTCTGTTAGATGGGCTATGTCCTCTTCGCCCAAAAACCTTTGAAATCTTACGAGAGATTGCATTAAATATTGCTGGACGCACAGATTGGTGGTTGGAATCACCATCTGTTGGTCTCTTTGAATGGACTGCAGTGTCTTAACCAAAGCCACAAGGCGAGATTCCAAACTCAGCCTGCTTTAAAAACTTCCGGGTAATATGACGCCGAACCAATCTGAGAGTTGCCCCCTGATGCGCCGATGAGTTGTCCGAGAGACTGCCTGGGAGGAGCACACGTCATGGGTGGCATCGGCTTCATTGTATGTTCCCGCTGCCTGGGAGCCTATCATTTATTTTTGTTAGGTATTGTCTGCCTAGTTTGGGGATTTTGTATCAGCACTTACGCTCCCATTCAAATACGGCCCAGGATGTCTTCGAGTTTTGTCTCCACTGCGACGCGCTCCCGCCGGCCTGGCGCTGTGCTCTCAATTCAGATTTGAGAGCAAATGTCCCTTCCAATCCCCCATTCGAACCTTTACAATGATATATTGTGTATCTAACCCAATGCTCCGGTAATTGTAACGTTGGCAAATTCGGGAAGGGAGGGGTGTGGTTTTGCAGAGATAAACTAGGTTCCACCGATAATTAGTAAATTTCGGCAGGATGTTGGATAGTAGTTGAGTACCTACCAGGTCGTAGAGGAATCTCCAGAGAGAAAAGCTTAGCCATAGGTCAGGTTTATTTGAATTATCGCATCATGGGCTTTTGAGTGGTAGAAGACACAGGAGGAATATTTGCCAATTCGGGAGGGTTAGACCCAACATCATCCTCATGATTACTTATCGCCCTCTGCATTATCTATGTTAATGGTATTACAGCTAACCTTGCTCTACATAGTAGGCAGGATCCGCGGCCTGGGACACACTAGCTAATTATTAATTATCTCATGAGGGTGTGCGCAGGCAGCACCATAGCTAATATAGTAAGGAAGGTAGAAATACATATATGCAAGTCTAACCAAATTCCGGCTAAACTGTGTAAGGGTACATAATGGCACGCTGTATTCTATATAGAGCATACACGCACATGATCGCTGCCCCTATCTAGGCTGCTTTTAGTTTAGTTTCCTGGTAGTTTACTGTAATCATGTTAGTAGTTTACACATGGGAATGAGTTAAAGCTGCAGAACCAGGGTGGTGGTCTAGTTTTATCCAATCATATCTCTAAGATCCTTGATTTGATTATTGGAACCAATCCTAAAATGTGCCTCCTTTTTAATACCGACAGGCAAGGGACATGGAAGAACAGCTGATGATTTCATAATGATGTGTTGACTTGAAAACCCATTATTCTGTCTGAGACAACTCCTCAAAGTTGAGAAAGTAAACTCTTATGGTGGATGTATGTTCAGGCTAAGCCCTATTTAGTGTGGCAGCATGGAGCTAGCATATAAGATAGTCACAATGACCCACGCTAAATATATTAGACAGACCAGACTGGCCATCCTCTGATCTCTGACCTACCTTTCCTTCAGAAACGTTAATGTGCGCAATTATTGCAACAATGCCCATCATTTTAAGCATATGCATTCTAATCCCAGCTTTGTACCTGATATATAAACCACCTCTATTTTTAATACAATATTTTCAGCGTCGATGGCCCGATGTTCTCTGGCAGGTTTCGACCTCATCAAAAACCATTGCACTCACGATTGATGATAGCCCTACTAGCAATACCAACGAAATTATGGAAATACTGAAAACTAATCAGTCTACTGCAACATTTTTTATTATTGGGTCATATGTCACAGGACATGAGACAACACTCCAGAACTTAATCAACGATGGGAATGAGCTGGGGAACCATGCAATGTTTAATAAATCTTCGCGATCATTAAGCGATGCTACTCTCATCTATCAAATTCAGTCAGTGGAGGAAATTATTAATAGGGCATACGCTGCTGTTCATATCGAATCTCCACCAAAATATTTCCGACCAGGCTCAGGCTTTTTCAGCACACGAATGCGCAAAGTGTTGGATAAATTAGGATACCGACTAGTGCTTGGGAGCATTTATCCATATGATCCTCAGATTCCCTTTTGGCGAATCAACGCGAGCTACATTCTGAACATCTTGCGGCCTGGGGCTATTGTTGTTTGCCATGATAAAAATTGGACCATTCCAATGCTTAGGGAGGTTCTCCCTAAGATTCAGCAAAAGGGGTATCGGATAGTGACTGTCACAGAATTGCTCAAAGAATCTAGTAATTGAAGCTATTGATGGAACCATCATATTACAGACCATGGTAGTGTTTCTAACAATAAAAATTGTGATGGAGGTCAGTGAACTATGTGGTTAATAAGTATACACAGCACAATGAGGTATCTTAAACTATACTGTCGCCTCTAATAAGTCCGAATAAGGATCCTCAAGATATTTTGATAACGAACAAGATCTTTCCCTTTCTCTTCTCGCCAGCGACCGGGGGGCTTCGATAAGGTTCCCATTAATGAAATTAGGAGCGCCTCGATGGATGTTCATTAGGCAATCAGTTCCCCTGGTATAATACATTGGTTAGGCGGAAATGCGCAGCATACATCAGCTAGAGACGATGAGTCGAGTGGCATGGGAAGACTACAACAATAATCTGATTCCTATCAGCTCAGTTGATGAACCTGAGATATATTATATGTCTGCTATGACTATATTGAATCAAAATCGGGTAGCTTTCGGCTTCCTCTGTGATTTATATAGTCGTCTGTTACTCCCTGAAACTAGTCTAAGTGGAGTGATTCATAAATCTAGCCGTTCGTAGTGCTGGCGAAAGGTGGGGTATGTTCACTACAGATCCTAGCGACTAAGTTTAAATAAATTCTGTCCTGACTGTCCAATTTCTACCTGTAAATGCTTTTTTGTTAATCCAAAATATATAGGTTTCTGGTGATGATTTAACTTTGTAATCAGGCTGTTAAGCTCAGTCTAGACTGTTCGGAGAACAGTATGCACACACAATTCTAATAAGTGTAACCATGATTTAATAATGATGACAAGATGAAAGGCTAGGCAGCATGAATGGATTTAGTATAGCCTGGCGTTAACTACAGGAAAATATCATAAAAAGCTGAAGTGCACCTTTTTATTTTGTAATATAGTAAGAAACTTGACAAAAGAATCCAGTATACACAGGTCATTTTTCGCGTCGCTAAAGTGTTGCGTGGACAGTCTAAGGCCTTGGATAGTGAGATAAAGATATGACCCAATAGAAAGTCAACCAGTAAGTACTTTGGAATGGGCACCGAAAATATGAAAGGGCAGTCAATAACATGATTAGAGACTTTGTCACAAAGCCATCTTACCGTTGTGGAAGTGGAAATATCATAGAATTGGCAATGGGTGGCCCAAGTGGTCAAGAATGGCATACAATGATCAATGCCGCTGTCAACGCTGTGAGGCTAAACTAGACACAAATCCTTAGCCATTGACATATTACAAACTAAGATTACACAATAGATAGCCGAAATTCTACCAAGAATTACAACAGTGATTCACTTCCAAAGTTTCCGCCGGTTAGCAGTAGGCCCTATTAAAGAGATAATCCATTGCCATGATGAAGACCCCAAGCTTGAAAGACTTCATGCTTGGGAGACTCGGAAGATTCAACAGCTTCACTATGTACAACTAGCAGTATGATCCCCAATATTGAAATTTCATATTCAAATAATTAACAGACTAAGGCGACTGTCATGCTCGCAGTTGTTGTGCAATGTCTATCATGGTCCACTGAAAACAGTCATTGGGTTGCCCGCGTTTTTTGGTACTGGTGTATACTTCTCGATGTGTTTGCTATTGGAATATCTTCTCAACAACTCAGCATTCTAGAGTACCTCCAGGCTGGGGATGAACAATTTTTGCAGAGAAAACCACTCTTAGGCATGCTTGTCAGAGAAAAAGACAGACAACAGTATCCAGACATGAAGATGATTTGGGTCTGGGAATGTCCAATGTCGCTGTTAGTTTATTCAATGACTTTGTTCATTGTTGCAGTGACAGTACATGTATCTTACCCATTGATCAATGATCCGGCATGGGAAGAGGATTCGAAGGTAAGCTGTCTATTTAGGCATGAGACCGAAGAGTTACTAATCATGTCTGCTCAGATTGCAACTGCATATCTCATAGTTTTAGGGATAAATTGTCTAAATATTGTCTACTGCTCTTTCTGGATATACAGGAGAATGCCAAGATATGGAGATAATTGATAATGATAATGTGTTCACAGCAAATATTTTGATTCTCTCTCTATTAACAAAATAATAGGTGAATATCCACTAACAAATATACTAGCTACCATATGAAAATGAATCCTAAGGACATCTGGTCAGTCTGGCTTTCTTTCCATGATTTTTCCTAAGCATCTATCTATTTTCTTTACAATCTTTAGACATAAACCGGTACATAAAGCATTATATTATAGTGAATAATACATTCTGTAGATAATTAAAGAAATCCAAGCTCTAGGTTAGCAATATACTGTATGCCCTAATGTCACTAATATATATTTTATAGCAAAATTGGCATCCAGATGCAGTTTCACGGTAGATATTCTTTTAAGTGATTCCAGCGCCTTCTGTTTTTTGATCAGAGCAGAAGACTTACTTATACTAGTCATCCTCCTCATCATAATAGCGATAATAATAATAATCTTCTTCTTCCTCTTCGTCGTCGTCATCGTCCAGATCTTCTGCAGCGCCACTGAGACTGGCCACAATGTGAAGAACCCATTGCATTTGCAGCAGTTCAAACGATGGAAGAGGATCGGTAATCTTGTTTTCAGTCTTGAGAGTAATTTCATGACCGGAAACAATCTTCTGGTACTGGTTATCCCGCAGCCGTGTTCCGTTCGGCGTGGACTCGAGGCCAGCGGATAATGAAGGACGTTTGGTAACTCGAATTGGTCCTCTAGAGAACGCACCAGGCATCCAGTAGAACTGCAGCATAAGGTACTCTTCCTCCCCGTCTCCTGGCCATTTCTTGATTGGCTTCAGTGCGAGAAGTGCTCTGTCCCAAAAATCGTGAACACCCGACCACAGGCACAGGAGATTTCCCAGAAACTCCGTGCCATGTGGTCCTTCAACGGTTTTATTCCAGTGCTCTACTTTACCTTCCTTCCAGAAAATCTTAAGGAGAGACCAGAACATGTGTTCATGTTGAGAGGTTCCTTGTCTTCCCGCTAATGCGTACGGATATATGTGGCAAGGTTCGAGTGCGTCGGCGCCGTTTGTGACGAAGCATCGTCTACCGTCTCTTTCCAAGCACTGAAGGATGTTAGCACGCGCTATTCTAGTAGCAAGTTGCAGTATGCACTTACCAGATCGGTGAGAGTGATATCTCTCTCTGTTGGGACGTACCCCTCTTCGACGTAACCACCACCACCAGGCTGATCTGGAGAGTCATTCGTCTTGCGCTTACCAGGCTGGCTGCAAGTCTCCCGCTTTCTCGGTTTAAGCCCTGCAATACCACTCCTAGTTAGAAAAACCATCTCAGATTAAGCTAGAACACAAAAACTTACAAGTTTTGGCGACTTCATGCAAAGTCGAGGAATTAGGAGTATAAATCGGCTTTGCAGCATCGGAGATACACCGGGTCATCGACGTGCAACCTGATATCGCGCAGCCTTTCTATATCGCTCATCCATAGGAAACAAAAGGCTGCAGCGTTGAAATGCTGGAGCCCGAAAGCATGGCCGATCTCTTGGATGAGCCGAGCTCGCTCAGCATCGTCGAACTCTTCGACGGGGTTGGGGGTATCCGCCAGTCTCAGAGGCATAGTTGCACGAAAATTATCCGCTAAAGAGGGAAAGAGTAGAAAGAGGCGAGAGGAAGATGGAGAAGATGATAAAGGAGAGGAAGTTTTTTTTTTCAGCCGATAGCGACAGTGAATTTTCATCAAGGGAATGAGACTTGTTCACAGGATGAATTCCAGAATTTTATTGAATAGCAGTAGCTTTCATAGGAATATGATAAAATGATAAGGCATAGAGATCTTTCTCGAATCTGGGGCTGTCTAAACCACGGGTTAGCTGCCTAAATTACCCATATTGACGTCTACAATATCTCCGATCCGCGTGTTTATTGCATCTGAATTAGATAAGCCCAAGATATATACCTAGTTGGATTCACTCACAAGAGTAGCAAACAAACTAGATAATCTAGACACTTATTACCAGCAGCCTATACAGGTATCTCAAAGAAAGAGTCAAGATTGACACAAACACAACCTGGGTTCACGACGCCGATCCGACCTGCGTCCAAAATTGCTTCGGTTAGAATGGAAGGTCTGGGTCAGTACGATGAATATGAACGCTCTGGGTTTATTCAGTCTGGATGTGCTGTGTTATCTCTCTCTGTCCATAACAGCCACACAACTGATCTTGGCGAGAGAACTCCCTCGTCCTCCAGGCAATAAGGATGTCACTGTAAAGGTTTCTCCTTTCCCAGCAATCACTCAAATGATATTATCATAAACATCAGACAAATCCGTATCTACTTATATTGCTCTTCATATTCCTAGCCTTGACTGGGCTAACGTATGCTATCTAGATCCGACTTTACTGGCAACGCAGGGAATCGGCGACTTTATTCTGACCTGCCCCTTCGTCCTTGGCCCCGAATCCTGCGAAACAGCCATCACCGTGGGAAATGCCGTTTCGAACCCCCAGCAAGTGAATAACTTAGTCATCGAGCCAGCGTCCCCCGTCGACATTGCGAGTGGTATTGTCGGGGATCGTACAACCTCGGCTCGGGGACTGCGACACCCCCGCACAACAGGCCGCTCTCGAAATTTGTCATGACGACGGCGGATTATTGCTACGAGCTACCGGGAGATTGGAGTATGGAGGTTGAGGCGTTATGCGAGCGTGTTGCGTGTGCGATGCAGATATGTCGCGTTTCTGCCGTGGACAGACGGTTTTCGTCTGGGTGCGGGCCTATTAGTCACGAAGCAATATGGATCGAAGACCGTCATTGTAGTATATATTCCTCGGAATTGTGGGTGAGTATCTAGTTATTATAGAGGGTAAGTGGCCATGTCAAATACTCCTTTCCAGCTTATTCGCATAGGAAATTTCATGTGAGATAGTATGAGAAATTAGTCGTGAACGCAGCTGGGATATATAGATGGAACCCATTCGTCAGCAATAGTCACATGCTAGGGGGGCACGTTTCCAATTGCCATCAATTACTTCTCATATGACATAGGAGAGGATATTTGCTTATTCGATGTTTTCTCATCCACGTGGTTTGCCCCCGCCCATCAATAATGGCGATGGTGAAGAGTGCCATTGTTTTCATTTATCTTTCTTCCAATTATTCCTATATAATTTCCCATTCTATTGTGTCTAGTACATACGACCACAGGGTGTGGAGAACAGGGCTTCCCGTCCGCTCAGCCGTACTTAAGCCACACGCCGGCAGGTTAGTAGTTGGGTGGGTGACCACCAGCGAATCCCTGCTGTTGTATGTTTTTGTCTTTTTCTTTTTATATTCGATGATATTCGATGCCACCAAGCTAGCTTAGGGGTAGATCAAAAAGGGGTCTGAACGTTTTGATCTTTTTGTTTAATTTTAATTTGTGGCGCCCGCACAACATGCAGCTGGGCTGGATGATTTACGCATTCCCTGCACGTAAGCACTCTCTTTTGTCGAATACGCCACCAGATTAACGTGAAGGATTCTTCCCCTGATTCAGTGCATATTTCAAATTGCTGGGTGTCTTGCCACTTTTTACCCCTTTCCTTGAAGCTCAGCTATTGGACCCTTAATATTAAGGATCAATGGCCCCATCTGCAACGCCCGGATGTTTTTCCATGCCGGCTTGGCAGATCCACGCGGAGCTGCTGCCAGCTGGAAAGCCGCGATCGGGCGCATAGTGCAGGATTAACAAGTGCCAGATCGCCCACACTCGGCAATTGCAATGCCAATCCCAATTGAAGCGCAGCAGATAGCCTTGAATAGCGGATGGATAATTGGGTTCTTCTCCGTGCTCCTCCTGGCCCCGTCGCCTGGTCCGATCCGATTGGTTCCGGCATGTATAATTAGCTGCACTATCGTACCAGGTGAAAAGTTAGAAATTTTCCCGGCATCAAAGCGTTTTTTGGGCGTAGATGATATTACACAGAGCTCCCGTCGTTTCGGTTCTGTCCTGATCTCTTCTGGCTGCTTTCGACACGTACCTTGGTTTAGCTGCCAGAATGCGCCCTCATGCAATACTTTTCCTTGCTGCAAGCTTGGCAGTCGCTGCTTCGGGCTCCCAATCATCTCCAGCTCTTCCTCAATGTGCTGTATGGCATGCACTTCGCTCCCACGTCATAGATCGTCCCTAACAGTTGTTACAGATCGATTGCCAGGAACAAGTTTTGTCAAGTAACACAACATCGTGCTCCTCGACAGACACGACATGTCTCTGCTCCGACCAACTGTTTCAAGACACTCTTGGCAACTGTGCGACGGCAAATTGTACCGCTAGCGAAGCGTTGAGTACGTCTTGTACCTGCTCTACTGCACTGAGAGCTTCATGAAATCTAATAAAACCTCTTATAGCGGCCAAATATCTCAGTTCTCGACAATGCGACATTCCCATCGTCCACCGATACTCCGAAGCAGATGCCGGGACAATCTTCCCTTTCGTACTCGCCACAGTCCTTTTCGCGATCCGGATAGCTGCGAAATCCATGCGTCTTGGTGGTGGCTGGGGTCCTGATGATTACACGATTATAGTAGCATGGGTGAGGCTGTCTTGGGCGCTATCTTCGACGAACTCCACAGCTAACGATATTCCAGGCATTGGGAGTAGTAGTATTCTCACTGAATGTTTCGAGTAAGAGTTACCGACCTTGGATATGTCGCAGGGGTCTAACCGGTCACAGTGGTCCATTACGGGTTCGGGATGAATGTCTGGGACATTATTCCACAAGAGAATATTACCCAAGGATATAAGGTCTGTTCAACGATTTGTGCTGGGGCTGAATTCTTACTGACATCATCTTTCTCCAGCGCTTCTATGCCTTTATCCTAACGTACAAAGCCCTGATATCGCTCGCGAAAATCTCCGTCTGCCTTTTCCTCCTACGAATCTTCCAGTCCAAACCCTTTCGCTATACAACATATGTCATGATCGGCATCAATACTGCCATCGCAATCACCTGGATCCTCGCTGATGCCTTCCACTGCATACCGGTTCACCTATCATGGACGGCATGGAAAATGGACGAGGAAGGGAAATGCTTCGACTTTGTGGCTTCGACTTTTGCCAACGGTTATGTCAATATCGCAGTTGACACGATCATGGTTTCGATGCCGGTTTGGGAGGTTATCAAGTTGAATCTGTCGGTCCAGAAAAAGCTGGGCGTGGTATTTATGTTTGCTGCGGGTCTAGTGTGAGTATCAACTTTCTGGTCTAATATAAACTAAGACGCTAACTCGTTTCAGATTAACTGCAATCGGCATTGTTCGGGTGATTGTCTTCCACTTCAACAGTCCCCTCGTCAATCCCACCTGTGAGTCTTATGCCAGCAGCCACATATCTCCATACCAAACTAACAACCCCAGACAACATGGAAGCCATCGTCCACTGGTCCGTCATCGAATGCCAAATTGCCATCATCTGCGCCTGTCTACCCGCATCACGAGCCGTCATGGTCCGCCTCGCACCCGGACTCCTCGGCCAATCCACCGACCCAAGCAATCGATACAAAAACACAGGATCCAGCGGACACGGTGCTGGATCGCGCCAGAACATCTCCAAGAGAGTATCGTACTCGGTTGATTACATGGGTAATGGGAAACCCCAACGGAGCAGTTTTGTGCAACTGAAAGACATGGGTTCGGATACGGAAGGGCATGATCATTATTGATGAGATTTGTTATTTTCTTGCTTTCTTTTTTATATTATTATCATCCTTTCTTATTTTATGAGGTGGGAATATTTATACTAATCTGCATGAACATGAAAAAAAAATATATATATAGAATAGAGACATACTATAGACTTATTTATGAAAACGGTCTAGAAGATATACAAGTACTTCTGTCTCACACCTTGTATAATCGATATGACTATCCATTCGATCTTTCACGGCTGAAAGAGAGTCTTCTGATTCTTCTCTTTGGATGCTACCATGTGTTTTGCCTTCCACATCCCCTTCTTGATTCATAGGCCTACGACCTGATATGAAATATTGAATGCCATACTGCGGTACCCTAATCGGCTGTCTAAGACACGACCTGACCTAACATATTGCCCCGCCTGCCACCCACTTCGACTGTCAGTGAATGTATACAGTCAATCACGTGCCTCTTCTGATCCTAGCCCCAACACAGCAAGAAGCTTCCTCGAAAACCAAGACACCTTCCTGCAGGCCTAGCAGAAATCTTCCAGCATCATGCAGTCAGCCCTTTCAATTCAAAATGGGTTTATCTTGTTGTCCAAGAATGCCAGACGCAGCGACCGAATTCAACGAGTCCGGTCGAGAGGATTTAATCAGAGAGCTTGGCCGTGCCCTAGGTTTGGAACGGTTTAATCTATCAGCATGGCTGCTTCTCTGGTTCAGTGATGTCCAGGTCCTTCGTGACTTGGTCACTACGGTGACTTCCGATAAAACAGCCCGCGATGATCTGCACGGTTATTTGAGTCCTGGGAGTAAGAACTTTGATGAAGTTATCAAAGCATGTGAGTCAGTCTACTGTATCGATTGGAACATCTTACTGACATGCGTGATAGGGCTAGTGGAGAGGAAAGATATTTCGAGGACTGGACGCGCTTCTCCTGCTACGGACTTTGATTCGCTCGTAGGTAACTAACACCCATCATTCTTAGTGTGAATTGTGAAGCTGATATTATTAGTGTCGTAAGAGAGACCAGAAAAAAAGCGTCGTTACAAAAGGCCGCGATGTCCTGAGAGCCGCTGGGTTGTTTCCCTCGGTCCTAGGGGAACGAGAAAATACCTACGCCAACGAGACTTTTTGGAAACATCTTGGACTCTTCTGGTCTACGGAAAAGATCGAAGCGTGGCAAAAGGCAGCGCAAGAACAAGCCAACACCCTAGAAAACTACATTACAATGGCATCCGGCGTCCATAGGTTCTGGGAAATGGCGCTGTTTGCCCTCAAACCAATCGCAAAGACAGAGAACAGCCTTACCCTCCAATTCTTTTGGATGTCTTCCGAAATTAGGGCAGGGGACAATGACACTTCTATCTCTGTGCTCGCTGAACCGTCGTTTCCTTGTTCCTCTGATTCTACGCCAAAGGGAAGCTTGCTGTTTTGCTGCGATACCGAAGAGAGAATCTGCTCTGGCCGTGCTATTACCTTGTACACAGAAAATAGTGACACTCACCCTCTACCCTCGTGGGACCTAATGGAGATGCAGTGGATGTTTCAGAGAATAGCGGCATTGAGAGGGACCTCTGTGACTGAGGATAGGGAATAGGTTTGGGTTTGTAAATAAGGGCAAGGATGCCAAGTAATTCATTTATTGGTACGAAGCCTATTGTCAACCTAGATTGACAACGTTACCTGCTGTCTTTGCGCTCTAGCAACCGGTGGATTTCACAATTATCAGCATGATCACTATTTGTGCCCATTAACAATAACCAGAGAGGCCTCCCAAGAAGCTGTTTTTAACCCAATCCGCTAACCCCTTCCCGTGCTGTTGGAGAGTCGATTCTAGTTTCAGTCATTTGCTCTGCTGGTGATCGGCTCCCTTTATCCCTCTATCCCAAATATTTGACACGGGAGTTCGTTTTGATACTCTAGTCAGCTTTAATTTGCAAGAAAGTAACAAGGACAATTTAAAAAACAATAAAAAAAAAACAATAAAAAATAAAGTAAAAACCGAACCCATCTCCAAAAGAGGCCGAGCACGCGGCTGCGACAAACACGATGACTGACGCGGCTTCCACCCATGCAAAGGAGCCTGAAGCAAAATCCACAGAGACTGAAGAGAAACCCAAAAGCCGAGAGCTTTGGGAAAGTACCTTTGATGGACTAAGCTATGATTGCAAGACCCACCTATGACAAAGCGAAGATACGATCAACGAGATTATCGACAAGATAAAATGCGGGTTGAGGTTCAAAAATCACGCTGGAAAAGAAGTCAATCTCCGGGATGTGGATAAGAAGATTCTCAACTCGGCGGTTCACTTCTTCGAGATTGTTAGAGGACTTGCAGCCTGTGATCCCACTGGCCATGGTAGGATGTCCCGTGGTATCATTTTATTTGCTTATAGGACCTCAGTTTCTAATGCGAGGATAATCGTCTCACTTGGATTGACCGTAAGTATTCCTGTCTTATGCTAAGCATGCGAGACTCATTCTAGGAGTATACCAAGTCATTCTAGAATGAGCTTCAGAGGTGCTGCGACAAGAAATATATACTCAGCAATGGAGGAGATGGGCTATCTGCTGAAGTAGCAGGAAGAGCTATCAGTCTCTATTATTGAGGGGATCTTGAGGCAGTGGTGTGCAACACCTAATCTGACAGAGCAATCATGGTATTTTTATTCGCGAGCAAACGCAACGAGATTCAAATTACCCCTGATTTGATGCTCACCATAATTATTGGTCTGGCTTGAACCCTGGTGTATCGACATTGATTCTTCAGGAGGATGGCTTGAGATCCCTCTTGATGAAAGAATCAGAATGAAATTCGTGAAAGCCACGCCATTGGGTGACGGTGTCTTTTACAGATCCGTGGTGATGAGTGATGTTTCTGAAGCAGTTGCGGTGGCAGCTGCCTCTCACCCATATTTCGCACAAGAATTGGTAGCTCTCCTCAAATTAAAGGGGAGCAGTCAATGAGACTGTCGAGACTATCGAGCCGAAGCCTTGAACAGTGCGATTACCTTCATTGATGTATTAAAAGCATTCCATGTTAACAATCATCCTACAGTACATCTATCTGCACTGAAACCGTGAAAGTGACATTTCCTCTAAGATGTCGCGAGCTCGAACCCACAGAAAACGCATAAATAGGCTGCTTGAAGTACGGTGATGACCTTCATCTTGCTTGATCAACATATTCTAATCATTGACATTGAGATAAGCGTATGTATACAGAAACCTTAAGACAAGTAAGGGCGCATGGATTGCCGATGTGGGGTGCGCCAGTGGATGAGACCCACGCGAGGCAGATATCGGGATTTTCTCTTCAGAAAAGTACTACATATGCATGGGATAAACCCAGATACTATGAGTTAAGCTATGACATTAACTCTCAATTGTCTTATCAGAACATCCCTCATAATCTCCGCGCTTTTAACCCGGATATCCAGCAGACTTTCAGGACTGTAATACGCACTATGAGGCGTCACCACCATTTTCCCCTGTAACCACTCTGCTTTATCGCGATATTCCTGTAGCAGGGGATGGACAGGACCATCAACAGGAATAGGTTCGTCGGGGACGACATCCAGTCCAACACCTCCTAGTATGCCTTCTTTTAGACATCTCTCAACGGCATCGAGATCGACGACTTCCCCACGGGCAGTGTTAATCAGTATACCACCCGGAGCCATGAATTTGAGGAGGTCATAGTTGACTAGATTCTGTGTCTGTGGTGTCGAAGGACAATGTACGCTGATCACACTACTTTCTCGGAAAAGTGCCTGGATATCCCTCGTCCGGTGGACATTCAGCGCTTTCTCCACACCATTGACGGCGAAGGGGTCGTAGATGAGGACGTTCCACCCGAACGCTCTTGCGCGGAGGGCAACTGCCATGCCAATTAGACCGAGGCCCACGATGCCGAATGTCTTTTGTTGGATGCGCGAGATGAGAGGTGACTCGATGTATGTCCATGAAGCGGGGGGAGAGGAGCGTTGGGTATCGTGGTAGAGGATGATGCCGCGACGAAGGGACAAGGCAAGGGCGAGGGTGTGGTCTGCTATTTCGCCTGTGCCGTAGTCTGTTCTGTTACTATCTCTCTCGATGAGACATTATGGAGGGAATGATACCTGGGATGTTACAGAGGATGACGCCCTTTTTTGCGAGAGCGGCGCGATCAACGCGGTCGTAGCCTACGCCCATGCGGACGAGTCTGTGCTGTTAGCATCTAAGACAGACAAATATATAGATAATGAAAAACGAACACTTTCAACCGCGGAAATAAATCCAAATCCTCCGCCGTGAAAGACGGTTTTAAGATGGTAATCCCGTCGACCTTTTCTCGGAGGGATGCGTCAATGCTAGACCACGGCTTGCAGGCTGGATCTCCTGCTGGGGAGAGGTTGGTTTCGAGGTAAGTGACATTGTATGGGTGGAAGATTTTGTTTTCGATGGTGGTGTCCTGTACGGCTGTTAGCGGTGGATTAGCAGATGGTGATGGACGTACGCCATATAGGCCATCGGCTTGGATGATGGTGTATGTTGGATTGTTCATTCTGTTTTTCATCGTAGGGTGTATCTGTATGATGCCGCAGGTTTTATATTATCCACCGGTTATACTGGTAGTATTACCGGCGGTTAAACCATTTAACAGTTGCCCTCTATAACATCGCCAACTAATCATAATCAGTCTACAACAAAGAAACCATTCAATCACCAGCAAAATGGCTCTCCAGCTATCCAACCTTTTCAACGTCCAGGGCAAAGTCATCGTCATCACGGGCGGAGGCTCAGGACTAGGAAAAGCCATCGCGGAGGGATTCGCCAGCAACGGGGCTAAGGTGTACATCACAGGACGACGCGCTGATGTTCTCGAGAAAACTGCCGCAGAGTTGAACGAGAGATGTTCCATTGGAGGAGAGGTTATTAGTATTCAAGGTGATGTAGGGAGTAAAGATGGCTGTGCTCGACTTGTTGGGGTGATTGGGGAGAGAGAGGGCCATATTGATGTGTTGGTGAACAATGCGGGTCTTCCTGGGAAGATTGACTATCCAGGGTGGAATCCGGATGATGGTATGCTTTGATAAATTGTATGATGTGACATGATGCTAATGTGTATAGCTGATGCTGTTGAGAAGGGGTTATGGGAGAGTGTTGATGAGTATGTATTCGTATATATTGAGGATTGTGCTGATTTATAGTGATTCGTTTACTTCCACCAACAACGGTATGTATTACATACAGCATATTGTATAAAATATTAACGAGTGCAGTCAATATCAGTGGCATCTACTTCACCACTGCCGGTTTCGTGCCTTTATTGCGAAAGTCCTCAGATCCAAGTGTGATTGTGATTTCGTCTCTTGCTGGTCTTGTCAATCAAAGGTGCGCCCACTGATCTTATAGACATCTATCCACTAACGGTTCAGGGCCATGGGAACCATCACATATGCCGTGTCCAAAGTATGTATCTTGTCTATCCATATAAATATGTCACTAACAAATAGGCTGCTGGTATGTCCACTCCCACTTAATCTATCTGACTAACAAACAGCCCTCCATTTGGCAAAACTCCTCGCTGGTCGATTTCATCCGTATGTCTCATCTATTCCTCCCAATTGATATAATCTAATAAATAGAATGAAAATCCGCGTCAACTGCATCCTCCCCGGCATCTTTCCCAGCGAAATGACCGCTATCGACAGCACAAGCAACACTGACACTCTTAATGGGTTTGCTGTTCGCGCTGCCAGAAGGTGTACTGCTGGTAAGTATCGATTCTACTATATGAATATCTGATAATAACATCTCAGGCCGTGCTGGATCGCCCGAGGAAATCGTCGGACCGTGTCTGATGCTCAGTTCCAAGGCGGGTGGATACATGAATGGGGGGTATTTGTTGATTGATGGGGGAAGAGCTATGGTATGTATCTTATTGATGATATAGACAGTGCTAATAGTGATTGAATAGGGAGCGTCGATTAATGATGGGCTGAGAATGGAGGAGGATACATATGTTAACTGATAGTCAACTTGTCATCTATATCAGACAGATAGCTACTCTCTCGCCCTCTTCAACTCATTTAACATGCCACTCTTGACAACTCCCACATCTGTAGCCACAGACACCATATCGAAGCCCTGCTGCACTCGCTTCCTGGCATCTTCTCCATCAGTGCCTGTGCATATTAGCATCATCAATACACCTGAGATAGGGAAACCCACAGAAAATAGCAACCTTCTTCCCGGCTCCCCTCGCAGCCTCCACCACGCGCCTAATAGCAGCCTCATGTTCTTCTCCTCCTCTCTGCACCCCCATCTGCTTAGCCAGATCAAACGGACCAACGAAGAGGACATCAACCCCATCCACTGCGGCTATCTCTTCTACATTCTCCACGCCGGCTCGTGACTCGATTTGCACGATGACGCTTACTCCACACTGGCTGTCTTCGTCGTAGTTACTCCCTGGAAAGGCGTGCGACGCGAACATGGGTCCGTACCCTCTTATGCCCAGGGGTGGATACTTGATGTATTTGACCGTGTTGAGGGCGGCGGTCTGTCATCATCAGTAAGTAAGACTTGAGATAGATGGTGATAAGGTAAGATACATACGACAGAATGACACATCGGGACCACAATCCCATGCGCGCCAGCATCGAGCGTCCGCTTGATCATCCATTCCTCTGCGGCTGGGACGCGGATGATGGGGCTGCTGTTTGAGGATGCAATAGCGTTGCAGAGCTACTTATTAGATATTATATATGATATAGATGGTTGGTAGCACACCTCGTAGTAATATCTATCAGTAATAAGACCGTGTTCTGCGTCAATGAGAACCCAGCTAAAGAACGATTCACGGAGGATTGTTTTGGCGAGTGCTGCGCTGGGGAGGCTGTGTTTCATTAGCAGTTTATTCGTACTGATGAGAATACATACGTAAGCCAGAAACCAAAGGCGGTTGAGGTTTGGAGGGCTGAGGTGAGAGTAGTTGGAGTCATTTTGCATGCTTGATGGGACTGAGATAGAAGATTAGATAGGCAGTAAGGTATGCTTAAATGTACCTGGTTTATCCGTAGGTATTGCCGTCGGTTAAACTAGTGTGCGGTTCCCCGGATTTTACCCCATGGGGTATTTATACAATACTATATTCCATCTCTGTCGTATCATATCATTGCAATTGGTAAAATGGCTTCTTTTCAGAATATTCCTAGTATGTGTTCCTCTTTATACTCAGACTCAGCTAACAAATAGACAACACCAACCCCACCTGGTGGAAAGACTCCTCTCTACGACGGAACGTCTTCTACACTTTCGGCTGCATGTTATGTCCTTTCTATCTAGGCTGTATGTCCCTCCCCATATATATACCTACCTACACGCCTAATAAAAAACAGACGACCAGTCCCTCCTAACAGGCCTCCAAGCCATGCCATCCTGGAACACCTACTTCAACTCCCCCTCCGGCCAATGGCTCGGCATTATATCCGCCGCCATCTTCCTCCCTGGCATCGTCATGGGGTTTCCGGCTGCCTGGATGTGTAATGTCTGGGGGAGGAAGTGGTGTATCCTGGTTGGGTGTGTTTTTATCATTGCGGGGGCGGTTTGGAATGCGTTGGCGAGGACTGCGGTGGAGTTTTTGGTTTGTACGTTTCCCTGCGCTTTTATACGATATGATTTGGATTTTGGTTAATGGGATAGCTCGCATTGTGATGGGCATCGGAGGCGGTCTCACAAAAACCAGTGCGCCAGTTCTCCTGCAGGAAATTGCTCACCCGCGACTTCGGCCTGCGCTCAGTACCATGTACTACGGGTGTTACTATATTGGGTCTTTGATTAGTGCTATTATGTGCAGTATGTCTCCTTCTTCCAAACTACATCTGATATCTGATTTACTGTGTTCGTCAGTCATCGGCCTCAACGTCCCCAACAACTGGGGCTGGCGATTCCCCTGTCTCCTCGCGTTCGTCGGTCCAGCTGCCGTCATCCTCATTCTTCTCGGCGGACCAGAGTCGCCTAGATTTCTGGTAAAGAGGGGAAGACGTGCTGATGCGCTTTCTATCCTGGCGAAATATCATGCGAATGGGGATGCGGATGATGCACTAGTGTTGTGGGAATATCGCGAGATTCAGAGTGCGATTGAGCAGGAGGGGGATAGTAACAAGACATCTTATGTGAGTTACCTGCAAGGTTGATGATCATCAAATGAGATGTTGACTTGGTAGATGGACTTTTTCAAAACAAAGGGAAATCGAAAACGTCTGTTTGTTTCGATTGCTATTGCGATTGGTGTGAATTGGGTTGGGAATGGTGTTGTTTCCTAGTATATCCCCTCCCCCCTTTCCTTGTCATAAAATATATACAGCACAGCTGATCAGATAGCTACCTCTCTCCCGTCCTCAAATCCATCGGTATCACAAACTCTACCCACATCCTCTCTGTCAACGCCGGCCTCGCAGCCTGGAACCTTCTCGTTTCAGAGCTCGCCGCGCTCAACATCGACCTCCTCAGTCGGCGTGCCCTCTTCCTAACATCCACCTCAGGGATGATCCTCGCCTATGCAATCGTCATGGCCCTCTCCGCCACATTCAGTCAGACAAACAACGCCTCTACAGGAATCGCAGCCATCCCTTTCCTATTTATTTTCTTCGGGTTCTACGATCTCGCCTGGACGACGCTGAACTACTCATACTGTGCGGAGATTATGCCGTTTGGGTTGAGGGCCAAGGGGATGGCGGTTTATCTTTCCGTGCAGCAGTTGGCAAATACGTTTAATCAGTTTGTCAATCCGATTGCGCTCGAGGGGATTGGGTGGAGGTATTATGCGGTTTATGTTGTTGTGGATTGTGTTTATTTGGTGATTATCTATCTTTTCTTTCCTGAGACGAGGGGGCTGGCGATTGAGGAGGTTGCGGCTGTTTTTGATGACGATACGCTTGAGAGAGAGGATGAAAAGGTGTCTTCAGAGCATGTGGAGGTCAAGTAGTTGGGATAATGGAGTATGGGAGACAGGTCATATCCAAGGCCCAGCAGGCCCGACCATCTCGGCTTTCAAGTCCTCCACTCTCCTCGCGCCAATATTACGCATCGTATTAGTTATCTCCTCATACAATACTAACATGTCAGTTTCTATTCACTTTGGATCATATTCAACTCACTCTCAATAACCCTTCCCACCCCCACCTCTCCATGCGTCCCATTCGCGTACAGAAACGGTCTACCAACACCAACGGCTTTAGCGCCCATCGCGAGTGCCTTGACCACGTCCGCCCCGCATCGTATGCCCCCATCTATCATGATTTCGGTTTTGCTGAACAGGTCTGGTCGGTGAGTGCGGATTTCGTATAGGATGTCGATTGGGGCGGGGGCGTAGTCTGCTTGGCGGCCTCCGTGGTTGGACTGTGCGTTGATTGGTATGTGGATGATATGACATAAAGGAGGGGACTTACTATGATGACGCCTTCTACACCGTAGTCTACACAGAGCTGGACGTCTTCGATGCATTGTACTCCCTTGACGATGATAGGGAGGGTGGTGTTTTTCTGAAGAGTTAGTATATATATATCACAAGGAAATAGGTATACACACTCTTATGAATGAAATATCTTTCCACGTTAAATTCCGATCCTGGTATCCGCCTATCTCCTGTGCAACTCCAAGGTTTGTCGTGGGTTTCTCTGAAGGCGATGTGGATTTCCGCATTGATGCTTTGGTACGTACGTCGAGTGTCCGTTTGGACTCCCAACATACATCAACAGTAAATACAATCGCTCTCGCGCCAAGCTCTTCTACTTTCCGGATGAGAGTTTCCGACGCGGATCGGTCTTTGTTGAGGTACAGCTGGAATATGAGAGGCTGATTTTCTTTGCTTGCGTTGAATATCTCTTCCAGATCACAGCTTGCGTTGGAGGATATCTATTCTATCAGCCTGGATTCAGCAGAGGAAGCGGAAAGTTACCATCTGCACAATCTCATACTCCCCAGCAGCTTTGGTTATATTTATTTCCCCAAGAGGATGTCCCAGCTTACCCATTGCCGTTGGAGAGATAAATACCGGCATCGCAGATGGAATTCCCAGGACCGTTGTCTCGGTCGTTCCGTAGCTCATGTCGCGGAGGACTCGAGGGCGGAAATAGTATCTTTGAAAGGCTTTTTGGTTTTCATGCAAAGCTTTATTTGTTATTTCATTTCAATTGAAGAATAAACATGGTTGCATACTTCTCTCTTCATCTGCCGCACTGCGATAGTACGCCCAAGCCGTCTCGCTCAGAACACGCTCAGCCCATGTCTCGAAGTCTTGGAGGAGATGAAAGTTCTCTACCATGGGCATTTCGTCCCTAGCAGCTTGTCTTTGTATATCCGCCTCTGTAGGTGGAATTTCTTCTCTTGGTAGTGTTGCCGGGTCTACTGGGCCTAGGCAACTTTCGGGTGGGAGAGTATTCAAAGCATCTTGGGGATGAAGCATGGAAAATAGTTTACTATCGATATGAGTTCATCTGAGAAGATCGTCTTAAATGGCTGTTATGATACCCACCTAGTATCCTTGCCAGCTTCTGCCAGAATAGCCTGTCGCCCTCCAGGGTGGTGTTGTAAAAAGTTGGTTACGTCGTAAACGAGGCCCTATCATACGGCATTAGTATTGGCATCTTATTTAGTATAATGGCCCTCACATTTATAATGACCCAGCAGTCCGTTTCAGTTATATGTTTTTGGACTTCCTCATAAGGAATGAGTTTCTGTCTGTTCTCGTGTTCGCCTCTCTCATTGCCCGTTGATTCCAACCCTCGAAACTGCTGGTATAATCCCGCACCAATCTACAGAACAGTAAATCAGTGGTTCTAGTTGATTCGGCTGAGCTGAATAACTCACCAATATTACGAAAGCTCCCCAGAATGACTTGACGGGCCAGTTAGACAATCCTCGTCCATTCGAAAAACGCTTACACGCGGCATTCTTGTGGAAAGCCGCCCGTCGATATGGATTAACCGACACAGCCTGCCGTCGAATAAAGGAACAAGTCCCTTTGGAACGCGAGAATAGTCGTAGCATCATTTTTTGTATTGACAGGATGATATTGATTATTCGTGAGTTAGTAAAGCTAACTTTATTATAGGCATGTTTATAATGCAAGGGTCGGGGCGAGTGCTGCCGCCGGTTAATCTCAACGGCTAAACTTGCTCTACCGCAACGGCCATCCATCTCATTTGCTGCCACGCCTTTAATGGCCTCTTAGTTGAATTGCAAAGAAAAGCGTTTTAATATCGAAAATGATGATGTGGATTTGGTGTTGACATCCTTCCACCCCTTACTATATCAACCTGGTTATTCGTGTACGACGCCTGCCTAAAGCTGAAAAGAAGAAGCCGGTTCAAATGAACCTGTCTGTCCTAGGAAGAAGGACCAATTGTCAAATAAATCATTTGGAAGCGAGGGCTGGTCCGTGGGCGAAGCACCCTCACCCAACAAGGGAGCTTGGGATGAATATGGCTGTAGAAACTCAAATGGATTTCCCACGGTGGGGTCTGTAGATTGGGGTTGTTGTGGCCGCACGCGATCTGGAAACAACTGGGAGTCTGAAAGTAAGGTTTGACCAATCGACAATAGACCAGGTTCAGGATTCTGCGAGATTTGCTGCATGCACTGATCAATCCTGCTTATCTGGCCTCGTAGCTTGATAGCAAGACCGGGGGCGGATAAACGAGTCGACTCGATCTTAGTGAGGAATTCAGCGAGTACAAGAAGAATGTTCCTGACTTGGAGATACGTCCATGCTGACACAGGTCGCTGAATGACACCTGCAAGCATATGGCCAACCTGAGCCAGATGATGTAGCTATGTAATCAGATATGAATATTGCAGATAGAGTAGAGGGTAACTCACTGTCACAGTGCTTGAAGCGTGGAAAAATGCAAGGGGGATAGTGCTTAATTCGTCGAGGAGTTCAGTCGCAATGGCGCAACGAGCATGCACACTTGGCTTCTCACACCCAACGAGGATCATTTTCAAGGTCTGAGTGGTTATGAGAATGTTTGAGGCTGTCATTCGCTTAGCTTCCTCTTGATCAGACAAAAAATTCTGGCAGATGTACCAACAAACCCATAACGATCTGTTTGTGGATCCCCCGTCATCGAATTAATTTTCTTTAGATTGTCTGGTAGGTCTTCGAAGAGCTTCGAAACAAGATGAAGACTATCAGACGCAAAATTTTTCGGGGGCTGACGACGGGAAAGAAACGAGGTAACAAGTCCCCCGGGCTCTTCAACCGAAGTCTGCCGTGCTGCTCTAACCAGTCCATCCATGTGCTCGAGGAGACGGTAAAGATCAGAACAAAAGTTCCAGCCGCGAAGAAAAGAGACTTTTTTTGGCTCAAGTTGAATGCCAGCCTCTGTGATGTCCTCGTCATCATACACTTCGGCTGGATATAACACTGTCGCCTTTGCCTCCCGCTGCCGCGAAACAAAACCAAAGCTATTGGCTAAATGCTGGTCATGCTGATAAAAGCCCCAAAACTAGCAATATAGTAAGCAGAGTATCCATATGTTGCAAAGAATGAACTCACCAAACGACGCCGTTCCTGCTTCTCAATCTCAGTCAGATTACCAGGCCAGTTTTCTTCATCATGAAATCCTCGACTCAGTGATATTGAGATGTAGTCTCCACCGTGCGCAACCGCCCTTTTTAATTCCCCGTTCTGTAGACACGCAGACGCTAGGAGCGCCTTCGCTTTCATGAGTGGGTACCACTCAATCGCCTCCGTAATATCACTAGGAATAGCTTTGACAGCAGCGTTGTAGCATTCGGACGAGAGTGTGACGGCTTCAAAACGCAGAGGATGAGGATCTGGAGGCATGGCAATGCCATCGTGTAGCCTGCCTGCAGCCAAAGCACAAACCGCCATCGTCACAATAAATAGCCCCCAGTCAGATCGGTAGAGCTGCTGAGAAATCTGAGCGCGGAAGGTGGGCCAGTGGAAATACGGCCGTCTATTACACGTCAGCAACAAAGCTGTCCCTGGAGGGTCGATGATGAAACACATACAACGGATACGCAGCGTGATAGAAAACATCAACAAGACTCTCAATTATCTCCGGCTTAACGACATCCTCGTGCGCTAGGTATGTGGATGCAGGATTATCAGAGAAGGAAATAAGAGGTCCATCCTCAGCGGCATCTGGGTTTATGGACGAGGGCGTATCATGAGGCCTAGGGTCTTGACTTTCCGGTGACTGATTATCTGTAGGTTGTGCATCGCTCGCGATTCGTGTCCGCTTCGACGGGGGCTGCACAGGATGTCAGCAGGATAGAATCTTCAATCTTGACACAGAAACCCACACCGCGCCGCTTGACGGGCCTGTTATATGTACAATCAACCTCTTGCTCACTGCAGCGGACACAGGCAGTCCCGTCTACCCCTGGCGAACACTACTCAATCAGCACTCGCAAAGCAGAATCGTCAATATCAATACACACCTTGGAGGCATTCTTATGACATCGGTCACAGGCACGCTACGCGTTGTCAGTCTGGCGCGTACTTGAGGGAGAAGAAACGTACGGCATTCCGCCTGCGCTTGGCGAGAGTTGATGTTCTGGAATTCCTTGGGTGAGGTGACGACTCGTCTTCACCTGGAGTGACCATTTTTTGTTCAACTCATCGAGCAGCGCGCAAGTCGTAAGTATCAAGAGGAGAGAAGAGGTAAAGGTGAAGTTGGGGAAGGAGATCAGCCTGCGCTGGACCCCACACGTGCGGGGTCAGGTGTTTCTATGCATACTACGTTATTTATTTACGCTCATAAAAATAAAGTTTATATTGCTGCTTAAAGATTGGATGTTTACATTCTGGTACTTAAAGAGTGGTGTCGAATACATAAAACATGAATGAAAGGCAAAATCATAAGTCAACTGTCAACTGTCAACTGTCAAGTGCAGTGTGTCGTGTGTTGTGTGTCGTATTCAATTCAATCATCATATTCCTCCAATCCCGCAAGCTGCCCCCCCCTCTTAGACAGGACAGGCTCCTGAAGTGGCCTTTCTACGGCTTGTTGGTACGAATGATGGTATTCCGGGGGCAGACGGGGTGTAGTCCTGATAATAGCTGGGTCGTGAGCAGTGCATTGCTTCTTCGCAAAAGCTTCCCGACGCTTCTCCTTCGCTTCTTTGGGGACCATTGACGCGGGCTTGTAGCAGATATCTATAGATTGTCAGTATGGCACAGTATATAATGACCCGTTAAACCCACAAGCAGCAAAACGATCATTCATGGACGATGGAACGGCGCCATAATGCACAGTTCGCTTCTATCGTCAGCATTCATTAAGCCTTTGGATAAATTCAACCCACCGAATCCCAGAGGAGAAGATCGCCAGGCTGGCAACAAACTTTAACCCACTTGCAACCCTTTGACTCAAGCCATCCGGTCATCTCCTCATCGACGTTTTGATACTCCAGCGTGTTCCAACCCTTTTCGCCCTTTTTATGGTCAAAATGCTGCCAGAGCTCGCTGTAGAACTTGTTCGAGCCTTCGAGCACCATGAGACCACCGTCTTCTGGGCCATTGGGAAGAAGGTTCATGATGCCCTGGACGCATTGGAGGTTTGTTCGGAGAGGGGACTGGTCTACGTGCGACCAGGGCGCAAAAATGGGATCAGTCTTTGGGCGAGAGGTTTCCGGGAGGGAAAGGTTGAGACCGTCTGCTATTGTCAGTGATGAACGTAAATGAAAAGAAGTGTCCATTTTTACCATAAGACACGAGCAATTTATCCGTTCCCCAAATCTGCGCGAACTTGTCCACGAGCAGGGGCTCGGATTTCAAATCCCACACGAATTGCTCGTGGGCAATGCCATAGCTGGTGGAATCAGTAAGTCAGATAAAAAAAATCAGGAATCGTAGGCACGCACCGAGAAAAGATACCACCCTTGTGCGTAAACGGCAAATTGGAAGCTTTT
The DNA here is from genome assembly GCF_001890725.1 of Aspergillus wentii DTO 134E9. Lineage (NCBI taxonomy): Eukaryota > Fungi > Ascomycota > Eurotiomycetes > Eurotiales > Aspergillaceae > Aspergillus > Aspergillus wentii. Next base: position 680,178 of record NW_024467833.1, read on the forward strand.
CGCGTCGAGCGATCATGTCGACTGTACCCGTAGTTCCAACCCTCGAGCCAAGAATACGCCTGGTCAGCATATCTAAGGGCCTTTTCTTTGGAAATGGTCTCAGACACGATAGTCCAGCCCCTGGTGTGAAGCTCGTTCATCCACTGAAAGTCATGTTAGCTGTTAGAGAATTGGTGAGGGGTAAGAGGAGGACAGACTTGTGGAGAGTCGCTGTTGATGAGTTCCAGCGACAGCTTTGGTGGGGCTATCTCTGTCTCAGTGTTGGTGGTCATGGTGACTGACAGTTGCGATCAATAGTATTCAACTCAATCTCAATTTATAATTGGGAATTTAGCATTGAGATAATTAAATGTTGGTGGCTACTAGGATTGTGCTAAGGTGAGGGGACTCGGATCGCGTAAATAGATAACATATGGCGTCAGTTTATATGGCTGCATCCCTGCTGCATGACGCTTGGTGGGTTTAACAGGTTTAACAGATTTAACCGGTCTGTTTAACAGCACCTGTTATAGCATAACAAGGTCTAATTTTCTATTTATTATCCTATTGGTTCTTTTTCTAAATTGAGATATTTCATATGTGGTTAATTGGTTGATTCTACTTCCAATATTCACCTTTAAATAGCACTAATATTAAGACCGAGTAGAGAATTACTCATATGTCTAATATACCCAGCTAAGCTAATGGTGTCTTGAGAAAGTGACTGCTATCGAGCAGTTGACTGGTCATATCTCCTCCAAGTGAAGCGACTGTCCCTTCAACCCCAGCGCGTTGGACACCAACCCATCCCCATTCTCACCTGCCACCTCTGCCTCAAGCAGAACCTGCTTCCTCGCTTTCCCAAGACCCATCGCATTCCCACTTTCAAAATCAATCTCAAACAACCTATCGATCTGTTCCAGCGAAAGCTTAGCAGTCTCGACGTAGAACAGCTGCAGAAATGGCAGAAACGCAATATTGAAACAGCCAAAGATGAGATAGAACTTCCAACCAAGGTTATCGATACCGATCGGCGAGACGAGAACAACGACGTACACGAATATCCAGTTCGTTGCTGTGGAGATGGACGTACCAAGGTTGCGGGTGGCTTGGGAGTTGATCTCAGCGGGATACAGCCAGGGGATGGAGAGGAAGGAGATGCCGAAGAAGAGGTTGTACACGAAGATAAAGACGACGGTGAAGATGGACATGTCGTATGTGCCTATGCGGATGCCGACGGCGACCATGAAGAAGGCGATGCCTTGGCCGATGGCCCCGAGGAGGAGTAGAGGCTTGCGACCGATCGAGTCGATGGCGAGCATTGATGCGGTTGCCCAGAGAGTGAGAGCGTGTGAGTAGACGGCAGAGAGGATTAAGGATAGACGATCTGACAGGCCAACAGAGCGAGTCAGCACGACCGGGAGATAATTGGCGATGATGTTGACCCCGCAGGCTTGTTGCATGAACGCGAGGCCAGCGCCGAGAGAGATGCGCCGGATGGTCTGAGTACGGTCGTTCGAGAGGAGATCTCTCCAGGCAGCTGGACCGGTCTCCAGCTCGTGAGTGACGGTAGTCGTGAGTATATTTAACGCGTCCAATACGGCTGGATCGTCTGGGTCGTCGCTGGACATCAGGCGAGCGAGGATTTGCTGTGCCTCTTCGCGACGACCACGCAGGACCAGCCAACGGGGCGACTCGGGCATGATGATAGTCAGGCTGAAAGTGACTATGGAGCAAACAGACTGAAACGCCAGAGGGAAGCGCCATGAGACCGATCTGTCGGCCGGCAAGAAGGTGAAGCCATAATTGATCCAATTGGTGAGCGCTATACCCGAGATATTCAGCACCAGCTCCATGATGACCAGCCGGCCGCGATGTTTCTGCTTGCACGTCTCGACCTGCCACATGGGAATGGCTGTCGTGTTCAGCCCTGTTCCTAGACCCCCGACAATGCGTCCGATGATCATATGTACAAGAGTGCTGGCGCTGGCCTGAAGAGCGCCCCCAACGGTCAACAACGTACAGCCCAGCATGATGGCTCTGCGACGTCCGATGCGATCTCCGATAAAGCGAGAGAAGACAGCGCCAAATATGGCTCCTAAGTAATATGTCGATGTGATCTGGCCCTGAATGGTAGAATCAGGATAGCCAAAGGTATCCAGGAAGTTCTGGTTGGTCAGGATGCCTCCAAACACGCCTTGATCGTAGCCAAAAAGGAAAAATCCCGCACCACAGGCAACGGTGATGCCGACCGTGAGGCCTTTACCTTGGATAGCCATTTTTGCGTATCAGCATGGCTCTAGACAATCTGCAGACAATCGGGTTTATAGAGACAAATGCGGGGAAGCGATGGCGGCAATGCGATTATCCAGAAGGATTCATATTTTCCCCACGCGGGGTTCTCCAGTCAACTTCGCTCTAAAGCACCCTTATCTCTCTTTCATCTCACAAAGCTTTGAGTCCTGCTGATCATGGAAGTTCCCCCTTTTGCATCGCTTCCCCTCGACCCCTCGCACCCCCCGCACTCGGCCTGGGCAGTTTGGGGTAAAGACGACGAATTGGGCACTCTCAACCATCTGACACCCGCTCTCGTCGTCGCTGCTAAAGATGAAATCCAAACTGGTATCCGAGTTGGATTGAATTGGCCTCTTCAACAGATGAGCAGACCCCCGCCTTTTCGAGATGTCTTGACTCATCGGATCGACTCGATTGGAGGGGCAATGCATGTGAGTTATGCATTATTTTTATTGGGTATGAAGCTGATGGTTTAGGATGATACTCTCCAATTTAATACACAGACGAGCTCTCAATGGGATGGATTCCGACACTGTGGCTATGAGAATGGGCTGTTCTATAATGGGGTTACCGCGAGGGAAATCCTGGAGAATACTACAGAGCGCATCGGAATTCATGGTGAGATATCCAACACCTACAGAGCAAGGTATATTCTAATGGCTTCAGCATGGTGCAAACAAGGCATCGTCGGCCGTGGAGTTTTGGTTGATTTCGCAGCCCACGCAGCGCAGAATAACATCCCATTCGATCCACTAGGAAGATCCGTTATCCCCCTGGCGACAGTCAAGGAGATCATAAAGCAGAAAAACATCACAATCCGCTCAGGGGATATTCTGATTATAAGATCCGGTGCGTCATGAGATATATGCCAACTTTCCCAGCTAAGAATCAAAACAGGATTCCTGCAGGCATACGAGAACGCAACACCAGCCCAACTAGACACCCTCATGACAGCCTCTCCCCTCGAGTATCCCGGCGTGGAAAACTCGATCGAATTTGCCGAATGGCTGTGGGATTCTCGGATTGCTGCTGTTTGCACAGACTCGCCCGGGTTTGAAGCTATGCGTATGTCCTCTCCCACCAATCCATTAAATCCATCACTCACCGTCATTTGGTAGCATCCAAAGGCTTTTTCCTCCATCCAGTCCTGCTAGCCGGGTTTGGAATGCCAATTGGCGAGCTCTTCGACTTGGAAGCTCTCGCTAAGCAATGTGAATCTTCAGAGCGATCTACCTTTTTCTTTACAAGTGAGCCGTTGAATGTCCGTGGAGGAGTTGCCAGTCCGCCCAATGCAATCGCCATCTTCTAGAAATCAAAAATAAGCAGATATCGGTCCAGGTGATATCGGTACTTAGCGGATCGATCTTAGCTCATGTATAAAATCTACACGAAAACAACATACTGAGTTGTTGAAAACATGAGTCGAGCTGCTGCCTACTAGAGACTCCTGTCTGATTGTGGCTGTAAATCATGGCGAGGGATCCTGCACGATGACTTCATTCTGGACTAGACAGCACAGCCTCATTAATAGGGCCAGTTCCCCGTAATTAAAACCGCATTCCCCACCATCAGCTCAATTGGAACCTTAATCCCTATTTCCAACCATCTGTCCATTGAACAGCAGAACCATGGCATCATGCACAGTAAGCTAAGCATTCAGAATCATGAACTCTAATCAAACGATCACCAGAACCCCAACTTCCCGCCCGAGATCGCAAAAACACACCGGAAAATGCGTACCGTCAAGAATTCCCCATCATTGGAAGGTTTCCAATCGCTGTGTACCGATGGAGTGCTACGAAGCTTTAGCGGTTCCCACGCTATCGTTGATGCTCTTCCGCTGAATGCAGAGGAGATTCAACATGCGGTGTACATATTCAACACTGCTTGTCCTGAGAGCCAGCATGAGGAAATTCGAAAGATTTTTGACGGCGTTGATGGCTCCAAGGTACCCCAGGAAAAGATTCTTCGCCCAGATGACGAAGTGCTTCCGGAGGAGGTTAGAGGATGTCCAGAGGAGAAGAATCAGGGATGAAGCAGTGAAACAATGTGATATTGACCTAACAAAAAAGAAAAAGCGCCTGTCAAACAAATATATCCATCCACCCTTGCCCTCTAGCCCAGCTTAGATGCAGACCTTCTCCTTCAGTTTCATGTTGTCCGGGATCCCACAGGTATGGCAGCCGGTATTCCGGCACATCGCAGTAGTGCCGCACGGTCTGCCCACGCAAAAGGGCTCGGTTCGCTTAAAGGCCGCACCCTCTTCGTTAGGCGACTGCTCCACGGCGGAGTGGTCATACTCATCAGCATCATCCTCATCTTCATCATCTGTCGCATTTTCCCTGAACTCCCTAGGCTTGAGATGGTCGGGCGGGTTGAAGAGGTCCTCGTCGGCCACGTCTCGGGCGTTAATCCCACCCCAGATACCGGTCAAGTGGCGTTTGACGGCCGGATCGCCGATGGCACGGGCGTAGTGGTCTGCGTACGCCTCCAAGTGCCGTGCGTGGAGTCGCGCCACGTCGAGAACGGCGCCGTCCCGCGAGTATGATCGGGCGACACCGTCGTCGGCGATGTGGACGAATCCGTCGTCGTGCTGGTTCAGACCGTGAATCAGGTCGCGGACTTCGACGTTTGCCTGTATTTGAATGGCGGTTAGCTTGTCTTGATGGGTGTAGGGAAGGTGTTGCGAACATCTGCAGATGCGTGGGCAATGCCCAAGGCAGCGAGAGTGACGAGGACGTTGAAGAATCGCATATTGTTGATTGTGGACAGAGAATTGATCAAGTGATTGATTTGGATTGATTTGGATTGAGTGATTGAGGGAAGAGTTGAAGCTGGTTGTAAGAAAACATTTACATCGATGGACATGAGGGTTTATATACACAATCAGGACTCATAGGATTCAGTACAAGCGACACAAAAGACCAGCATCGACTCCATCTCAAAGCAATATCAGCATCCTGGGCCGCGCGTTCTTCGCCCCAAGGATGGTTCCAGCTATATCAGCAACGATCGACATGCTGACCCAACACGGAACACTTCTGATGGCCACAGCCTGCGACAATCAAGCATAATCTGACCTTCAAAGGATAGCTCCCATAGTATAATTCCCTGTTTTGCAATGCTTCGATATCAGTCAGCGTTATGATGGGGATCTTCGTTGGCACTGATGATCATCATAAGTCTGACTGATATACAACAACAGCTACCAAAAGACTGGAAACAATAGACTATGCTTACAGATTAAATACCCAGTATATCGACTATCTGAATATGCTTTAGTTGACTTCTGCTTGTCAATAATGTCACCTTGTGATACTGAATATTAATAGCGTGATCTGCAGACAACCACAGCCCTGCTTATGGCCCTTCCACACAGGCCCCCACAATGATCGGCCTTGACTGACAGGCGTTGCGGGCGAATCAAAGCAACCATTACGCTTTGCGGTCCGGTATGATTGGCCCGTTCTTTCAAAAAGACCCACAAGGCAGACCCTGGCAATGCCAATCCCCAAATGTAAGCCCCGTTGGGGTCTGCACTCTACTTGTACAATGCTTAGCTATGACGTCTTGGCTGGATACTGAAGAAAGTATCTGCATCCATCCAATACATCCATGGGTGCCTGGGTTATGTCAGATTGACCTTGTTGGGTCTGTTGTTATTCTTATAATTATGATTGGAGGACCAGCCATTCTCAAACTGAGCTCGTTGAAATGTTCTCCAACAATGGATAGATAACTGGTGTCACATGCAATGGACTGTAGTCGAGCTGAGTAAATGGGTTATGTGAGACTTGCAATCATGGTCCACATCCTGATTGAATTTGGGGGTATTCAGCCTATCATGAACGTGAACAACTTAATGATCGGAAGGACGGACGTGTGATCAGGTCTGCTGCAGACATTGCCTATGCCTGATATACCTGTTTAAACCGCCATGTAGTGCTTGTTGCAATTGGTGGGAGAGCTATAAGCTTAGGTGGTCTCTACCTATTGCAGTATGCTGTGCGAAATGTTGTGATCTACTAACTCTTCCAGTTACTGATATAGAACTGTCAGTATGACTGCATAGAATATATATAACAGTAACTAGAGAATTGGATTTATTAGGGCATAGGGGGTTATGTATATATAATCACATCACTAGCAGTGTCTCATGTCCTGCTTAATATACCTGGCCTACTAAAATTCTCACAATCTGAGAAATTAATAGTCACCAAATTGGCACCCTTTCCTTCCGTCCAACGCATTCACATGGCCAGTTCAACTCAGAACCGTATAGTTGGACGACAACAAGCGGCAGTTCTTCGCCAAAGCAATCGGGGGATATGTGCCGCCTTCATTGGCAATGTAACTGTAGTTGTACGTCGGGCTCAACATCTGGATTTGCCCCACCGTCGAACCATACTTATCCGCCAGATCCTTGAAGACGCCCTTGCTGAAAGTGTACGGCTCAATATCACAAACACTCGGGGAGCACATGGGGATCTTGATGAATTGCCCGGCGGCAATGGTCTCGTTGGCGCCGTACTGGCTGCCTCCACCGCCGGGGCAGATGCCGTCAATGCAGGTGATGCTGGTGTCGCAGCTGTCGCCGCCGCACATGACGGAGTCAAGGGTCATGTTGAGCCGTCCTGCAATCTTCCACATCGTGTCGCCGTTTAGTGTGTAGTACAGCCGGGGACCGCCGACGAGGCAGTCGTTCGTTCCGGGTCCGTCGATGATGCACGATGTCCAGTCGGGGTTGCAGACTTGGCCGGGGATGATGATGGTTTCCCCCACGTTGGGGACGACGGATACATCGACCACTGTATCATGAGTATTAGCAGGGGTTTCTGGGTGGGCTGGATATGGGACTGACTGAGATTTGCGCGACCAATGTCACAGACGCCGCGGTTGAACTTTTTGGCGATCTCATAGACGGTTTGGTTCTCGACGCTGTTGACGTAGTTGAAGCTGGTCGTGTTGAGTGTTGCCGGATTGCAGTGGCTTGTGGCCTCTGCCGTGGGTGCCAACATGGCACCTATGAGGGAGGCAAACACTGTACTCAAGAACATTATGAATAGCGCAAAATGATAAGTGAATGACTTTTGACAAATGGCCTAAATGAAAATAAAAAAGGATTGAAACAAAAATGACTTTGTGCAAGAGGGGCGAGGCATTCAAATACCCCTGACTCGGGCTGATCACACCCATGATTCTTTGCTGATGGCTGCCTTCGGACCCATCTTGATAGCTTCCTGAGGATTGATCTTCAGCGAATTGTCTCACCTTCACCCCCATGCTAGTCTTAGCCTTGTCTACTGTAGACAGCTTCAATTCGTTCAATAGGACCTTCCACAATATTGTCTTCTGTGTTTTTCTATACTGATACTTTGCTATTTTCATTAACCATTCAAATGGTTATACCACTGGATAAGATGATTACTACACAAGCACATGGGCAGAGTCCCCGCCAGAAAATTTGATATTGTTTAAAGCGTGGGGCTTGCATGGATGATATTCTTTCAAGAAGTGGACTGCCAATTCAAATTGCAGTATCTTGTCTCATTCACAAAGATGACCTAGACTCTGGCTCTTCACTGCGTAAGCATTGAAAGAATGCGAGTGATTCCATTGGACATACAGAGAGTACAGAGGCAACGTAATCTATGTGCATTATTTCAGATGACGACTATGCTCCAATCGCTTCGGAAATAACGCAGACGAAGCTTTTTTTCTCTGAATACGCTTCTTGTACGGATAGGCTAGCCGAGTGATACAACAAGTCGCTCCACAATCGTGGGAAATTAAGCAGGGCCGGATAGATGCTTATCTCCGAGATATCCCACTTATTGAGGGGCTATTGGGGGTTTCGGAATGAGCAAACCATGCATCTCCATATGTAAAGTTGATTATCGGGGATAAAGTTGGATGGAGTGTAGAAACCGATGGGACTCGCAAAGTCGCCCCCGATTAGGTTGAGGAGGCTGTGGGCCATCTGCCAGATCCGTAATTAGAACTTCTCGGATTCTAGAAGATGATCGACAGGGAACTTCTATTTTGGGGTTGAAAGTCCGAAAGTGGAGCTTGACGGGCTTACGTTGTCTTCAACCGAGATATTTCTTATCCCCGACTCCCCACTTTAAAGTTGTACCATGAGAAAGATACTAGAGTATAGGTTTAGCGGTCGTGGCCAAGGCAGCATTTTCGCAACCTCCGTGGGAGCAAAGGATGTCTGGAAGAGTGTCAGGCTATCGGGTTTTTCCAATTGTCAGCGGATTCATCCCCACCTGCCCTGCTCTTCAGGAATGAACAGGCTATAAACTTCCCTCCCGCCTTGGGCCAACGTCTCCAGTTCTGCACACAAATCTTCTTTGCCTTACTTCATCTATAGCCACGAGATGCGAGTCTCTACAGTTATATCCTGGCTCGCATTTGGCGCCACCCTTGCCGCTAGCAAACCCGGCTGCCAGGGCCACGCTGGCAGGAAACCCAATGTCGACGCCCACTTGGGGACCTTTTTGCATAACCGCATCAGCCCCAACTACTCCGAGCTCTACATCGCGCAGCCAGACGGATCCAATGAGAAGCTGCTTCTGGGTTCCCAGTCTGTATACGATTTCCGAGCGAGCTGGTCTCCAAATGCAGACTACGTTTATTTCACCTCCGAACGACGGGGTGATGGCCAGGCGGATGTCTACCGCGTCGCCGTGAATGGCACGAGTACTGCGGGCAACAGGGTGGAACCGATGGCATTGTCGCCAGGGGTTGACGACTCGAGCTCAATTTCCCCTGATGGCAAGATGCTGGCGTTCACGACCAGCCGATTCAACCAAACCAGCCAGATCATGCTGCGTGTCTTGGAGACGGGTTCTCTCAAGAATCTGACGCTTAGCCCTGGTATCTCCGGTGCTGCCAACAATGCCGGTCCCAATGGGTACTTCAAACCCATCTGGTCCCCCGATGGACAGTGGATTGTCTTTACATCGGACCGCAACACGCCATGGCGAGGCCACACCGCTGGATCGGGCTGGGAGCATACGCAGGAGTTGTCCATCTATGCCTGTCGCCCGAATGGATCGGACTTTCGCCTGGTCTCGTCTCGTGCAAACTATACACAGGGTTCGCCTCGATTCTCCCCCGATGGCAAGCGCCTGGTCTTCTATGAGATGTTGACCGAGGATACGTATAATGCTCGCCTGCAGCCTGACCTGCTTTACGGGGATAACCTCAGCAGCAGCATTGTATCCATTGACTTTGCCACCAGAAGCGATCGTATCATCCACGCTAGCGGATCGGGGACTAGAATCAGCCCTTCCTTCGTGACGAACGATGTGATTGGGTACGTCCAGAAGCTGTCAGATAACAATGGCATCTACTACACGTCTATCTCGGGGAAAAACTACACGCAATATCAAACCATTCCCATGAACACCATGACACCCGCGATCCGCTCACCCACCTGGTCTCCGGATGGCAAGTACGTTATCTATGAAAAGCAGGGCCCGACAGGAGGCAGCACGTCGACTTCCAAAACCCAGTACTCCGAGCTCTGGAGCTTCGACCCAGACTGGGACTACCGATTCACGGATGTCTTCCCCATGGGATCACGAGGAGGGTGCCCGATGATGGCCATGTCGCAGCAAATGGAGGGCCCCGCCGAGAGCAATCTGATGCGACTCGAAATGAACGGTACGGGCCAGACCACCCTGTTCGAGACCAAGAAAGCCATGATCAACCCGTCCATTGCCGAGGGTTACAACGCGCGCGCCTACCAGGGGAGCTGGGGTCCCAACGATACCAACCTGACCTTTGGCTTTGGCGCATACTTTGTTGCCCGGCAAAGCAATCCGGGATTTATCTTCAGCGTTAATGCCGAGGGCTCCGACTTCACGGTCCTGGCCGGAAACAACATCACCAACTACGGGTTCCCGTCCTACAACCATGACGGCACCAAAGTCATTTTCCGTACATGGCCCGGCACTGCCTCGAATGGCACGACCGTGGGCACGATGGGCCTGGCCATCGTCGACGTCGCCACGAAAAAGGTGAAGCAGCTGACAACCGAGTGGGATAACCTGCCCGCGTTCTCGCCCGACGGCAGGAAGATCCTCTTCACTCGCCGTACCAACTGGAGCAATATCGGCGATAACTACGATATCATGACCATGAATCTAGACGGCACCGAGCTGGCCAACGTCACTCCTTCTCTGGCCAGTGATGCCCATGCCGTGTGGACTGCAGATGGCCGCATTCTCTACAGCACCGCCATGTTCGGATTCCAGCAGGAGGCACCCCTGTATGATGACTCCATGCAGCCGTATGCGATCATCATGCTCATGGAGGCGGATGGATCCAACAAGAGGGCCTTGTCGAACAGTTTGTGGGAGGATGCTATGCCTTTGTTTGCCCCGGCCCATGTATTGGCGGCAACCTGTTGAAAGTAGGACCTTCATGTGTATAGAATATTAGGCTAATACTATTAACAAGCCTTTTCTGGCGTTTATTTGCCATCCAGTCCATTTTCGCAATAAACAGAAAATATAATGAAATGGGCGAGAAAAACCTATAAACAGAAAACTAGTAATATCATCAATCTAGCACCCATTAAGACCCCTCTAGGTAGCTTAACCCTTTCAATACTGATAGAAACAAGTCCCTCATGAAGTCGAGCATATATATTACCTCTAAGTATTTACATAAAGTTGGTTCTATAGGTGTAGGTGACTAGATAGGTATAAAGATAGCTTTACAAGCTGATATAGAGCCCATTGGAATCTGGGTGTTTGCGAGCTTCAAGCTTTCTCATAAATTTTTACATTCTGATGATAATCATGAGAAAGGTACCCACTTAGCTGTAAGCATGTGCCAAAATAAGCGGGACCTAGAATTCTTACTGGTTTGTATAAAGGTGTATAAGGTCACACATGATGCTACTAGTAAGGAAAATGAGCATCAGTTGGGATAAAGTGAACTTGCTATTACTGATTGCCCGAACAATATTATATTGTGCCCATACAGTGATGCTAGTAAGTTGGCTAATATTTCATTAAAAAAAAAAAAAACTAACTTTAGTTAATATAAAAAAGTTGAAGTTAAAGACAATACTGATGTCATTCCATCTTGAGCCACTGCATCATGCGGAAATATCACGACTGACGACTCTATTAGTTTGCTCAGAGACGCTGATACATCTATGAAAATCGAGCCGTCAGTCCACACTATATCATCCACCGAAGAACATTCTGAAGACGGATGTGGCGAACCTCAGTCTGTAGAGAGAAAACTTCCCTGTTGGTCAGATCAACAGTATTCTTGAATAATCCTATCATTTGAAGATCAGTGCGATCGAATATTTAGAGGAGATTGGCAATGCTCTCAAGCTCTGTTGGGGTAGTGAGAGCAAAATAGATACAGAGAGCGAGTGTGATCCTATGAGCGATTCCATCCGAGCGGTGGATGTCTAAACGGAACCTGGGGCAATCCAGATACCCCCACCAAAGAGTCCCAATGGAACCCTGGTTAGTGCTCAATATGAGAACAACAAAATGAGGGACCTCATGCGGAAACTTGATATTGAACTGGCCAAGGCAGCCAATATTCTTTCGGCAAAGGAGAATTTCGATACTTCATCCGATGACGAAGCTTCTGTTGATTCATATTTAGAAGACGACAGTGAGCAAAATCCCTTTGGCAGGCTCCACTGCTACGTCAACTGCATGATAGATCTGGTGCTGATAATGGAGAAGCAAATTTCTTGCATGCGGAATGAAAGGGAACCGCTATTGATCTCTCAGCTTTATACTATAGATGAAGTCCTTACCATCAGGGCTCTAGGTCATCGAAATCGCGCCAAATTCATCACTGCTGTTGTGTATGTATAACGCTCCAATGTCTCCCGGAGCTCCAAGAGTGGTTCGTGATACTGTTGCTATCACATCTACCCTTTTTCCCGCGATACGTCCGCATAACGTTGGGCCCCATGACTGGTGATCGGAAGGCTCTTTGTGGAATTCGGAAAAGGCTGTCATGCCGTTTCAAGAAAGATTGGGCGGATCACCGATGTTCATTGGTGCTTACTCAGTTCTAGTCAGAGGGTCCATTGACCTAGCTCTGTGAGATAACCACAGAAGCCAGGCTGGAGGTTATTGGACGATTTCAGTTCTTATAAAGCGCACCCATACGGGTGTCTGGGCATAGATTGATGGTACAAGGTACTTAAAGGTGGCATCGTGATGGTTTAGGGATGGGAGAATGACGAGGGAGCAAGCTGTTCTGTACAAGACACTCCATAAGCAGTCAATATACTAGCCACCAGTCAGATATTTGAATACACATTTCATTCGCTTCTATGGATTATATCGTTACTTTGTCTATTCCTGTTATCAATTATGATGTGACATGTTTTATATTAGATTTGGATTTACAAACGATATTTAAATCATTTTTGGTCCTTCCTTTTTGCTTAGTTAATAATCTACAATTTAGACGGTAGGCTCATGTGTTCATATTCACTTCCTATCTATGCCTGCAATAATTATCCAAGACATAACAACTCTGACCACTTCCATCCATCACGACCGTGCAACCTTCAATTCTGCCATATACCAGTTCTGCATCGCGCGAATATCATAGCTCAACGCTACTGTGTCAAACACCCGCAGGTGCTCCTTGCTCAAAGCCTCCGTATTCGATAACCTGGCCACCCATTTCCCATGCCTCCTCGCAGCCGCCACAATCTTCTCAATAGCATCCACGAATTCAGGCTCATTGCCTTTGGCAGGAACATAACCGAGTAGTGAGAGTGCAAGGTCGTTGGGGCCGATGAATAGCATATCTTAAACATCAGCAATACGCATTTATACAACTTAGGTGTGTGTACCAACCAACACCAGGAACAGCACAGATGGCATCTACATTTTCCACCCCAGCTTTCGACTCAATCTGCAGGGCTGTGATGAGTGTTTCGTTGGCTGTCCGCACATACGTGCCCGTATCGACACCATGCGCGAGGGCAGCAAAAGCCGAGCCCTGGCCTCGCAGACCCTGCGGTGGGAATTTTGCATGCGCAACAACCGTCCTGGCTTCATCGGCTGTGTTGATCATTGGCACGACAATGCCACTATCAGTTTAGTTTAGCATGTAAAGGCAACTAGATGGGCATATATGAGGTACGTACTGAGCCCCCGCATCCAAAGCCCTCTTAATCAAATCCGCATGCGTCATTCTCAGCCGTACAAGTGGCGAGACGCCCATGGCAGCAATGGCGGCTGTGGAGCTGTGCATGGCGTCGTCGCTGATATGGCCGTGTTCGCAGTCGATGATTATGCCCTACACAATCATCAGTGGAGATTAAGTATAAGTGGGGGGAACCTGACATCCACGCCGGTTTGAGCGACGACTTGGGCTGTGCGAAAAGATGGAAGACCGAGAAAGGTCATGATGGGCTTTGCGTTGGCGCGGAGGGCATTGAGGAGGCGTAGTTGGGGGTTGTGGATGGTGGTTGTTGGGGGGGATGCCATGGTTGTAATTTGGTCTGGAATACTGCGTTGGATATAATTGAGCAGTGAGAACAGTAACAGAGGCAGATACATGAATACTTGTTATATGGAAATAGGGCTGTCGGGGAAATGGATTTATGCCGAGCAAGAAATCGAAGCCAACGGTGAAACATACAAGAACCGAACACTACAACACCAGGTTACGCATGGCGATCTAGTGAAGAGAGGACTGTGACGAGTAGTCTCTATTCAATCTGAGCGAGTTTTAAGCGGTAACTGTCGGTATTCATTGTATATCCACAGTCAAGTATATACCAATATTTATCCCTTCCGCTGCAAAGTATGATACCCCAACTTCTCCCTCGCCTCAGCAATCGTAGCACCCCCAACAATCAACCCTCGAATCCCATCCTCACTCTCCTCAATCTCTCTCGCAACCCTTGCCACCTCACGCGCTCTATCCCGCGGCACAATCACGACCCCATTCGCATCAGCAACCACAATATCCCGAGGCTCAACACGCACCCTCCCAATCCCAACCGCCTCATTCACACCTCCCACCTGGACCCGATCCTTGCCTGTCCGCATCCACCGTCCAGCCGTGTAGAGCGGGTAATCATCGGCAATGGCTTTATTCACATCGCGACATACGCCGTCAATCACTGACCCTGCGATGCCTCGTAGACCTGCGTATTGTGTCATGATATCGCCCCAGACGGTGCAGTCGGTGCGGCCGGCGTTATCGATCACGATTACGTCGCCGACGGCGACATCGTCGATGAAGTCACCTACGCTGCCAGGTGGGTTGCTGGCGGGGACGTAGCGGACTGTGAATGCCGGACCGACGGTGACCTTTTGGGAGTTGGTGAGTGGGAGGATCCCGTGTGCCTGTCCGGGGATGCCAAGCTTGTCGAGTGCGTCTGAGACGCCGGGGGTGTCGGAGTGCGCGAAGAGAGCTACGAGCTCTTTATCTTCGGGGGTGGCTTGTTTGGGGTTTCCCTGGGCTGTAGTTGCCGATGGTGTAGGTGTCCTGCGGATAGCGTCAAACTGCGTATCGTGCATAACCTGCTCCACAGGCTTACCAGCCTTCACATCCCTGACCATTCCATTCTGCCTCCGATCAATCCGCTCGCCCAAATCCAATACCTCCTCGATCCGATCCGCAGGCACAAACACCGTCCCACAGGTATCAGCAATAACATAATCATCCTGGTTAACGCTCACCCCCCGCATCTGCACCGGGGCACCCGAATCCACCTGCACCATCCGATTCCTCGCAGAGATCATGGTCACTCCACGCCCGTACACCGGATACCCCACCGCCTCACTCCCATCGATATCACGGCACATGCCGTCGATGACCGTCCCGCGGATATTCTTCACCTTGGCCGCGTTGGCGATGATATCCCCCCAGCAGGAGATGCCGTCGAGACCGCCGGAGATAACGAGGACGCGGTCATCGGTGGTGACGGCATCGATGACGGGGGTGAGGAGGTGGGACGTAGGTTTGTCGTTGGTCTTCGGGGCTAGGGTGACGGTGCTGGCGCGGCCGACGATCTTGGGACAGGACCAGAGGGGGCGGAGGCCGTAGGTTGCGCCTTGGAGGGAGAGGAAGTCCAGGGCGTCGGAGATGGTGTTGGTGTCGAGGGCGGAGAGTCTGGTTAGGATTGATTGAGTCATTTTGTTGGATGTGACTGAGATTGGTGTTGATGTTGAAGAGATGTGGGGTCTCGTTATGCCAACGGTATGTCTTTATATATTGGGTATCGGCGTGGTGAGGTTTTCCCGATTACAGACCAACATTTCAGATCAACCATTCCTACTATTAATACAGCCATCACATAGTGTCCTCTGGTGGATAGGCATCGGCAAAAAAACTTCTCCCCGAACTGCAGATCTACACTTCAAGAGGTTGAATAATACCCATACTTAACAGCTGGTCTGCATAATGACAGCATCAAATCGTATACCGAAACCCTTATCCTCCCATCCCGATCAGCCATATACTCGCCATCTCCCGCATTCGCTTTCCCATCATGCCTCTTATTCTTCATCTTCACCTTCCCCCATATACTCCAAACGTGCAAACCAAACACCCCATCGCCGCAATACTCAAAATACAATCCCCGTGTACCGACGATGATGAACTTGAATGCGCCGGCTGGGGTGCCGACGAGCATGGTTTTATCTTTGTAAAAGGCCAGCCTGACCCCTCAGTACAAGAGCCTTCAACAAGCAACCGTCTGGGCCCTGGAACTTTTAAGGGTTGTGTTAACATAAAATTAACCTAGTCTATTTTACTAGTCTAACTACTAGTAGCAACTATAATAGAATTCTGCAGTTTCTATTCAGCAAATAATCATAGAGTTATATATATTACTACAACTAATTTACAGTATCCTGCACTTTCTGCACTATCATGATGGTGATGTAGTAGATCACGGAAACATAGCTTATCATTCCGACATGTAGCTCATACCTCAAAATTCGGAGGGTTGTCGATATTTATTTCGCATCAATACCTGTGGAGGACCGGTCATTCCAAACAAGGCACCCATTCACGATATGATAGATATCTCAAACCCTCAATTTCTCAAAAACACTCAGCGTAGGGTTCCTCTTCCAAAACACACCTCTCACTTTTGTAGATCATCAACCAGATCATTTTGTATTCCCTGTAATAAAACAAAGTCTCATCAAGCGCCCCATTCGCCTCCATCTCCTCACGAATGAACTCCTTCATCCTAAGTATCAGCCATTGACCGGGTGGGGAGCCGTGAAAGAGTAGACTTTTAATCTTGTCGCGCTTGGCATGGCAATTCTTAATTCTTAGGCATGCTTGGATGGATAGGACAGAGTAGAGGCAGACATGAGATTCTGCTGTTTTTTCATCATTCCGGATATATCGGAGATAGTGAGCTGGGAAACTTGCTACAGAAAAAGTCCGTTATCTCCGGGCCCACGTACCCGTGAAAATCCCAGAACCCTAAGGAAGGTCCATGTGCTGCTTTTAAAAGCCACTTCATGTCTTTTAGCTTAGTTCAATCACTTCTCACGCAAGACTGCTATTCGCCCTCATTAAACGTCAAGTCCGCTCACAAGCCGTCTCAGCTTCATGCAGCCATTTCAATTCAAACTTTCCAACGATGGCGTCGTGACTGGTGTTCACTTCGTTCCGCCCTTATCGGCCTCGCGCGTCAGACACCGTCCGCTAGTGGTTGCTCTTCATGGTGGATGCTATGACAGCCGTTACTTCGACGGCATTCCCAAGTACTCCGCGTCGTTAGCGAGTGAGGCTTTTGGGGTCCCTTTCGTATCCATCGATCGACCGTCCTATGGGGGCACAAGTTCAATATTGCCTGTTCCGGAGGGGTCGGACTTTTACCAGGAAACCGGGACCTGGCTGCATCGCTATATTCTTCCTGCACTCTGGTCCGAGATTGGCGCACCAAATCAATGCAACTCGATTGTTCTTTTGTGCCACAGCTTAGGCGTGATGGGGGGGGGGGGATTATAGCTGCTGCTCTGCATGCGCAAGACGACAGACCGCGATACCCTCTTGCTGGCGTTATTGCTAGTGGCATGGGCAATAAGCAGTCATCTTTTATGAGGTCTACCGCTCCGGACTACATAAATGTAGACGCCGACCATGTGCTATTCCCTCCAGAGAAGAAAGACGCAGTTATGTTCAAACCAGGGACCACGGTCCCCGAGGTTTTGGAGCTGTGTGAGTGCCTTAACGCGGTGTCGCCCCTGCCGGACATATCTCAGTTTCCTGCTGCGTGGCTGCCAGTTTGGAAGGAAAAATGGGCTGCACAGGTGTCAGTTCCTGTTATGTTTTCCCTTGTGGATAATGACCCCTTTTTTGTTGCCGATGAAGAGGAACTTGAGATCTGTGTGCAGGCATTCAAGATGAGCGCACGGGTTGATGGGAGCTTGGTCAGAGGCGCCCCTCATTGCATGGAATTGAGTCATTGGTCGCAGGGGTGGTATGCTCGTTGTTTTGGGTTCGCGATGGAATGTTCCGCCAGTCTCGCTAGCTCAGCAGAGACTCGATAGCATGAAACCTCGCGCACCCGGTCGAACTACCTTCTCTGCCGGCTTTTTGGTGAGACAGGTCTTGCTTTTAATGCTCTAATGGACGGTTTCCCTTACCAAACCAACAAAAGTTTACACGGAGTACACGAGCATGCAATGCCTTATGGATTGGGTGCCTGATATTCCTGCGCCGAGGCCCCATGGGCTGGTGGCATTGGTCCCTTTTATGTTATATTCATCTTGTACATCCTGGGCACCACCTTGGCCTAAATCTAGCCTAGCCTGCTATATAAAGAGAAGCTTTAATATAATACCACCTAGATGATATCTTATGTCTAAGAGCACTTTAATAGAATAATGAGTAGCGCGCTTGGTGGAGGGAGCTAAAGAGCTTTACATTTATACCATTAGAGCACATCTTTTGAGATAGTTAATTTTTTCTTCCCTGATTCGAATCGTCATGTAACAGGCCTGGGGTGTGTAAGACGGTCCCTTTTTATATTTGGCTACCAGAAGTCTTAACGGATCGCAGGTTACTAAGCTTGGCGTGGTAAAGGTTGAACCAATCCGAGTCAAATCACTGAGCTCTCCTGAAACATCTCAATGATGTCAGCAAAGTCAGAGCGTAGATGATCAATGTGATGATCCGAGAGGTAGCGAAGATACGACCGCGGGCTACAAATGATGATAGCGACCAACAAGGGGTTCAAGTACCATAAACTCCTATTGATAGCTCGCGAACTTCGCAACAGAGTGAACCAAGCAACCGTCCAGTCTGGATAATAGCCAAGATACGTATGGAAGAATTCATTTACCTGCGAAGCTCCCGAAGCGACATAGTGGACCATCGTCTGCCAACTTTCTTATTTGGCTTTTCTAGTGTGTACCGTTGGCTTATGTGGTGAACTCCATTCAAACCCGCGCTACGTATGGCTATACGCATCTATGACAGGTAATAAACACGGGCTAAGCAATTGCGATTACGCCTCTCCACAATAAGCTGTGCCACAAGAAGAGCCTTCGGTTACTGGATAAGCGGCTTGGGAGACGCACGGAGCGGACCGGCCCGGCTTGAGAGTGACTTCCATTCTTGTTTAGAGTACGACAGTGGAAGCCACGGATACTACACTTGCTTCCATGGCACAATACGAAAGTGGACTCTGACTGGAAGCCTGGAGGTTTGTGTACAGCCTCATCTCATAGTAGATTGTGAGGGCTAGTCGAATCATCCCACTGATTGATTGGCACAGCAACTTCATGTAGGGCTCTGTCCAAAATGCCATCTACCTAGAAGGTAAATTACTGTTTTACTCTTTCTAGACAAGAGAAGAGATATGAAGAAACCAGCCACCTCGGCTCATGTAAGCTTTAAAAAATCTGTGTAGAATTTGGGGAACGGAAGTCAAGACGTCCCACAGTTCTGGCCAGTCCTGTTCATATCTTGTACACCAACTTCTCCATGCTGATTGGCTGCAAATGAGCGTCTTTCTTCGGATGAGATCCTGCCTTGGATACTAGAGACGAATTGCGGAGGACAGCGAAGCCGTCAGAAACTATCCGGTCCATACCCCCAGGCATGAGGCGAATGGGAACCGATTGGAGAACGCTCGAACCGGAGGTTGGTTCTTGGCTGATGTATTTGAAGAACGCAGCGGCGAAGCTCCTAGCTTCGGAATTAGCGGGTAGTGTTACACCTATGGACATGTTAGATGGAGCCAAGTTAGACAGCCGAGAAAGAATAATCTACCGTGATAGCCGATCTCAACTCCGAGGCCCTCCCAAACTGGACCGATGATAGGCTTGATCTTCAAGGCAGAAATGTCAAACCCGCCAATGGTCGGGGTCCGATAAGCAGCAAATCTACCCAAAGGGCTTAAGGTGCTTTCGACCATTGCCACTGTTGAGCCAACGGATACTGCGTCAACAGCGTACAACACGCCTCTCCCTCCTGTTGCCCCGCGGACCCTGTCTGGCCAATCGTGATGTCGGTAATCGACCAAGACGTCATACTTATACGGCGCTTCTTTTAGTGAGGCGTGCTTCGAGGCACTGGCGGCTCCGATGAGTCTGACTTTGTTGCCGGCCGTCTTTTCCGCGATACGAACCAGCTGCGCCGCAAAAAGCCCAACATTGGTTGTCGCGCCGTATATCAAAACGTTCACGGGCTCTTCCACATCTGCGAGCTTCTGTGTCCCATAAAACGGACATGGAAAGCCCATACGGTAGAAAAGGCCCTGTGCCGCAGTGAGACCACACAGGCTAATAGTAGCGGCGTTTTCCAGCGGTACGTCATCAGCAACTCTCCACGTCAGGTCAAAATCAGCCACAACATACTCCGCGTAGGCACCGGGGCGGTCATTGGCGGAGTTTGCTGGATATTGTCAGATGCGCTATTGGAATCAAAAGGGACAACACCCACCGCCTTGAACAAGTCCAGCGACGCGTGCGCCAATCTTCACCCGCGGATCTCCCAGGGTTTTGAGGTCTTCGCCAATTCTCTCCACAACCCCTGCGAAGTCTGTGCCCACTACACGCGTATCTTGGAGTGCGATAGGATGGTCCAGGTTCATGACGTCTACCGTGTTGAGCGCAACAGCCTCCACTTTGATGAGGATCTGCTTTGGCCCAGGGAGTGGCACGGTGACATCTTCCACAGCTAGATATTGACTCGCAGGCCTGAAAACCAGGGCCTTCATCATGTCGCCTCCGGCCATGGTACCTTTTGGTGAAATGGTTAATCTTGGAAGAGCTATTTTCGCGGAACGGAGTGACGTGAAGAATAGGGCAGTGTGACGGAGCGGACTCGTATTAAGAGTTCTGGGCCTCACGACTGGGATATTTAAGTAGTCTAAATCAGGGGCACGCTGCAAAAATGCTTTCCGGGCAGACCGCAAATCCTCGCAAGGAATCGCGGGCTGAAAGTCGCCCCAAGATACGCAAGAAGAATCTCCACGGGATTAGAAACGGAGTTAACGCGGAGTTAGGCTGAGGTTGTCTGTTTGACTGAGCTTTATCTCATACTACTAGGCATGGGTTACTGAGTGCCCCGCTTTCCTTATGTGTGTCGTATAATAATTTGATATATCTGTCGTAATAACCGTGTACTTGAGCCATTTACGGGGTATTTTTACCCTGCTAATTTTTTTTTCCAGCCAGTGAACTTCGAGATTTAAAGTATTCAATCTCGACTCCAGTGGAGTTTGACTGTATTACTAGGCCATACATCCTCAGCTTGCTCAGTAACGGGTTTAAGTTAAGGTCTGCAAGCTGGCAAAATTTGTCAACATGCTGTGGAATCTCACTTGACTAGTTCATTAGTTAGAATACTAACGTAACTCTCACTTGATTACTTAGTTTTCTTCCCTTGTCGATTACACAAAGAAGGAAGAGGTATTTTTGGGGATGATTTAAACGGAAAGTTTTAGACAAATGGCACTTTCTCAGCTGATTTAATACAGTTTCGGATCTCCATTTGCGTCTTTTGAATATGACGGCAACGACATGCTCGAGTAGTTGATTTCAAACATCACTCAAGCTGCGCGGGGCAAGCCCAACCCACCTTAAAAACATTTTGTGCTGTACTCCGTCCGTCTTTTACTCCATTAAATATCCGAAAGATAACGTATCAGGGTTAACGCTTCACTCCATAGTTAGGACACCTCTAAAGCGAACCTTTCCCGAGAGCATGTGCTCCAAGGCCTTCGGCGCATCCAACATGGGGAATTTCTCAATCATAGCCCTGATGCCGTGATCCCTGGCAAATTGAATAGCCTCTTCAGAGTCTAGAGCGTGGCCGCTCGCCCAGCCGTGGACCGAAGCCCCCGCCATGATGAGATCGATCGTGTTGATCTCGACATTGCCCACGGCTGCGAGAACGAGAAGCTTACCACCAGGTTGGAGTGCTGCCGTTAACGGCCCTATGGCCTTGGGGTTGGGTGCAGTTGCCACAACGAGACCCGCACCGCCCATGGCTTTGAGTTTGTCGACGGGGTCCTCGACAGCTACGTCGATGAAATCGTGAGCGCCAAGTTCACACGCGAAGGCCCTTTTCGATGCACCGGAGCTCAGAGCGACAGTCTTGTAGCCCATTTTGTTGGCATACTGGATAGCCAGGTGACCGAGACCCCCAACGCCCTGCACAGCGACGACACTGCCTTGCTCGATTCTCATTTGGCGGATGCCATTGAAGACAGTCACACCGGCGCACAGGAGCGGAGCCACCTCGGCAGGGTCGAGGTCTGAAGGAACACGTACAGCCGCCTCGGCCCGAAGCAGAGCATATTGGGCGTAGCCGCCGTCCTGGGACAGTCCATTGATGGTCTCATTCTCACAGTACTGGAATTGGCCGCGCTGGCAGGGGCGGCAGGTGCCGTCGTGGCCTAGGTTTCTGCTTGTTAGCCCATCTAGGAATCTGAATTTGACAGAGATTGTCCTACCACCATGCCAGGGTCCACCGACGCGCTCGCCTCCACGGTAACGAGTAACGCCCTCGCCCACTGCGACAACATCGCCAACTGTCTCATGACCCGGAATCCGGCCCCGGACCGGGCCATATTCTCCATTGGCCATGCCGGCGTCGGAGTGGCAGACGCCGCACGCGAGTACCTTGACGAGAATTTGGCCAGGACCCGGCCGCTTTAGAGCTAGATCCTTTAGGACCAAGGGCTCGCCGGCCGTTTCCACCTGCCAGGCCTTGTAGGTCGAGGGAATTGACATTATGAAATACGATCGAGAAAAGAAATTCCCACAGGATACGGTAATATCCTAGAAGTATTTGAAAGGTATCGACAGTGGGTGGATTGTGTGAATTCGAATATCCAGTTCCATGACCTGCGGATGCCTTTTATAACGTGGAACTCGTATTTTAATATTATTAAAACCGCCTGTCCACCATCACACATCATCACCATTTGTACGGATAGTGCGTAGGGGCTCGAGTATATTTCCATTCCGAGGTTACAGCAAGCAAGTTATTGCGTTCGACAAATGATGGTTCGAGCAACCGAAATACTTGAATTATACAGTTGAAGCAGAGGACATGTATTGCTTGGTATAAAAATGACTGCGTTTCCAGATGCCCGCTGGGCATGTGCCGTCCAATGAAATTCGGCTTGTAAGCAGCTTAAATTAGCGTTCAAAGTGGGGCGAAAGCGAACATTTGCCGGGGAACCATGCTTTTTACGCTTTTCGGATGTCATGACACATGGGTCAACTGCGTACATCTCTGGCAGTACGACAAAGACGCGACCGGCCCAAATAATCCCCCATGGACCAATTAACCGGAACCGAGGGTCAATATGAGGCTAAGACGAAATCTAGTCCGCCTGACTACCTGTGGAGTAGAGCCTTCAGAAGGTAAAGGACGTGCATGATCTTTTCTGAGAGGCAGCCTAGCTAACACGATGCCAATTTACTCATTCTGGTTTCATCCCACTGTCCAAATCTACTACCACCGAGCGTACCAAGGAGGACGCGAACGTGTTCGACTTTGGGCTAGACGAGGACATGAAAGCCCTGAAAACGGATGGCTATGCACCTTCCACTTGGGATCCTGCCGTACAGCAGGATTGAGACACGTACAAGGTCGTCGATCAAATTGTTAGACACGCAATGACCATCATCTACACTTGCCCGTCATTTGTCAGAAGCCTTCGCCATATAATTGGTTTCTCACCCCTCCGGACTCTCCAGTTATTCGTCGAAACCAAAATCTCAGGGCAGCCATAAAGAAAGACCCGCCATTTCCGAGCAAAATCCTCAGTAACCTCCCAATTTTTCGGATCCCATGGGGTTCCCCACACAAGCATTGTTGCACGGCTACTGCGTGTATCCCAAAATGCTGTGAGGTCATGGCACAGTTCATCATCATCTAAGCTATCTCCCGCGCGGATCAGGTTGTCCCTCATTTGCGGAAACGGGAAAATATCAAGCCACGGGTGGTGTGGAACTGCTCTCTGAAGTGGTGTCGGTCGTAAACTTTGAGGAATGCTATCCTCAGACAGATGTGGCCGGGCCAAACTAAAAATCGAAACAGTGTTGTCCTCGCACATCCATTCGATAGCCATGCCAACTGCAACCGCTTTCTGGTAAGCTGCACGTAGGACATTCAATCTGCTCAAATTGAGGAGCAGATCTGTTTTGGGAGACCCCTCCATGTACCTCGTCATTGCGCTCTTCTCGAACTGGGTCATCAATTTGTGTACATTTGGAGGTGCGAATGTGCATTGATGATGCTGAATGTCGGATAACCTGCACGTAATCGAGTCATGCTGCGTGGGTGCTTCGGCAGCAGAGTTTCCGGGCAGATGGCGTTGATCAGCGGGCACAGTAAATGCATTATCCGCCTGTGCTCCTTCATTGTCCCGGATACTCCGACGTAATCCTGCAGGCCGGAAAAAATGGAACCAGGTCAGTAATGGTGGAGATGGACTACCATTTGGGTGTCTTGGAGATCTCACGGTAGGCTCTCTGGTTAAGACGGTTTTGAACTCTCCGGCGCGCAGCGGGGTTAGTGACTCCTTTCCAGTCGTCATCAGAGACAGAAGCTGCTGACTGCTGCAACATCTGGTGACGTTTCCTCGAGGAGTCTAGAGCCATAGTTTCAAAGGCCCTTGGATGTTAAATCATGTACATGTGGTAAGTGCGTTCAGGCGTTGTACAATCAACGTTGAGAATGGGTAGGATTGTGCTAAGTTGGCCACTCCTAACTTTATATAAGACGCTTACTTCTAGATGATTATTGGCCGAATATAGACTTCGCCCCCACCTTTGCATGACGTTTGAAGTTAGCGCCCATGTCAACGGTCCACGGGTTAGCTTTGTGGTGGAAATTTTTGATGCCTTCAGTTTCGCACTAGTTCGTCTATTAGTCACATTGGTTAACACCTTTCCCGCAGTTTCTTAGCTGTATGAAGGCTCAATTGGAATGCTGGATTACTCACTAAATCGATCCTCTGAACAGGACGTTATTGATCAATGCCGTATCGAGCCCGAAATTCGTGTTTCAGCGTGTAAATTGGAGCAGCGTTCTGACATTTCATTGGGCTACGCT
Organism: Aspergillus wentii DTO 134E9; assembly: GCF_001890725.1. Classification (NCBI taxonomy): domain Eukaryota; kingdom Fungi; phylum Ascomycota; class Eurotiomycetes; order Eurotiales; family Aspergillaceae; genus Aspergillus; species Aspergillus wentii. The sequence continues at coordinate 705,024 of NW_024467833.1, forward strand.
GCCGACCGTGTATCTTGTTCATCAAGCTATAATCCACAGGGCGGTGATCATACTCTAACTGTCATTGACATTCGAGAACATGTTCCGTTCGAAGTGGGCCACACAGTCTATCGTCAACCAATAACTATCCAGATGTAAGCGTTCTGCATGAAGTTAAAAGTCTAATGGAGCTCCCCTTATCTCCGCTAGAACACTCGCAATGGTTTCTAAGCATCCCAAGTGATATCGCGATGCTACTTTTTGCCCACACACGCTGGGATGATAAATCAAGATAAATGCGCGATTTTCCTTTGTAGGTACTATAAAACCACATGGTGATCCCTCAGCATGAAACAGAATTGCTCCTCATACTACCTGCTTGTCCTGCTGTTGCACCATCACACCCCCGATTACCATGGCGCCGCAATACACGAAGGACCAACCTGAGAGCTTCATCAATGCCATCCGAAATGTGGCAATCGTTGGTGTGCGTGTCGTGAATGTACTTTTTACTGCAATCAGAATGCTGATCATCCTACAGGCGACTGGACAAATCGGCAAAGTCTTCACCGAGCACCTTCTCAAATCGGGAAAACAGACCGTGACCGCCCTCACGCGCTCCGGGAGCGAGACCCAGCTTCCATACGGTGTAAAGAATGCACCAATTGATTACAATGACGAGGGAACGTTGATTGCGGCTCTCATTGGCCAAGACTTTTTGGTCATCACCCTGGCCTTGTCTGCCCCCCCGGACACGCATAGCAAGCTGGTCAGGGCTGCGGCCAAGGCAGGTGTTCGGTACATTATGCCGAATGCCTATGGCACTGACTTCTACAGCAATCCGAAGCTGCTGGACGATATACCAGCCTTGAAGTACATTCTTGCCAACGTGCAAGAGATCGAGGAACTCGGCATCAACTGGATCGCTCTTACCCCCAATTTTTGGTACGAATATAGTTTGGGCATCGGACCGTTCACGTTCGGGTTTGATTTCCCGAACCGGACGGCGACGTTCTACGATGAGGGAACCACGAAGATCCATACCACCACCTGGCCTCAGTGCGGGCGTGCGTTGGCCGCGTTGGTCAATCTCAAAAAGATTCCGGTAGACGAAAATGATTATTCCGTTACTTTGGCTCAGTTCTGCAACCAACCGATGTACATTTCTAGCTTCACGTTGAGCCAGCGAGAGATGTTTGATAGCATTAATAAGCTCCTGGGTTGGACCGACGATGACTGGAAAATTTCCTATCAACCCACTGCTGAGCGTTACAAGGAAGGGCTCGAGGAATTGGCAAACGGCGATGGAACAGGGTTCTTGAAGGCCTTGTATGCTCGCGTATTTGACCCAGCGGCCGGGGGCATCTTCGAGACACACAATAACGTGCTGGGACTACCCAAAGAGGATCTGGACGAAGCTACACTGGCCGCACACCACTGGGCCATTGCGCAGGCAAAAAGTGGATAGTGTCAGAGGCGGACGTATTCCAGATATTGAGGCAGATACATAGCGAGGCAGATCAGAATGAAAATTTTGACACAATGCTTTTAACCCCTGGGGCGGAGGCACAACCTATAGTGTATGATGAGTTGTATCTGCGCGAGCAAACCTGCTGGTTTACAGGGTTCGAGCCTGGATGAATACCGCCGTCCGAAATGGCTGGCTTTGGATTCGTCGCTCTTTACAAGGGATGCATCTCCCTTGACTTTGCTGTCGTCGTCACAACATCCTTCACGCGGAGAGCAGTTGGCTGAAAGTCCGATGCTATTCGTATGTCAAGTGGTTCCTCAATTTAGTAAGTATTTAGGTAAAAATATTTAGGTAGGTGAATCACAGTGAGAATTCCCCTAAAGGCTAACTAAATAGGGTGGTAAAGTGCCTATAATAGATTTAGTAGAGTTAGGTAGCCGCCACCATACTTATGCTGTTGTAAGTTTTTTTTTAATATTTTTGGTGCTAGTATTATAATTTTCTATCTATTGGTGTAACATCAATCATCATCTTTACCTTTTCTTTTTGCTTACTGGGCGCGGTTTTGCTGTTCTATATGACATAGGGAGTGATAAAGAGCAATAAAGATTTAATATTTAATGTCTCTATCAAACAAGACCTGCTTTTTTTGGGATATCTAATAAAGTTCACTAGTATAATACATCTGATGACAGGAGGAATGAATGTTCATCTTATAATCTAGATCATCTGGTGGAATGTAAAAGTCTTGCCACCCTGAACGGTAAAGCTCACTTTCCTGTCAGAGAGAAAGCCCGATGCACGGTATTTGGTCAATGGTTTCTTCAACGCCACAGGAAGAAAGACAGTCCCAGTCGTCCCCTCAGGAGCCTCGACAGTCATTCGAAACGAATCATCCTCACCAAATGACCAGCTGACATGAATCGTGCCATCAGTGATGGCCCGTTTCCCACGCGCCCAGTCAAGATCCATAACTTGAGGGGCAATCTGCCACTCTTTGAAGCCAGGCGTCACGGGCTGAATCCCAAGAACATATTTCGTCAAGTCGGCTGTTGGGCCCGAGCTCCAGGCGTGGCACATTGACGTCGTGGATCCGAGACCCGGCCTGCCGTCGGATGTCATGACCTCCCACATACAGCCGGTATAGTTGGTGTGCGCGGGGTCGCTCATAGGCCCCCAGATGCTGTGCAGAAGGTGTTTCGCGGTGACGGTGTCGTTTGCGTGAAAGGCGGCTTTGAGATGATACCCCGAGGCGTAGGGGCTGATCATTTGGGCCCAGCCATTTGCGGCGCTTTTGTTGGAGAAGGATAGGGCTCCTGCGGGTACGTATAGCTCTCTGGCCATTGTTGCGAGGAGGTTCTTGTTCGAGGCGGCGGTGTCGCTTAGTATAGCCAGGGCGTTTGCTTCTTGGGAGAAGAATTCAGCGTGAGTGTCGGATAATTGGTATGCCTGTAGAGAGTCACTCCATAGGTGCTCTTGAATGGCACTCTGCAAAGTCTGCAGGCGTGACGCGTACATGGTCTTGTTCAGACCTGCCTCATCCATAAACGGAAGCCATTGCTTGAGGGAATAGGCGTAGATAAGGTTGAACTTGGCGACCACACCACTCAAAGTAGGGTCATAGTAGTTCCAGTCTCCTCCGATTGTAGAACTAGACACGTTGAACAGACCACTGTGGAGGGTTTGAGAGTGAGCCCAATCCAGCATGCGAACTGCCTTTGGTGCCCAGCGAGCCAGAAAAGTAGCATCACCCGTCTGCTCGTAGAAGCGAGCCATGGCGCTGACCAGACTGAACGAATAGCCGATAAGGCCCGTCGTGTTTGCGTCGATTTCAGACGTCCGGGGAGACTGTTGGATCTTGGCGTTCGGCACGAAGAAGCCCGGATTTAGCTGGAATGAGCCCAGTAGCTCGATGGAGCCGTTGATGTATTCCTGGCCGTGGGTGCTGGCGAAGGCCGTCTCGGTGGTCATATCCAGGTCTCCTGCGTACGCGATGCGATCGCGACGAGAGCCGTCCACGCTGACTGGTAGCGGATTGGTTCCGAGGAGGAAGTCTTGCAGGGCTGATGCATTGGTCAATGAAGAGGAATACATTTGCTCTCCGGAGACTGAGAGAGAGACGTGTGTGAAAAGGGCCGAGTGGCCGAACGACGCGCCGAGACCAAAAGACCCGTAGAAGGCAGAGGTTTGGGTAAAGTCCAGGACTGTGGTGTTGTCGATCTGGACAGAGATATCGGTCATGTTGACTGTACTGCGAACAGTATGCCAACGATGCAGAGCGATGGAGGATGGCAAGGTGGCCGATGCAACAGGAGCAGACCGTTCCGTCGAGCCTACGTGGGCTGAGATGGAAGAATTGGCCATGTTGACGAAGATGTAGATGCCATTTGACAGAGTGTCGCTCAGAACCGTGAACCCAAAGCCATTTGACACAGCCTTGACGGAAAACTCCAACTCATAGGCAGTCAACATCGGAGACCAGTCGGCCGTGAACGGCTGAGGAGCCAGGCTGTCCACAAAGGCGCCTTCATCGGTAATGACCCAAAAATCGGGGATAGAATTGGCCGGAATCTCATTCAGCTGCGTGGTGCGGGCGCCATTCTGCCAGATGCGGTTCAGAACAGCATCAGAACATTCGAACGAGCCTGGGAGATCAGATATCGGAGTCGACGACACGGTAGGCAGCAAGCCGATCGAGGAGAGTTCGATCTCGCCAGCACTCGAGAGGTTCAGCTTCTGGTATCGCAGGGCTCCTTGGATCAAGCGGTTGGTATAGGTGGTTTGGTCTGTGAGGTTGTATCGGTTGATTCGGTATGTGTCCATGGCAGCGGCTAGTGGAAGAGGGCCATCTCCCTGTTTTAGTTAATAAATGGTTGAATCAAACATATAGATTATGACTTGCCATTTCACTCTCGACCAGAGCACGAGTTTCGCTGTAGGTCATTTCAAAGACAGAAGTGTTGCCAGCCTTGTGGGTAACGTCAAAGGTCGCATATCCCTCCACATTCTGTCCGTAATCGAGAATGATAATGGAAGGAGTGCCATTGGAAGACAGCTTGAGAACAGTGTTCTCATTGTAGGGCATTCGATCTCCATCAGCGGTTGTATAGGCTATGGGACTGTACTTGCAGGCAAAAGCCACACTTGCGTGTAGCCCTGCCATGAAATATTGAAGTTTCATTGTGGCTGGTTGGAAGGATTTGGAGAGTCTATCACAGTCGAGACGTCTACATGTTTATATATGAATTAAAGTACGAGGATACGAGCATCCGAGAAAGTTGTAATTATATATGGACATGGTGGAATGATACGAGTATACGAGAAGTGTTCAAGACTCCAAGTATGGATCGTACCAGGAAAGACGTCTAGAAGCCCCTTAATTCCTAACCGTTGAATGTTAAAAGCAGAATAAGAGCTAAATTTATCAGAAATAGCCATCTTATGGTTCTGACGGGATTTCTCCGGGCCCACCGTGGCTCCACGGTTCGTCAGACTTAAAGTGAAGCTGTTGGTTCGCATTCTCGCATTCTCGGTTTCTCGCATTCTCGTATTAGAGATTTCATCCTGAGAGGCAAATGGTTCCAGACTATGTCGATTGCACTGGGCCATAAATAAATTGATAGAATCCCAAATCAAATCATTTATTCAAACCATCCATTCAAATAATCTATTCCACTGCATCACCATGTCTTCCACGGGCGCAATTGACTTCGCCCTCTACCGCTATACGCCCTCCATCCCAGCAGCAGCCATCTTTGCCGGCATCTTCTTGATTCTCGCTATCCTACATCTCATCCGACTGACTCAAACTCGCACGCTCTTCTTCATCCCCTTTCTCGTGGGTTTACTATGTAAGAATCCCTCAAATCCACATCCAATATAACCCAACCTAACGAGAACTAGTCGAATGCGCCGGCTATGTCGCTCGTATCTTTTCCCACTTCGACACAATGGCACTGGGCCCCTATATCGTCCAAACCATGCTCATCCTCGTCGCACCCCCGCTGTTCGCTGCTTCGATCTACATGACTCTGGGCCGGTTGATCGTCACGCTCAACGCAGAAGATAAATCCGTCATCCCAGTCCGGTTCCTCACCAAAATCTTTGTCGTGGGTGACGTTATCTCCTTCCTGCTCCAATGTGGAGGAGGTGGCTATATGTCCGCTGGATCCCTCTCTGCCATGGATACCGGCGCCAACATCGTGATTGGCGGTCTAATCGTCCAGCTCATCTTCTTCGGATTCTTCGTCTTTGTCTCTGCCTTGCTGCATTGGCGATTAAAAAAACAACCGCAGTATACCCATCTCTCGCACAGCGTGGGAGCATACAATGTACAATGGGAGTCCCTCATGTGGGCGCTCTATGCGGCCTGTTTGCTGATTCTGGTGCGATCGGTGTTTCGGGTCGCTGAATTTGTAGAGGGCAATAGCGGCTTCATCATGAGCCATGAATACCTCTTGTATATTTTCGATGGCTGCCTCATGGCGTTGACTGGGATTGTGTTGCTCGTTGTCTATCCGGGCGCTTTTTTACGCGATGAGAGGAAACGGGAAAGCCAGGTTGGACTCACCACACAGGCCAAGGTTGAGACTTCGTCAGTTTGAAATTTTTATTTTATTTTTTTATTTTTTTATTTTTTTTCAATGTATATATTTAGACTTGTGAGTTTTCGAATATTTGGCGTTTATTATGGGGCTATAGATATAGATTGCATATATTACAAAAATAGACTACAGTGCATAAATAATAAACTTTACCTGAAAATCCTACCTTGCCACCCGTGACCTTCTCTCCATCATCCACCATGTCGCGTCGCGCACCTCGAGCTTCCACGAATCCCATGCCAGCGTCATCGAAGTACCACCGTATTAGCCACACCAAGTCGCGTCGTGGTTGTTTCGCCTGCAAAAGTCGACGTGTGAAGGTAATCCCCATACCCCCTTTGTTCCGAATATGCCCTAATCGCGACAGTGTGATGAAGAACAACCAATCTGTGGTGCCTGCTCTGTCCGGGGCGACGAATGCAATTATCCGCCTGCTCATGAGACACGGAGAGGGCCTGTTCGTCGCGATGCAACATCTGATCATGGAAGAAACCCGGGGTTAATACCACCAGAAGTGCATGCGATTCCCATCCGTCCGCTGGATTTTCACGTGCCCCGCACAATATCGACACCAGATCCAGATCCCAATGGCGAAGCCAGGGAGAGCTGGACCATGCACGACATGAATCTCCTGCAACACTACATCTTGCGTACGTCGAAGAAGATGAGTTTCAGTCCTGGGAAAATCTTGGTCTGGGAGTGTATAATTCCAGATATCGCGGCCAAGGACACGTTTCTGATGCACCTGCTTCTGGCATTAGCCGGGCTGGATATCTTGACAAGCAATGATTCTCGGAGACGTAACATATCACACACAACCGAGCTTCACGCTCTAGTTGAGCATCACCAGAAGGGTCTCCAGGGACTCCAGGAGAAACTGGCGACAGGTGGGGATGCAAATGCCGAAGCGGCATTTGCTGGGTCAATGCTAATCGTCGCTTTTGCATTCGCATCGCTCGGAATCAGCAGTCTCTGTGTAGAACCACAGATATCACAGCCCTTGGAAAAGCCTCAGATTCACTGGATGCGACTTGTGCGCGGTATTACATCCATCGCGCAGCAGTTCTGGGTGGCTCTCAAACTCAGCCGATTAAGGCCTCTGTTGCAATACAACAACGCCAACGAAGACTGGAAGCTGCTTGGCTCAGAACCCCCGACCGCGCCGCTTAGAAGTATACAATCGCAGAGTCTTTCCGCATTTGCACTGGGTGCGCGTCAGGCCATTTCAAACCTCAGGGGGTTCCTGAGTACTCTGCGAGCCACAGTCACATCTGGTGATTATAACACAGCTCCGTCGCCAACATCAAGCACCAGTCCGGGATCCAATGGAAACCCAGACCCTGACCAGCTTTTCACGGCACAAGACCATGCCATCACCGTGGCTGAAGACTTGTACATGCGAATTCTGTATGTGCTTCACCTGCACCGAATCGAGCCATCGCCCTCCCATCACGACATCCAAGCCGAGATGGAAGACGCGGCTATTTCATCCTGGCCGCACCTGGTATCTGACGCGTTCATCTCGTCTTTGGATGCGGATCATAGCCCTGATATTCCAACGGGCTTTTCCTTTGCCATTCTCGCGCATTTGTACCTTCTTCTTACCTTATTAGACGGTCTGTGGTATCTGAGGGGTAACTTTCGGATAGAAATCAAGAAGGCCAATGCATTAGTAGCGGAACTTGACTCGCCGGAACTAGCTGGATTGATGGCTTGGGTGATGGATGTTGTGGGTTTACAGGTGGATACCTCATAAGAGAACTTATAATCTGGAATAACCCTATATTTGAAATGTATTTCTGTTATATCTACTCTTTTCTTTCCATACTGGTGAAGGTATGCTATATTAATCCTAGGTTATAGAGATGTAATAATATGTTTACTGCCCTCTTAGATCTTTTCTTTCTGCTCACTGGGCGTTTTTGGTCTGCCTTATCAGGCGCGCTGATTATCACATGACCCCCTGTCTATATCCCCATCACTCCAAACAAACCTTCGCGTCAATCACGAAATGACCGCGTCTGCTGTTGCAGATTATCCTCACCCTTCTTCAAGTATATTCTTGCAACAATCAACACACCATGGACAAAACCAGTACTCGACAACCTTTGCCCGATCAAGCCTCCCGAGGACCTCCCAACTCGGATTCTGAAAGTAACACAAGCACCAGCTCTGGAGGCAGTGAAGACGACAAAAAAGCCTCCAGTGGCGATGGAATCTGCCCTACGCTAGAAGAATTTGACGCATGCCGTCAGATGAGCTACGATGCGTGGAAGCTTGCGGCTCTCAGCTGTACACCTAAGCTCAGCAGTTCCATTGATATTTCTCTGGATAAATTGTCCAACGTGCCTCGGTTTTACCACAACCCTCCACAGAATATCCATGTGGGTGGCAGAAGCAAATCCCCGCTCATTTTAAAATTATCCTTCCAGTTGGAGACAACACACGATGACTCGTGCGACCGACGGTGGAAGTCTATTGATTATCTCCAATGTATAGGATTTCCGTTATCGATGATTCCGAAACTAAGGCCATCTGATTCGGTTATTCCTTCAAGTCCGCGAGCAGGATATCTTACAAGCATAACACTAGCTTGGTCTTACATCATTTCCTGTCGCTGGGTTGAGATACTTCAGAGTGCAGGTGAGACATGTGTCCTCTATTCGAAAGATATTGGCTTCTGGGAAAGAGTTACCCAAAGCTGCTGGTCAGCTCAGATTACTCGTGGAAAGAAGGGCTGGTTCTGTCCTTGGATGCTGCAACCAGAAACCATTGATAATGATCAAAGGTATGATTTAGAAAGACTTGATAGTAACTAAATTTACTGATTTGAATTGCCTTTAGAAGTGACTGGGTTCAGACACCACCGGATTCCGCGCTGGCATTCGATATTCTTCTCGAATTCTGTACCTCGGAGCAACTAGAAGACGAATTCTTGATCGGCTTCGCTACGGTACTCTTACTTACATCACGTAATATGCCATTACCGAAGATGGAACCACCTACAAACATATCACGACCCGTGGCTAATACAAGGAGTAACCCCAAGTTGTCCAAGTTATTCGAGTATCTTGACAAATATATGACTCTCAGTGCTACCCAAGATGCACTGGAGTCACTACTTTGCAGTACTTTTTTCGACCCTAAGATTCCTTGCAATCTTATCGGTGCTGTTTCACTTGGGATTGAGCAAGCTCTTTTGAATAACGATGCTAAGTATAATACACTAATTAAAGCCGTCAATAGATCACCATTTGGCTTCATATGGAGTGCTGTCATCCACAATAGCCAAATAACATCTCTACTCAAATTACTATTAGGACAACTGCCACCAATCTGTCTTGTAGCCGGTTTTTGGACAAACACCATCCAGTCATTTCTTCAGGTCACTTATCATCTCCAGCATCCCGACCTCATATCTCGTGCTGAGGAATTCGCTATCTCATTCTTTTGTCGAGATAATAAATCAGTGCCATGGACACCATCTCCGCCGTTTGGCAGGACTCATGTGGGAAATTTGAGCCTTCACATCAGATCTCACTACCAACACAACCATAAGCCCCGATCTTGGACTAATAGGTGGATCCTACGATCTGGGGAGAAAGTTCTCATCAACTCAGCGGATGTAGAAGTCACTATCAGCTCAACAGAGCAGATACCACCATCTATCCCTTGTCTACATCACAATCATACTGATAGCGTAGACGAAGAGTAAGACGTTATCACCATAGGACTATATACAGGTGACAGATTGCTAAGTATAGGCAGGAAACCGGCAAATTATCAACTTGCCGAAGAGCAATCATGGATAGCGACATCTCGACTCTTCAACTGGCATCGATACTATGACGATGGGCTATGGCTAGATGATGGCACGCATAATATAGAACACATTCGCCATCTGCTGCAGCACCCATGGATTGTTGACCCTTTTGATGATGATGAATCGATCCCTCTAGACAAGGTTGAGCGCCCGAACCCACGTGAATCGATATTAGAGTGGATTGCGCAAGTCACGCCATCCCCGGATATTTGACTGTTGAGAGGGCAAGAAGGGCTCTAGTATTGCAGATGTTGATCGTCTTTTGGTGTAGATAGGGGGCTATTCGGTGTGTCTTTGTTCAATATATTGGTCAACGTAGAAATATGGTGGATGTAAAAGAAGAGAGATAGATAGATGCCTTAAAGGCAGGGTGTCACGTTTGGTTAGCTAGGTTAGGATACATGGCTGCGCAGTTGCTCGATGTCTGCTCGATATCAGAAGTTGCAGTAAGTCCAGTAGGGCATTTTTACGACTCAACGATGGCATATCCTTTACTACAACTACTGTACATCTAGTCCCTCACGGTACAAGATGGTACAACCTCTAGTTCACATCCAACCGTTATCCCAAATACGTCATCCCCTTTCCTGCCTCATACATCCTCTAGCCTGACAAACCAGGCCAAAAAACCTTAGCAACAGCAAACAGATAACCCAACTTCGAGTAGAATCCCTCAACCTCGAGGTAACTGGTCCGGCGGTTAGTCACAGGGCGCTTGCGCTCTTGGGGCTCTCTCAATGTTCGCAGGAGTCCGGGTTCGAGTCCCGCTATACTCGTTGTAAAACCGCCTGCAGGTTTTCGTATCCCACAAAGTCTCTTGCTAGCACGGGTAGCTTTTTTGCTGGTTTGATATTCTGATGTTATGCTTTTGGTTTGAGGTATGGTGGAGGTTTTTTTACTGGGGATATGAGGGTGTTTTTACTGTGTGGTAAGTGATATCCTCTTGGTGGTGATGGTCTTGGGCGTGATGGTGGTGTGTGGTCCTGCTGGTGAAGCTATTCGGAGCGCGGTGGTGCCTGGCGCTTTCCTGTTTGGTGGGATGGAGATGACGCTTCTCAACAAGGACACTTTCCATATTATTATTCTGTACGATCTAGGAACATAGCCAAATTCATGCTCAACTTATTGTAGATATCGTATTTATTCACTATTTGAATATCAATGTTTACATAGTACCTCCGTGCATACATGGTGGCTCCACTTACATCATAGTGGAGCAGCCCTACAACACCTTAATCCAAGCTCCACGATATTGAAGCACAGGGAACATGAACTTTCAACAATGAGATGGCCACCATTTATTGATGATATTCCATCAGAATAATAATTTCAAATCCATCCAGTCCACCCCCTACTCGTCGCCTTTTGCCATACCCCCAGCCATCCATCCCTATCCAGCCATGCCATCCAATGCATGTCGTCATCAACAGGGCCTTCACTCGATGGGGCATCAAGATCATGAGCTGGACTATAGACATTTATAGGACGACATTCAGTCCGAACTGAAGAAAGACCATCGAATTCATCGAACTGAAGAAACAATAATGTGCGTTGACCTTGGCGCCAGTTCTGCTCTGGGCAGATGAAAAGAACCTGGCCATACACCTTGTACCTTTTGACCATACCGGGTATTTGTGGTTCGTGTCCTGGGAGTGGGTGGACCTCATCACGACCCCTAGGTTCAAGTGTCTGCCTCAGCACCTCACCCAGGACAGGGTCAGACATGGGAACATGGGCATGGACCGTCACCAAATTCGGAAGGCTTGCCAGCAAAAGAGCCATAAGAGACCGACGATCCTTCTTCGCCAGACTCTCTATAATCCTCTGTTCCAGATGTCCAATTCCAGCATCGTGTATAGCCCTTCGAACCAGCTCCACCTCATCCGCTGCAGGCCGGAAATCACCGCCTTGAACTGCAGCTTTCGGGTAGAATCCCCAATTTCCAATCTTGAGTGTCTGTACTCGTGCTGCTAAATGGGGATTCTGGCGGACTGTTCTGAGGAATTTCCACAGTGTCCTAAACGTCTGTCGTGCGCCATTAAAGGTTCACTGTAAGTAGATCCGGTTGACTAATGCTGCGTACCAGTTGCGGCTGAGGAGCGAAAGACTGCAGAGTCTTTGGGCATCAGGCTCCTCGGCGGTCAAAGCATGATCCGGCACAAGATGAAAGAGTTCCTGGGGCAGGTCTGCGGGATTGGGCATGTTGTTTTTGTGAGGAAGAGGAAGACAAAGACAAAGAGGAGGAGGAAGAAGAGGAAGAAGACTTCCAAGACAGCTTCGTTTCTGGGCGCCAAGACTTACTCAGACAGTCAAAAGAGGAATCAACTTCATTTCCAGGCGATATAAAATAGTTATACAGAGATAAACGCCCCATCTAGAGTATGCAGAAATTTATAAAACAGAAATCAAACTCCATGCACCTCTAAGCTAGTATTATCCTAGGAGATTTCTCTTGCCAGAAGAGTAAATCCGCACAAAACACGAATAAGAAACAAAACAGAAGAATAAGCCACACACTATCACGCTTCTTCCTCACTATTTGAGATCATCTTTGAGAGAAGTGACAAAGGTCCGGAAATCAGTCACTCCAGCCTCCCATTCCTTGCCCTCTTGATATTGGCTGTTGCAATAGTCAGCTATGTATACCATCTCAGATTAAGATATCAGACTTACCATCATTGGGAGATTTAGTGAGCTTCTTAGTTCTCATAATCCCCACCCTCCTCATCCTCCGCATCTTCATTGATCTCATCATCCTCATTGGCATACCCCTCGTCGGACACATCGTCCTCTTCAGCATCGCGCTTTTCGACCGAGTCAGATTCAAGGGTATCGTCCTCATCGTCCTCACCCTCGTCAGCGGTCTCATAGTCCTCATTGGTATCATCGTCCTCGCCGGTCTCGACGTCCTCCTCATCATCGCGCTTTTCGACCGATGAGGCGGACTCATCCTCATCATCCTCACCGGTCCCCTCATCGTCATTGGTCTCATCCTCTTCATTCTCCTCATTGTCCTCACCGGTTACATCGTCTTCGCCGGTCTCGACGTCCTCCTCATCATCGCGCTTTTCGACCGACAAGTCGGACTCATCCTCATCATCATCGTCATTGGTCTCATCCTCTTCCTCAGCGGTCTCAGCGATCTCAGCGGTCTCACCGTCGTCATTGGTCTCATCTTCCTCATCATGATCGCGCTTTCCGATCGATGAGTCGGAGACGTCTTCTTCATCGTCCTCTTCCTCCTCTTCCTCGTTCTGATCGTCCTCATCATCAGGCTCTTCGGAGCCCGACACATCGTATTCCTGCGAGTCATCGTCACGTTTTGTGGGCGACTCGCTGAAGTCCGAGATATCGACGCCATAGTCATCATCGTCATCGTCACGCTTTTGGGGCGACTCGCTGAAGTCCGAGATGTCGTATTCGTAGTCATCTTCGTCGCCCTCGTCGTTTTCCGACACATCCAGCTCCTGGGCAGCAGAGCCGGAATAGTCATTGCCGGTCTGCAGCTCATTCGGTGTGGGGATGGGACTAGCGCCAACACCGACAGAGAGGGTAGCCAGGAAGGCGGAAAAGACGATTGAGTATCTCATTTTGAATGGATGGTTGGATGGGTAATTGATGGATTGAAGTGTTGTTGTCGCTGTTGCTGTTGCTGTTTTGCTGTTGTTGTTGATGAGAGACTGATCGACGAGGACAGAAGCTCAATTTATATCTTCTTGTTGGGGGTTTTCCCTCATCTTCGTGCTAAGAAGAGGCAAAAACGTCGTCTCACGCTGACAGCAGGACCCTTAATTTGCGACAAGTTTTGTGATGGTTTGAGACGGTCGTGATTCTCGTGTTTGAGGATTCAGGCGTTACGCTGACTGTACGGAGGAGGAAAAAAGATAAAGCCATTCGCGACACATGGTAAGCTTGATGAAACAGAAAGGAGAATAAACACAGTCAGCTAGAAGCTCCCCTGCTCGTTTCGCTGCAGGGTCTAGCTAGATTTCCCGGTGAGATTTTAGTATGGGGCCAAATGTGGTGATCACTAGGCATATAATGGCCTGGGCAGTCAGCCTCATGATTAATCAGCATAATCAGGGTCAAGAGAATATGCGAACTTGATGGATTATTCTCACAATCTCCTTTTCTGATAATATTTTAGCATTGGGGTCTGAGGCGATTGTCAGCCTCAACAGCCGCCGCCAGAGCGGGGCTTCTGTCACAGCCACGATCATTCACAGCCTAATCTCAACACCTCACTTTCTTTCGATGTTTCATCTTCTCATAGCCTCACTTTTGCCTCTCTCATCATCAATCAGATGGATCCAAAAATCGAAAATTGGATCCAAGAGGGCCTCATGACACCCGAAGGCGTCCTCAACTTTCTCGCCCAGAACTTCGCTGAATACCACTTCTCCGACGACAAAAAGCTACAACTTCGAAAGATATTCGACAAATTGTCCACTGATGACAGGCTGAATGAGTCAGGGTTTCTCTCTCACCTGCAGAGGAAGCGTCTCCTGCCTCCCCACCTGGCAGGAGCAGGGCCTGTCCTCTATCGCGCTCTCCTCTATCTGTCCCAATTTCCCTTTGACCAGAAACCGGTTAAATCATTGGCCTTTAGCGGACTCGTCCGGGCGTTATCCTGGACTGATCTTGGAAAGTTCCAAAAGGCCAGCGGTTCAGGGTCCAACACACGCACCAAAACACCAGCCGACTCTCGAAGAATCATCTTCCAGAGTCTAGCACAACCCGCGACGGCGCAAAACTCCCCTTTGACGTGGAAAAGGCTCGAAAAGAGTCACACCGAAGAGCATTCGAGCTAACTCCCGACCTAGAATTTATGTCTGAGTTCCTCGCGACGAACCACGATCACGACGGCGATGAAATGTTCCACGATCATCTGGATTTCCTGTACGAAGTGCAACAAGTTGAGCTAGGATATGGGTCTATCCACAGAGATAAGTTTAGACCTTTGGCTAAACAGTTTCACGGGGATAAGGCGTATCTACATCATCTTACCATCCCGCAAGATGAGTTTCGCGAGTTTATCAAATTGACCCTGTTTGGTGGTTTTGGTCGTGCTATTGCTCCAATCGAGCAGATTTCGGATTTGGATGCTGTTGCTAATATCGTTGTGGCTCCGTTTATCCAGGATCCTGACATTATTGGCATTACGTGGGATATGTTCGACCATGCCTTTCGAATCACGGTATCTCTTTCTTACTTCATATCCTTTCAATGGCTAATACATGCTCAGCCCGGTTTATTCGATGCCATCGCCCGCCTCTTCTCAACCGTCTTCTACACACCCCCAACTGAAACAATCCCACTCTCCAAACCAGGCAAAATAGCCACAGTCCCCATTCTCTCCCAACTCTCCTTCCTTGACTGGGACATCGAAGAAGCACTCACCTTCACTCCCAAACCCTACAATCCCAATACAACACAACTCACAACAAACAACCCTTAAAGACCAAATAACAATCTCACCAACGTCTCTCCTTCTCCTCTTCTCTGGAAAAATAGCCAACACAGGCGAAAAGATACTCTTCGGCTACGCCATCCCCTATCTAGCTATAACCTTCTGGCACTGTCCGTGTCTATTCCAACTAAGTCCAACATATGATGTCTTCCGCGCCAGCACCACCGAGGTCCCGAGATTCGCGGAGGAAGGGGATAATCTCGTGCTAGGGAAGATTGGGAATAGAGTATCCTTGAAACTAAATGAGGACTGTGCGCGAGTGACTCTTTCTCATTCTGTGTCAGGGCAGAAGGAACCTTCGTACGTTGCAACACAGGCGAGGGGGGACTGGGAGGTTGAGGTTGAAGTCGAGGAGATTGAGATTTGGACTAATGATCTGAATGTTAAAATGAAGTAATGAAATATATAATCGGTATCACGACTTTACCATCAGCCCGCGTTGTAAGGTTTACCAGCAGAAGACTAGTATCCCTTACCTAACTATATACTATATATATAACAATCGTCACTCGCATGGTAACACTACATACATACATCAAATACTACACTAAACCTGCAGCATTAGAAATCGAAGCAGCATGCAGATTACCGAAGATCCTACTAGACAAGCAACTATATATATAAACAGCACATCCATACTCTCGAAAAATCCCCGGGAAAACAAACAACCGCAAAAAGCTGTTGAATAATCCTGTTCGACTAAAAAGGTGATCGTCATGATTAATCTTGATGGAATTAATATTTCAAGAAAAGAAAACCCACGTATACAAGCTACTGTACATATGCAGTACGCACATACAAACTACTGTAAACTAATAAATTCTCGATCCTCCCAAGAACCGCGATCGTCCCAAAATTCAATACTTTTAGTAATGACAGCCAACGCTGCAGACACTAATGCACCATGTAAGGGGTAAATAAAAGAAAAGAAAAGTTTTTTTTTTTTTTTGCTGATCACAATTCAAATCAATAGTCAGCCAATATCACCTCGGCTATACATAAGGTGACACTTGGCAGGATAGCTATTTCCGGGCGATCGGGTGTTGGGAGAAACTATGGAAGTTTAAATTTGGGCGATTCTTCAGTCGGTGATTTTAAACCGATTTGGAGGACTAGGGAATAGGGAGGCATATTCATGGAGATAGTATTTGTTTGGCTCTGATTTTGTGGCGATACATAGAAGCTAGCTAGTGTATACATTTCATATCAGATCATCCCCATCCCAACATTCAAGTATCATGAAACATATCAGCCATCTTTGCATCCAGTCACTTGAGCAATTAGAAAAAAAAAAAAAAAGAAATAAAATAAAATAAGTCACATCTTGTCTTCTATGAAGCAAAAATATAAAGAAGAAAGAAAGTAGCAAAAACATACAGCACCAGGGATTTGCTGGTGGTGGTTGTGTTCGGCCAGTGATCAAGGAGCAAAGTAGGTTTAGCCTCCGCCTGCACCGACCCAAAACACAATAGATGGGGGTATCTATCGGGGGTATAAAAATTAAGAAGAGGCATTCTTCTCATACGGCTTCTCCTGGCTATCGCCGCTGCTAATGGCAATCTCGGCCTTCTCGGCTTCAGATGACACGTGCTGATCCGGAACATCGAGACCCAACTCGCGCTGCAGGTCGGCGATCTGAGCGACATCGAGCTTGGGCATCTGCTGAGCGACCTGGAAGGGCCACTTGCCCTCGACGTGGGCCTTGGCGAAGATAATGTCAACTTCCTCGAGCTCACGACCAGCGGTTTCAGCGTAGAAGAAGTAGCCGAAGGGAATACCGATAAAGTTGACGAGGGCGAAGAAGAGGTAGATACCCCATTTACTGGCATCGGAGAAGACAGGGGTAAACATGACGACGGCAAAGTTGGTGATCCAGTTGGTGCAAGTCGAGGCAGCGGCAGCCATGGTACGGGTGCGGAGAGGGTTGATCTCGGGCGGGTAGATCCAGGGGAGAGGCAAGGTGGTAAAGGCGAAGAAGCAGATGAACAGGAAAATACCGACGACGGCACCCTTGGAGTTCTGCTCGTTTTCCTTGATCAAGCAACCCATGGTGATGATGAAACTGAGACCCTGACCAAGGAAACCAATCAAGAACAGGTTGCGACGGCCAACTTTTTCAATCATGAAGAAGGAGGGAATGGTGGCGAGGGCATAGATGGTCGCAAAGACACCTCCCAGAACCAAGGGGAGCTTGCCAGTCATACCCAGGTTCTGCTGGAACAGCAGGGTAGAGTAGTAAATGGCAGCGTTGCAACCAGTGAATTGTTGGAAGAACTGACCAGAGCAACCGATCATCATACGCTGGAATTCCTGAGTCTTTCCGAAGGTGAAGAGGGTCTTCCAGCTGGCCTTGTTGTCCTCGGTGCTCTTGAGGTCAGCCTTCATGAGGTTGAAATCGGTAAGCACATCCTCGCCATCCGGGGTACTATCGTTGAGGGCAGCCAGCACCTGCAACGCCTCCTGATCACGGCCGCGCATGACGAACCATCGGGGAGACTCAGGCAACATCAGCGCGCCAATAGTGACACAAATGGCAAAGACAATCTGGAAAGCGACGGGGAAACGCCACTGGACGGAGGTGTCGACGTAGGAAAGACCGAAATCGATCCAGTAAGCGACGAAAGTACCGACAGCGATAATGGCACCCTCGAAGCAGACGAGGAAACCACGGTTGTGCGAGCGGGAGCACTCAGACTGCCACACGGGGATAGTAGCAGTGTCCATGCCGTTTCCAATACCCGAAATGACACGGCCGACGACGAATTGGCCCAGACCCCAGTGAGGGCCAAAGGCAGCAGTGGAGATGACGGTGCCGAGAACCATGATGAGACCACCGGCGACCAAGAGAGGAGTGCGGCCGATACGTTCACCGTACATGAGGGTAAAGACAGCACCGAAGAAACAACCCAGCTCGTAACAGGCAGTGACAGCACCACGGAGGACGTTGACATGCTGGGAGAAAGACTTGTCGTCGGCCCTGGAGTCTGGGATAGCGAGAGGGGGGAATTCCTTGGTGAACTGGTCACCAGAGATGATACCGGACATCAGCCCCTGATCGTAACCGAACAGCGAGAAACCTATAACGGAGGTGATGGTGATGGCCAAATGGAGGCGCTTGCCTCGCAGGCCTGTTGTTGTTGTCCACATCTTGATCGAGGGTTGTGAGTGTCTCTCTCTCGTGATGGACTGTGAGGGGACTGAGAGAGAAGAAGAGAGACGCGCGGTCCAACCTGGGGAAGACGGCTCAACTTTATGTATTTCCGCATTCTGCGGTAATCGCAGGCCCTCGCGCCAAGAGAGTCAAGAGACCCGCAGGCAACTCTCGCGAAAGAGCCACGGGTCCCTGGTCCCTGGTAATTACTCGCTACCCCGTTACTAGTGGCTTACGGCGGTTTCGGGGGTGGCCGCTTCCAGCAACGCTTGTCTTTGCTTGTTTGGGCCCGTGGGCCGCCAAGCCAGCGCAAGCAGTCTTAGCAGTCTTAGCAGGCTTAGCCCTCTTAGCAGCAGGCACTTGGCGCCACTGAGGCCAGCAGCCAGTCAGAGCACTTATCCTGTGCCGTGGGGGTGGGGAGGGACGACTAGTGGGCGGAGGATCATCATCTCGCTTGCCGCTTTGGGAATCACATGCGACCATCATCTCCCCACGGGGATTTACGGATGGCTTTCGCCCAGTTGGCTCAGGGTCAGAGTTTTATTTTTCTTTTTGTTTGCCCGTCCATACTGCCTCCTGATTGGCCTGTTCAGAAGCCACTGACGCGGGCAGGCGTTGGGGCCGAATAATTACAGGCCAAGATATCCACACAGCGGCACACGCCATTCGCCTTAGTTACCCTTTTGCTTTTGCTGCCCCCGAACCCCGTGTCTGTCCCGATGCTGACGGCCCGGGTGTCACCAGAGTAAGTACGGAGTATCTGGAGTATCCTGGGTTGGAGGTGGCATCTCGCTTACCCGGAAATCTGATCTCAGGCAGTCAGGCACGTGGAAACGATTCGAGGCTAGCCCGATTCGGCGGCCACCGCTTGACGTTTGCGTCCCGAGAATACCACGGTAGAACAGAGGCGAAAGTATAATAGAAGACGATGGAAGACAGATGGAGAAAGGAACCCGAATTCATTTCCTATTCTGCCTGACATATCGGCTAACTGTCAGGATAAAGACCGGCCGATCGATTGGATAAAGAATGACGAATGGATGCATACATGAACTGAATCTTGGCGGAACTACGTATGCCTGCTAATTAATACTAAAAGACCATCAGGCAGTAATCGAACAATCATTATGACCTGCTCTACACTATAAGAATAGGCAACTTGACTCATAGCATTATCATTTTGACACATTCATACCGAATCACTCCCTCAGTCCTTCTTGACAATTTAAACTCTATCATACACACTTCCACATGCTACTCCTTACCTTCCAACAAATAATACATACAAGGATTAATTTGCATATCCTGGGTCTTTAATTAGCGCGGCGCATTACATAAAAACCCGCGACTGGGTCAATCCATCGAGTAAAGTTTGACCACTCAATCGAATTAACCTAGCGGGCCCATTTAATGCCCCATTCATGAAAAACTCTTCCACTTTTGCTGCAGCTGCGCCAGCACTTTTAACGCTCAGGACTCTTATCCCCATCTCTTGTGCTTGTTTTCTCTTGTCTGGTCTTGTCTTTTCTTGTCCTCTTGGCCACCCACATGGTCATGCTCCAACATACCTGCTTTCTGTACGCCACCCGCATAAATTCTTACCTTCTCTCCCACCATCATGGACACACCTACGTAGGTATGGAGACAGGAACGACCCGTCCGGAGTTGTTTCAGCCGAAATCCCTTAGCGCGATCCATACGCTTTTCCCAAAGAACAAACGTACCACCAGGCACAACGGCCCACCTGTTTCAGCGTGTAGAATTTTCTCTTTTTTATTTTCTCTTTTTTCTGGATGTTCATTTTCGCGAATAAAATGATTTCTTTTTGTTTTTTTCTCCTTCTTCGGGAAAAAGCGGGACATTAGGTTGCCATGTACTTCTTTTTACTGGGGCCGGTTGACACTGATGGAGACAGACTAGTGTCTAGACTGCGTAGTGTGCGATTTATGGTGTAACTTTTAACCCCTCATACAAACGCGCAGGGTTTCGTGCCCTAATTCCAGAATATCCATCTAATCAGGAAAATCTCCGTCAGAATGACAGCTAGATCTGGTAAGTCACTCGAGGATATTTCGGAGTTTATCCGTCGTCATGCCATTTTCTTTTCCAGAGAATATTATTTATGTATTGTTTTTTATAAGCAGTTGGAGAAATAGGCCGCCGATGACCTAGGTGGCTTGAGTAGGGCTGATGAAAAAAGGAAGCCAGACTTACTCCGGCATGGCGTGCCCCGGGAATTTTTGGTTAAGTTGACTGCGACTGTGTGTTACTGCTCTGGAATTGGGATAAATTATCTTCCCTAGTACTTGTTATGTATTCTGCTAGATACATAATTATCAATGCATATAATTGTTTATGGTGTTTTTTTTCTATATCCGCGCAATCTGTAGATGGATATATATCTACAAAGCTTTTATATTATAGCAAGTCTTCCATCCACTATCGTATTCTACACTAAGAATTTAATATACCGATTCCTCTCAATAAAATTATACCTGTATACTTATATATAATTCAGTACGTCTGAATTAACATCGATAGTACTTATACGCCTGATCGACTTTGCAGTCTTGGAAAGGCTTGTTCATTCTTGGTATAAATCCTTCAACACTTGGCTACAGCCTTGTAAATGCTTGATTTCATACGAAATCTTGGCTTCTTGGATTCTTGGGACAGAATCTGTGGATCGAAGGCTTGGTAGCTTGGCTGCTTGGATAGATGCTTGGCTTGTTGGATGGGTTCTTGGCTGTTGAGTGCTTGGTTAGATGAGAGTTTGATCGGCTGTGGATTTGGCGGGGCATTGCTTGTTTCATTTACCTGTGTTTGTTTTGATATCTGAATAGCTGGTTAGATGTCGATATTTTATTCATAGGTAGAGATGATAGATGCAAACGAGCCCTATATCCATACCCTAACTGCTGAATTCGGATGTCATGTGATCGGAATCAGCTCGAGGCGCTGCAGTGGGTCTAATCTGAGACACAGCCAATTAGATGACAGGACTGATTATTTCATTTTTCTGTACGACGAGATCCTCAGGTAATAGTCTGACTGTGCTCTGCACGGCTACCTGACGCTGTAATGGATGGTTGTTTACAGAGGAGAAGAAGGACTACTGTTATATTGCCAAATGGTGGATAGTGTATGAGTCATCCATTATTTATCTAATAATACACAGTGACAGTCCTATCAACTCACATTGAATTCGGATATGAGATCTGTGAGATGGAGTCTTGAGATCGAGTCAACTTACCCCGCACTTCCGCATGCAGCGGCCCGCGTCGAATCTCGAGTTGTTTTCGCTGCAAAGTAACGCAACGCAACACCACCACGCGGTGTAATACCACAACGCTATCGCCCCGCGAGTTTTCCAATGACAAATTATCAGATACACATTCTCTGGGTCGATCGGTTGTGTGATCGGCTTCTATTAATAAATTGATCGAGATAACAGAGTATCAGTACGGAGTATCCGGGGCCGGATGGGGAAATGTGATGCTGGGGTTGGCGTGGCTGTGCCGTTACGGTTGGTTGGGTTGGATACGACGATGATATCGTTGGTTGGGTTGGGTTTTGTGTCAAACATACCCGTGACCTATTTGCCAGGGCTAGGTCATGGAGTGATTGGCGTTTGCAATCTTAGCGATATGATGATTTGCAATTATTCTTGGGGAAAGGTTTGTTATACGAGTATCATGTCGATCGTTATGAAGCTGGAGCCGGTCGCTGTGTATTCAATTTGATACATCCTAAGACAGGAGATTTAAGCGAGACGAATTTAGATATCTGTCGCGTTCCCAGCAGACAAAAAGTCCCGTGCCTCGGATCCGATTCAGGCGCAGTAGTTGTTTCGTATCCCGGTCACTACTCTAGTCTATCCCAGACAGACTGGGTATTTGCTTGTTGGGTCTAGAATTGCTTGCTCATGTGGACCGGAAGCCTTCCGGTGGAAACGAACTGTTTGCTGGGACAAAGAATGCCATTATTGGCGATGTCAGAGGGACAAGGCCACTTCAATTTGTTACGGTATGTTTGGTGTCTATTCTAGTCGACTATTCCTGTCCCCAGTTTCCAGAAAAGGGATCTCCTCCCCATGTTGCTCCCACAAGGTTGTCAGGCTGTATGACGCAATTGCTGACGGCCGTGTCACCCCGGAGGGGATCAGCGTTTGTTCCATCTTAGCCAGTAATCCATGGTCACCTGGCATAGGATTACGAAATGATGTCTCCTTGATATTTTCTGAAGCTGTGGGGGAAGGTAAAGCGCGGTGGTATTGCGGAATATTGTCTCAATAAATAGAGCTCATCGTGATTATTGTCAACGTCAACATGGGCACTTCGAAAGGCTGTCCAGCGGTGAAGCTCACTACGCTGCGTTATCCCTGGTTCATCCCACCTGTTTGAATGCGGGATGAGGAATCCGGGGTTCAGGGCCAGTATGCTTGATACTGAATTACACCACCTCCAGCCCAAGGAAAAGATATCCGCTGACCAAAACGGGATATCCAACCCCGTATACCGTTAAGTTGGGTTGGCGGGTGGCGGACAGCCACCCGCTGAAGGAACGCCATCCCGAAGCCCAAATCCAACTTGCCTGTTGATATAGTTTCGAGCCATCGACTTCATCCCTTGTCATAAGCCCACAGTCCCGCTCGCAGAAAAGACTCGACGTTAGTATTTCCATCCTCTCTTAGTGAGCCTCTGCCACCGACTTCTTTCAAGTATTCCCAGTCTTGAAAATGGCGGTCGATTATATCTCCCATACCAGAAGCATTTAGTATTTCAGCCATTCGGAAATGGCAATCAAAAAAGACTGGGTCGGGAAGGGCGAGATCACTGGCATCTTCCGCTTGCTGGAATCTAACTAGTCGGCTCTCGGGCAGGTATCTTAGTTCGTTTGGTGGGAAGTTGGCATATGTTTTGATTTTATACATATGTTCGGTGTCCTATCAGCACAAGCTTCCATTAGCGAAGTGAATTCAAGTATTGTAGACTGCAACGAACGGTAGCCTGAAATGCGAACATAAACTTGCCAAACCGGGCATGCATGTTATCCTGCAGAGTCAACCCATTGAATGGTTCATTAATTCGATCGGAATTCATTCCGGCATTTTGTATGGTCGGAAAGCAGCGAAACAGTACATCCCACGAGCTATCGCAAGGTTGTCCGGGGCCCTAACTAGTCAACAAATGGCTGGTGGTAAATGACTATGGACGCATACCTCGGAATTGTATGACGCATATGCCAACGGTATTATATGCGTAGCTTCAAGTGTTTTATTATCCACACCGACAGGCCAGCCAAGTTGCACCCAATGGTTTGTATCGAGTACCTTACTCACAACACAACGTTTTCCATCTCGACGAAGACACATCTCCTGGAAAGCCGGGTCGTGAGAATCCAAATCGTCCATTTCCATTTCCTCGCTGATGACGGCACTTTCCCTGCTAAGTGACTTCACTTGCTTGGTCAGTATCATGGCACTTTCATTACATAGCATACGTACTCGGTAAAGCCAGCCCCGTCAACAGATCGTTATATACCGCCCATAAGGCTTGATCCGACATGGAATTAACCACATCGCTCGCAACCGTCTCTCTGCCCCCTTCTGGAAGATAATCGATAAAGGCGTGCAGCGAAGGTATCAGCTTCTCATCATCTCCTCTCCCAGCGATCTCGTATGCATCAATCCTCTGTCGTGCTGCTTCAACCAGAACGGCTGTAGATGCGGACTCAACCTTCCCTGTAAGCTCCGGAAATTCTGTTCGTGATGAATCTGCACTCTCCCAATTGCGCTCCAGTCGATTGAGCGACATTTATATTCCTTTCCTGTATGTCCTCTTAGTCTGAGATCGACTCCACCAACAGTGGCCATTGAGACTTGGTGACATCTCGGCCCATGTGGACGTGTGGGTCGAATACGCTAGTCTACATCTGGTGGCTATTAGGGCCTGCCCTATCTTGGCAGTAGTTCTACCTCAAGTACTCCGTAGAATGGAGATATTTCTGTTACTCGTACTGGGGCTGTAAGATAGTGAATACAGTCATCTCGATTACAATCAGAAGAATCCACATTTTCTGTATGGTATGTCGAAGGAGAAAATTTCAGTGGCAAGGATGCTCTCGATTGGACTATCACTACGCGTGGAATAATTTAATACAGAACAATACATTCTTATCTAGGTCTGGCTATATATTCGAGTTTCAATCAAATATACAGGAGAAGAGAGAGACCTTACAGCC
Source organism: Aspergillus wentii DTO 134E9 (assembly GCF_001890725.1). Taxonomy (NCBI): domain Eukaryota; kingdom Fungi; phylum Ascomycota; class Eurotiomycetes; order Eurotiales; family Aspergillaceae; genus Aspergillus; species Aspergillus wentii. The sequence goes on from NW_024467833.1 coordinate 729,765, forward strand.
CAAAGTTGAACCCGCTGAGGTTGTTTCTGTCCAGGTCTTTGTACTCATCCGCCCCAATCCCAGAACGATTGAAATCGGCATCAACTGAAATGATACAGGTGCATCGGCGGTATGTTGACAGTTTTCCATTTCTGTCATGGAACAGTGCATACTGCTCACTTGGATTGTGTGTCATGTAGCGTTCCATGACGCTGTGGCTCCGTTGGCCGTTCAAGGCCTCCAATCGAAGAATCGGGTCATGGTAGAGACAAGGAATGGTTTTTCGTGGAATAGGTTGTTGAGGGACATCTGGCTTTGTCGATTGAAGTGATACATAGGTGGTGCCTCTGACAGAGCCTCTAGGTATATTGGACTGGTTGTCTGACGCTCGAGAGGAGGTGACTCGTTGCGGATTGGTGAATGACAAAGGCTGACTGTTCTTACCACCGGGGAGGTTGACACTAACCAAGTAGACTTTTGGTTAGCTGCTGGCATTGAATAAAAATGACTGATTCTGAAGCAAGGGCATAGACAAACCCCTGGTGAGATGATGGCATCTTGGTAAAGATTTATAAGATTGTGTGCTGCTTGTTCTCTGCTATTCTGGTGTCCTGGAGTGATATCTGGACAAGGAGAGAAAACAGCCCTCTTTATATCCATTCAAAGATGGGTTGCCTTCTTGAATTGAAGGCACCTGGCAGACTGGATGGGAGATTTTTGACTGAGATGTTGCGTGTCATATTCAATTGCCTTTGACATGATATGCTGGCAGTAGTTTCTGACTGGGAATAGAAAGTCTTTTTTGTATTAAGAAAAATATAAATGATAGCATTGGCTATTTCACTTTTGCACGGCTTGGCTGACCTTGAGCTGGGTCAATGACAAGTCTTCTCGTGGAGATACTAGTCTCGAATATGAAGATAATCCAGAATTGGATCTACAGCGACTGCATCTAGTGCGACCTGATGAAGACTAAGCCAGATCCTAAACGGACAGCGCGTCATTTCTAAAGCAAGAAAAGATGCTGATTTGCTGTTCAACTTTTGCTGTCCTTGGCGTGCAGCTGCAGCCACGGCCACCTGATTCGGAGGGATTTTGCCCTGGTTCGGAGGGATTTTGCCCTGCATAAAGAAGCATCCTGATTGGGCTGTTCACTTTTGCTAGCCTTGGCTTGCATGTTCCAGTCTATTTGATTGGTCTGTGCTGTTTCCTCCAATCATGTACACTTGCAATCAGGCTGGACATGAGGCTGAGGGTTTCTTCGAGGACATTTAAGAGAGAAAACATCCTCTCACATCCAAGCCCCATTACTGCGCTCTGAGACTATCCCCTTTCTATCTCATCTGCATTGGATACCTTGCCCATTTTGTCCCTTTTTCTGTTTGATCTGGCTTGCTCGAGCTCCCCTGCAGTGACCCGTAGACACGGCCGCAGCCTCGTGCTCCCACCATGGCGCATCCCCCAGGCAACATCCTTTACGGGGATGTCCCGTACCAGCAAAGATGGGAGTTTCTTAGACCCATCATAACACAACTGTATGTCGAGCAAGACATGTCAGCCAGTGAAGTGGCTAGTACGATGAATGCCGATCACGGGTTCGTTGCCCGGTAAGCAGCCGTTGATACTCAAGAGGACAAAATAAGACAGCAGAAATGACTGATATCTCTTATCTTCTTAGGGAAGATCAGTACAAATATCAATTTCGGAAATGGAAAATAAAAAAGAATCTGAACAAGTCGCTGAAGCGCAAGATGATGGACAAAGGAGAGGAGAGGGCCGGTGATGGGAAACGAACTGCATTTTCTCTCGGTGATAAACCAGTCGATAACAAGAGGCTTCTTCGTGAGGTCAAACGAGAGAGCAAGATTGACATGGCGTTGACCCCATCGGCGAACGGGCAGACGGATATGCAACGAATGTTGCCTGGGTTTGGACTACAGGCAGGTCCTGGCATGTAGGTGTCCCTTTTTCTATAATGGCTGTTGCTATGTCACTAACCTACTACTATTAGATTCCTCGCGTGGAACAGACCGTACGGCGCTATGAGTCTTGTGAACGATCCTACCTCCCCTTTTGGTCAAGCCATATCAACCCCGGGTGATGTCGTGGTAGCAACTCCCGAATCCAACAACGCACCTTCCCCCATGGATGCCCCATCCCCATTTTCCAAAGCCCTCACAATAAAAAGATCTCTCGAGCGAACGAGGATGTTTGTGGATGGAAGATTTGATGATCTTCTCAAATCAATGAACAAGAAAGAGGCCGTGTATGTACCGAATTAATTCCTCCAAAGCCGGTCTATAAACCAAGACTGATAATTTCTTGTCAGGATAATATCTTCTTGGTTGCACGAGTTCTGGTTCTATGCATTCAAAACGGCCAAGCATTGGGGCACTGGGCCTCGTTACTGGAATGCTGATCTCCTCGGGTTTGAGAATTCATTGCATCAAAGCCCTGATAGTAACCAACACGATTTATCCATTTCGGACAGTCCTGGTCCTTCTCGCCGGATTTCAGAAGCCCCAGTCGTCGAGCCATCTCAACTCTGTCGTTGGAGCATTCATTACAGCTGCAGTATCAAGTACGAGGAGATCCCCGAGCAAGATACTGCTCCCCACTCTATCCTCGACGAGAATTCAAACAACTGGAGCCCATGGCCAGCTAGTTGGCAAGAGCCTCCATTTCAGGAGCGACTCATTTCGGGCCTGGAATCGAATGACTTCAGCCAAATTAATCCCGATACACTTCCTGTGGCTGCCCCACAAATTGCGAGAGCCGCTGCTCAAACACCCGACGTTCTTCTACGGGAAAGTTTGGGGTTTGCGATCTTGGGGCGTAATTTTGAATTAACGGAGAAAATCTGCGACCAAATTCGAGACCACAAAATGGATCTGGGTGACCTTAATCCTCTGCACATGGCGATCAACTTCTTGGATGGTGCAAGATCATGCTGCAATATTTTTGCTTACCTTGTTACCGATTCGTTTGGTCTGAGAACTGTACGAGATCGCCGCCGGTTGTATATTAATGTTATGGATCACACCTTGCTGGACAGCCTTATGATCGCCATATTGAAGTCGCACACCTCTACGGCACCTGGAATAGTGGATGAGCGCTTCGTGGGTCACAACCATTTTAGAGGTCAAGAGGTTGACATCTGCGGTCGTTGGGATGCGGACTCGCCATCATTTCGTTCTCTGTCGCAACGAGAGAGAGATATCCCTATGACCTGGAAACATAAGTTTTGTCACACCTCTAGTCAAGCAATATGTCATTGTATGGCTATGTTATACCTTTCCCAGATTTACTTCAGCGAAATGAATTTACCGAGCGGGATATATCTGAAATATTGCTCCGAATGTGGCTTGAAGCTACACCTGACTCCCCTACATGCTATAGTTGTCACTGCATTCAACCTAGCCACTTTTGGCTGTGAGGATGAGGACCTATTTGGCATACTTGCATGTCTCCTTACAGCATTACACTGCGAACTAGATCCAATCGCAAAGTCGGACCTGTCACCTGAATTGCTCTTCGGGGAACCATCAGACAGTGCGGGCTGTGGACACCAGATGCTCACCCCAGCCGAACTCGCAGACCGAGTGCCTAGAAAATATATCACATCCTGGTCCCCCGAAACTCGTACGGGATGGGAGCTTTTTCGACTAACGCTTTGGAAGGCTACCAGTGCTCGGCTAGCAAAAGCACGTGTTGATGATGAGGATATGGAATCACCAGACGAATATGAAAATTCCTGCAACGCCCACGGACGTCAAATTGCGTTCAATGGACAGTGTCAAGTCAATAATCTCTTTGCTGCTGTGCAGGCAGAGCTTGTGACATACCGACGTATCCAGGAAACTGATCCTTGGATCTCGGAGAATATTGATCTACACAATCTTGTTCAAGATTTGAGGGAGGGGGATAACCCCCAGCTCTCAATCGGAACGTTTCAAAAGAATATCTTGAAGCCAATCTGCTCATGCGGAACGTTTAATAACTTTCCGATAGTAAAGGCTGAAGATACCTGCACTCATTATATATCCAAAATGGATATTTGGTCCAGGACAACGTTTATCCCATTTCCAGAGACCGGTTACTAGTATAGGAAAACCAGAGAGATGAATATAAATAAAACAGTTAAATCATTCCTGCTAGACAAGTATATATTAAACCTCAACATACCTCCAAACCAAATGTAAATAATCTCCACCCCTTCCTCGATTAATATCCGGCGAAAAGTCATCAAATCCACGGCCCTTTACATCATCAATCCCAACCGCCGAGCCTTGTTTCCGCAATAATGCAACCTGAATAATCTTCTGCTTGACATGGGCGTTAGGGATGGGAATAAAATAGCGATACATGTGCCCAGCCCCGTGCGCGAGATCTGTATACTCTTCACTGGAGTTGTGGTCGGTTATCAGCCGGAAGTAGGTTGCTGCGTGGGAGGGGCTGTTTGTGTAGTTTGGGCGAAGCCAGACAAATCTGTATTGTTAGATAGATACAGGCTTATATATGGGGAAAATTATACTTACGAACCCCCAAAACCGCGGTTGATATCGGCGTAATTCATGTTAATTTCTTCGACGGTCCCGAGGGGTTGGAAGGCGTCATTGGTGTGGATGATCTGTTCTGTTTGTTAGATTGACTGCCAGTATAAATATTAATTAAGATGAACTTACATCAAAGTCTTTGATGAACAGCCGGTCATAATATAGAATACCCATTTTGGAGATGATGTTGTGTTAGAGTTTGATGTGGCACTAGGAGAATAACAGGGTGTTTATATGGGCGTTGTTAGTAATGATGCCTAAATTGGGCATGCATGAAGCAGCCAGTCATAATTATTATCTGCTATAAGGCATATGAAATTCAATGTTACTGGATGGAAAATAATATTAAATCGACGGTAATTTATAATCAGCTCAACCCAATCAAAACCCCATTTTGATTCTCGAATGTCATGCTGATCCTTTCGGTCCATTCTTTTGTATTAAAATTCGATACTTTGGAGAAAGTCTGGAATATCCGAGCCACAATGTACGTCAACACGATCATTGCATAATGTTCTATACTATTAGCCAACATTGCAGTAAATTGAATATGGGAAACATACGACCAGGACAACTCCTCGGTCCCTTATTAAACGGTATATAACCAGGCGTATCTGCACTGAACTTCTCCCATCGTTCTGGGTAGAACAAATCTGGATTTTCTCCAAAATCATGCCCCAGACGGTGTCGAGCCCAGGTGGAGAAGAGAATGATATCTCCCTTTTGCACGAGGATTGGGAATGTACCGTCGCCCCCGCCTGTTGGTAATGTGGTGTTTTTGTTGGCGACTCTTGCGTTGAGGACGACCGCGGGATAGAGTCTCATTACTAGACAGAAGTCAGTGTTGCTCTATTTAACGAAGGGATTCTTACCTTCTTGAAGTACCCAGCGGACGTAATGTAAAGATCCCAACTGTCCCCATGTTGGAGGCGTCAATCCAACAGTATCGATGATACTTGCTCGCAATTTGTGCACAACACGCTCATCTTGGGCAAGACAAAAGAAAAGACCAGAAAGAGTGGTGCTCATACTGTCGTTTGCAAGCAGAATACTCAATGCTTGGTTGGCATCCTCTTCATCTCCTGTACGCGCCATGACAAATTCTCGTGCTCTCGCACAACACTGCAAAAATCGTCTTTTAGGCGACAGATATCGAAGCGGCCCCCTAAAGCCATCCTGCACGATTCTCTCTTTGACAAATAACAAATCATCAAAGAATTGCTTCTTCTCATCGGATTGTGTAAAGCTCAGCGCGTTAACCGACTCTCCCAGGGAAAATAATGTCTGCATATCCAACGATAATCCAAAAGCACACGCTTGAACATCAAACATCCCCCCATTAGGAGGGATATACTGCAGAAAATCTTGAAAATGCTCTTCACACTGGTCCAGGTCGATTATCTGCCGCAAATTAACCATTCGACTGCGGAGTCTCTCGCGACTTTTCTTCCACCCTGCCCCGTCGAGAGTGAAAATGCCATGCGGCGTGATATCCTCAAACAAAGGCCTTCGTAATGGGGAACTGTCGAAGTCGGGAAAGGCGGTTGAAAGGATATGTTTTATGTTTTCTGCATTGTGGGTGAAGACGAGGCGGTAGGTGAGGATATTCGAAAGATAGGTTTCGCCGTATTGTTTGAAGAGGGCGTTTGTGTATATGAGGGAGGTGCGGCGGTGGAAATGAAAGGCCAGCTCGAGGGCTTTGAGAATTCCAAAGAAGTCGTATTTGAAGCGGATTTCGGTGGGAGGTGCTTTGCAGCTGTGAAGACATTCGAGGTGTTGGATTTGTTGATGATGGCGTAGATTTTGTCGAAAGATGATGATGATTCCAAGAATGGCGAGGAAGAGACCGAGAGAGGAATCCATGTTTGTCTGGAGGTTAGTCTGTTGTGAAATGGAATATATCGCAGTTACGCTGGATATATCACTTGATTTTGTGTTCCGTCACATTCGATCAAATGCATCACAATATGCAAGGGTTACTGTCTCCGCCTGTATGTGCCTTTAGATATATCTTCTCATTCAACAATCCACCAATCCAACAATCTTGAAAATTTAACATCGAACACACTCAGCAACAATTCACTGCAATGGCCCTAACAATGAACCTCATCTCTCAAGTTGAACATATCCTTCAGCTATCCACACAGCATGCCTTTCAATCCGCTCACCCAGACGGCCACTGGTGCGGAGAACTTAAATCCAACGTCTCCATCACCGCCGAATATATCTTTCTGCGATACGCTCTAAACCTCGATCTATCGGACGGACCAGCTTATTGTCATCATATCCTCTCTGAACAGAACGACGATGGCTCTTGGAGTCTTGCACCCGAGTATCCAGGTGATGTATCCATCACGACGGAAGCGTATCTGGCCTTGAAGATCCTGGGGTTTAATACCGATATCCCAGCGATGAAAAGGGCGAGAGCATTTGTGCTGGGTGCAGGTGGTGTCGCGCATGTTCGTGTCTTCACGCGTATCTTCCTTGCGACATTTGGTTTGTTTCCGTGGGATGCTGTGCCTCAGTTGCCGGTGGAGCTGATTTTGCTGCCGTCGATTTGTCCGATAAACATCTACAAGTTTGCCTCGTGGGCAAGAGGAACTATTGCGCCTTTGCTGATCATCTGCCACCATCAGCCTGTGTATGCGCTTCCGAATGGTCAATCTGCTCAGAATGACTATCTGGATGAGTTATGGCTGGATTCCGCCAGCAAGAATGTCGCCTATGGCCCTTCCCTCAGTCAGCTGCTGGCAAAAGGCGACATGACTGGCCTCGCATTCAGCATCGTTGACAAACTGCTGTATGCACTCAACGGCCTCCGTTCTACCCCTTTCCTCCGCTCCTACGCCAGAAAGAAATGCATGCAGTGGATTCTGGATCGCCAGGAGCCAACAGGCGATTGGGCGGGTATATTTCCCCCCATGCATGGTAGTGTGTATGCATTCATCCTGGAGGGATACCAGTTACATGACGACCCCGTGCGTTTGGGCATACAGGCCCTGGAAGGCTTTGCCTGGGAGGACGATCACGGAAAGAGAATTCAGGCGTGTGTTTCACCCGTGTGGGACACGGCGTTGATGTCGATTGCCCTGTGCGATGCATCACCGGATGACAATCATCAGCAGCTCGACAAGGCAATTGCATGGATCAGACATCGCCAGTTATTAGAGCCTCGCGGCGACTGGCGCGTTTACAGACCGCAGCTCATACCTGGGGGCTTTAGCTTCGAGTACGCGAACAGTTGGTACCCCGATGTGGATGATACAGCGGCAATCATCCTCGCGCAGGTGAAGCATGACGGACGCTGTATCTTGTCAGATTCAGTAATCGCAGCAGCGACATGGATTATTGGCATGCAGAACCCGAACGGGGGATGGGCTGCGTTCGATGTGGAGAATGACAAGCTGTTTCTCAATAAAATCCCCTTTAGCGACATGGATAGTTTGTGTGATACTTCCTGTCCTGATATCACCGGGCGCATCCTGGAGGCCTTTGGGTTGATGTTGAGCAAAAGCAATAGCGGTGATTCTCAGAAGATCACTTCACCTCATCCGATCTTTCCCGCCCTTCGTGCTGCGTGCGCCCGTGGCATCGAATACCTTACTGTCGTACAAGAGGCCAACGGGGCCTGGTTTGGCCGTTGGGGATGTAACTACATCTATGGCACTAGTCATGCGTTGTGCGGTCTGGCCTATTTTGCTGAGGACAGAAAGGTGTGCAGGCTGGTACAACCAGCTCTGCAGTGGCTCAAGGAAACCCAGAATGCCGAGGGTGGATGGGGCGAGCCCTTGCTGTCATACCGAGATCCCGACATACAAGGATCAGCACCAACAGCGTCACAGACTGCGTGGGCGGTGATGGGATTGTTGGCCCATCTTCCCCTCACTGATGTGGCGATTGAACGCGGTATTCGCTATTTGGTTTCCTCATCAAAGCCAGAAAAAGACATAGGAAATTCATGGCCTGAAAAGGTGTACACCGGAACGGGATTCCCGAATCACTTCTATCTAGGCTATGATTTCTATCGTCATTATTTTCCCATGATGGCTCTTGGACGATATCTCGGAGGATGCAAGGAGAGACAAAGCAGAAGATAGCTGAAGAATCAGGCGATGAGATGCAATGAACTGAATGCACGGGATATTAAAAAGTGGCCCGTCACGTAAATAATTGCACGGACAGTTATAGACGAAGATGCATCATCTGGCGGTGACTGCTTGCTGGAGGTTGGGGATGATCAATCAGAGATCCAGCCCTCAGAAAATCGTAAGAGACATGCAATTGATTTATGATAGATCGAAGCATGTGATACATCGATTGCAACAAGAAAAGCTATACATATCAAGCTGATTTCTGTTATTGTTATGTTGTAGCTCTGGTTCGAATATCAATATTGACTTTGTTTTCCTTTTTTTATTCGCATATTTGAGAAGACTGGAAATGAGCTTTCTCTCAATACTCGGGCGGAAACGTCCAGCAACGGTTCCCACAGACAGGATCATCCCATTAAGATACTGGGATGATCTCGATTATCTCCGCAATATGTGCCATGATTTTACCTTCCGATTTGATGATGTTCTGGACCCGTCGAAACTCGAGGCCGCATTGGCTCGGTTGATGGAGATTGGTGATTGGGGACAAATGGGGGCGAGGTTGCGATTGAATGTACTCATATTCCTCTCTAGGGCATCCTGATAGTTGGAGTTAGTGACTGACAAAATTTCAGGATAGTAACCACCTCGAATACCACATCCCAGCACAATACGACAGCACCCGCCCTGCCTTCAACTTCACGACCACAAAGTATGACATGAGCATCACCGAACACCCGATCGGCTCGCGCCTCCCCAAAGCAGGACAAGACCAGTCATTCTTATCGCCACCTTCTGCGTTTTTCGCGCCCATCGTCCGGCACCCAGATAGTCCCAAGGAATTGGCGGATTGGATCTATACGGACCGTCCACAGCTTCATATCCACGTTTCTGTTTTTCAGGATGCTACTCTTCTTACGACGAGTTATTTGCATACGCTTTCTGATGCGATTTCACGAACGATATTTTTCAGAGCTTGGATTGCTGTCCTCCGGGGGTGTGAAGAGGAGATACCGCCATTTTATCCGTTCGATCGTGATCCGCTGTGCACAGTCGGTAGGGAAGCCAAGGCAGAGAATTATAGTAATTATAGCCGACTTGTGACCGGACTTGGTCTGATAGTTTTCGGGATAAGGTACTTGTTTGAATTGCTCTGGTTTCGAGAAGAAGATGAACATCCCATTCGTGTGCCAGGGCGAAGTGTGGAAAGAATGAAAGAGATGACACGAAAGGAACTAGCTGCTGTTGCCTCGAATGACACTGGGGAGCCTCCCTTTGTGAGCGAGGGTGATGTTGTCACGGCGTGGTGGGTGAAAACGATGATTACCGCACTGCAGCCCGCCCCAGATCGAACCATCATGCTGATGAACGTCTTCAACACTTGGAATATTTTCGACGACCGGTTCCCTTTCAACGGAGCGGGACTCATCGGAAATTCTTTTTTTTATTCCTACACGCTTCTTGTCGCAAACCAGATTCTCCAAGACGAAAGCCTGGGATATGTGGCGTCCACGAACCGGAAGGCCCTCATGGAACACCGAACCAAAGACCAAGTTCAGGCCATGGCCGCCATCCAGCGAAATTCTTTTATGAGGGTAGCTCCCGTCGTCGGGGACCCGAACCTGCTCTTCATGGCGTGTACAAATCAGCACAAAGCCAGGTACTTTGAGACAGACTTTTCAGCGGCGGTGGTAGCCACTGGTGTGCCTCTGAGTGAGAGGCCACACGCTCTAGGAAGGCCATCCTTTATCAATGACATTGAGCATTGTAAAGGGTATCCGACCAGGAATGTGGTGAGGATTATTGGCAAGGATGCCGCTGGCGATTATTGGATGTTGTTCAAGACTCGAGCTGGGGCCTGGCCGGCCATCCATAGACAGTTGATGGCGTTGTATGGGACCGAGATGTGAGTGACATGTAAAGTTTAAATATAGATATTATCAGATAGATCATATCAGTGTTCTGCATATTGCAAATAGTGCGATTTCCCCTGCAGAGTACGTTTCGATCCACGTGACACTGGCATGTACATTCTTGAAATGTGTTCCAAGAATCAAGGACAAACAATCAAAAGGGACTCTCGACAAAGCTGTTATGTCTAGTCAAGAATTCCTTCTCCGTGATATCCAGCCAGCTGTGAGCCCATGTGCGGCAGAAGTTATCGAATCTCAAATCCATACCGAATCAAGCACCGCCAATTTCTTCTCGCTTTACCGGTATGCAAATGCGTCGCAGATTTGCACGCTGTTCGTATCGGCATGCTGTGCGATAGCCGCCGGTGCAGCAATGCCTCTGGTGACGGTTGCTTTCGGGACTCTGGCAGATGGATTTATCAACGGGCACGATCAATCGCATAATATTCAGGACCAGACTCAGCATCTTACACTTAGGCTAGTGTATATCGGTTAGTAGACTTCCCATTACATCAGTATTATTTCTGATAATTTCAGCAATCGGTTCTTTTGTCACGACCATGGTTAGCACTTGGGGCTTCAATGTCGTTGGAGAACAGATCGCAAGCCAGCTCCAACAGAAATATCTCTCTGCGGTCCTGCAGCAGAATATGGCCTATTTCGATATTGTCGGCACAGGCGAACTCACTTCCTATATGGATCAAGACATGAAATTAATCCAGGAAGGCATCTCGCACAAGGTCGGAGATCTGCTGTCGGGAATATCTGGATTTGTAGTCGCCATCACATGCGCATTCATGCAGAACCGTCGCTTTGCAGCTATCATGATATCTCAGCCGATCGCTTTGATCCTCCTTGTTGGGCTGATGGGGTATTGGCTAAGTGTGACGCAGCGAATGGGCCTTGCTCAATATGTTCAAGCAGACAACTTGGCACAAGAAGTCCTTGGCGCCATGAGGAATGTCATCGCCTATCGGAGCCAGAAAAGGTATGCGAAAAAGTACCATGATAGCTTGCGGCACCCGGCTGCCTTGGACTTTCAAGAACGATTGATTTTCGGAGTTATTGTCGCAGGCTCCTTTACGATTCTGCATTGGACTAACGGGTTGGGCGTATGTATACTGTCTAACATTTTGTTTTTTTTTTTTTTGCTGAATAATTCGTAGCTATGGCAAGGGGATCGCCTATACCGCGAAGGGCTCTGTAATATTTCAGAGATATTGACAATCCTGTATGCAACAGCTGTGGCGGGAGGAATGCTCTGCCAGGCGTTGCCTTGTGTTGTCGATATCACCCAGGCCAATGGTGCAGCTAGTCGAGTCTTTTCAGTGATTGAGCGTACATCGCCTATCAATCCTCTGGCTGGCACGGGCAGAAAATACGATCGAGTCCATGGTGATATTCAGTTCGACGAAGTAATCTTTGCCTATCCTGCGCGGCCTGAACAGACCGTCCTAGATGGCGTCAGTTTGCATGTACCTCCAGGACACACCGTAGCCCTGGTGGGACCATCAGGGTCTGGGAAGTCGACCGTTTTTGGTCTTTTGGAACGATTGTACCTCCCACTCAGCGGTCGTATCACGCTAGATGGCGAGCCAATTGACGAGTTGAACATCTCATGGCTAAGGTCCCAGATTGGCTATGTCAGCCAGGATGTTACTTTGTTCCAGGCGTCAATTCATACGAATATTGCTTTTGGCCTTTCCACAGCTGCCACGAAGGTATATCAGCAGTATAATTTTTTTTCTGAGCTTCGAAGTACTTACTCATGTCAGAACCTAGACGCACCTACCATTCGAAGACTAGTCATCCAAGCCGCCGAGACAGCCCAGATCCATGCCTTTATTATGGACCTTCCCCAAGGTTACGATACCGTTATCACGGCAAACGGGTCAAGCCTTTCCGGTGGGCAGAGACAAAGACTTGCGATTGCCCGTGCAATTGTATCTCAGCCCTCTATTTTATTACTGGACGAAGCAACTGCTGCACTGGATAGTCAATGTGAGAAAGAAGTCCAGGAGGCTCTCACCGAGGCTGTTGCTGGAAGAACCACCATCATAATCGCCCATAGGCTGTCAACAATTCAGAATGCCGATACAATCGTTGTCATCAAGGACGGTCAGATTCAGGATCAAGGATCCCACGCTGAGCTAATGGCAACGTCCACAATGTATCAAGAGCTAGTAAAACAGCAAGCACTCCAATCAAATGATCAATCAGAGGATGGTATCATCAGCCAGTCGCCGAGTCCAGCAATACATCCTCGAGAATTTTCACAGAATATTTCAACCAACGACGAGGTGAGGAGCATGCCAGAGGATTATCCGCAACGCAAATCCAGTATCAAATATGTTTGGCACTTGAATAATCCAGAGCTTCCTTATACTACCGCAGGTGTCGTTTTCAGTATCTTGGTTGGGGTGACATATCCAATCCAAGCAATCTTCTTTGGCAACGGAATCATATCCATCATTCGCCCCAGTCTAAGTACCGGTGACAACAATGTTCTTTTCTGGGCTCGGATGTATCTTATCCATGGTATCGTTGTGTTTGTGGTTTATTGTGTACGAGGATATTGCTTTGCCGTATCCGCATCCCAGTTGAACCTCCGAGCTCGCTCACATCTGTTCAGGACGTTGCTTATGAAGAATCTTGGATTTTTCGAGGACAAAGATCACTCAACTGGGTCCTTGGTGAGCTTCCTATCATCAGGGACTCCGAAAATCACGGGTGTCTCGGGAACTTCACTCGGGCTTATGGCTGAGAGTCTCGTGATGCTCGCAACGGGGATCACTGTTGGATGTATCTTTGGTTGGAAACTTGGTCTGGCTGCAACAGCTGCCGTCCCATTTGTAGCTGTTTCCGGCTTTCTGCAGTACTATATCGTGGCGCAAATACACAAGTACGTTAAGCGCGACACGAATGCCGTGGCCGTTGCGCATGAAGCCTTTTCCGCCATCAAAACTGTCACCGTCCTCGGCTTGCAGAACATTATCAGCGAATCCTTTCAAAGGGAAAGCGGCCGGGATAGCCAAGGGGGGTACTGGGTCATGTCTGCCACTATGTATGCGTGCACCACATTGTTCCGGATATTGAGTATTGCTTTTGTATTCTGGTATGGCGGTACTCACCTCATCGCAACGGGTGAGTACAACATCCAGCAATTCTTCATTTGTTTTGCGGCTACCATCTGGGGGTCGCAATCTGCGGCTGCGCTTTTCGCACACGCCCCAGACATTGCGGGCGCTCATGCTGCTGCTGTGAGATTGGAGAATTTGATGAAAACCGGCGATTCTAAATTCCCAGGCAAAATATACAGCCATGATCACTCCGTCTCCGTGTCAAGTACAGCTGAGGACCTTGAACTACGACACGTGAACTTCCAATATCCATCTCATCCATCCCGACTCACATTAAACGATGTCAGCCTCAACGCCACAGCGGGGTCATTCATTGCCCTCGTCGGGGCCACTGGCAGCGGCAAAAGCTCGGTAATAAATCTGATAGAGCGTTTCTATGCTCCTGCATCGGGCAGGATAACGCTGGAAGATCTGTCCATTGAACAATATGATCTCGATAGCTATCGAGGATACCTGGCTCTAGTCGATCAGAACCCCTGCCTGGTTGGTCAAGATCTGCGCGAGTGTTTGCAGAGTGATGAACGGGTTGTTTCGGATGATGACATCTTGATCGCATTGAAAAGTGTTGGGCTTGTTGATTTTGTGGTTAGTATCCCTTTGTCACATGTCTTGGGCCTTCTGACCGTGGCCTGTATTTAGCTATCCCTCCCTCAAGGCCTATACACCCCTACCATAGGAAATGGATCGACACTTTCTGGTGGTCAACGTCAGCGTATGGCGATCGCAAAGGCTCTTTTATGGAGACCATGGATTCTGTAAGACCCGACAACTCTTGTTTTCTGGCCATATGTTTCTAACTTCTCAGTCTGCTCGATGAAGCAACCTCTGCACTGGACACAGCCTCGGAGAAAATAGTCCAAGAGGCACTCCGGGACGCAATGAAAGGCCGAACCACCATCGCCGTCGCCCATCGACTCAAGACAATTGCTGATGCTGATGAGATTTTAGTCTTTGACCGTGGACAAATAATCGAGAGGGGGACCCATGATGAGTTGATGCAGGCCGGGGGAAAGTACTGGCAGATGGCCAAGCTGCAGCAATTGAATGAGGAAGGTTGAACTTGTACGAGTATCGGACAGGCATCGTGGCATGTGCGATGCCCTAAGCCCTTGCCCTAATCCTATCATGTGGTGTACATAGACATCCATCCATCAACTCCCAAATCATCTAACAATAAATCATAGCCAATAGTCTTTACTCAAGAACCCGCGTTCTGCCCATCACGGGACATATTCGGATTTATTTTGCAGATACGCGAGAGCATGTCTACGACCGGATTCACGACTGACAAGTCTGTCATACATAATGAAGCACAGACGATTGTCCATGCAGTGACGTACATATTCAATGCAAGTCAGAAGCGGCAAAGATAAGTGCTATCCACATGATCCACGGCTCGCACCGGTCCGCTGATGCCCAACAGAACCACACTTCAGCCTCATAGCCACTGGATCGAATAAGTAGGTTGAGACGGTTCGCATCCACCACCTATCGATTATTTTCCGTGTTGGTGGAGATAGTACAACACACCATACATTTGACATGGTGGGCAGGTTACTTTCATGCCCGCCCAGTCTTCCACTTGGATATCGGAATCATCGAATTTCAGCCAGCCACAGTGTATCCATCACATTGATCATGCTTTGTGTCGAAGTATCTCCATGGCTGCCACGTCACGGAAAATAATCATAAGGAGCATGCACAGCAGAGCTGCAAGGCTTTGGGTTTATCAGGTGGCTACTCAGGCATTTCTACATGCGATATGAGTGCCTCTTGGGCGAAGTAGGTAGATTTCAGACAGAGGGGGATATTCTCATCGACCGGAATGAAAAAAGAGAATTTGTAAGAAGCCTTCCAAACCAGCGTATTATCTCCAAAGCTTTCTGTTGTTTTCAAAAGGAAAATACACAAACATGGCCGGGATTCCTTGGACTCCTCTTCGGGAGCATTTGCAAGCCCACCCTTTGCACAAGCACGGCCAACGATGAATTGATACTATTCTTTGAACCCCACACAATAGAGGGCGACTTTATTCGATCTCTGCGTCAAATTCCCAAAGTTCTCGGAACCGCCTTTGTTGCTGGTTTGACAGCATCTCTTGCTAAGGGGTCTCGCGAGTCTAGTAAAATCCTAAGGGGTGATCAGATTCGAGAAGCCTTTATCAATGGATTGACCTGGTCCCGGCATCTAGTGTCAATTCTATCTTGCAAGTACAATGACACGATCAATACGTGGAATATCCATGGCGCAGCAACCGCTGACCCGCGGAGCGAGTTTGTTCATGGTCCTGAAATAGACGTAGCCAGAGCACATAAATGGTCAATATTCGAGGGCTTACTGCACGATCCTTATAGGGCGGCTCATGACATTGCGCGGAAGGGATATAAGACTGTCTTTTCCCATGTGCCAGCCGCGAAAATTCGGCTATTTGCGTATAGCAGATCGAATGGAGGCAGAAAATTTTCGAGCCATCGCCAACTTGGTTGAACAATATCTTGGATCATATCCGAAAAAGTCCCTCTCAATTGCTGTCTTCGGCCCACCTGGTGCCGGTAAATCCTTTGGTGTGAAGGCCGTAATCAAATCCATCGCCGAAGGACAAAAGAAGGTTGCTGAAGTGGTGGAGGTGAATTTGTCTCAGTGTTGAAGTTACGCGGACCTCGTGATAGAATTTCGCAAGATCCGCGACACCGGACTGTCTGGCAAAATCCCTTGTGTTTTATTCGATGAATTCGATACTCCATTTGACGACAGCCTCATGGGGTGGCTTCGCTATTTCCTAGCACCCATGCAGGATGGGGAATTTTTGGATCAAGGAATCAATCGTCCACTTGGGCCTGCCATCTTCGCTTTCGTTGGGGGCACCTGCGAGAATTTCCGACAGTTCTACGATTCTCTCAAGTGCGGCTACGCTAAGGCTTCCAAAATCCCAGACTTCATGAGCAGGCTGCGTGGATACGTCAACATCCGTGGGCCAAACGAGTATAATCCGAGGACACGGGCTGAACGTCATCGTTCCAGCGCTGAGACTCCCTCCACCGAAGCCTCTGATGACCGTGGCTCTCAAGCCGAAGATTTGGACGTTGAGTTTTCTGATATCCTGGGTTTCTCTAATAATGCGGTGCCTTCTGTCGATCCAATGTGGCAGATTCAACGTGGAATCCTTTGATTTGTGCAGCTAGCAGATACGGACAAAGCAGACAGGAAAGGAATACGTGGACGAGAAGGTGCTCAATGCACTACTCTCGGTTCCTGAACTCAAGAATGGCACGCATTGGAGTCGATTCTGGCGATGAGTACACTGCGCGACCAGAATGGTTTTGTACCGTCGACGCTGCCTTCATCCCAGCAGATCAAATTGCATGTGAACCCTCGCGAGTTCAAGAGATACATGTTCAATGATTCCTGGAAGATAGACATTGAGCGAGGTGGAGTGGAGCCTCTAGCTTAGGTGTTCGATCGCCACCTGACTCTCCTTCATTATCTAGAGGCTGGCCGTCTTTGCTCAAACGAGTTTTCAAACACTCTGCTTGGTCATTATCATTGGGAAGGAAGCTATATACATTCATCCATTGTCAATCAGTCATATGAACCGCCAATGGAATCTTTTATCCTTTATATCCCTCCTTAGTCAAATAACTTTCAATTCATTCGAGATAATAATGACCCCGAGATCCTAGTTCTGTTGGGAAACGTGTTCTGTCAAAACCGGCTACACTAACAGTAGTGCTTATACTAGGCGCCCACATATAACGTCAACAACATCAAAATACCCACGCCGTGACAATAGATATTTTTTTAATCTATGAAACAAAGCTTGTAATTCTAGTCTTTATGACTCGAGGTGATTCAAAGTGAGTCAAAGTGAGGCTGTGCTTACATGGGGCCATTCATAGATACAAGGCACCCAGTCAGCTTGCATTTCACCAGATTAATTAGGCAGCTATTTTCGAATACTTAAAGGTCAGATGTTATCGTAGAAGGAAAGCTACATTTCTCAATCGAATCAGAGAATCACGGACAATATGGGGTCCATCCAGGATGAAAGACGACACTACAAACTGTCAGACATTGACAAGATGGCGCCGCCAATGATGGTCAAGGCCCTCATCGCATACGAACTCCTCCCCGACACGGATCTGGACAAGTTGACAGCCTCACTCAAGGAAGGCGTACGGAATGCCATCACTTATTTCCCTTTTATGGCTGGAAACCTTGAGATCGACGATACTGATAAGCCTTATATTGTGACATTACCAGGGCAGCGACTGGAACCTACCGTCCACTATTTTTCCAGCACTGAACATAAATCTTTTGCCACGCTGTCCAAAGAGTCCTTTCATCCGGACGATCTGGATCCCACAAAGTTGCTGCCTGAAAATCCGCCTGATCAGCAACCGTTATGCGCACTTCAGTTGAACATCATCGACGGTGGAATGATATTGGCGTTTGCTTTTCATCATAAGGTTGGGGACTGGTCGTCTCTAGATGCGTTTCTGTCTCTTGTGTGTCGCGGGACCAAGGCACATCATCACAGCCTGGACATGCCCGTGTACCAACCAGACATGAATAAAGATGCGTTTACCGGAGACGATGATCCAGGTGTTTCTCAACAGGACCTGGTGAAAGAATTTTCTCGGTTCTACGTGACCGACCTACAGTCTCTCCTGACCGCTTACGCTGCCAATGCAGCGGTGCCCTTCGAAATGGGGATTTACCAAATCACCGAATCGGCAATTCAGCAGATCAAAGAGCAGTGCAAGGACATACTGGACGGTGTTGACTTTGTCAGCTCGTACGACTGCATCTCTGCCTTGGTTTGGACGTCAGTCACTCGCGCAAGACTGGCATGTCACCCAGAGAAGAGCTCAAAGCAGTCTATCCTTCTCCATCCTGTGGATCTCCGTTCTCGAGATCCACACAACGTCACCTCACAAGAGTATTTTGGAAATGGGGTGCAGCCAGCACAAGCAGGTCCAATTGACATTCAGTTCTTGGTGGCAGACAAAGGGGTTGCCACTGCAGCCTCTCGCATCCGCAAGTCTATCAACGAAATGATCTTGGATCCGAAGAGCATGAAGACTTTGGCTACGCTTGTACGGTCTCTTTCTCTGACACAGAGGTTGGGATATCACTTCGACTTTAACGACATGGACATTTTCATGAATAGTTGGTATTCAGGCAGGGCGGAGAATTATGATATTGGCACGGGCTCTCCTTGTGCTTTTCGGACTCATCGGCTTATCACTGGTGCTTGCTGCTTGATCCTTCCCAACTTTAGTCGTTCGTCGACGCGAGTATACGAGTTGTTTATTCAGCTTCAAAAAGACGAATTCCAGCTCTTGCAGCGAGACTCGGAGTTCTCGAGATATTTCAAGCGTATTGTATGAACTGTTCAAGGATATATATCTGCCAATTTGCATTGCACATCTTGTCATATCTGTCACAATAATAGAAACTAGAGACCATATACTGGAGGATATAACAAAAGAAATAAACCATTCCTTCCCATGAGTCCTGATGCCATCGTGGCACTATTTATAAACAGGTCCTCTTATCACGCGGAGAAGATGGAGACCCGCCCGCTGATAAGCGCTGATAACGCTGGCTACACAGTGTCACTTGCTCACTTCCATTCCGCACAACCCCAACATCCCCTCGACCCCTTGCTAACCACTCTTCACCGTGAGTCCAAATTGCATCAATTCCATTCAAATTATACTAATTATAAAATTATCCAGTAAATCTACCACCATGTCCACCCCCGAAGTCACCATCGACAACGTCGCCCAGATCCTCCAGAATGACACACGGGTCAAGGTAGCCGGCGTTGATGTTGATGGCCAACTCCGCGGCAAGCTCGTCTCCAAGAAGAAATTCCTCTCCATCATCTCCGAAGGCTTCGGTTTCTGCTCTGTCGTGTTTGGCTGGGACATGCACGATCGCACATACTTCAAGGAGCTGTCCATCAGTAACAAGGAGAACGGGTACCGGGATATCGTCGCAATTCCGGATTTGAGTAGTTTTCGCAGAATCCCCTGGGAGAAGGATGTGCCTTTCTTCCTGGTTAGCTTTTTTGATCCCGAAACTAGGGAGCCGGTTTGTGCTTGTCCGCGTGGGTTGCTGAAGACGGCTGCTGGCAAGGCCGAGGCGGCGGGGTATCGTGCTATGGCGGGTGGTATGTGCTGAACTGTCTATCGCGTGTTCGGTGATTGAGCTGACAAGACATCTAGCGGAATATGAATTCTATCAATTCCGTGCACCAGGAAACCATGCAACCCCTGAACAGGGCGCTTCGTCGACCGCCAAATTTCTCAAGGAGAACCCCGTCGAGGCCCTGCCCCCTTTGACCGAGGGGATGTTCGCATACAGCTTGACTCGCCCCGTTCACAACCAGGACTACTATTATGGTGTGTTTGACGCCTGTGAGCAATTCAATTGCGATATTGAAGGATGGCACACTGAAAGCGGACCTGGTGTTTTCGAGGCTGTGAGTTATTCCACTTGATACTGAGTTGCTTGAGCTGATGATGGGGCAGGCATTGCAATTTGGCGAAGCAAAGGAGATGGCAGATAAAGCTGGACTTTTCAAGTAGGTGCGCTCTCCACTTATCTACAGCGATATTAACTTGATCAGATATGTCGTTAAATCCGTTGGCACCAAACATGGCATTACACCCGCCTTCATGGCAAAACCGCGCGAAGGCCTCCCCGGTAACAGTGGCCACATGCACATTTCGCTGGTCGACAAAGATGGACAGAATGCCTTTTATCGCAGCACACCGGACCCTGACTCTCCCTACCCCGACGTCGAGAATGTCTCCGACCTTGGCAGACATTTCCTGGCAGGCATATTGACAGGTCTCCCGGATATCATGCCTCTGTTTGCACCAACTATCAATTCCTACAAACGTCTGGTGGAGAACTTCTGGGCCCCCGTTACGGTATCCTGGGGTCTAGAGCATCGGGCCGCTTCCGTTCGGGTGATTGCACCCCCGACGGCTAGCCCGAAGGCTACTCGGTTTGAAGTGCGCGTACCTGGCGCAGATGCTAACCCGCACTTTGTACTCGCGGCTGTTATGGCATTAGGATGGCGGGGAGTTGAGAAGAAGCTTGAGATCCCCGTTCCACCGCTATCTAAAGGTGAGGATATGGGCGGTGCGAGCGACAAGGGTGCGCGACTGGCCAAGTCGCTCAAGGAAGCCACCGCAACCTTTACCCGTAAGGACAGTCTGGCGCGTGAGGTCTTTGGAGATGCCTTTGTCGACCACTTTGGAGGAACACGGGAGCACGAAGTTCGCTTGTGGGAGGAAGCCGTGACTGATTGGTTTGTCTCCTCTTTTAGTTCTACTATGATTTACAAGCTGACCAGGGTTGTGCGAC
Source organism: Aspergillus wentii DTO 134E9 (assembly GCF_001890725.1). Taxonomy (NCBI): domain Eukaryota; kingdom Fungi; phylum Ascomycota; class Eurotiomycetes; order Eurotiales; family Aspergillaceae; genus Aspergillus; species Aspergillus wentii. The sequence continues at coordinate 750,827 of NW_024467833.1, forward strand.
AGGGAGGTGAGACGGTATATCGAAACGGTCTAGGGCCTTGCGGGGTATTCTTATGCTTTTATGACTCAGATAGAGAATGTATATATCACGATCAGCTCGCATTGAGCATTTTTATGAATCAAGACTGGCCGTCTGGCCAGGCTGTTATTAGCTTCTGTGGCAGCTTACATGACAAGATCGTCTTCTCATGATATGAGATGCGAACGGGAGCTTTATCTGTTTTCCGATAAGCTTAGCTACCGGGACAGACGACCTACATCGACCCAGTTCCAGACCGAACAACAACCGTAGACCGGGAATTGTAGGATTCACAAGCTGAAGGCGACGATATCACATGCGGGAGGAATAGGAAGATGTAACCTTCACATGCCTGCACATGGCAATTAATCACATCTGATAACCCGTATATACCAGATGAATCGATAGTATTGATGGGCAGAGCATGGAAGAACGAGAACCCAGCGGAAGAACGTTGATCTGGATATCACTGAAACAGAGCTCTGGGTGTTTGGATATCCGCTGTATGTGCCTTGAGAACCACGACCAAGACTCGGGACAAATCGGGGTGTGTAGGAGACAACTGATTATTATTCGACGTCGATAGAATTCGCTTTCCGCAACCGAGAACGACCGATGTGAGTTTCTTCTAGACTTTGGGATACCCTGGTGGATGGTGGTGAATCATTCCTGCAGTCATTCTGACGTCGAGCCGCGGTTGTCCAGTTCGGATCTGCGGGGGAATTCTTTCCTCGGTTCTGCGATGCGTATGTGCGATACCCCTACAGATGCAGTCAGTACTGTATGTAATATGTAAGGTACTAGGACCTACCGTAGGCCATTTGGCTTCAACAACCAGAAGACTCTTTATATAATGCCATATATAATCGCACGATAGCCTCTTATCGGTATACGGCGTCCCCCGGGCGGAGGGGAAGCCAAAAAAGAACGATAAGCAGCAACGCGGGGCAGAAGCCATGCACAGTCGGCCGAAAGATTACCGTATCGGGTACTGTTTGTGCTGTTTGTACTGTAACAAATACAGCTTTCCCGCGGCAAAGTCACGTGCGACTATCCCAGCTGGGCTTCCCAAACCGTCCACTTCCGCTCACCCTTGGGACTGAAGGAGCGTTTTTCGCTACGGGCTTTTGCCTATCCATGGCGATGCGAACATCATCCACTGCGATGGCTGGGTCCAGCGATGGGCCGCGGCTAGCGGCTGGTCTTCTGACGTATTCCTTCCCTTCTTCCCGAACTCTGTCTCGTTCTTATATAGCTGCTGCTGCTCTCCTATCGAGCTTTCTAACTTTCTGAATGAATTGATCGTATTTTTTTCATCTTTATGAACCATTGATATCTCTTTCCCCTTCACTGCCCTTTGATACCCAATAAAAGTAGTCAATCACCCTTCATATCAAAATGAGTCAAGTCGACGTCCAGCTCAAGGATGTCGCCATCCTGGGCTCCTTGAACAACGAAACCCGCAAGATCCTCACCAAAGACGCCTGTGCTTTCCTCGCCATCCTCCACCGCACCTTCAACCCTACCCGCAAGGCCCTGCTGCAGCGTCGCATCGATCGCCAGGCTGAGATTGACAAGGGTCATCTCCTTGACTTTTTGCCCGAGACTAAGCACATCCGTGAGAATGACGCCTGGAAGGGAGCCCCCCCAGCTCCGGGATTGGTGGATCGTCGTGTTGAAATTACCGGTCCTACTGATCGGAAGATGGTTGTGAACGCGCTGAACTCGGATGTGTGGACTTACATGGCTGATTTTGAGGGTTCGTGCTGTCTGCCCATGGATTGATGGATTGTTGCTGACGACGGTTGCTAGACTCGAGTGCTCCCACTTGGGACAACATGGTCAACGGCCAGGTTAACTTGTACGATGCTATCCGTCGCCAGGTCGACTTCAAGCAGGGCAGCAAGGAGTACAAGCTGCGAACTGACCGTACCCTTCCCACTCTGATTGCTCGTGCTCGAGGCTGGCACCTCGACGAGAAGCACTTCACCGTCGATGGCGAGCCCATCTCCGGTAGTTTGTTCGACTTTGGTCTCTACTTTTACCACAACGCCAAGGAGTTGGTGGCTCGCGGGTTCGGCCCTTACTTCTACCTGCCCAAGATGGAGTCGCATCTGGAGGCTAGACTCTGGAACGACGTTTTCAACCTCGGTCAGGACTACATTGGCATGCCCCGTGGAACCATCCGTGGTACCGTCTTGATTGAGACTATCACTGCTGCTTTTGAGATGGATGAGGTATGACGTCATTGATATAGATGATGGGATTGTGCTGACTGTTTTAGATTATCTACGAACTGCGCGACCACAGCTCCGGTCTCAACTGTGGCCGATGGGATTACATCTTTTCCTTCATCAAGAAGTTCCGCAAGCACCCTAACTTTGTCCTTCCCGACCGTTCTGATGTGACCATGACCGTTCCTTTCATGGATGCCTATGTCAAGTTGCTGATCAAGACTTGCCACCGACGTGGTGTTCATGCTATGGTAAGTTTACAAAAAGTGTGGATTAATTATGGAAGCTGACTAGTGTAGGGTGGTATGGCCGCTCAAATCCCTATCAAGGACAACGCTGCCGCCAACGACAAGGCCATGGAGGGCGTGCGTGCCGACAAGCTGCGTGAGGTTCGTGCTGGCCACGACGGTACCTGGGTGGCTCACCCCGCCCTCGCGGCCATTGCCTCGGAAATCTTCAACAAGCACATGCCCACTCCTAACCAGCTGTTTGTCCGTCGTGAGGACGTCAACATCACCGCCAACGACCTGCTGAACACCAATGTGCCGGGATCTATCACTGAGGATGGTATCCGAAAGAACCTGAACATTGGACTGTCGTACATGGAGGGATGGCTCCGTGGAGTTGGCTGTATCCCTATCAACTACTTGATGGTGCGTTTATTCTTTTCCTGGATTATCTTACCTATACTAACAATGAGTAGGAGGATGCTGCCACCGCTGAAGTGTCCCGTAGCCAGCTGTGGCAATGGGTTCACCACGGCATCACCTCTTCGGAGGGCAAGAAGGTTGACAAGTCTTATGCTCTGAAGCTGCTGCAGGAGCAGGCCGACACTCTGTCCACCAAGGGACCCAAGGGCAACAAGTTCCAATTGGCTGCCCGGTACTTTGCCGGCCAGGTGACTGGTGAAGACTACGCCGATTTCCTGACCAGCCTGCTGTACAACGAGATTTCGTCGGCGGGAAGTGTGTCTAAGTTGTAAAGTATGACTGGATGATAATGACTTGTATATAGTAATAGTTTCGTTTTTAATTGATTTTACTTGAATCAATTTGAATTGATAGTATTTTCAATATGTGCAGATCATTTAGTAGTAAGGTATAACATATGGCACAGGAACAAATCATAATGCTTAATCACAATTAAATATATCCTCCACCATTATTCACATTATTAATCCAGTAGCTTAGATGAACTCCCAAGCAGCGGTAGAGTTGGAGGTGGCCTTGACAGCCATAGCATCGAAGCCCAAGCAGTCGGCAACGTTGCCCGAGGGGACAGTGGCGTTCTGGCGGCCAGCAAACACCTGCCACTTCTTGTGGTCACCGTCGACGACAGGGCAGGCCATGAAGCCCGACGCACCCTGGCCGGTGAAGGTGTAGTGGCCGATGGGGTTGGCCTTGGTGCCGGGGGTGTAGGTGAAGGGACCAGTAGAGGCGCCGGGAGCCATCGCAGCCGAGTGAGGGACGGTGAAGCGGAGAGCGCCCTTGCCGTCGACGTAGACGGCCTGGCCACCGGGGACGATGACGTCCTGTATAACCATTAGCAAGAACTCCTTATACAGGTTTTGTGGTGTTGTGGGGGACATACCAAGGAAGTAGCACTGCTGAACGAAGTACCCTGAACAGTGGGGCAAACGCCACCAGCCTGTTCAACAGCCTCAGGGCAGTAGGTGTTGGCCTTCTCGCCGAGCCAGAAAGAGCCGTTGGCGGCGTTCATGGGGAGGAGGTGGATTTCCGAGCCCGAGCGAGCGGACATGACGCCGAAGGAGGAAGAGGCGCGCTTCTCGGCGGTGGGGAGGGCAGCGGCCAGAGGGAGGAGAGTGAGGAGGGAGAACTTCATTTTGATGGTGTTGATAAGTTAACGAGTGTAGATTCGTAGATGGTAGAGATGAACGATTGTGATGATTGATTGATTGAGTTGTTGATGAGGACGATAGATGGAGGAGAGGAGAGGGAGTTATATATGTTTGTTGAAGAGTCGAGGGAGATATTTTTATCGATCCATCAGGCTATCTTAAGACAAGCTCCGCTGCCACCGAGTCTAAGGTGGTATCGGCCCATCGGGATATGTGGTGGAGATGCAGAATTGAGGCTATTTGGACGGTTGAGTTGACTCTCAGACATGCATATTATCATTATCATCTATCTATTTCTATTCTATTCTACCTCTATTTCTATTTTGTATATTCCATTCCATTCCATATCATTTATTTATTTATTATTGTTATTATCATTGTAGTTGTGCTGTGTGATTCTATCACATCGGATGTCGGTATCTTTCATCTTCCATCACTTTACACTCATGATCGACAACCCTGAACCCTTAATTCCACCATCTCATCATCCTAACCTCATCACAATCTCATCTAACCTCATCCAGTATCATCTCCTTGATTTCTCCGTCGTCTTCCAACTTTCCACCTCGCCATCACGCTCAGTCTCCGAAACGGCGGCTCCACATGTCTCGGGCGCATTCCTATATCGGGTTTCTTCACTCTGCAGGTTTCACTCGGCTTGCACCGCCACTATCACTGAACCAGGTTAACATGTTTTTCGCCTTTAGCACTCGGGCACGCCGGAGTTGAAAATTTTTTGACCTTTCATTTGATGTATCCAAGACATTGTTTGAGGTGTCTATATTTATCTACAATTTATACAGCAATGACATCAGTATATCGGCTACAGTCTTAGAAACTCCCCACCAACGCCAAATCCCTTGAACTCCTCCCCACCCAAACCCCAAATTCTCCATCAGGCATCACCCAATTCTGCTCGCGGACGCTCCAGTAGCTCAGATCTTTCCGTCTCAGCGCCATCCGCACCTCCTGCCGTTTCCCCGGTTCCAGCGCCACCTTGGAAAAGTCGCGTAGCACCCGAACGGGGAATTCGATCTCTTCTACCACGGGCGGAGGCGCCGGCTGGTTCTTGTCCGCTTTTGCTGGTTTGTGCGGGTGAGTTACCTCGGTGACGTTGGGTGGGAAGGAGAGATAGAGCTGCACGACTTCTTGTCCGGCACGAGCACCCGTGTTGGTTACGGTCACTTTGACCTCGGCGATTTCTTCGTAGAGAGATGGGTTGCCGCCGGCGCCGCCTCCGGCTGGTGATGGTGCTTGACGTAGTTTGTAGTCTTTGGGGTAGTATTGATAGTGGCCTGGCTTGGTGCCCTGCAAAGTAGGCAAGTATGGGTAGATGTACTTGTTCACGGCGTTAAAGTCCGGGGGAAATAGCACCGACTCGTTCGGCGCTGTGGTGTCGTACTCAGGGGGAAACACTGGATCCACTGGTCGCGCTGATGGCAGACGCGATTTCCATCGTAGGGTGGAAATCTTCAAGCCAGACAGCGCAAACTTCGTGTACGATAGTCCATAGCCAAACTCGAATCGCGGCGTGATGTTGTATCGGTCAAAATATCGATAGTCAATGTATAGTCCTTCCTTAAAGTCGACCTGCGGAACTGGCGCATTCGGTTCATACAGAACCTGTGCACTCGGGCCATAATCCTCGATGCACTTTCCAATCGTATACGGCAGACGACCACTGGCATCGACATCGCCGAATAGCACGTCCACCAAGGCGTGGCCACTCTCCTGCCCAGGCAGGTTGGCCAGCACAACTGCATCCACACCTGGCAGATCAATCCACGGTTCCATCACCACCGGCCCGACGGCATGGATCACAACCACTGTCTTTCCATTCCCGTTCCCACAGTGGCTAGCCACTGTTTTGATCAGGCTATCACCACCCTTTTGTAAGAAGAGATGCTGGCGATCACCGTGGTTCCCGCCTTCACTGATATATCCTTCGCCCGAGTCCGCATTCGCAAACACCAGACATAGATCCTTGTCCTCTGCATCCACAGGCATGACTCCGTTGCGCAGATAAGGGGAGAATTCTACATTCTCGCCTTCCCAAGCCTCCGCCAAAGCATCTACCGGACTTACCAAGTACGGGAATTCGACAGTACCGCTACCCCAGCCCGACGCCAGGGTGCCCGCGTTACATCCTTTATCGGGACACGAGTTGGGTCCGCCGGCTGGACTGGCATCATCACCATAAACACCCACTCGGTATACGCCTCCTGGCTTGGATCCCTTTCGAGATAGGGGAAGCACATCGTCCACGTTCTTCAGCAGCACTGTACCTTCAGCGGCAACCCGCCGGGCGGTGACTGAATGGTCTTGATCTCCAGATCCTTGGGCGTTGATATAGCGGTTCACTTCACCGTAGGTGCTGTTTTCATTTTTATCGCTTCCATGATGCCACCAGCCAATCTGATCGTTGGTCCAAGAGGAAAAGTTGGGCACCTTTTCCTCCCATTTATCCTGTCCAAGTTGATACCAAGCAGCCACGATACGACTAACCATATCGTTCAATCGCTCAATAGGAATCGTCGTATTGAGAACGGCCTTGGTGAGCTCACCACCCCATAGGGAGACACCATTTGCCCAACGCAAACCATCCCCGGGCATACTCATATCCAACCCACCGAGAGCACTGTTGACTCCAGACCGCTGAGCCTGCCAGTCAGACTGCACGAATCCCTGAAACCCAAGTTCATCCTTGAGAAGGCCGTTGAGCAATTTGCTGTTCTCGCACGAATAACTATTGTTCACCATTTGGTACGCGCACATGATACTCGCGACATCCGCCCGGATACTCTCTGCGAATGGCCACACAAACACCTCATGCAACGAGCGATCGTCAATGTTTGACGACAAGGCAGACTCCAAGCCCCATTCATACGGCTTTCGGAAGTGCTCCTGCTCGTTCATCACATAGTGTTTCGCCGTTGCCATAACTCCATTGCTCTGGATACCCCTGATGGTCTCCGCGGCAGCAATTCCCTGCAATACAGGATCCGAACCAAAACTCTCCCAGTTGCGACCACCCGCGGGGTTCATTCCCAGCGCGCCAATCGACGGACCCAAGAGTACATTGACACCTTTCAATCGTGCCTCTCGTCCCAGCGCGTTTCCCCGCTCGCGGATGAGAGTCCGATTCCATGTAGCGCCTGTCGTGATACCAGCAGGGAAAGCAGTTATGTGATCCGCGTATCGCAGACCCTGAGGTCCGTCTTGCAAGCAGAGCGAAGGGAATTTGACGTGCTCAGCAGAACCTGCCCATCATCAGTATACATAAATCAACACAATAGCCATGTCTGCATACCCGTATTTCCAACACAGAGTCCCATCTGCCAGCCCGTTCCAGTGGTGATGTTGATCTTCTCAATGAGCGTCATATTCTCAACCATATGTCGCGCCTTGCCATAACTATCCGCCCAATGCTGCAAAGATCCTCCACGAGGGGTCGGAAACCACGAGGCAGAATCAACCATGTGCTAATTATTTCGTCAGCCATACCAGTCCCCCTTGCACCAGCCGTGCAGAACTCACATATTTCGGCTTCTTCGTCGATCGATACCTCGCCATCCCCAAAAACCCAATCACCAGCAATATCAATCCCATACTGACGGCGACCAGCGCCGGGCAGAAATATCTCGAAGACCGATACCCCCGCCACCCTTTCAACCGATCGCGCTCTAGATACGACCGTCGTCGCTCCCGGCGTCGGCGGCGTGTATATCCCTCACTCTCACTATCAAAGTCGTCATCATCCTCGACATCAAAATCATGCTTCGATGCAGAGAGCAGCTCCAGCTCTGCCTCGGCGATACTGTCTAAATATGACTCGATATTCCCATCGTCAGGGACGGCGGGGACGTAGGCGGCGGAGTTGTTCGCGGCGGAACCAGCGCCGCGGGGGTCGACGCGACGTAGTTTGATGGTTTCATCGGAGGAGTAACTGTCTGAATCATCATCGTAGGTATTTCGTTCTTCTTCAGGGATGGACTCTTGTAGAGGAGCGTAGCGCTTGCCGCTGCTCTTCCTGGTGGAGCTGCCATCGTCGGACTTAAGATGGTCGCGGAAACTGCCCGGGGCGGTCGGAGGCATCTTATCTTCCAGTGACGTTCATGTAGCAGCCACCAATATGATGTAGAAGATGAGGGAATTGAGATGAATGATTGCGAATTGGAGAAAATCGAGGAGACATTCTCCTGATGAAATTGAACAGACGTCAAACGAAATACGAAATGAAGATCGATCCTGGAGAATGGTGGTAGGTGGCCAATCCGCGGACGGGAAGCATCAACAATGGAGAAAGAGGTGAAGATCGTCAGGGTGGATGACGAGTCATTCGAAGCTTGTCTGGTTCGCTTGATGCAATGAGATGGGAATATTTTATTTTGATGATATTTAAATGGGCTGAAAAACGATACAAAGTCTAGTGGAATTATCACCAACAAATGCGGAGCTATCTATAGCACCAAGTCTACAAATATATATCACTGAATCTGAGCTTCAACTTCCCGGTGGCGAGCCGTTTGACCACGGAAAGATCGTCGCCCACGAACCACCCAATCAATGCAGATAATTACCACTACGACGCCATACACGGCTGAGACGTAATTCATGTCTATCACTCGATCAGATTCATGATCATCATCAGAATAAAAGCGGGAGGAAGACAACATACCACCTGCAGTCACAGGATAAACCGAAGGAAACGAATAAATCACTAGGCAAAATAACGTCCAACCCAGAACGACAAAATTGCATGCCAATCCAACTTTTCCCAGCCAGAACGGGCCGTGTTTGATGTTATTGCGGCCTCGCCAGAGCAGGCACACGATCGGGACGACATACGAGGTGTACAGCAGCACAATACAGGCTGTGACCATGCTGTTGAAGGCAGTCGATGAGCCTAGATATAACAAGCCCAGCAAACCTACAATAAAACAACTGACGCTGTGGGCGTTCAACGGTACGTCGAGGGTTGGGTGAACAGTGGCTAGGAAGTTGGAGAATGGAAGACCACGGTCCCGGGCAAATGACCAGCAGAGACGAGACTGCCAGGTATGACAGGCGATCTGGCAACCAATGCCGGTGACTAGGATCAGGCTTTCCAGGACTATCGCTCCAGCCTTGTTTTTCAAAGCCTGGTAGTACAGCGCCAGGATGGGGACTTGGGTGGAAGTATTGATGATGTCGTCGAGGTTGTTGACGCTGAAGAACATGGCCATACAGTAGAACCAGGATGTCAGGAATCCGATCAAGACGGTACACATGATCGCAATGGGAATGTTGCGTTCGGGATGGACCACTTCCTCAGCCAAATGGGTGGCCGAGTCGAGACAGGCAAAGACCCAGTTGGGGTTGATGAGACCGATGAGGAAGGCAATGCCATCTGAAGGCCAACCGGTGGAATTAACGAAATTGGTAAAGACAAACTTGGCCGTTGCGTGCGTTGGGGCAGCTGCAGGGACAGTAATGAGAATGACGACGAAGGCTATCAGAGAGATGTACAGAGTCGTGGTGGCCACTTTGGGGAGTAGCTTTCCGATGCAGTTGAATAGGAACGAGAAGAAGTTGATAACCTGGTATGCCACCACCACATGCCAGGGTTCGATGACACTGTCGAATTAGTTTGGTGTATAACATATATTTCACATGAAACATACAAGTCTGGATGCGACAACTGCCACATCCCTACACCTGCAGAGCCCAAGCTCAAGGCGACACTGGCACAGGTGAAGATAGCCCCAGCCCACGCTAGCCACCCAGTCAAATATGAAGCAAAACTGGCATACTGTCTCGGGGCCAACTCGCTGGCCCAGAAATACTGTCCTCCAGAATTAGGCATGGCGCTGGCGAGCTCAGACAGCGTTGCTCCCACACAGGTAGAGACAAACGCGATCCATGGAATGCCGTACATGGTCAAGACAGTTCCTCCTGAATTGATGCCTGTGATGAGGGAGGCAGAGATGCCAAACCACGAGTTCGCCAGAGAAAAGGCAACGCCCAGCAGTGAGATGACGGAAAAGTTGCGCTCCATATCCTGTGTATAGCCCATCTCTGCCAGTTTGGCAGCATCTGCGTCCAGATCGCCATGGTCGCTTGATTTGTTGGTGATTCTGTCGGTATCCTCCATTGTTGCCGAGCAGGCTATAAGTCAAAGCCGCAGGGGGTTGTCGCAAGGGATCACGAAGCGGTAAAATCAACGAGGCGCTTTCTGGGAAACCAGCGAAGATGGTTGCATAGGGCTGGGATAACTATCGAAAAGGTGTCGCTTCGGAGAAAGAAAAGGTCGTACGAAAAAGTTGGGAGCCTAGGAAGAGAAGAGTCAGAATAAAAAAGAATACTCGAAGAAAAGTGAGTGAATGCATGCCGGGGATGCATGGCACGCGACAGGCAACCCAATCAGAACAGGTGGACGATCGTCTCGTGTTGAAGTCAGAAGGATGGAAGATGAGGGGAAGAAAGGGAGAAGAGGGGTTGCATCGACGATCAGGCTGGCTCTTATCAAGCAGACATTCAAATAAGAGAGGTTGAGATAAATCCTGTCGATATCTGTTGTTTTTGCGTGGAAATACGCATTTATTCTATATACAGTCTATCTTGATAACCTTCGCCTATGGCAGCAACTCTTGTATACAACAAATATAGAATTGCAACCATGGGACAAAGAAACAGTTCCTTGGAAATATCAACTCAAAGTTAATCAGATAACTGACTGCATCGTGATGGTTACATATATAAGTAAAATGAAAATACAACATAGCATCGACCCCTCATCTCCTCTTACAGGCTCTACATAACAGCCAAACGAAGGACCGATTTACTGTATAAAATGCGAGGAGGAGTTCGAACACGAGATGGAATATTAGTTCGCCTTGAGAGATGTCGAAGAATGGAAGAACCAGGGGAGTTCAGTGACCTGCACCACCGCCGATTTTCAATGAGTATATTTCACGACTCCGTGGGTATGGGGGGCCTTCTTTCGAGCGAGTGAGTTCTTCTTTTTGAAGCTACGAATCAAGTTAACATTCCCAGTCATTCCCAATGAAAAGGATAAAAAAGACATGCAACTCACCGGAGTTGGCTAGGCTCTATTCACAGAACCAACAAATACATCAGCGAAGACATTGGGTCTCGTCCCCTGGGATAAAACAACCGTCTCTGTCGGAAGACATCACCAAACACCTTCTATAAACACCCTAGTCTACGATGGTCCGACTCGTCCCATCGCCAGGCCACCACGTCGTTGGCGTAAACCACAGGGATATTTGCTTCACGAGCGCTGCTGGGACTTGGTTCAACGTACGATAGGACGGCCTCTGGTGGAAGGGCACTTGGATCTGTTCGTCGGAGCCTCCCGTCAGGTCTGGGATGAGATTGATTGGGACTCGAATCTTACCTGTGGGAAATCAGAACAATTCTGGTATCGAGCTGCATTGGAAAATATACCCATTGACGAGTTTTGTCGCGATCCTGCTAAATATATCCAGCAAGAGATGTACGGGGCAAATACCCACCACAGAGTAGAAGATCTCTATTTCGAACTCGAAGATTTACTGAGAACATCCCATGGACTGCGAAACAGAAGATGAATTCTGAATGTTGTGAAACTGATTCAAGGAAATTTTGGTGAATTTATCGAGGAACGCACAGAAGTTGGAGATTGAGAAAATAATTCTTGGACGCAATCACTCCATATAAGGAGACAATGGATAAAAATGACGGAGACTTGATCGAAGAATAAGCCATTCATTCTATGATATCTATCTACTAGTTGAGCATCTATACTGATAGGAAAACATTCATTAGATCCCCTGAGACAACAAAAAGAAAATAAACCAGTCGTCTATCAAATCCATGGCCAACAATCCAAAGTCATAACGCTCATGATGCATACAAACCAAGACATAAAGAAAACTTTTTAGGCCTCGTCATCGGTGTCCGGCGGGTGGGGAGTGCCCTTGGGCGAGTTCAGCCATTCGATGTGACGGAGACGACGACGGGTCTCACGCTCCTTCAACTGAGCGCGAGTCATCTTCTTCTTCTTCTTGGCCTTGAACTTGAGCTCACCCTGGTCCTCTGCACCAGAGTTGGCTGCCGATGCCGCAGCACTGGCCGCAGCGCTTGTCACCGCCGAGCTGGCTGCCGTGCTGCCCGCCTGCGGGGAGTTGGTAGCGCTGTCTTCAAATCGGTCCAGGGACACCGCAGCGTTGGTACGGCTGACCACCTTTCCGTCGGCAACGTGCAGCTGCTCAGGGCAGAGCGCACCCACGAACTCTTCGTTGTGAGAAATCATGACCACACCACCCTTGAAGTCACGGATGGCCACGGCCAAACCACCCAGCGAGTCACGGTCCAAGAAGTTAGTCGGCTCGTCCAGCACCAGCAAGTGGGGGTTGTTCCACATGGCTCCCGCCAGCACAACCTTGACTTTCTGTCCACCAGACAATCCGGAGATCTCGTTGTGGTTGGCGATCTCAGGGTCCAGACCAACGTCCTCGAAGTGCTTGGAGATCTCCTTGGGGTCGAGGTTACGGAATCCAAGACCCTCTCGGGAAGCCTCGTGGTCATCGAATTCCTGGACCATCTTGAAGAATCCAAGCTCGAGCAAGGTTTCACGCGAGATCATTGTGTTGTGCTTAGGAAGCAAGCCGACCCATTTACTGTGCTTATGTTAGCCTCTGTTGTGAAAAATCAGAAATACTAGAATACTTACACTTCGTACTGGAAGGACTTCTTCCACTTTTGACGACCAATGAGAGTTTCGATACGTCGTGCGCCTCTGCCATCACCGAGATCGACCGGCTTGGCCAACTGAGCCTTGTCCTCTTCGGTGAGGACACGGGTCTGCTTCATGAACACCTCACGGTCATCTCCGTTGGCGTAACGCCACTGCAGGTACTGGCTGGGGGTCTTCTCCAAGTGCAACTCCACGTGCTCCAGGGCGTGCTGCTTGATGTATCCAATACGCAGGTTGGGGTGCTTCTCCACCTTTCCGCCCTGGGGAATGGTTTCGCCAGTAAGCATCTTGATGAATGTCGACTTTCCGGCTCCGTTACCACCGATGATGGCCACACGCGAAGAGAGGGTCAGCGACAGAGAGGCACCGGTCAACGAAGGCTTGCTGGCTCCAGGGTAGGTGTAAGAGCAGTTGGTCATGCGGAGAATCGAGCGAGTCATCGACTTGATACCGGCCAAGATACCCGGAGGAGGGAACTTGAATTGCACGTTTGAGGCAGACAGAGTGTAATAACTCTTACCCTCTGGCTTGACCTTGACGAAGCTACATAATGTTAATAAATGTTCATCGGATGGGCTTCTTGATAGAAAGACTTACTCTGCGAGGTTTCCCTTGTAGCAAACCAGCTTCTTCTGCTCGTAATGGTAGATGTCGGTGCAAACCTCGTCCAAGAAACCAGAGTCGTGACTGACAATCAAACTAGTGATATCAGTGTGCTTCTTCAGGTACTCCTGGAGCCACTTGACGTTGGCAACATCCAGGTGGTTGGTCGGTTCGTCCAGAAGCAGCACATCCGCCTTCATCAGCATGGCACGGGCAAGGGCTAGCTTCATCTTCCATCCACCGGACAGAGATCCAACGGGCTGTGACTGGCGACCTTCTGGTCCATCAGTGAAACCGAATTCGAGCAGAACGCTCTTGATGTGCTCTTCGCCTGCTTCAGCAATCTTTGGGTCCTTGGAGACGTATTCGGCGATAGTCAGATCGGCATCTTCGCCCTGGTTGTGCTCCACAAAGCAAGTCCGGACTTCACTTTGCGGCGGGAAGCCCTCCAACTTATCACTTGCGATACTGCGCATGAGAGTGGACTTGCCCGCTCCGTTACGACCGCACAGACCATAACGGTGGCCCTTCAGAAGACGAAGGTTGGTGTGGGACAGCAGAAGCATACCACCATACGCGAGGGAAAAGTTGGCGTTGACGATCTCGACTTCATTGGGGTCATCCGGGATCGGCTTGCCAAACTTTCGGTGGTCCTCCTCGATGAAGTGGGCTTGCACCTCGTTGGCGACCGCATCTTGCGCATCGTCCTTGAGGAACCCACGGAGGTAAGGGCTGATGCAAGCGGGAATGCGATCATGCATCCGGACGTTAACATCCTCACGAACCATCTCCGCGATGTAGTTCTTACCCAAAGCGTAGACAGTAACGTCCTGGGTGGCGATAGGACCTCCGTGTGCCTGGATCTTCTCTTCCAACACGCTGAGGACCTCTTCGGGGGAAACCTTCGCGACAGATCCAGCGGCAATGTGGCTGTCGCCCATGGCCTTCTCAACGACGGCCAGCGCAGCGGTAGCCATTTCACGAACCTCAGGGAGAGAGGCACGGTCCTTAACATTCTGGACACCGGGCTGGAGTTTGGGCAAGAAGGTACGGGCTTCGGCGGGGTCGTGAACGAGCTTAGTCAAGTTCTCGACGACGACGACGGTCTGACGAAGAGTCTCCTGCGGGGTGTTGGGAGAGTTGAGCGAGCGCTCCAGCAGAGGAGTGAGCAGGGCCAGAACAGGGGATGTGACGATGGCAACGAAGGTGGTCTGGGACAAAGCGTGGATGGCCTGCTGCAGGGTCTTCTCCGACGGCTGCTCCATAGTCTTGATAAGGAGAGGGATTCGAGGGGCAACATCGTCGTTGGACAGAAGAGTGGTCAAGGCGTTCATAGCCTTGATGGCCTGCTTGGAGACTTCGTTCTTGAGGTCGTGCATACCATTCTCGACAAGGGGAATGAGATCCTTGAGGGTCTTGCCCATGGCTTCACGCAGGACATCCTTCGAGTTTTCTTCCTCCAGTGTGCCGGTGCCCATCTGCGCCTTAACTGCCATCTTTTCGATGAGAGCGTAGGCACCGACAAAGCCCTGCCACTTACCAGTGCTCTTGTTGAGGTAGCTGGAGATGCAGGGGAGGAGAGCGTTGGCCATGGACTCGGGCTTCAGGCAGGCGAAGAGAGCGTCGATCGCATACTGGCCAGCTTCGCGCACCACGGCGCCCTTGTCGGCCAGCGAGTCCAGCGCAAGGTTGAGAACACCGCCATCCTGCAGCAAAAAAACAACTTCACTGAGCGGATGTTCTCTGGGGAATCGCTCGAAGAGAGCGCCAAGGATCAACATGGCACTCTCACGTTTGGCCCCATTTTTCTTGTCCAGCGCAGCCTTCTTGACCTCTGGAAGAATGTTATATTGTTGGAAACCATGCACACCAACGCTCTGGATGAGCATGTTGGTCAAAGCGTAGGCGCCATCGAGGGACTGCTGGGACTGTTCGGCTGTGAAGATACTGTTGAAAACGGAGGCAACTTCCTCGGCGGTGGGAGGCACCGACGACGGTGTTTTGGAAACGGCAGTAGGCATGGCAGGCGATTCCGAGTGTGGCATCTTCTAGCAAACGCTGTAGAGTGGAGAGTTGTAATGATTTTTTTGTTCGTTGTCTGAACAAAAAGCGAATACCTTCGTTCGCGAAGGCGATGGCGGGGAAATGTCCCTAGCCTTTAGCAAAGAAAAAAGGGCCCCGATAAGCTGAAAAGGGCGTAACTTGGGATGAAAATCGAGATAGAAAGGATATATAGCGTAAATACAACGGGGTCCCTCCCTCTAGGACAGTCCGTGAAAATGCAAAGGAATATAATACAAGGAAGAAAGGAGAGAGGAAACACAATCTCTCAAGAATAAAAAGCGATAAGGCATCCAGGAGGCCCACATTTCGATTATTTTTTTCTTCGCGAAAGAAATTTCTGCCTGAGGCGATCGATCGTGGCCAATCAAAGCTCACCGCTTTCCCATGAGTCTTGGCAGCTTATTCTTTTTTCTTATTGGCTGGTACTGTGGCTGACATATTTTCCTAGAATAGTTTAGCTTCTTCATATTGATGCCTCATGTGGCTGTGCTTTTATAAGGCACTACATCACATGGCCAGGCATTCAGGCCTCAACTACGTCATCATCACAAGCACAAGAGCATCTGACAAAAACATCGATATCAACAAGGCCAATGGAATTATTATACGATTATACATCTTGGATCAATGGCCTCGAAACCCTTTTCGATACGTATATAATGACAAGGATATCACTACGCAGCAAGACTGAAATTCTGGCGGTCAATAGTTGCTGCACGCCAGCTCAACAGAATACCCGAACCCCTCATGTGATAACCGACAGTAAGCAGCAGAGCAACAGCTGCATCCCCTTTGTTATTCCCATAGACAATGTGAATAGTAGTTATTAAATGTAAAGGATATCAAGGAAATAATATAGAGTCTCATCTCATAATACATTTACATCAACACTAGCAACCATCGTGGTTGTTATACAACTCAACCGCATCTCCGCATGCAGCCGTGGGTTGCCTCGGTTCACCCCCTGTCCTCCGCGGGCAACCGGCCTAAAGCCAACAGCAGCAGCAGTTGATAACTCCATCTTCCTGCAGAAAAGGGTGCATTGTTCTATCTCGTCTCTCGTATCTCTTATTCATCCGTTCTCCTCCTTCTTCCTCGTTGCTCTGTCTATCTCCCCGCAGCTTCAAGTGATCGTGCTTTCTCTCCTCTTTCTCCTCTCTTTCCCCGCACTTCTACCCCAGTAAAATGGCGTTCACAATGAGAACCTCCCGCCATGCGTCCAAGCTGGCTCAGGTACGGCGCTGATCCGGTGCTCATCGAGCATCCATATCCGATCTTTCAATTGATCTAACATAAATCCAGACCTCTCGTCCTTTTATCTCCTCCACCCGCCGATATGCCACAGCGGAACCCGACCTCAAAACCGCCCTGAAGGAGGTCATCCCCGCCAAACGCGAATTGCTCAAGCAGGTCAAGGCACAGAGTGATGAGGTGATTGGCGAGGTCAAGGTCGGAAATGTCATTGGTGGCATGCGTGGTCTCAAGGGCATGCTCTGGGAGGGCTCCGTCCTCGACCCAGATGAGGGTATTCGTTTCCACGGCAAGACCATCAAGGACTGCCAAAAGGAGCTCCCCAAGGGTACCTCGGGTACTGAGATGCTTCCCGAAGCCATGTTCTGGCTGCTCCTCACTGGCCAGGTCCCCTCGACCACCCAGGTCCGCGCTTTCTCGCGTGAATTGGCCGAGAAATCCCACCTCCCTCAGTACATCCTCGACTTGATCAAGTCGTTCCCTCGCTCCATGCACCCCATGACCCAGCTGTCCATCGCTGTGGCCGCCCTCAACACCGAGTCCAAGTTCGCTCAGGCCTACGAGAAGGGCCTCAACAAGGCCGAGTACTGGGAGCCCACCTTCGACGACAGCATCTCGCTGCTCGCCAAGATCCCCCGTGTCGCGGCTTTGGTTTTCCGTCCCGACGAAATCGACGCCGTGGGCACTCAGCGTCTCGACGCCGCCCAGGACTGGTCCTACAACTTCGCCGAGCTGCTCGGCAAGGGCGGCGAGCAGAACCAGGACTTCCACGACCTCCTCCGTCTCTACCTCGCTCTGCACGGTGACCACGAGGGCGGTAACGTCTCCGCCCACGCTACCCACCTCGTTGGCAGTGCCCTCAGTGACCCCTTCCTGAGCTACAGCGCCGGTCTGCTCGGTCTGGCCGGTCCCTTGCATGGTCTCGCTGCCCAGGAAGTCCTGCGCTGGATCCTCGCCATGCAGGAGAAGATTGGTACCAAGTTCACTGACGAAGACGTCCGCAACTATCTCTGGAACACCCTGAACTCCGGCCGTGTCGTCCCCGGATACGGCCATGGCGTCCTGCGTAAGCCTGATCCTCGCTTCCAGGCCCTCATGGACTTCGCCTCCACCAGACCCGACGTCCTCGCCAACCCCGTCTTCCAGCTCGTCAAGAAGAACTCCGAGATTGCCCCCGTTGTCCTCACCGAGCACGGAAAGGTATGAAATACCCTAAATCCCAATAATAGCCGTGCAAAAAGCTAACCTGGCATAATTAGACCAAGAACCCTCACCCCAACGTCGACGCCGCATCCGGTGTCCTCTTCCACCACTACGGCTTCCAGAAGCCCCTCTACTACACCGTCACCTTCGGTGTTAGTCGAGCCCTTGGACCCCTGGTGCAGCTCATCTGGGACCGTGCCTTGGGTCTCCCCATTGAGCGACCCAAGAGCATTAACTTGCTTGGCTTGAAGAAATAAACGATTGGTGTATGAGACTGGATCCGTATGACCGAAACGAAACGAAGCCGTGTTTTTGTTATTGTTGAATCAACTGTAATAGTGCCATCTGGGATAGATATAAGTGAATAAAAATTAGACTGATTCTGGGGTCACAAGTAGATACAACACGTACCTTAGTTTGTAAGGCGCACATATAGTATATACTAAAAATTGGATCGATCAGTCATTGCATAATTGCTTGCATTATTCGTTAACTCGGTATTATATTTGTAAACAGTTGAAATACCATGCATAACCCAATCCAATCAAACCCCATCCCATCTCTTCATTTCTGACAGAGAAGTATAGAAAACGATTGGATGATAATAATAAAAACCCGAAATTCGTACACGTATATATATCAACCCTAAACACCATGTCTCTCAATCGTAACCTCGGTCTTGGTGTGAATCGCAAACGGATCAGTTCCCATATCCGACCTTTCCACGGTTTCCGGCAGGATGTGTTCCTCGGACGCGGTGTCCCCGTTCGCAGGTTCGTTATCACTCCGCTGCGCCATGGACATGATGGTAGTGGTATGGTTTGTCTTATCGTATGGACGGTCGCCGACGTCTTCGAGATCGTATGCGAGGTCTTGGGAGTTGAGTTGGCTGGTGTTTCTCTTGCGGGTAGAGGGAGCGGTGGTATTGCGTTTGCCGCTTGTTTCGAGGCGATAGCTTTGGCCGTAGCTTTGGCCGTAGCGGTTTTTGCGGTATGAATTGAGGTTGGAGGAGAAGGCTTTGAAGAGGGGGCCGTAGGTTGGGACGCAGGTTACGATGACCTAATAGAAATGTGTTAGTTATATGCTATTTGTGATGCTAGGGAGGGGGCAAAAACGAACACCAAGACTGATTTCAATGACGG
This sequence comes from Aspergillus wentii DTO 134E9, assembly GCF_001890725.1. Taxonomy (NCBI): domain Eukaryota; kingdom Fungi; phylum Ascomycota; class Eurotiomycetes; order Eurotiales; family Aspergillaceae; genus Aspergillus; species Aspergillus wentii. Next base: position 769,940 of record NW_024467833.1, read on the forward strand.
ACCAAATGACAATTGGTTCACTGTCAGTGTAGGTTTGGAGTTTCTTGATGGTGAAAACACGAATGATTTGGATAATGGTCACGAAGAAACCGAGAGCGAAAAGGATAATGAGAGCAATCTGATGGGGGGATTAGTCTTGTCGGTATATGGTGTCAGATCGAGTATACCTTTTGCTTTCGGTGGAGTTTCAATTTCCATAATACAGGGAGAGGAAGGGCGATGATAATAAGATCAAAGCCGAGACTGGAACCGGCCAATCCTACAGAAGGTCAGTATGATATCGATTTTCCAATATATTCAAGCCAACACATACCATAGTATGATTTCACGGTATTGATACACGTGCCAGGGATAGACAAATCCCACTGTTTAGCAACCTACAAAGCCATTAGCATGTATTAACTTGAATCAGTCCATCGAACATACCGGATTGCAAGCGAACAAAAGTAGAAACGTAAAGATCACTTGGTTACACACGACTAACACGATGACGCCAAGGATGACATTCTTGTATGCCTGCACAAAGCCACCGATGCGAAGGTACGAGGTCAAAAGAGCGACTTTGAAACCCAGCAGGGCTAGGACATAGACCGGTCCACCTGCATATTGAACCTGTAAGATGGTCAGATCATCTGCACCCCGTGTGTATGTATGCGTGTGTATGCAACGAACATGACTGAAAGGAACGACATTTTCGGTAGGAAAATATTTGAAATTAAGCCCGAGTCCCCATCGCGTTTCTGTCAAGGTTCAGCGTCATGTATATTGAACATCGCCATTGCAGATAACTCACGGGCAACGGAAATTCCTGCATATGCCACACTCAAGACCGCACTGAACATTGCGGCGTAGTCATCAAACCATGGTGTTCTCTTGGTGTGCAATCGCACGTAGAAACGAAGTATGACGGCGAGACAGGCAACAATGGAAAAAGTGAGTGAGACGCCAATCACTTGCGGGATATGACTGTGAGGATCGGGAGTCTTCAAATTATAAACCCAACCCATGATTGACTATAGAAAAAGAAGGAGGGGCAATGGGAGCATTTCACAGCTCCCAGGGAAGGTGTTGTATACAACTATGAAGAGAGCGTATACATAGGTAGGAAGCGCCAAAACCCGGGGCCAAAAGTCGAGACCGGGGCTTGTTCTTCTACCTTGGAGTCCAGAGCCACTTGCTTTTTGTGATGCAATTTTTTTTTCATTCCTTCCTCCCTTCAGCCTGGGCGTTCGCGCCAAAACCTAATATATTAAATCCAGATGGGCGACCCCACCGTGGTGACCGCTGCTACTCCTACCATAGTACCATTATGCACGAAACAAGGATGGAGGATTCCTGGGACATAAGCCAAACTCTCGGGATTCTCACTAGACTAGGGACCCCCGACTGGCGACGAACACTGTGATGGGTTGAAAGAAACCCAAGCATCCACCTGTTGTCGATAAATGTGGACACTTGGAGAAGAATCCGTTGTGGCCACGGATAGGAACGGAGAAATAGACGCAGGCACAAGTGGATTCCCAGGCCATGCGGCCAAGATAGCCATGACCGTAGTCATTTCCTACAATCGAACCCAATTGAGCCCGACAATCATGAAAGACAAAAATCAAAGTGATAACGATTTTGATTCCAATCTGGGAAAACCCTCCATTGGGAATTGGACCAGACAAATCAAATTCACGTCAAATGGCGGAGTGATTCGATTTGCATGGCGGTCCGCATTGTGCATATGCATGACGAATTTGGACCAACTATTGGTATGGACTAGCCGATCGTTTATGACTGCAGGTGGGAGCGGAGGGGTTTTTTTTTCCCTTTTCCCTTTTTCGCCCCTCTCGTTTCGCTTTGGGTTCTTTTTTTAATGTGTCGCTATCGAAGCAAAGACGTCACCGCTTCTTGCTATCGTGCTATCGTGACACGGTGACGATGATCAATAGTGCGTTGAGCCATGGCCAGAACGAGTGCCGATGCAACTCCGGCGCAGCCACAGTGTGAAAAATGCAAAAAGGCATGCAGAAAATTGGCAGCACGAGCAAATGATAACTAATATCCGAGAATTCTCCTCGAGAGTTCAGGGACGCTCTCTTTTCATGTACGTTGCAGCGCGTAATATGTACGGATGTCTGATATTTGGTCCCCGCAGGCATGATTAACTCACACCGTCTCTGGAGGCGACGTGTCAGCTGTCAAGGAGTGAGACAGACAGGAAAGACAGTAGGGTTAGATTTCGGGCCAGGAACAGGAACAAGTGCAGCCGAGAGGAGTACCATGGTCCTCTCTTCTGTGGTCGGGGAAATAATAGTGAGATGGAGATGGAGGGATTGACAGCGAGAGACGAGGGGAGGTGGAGGTCGCCCAAAGGGGAAATTCCAGTCCACGTGCCGTATTAGGATTACGGTATTATATACTGCCTACCCTGGGTAAGGTACAATCTAAGTACCTACAGGTCCTGCATCTCCCAAGATATTCTCGCAGTAATTGCATAAAACAATGCCTTTATAGAACTCTGTCTGTCTTATGATCAAACAAGTGTGATGATGCAGTAAGATGCAGCCAGTATAAATCCCTCAATCACAATAATACATAATTAATGCCACCATGGGGCGATGAATACGAAGGAATCGATCGGCAAATTCAATTCCTCCTCCCAAAAGTCAATCAGATGAAATCCTGAAATTCTTTCAAATGCTTAACTGTCCATTAATAATAATGCCATAATAATAGCAGCAGATCATAAGAGCCTTTTCCAGCCCCCTATTTTATGCATATAACGGTGGCGAAATATAAAACAGTATATATGTAATTGGTGTTTATTGAACCCTGCTGCTGCTGATCATTCTTGGATTCTACCATCTCCACGACAAATCTTATCGATACCCACACACGTGTCTGTCGCTCTTTTTGTTTTCAAATCAAACCATGGTTCACATTCAATAGTTTTATTCTTATCGGGGCCGTCCTGTTTTGGGATTGATTCTGTCATTGTGCGATTTGGTTTCGGGGTTTGAGTTGATCTCGTCGGTTTTCAATCTTCAAGCCATATATATTCTTGCCTCGGCTTGCTACCTCGCAACTTTTAATTTGTATTCATATCAGTAGACAGCATTATTCCATATTAATCCAGATGTAACCTCATCGACTAACATAGCGTCTGCTTTCCTCTTATGTACAAGTCGTGGAACTAGTCCAGTCTAATAAACCGAGTATATACAGAGTTGGACCACAAAATACTCACAGCCTTAATAAACAATAAAGTCAAATAAATAAATAAATAGCCAAGACTCAATTCTATATTAATGTCTAAGCCCGACACAACCGTCCACTGGAACTGACACTCCATTCATCGGAGCCGACGGCCGTTTTGGCATAGAAAATGTCATTCGGGTCGTACTTGGCCTTGATCTGGCGCAGACGCTCATAGTTGACGCCGTAAAAGGCGGACTGGAAGTTGGGCTGGCGGAAGTCGCCCTCGTTCATATACGCCCCAGACTTCGGGGCCAGCGCGGCCAAACGAGGAATGTAATCGTTGGTCATCTTGTCCTGCAATGCCACCATCTTCGACTCGGGCGCGTACCAGTCCCAGGGAGTCGTGATGGTCGTGTCAATCAGAGTCTCGCGCCAGGCGGGCAGCACCGCATTGTTCACATCGCCGGCCACTTGTTTGGAGACGTTGAGACCCACACCAATAAAGGTGGCGCCGTCTTCGGTGATGTGCCGGTACGCTGCTGTCAGGTCGGCGTTGTTGTTCTGTACCACCGACCGCGGCACCAGCCAGCCACCGTACTGCGCGATGCCGACCTGGATCTCGCTCTGCATGGTGTTGAACTCATCCAGGTAGTTGGTAAACTGCTCCGAGTAGAGCGTGTACTTGACTCCCAGCTTGGTCAGTCCGTCGGTGAACGGCTTGACCAGCTTCACCAGATCGGCGACGGGAATGTTCGGTCCAGTCAGGGGGGAGATGTAGAAGGAGGTGTTGGTAAAGTACCACACGCTCATCGCGCCGGCGTCAACAATCGACGGGAGAGTTTCATGGTACAGCTCGGCAGCCTGGTAGAAGGTATCCTGCGAGATGCCGGCGTTGGTGAAGGTCAAGTTCAGTCCCGACACAGGGGTGCTGGTGTGCGCCTTGGAAGTCAACGACCACACAACACCATAGGTACCACCACCGCCTCCACTCAGCGCCCAGTACAGGTCCGAGTTCTCGTTGTCGCGCGTCGCCGTGCGGAAGTTTCCTTCACCGTCAATCACCTCCCATTGCAGCACCTGGTCGGCTGCAAGTCCGTATCGCGACGCAAGGGCGGAGTGTCCTCCTCCCTGGCTATAACCCCCCGCGATCCCCACGGTAGGACACTCGCCTCCGACAACCTGGAGACCGGTATTGTTGGCAGCCTGGTAGGCCTCGAAGCCTTGCACACCTGCGCCCATCTTGATCGCCTTGCCAGTGTAGTGGCTGTCCTTGTAGTCGTTGATTTCAATATCCTTCAGGTTATGCGTCCAGAGTCCCAGAGCCCCCGCCCCGGTCGACTTGCCATTGTAATCGTGGCCGGTGTTGCGGACGACGAGACGGATATTATGCTCGGTAGCAAACTTGAGCGACGCGGAAACATGGTCGGGTTTGGTGACATTCACCGCGTAGACGATATAATTGCCCAGCGTGCACGGCTTCGAGACAGGATGGTAAGGATCGCAAGTCCCATTGGCGAAGAATGGGGCCATAATCGACGAGGTGGAATCATAGCTTTGTGCATAGTCAGTACATTATTCCAAATATCTTGCATAAAAAATAGTCAGAAAAAAGAAAAGAGAAAAAAAGAAAACATACTGGATTTCAGGGTATTCCCATTTGTCGCGCAACGAGTTACACACCCCCGCATCGTAGCTGGGAGAGTGGCAGGGCTTCCCCAACGGCACGGTCGCCACCAACTGCCCATCCACCGTCTTGTTGAAGCTGGACCAGACATCCTGCGAAGGCCAGCAAGAATCGCCAGGGAAGCATCGACAGTTGGTAGAGTTGGAGCTGGCTGCTCCCACGACTGAGCTCAGCGCCAGCACGCTGGTCAGAAGAGAAGAAGCCATCCCCGAGCGATCCCAGAACATGGTTGAAAGGAGAAAGTTCAAGGGTTCGAGGCTTGGAGAGGAAGCAAAAGGAACGACGGCATGGAATAAAGAAGGGAAATAGAAAGTCTTTAAGCCAGGATGATAGCTAACCAATGCTACTAAAAACCATTCCTTGTCTAGATTGTTTTGTATGGCTGGACTAAAAACTACCGCCACATGGAGTCGCCCGGGTTTAATCAGGCAATGCTCGAGCACGAAACAGCCATGATTCAGCGACCATGCAAGGGTTGTCCATTGGAACTCTAATTGCCAGAGACAAAATAATGCTGGCTTCTCTTCTGGACAATTGCGCGTCTTCCAGCCCACTTGGGAGGTTTAGTGCTCTCGATTGTCTTTACTAGTTGCTGTTACTAGCCTTGCTCGCACCAACCGTGGATGAGGCCTCAATACCGCCATCCTCATCCACGGTTTGTCAACGTGACAATTTAAACCCTTTAGCACGCTAGTCGATAGTGGTCTTGTCGGAACTGGCGGCATCCAGGGAAAGACAAGCTTTGCGAGGTCAATAAAGCAGTTGACTTGATCAGATTATCTCGAGTCAATGCCCAATCCATGATCCCATCTACCCCTGAAGAATCAATCAACGGCTATGGCATTTGCCGAGAATCAAGGACCCCGTTGGTTTGATATTTTAGCAATTGATAGTACCATCTCCTGTTCAGTTAGCTTTGTTGGAGCATCAACGACCGATCTGCCAGGTTGTCTAGAAAGATTCAATCTGGCATTACCCCATTACCCCATTGCGCCAAAAGCAATAATCAAATACACATGGCATGATGCAGGTGCAGATGCTTTAAAAAGCACGGATACTGTATGGAAGCAACGGGGTTACTCCGGATGAACTCAAGTGAGGGGTGCTCCGAATATCCACTGGATAGTTCATTAGAATCCTGCGCCATCAGGAGAACCGGTTCAAGCCGGTGGTTGCAAAGTGCGAACTAACACGACCCATCTATTGCATTTATTCCATACGCAGTCCAGTAAATACTCCGGCCCTCCTGTCGGTGGTTGGGGGCCAGATCTTCTCCTTGGCCTTGCGTCGATGGACAAGAAAAAGAATTGAATGAACCCAATCATCGGCCTCGGGGTACGGAGCATCTACTCTGTATCGCGAGGAAGATCATCACCGTGTTCGCTGGTTTTTATGGATTGCACGCAAGTGAGTCTGAACTCTGAAACGAGCGGCTTGAGGCGTTGGATTGTGATGCCTGTCAGGGATGCCCCACAGCGGAGATGGCAGATTTGGAGAACGTGGCCGCTTGAACCCTGCGCACTGTTGATATCGGTGAAAGACACCCAGGAAGTGCATTCAGGCACGACTCACCATAGGGGTTTAATACTGTTTATCTGGACACTTTGAGAAGAATGAGAACTTCATACTTATGGTACTTCCCATTGATCTGGCGAATTCGTGGGCTTCCCCAGATCTTTCGAAGTGACTGGTCACAAGATCTTAATTAGGGAACACGCGATGGAATATGACGGAATGTATACTAACCAAATACTCAAATATTGTTTCAAAGTAGGGAAGCTTGCATGGTTCTGATTGAGAATTGCTCAAGCCAACCAACCGTCTTAATGGCAGTATCGACTTCAAGTATCAGGATTTGAACAGCCAATCCTCAGAATTGAAGGGCCAATTCCAGCGCAAGTTAATTTGAATATTCCCCGGAAAGATAGATCGGATTGAATGAATGCTTCTTTCCCACGTCGAGCTGGATTGTCCTTCATATGCATTGCTGCGCCCGATACTTGGGTCCCGGCGGCAGTTTCTCGCAAATACCATATCATGTTGATACCACATTTACTTTGCTCTCCGGCAAAATCGACCCTCGTGCAAAACCATTGCTTTCCCATTAATATCTCTTTTCCACTATGGCCATTTGGCCAAATCTGAAGCAAGCAAGGTGACACAATGCAGCCAGCGGTGACGGTTTCCCGCCCTTGATAAGCGACAGTCGAGTCGCCACCAAAGCAAAGAATGGACCTTTCAGAACACTATCCAAGCCAGTCAGCCCTCTTTGATAGCAAATTTCTGCTGAGCCAAAGGTATGGTATAGGTGGTTTTTTACTTGGAAGTGAGCTGCCTGATTATCTGCTAGTGGGTTTTTCCCAGACTAGATAGAATTAATTCAACGGGCAGTCATCTAGCACCAACATTCATCTATCCTGCAGAGTACATCTACTGCCCATATTTTCAGTTTCAATCACCGAAATTGCGAAGAATGTGGCTTACCGAATCGGGGTCGACGTTGGTGGTATCAACACTGATGCTGCGATTATCAACATCGCAGATACCACAAGCCCTTCTCGTGGAGTATATGCATCAAGCAAAACTACCACTACCGAGGATGTGACCACTGGAATCTATATAGTGATTGAGAAAGTATTGCCTGAATTCCAAGGTTGAGAGGAAGAATGTTCTTAGCGTCGCTATTGGGACAACGTATTTTGTAAATGCGGTTGTCCAGGCTGATGCTCGACGTCTCAGCAAAGTTGCTGTTGCCCGTCTTTGTGGGCCTTTTACCAAGCGTAGGCCAGACTGTAATGATGTAGTAATGATGTAGCTTCTGTCATGTTGACTTGCCCTGTAGGTGCCTCCTTTTGCAGAATTTCCCCCGATTCTCAAAGAGATCATGGGAGGCCCGGTGTTCTATTTGAATGGCGATAAGAAATCACTTCCATCATGGAAAGAAATGTGGACTCTGCCTCATCCGACAATAGGACTGGAAACAGATGGACGCGAGACTATGCCTCTTGATCATGATCAAATAAAAGCGGTATCCAAATGGTAGCTTTGGTGGGCGTCTTCTCGTCCCTCGACCATCAAGGCCTGCAATAGAAGCATGTAAGAGGCTTATGAGGGAACTTGACCCAACCTTGTCTGTTGTCTGCTCCCACTATGTAGGCGGTGTTGGGATTTTGGAGACGGAAAATGCTACCATTCTGAAGGCGTCAATCCTCGCCCTGGCGAAACGAACTGCTCGTGCATTCTGCAGGGCTAAGGTGAAGCTTCGTCTCGACTGTACTTTGTATCTCACTCAAAAAGATGGAAAAATGACCGGTGCCGCTACGGCAGCAGAGCTCCCTGTCAAGACATTTGCCAGTGGCCCTACGAATGGCATGACGGGTGCTGCATATTTGGCACATCTAGATAGAGGAGCATCACGCACAAATCCAGATACCCAAGTACTCGTAATCGATGTGGGTGGCACTACGAGTGACGTTTGTGCGTTGCTTCTCTCTGGGTTTCCTCGACAAGCGCCGAATTTCGTCGAGGTAGGAGGCGTGTGGACGGCCTTCTCAATGCCAGAGGTGCTGTCGGTTGGTTTGGGAGGAGGGAGTCGCATCAATTTCCATGAAGAGACAGATACATTCAGCGTTGGTCCAGAGTCAGTTGGCCACTATTTCATCCAAGAGGCGATGGTCTTTGGGGGAGACGTGATGACAGCAACAGACATTGTGGCTGCGTCTGGAGCAGACATCGGAGACCGCTCAAAAGTCCAGAATATCCCACCACACATTGTATCGAAAGCGCGTGCTCAAATAAAAAAGATGCTCGAAAGGATGGTGGATGTTATGAACGTTACTGATTCCTCCGTAACTCTTCTGCTCGTCGGGGGTGGTCTGTCGTCCAGATGGACCCTCTAGGAGTTGCCGAATGTGTGATTCCTCCTCACCATGACTCTGAAAATACTGTTGGTGCAGCCGTTGCCAAAGTTGCTGGTGAGATTGACGTTATAGAAATCCTAGTGGATCGAGACGAGAAGACAGTGGTCGAGGCAGCGAAATGCCAGGCCATTGAAGCTGCCGTGGCCAGAGGTGCTGACAGAAACGACGCGAAGAGTCGAGACAGGACATAATCTGCACTGTACCCGACCTCATCTCCGTCCTTGGCCAGGATGGGGAAGCGATTGGATCACAGGAACTGGGCTGAAGGCCAGCGTCATTGCGATAGCGGCTCATCCGTTGTAGACGGCCGATGGAAGAGGATTGCGAGTTGGTGGTCCTAAGGGATTTGGACTCAATATAGAGTGGAAGAGTTTAGGGCTGTATCAGCAGCCCAAGAGTGTCGTGATGGAGTTTAACAGGGAGTAATTGCCGAAATAGTCGTGCTATGATCTAAATATATTCCTCATCTGTGGCTTCATTTTGAAGTTCATTCAATATATCCATTAATAAATCATCGCATAGTAATATCATCAATAGGCTAGTCTAAGCCATATATAAACTACAATCTCGCCTTACCCTCAGACAACCGCTCCCAATCTCCCTTTCCATACTCAACATATCCCTCCTCTCCAGGCGGAAGCCAGAAAAACCGATTCAACTGGCCATCTGGAACCTTCGTCCCAATCTTCGAAGGGTCAACACCCTCATCACGCAGCGGAACTTTATTCTGCTTGTGGTTGTGGATATGGCTCGCGCTATCGACCACACGCAAGAAAACAGGAACAGCGTACTTGGGCAGTTTGGACCGGGCAAACTGGGCGAATGCCTTCAGGTCGATCTTGTCCTTGGCTTCGGGGCTGATCTGGAGTGCCGCACAGCCGGCTCGGCCTTCGTGGTTGGGGACGGTGACGCCGTAGACGTTGGCTTCGATTATTCCCGGGAATCGGCCGAGGGCTTCGGCTACTTCGGCGGTGGCGCTGTTTATGCGTGTTAGTGTTCTTTTTGTTTTCTTTTTCTTTGAATATCTCGTCGGAACTTACACATTCTCACTCTTCCATCGGAATGTATCGCCTAGTCGGTCCAAAAAGTACCAGCGGCCGTCATCTTGACGACGCAGGGCATCTCCAGACCGGTAGTATAGATCGCCCTTTTTGAAGACATCCCGGAGGAACTTTTTATTTGTGGCTTCCGGATTGCGCCAGTAACCCTGGAAAGCGGCTTCATTGGGAATGGCGACGATTATTTCTCCTCCCTCTTCGTACGTGGCTCGGATTGCAAAGCCAGTCTTGGGATCCCGGAGGACATCGCCCGTGTCGTGATTGATGACCACAGGCACGTAGGTGTTGTGAAGTAGAGTTCGAGCAATTAGACCATGGTGGCCGACACTTCCGCTGGTGAAAGCTCCTGTGTTATAGTTGAGCAGCCCGAAAATTCCCTCGCTGCTGTTGAAGAACTCCCCAACTTCGGGCACACCGAATCGGTCGCGGAACTTCTCCCATATGTCTGGACGAAGACCATTGCCGTACATTAATCGGATCTTGTGATCGCGGTCTTGCGGTGAGGGTGGTGCAGCGAGCAGGTAACGTGCGGCTTCACCGACATAAACGAAAGCAGTGGACTCGGAGTCGCGAATGTCTTTCCAGAAATTGCGGACGCTGAACTTTTCTCCTATAGAAATGCTCACCCCTGATACCATACAGGTCATCATGCAAATGCTTGCGGTGCCGTGGTACAGTGGCATACAGCTATACCACCGGTCTCCGTTGGGCCCTACTGTGTCGTTCAAGATACCCCTCCGGACGAATGTAGTAGTGAAGAAACGATCCATGGTAAACGCACACCCCTTGGGCATGCCAGTCGTCCCGGACGTATAGAGTAGAATTGCTGGGAATCCGCCGTTCATATTCAATGCGTAGCTCTTTGGCGGGGCTGTCGTGGGAAACATGGATATTTTTGTTGCAAAGGATTCATTCACAGTCGTCAGTTCCATCCCCAGCTCTCCTTCGGCGACTGCTCTGCACTCCTCTATGCGTGCTTGACACTCCTCGTCATCATCCACCAGCACCAGCTTTGTGCCACTAATCCTTAGACAGTGTATCAATGCGTCCCCGGAGAGATTGTAATTGAAAGCCGCTGTACCACATCCAATACTCCAGAGAGCCAGCCAGGCGATCATAAATTCAGCTCTGTTCCGGAGGTAAAAGCCCACCAGATCTCCGGGCTTTACCCCCTTGGACAGGAAGAAGTGAGCATATTGGATCGCGAGTCTATGAACGTCACTATATGTATAGACCCCATTACGAGTCCACATGCAAACCATGTCAGGGTATTTCTTGACTGCCTCAATGAAAAGAAACCAGCCGTTTCCGCGTCCTTGGGCAGCTGCTCAAAATAAGCATCATAGGTCGATATCCTTGTTTACATTGAGTCGAGCATACCGGCATTGCTGTATTCACGCAGACCCCGTCTTTGCACAAGCAGACCCTGGATATCTTTTCCAATGTGAAATTTGGCATTCAGATAGGAAGCCAGTGTGGCGCCTCCTGCTACCGCACCGGCGATAGTACCTATTGTACATTTAGCAGAAAGTCCACGACACGATCGCTATAATTTAAAATAAACAAAGGTAACACTTACCTAGACTCATCCTGTCGATTTAATCAATGTATAATTTTGGACCAGTAAACTTGGTTCTCGGGATTCTTGAATCAAGACAACAGGCACCTAATCCGCTTCATAAATGTACATGAATTGAAATATGATTTATCTTATGCGTGCAGAAGGCGATGTAAAATGAGAACACGCTGTTCGCTTGCGTTGATATCCAGATTAGAAATACCGCTTTGCCGTTTACCGAGTTTATCTTGTTGGGCAGTTGGCGGTGGCTCCTCGGCTCAACTCGACGTCTCCGCACTGTTTCGGCCATTCACCGGAAAGTGAGGGGATCGTCACACAAGAACCGTGTGTATCTTAGCTTTTTGCCTAAGTGAAACAGCACTTTAAGCGGGGGTATTTATTAGTGCGGGGTATTATGCCATCATCCGACTAATGGCTTATCAAACGAAATATGCATATTTTGTGATGTGATGGCTCTCAAGAATGTCACACAACTCTTGCTTGTGTCACTGCGCAAAGTCTCGAAGTTCTCTCTTAGGAACCAGAGATTCATGAACCCCACGTTCACCGGAAGACTGGGGCTTCCACGACCAGGCTTGATCTTTTTCTAATCCATTGCTAACATGATTCAGCACATTGACCACATATTTGCCGATTGTTGGGAGAAACTTCCAACAGTGAAACGAGCCGCCGACAGCAAAATAAAGATTGGAAAGTCTGGAATCAGGGTGTCGAGTGATGAGCGGCTGTTGATTTCTCGAGATAGAATCCCAGCAAAGTCGATAATAATCCACCTGGCGACCACCTTCGAGGACCTGTGGCAGACGCGCGCGAACCGATTTTATACATTCATCTTGAAGCTCTTGCGGCGCTGTATTCTGGCTCTGATCTGGTGGAACGGAAATTTCGTGGCCTGTCCTGGTTTTGATCGTGTTTCGAAACGATGTTGAAAAGGTGAATTTCAGCACGCCCGAGTCATTCGGTGGTATAACCTCTCCTGTTAGCCAATTAGTATCTTTGCTTTCTATGCTGGCATTGTTGTAAGCCTACCTTGCCCACCGTAGACAAACACCGGCAACTGTCGATACGAGGCAGCTTCGGATTCCCCAAGCTCGAAATGAGCGACACAAACCCCTGCGGCGGTGACTTGGTTTTCCACTCGGTCGATATCTGGGATACTCAACTCGTCTTCAAGAGACGACATCAACCGGCTCGTCCACGCACCAGTAGCTAAAAGAACTTTATCAGCCGTGTAGAGCACCCCAGACCGTGATTCGACGCCCTTTATGCCCTTCTCCCCAAGAACAAGTCGAGCGGCCTCACTCAGAGTTATACGATTGACTCCCATCCTGGACACCTCGTCCTCCATAATCTTCAATGCCCGCCCTGCATCGGCCCATCCAGCAGAGGGGTTGGAGTAGTAAGACCCGAACGGCGAACAGTCTGTCTGTCCGAGCAGTCCACTCCAGCTGCGACGAACTTCCTCTTCGGTCATGTCGAAGGTGACATCCTCCCTGCCATTATCTCGAAAGTTCTTCCTCACTCGCGCAGACACATCACTGCCAGTTTCGTTCATCGCGATCCAACCACTCTGGTGGTAGATGCCTGCATCGCGGAAAAATGGGAGTGTTTTCCAAGCCTCGATGGCTTCGAAGCCTAGTTCCATGTAAAGTGAGTTCGAATAATCTGCGCGAATAATTTTGTTGACGTCTGTCGAGGCTGCGAGGGGAGATGGGGGTGAGCCTCTGTCTAAGAGGGTGATGCGTGAGGGGTCGCGGGCGGTGCGAGCCAAATGGTAGGCAGTGCTGACTCCGAAGATGCCTGCGCCTATAATGAGGATTTCTGAATCCATGGTGGTGGTTGCTTTGATGGTTTGGATGATGGTGATGATGATGAGGGGATGTGAGGTGGGTTGGGATTGTGTCAGTGTGATCGGGGATCAGCGCATGTCAAAACGCAAGAGGGGAATCGGTCGGACTTTTATTCATCTAGAGCTCATATAACAAAATCAATTACAGTCTAGAAGATATTATATTTATTCAGTATTTGTCTCTTAATATCGAACACCAGCGTGCTATTCTCACAACAGCCATCCAGCAGACAGCACAGCCTCAAGCACGATGCCATCTACAAGCAACAGGCACATGCGTGGATTGATATCAGCATCACTTCTCATCGAATCATTAAAGAGGGGTAAATAGAATCCTTGCCAGGAGGGGTTGATGCTGGTCATTTTGCTATTTCCGGCGTGATGCGAGTCATACCCTGCATCGCGAGGCTGCCCCTCTTTATCGATTCAGTTTCTGAAAGATAATGATAGATTCATACATTGATTGAGGTAATTATTGTTGATACATATTGGATAGTGAAATAACTAATACCAGTAAATGACCTCAATTCATCGACTTGTCCAGATCGGCCCGTTCCGTAGAAACAACGAAAGGCTAAGCTCATGTCCATTTGTGGCGCAGTCAAAAGACCTCAAGTAGAGCCAGTCATGACGACGTATGTTGCCAGACATTGCACAAGGCCTTACAAAATCATCCGACTTTCATTTCTCTCTCTCTCTTTTCATTCACTTTTCTTGTCTCTTACCACTCATACCATCACATCATGGACCAGCCATTATCCCATCAGAATACCCTTTCCTCCATCCTCAAAGTATACCCTCTTGACGAACACCGCTGTCTGGGTTACACTCTTTCTAATCGCCGTCGTTGTATGAATCCCACCAATGCTACCAGCAGAAACACCGCTTCCTCGTTGCTTGAAAGAGGTACCCGTATGCTCGAGCAAGCAGAGTCAATCGATTCATTACTAGAATGTCTCGCTCCAATGGTGCTTTGTCGTCGCTACCACCAAAACCAGGCGAGAGGGTTAGCTTCTCGGTGGAAAGAAAAGGTCACGACTCATATCAGAGAACAAGAGGCACGACGCGAAGCAGAATCACAGGCGGAAGTAGAGGACGAGGCCGAGGAACACTCCGAGGAAGAACAGGGAGAGTTGAATCTGGGAATTGAACCTCCGCCTGATGCAACATGGCGAGGGTCCATTATACCCGGGTTTCGGACTTCATCGGGCCATGTCACTTGGTCTGATGTGTTTGAAGGGAATCATGATATTCAGACGCGACCGCAGACGGAAAATGTCGAGGAGCGTCGTGAATCTAATACGGAGACTGTCAGTACGAGGGAGGAGAGACAACAAGAGATCAGTCGTGTGGAAACGCCTTCTCGCACGCATACTGTCTCTATCTCTACTCGCATACCGGAAAGAAAAGGCATCACTCGAAGGCCCATTGAAGGTGACTGTGGAATTTGCATTCTCCCTCTACTAGATGAGACTGTGCAGCCAGCTGGGGACACTCAAGCTGGTGACGATGACGCGGATTATGAATCAGACACTGGAGATGAATCGGACTCCGCAAGTTCCGTGGCAACTGTTTCAATCGAAGAGTCCGAGGAGCTAGTGTGGTGCAAAGCTCGATGCGGCATCAACTATCACAGAAATTGTTTGAAGACTTGGATTGACACATTCCGGGGTAAGCCTGGCCACAGCCCTACCTGTCCGACTTGTCGATCTGTATGGAGACGGTGATTTCGCTAGTTTTTAATAGAGATACCATTTGCTTTCATGCTGTGATCAACTAATATAAGCCAAATGCGCTCATTGCATACCTGATATATCCATGCCAAAACTATATACAAGAGGCTGGACCTTTTCGGCAGTAAGTCCGTAGGAACTATTCGTGAATCATAATCATAATCTAGCACTCCTTTTCTCCGTCGACTGGTTCAGCCAGTTTTGAATCGTACCCACCAACCCGTCGATTTCTTCAACCGTATTTCCCGCATGCAGGCAGACCCGCACTCGTTCCTTTCCAGCCGGTACGGTAGGTGACATAATGGCACGAACGATGAACCCTTCTTGCTGGCATACAGCAGCCAGCTTGCGGGGGACAGGACTTCGCAGGGAAAAGATCGGGGATGTTGGAAAATGATCCACTTCAAATATAGCCGGGTCCCAAGAGCCCAGTTCGGTCAGTCGACAATGCATATGAAGGATCAATTGTTGAAGGTTACGTTGGAGCTATGATTGTTAGTATTGAGTTGGAATCAAATTGGGGATGAATTACAGGTTCGGTTTCTCCCTCAGATAGCAGTTCGTATGCTGCTCGAATGGAGGCTAAGAATGGGAATCCCAATGCAGTTGTGTAGATCAAACTCCGGGCATAGTTGATCAAGTACTGTCTGGTATCAGGGCAGCAAAGAACAATTGCTTGATTCCGTTAGTATGGTGCATAGAATCAGAAATTGATCGTCCATACCTCCGTGACTTGCTAGGGCCTTCCCAAATGTATGGACTCGAATGAACATCCGCTCTTCCAAGCCCAATTCCTGGACGACACCTCCACCACGGGGACCAAAGGCCCCTGTTGCATGTGCCTCATCAACAAGGAAATACCCATTCTTTCGAGGGAAAAGCTCATCTACGATCTGGACAAAGTCCCGGATCGGAGCAACGTCTCCATCCATGCTATAGATAGATTCCACCACGATAAAAACATTGCGATTGCCATCTCCAATGGCTGGATCTGCCTCGATTTCCGACTCCAGCACCCTTCTCAAGCTAGTGGGACAACTGTGGGAGAATTTTACTCGCTTCCCCGCTCTCGACAGCCTCATGCCCTCATGAGCACTTGCATGGATGAGTTCATCATACACAATCAAATCCCCCGGTTGAGGAATAGACGACAAGACGCCGACATTGGCATCGAATCCGGAATTAAACAGCAGCCCACTAGGCGCGCCGTGAAAGTCCGCGATAAAGCTCTCCAATTCCTCTGCGTAGGTGGAATTCCCGTCTAACAGACGAGAACCCCCACTCGCAAAAGGATATAATGGAGGAGCCTGGTTTAGAAGGTCAAGAAACCGGGCACGGAAGACCGGCGACGTCGACAGCGATAGGAAATCGTTGGAGGAAAAATCCACTGACGAATTGGGTAACACGGTGAGTCTTCGCCGAGAAGACTTTGCTTCTCGACGATGCAATGCCTGGCGGAATGAGTCACGCAGCGAAACAGGCTTGGATGACCCGACCATGATTCCTATCTAGCACCACACAGAGACAGGAGGAGGAGAAGTCGACCCGGGGTAACGATAATAAAATGCATGGTGTCTAGAAGCGGGGGGCAGGATGCTGATTATCATTTGATTCATCACGACGTTAACCGGCAAGGTGGAACCCGGGATTCGCAGGAGTTCCCTCGGTGTGGAGCGGAGATCACTATGCAGATTAGCTGAAAATTTTCACTGGGGAAGGCTGAAGCCCAAAAAGGTGATGTGTAATGGGAATAGTCACGCCCAAATCCTGGGCGCAATCAGGAACATCAACAAGGCGTGTTGGGGATCAACAATATTGACGGGAGAGGGTGGAGTCTGTGTGGCGGTATTGGTATTACCGTATTATTGCTGTCACGTCTCGACCTCGGCGCTGTCGGCGGCACTCGGTCATCCCACCTTGACTTTGAAGCCACTGCCATTGGGTATTGTTATATCATCCATCGTCTGGCATTGTGATGAAGACCAGTCTATTGACTTAGTGCAAAGGAAAATGCCCGTCGGAGCTGCTCTTTGGAGGTCTCTTCGTGCCCATCAGGTGTATGGTGCCAACACCGACGTGGGGAAGACGATTGTGTCCACCGTGCTGTGCAATGCTGTCCAGCGTCAAAAGTCGAGGGAGAGGGCAGCTTTTCTGAAGCCAGTGTCTACGGGGCCATTGGACGAAGCTGATGACAGGTGAGTATCTTATCAATGGTTAAATTGACGCATGCCATCTGACGAATATACCGACAGACATATTAAACGTCATGGTGCAGGGACACTCACCAAATGTCTCTACCAATTCGACGAGCCTGTCAGTCCACATATTGCTGCTCAACAGAAAAACTTCATTGTATGTTGAATCTAATCAATCTATTGGTCGATCGATCTGTCTAATTAAATTATAGGTCCCCCGAGATGATGACATCCTCAACTCCGTTCACAAAACCCTCTCCGACTGGGCTCGCAACGACATCACCTTTGCTCTTGTAGAAACAGCTGGAGGTGTTCATTCCCCAGGTCCCAATGGCAATTCTCAGGCCGATCTCTATCGACCACTGCGATTGCCCATTGTCCTCATTGCCGACTCCCGCCTGGGGGGTATCTCGTCCTCCATCTCTGCTTACGAGTCTCTGTTGCTCCGCGGGTATGACGTCCACTCCGTCCTGCTATTCCAGGATGATTATTATCAAAATCATGAATATCTGCGTGATTATTTCCGTAACAAGAACATTCCGCTCGTTCCGCTCCTCGCTCCCCCCGCCAAACCATCGTCGCTGGATGCCGACGCGGTGGCTCGGGATGAAGAGGCTATGGCAACATATTATCGTAATGTCTCACAAACTACAGACATTGAAAGTCTTCTCGATCAATTATCCAACAAAAATGCGGAGAGGATCGACCGTCTCGAGAACATGGCCACTCGGGCCCATGATGTCATCTGGTACCCGTTCACCCAACACCACGACATGAACGCCAAAGACATCATGGTGGTCGACTCGGCGTATGACGACTACTTCCAAACTCACCGTTCGACCGACGGCAAAGCCCCAGAAGGCCAGCTTCAGGCAACTTTTGACGGCTCCGCGTCCTGGTGGACACAAGGCCTGGGTCATGGAAACCCGGATCTTGCTTTATCCGCTGCATACGCCGCTGGACGGTACGGCCATGTGATGTTTGCTGGGGGTGTTCATGAACCGGCCCTCTCTTTGGCAGATCTCCTGCTTGAGAGCGTCGAAAACCCGCGTCTGTCCAAGGTGTTTTACACGGACAATGGCAGTACGGGTATGGAGGTTGCTATCAAGATGGGTCTGCGGGCCGCCTGTGACCGGTACGGCTGGGATGCCAGCCAAGAGCAGATTAGTATCCTAGGTCTCAAGGGAAGCTACCACGGTGACACCATCGGTGTCATGGACTGCTCGGAACCCTCGACCTACAACAAGAAGGTGGAGTGGTACCGTGGACGCGGGTACTGGTTCGACTTTCCCCTGGTGAAAATGTCCCAGGGATCATGGAGAGTCGAGATGCCAGAAGAACTAAAGAACTCCCTGGGCCCCGATCAAGAATTCTCATCATTGAATTCCGTCTTCGACCTTGACCAGCGAGTTGAATCTGAAACCGGAATCCGCTACAGAGAATACATTCACAAAACCATTAAGGAACAGGTCCAGCAGCATGGAATGAAATTCGGCTCTCTCATCATGGAACCCATCATTCTAGGAGCTGGCGGAATGCTCTTCTGGTGAGTTCCCCATATATCCAGAACTAGTAGACCACCCCCACTAACAAAGGCACACACATCCACAGTGACCCTCTCTTCCAGCGCTGCCTAGCAGATGTGGTCCGCTCCAACCCCAACCTCTTCAGCACCACCCCCTCCCCAACGGCCAAGTCCCCCGCCGGCGAATCCTCAACAACCTGGTCCGGTCTCCCCATCATCTTCGACGAAGTCTTCACAGGTCTCTACCGTCTCGGTCGCAAAACCTCCGCCTCCTTCCTAGACGTCCACCCCGACGTCGCCGTCAACGCTAAGCTACTAACCGGCGGCCTGTTGCCGCTCTGCACCACGATTGCCAGCAGGGAGATTTTCAACGCTTTCTCCAGCCCGGAGAAGAGCGATGCCTTGCTGCATGGTCATAGCTATACCGCGCACGCGGTGGGGTGTAAGGTGGCAGTCGACTCGCTGCAGAAGATGAGAGAAATGGAGACGAATGGTTCGTGGAGTCAGTATCGGGATGATTGGGCCGTCGCTTCGCAGACTCAATCTCAATCATCCCTGCCTGATGTTTGGAGTGTCTGGTCTCGGGATTTGCTTCATGATCTATCCTATGCTAACTCGGTTGATGGGCTGTTTGCTATTGGTACTGTGTTGAGTATCTCGCTGAAGGATGCGCAGGGTGGAGGTATGTGTATTGTTTATAATTTCTAATCTGTCTGGGGCATATAGGCTAACTTGGTGCATAGGCTATACCTCCACAGCCGCCAAGGGACTTCAGCAGAGATTAGCTGCGGGAGGAGAAAACTTTAACGTTCATTCCAGAGTTCTGGGGAATGTACTCTATCTCATGTCAAGTGTGACGTCCAAGGCTGAATCCCTTCGAGAGATTGAAGGGGTGCTTCGTTCCGCCTTGCTTTAGTATACGAATTATTATGCCATTTACGATGAACAAAAACTTTTTTATTTTTTATTTTTGAATATAGTTGAAAATCAAGAGACTTGTTTTCTATCCATAAAATCATAACTATATACTAATTGAAATGTCATAACGCCAATATATTCACGAAGATATCAGAATATTTTAAGCAGTAGCTGCGGCCTGCGCAGCCTGTGCGCTTTCTTGAGCAACGGACTCGAGGGCTTTCTCCTGAGACTTGATGGCAGAGTCACCCTTTTCGAAGCTCTTCATGGGGTAGAATCCCCAGCGCTCGAACATAGCACGGTCCTCGTCCCAGCCGTTGCAGTCGGTGGTCAACATCTTCTCACCGGTGAAAACAGCGTTAGCACCGGCCATGAAGCAAGCCACCTGCTGCTCCTCGGTCAGAGAGATACGGCCGGCAGCCAAACGGACAATGGTGGCGGGGAGAATGATACGGGCGGTAGCAACGGTACGGAGGAGCTTGTCGAAAGTGATCATCTTACGCTCTCCCAACGGGGTACCCTTGATGGGGACGAGGGCATTGACGGGGAACGATTCAGGGTGAGCAGGCAAGCTAGAGACAGTGTGGATAAGGCCAATACGGTCGGAGTCTTCCTCGCCCAGACCCAAAATACCACCAGAGCAAACGTTGATACCGGCGTCACGGACGTGGGACAGGGTCTTGAGACGCTCATCGTACGAACGGGTGGTGATAATGGTCGGGTAGAACTCGCGCGAGGTGTCGAGGTTGTGGTTGTATGCCGTCAAACCGGCATCCTTGAGCTCCTTGGCCTGGTTCTGGTCGATCATACCCAGAGTCACACACACTTCCATACCCATGTCCCGAATACCAGACACCATCTGCTTCACGTTCTTGAGACTGGTCTTACGACCGCGCATGTCACGCCAGGCGGCGCCCATGCAGAATCGGGTGCTACCGTTGTTCTTGGCGGTGCGGGCCTTTTCGAGCACATCGTCGACGGGGCTCATCTTGGTGGCCTTGAGACCGGTGGTGTACCGAGACGACTGGGCACAGTAGGAGCAGTCCTCACTGCAACCACCGGTCTTGATGTTCATCAAGGTGCACATCTGAATAGCGGAGGGGTCATGGAAGCGGCGGTGGACAGCAGCCTAGATGGATCAGTCTACGATCGATAGAAAAGTGACATTATATTTAACATACCGCAGCATAGGTAAGCTGGTTCAAAGGGGTGTTGTAGATCGCCTGGACCTCTTCCCGAGTCCAAGTGGTACGCGGGGTGGATGCACTTGTAGCCTCCTGGAGGGCAACGGGGATTCTGTTGGCCAACGAAGCGGCACTGGGAGGGGATTGGACGGTGCCATAGGAGCGTTTCAGGATGGCCCTGGGGAGGGACCGGGGCAGAGGGAGCGACATTATGGGATAGGAAAGACGATGATGGGATGGAGAAGGAGAAAGAATGAGGTCTGACGATGGAAGTCGAATACAAGATCGATAGATAAGAGCGGAAGAGTCAGGACCTCGGGAGTGGATGATGGAAGAGCCAGGAAATGCGGGCGAGGAGACAGAAAGAGGGGCGAGTGAGATGGACAGCGTTCAGTTTCACCGGAGCAGAAGAGGTGGGGAGCCAACAAAGTGTATGCGATGGTCAACACCCAAACAGCCTTGCGAGATCTGCTGTATGCTGCTGCTATGACACATCGCAATATTTATACGAAGGCCAGCTCCGATATCCCTTACCCAATATCGAGTCACCTCCATCCTCTACACAATCCTAATTATAATCGATATTTGACTCTCCTCGTTCTGTCATAATCACATTAATCATAACAACTGTTGAGTTGATCCCACAGATTTAGTCGCGCCTTGGCAACTGCAGATCCACCGGTGAGCATATCTTGTCCACCAATCACGGCGCTTAAATAACCAATAAATTACCGCCCTGGCCGTATCGGCTAGTAACGCCCTGGTGCCTGAGAAACAAGGTTGGCAGGTCTCTCCGACTCTATGCGCTGCCATTCCAACCCGTGACGGCGAGGAAAAGGAGACGGGAAACATCATGTTTGCCGTAAGGAGAATACCTCAGACTACCTAATTAGGTGGAACACACAGTCTGGGTAAAATCAATGGGGTGCCTTGGAAAAAACACTGCAAAGAGATTTCGCACGGCATGACGCAACAAGATCCACCGCGATCGACTCGTCGAGCATTGACAAATATTGAGTGTCATGATTATCGCTCCAATTCCTCCGTCTTCGCTCCAGCCAGCCCAGAATGACTGTTGCCATCTAATCATCCCATCTTATCTGGTCTGGCCAGAGCGGATGTCACGTGCTGCCCTCTCGCCCTCTCCTTCTCTGACTTCCCCCAGCCTTCCAGACGCGCCGCTTGTCTTCCTCCATCCATCCGAAGTTCCTCATCACATTTGCTGAGTGCCGATCATTTGCTTTGCATGTGACACATCATTGACTGATAGCCGCTGCTGGCGTTCTGCTGACTCCTGAGCTGGTTGAAGATCCCTTGCCGTCAATCTCGTGGGTCAGCATCGTCATCTGGCCTTGTCCGATTCAACATTATTTCAACGACCTTGGTCATTCAACTAGGTTGATTTTTACTTGCTTTCTACGAGTATTCTGAGAAGATCTACTAGAACAGTCATGCCTCAAAACTACCATGGACGGAAATACACTGTCATTTATGTCAATGACTGAAATCTGCCATCTCCTTTAGGCTACAATACTGGGCTGCTGGATCATCGATTTCATCTGCAGGCATTTTACATTCAACTCTAGCCAGTTAAAGTACTTCATCAAGTATGCAATATCGGGGAATATATCCGTCGCATTATACGGAGAATTTACCCTCAGTCAGCAAGGAATAGGCTGTGGAATGGTTCCAGAAACAACACGCGGTGGCCTTCCGTGGTTCACGCCATAGTCTATTGCTACAGCAGCCCCTCCCGAACATAAACCAACAATGAACTCGTGAATTTTGAATAGTCATGGGATTTTCAAGTCTATCGATTGTTTTAATTACATACATCGTTTGAATGAAAAGAAAAAAAACGTTCAATCATGCCCGAAATTTCTAAAACAATGCGAATATATCCTTTGAAATGAAATGTGCGGGCCAGCGGTCGGCATTAGGATCAAACCATAGATTGCTCAACTTTCTCGTCACTCCCTGCCTGAGTATCAGATCTGCTCATGGTAGTATAGCGACTAAAGTCTCTCATTCTTGCATTCTCAATCGGGTCAGTGTTCTTTGTTCGACGGGCTTGATACCGGAAAAAGATTCGCTTGCACCACTTCCAAAATTCCACTCCGAGGAAGAACAAGGTCGCTTCCACAAACACAACTCCCCACTCCCATGAGATGCCAGTGTGCTTGAAAACCACATCATTGATGACGGGGATATAGAGAATGGGGAAGGTAGTGAGGAATCCGGCCATGATACCCCAGAAGAGGAACTGGTTGCGCCAGACATCGAACATCCACTGTGTGAAATACTTTTTCGAGCCAGGCTGCATACGGAAGAAGCTGCGGCGCATATTGATCATCTCCCAAGCCAAGAACAGTGCGAACCAGGTCATGCAGACGAATGTTGTCGCGCGGGCCCGGAAGACCGTCTCACATTCTGGCGTATGGTTACTGTTGCAGCCTGTTGCTAGGTTTCCGTCTCCCCAGCCAAACATAACAAGGGAAAAGGAGCTAAGGCAAAGCGCGGCCATCCAAAGTCCATAAACCAGAGTGTCTATCACGACCTCCCATGTGAAAATACCTTGTTTCTGTTGAAGTCAGCATCGATTATCTTGACAGAGTTGCCAAAGAGGGAAAGGATATACGTACACTTTGAGGCGGACGGTCCATGATATCCGGGGCTGCGATTTCCATTCCCAGGCCCATATCAGGGAGACCAGAGGTAATCATGATGATCCAAAGAATTTCGACGGGCGCGATAGGAAAGACTGACTGGCCATCATCATCCTTGAAAGCCAGACCGATCAGAAGAGTTAATGCGAGACCAACGTTCTCAGCCAAAAGATGCAAGACAAATTTCTGAATGTTATCAAAGATCCGACGACCTTCTTCAATACCGTTAATGATTGAAGCAAAGTTATCGTCTGTCAGAACTAGTTCTGAGGCATCCTTTGCCACGTCGGATCCCGCCTCTCCCATTGCAATACCAACATCGGCACGTTTCAAAGATGGGGAATCGTTCACACCATCACCTGTCATGGCTGCATAGCGACCCCGCCGATGCAGAGCATCGATCATTCGGACCTTTGTGTTCGGTGCACACCGAGCAATAACTGCTGGAAGGGTAGGCAGGTCATCGATTTGTTCATCTGTCAATTTGTCAAACTGGCTTGCAGTCATGACCATTGCATCTGCCACATCCTTGGCGATTTCATCCATGTTGGCGGGGATAATTCCAACCTGTTGAGCAATAGCTTTTGCTGTACCGGGATGATCACCGGTCACCATGTGAACCGAGATACCTGCATGGTGGCATTGCTCGATAGCTCCTGCGGTTTCAGGGCGGGGCGGGTCGTAGAGACCGATCAATCCGCAAAAGACGAGATCTTTTTCCACTTCCTCTCGCGGAGGGTTTTCCTTCTCGTCGTTGCTTGTACCACCATGGTGCTCTCGACAGGCAAGAGCAAGAACCCGAAGACCTTCTTTAGCGAGACCTTCCATGTTCTGCAGGATCTCATCTTGAATGCTGTCATCGAGAGGGACCGGAGAAGCGCCAGCAGTCCAAGTCACAGATGTGCAAGCCTCAAGAACACGTTCCACTGCCCCCTTTGTGAAAATCATTTCAGGAGTCTTCTCTGTCTCGCCTCGCTTGGCGAATATCACCGACATTTTCTTCACCGTGGAGTCGAAGGGATACTCCGCTTTCTGTTCCCAGACAGGATTCTCACCTTTGATCCAGCGATCGCGGTTCCAGTTGAAGCGAGAAGCAAAGACCTGGATTGCAATGTCTGTTGGCTCACCACGGGCCTGCCATTCATCGGTTGATTTGTGAACATGGGCAAGATTTGCCATTGCGGCAACATTGAGAAAGTCTTCCAGATGTCGATTGTCCTTCAAGAGATCCTCTGGGTTTGCGGGCTTGGCCAGCATATCCGGACTAATCTTGACAGGAGGATCGGTGATGAGACTCATTTCTCCTTCCTGGGGATCCAAGGGATTGCTGGAAGATCCGACCGAGTATGTGCCTTGCGACGGAATCCAGGCTCTTTTTGCAACCATTCGCCCCTGGGTTAGAGTTCCAGTTTTGTCTGAGCAAATGTTAGTGACTGCGCCCAATGCCTCTAGAGAATCAAGCTTCCGGACAATGACGTGTCTTTGAACCATTTGCTTTGTGCCCACTGCCATTGTGATGGTCAAAACCACAACTAAACATGCAGGAATCATTGCAAGTCCTGTAGCGACAGCATAGATGATGACTTCGTTTGAATCGCTCCAATTATTTGTGCCCATGACAATAATCGCGAAGACGACGGCAATACCAAAGAGGGCCAGAGCCAACTTGGAGAGCTTTCGCTGCAAGGGTGTTCCAACATTGATGCCCAGGAATCTGCCAATGGCATCAGTACCAGTCAAGGTCCAGGCCTGTAGATACCAGCGCTTCTTGGTTTCGCCTTCGGGGCCACGCTTGACTTTTCGACGCTTCGAATCACCAGCCCGGAGTGCTGCGGCAATGGCACCGATCTCGGTTTTCATACCAGTGCCAACGACAACGCCACGGGCTCGCCCTCTGGTAACAGTGGATGAACTGTACGCAATATTCAACCGATCTCCAGGTCCGGTGTCTTGGTCAAAAACCTGATCAATTTCCTTCTGTACGGGCAACGATTCTCCGGTTAAAAGGGCTTCGTCGGTTTCGAAATTCATAGCTTCAACGAGTCTGACATTGTAAGTAAAAACTCCCTAAGCTTTGTTGCACCATGAAAACATACCTAAGGTCGGCGGGAACGGTGTCTCCGACTTTGAGCTCAACCATGTCTCCTGGGACGATCTCGTTGGCGGGGACAGTATTGGTTTTGCCGTCGCGGGTTACTGTTCCGGTAGGGGAGCTCAACGAACGCAAAGAGTCCATGGTCTTCTCGGCTGCAAAGTCCTGGTATACACCTACAATGATGTTAAGACCAATGACGGCAGCGATCACGCCACCTTCAATCCAGGATTGAATGCCGAAACTGACAGCCATGGCAATAATCAGCACCTGAAAGGAAGAAGCATTAGTATCATACCAAACTTTGCTGAATTGTCTCTGGAAATGGAACCACTCACCAGCATCATAGCATTTGCAATCTGTCGAATGATGATCTTGGCAATGGAGACGCCTTCTCCTCCTTCGAGTTCGTTGGGGCCATGCTCCTCCAGGCGCTTTTTGGCTTCTCCGGATGACAAGCCTTCATCAGAATCGACTGAAAGCTCATTGAGAATGGCTTCGTACGTGAGGCTGTGGGCTGGTTGGGATAGTGGTTGCGTGTGGCTTGCGTCCGGGGGCGAGCCGCCCGGCGCTTGCTTCTTCTCTTGATCCATATCAATCAAAATCAATTACTCTGCTATAGGGACTTTCTTTTATGGAGGCTCCATATAAATAGTATCTTCCAAGCAATGCGAGTCCATACACAACAGGTGAAGGATGGACTATATGGATCTAGATCTTTTTCTTGTTCTTTCTTCTTTCTCTCTTCCCTGTTCTCCGGGGTATGGAGGGGTATTTAACTTGTACGTCACTGGGTTGCAATGAACAAAGACTTGGTACATAGTGCTTGGCATCATCTTGTTCTCTGATATCAACGCCCAGCAGTATCGAGTCCAGAGCCAATCACCGGGCTCAAAGATTAACCTCTTGGCACAGACCCTTGGCACCAGAGGGGGAAAGTTCGCCGCTTCAGAAAAGCATGACGCACACGACACTGTCATAACCACGTGAGCGTCGGCAAACCCTCGGTCTTGGCCTGAGGCGAAACTTGGCAGCCCAGATGCACTCGGGTTTTCTTGCTTATTGGCCAATAAATGCTTGTGGATCCAGGCGGAATGCCAAGTCTCCCGCAGCGCGGGATCCTTGGCGGACACTTCTTTTTGGTTCTTTTTTTTTTTAATGTTTTCCCGCCACGAAATCCCCAAGCCTCAAGTCTTGGTGGTTTCTTGGCGTGCTGCAGCGTTGGAGGCTTGAGAGCCAGTCGCACCCCGTAGATTCATCCCGTTTCCCCCCTTTCCAAGAGTCCGCTAGAGGTTTGGCGGGATTCAAAGAATTCCATTCGCGAATCGGTGGATTTTCCTCTGCTCCACTAATTGATGTATCTATTATCGTCCTTTCTTGTCCTTTCTTGTCCTTTCTTGTCCTTAGTCAAAGCAATCCAACTAGGTCTAGCCGGTTTATCCGATGTTTTGACTTCGATATGGGCTCCTTGGTCCTTTTTTTTTCGTAACGCTAGATATAATGCGTCTTCGTTCTCGTATTTTTTTCTTTTTTTTTTCGCCTCTTTTTTTTGGTTTTTGATTTTGTTTTTTCGCGCTTCGAGTTTCGCGACCCGTTTTTTGGGGTGTCTTATCTTGTTTCTGATGGCGTATCATCTGCCCAGAAAAGATATCGTTGGAGTTGTTGTTGGGGGGGTCATCTTATTCGCTCTAATCAGTCTTATTCCGATGTATGTGCATACACACTACAGTTGCCCCGTTCTATACTCCATCAATCATCAATCATTTCCCACTCTATTTTCGCAGTCTAGCGACCCTTGTTGCATGAACAACTAACCCAAACATCATCATCCATTCTCAGACAAGGCTGTTGGGCAAACCATCCCAGTTTGCATTTGAACTTGGATGCATTGTCCTGTACTGACTGACTTCATCGCTGCAGTGGCATCATGTGGTATAATCGTCGACGGCGACGAGCTGCGTCCCGGACCCGGCCCCGGGCCCGGGCCACACGCGAACCCCACAACCTGGCCCTTAATAGCCCGATGCATCAAGTGTCTGTGGAAAGATGGCTGGAGGATCAGAACAGCGTACCGAGTCGCGCCGAGCAATACGCGCAACAGATATGGTAGAGTGGCCTTCTCTCTCTCCCTTTCCTCTTCTTTCCCCTCCTTCCTCCTGCGTCGCTGTCCGCGCTTACTCTTGGCGACTAACGCCCCCGAGAGATGCGGGGACAGGGCTGACGCTAATCGGTCTCGGCTTTGGATCCGTGGGCTAATCAGATGTTTTCATTTGCTATAGTCCCATCTGTCGCTGTTCGCTAGTTTCCTTCTCGAATGATGTGCTTTCCTATCCAGAACCTGCATGGCGTCTTTCGTCCCTCCCCCATCGAGACCAGATCGAAGGTCCTGGTCGACGCTGCAACGATCCTAATCAGAATAACCATCCCCCGGCAGATCATAATAATCGCATTGTGGTTCTGAATCGGTGTGGCCATGCCTTTCATTCGTCCTGTCTTGCGTCATACTTTGAGAATCGCCGGTACAAGTGCCCAATGTGCCAAACAACATATTTCCCTGCCGAGTAAATGATTCCCACTTTTAAATATGGATTTTCTGTTTTGGCGATATGGCTGGTCCATGAAGCAATTTTTCCTCTTTTTCTTTTCATTTGTTCTTGTTCTTGCTTTTCTTTTTCTTGGGCCTTGTTTTTGTTTTCCCTTAATGCGTTGTTCCGAATCCACGACCCCCTGTACAGGAACCCTGATATTGTCTTTCTCAATGCAGAAAAGATACCCAACATATCATGTCACGAGAGCATAATTGAATGAGAAACGGGAAAGTGCGTTTGCATAATTGTTGGAGAATCCTTGACTAGTTGCATGGCTTCAAGGCTCTAAAGTTCTTGGCCGTTTGGAGGCTCCAAGCCAAGAGAGACACAGAAAATATGAACCCGTGTAGTTCGTGTTATGCTGACACGGCATGTCGCTGTTGTACGTGGTGTGACAGCATCTGTCTCTTTTTCTTGCAAGGTACAACTTCCCCTGTATGAACACGTTGTCTTTTGGCAGCGTCGTGACACAGCTTCATCTGGGGTAATAGTCTGCAGAAAGTACCCCAAAATGCAAACCTTGGAATAGCGACCAGCTCTTTAGTAGGTATTTTGCTATTATTCTGTATGCTCAGGAATCGCAAAGTGTGCTATTCCCTAGACAAAAGAGGACACAGGGTTGCACAGGCCCCTCTATACCGACACCCCGGTAGATAATAGAGTAAAAGCAAGTTTTAGCATCTCTACCCAGGGGAATCCTTGTTCCAGAATACTTCTAGAACCTTCTTTTTTCCTGGTATCATATGGCAAAATTCAAGATCAGCAATAAATGCGGTGTGACCTCACCACGACCTAGATTTCCAGCAAGGCATGCACGCATGATACAGAAGCTGTGTATGGTTTATACTGAATTGCAGATCCGAATTTCCCCGTGGGGTGTACGACAGTATTCAACTAATCGCAATTTCCTGCATCTGTTGTAAATCACTCGGATGTCCTGGGCCAGATGCAAATGGGTCGCTTCCTTGGATGATTTCGTCGAAGCGGTGGCTCACACGAGTGAAGTTTTGTCCATAACGGCCCAATTCCCGCAATCGTATAGACACCCAATCTTGATAGATCCGGTCTGATGTGGCGATTCCAGCCATGAACAATGGCCACGTTATTCGTGCCATCAAGCGTGGCCTGCTACGGTGGAGTTTCAGAGCAAGTTCCAGCACTTGAGAGACCGCATCGCTGCAGGAAAGCCATCTAGGCTCGGCATATCCTGTTGGTATGAGACTTCCAAAGCACAGGTAAAAATACACGATTGTTCCATAATAGGTAATCGAAGCCCAGTAGATAGTCTCCATCACGCGACGTCCATCACCAGCAATTTCGCAGGACGGAGCAGCCCTGGCTGAAAATAGAAGGGTGTCATGATCCTGGCATTTGAGTGCATTTGTTAGACTATCACAAGCTATTTTAAGAAGTTCAATACGAGAACATTTATCCCAAGACTTACATCGGCAATCGTGACTATTTCGTCAATGAGAGATTTGAAAGAAGACTGGTCCCAGCAACAGCTTGAGTCTCCCTTGATAAAACCATGCTTGAATTGCTCTGTGATTTTGAATTGGATCACGTGGCTTTGATGATACAGGGTCAACCCTGGAAGATTTTCCAGGTCGTCCAAGTGAGCTGTCGCAGGATACTCTTTGCCCCAGAATCGAGACGGCGACTGTCTACTGATCCTGAAAAGTTCCGGCAAAGTCAGGGTGGCCGTTTGAGGGTCCAACTCTGTGCGAAGGAATAGTCGAAAGAGATTAGCATCAATTCTTGCAAGTCCTGGACTACAAAAAAGTGCCCCTGGCGTGCAGAAATACAAAGTCCACAGCAAAAATAAAGGAACTGTGGTAGATCGAAGACGTTGATCAAATCCTGCTGAAGCATTACTTATTTTCTCACTTTCGGCACTTTCAGTCGTCTTTGGAGATTGATTATCCGTTTCCGGCAGTAAATTAGCAGATTCCTCATCTTCTGGGTTGGGTGCGATCCTCAGAGACCCCATATTCTTGAGAGATGGTATAACATGGTTGAACAAAAGAGTCGTTATTCCTCGCATATGGACGTTTATGGCAGATTTACCGCTTCCAAAGCGATTCTCATAGTCAATCATGAGCCACAGAGTGATGAATAGGGCTTCGAGCTTTTCTGGTGGTTTGACATCCTGTTTCAATGCTTCACGGAGGTTTGACAGGGCTCTCCCATAATGCATTCTGCCATCAACGTCAGAGAGAGCATCGATTGGTAGACTTCCAGGAACGGTATCACAATCATAAAGTCGGGATCGATGGATCTCACTAGCCGATGTTGCCAGAATCATACTCATCACCATGGGCTCTTTGGTCGCAATTTTGTGGTACGTATATGAAACAGTAGACCACGGCCAATGTTTCCCAAGAAAAATGACAAGAACTGAATCTCGAACATAGTCCAAGCAATACCGGTCGAAATTTGAGAGTATAAGTGAATTGGCTGCCTGAATACCATGTCCAGAGTCATGCGCAACAGGCGAGTTGCTAATCAACGGTGATAAAACCTGGCCGTCAGTCAGGTCTATCAATCCGCTTGAGTCGCTACTGCCTATTCTTCGGTTTCTAGACGAGCTTTTTGCTGGTCCCCTGGGAACGGGTCCTGGTTTCCACTCGCAAAGAATGCGTGCAACTGAGCATCGTCTGCATTGTGGCTCCTCTTTTCCTTCAACCAGTATTTTCTCCTCGTCGCATTTGACCTTGCGAATTCTACATGTGCGACAACCTGAGAAGCTATCAATCATCCGCATAACTCGCATTTCAGATCAGGCGAGCTCTGTGGATCCTTACCTGTTTTGGAACGTGTCTTTCTGCCGACCACATGCATCGTACTGTGTCCTCTTTCTTGCAGGATCGGAGCCTTATCTCCACAGTGTCACAATCTCATCTGTTACCCACTGATGAAAGAGCCAGTGATTGATCATTTACTCCAACGGTGCAGGGTTGCTGGATCCAGAGACATCTAGACATCGATTCAGTAAAAGAGACAGAGGCAAGTGAGGGGAAAGAAGAGACAAGCGGGGTCATTGGCGGGGAAGGAGGAGTCATCGTCTTCTTTCCAGAGGCTGTCGAAAGCAATTGGGAACCGATAGCGACGCGCGGATAAAGCCGCCGATGCCGAAGAGACAAGAGCGCGTCTCTGATTGGCTGGATCGGCTAGAGTCACGTGCAGTTCATTATCCCAGCCAATCACAGGCTGTTTTTGTCGGCAGCGTTGCCGAGAGACTGCCGGAGATCAACGACTCCAACCACTTCTTGCGACGCGACGAAGGTAATGAATGAAGATGATTACATTGCAAGGTGGCTGGGTGGGTTAAGCTAATGCAATCTCCACTTTAATGGGTGGTACTGTTTATAACGGCTTCTATCTCGCAATGGTGTCCTCAACTTGTGAGAAACCAGCAGGACCGACCAGACAAGATGCAAATCAATGAATTCCAGCAAGATACCATTAAACCAATCCAGGAAGCTCTCCAAAAGTATGATGCAGAGCTGAGAGACATCAATCAGAAGGTAAGAATTATGTAGGCTTAAGCTTTATCTTTGCTAATCCTCCGATAAATGCAGATTTGGTCGAAACCAGAACTCGCATGGAAAGAGCACAGCGCCCACGACAACATTTGCAATTTGTTCGATACTTTTATCTCACAAGGGTTTCAAGTGCGTCGGGGTGCCTATGGGGTGGAAACTGCATTCGAGGTTGAGTACTCCCACGGCACCGGTGGCCGTGTCGTGGCGTTCAATGCAGAATATGATGCACTACCGGGGATCGGCCATGCATGTGGACACAACCTGATTGCCACCAGCTCCATTGCTGCTTTTCTTGCGACTTGTGACGCATTGAAGGCCCGATACCCTGATGGTCCAGGATATACCGTACGACTTTTGGGCACTCCCGCTGAAGAATCCGGGGGTGGAAAGGTGCGTTTGCTGGGAAATGGAGCATACAAGGACGTGGATGCATGTCTCATGATGCACCCGATTCCCATGTCTCCCGGTGATCCAGAGCTGTTGAGTATCGCAAGCGTGCTCCCTGGGGGGTATTTGGCAAATGATAAAGTCCGAGTGACCTTCACTGGCAAGCCTGCTCATGCGGCAGCGGCTCCTTGGGAGGGCATCAACGCACTAGATGCAGTCGTTGCTGCTTATGTCAATATTTCTCTGCTCCGACAGCAAATTATGCCATCCCAGAGGATCCATGGAGTTATATCGAACGGCGGAGACCGGCCAAACATCATCCCCATGTCGGCAACCTTGGATTATTATATTCGATCCGACACCGTCAAAACGCTAAAACCCTTGACTGCCAAGGTTATCAAATGCTTTGAGGCGGCAGCAACTGCGACTGGCTGCAAAGTAGAACTTGACTGGTACGTTCAAGGCAACATGGCCCATGTTCTCATCTAACTGAAATAGGGGTGTCTCTTATACAGATCTCAAGGCTAATGTGCCGATCTGCGAAAGCTATGTTTCCGCCATGCGGGCAATGGGACACAAAACCGCGTTTGACAATACTGGATTAGTTGGTCAGCTTACTGGAGCATCAACAGATATGGGTACTTTGCCAATACATTGGGTCATTATGGATATTTCAGAATTGTCAACTGACAGTTTTACAGGAAATGTATCTTACGCTGTTCCTGGCTTCCACGGTATTTTCAGCATCCCAGCCGATGGGGTCAACCATACACCGCAATTCACCGCTGGTGCTGGCTCGCCCGAGGGGTTTCAGCGAAGTCTATACTGTGCGGCAGGAATGGCAGCTGTCGCTTGCAAGATATTAGTCGACAATGGTTTTGCTGGGCTGGTTAAAAGGGATTTCGAAAGGGAGGTATAGCTTACTCAGATTTCTGCAGCCGGTCTCACAATAAGTTGAATGGCTACTATATGATCACGAATTTCGATTAGCGAAAAATATCTACCAACCATAACCAAGTTCCTTCCTCTCAAGTAAATAAAAAAAAAAAAGGAAGAAAGAAAGTAGGAAAGAAAGAAAAACTTATATATATCTCAACTTGAACATAAAATTAGACTTGGCAGCCTGGCTCTAAACCTGCGGGCCCAGTTATATAACATAATATATAATATATTATATCCTTATATAGCTAGGTAAGAATAATGAAATACAGTGTATATAATATCTTTCATAGGATTGACAAGTGTCTTATTATATATAGTCGAATTTGTTCGAATTTATGACTTTGATACGATTATGTAAGGAGGAAGTCATGTGCTATATGTCGATTTGGACTCGTATCGTCGACCGTATCTGGAGGTTCTTCTCTTCTACACTGCCTTAAAGCGTAATAACTTTACCTCTATAGGGTGTGTGGACAGGCAAATTAACTTGTACTATGTTTCAAACAGGGCTCATATAAAATATGGCCTCGCCAAACGCAGGACAAGTCTTTCGCATCAACCTTGACCGCTCAAGACTGTCGAGAAACCGGACAGTGCAGGCATGCCAACAATGCCGGTCCAGGAAGATCAAGTGCGATCGGTCCAAGCCAGTGTGCCAAAGCTGCGCCTTGCATCATCGGGGGTGCTCCTATTCATCCGGACCCGACGCTGAGACAGGGCGCGTTGATCCTCCGTCGACAGAGCAGCCCGAACAGACCGTGGAAATCAAACAACAAGGCCATCTTGAAGTTTCTGGCGGATCACAGATTCGTTATTATTCAAGCTCATCCTGGGTAGCAGCAGTCGAGGAGCATGCGAGATCATCACAGATGAGTTTTCTTAATCAAATACCGCAGTCATCAGGACTGCCGACCGAGGTCAAGAATTTTGTGCACCACCCAGACGTGGACCGGCTGATCTCTTGGTATGCACAATACTGTCACTTTTGGTACCCCGTCATCGATATTCTCGAGCTTATGACCTCCCTTGAACATTCACGAGCCTATAATGCTGCGCCTCCAGGCGCTTTGGCCCTAATCGCGGCCATCTGCTATACCGCGGCCTGTTCAGCAACGGCCGCAGGGGACATGGAAGCACAGAGCTGTATACCCTTTCCGTCGTGGGGAACGCTGGCACAGCAGATGCTCTATGCCTCGGGCTATCCGCGTGGTCCCAACTT
This sequence comes from Aspergillus wentii DTO 134E9, assembly GCF_001890725.1. Lineage (NCBI taxonomy): Eukaryota > Fungi > Ascomycota > Eurotiomycetes > Eurotiales > Aspergillaceae > Aspergillus > Aspergillus wentii. The sequence continues at coordinate 804,210 of NW_024467833.1, forward strand.
GAATACCATCTGTGCAGCGTTCCTTCTTGCTGCTCCCAGCATGGCAGAGAATGGCTTTGCTCCTGATCCAGGTCCAGTCTGTGTCCTTGTACGAGCTGCCCAGTCTCTTGGGCTGCATCGTGATCCGTGTTCCTTCCAATTGACGTCGTCGGAAATGGAGTTGAGACGGGTTCTCTGGTGGTCAATTCATGCATTGGACATGTCGTACGCGATAGCTCATGCACTTCCACCTTTGCTTCATCCAGCAACTTATGATGTCCAGGTCATTGTGGACGGAGGCCAAGCGGACCGCAGAATGGTAACTACGATAGCTAGGGTAAACCTCATTCTCTCACGAACTTTACATGATATCTACGGCATACATCAGCCAACCCGGCAGAGAATCCAAGTCTTGGATGAAGAAGTTGAAATTCTATGCGCAGAAGAAGTGTCAAAATCACATCAGGTCCCGGCAACGGCACGTGAAAGGTTTATTTCAGCCAGCCAAAGAATGTGCTGTTGGAAAGTAGCTTTTATCCTTCATCAGCCCTATCTGCGATCTCTACAATGGCCACAGGACTCGAGGAGAAAGACACTACATGCATGCCGGGAATACATAACTCTCTTTTTGGCCAGTGCCGCAGACTCGACCCTTGCCCCGTACAGATGGGTCCTCGAACATTTCAATGTCCACCATGCCTGCGCTATAGTCCTGCAAGACCTCATCCAGCACCCAAGCTCTGCCGAGAGTGAATCTCTCCGTTCCTTGGTACAGACCTGTTTTTCGACTTTCTCCGCGGATTCTCACCCCCATTGGACAAGGCTTGATGCGCTTCGTTCCAAGGCGTGGGCTGCAAACCAATGGATATCCAGTCGAGAAGCAACGGTGGACGACACAGTGGTGGATGCAAGCCTTTCAGACTGGGATCGTCTTTACGCCTCCTTTATCTGGAATGATCTGCTGCTGCCATGACGGTGTGCTTACATATAGTACAATAATATAACGATAAAGCCACTGGCCCTTTTTATTTTGAACTGAAACTGAAACGAAGAATTTAAAAATCGAAAAGACCACGTTTCTACAGACAATGGTCCCTGCTCAAGTCCGGATACCAAACCATGCAGTGATTTCTTCCTCCATGGTCGGCCGATACAGCCAATGCAGATCATCCAAAGCGTGTGGAAGATCGTGAGATTTGTCCACTTGGGTTGCGACCGGTCTTTCGGTCTTTGGAAGCCGTTTCGCGTTTGTTCGCTCAGCCATTTTGAGAATCGCATCGATCCGGTCCTGACGCATGCCGTGCCAGAAGTCAAGCGCCTCGGTCAGACTAGTCCCCGGCGATCGTAGGGTCAACATCAGACTGAGGGTATATGCGTCTTCCAAGGCCTGGTTGACACCCTGAGCGGATGAAGGCGGCATAGCGTGGGCTGCGTCGCCGATGATGATGGTGCGTGCGGTGGGAGAAGCCCAAGTGGGCAGCTTGGGCATGCGGTAAAACGGCCACAGCAGCAGTCCGTCTTTCCTCAGCTGCAGCTGGTCCATGAGAGACTTTACAATGCCACTCTTCCACTGATGGTAGTCCTTGCACAGAAGAGAAACCAAGGCGTCTGGGTCTGCTGCCAACGCCTCCCACCCAGCACGATCGAGAGCCGGATAGACAAACTGTCTAGCGGCCATCATTTCCGTGCCATCGTGTACCTCGGGAATCATGAAGAATGCTCCCGGATCATCCTGGATTGTGCAGTCTTTCTCAAAGCTGCGTGGCCACGCAATACTGTCGGTTGGTACATGGCCGTATATGCACGCCAGACCCAGATACTGAGGCAATTCTGAAGTCAGATGCTTGCGCACAACGGAGTGAATCCCGTCGGCTCCAATGAGAAGAGACGCTTTCTGTATCTCGCCGTTGACGATGAACCGAACGCCCTCGTCTGTTTCCTCGATGACCTTGTCGAATTTCGCATCATACTGGACGGGGACCTTGCATTCCTCCAGTGCCGCCCTGAGCTCCTGGAATAATGTCAAACGGTAGATTCGGTGGTGGCTGTAACCATATAGCTCTTCCGTGGCGACGTTGCCTATGGTCGTGGTGTTTCCTTGAGCATCCTTGACTGCGTGGGATTCTGTCCGGTAGCTCCGCGAGGCAACCCGGTCGAAGAGCCCGAGACGGTCAAGCACAAGGCAGCCGTTGGGCCCCAATGTGACACCACTTCCAAGCGTCCCTGCGTCTTTGGACTTGGATTCGTAAATTTTGCATGGGATGGACCTTTGAGAAAGGGCAATCGCCAACGCAATCCCCTGTACCTGTCAGGCAAAAGGAAACAATAATAGAAAAACGACTGTTGAATACTTACCGCGATGCCAGCACCAATGATCGCAATGTCATCGAGGATATCTATCTCAGCAGCCATGTTGTCCCTGACAGATACTTCGTGTCAGAAACGTAGTACTAGTCTTGATATTTCCTCCTCCAACTCGGATTCGAAAATAACCGGATTCCGAAAGGCCGAACACCGAGGTGGGTTAATGAAGATCTTGATCGTTCAAGTACATCCCCACTACTGCTGATTCTGCTTGACCAATGTTAGTTCGGTAGAGCCCAAGCTAAAGACCTGGTACCAGAATGGAAAGTTTCGTCCGTACACATTTCCTCTCCCGAAATTTTACTATCATTGTCACCGGAGCTCCTCTGCAAGCTAGGTCATCACTTACACATATATGGTAAGGGTAATTATCAGTTCCAAATACTCGTGCTCCGATATGTATGGCTCAGAGTTGGATGTAGATGATTGCTCTGGTGATCCAGTCAATATAGATGATATGAGGTTTGTATACGCTATCTTCTACAAGCGCATTCAGCTTAATCTCCTTGGTTCTTCAAAAGAAAAAGTTTTCTATTAACCAGACCTCTCGGTCCTGTTTATGATACCACAAGAGCTCTTCTAAACTAGTTCTAAAAGTCTAAAAAATCCCTACTCATAGGGAACCTCCATTAACCCTTACAACCTGCCCTGTAATCCACCGGCTTTGCTCACCCCACAGCATACTGACGGCAGCAGCAATCTCATCCGGCATACCGATTCTCTGAAACGGACTGGCCTGGGCAATCACCCGCGTCGTCTCGGCGGTGTTTTTGCTCCGGAAGAGTTCGGTATCGACCGCGCCAGGGGAGATGGCATTAACTCGGATTCCCTTGCCAGCCAGTTCCTGGGATAGATGCCGCATGACCTGATTCAAGGCCGCTTTTGTGGCGGCGTAAAGAAACATCGGGGGTGGCGCAGGAGACACATCGGTGACGTCGGACGAAATGAAGATGATGGCGCTCTTGGGGGGTAGGAACTGGGTGGCTTCCTGTTGGACGCTTCAGTTAGGCATTACTGTAAGCAATAGGGAAGATAGACAGGTAGATACCTGGACCAGAAAGCAGGGCCCTTTGACGTTGGCTGCCATGGCCAGATCGAATTGCTCTTCGGTCACCGTGGCCAGGGTTGGGAGGGGAATTATCGCGGCGTTCAGGATGAGAATGTCGATTCTCTCAAACCGAGCCACAACAGTATGGACCAGTTGGCGAGCCTCTGCGGTCTTGGAAATGTCCGCTTGAACGGCCAAGGCTCTGTCACGGCCGATTTGCGAAACCAGTGCCTCTGCTGCGTCGGCATTCGACAGGTAATTGACCACCACAGAGGCGCCCTCTGCGGCTGCCCTGAGGATGATGGCCCGGCCGATGCCTTGGGAGCCGCCGGTGACCAGAACAACACGGCCTGTTAGAGACATGGTGGAAGGGGGGATGGGGATTTGGACCGTGACTAGAGCGTGTCCAGAGGATTATCGGTTTATATGTCTGTCTTGTCGCACATGATAGATAATACACGAGCCCGAAGTAGTATTCCATGAGACATACTTCTAGACGATAAGCTGATCTCCACCACGCGGCCGAAAAACCTGCCGGATTGGGAAGTCAGACCGCAGATCGATGACTGCATAGTTGAGCCGGCATTTTTATGCTGCCCTATATAATGAGCCATTGTTGGAGAGATGGATCGGTCTGACAGATGACTACTGGCTCTCCCGAATATCATTACTTTGGGCTTGTATCTATAGATCCGCTGTCAACAATGGCATCGAATACAATCGACTTTCTTATCGTGGGCGCCGGACCAGCTGGAACCTCCCTAGCATCATTCCTAGGTCAAAATGGTGAATACACACTCGCAATATTGCAGAATAAAGATAGACTAACCCGAGCGATAGGCATGAAAGGGCTCGTCGTGGCAAAGTCTCCTGCAACCGCAGACACACCCAGAGCACATGGGTTCAACCCTTTTGCCTTTGGTTTGCCGTTCCACATCAAGCATATGTATGTACGCTAACAAAAGCCAGAATGTCTTCGAGATATTGGCCTCGAAGATGCGGCCCTCGAAAAGGCCACCCGAGGAGCGGGATATCAGTCACTGCGCTGGTGCCGCAGTATGGTTGGAGAGGAGTATGGTCGGGTGCTCGGGTTTGGCCAGCATCCGTTGAGCATGGTAGGTGGCCAAGAAGCATCGCATGGGATTTATACTGACACCACAATCATTGAACGTAGGGTCTTACGGCCAGCATCTCCCCATGCGAGTATGTCGATCTCGCGCAGTCGCAATTGGAGCCCGTCCTGGTTCAATACGCCTCGCAGCACGGGTTTCCCGTACGTTTCTCAACAGAGTTAATCGGCATCGATCACGTCAAGACAGCCGGCGAGTCTGAGTATGTGTGCACTCTCCGAGACTCCATCACGCATACCACATTTACCCTCCGTACGCGGTATCTCTTTGGCGCAGACGGGGCCCGGAGCCATGTGGCTCGCTCATTCGACTTCAAGTTCATCAACAAGCCCGGCGGCGCCAAAGCATGCAACATCCTCTTTCGTGCTGACCTCGACCACCTACTGGGTGAAGAGTGTATCGCTGGTCTACATTGGATTCTCAAGCCCGACCGACAGACCTTCCCCGGCCTTGTGGCTCACCTGCGTATCGTTCGACCCTCGAAGGAATGGGTATTGGTCGGCTTCGGCCCGGACGGTACCAATCCGTTTGATGGTCTGACGGCCGAGAGCCCAGAGATCGTCGACTGCATCCGCGAGCTGATTGGGGACGACTCGGTGGCAATCGAGGTTCTCCGGATCGATCCATGGACGGTGCGCGAGAGCGTCGCAGAAAGGTACGATGCTGAGCATACCGGCGTCTTCCTCGTTGGTGATGCCGCCCATCGACATCCGCCTGCCTTTGGACTCGGCCTCAACACCTGCATGCAAGACGCGTACAATCTGGCATGGAAGGTTGCCTACGTGTCCAAGGGACTAGCCGGTCCGACAATGCTAAGCACGTACAACACGGAGCGCCAGCCTGTGGGCGCCGTCCTCGTCCGTGAAGCAAATAATGGTATCCGCGCTCATGCGAAAATGTGGGAGGCATTTGGGATGTTCGCGGGCTCTCGCGACGAAGGGGCGAAGCAACTGGCCAAGTTATCCGAACCCACTGGAGCAGGGAATGAGTGTCGAGCCAAAATCCGTGATGCGCTCGAGGCCATCGAGCCCGAGGTCCGTAGCCTCGGTGTGGCCTATAATCAGTGGTACGTGTCGGGGGCGGTCTTCCTCGAGGATGAAAGCAGCGATCGACCGAGGCTGGAGGGAAATCCAATCACCGCGGTGCAGGTCAGCACGTACCCTGGCAGCCGATTGCCGCACGCGTGGTTGGACCTGGCGAAACGGCGCAAGATGATATCCACGCATGACCTGGCTGGGAAGGGTGCGTTTTGTCTGTTGATCGGCGTCGGGGGGGATGCGTGGAGAGAAGCTGCGGGCCAGATTGCCCGTGCCACGGGGATTCCGATCAATACGTATGGGATCGGGGTTGGGCTGGAGTATATTGACGTGCATCGAGACTGGTATGCTAAGCGGGGGGTTGAGGAGGATGGGTGCGTCTTGGTCCGGCCGGATAGATTTGTTGCCTGGAGATTCGCGTCCATGGTGCCAGACTGTACGAGGAAGATGATGGATGTTCTTGACCAGATCCTGTCACGAAATGAATTGATCTGAATGTCAGGTGGAATTAAGGATGTGGCTAAAAGTGGGAAGGAGAAGGAATGACTGTGATCCTGTTGTTAGATGCTGTAGGATATAACGTGTGTTTATCTTTATGTCTATTATCATAAAAATCAGTTCATTCCCAATATCAAGATGATGGAAAGCCAGAAAATTGACTTTCATTTACATTCTGAAACATCAATAAATTATTAACAGGATTAATCATATAATCTAATGACAATTTAACAGTGGAGATGCACGACGTGGGTGCTGGCAGGTCCTTAACATGCTTATACCATTGTCCTCATTGCTTGTTGCACAACCAAAACCTGTTGGCTGGGATCTTCCAACAATCGAGTCCAGATAATCTTGAATAAACCGGCAATCTGTCGTGCGACGGTCTCTGGAATTCTAGCGTCCCAATAATCGATAGACAAGCCTAGTTCTTTACCGATTTCGTCGACTTGCAAAACGGCATCAAACTGAATATTGTGTAAGTTATCACTATCACCACTTCAAACTTCAAGACTTAGCTTACCTCCATTTTATCCTCAGCGGATATAGAATCAAACACAAGCCCGGTTTGCTCGGGAGTCGAACTCAGTCCGGTTTTGCGATAATTAATCAGTGTGTTAAAGATGTGCTGCGATGGTGGAGTTAAACCAAGCATCTTCAGTGCTCGTAAAGTGCCAGAGGAATGAGAGAGTGATTGATAATAGTCCTCTTGCATCGTTTCTAGAATGTTACTAAGAGAAGCATGTTCATCCAGGCGAGCCCGACAGATTAGTATATTGAGAAGAGCACCAACAGTCTCCTGTATATCAGGAATTGGTGTGTGCCGGCCAGAATCCAGATACCCAAAATAAACCGAGCTCTTGTCCATCCAGGAAGAAAGCATGAGTGCCCACACCGATTTAACAAGCGTTGGAATGGTAAAACCATGCTTCTGACAGATTGAATGTAGATCGGGTGTGTCATCAACGCTGATGACAATATTCTTCAGGCTTCCTCGTTCATTTCCTGGGGTGGCAGAGACGGGGAAAAGACATGGCTGGGAATCTTGGAGATATTCAACCCAGTAGCGAGTAGCCGAGTCAGATGTGTTGAGAAGGTGTCTAACATAGTTGCAATAGGACGGAGCAACTTGGTCAGGCAACTGATCTGTGTAGATGAGAGACCACTCGTGGAATAAGATCGAACGTGACACGGCATCAATCACTGCATGGCTTATATCAAGCCTGAAAATCACCGATCCTGTGGTCATTTGGCATAGTGAGAGTCGATGGGGAGGGCTCCTCCCAGCATGCTCAATAGGCCGCAGTGCATTGAGAGTTTCAAAGACCTCGTTGTCCGGACATTCAAAATGCTAAATGTTTGCAGTGGTTTCTTTCATGACAACCTGATCCCATCCGTCGTGGGTTACACCGTGCAGAAATATGGTTCGGAGAGAAGCATGGCGGTTAACCAATTTTTGCCAGGAAGTTTTGAGCTTCTCAATGTTGATTGGCTGAGAGCCCTTTGCTGCCCTGATTTGGCCAGTCAAAGAGGGTGCGTAGAGCCCAGTCATCTCGGCCTGGCTCTGCAGCATCAGTTGTTGCATTGGCGTACATGGGTAAGCGTCTTCAACCTCTGTTTGCGAGGTGCCAATCTGTGGCAGTGATTGTGACATGAAGATCTCCAGGCTATCGTATGTCAGAGGCAGCAGCGGAAGGTCAGATAGCGTCCAGCTTTGTTGTAAATGAACTAGCTGTTTTGCAGCTTCCTCGAGGCATCGTTCACAGTTGGCAATCCAGCTCGAGATCAAATCCTGGTGTTTCATGTACCGATTGTACGAAAAGGTGAATTGCAAACAGCCATTCTTAGCTGAAGCCGTGACCTCCATCAAAGATGAGCGCTTCAAGTCTTCCGCCATGTCCGATGGTCTGCCGTCAAAGTTGCCCACATGATTAAAGAAGGCATCGCGTCGGTCAAGTTGTTGATAGAGGCCTAGGTAGTTAAACAGAACCTCGACGGGACCATGGCTGCTGAATGATTTCTTGGCTTTGGGGTTGAGATACCGCGAGGCAAAGTATGCCCACCCGTTGCTGGGAACACTTCTGCGAGCGTCTTTTGTCCGACGAACGGATTCAACCATATCGTGCGAGCTTTCCACCGTGACATGCGTAGGCCACAAAGTCGTGAACCATCCAACGGTCCTCGAGAGATCAATGGAGTCATCCCAAGGTTCACGCCCGTGTCCCTCGTTGAAGATCGTGGGCGCAGGGCGGTCGTGGAATGTCTTCATAAAGGAATGGATTAGAGCTGCCTGGAAAATCTCCACTGGCTGAGTTTGGAAAGCGTCATTGGCAGGACCAAATAAAAGCTCTGTTGTCTCTTTGCTGAGCATGAAGTCGCTACAGTGTATATCAGCATAGGTATTTTGTTCCACCGCTGACCCCCAATAAAGATCTGGCATTGGCGGGACATCAAATGGCAAAGCCCTTTCGGGATCCAAGTGGTTCCTGGCATAGTCATGCTGCAGCTGACACCATGGTTGAAATGCCAATGAATGCACGTTGGATGAAATGCCGGTTGTCAAAAGCTCCTCCAAATCATCAAGGATGATTCGCCACGACACAAGATCAATGACCAAGTGGTGAGCTACCAGGAACAGATATTGCCCTTCACAGGTGTTGATCAAATCCACCGCAAAAAGAGGCCCAGTCTGGATATTCAATGACATTTGGCTCGCAGCCATACCATGCGTGGCTTCCTCCAACGAGCTTGCTTGGTACTGTCGATATCTATAGCAGCCATCCTTGCTGGATGTAAGAAACTGGGTCCAGCTGCCATCAGCAGCCTGCCTGAACCGCGCACGCAGCATTGAATGCTGTGAGATAATAGAGTCCACAGCATGAACAACGTCTTCGGAGGCGACCTCCCTTGCCACTCGGAGTAAAAAGCTCTGGTTGAAATGATTATGCCCATTTGGTTCATTCTCGAAAAACATTTGTTGTATCGGCGAAAGGCCAAAAGAGACGTCAAATTGCTCCTCGGTGTCCATCACGATATTATCCGTCTCTCCCGCAAACCGTGCCAGGCGTGCAAGCGACTTGTGTTGAAAAATCTGCGAAACAGTGATAGGGAACCCTCGGGACCGGCATTTTGCGGACAACTGCATGGCTGAGATTGAGTCTCCACCAAGCCAGAAGAAACTGTCGTCGGCCCTAATGTGTGCGGGCTCGATGTTCAGCACCTGGGACCACAGCTGCTGCATGGTCTTCTCCGCCTCCGTGGATGGCTTTCTCTTGGCTGAAACAGGATGCGTGTAGGCCTCGAGTTGTTGTCGCGACAAGACAGCAGCCTGCTCTCGGAGCAACCGTCGGTTGGCTTTGCCTGCTGCGGTCATTGGAATATGATGCACGGGGATGAAGACTGCTGGGACCATGTAACTTGGCAAAACATCACGCAGTTGCGTTTCACCCGCTTGGACTGCTGACCAGAACTTCTGGTCAGGAGCAGTAAATATGCTATCATGATCAGCATCAGCGTAGTCATTTCTTTCACCTGACTGTTTGCACCAAACAAAGGCCATTAATGTAGGCGGCCGTTTCTCCTTTGTTGATATGACCACATCTGCCACCACATCCTGTACACCACAGAAACTCTGGCGTATATAATGCTCAACCTCTCCAAGTTCCACCCGCTGCCCGCGGATCTTGACCTGGGAATCCTTGCGACCCATGAAGACAAGCGTGCCGTCAGTATCATACCGCACTAAGTCTCCAGTCCGGTACAGTCGCCCACATCGGCCTGGGTGGCTAGGACTTCCATGGAGCAACCAGGCCGGGTCTTGCACAAAGCTTGCGGCGGTTTTCTGAAGATCGCCCAGGTAGCCTTGCCCAACCAGTGGTCCTTCCAGCCAAAGCTCACCGACCGCTCCGATGGGCACAAGACCACCGTTGTCGGATTGATCAACCACCCAGGTGTTCAATCCTCTACCGCGCCCGATATTCGATACTTGGTGATCACGGATCACGGTAGCAGTGGCCGCAACAGTACATTCCGCAGGGCCATAGGCATTCCTGACGTCGACTCTTGATCCCCATATGGCGAGGTCCTTTGACGTGACTGGCTCACCCGCCAAGACGAGTGTTTGGAGACTTGGTACGGTGTCAGGATCGATGGCTCGAGCCGTCGAAGGGGTCAACTGAACAAAGTTGACCCCCATCTGTTCCATGGCAGCGGCAAGGTCGTCTTTCCTAGCGGACTCTTCCGGAATGCATAAGCATGCACCAGATGTAGCCGAGTGGAGAAAGTTGAACCATGACGCATCGAAGGAATATGACGCAAAATCAAACACCCTTGCTGTCGCAGTGAAGCCAAATGCATCTTTCTGGTGTGTCACAGCGCTGCTAAAATTAGAATGTGTGATAATGGCTCCTTTAGGTGTCCCTGTACTGCCAGATGTAAACACAATGTACAGTTTGCTGGATGGGTCTATAACTGGCAGGGGACTGTCAGGTAACCCATATAATTGCTCAAGATCTGCATCAACCAGAACCATAGTGCCGGCATGGAGACGCTTTGCTAAGTCCTGGTTTTTCCTGGAAGAAAGAATGATTGCAGGCTGAACTTGCTGCACAATTGCGCGTAACCGCTGTTCTGGCTGGGTCATGTCCATGGCAACAGACGCTCCGCCTGCCTTCATCACACCCAGCATTGCCACTGGCATCCACATCGATTTCTCAAAGCAGAGTGGCACGATTAGATCAGACCCAGCCCCAACTCCAAGTCCAACCAGATGATGCGCTAACCGTGTCGATAGAACATCCAGCTCCCTGTATTTGAGGTTGCCATCCCATGCACAGATTGCAGGGGCGTCTGGCTGCTGCTGGGCCTTTTCAGCAATAAGATCATGCACACATGCCTCGATGGGTGCAAACACTTGGGCGTTCCAATTCCAGATGTCTGTAATATCTTCTTTGCTGATGGTATTGACATCCTTAATCTGCAAGTGCTCACTTCCTTCACAAATTCGCCAGAGCACATGCTCCAGCTGCTGTATAATCCGCTGGACTTCCTGCCTCTCAATAACATTAGAGTCAAAGCTGATATTCACAGACACTCCGTTCGTCTCAAGCTGACACTCCAATAATAATGCAGTGGTGGTGAATGCATTCAATCCTTTTATACCATCACCATAATTGCTTGATCTTATGAAAACGCCGTTTTCTTCAGACGCCTTATCCTGGTGTGAGGATGGTTGAATCACCAACAGGTTTTGGAACTCACTCCCTCGTGCTGTCTCGGGGCTGATTCGCCGAATTTGCTGTAGACCAGTTTGCTCGAATGCATTCATCTCAGTGGCTTGTGTCTGCACTTGCTGCAGAAGAGCATTTATACTAGCCTCCCAATCCATCTTCACTCGTACTGGGACTGTGGCAATGGTCGGCCCAGCCATCCGCTCAACACCGGGTACTGGTGCTTGTCGTCCACTCACGATGGCACCGAATACCACATCAGACACAGTTGTGTATTGTGCCAGAAGAATCGCCCAGGCTGTGCGCACCACTGTTGAGGCTGTAATGCCATTCTGGGGCCATTGGACTGCTTGGATATGATGGTGTAGCACTTGGTCTGCACGGGACTGGTATCCGTATCCTAAGGATGGTAAGGCTGGAAATGATGCTGCCTCTGAACCTTCCAATTGAGCTTGCCAGTATTGGCTTGCACCTTCGTTGAACTCGGTTATATGCTTGATAAAGCCCTGGAAAGGCACCGGGATGGATCCGCTGTCACCCTTATATGCTTTCACGGCCTGTTCTAGCATTAAAGGAATTGACCAGCCGTCGTACAGCGCATGGTGTAAAGTGAGTACAAAGAGTACATGGGGATGGTTGCCCTTCACTAATCCGAATCGAGCAAGGGCGGTTCCCAGGCCCATGGCAATGTGTTCATCGTCATTCACATAGGTGTCAAAGTCTTCTCTCTCTGTCCACTGTACCTGCTCGTTGATTACCGCTTGCACCAGCCCCTGACCTGGTAAATTGATGATGCGTGTCTGCAAGATTCGCGTTCTGGAGACAACATCCTCCCAGGCCTTTTGAAAGTGACTAATGTCCACATGTGGTTGCAGCTCCAACACAGTTCGTCCAATATAATCTCCCGGCCGCTTCACTGTCATGGCTAAGAGTCCTTCCTGGAGTGGGGTGCAAGGGAATACATCCTCCACTTCATGCTCTTCAACATCGCACTGTCTCGCCGCCTCCAACCGGGCGGTGCCCTCGGTGATCTGTGGTTTTAGCAGCGAGAATGGCGCAATCATATCGTCTGAAAGGTGACCATCTACCTCGACCAGAAGAGCCAGGTCACAGAGCCGTGGTTTACTAAAAATGGCGGCCACTGATAGTAAGAGCCCGCGTTCACGCGCAGCACTCACTAGTCGCATGGCCGCAACTGAGTCACCCCCAATTCGTAAGAAATTATCATCTGCCCCAATACTGTTTGCATCCACTCGGAGAATCGAAGCCCACAGGTCCTGTAGTTGCCGTTCCATCTGCGTCGTGGGTTTCCGTTGCTTTTTATGCCGAGATGGCTGCAGCGCCGCCAGGTTTTCCAGTGTTAGTGACTCGCCCATCGCGCGAAGTCGGCGGCGGTCCATTTTACCGGTTGCCATTATTGGGATTTTGTCCACTGGGATATATGCATTTGGCACCATGTACCCAGGCAACTGCTCTGCCAGTCTGTTGTCCAGCCCCTGCGTCAGTTTCCGTACCGCAGCACGGACAGTTTCTAGAGATGCATTTGCTTCTTTGCCAATGGCGAGGTACAACACTAGTATAGGATTGTCACTCCCTCGTGGCTTGATCACCTCAGCCACCACTGGTGTATCAATGCCTTCCATGAGGTTCTGTCGGACGTGGTGTTCCACATCGCCGAGCTCTACACGCTGGCCTCGAATCTTGACCTGTGCATCCTTGCGGCCGACAAAGACCAATCTGCCATCTGAGTTATACCGCACCAAGTCACCGGTCCGGTACAGCCGGCCTTGTCGCCCTGGATGACCTGGGCCTCCCTGCAGCAGCCATGGTGGGTTGTCTACAAAGCTGGCAGCTGTCTTTTCTGGATCGCCCAAGTATCCTACTCCAACAATGGGACCCTCCACCAACAGCTCTCCCGTACATCCAAGTGGAAGGAGTTGATCACTTCCCATGGTGTCAACCACCCATGTGTTGCATCCCATGCCTTCCCCAATGCAAATCTCCAGCTGCTCTGTCTTGTCCATTCGCTGGGCTGTGGAAGTCACGGAGCACTCCGCTGGCCCATAGGTGTTCAATAGATTTACATATGGCCTCCACTGCGCCACATCCGCCTTGCTCATTGGCTCGCCGCTAAGAACGAGAACATGGAGACCGGAAATATCTGACGGGTCTAACAGGCGAGCCACAGTCGGCGTAAGGTGAGCATAGTTGACTCGTAGCTTATTCATGGACTCTATGATATTCCCGCGGCGATCATCGTCATGCGGTATACAGAGACAGCCTCCTGCAGTCAAAGTGTGCAAGACGTTGGACCAGGATACGTCGAACGCATATGAGACAAAGTCGAACACTCGAGAGTCTTTGGTGAATTGGAGACTGCTTTGCTGATGCTCAATGGCGCTGCTGAAGTTCCTATGTGAGATAACAGCCCCTTTGGGTGTTCCTGTGCTGCCAGACGTGAATACCACATAGAGATTACTGGATGGCTCAACAGCTGGGAGGTGAGTATTCAACGGCCCATCTGATTGGGCGAGATTGGCTTTATCAGCAGTGATCACAGCACTAACACCAAGCCGGCCTGCCAAATCTTCATTCTTTGCCGAGCAAACAATAACCTTGGGGCAGACCTGTTGGACAATCGATTGAAGCCGCTCCTCTGGTTGTGTTGTGTCCATTGCTACTGACGCGGCGCCTGCCTTCATCACCCCTAACATCGCAACTGGCATCCACATTGACTTCTCAAAGCACAGTGGTACTATCATGTCCGGGCTGACCCCGACCTTTACCAGCTGATGTGCCAGCCTTGTCGACAAATCATCCAGCTCTGCATATGTCAGTTCCCCGTCCCAGGCGCAGATTGCCGGTGCATCTGGCTGCTGGCGTGTCCGCTCTGCAATCAGGTCATGTACACACAACTCTACTGTCACTGGGACTGTGGCATTCCACTCCCAGATATCACAAATGTCCTGTTTACTGGCCATCTGGACGTCCTTCACACTCTGCTGGCCCATTTCTGTCTTACAGATCTGCTGGAGCACGTGCTCTAACTGGTGTGCCATCTGCTTCACCTGCTCCTGCTTTATCACCTGGGAGTCAAAGCTCACCCGCATTTGGACTCCATGCGGCTCAAGCTGGCACACCACCATCATTGCGTATGTGTTGAACGCCTCCAGTCCGCCTGCATCCTCACTATCTCTGCCATCTAATGTGGCTTGGAACAGTTCGCCACTTCTGCGCGCTGTGTCAGCCTGAGAGGCTGGTTGCACCACAAGCAGCGTCTGGAATTGGCTCTGCTGCTCTATGTCCTGGCTAATCCGCCGGATCCGCTGCAAGCCTATCTGCTCAAATTCAGTCATTTTAATCGCCTGTGCCTGGACCTGCTGTAGTAAGGTATCCACATTCCTCTCCCAGTCAACATTCACCCGTACCGGCACCGTAGCAATGGTTGGCCCTGCTATTCGCTCAATCCCAGGAATAGACGCCTGCCGTCCTGTCACAGTTGCCCCAATAATGACATCAGATGAGTTTGTGTAGTGCGCTGCGAGAATGGCCCAGGCCGCCCGTACTGCGGTTGAGGCTGTGATATCATTCTGCGGCCAATCGAGTGCTGCGACCTGGTATTGCAGTGTCTGGTCTGCCTGTGGTTCATACCCTGGGGATGGCAGACTGGGGGACGGCACTGCCTCAGATCCTGCCAGTTGATCCTGCCAATACTGGTCCATCTCCTCATTGATGTTCATGATATGCCCAACAAAGCCCTGGAACGGTGTTAGAGCATCATGTTGCTCTTGCCAGTAGGATTGCTTGACTTGGTCTAATATCAGTGGCATGGACCAACCATCATACACTGCGTGGTGCATTGTCAGCACAAAGTAGTGCTTGCCACGCCCACGGTCCTCCACCATGGCAAACCGCGCCAGTGCTGTCCCCAGCCCCATAGGCTGCTGCTGGTCGTTGGCGAGGTAGGCGCAAAGGTCCTGGCTGGCTTTCCACTCGATTCTATCCGTAATCACAACTTGCACCAGCCCCTGTTCTTGCAGATCGACAATCCGTGTTCGTAGGATGGCTGTTGTCAAAATGACCTCCTCCCACGCTTGCTTGAACTGGGTAATATCAATATCATCCTGCAGCTCCAGCACTCTCCGGCCTATATACTTGCCTGGTCGCTTTGCCGTCATTGCTAGGAGGCCTTCCTGAAGAGGCGTGCATGGGAATATATCCTCGATTTGATCACTGTGGATGCCGCACTGCGTCACTGCCTGAGCTAAGACATCCTGGTCGACGCCCGCCTTAAGTAATGTGAATGGGGCAACAGTATTTTCCTGGTGTTCTACTGTTTTTACCCGCTCTGCCAGATGGCACAGTCGTGGATATTCAAAGATATCAGCCACTGTAAATGAGAGACCTTCCTCCCGCGCGGCTGCAACCAGGCGCATCGCTCCAATTGAGTCGCCGCCAATCTGCAGGAAGCTGTCTTCCCTCCCAATGCTGTGACGGTTGATGCCTAGGACTGACGCCCACAGCCGCTGCAGCCGCCATTCGATCTTCGTTCCAGGTGTCTGCCGTTCGCCGCGGGCCGGCTGCAGTTCTGCTAGCTGCTCCAGTGTCAGCGATCCGCCTATCTCACGGAGCCGCCGTCGGTCAGTCTTCCCTGTCGCTGTCATTGGAATCTGCCCAATGGGGATATACGCGCTGGGAACCATGTATCTTGGTAGCTGTTCTGCTAATCGGTCCTCTAGCCCCTCTGTAAGATATCCAAGGGCCGCTCTGGTATCATCTGGGGATTGGATAGCCTCCTCGCCAATACCTAAGAATGCTATAAGTATTGGGTTGCTGCTGCCTTGTGGTGTGACCATCTCAGCTACACATGTCACGCTGGCACCATTGACAAGCCCCTGCTGCAAGTTGTGCTCAACCTCGCCCAGCTCAACCCGCTGCCCACGGATCTTTACCTGCGCATCCTTACGGCCGATGAAGACAAGCGTACCGTCTGGGTTGTATCGTACCAGATCTCCGGTCTTGTATAGGCGCCCAGATGTCCCGTTGCGAAACTGGTGTAACCAGGCTGTCGGTTTTTGTAGAAAGGACTTGTTTGTTTCCGTTGGGTTGCTGATATATCCCCGGCCAACACTAACGCTTTCTATGACCAATTCGCCAATGGCTCCAATAGGTGCCAGCTGATTGTGGTCCTCCGTATCAACTACCCAGAGGACGCAGCCAATTCCCCGTCCAATATTCATATGGTCTGCGGTTTGGCTGATGGCTGTTTGCAGAGAGCTGATCGTGGCACACTCACAGGGCCCGTAAGCATTCATTAAGTTCACCTTCTTTGCCCAGCTGGCCACGTGGAACGGTGTCATCGGCTCCCCTGCAAGGACTAAATGTTGGAGGTCGGGTACGCTGTTTGGATCAATCATGTTGACCGTGGATGGAGTCAGGCTTGCCCAGTTGACCTTTTGGAGATTCATAAACGCCCCAATATTGTTATAGCGGTCAAATTCTGATGGCATGCAGATACGGCCACCAAACATCAGCGTAAATAGGATATCACGATTGCTAACGTCAAAGGCAAAATTTGCAAACTGCAGCACCCTTGACTTGTGATTTAAGGATAGTACCGGCCCAATTGCCATTGCTTTTGCATAGAACGCTCTATGCTCCATGACCACGCCTTTCGGTCTTCCGGTTGATCCAGACGAAAAAGCAACATACAGAGCGTTATGCGGCGTTGCGGATGGAGAGTAGTCCTGGTTCTCATTTGCATTCCGAGCAATCTCGGCGTCCGCAACCCTAAAAACATCACGCTCGAGTTTCTCAGCTGTCGAATAGTGCATTGCTGAGGCCAGTATCAGATTGGCTTCGAGGTCGTCGCAGATGCTGCGCATGCGCGGGAGTGGGTACGAAGGATCTAAGAAGACATACGCGCCTCCTGCTCTGATCACACCCAGCATCGCCACAATCGCCCATTTCGACTTTTCAAAGCATAACGGGACGAATCTCTCGGGCCCAACACCTAGAGTATTCAGGTGCACTGCCAAGCGTGATGAAAGCCGGTCGAGTTCCTGATATGTTAGATCGCCATCCCAAGAGCTGACTGCTAGCGCTTCGGGTTGCTTGATACATTGCTCATAAATAACGTCATGGACACATGAGTCATGTTCCATAGGTGACCATTTATTCCACTCTTTCAACTGCGCCATGTCGTACGGGCTGCAGAGATCAACTTCCCTCAGGGTTTTATGGGGATTATGGACAATATTGCATAGTGCCTGGCCGAGCGTTCCGGCAACTTTTTCAGCTTGTTTTTCACTTAATGCAGATGCCATGCAGTCAATAGAGATGCTGACTGTTTCCTCTATTTCAATTACAACAAAAATCTACCAACACGAGACTCGGTCAGCACAGCAAACCGTTATAAAAGTTAGGAAGCGCCACTAACCTGTGCGTTTCCAAAGAAAACATCCGTCTCTATATTTCCCAGCGAGCCCGTCCTTGAAAACGGTCTCTGCACCATGACCGTATTAAACTCATGACGGCCATCTAAACCAGGCTCCTCGAGTAAGCCACTGGCGCCCTGCAGTATCTCCAAAAGTGGTTTGTTCCGTGGCAGCTGAAAGCTGCAAATCGAATAGTCAGCCCCCCCCCTCGCTGTCAGTATTACAACCGTGGCCCGCTGCGACATGTCCAAAGATAATGTTTTCAGAAGTTGTGTATGCTTGAAGAACAACCCCCCATCCTACCTGGAGTAGGCGGGACAAACTAATGCCATTTTCTTCGCAAAAGTCATACAGGTCTAGACCAGCTTCCAGTTCCACGGTGACGGAATGTAGTTTCTCAATACTTGGGTTCGGGTTCCCAGTTCCGCTGTCAATGGTTGGGAACAGACACTGCTTTCCAAACTGGTGATGTATTTTAGCCTCATTAAACTGAGGCATAGTTTCGGCAATCTTGTAGTAGAAATAATAATAGATCAACGCCGACTCGCATGCCAGGAATCCTGAAGTTGATGAAGATGCTGAGCTTGTAGATTGTGCAGTGTTAAGAATGTTGGAAAGGTTTTCCCTCGAAAATAATTAGTAATAAAAAATAAATAAATAAATAAAAATAAAATAAAAAAATAAAAATCGAAAATCGAAAATCGAGAATTAAAAATTAAAAAGAACGTAGATTTGATGTGTACCAGAGGTCCCTCCATTCAGTAAGATATCCATATGGCTGCGGGGTACATATTCTTAGTCAAATAAGCTATGTTCTTTAAACTTGTCATTACGGCTTTCCAGATTCCAATCACAATGACCATGTAACAAGAACAGGAGAAATAAGGTAAAGGTACCTGTCTAATCTCCTAAGTAATGAGTGATAATTTGGTATTATGTCCTCCTCAGTAGATTGTTCAAAGCTACGAGTAATAATAATAAAAAGGACTCATGTTCAGCTGAACCTTCAACAGCGATCCACTGCTCAGCTCTTCAGCCTGACCACTAATAGCGGTTGAAGAGCCCATTGACCGACTTTTGCTCTTCTTAGCGCACTTACTAGACAAGTTAGTGTGTATATCAAGACAGATCGTCGGTGGTCTTCAGCTGAAGTGGCCAATGGATGGTTTAACCAAACATTCCTCACTGAGACGGCAAGACAGCTCTGCACAGCCAATGAGAATGACATTGGAATTATCTTCCAGATGGGGACTGCAGATGGCGCATCCACAAGACCATAAGCGAGCCAGATCTCACAAGCGGGCCGATCACCTCATCCTTCAATATTAGTATCAGACTATTATGCCTGATCATCAAGTGCAATGCGTAACTTAATAGGATTAATATTAGACTGATTAATGAGTTCTACAGTCTGATATATAGGTCACTAAGTATATATATTTAAGCATAGGTATAGAGCCATTTGTGATACTCGTAGTGCTCAGATATGTATGAACACACTAGACTGAAAGGAGACGGCGGATATTCTATAGATTACCACGGAGCGAAAGCTGAACAAGAAAAAGGCCATCTTGGCCAGTACCTTCAGCCCATCTCGTATCGATCCCGATCCTCTGGAACACCTCGGCGCCCAGACCACCCTTTCCATTTTAGATTTAGTGCGTGTACCACGTGTTTGGAAAAGCGCGATTTCAGTTCAACTTAATTAGGAATAACGCTAGGGCTCTTTATTGGGGCTTTACATCAACATCAACGCCATCACCATTATAGTATACATAGAGACGCATATATTACTGCTGGCCATAGCGCTACTAGTTGGCTACGTTGACTCTGACAATGGTATTGAGCCATTCCGGCACTGCAAGTTTGCGGCCAAGAGTTTTTGAAGCTGGTCTTCAGTATGCATAGTCATGTGATAGTCACGTGTTGATCTCAGTGAAAGCAAAGATAAAAAGAGAAGCTATAAAATGGAAACCTAAGATAGTAAGAGCTTGGTAATAAGGGCTTACGGCCTATTTATTAGCATTCAAAAGCTTAATATTCTCTCTTTTCTAATAGAAAATTGTCAATCTCATAGGTGATGGGTACAAATCAGTGAGATCATCCTTCAGAGACTATAGAGCGTTGCTCTATATTTAGACTCTCCCAGCGCTTACAGACAGCAACCTTGATTTTATCCATCTATCATAAACACTCCAACTTCACATAGTTAGATTATTCGAGCTGGATGAATCATAGGTGCGATAAACATGGACTCAACCGACTTGGTCACTCGAGCAGCTTTATGTTCTTCGCCAATCGAGGTAAAGCAAGAGATCCTCTGCTATCTTCCAGATCTATACGCGCTTAAAGCTGCAATCCTCTCACACTCGACTATCTATGCCGCCTTTCTTGATGGAAAAGAGTCGATCGCTATTAGGGTTCTGTTGAATCGCATTCCTCGCGAATTACTTCGCGATGCGGCACTTGCCCTCGATGCCTCGACTGTTGAAGACTGGACATGGTCCCGTGGAGCCATGACCCAGGACTGGACGCGGGAGAAGGTGCTATCAATATTGAATCGATATAGGAATTGTAAAACCCCTAAATTAATTTCCCTAAAGGAGGCCTTTTCCATGCAAAGGCTATACCAGGTAATTGAAAGATTTACGTCGGATTTTATCACGGCTGCACTGTCGAGAAATCCTGCCTTGCCACAACACCCACCATCGTTGCAGGAGTGGAACCGGGTGGCAAGGAGCTTCTACCGATTTGAGGTATATCGACATTTCTTCAGGAATAGGGATAACTATGATTATCGCGATAGGTTTGAAAGGCCAAAGCCCTCGCGTGACTTCCAAGAAGAAGAGCAGTGGGAAGTCTGCTACAAGCACTATGCTGTTTGGGAGCTGGAACAGCTTGCTACTGTCGGTGAATATTTATTTCGAAAGAGTGCCATCCGTAAGTTTCTCTCTGATATTCTGATAGATGCTCATGAGACTCAGCCTTCAACGAGATTGCTGCACATGACGTGGATTGGGGAAGCTCGGGGGTGAATTATGACATCCACGAAGCATGGGAGTTCACCCAGAGATATGGCTATATACCGGGTCTCGTAGGTCACCTTGATGAGAAACATTTGATCCTCTGTCTGATGATTCAAAGCTTTCCAATGGATTAGAGTTCATATTCGAGGCCACGACAGCACCAACATACGAACAGCGCAAACGACTCATGAACCGCAAGCTCAGGGGCTCATATCCCTTTCTACCCGGCTTGCTTGAGTGTATTTTTCTGGGAGGGGCTCAAGACACACCATTAAAAGAATACACCTTCGAACAAGCGCAGGTACTCCACCTCTCCGAAACACCAGAACCCGATTCAGGACCTGCTAAGATATGGAAGTGGTCGCACTGGGAGCTGGACTCGGACCAGTTTGTCTGGAGCATCCATTGCCGAGAGTTACATGCATGGGGGTATGTGATGTGGGATAATGCCCGTCTCGAGAAGTCTGGCATTTACTCTCAACCGTTTATATTACCACCACCCCCTGATGAAGAGGAACTTGAACGACGAAAAGAAGCGACAATTGCATCGATGGTCAAAAGGAGACATCTATTTAGGGCTGGCGCAAAGGGCTGATGGGCAGAAGGAGACGAATCTCATCTTGAATGGGGAGAGCCTCCCCAGTTTTCTGATGATGAAGGGGACTGGGAGGAGCAGTTTATAGAACTGGTAAGCGATTTATAGAAACACTCATGCGATGACTTTCTAATAATCGTGTAAATAACAATCAATTCCCCCACATGAATACTATCAACTATTGGTTAAATGCATTATGCATGGGTGTGCTTATGTTATCGATCCCAATCATTCAGACCTAGGTATTTTTTATCTGGTATCAGCATTCGACCATCAAATCAACTTGGAGTAGCTGTGGATGTTGTGAGTGGAAATGTGGCGAAGCCGATGTACGAGAATACATCCACTCAGTCATTCACTATGATAAGTTTGGAGGCTGAGGAGAGATCAAAGACTCTATATTATGATGAAGGAGATCCTTGACTTTTACATGGAGAATACAGTTGGTATGATAGTCAAGGAGGGACTATCTTCTATCCCTTAAGACTGCTAGAGACAAATTGAAGTTATTCAGAGTATCAATCCATCGAAAAAGGCACTATCCTTCCTGTATCTCTTGTGAAACGCTTTAGTTTAGTTCCAGTGACGATACCTCGGCTTCTAAGCAACTGTGTAGCAATTCTTGAATCGAGGGAACTCATCCATCTCTTGGATTTCTCACCGGGGTCTCAAACGCGTGGGGGGTCTAGTGTTTTTTGGTTTTGGTCGTAGAGAAAGCGAAGTATCTGGTCGAGATGGGCCGGGTGTAGGATTGTCCCTAGGCGGAAAT
Source organism: Aspergillus wentii DTO 134E9 (assembly GCF_001890725.1). Lineage (NCBI taxonomy): Eukaryota > Fungi > Ascomycota > Eurotiomycetes > Eurotiales > Aspergillaceae > Aspergillus > Aspergillus wentii. The sequence goes on from NW_024467833.1 coordinate 826,321, forward strand.
TCTAATCTGAGAATTTCGTCATCCAGAAAATACTCGAACTTGGTGAAGAATCCGCGTTGGAAGGGATAAAAGGTCGTTGCAAAGGGTCCTTTGAAGGGGTCGACTTTATTTTGATTGCGAATGTCGGGGCTGCCTTGCACGGAGAGTCTGTAATCCATAGCGCAGCACAGCCAGCCCGGGCATGTTGTGTCTGTGAAAAGCTCCGGCTGGGGCGTGGTGATGTTTCCATCTGCAAAGTCGGTCTCGTAAACGTCTCTTTTGATGGCTGCTTCCAGAATGCCTCCTTTGTGATTCTTATCTTCACCCAGCTGGACAATGTACTTTTGCCATGATGTTTCATATCTACCCGACCGTTAGTATCCTGGAAACTGTCCGCTGGAAGGAACCCACCGAGTCATGATTGAGTTGCACTCGCTTGTTCCAAATATAAAGTTCCTCATCACTTGGGGGCTGCTCATATTGTTCCCATCTACGATGTTACCCCAAGAGTACGCCGAGCGGTGCAGCCACTGCAGAGTCAGCAAATGCTGTAAACCTGGAAGATAGGGAATTCACCTCAGCATCGGCATAGGGAGAGTCTGCCCATCTTTCCTCGCTCTCTTGTTCTTTGCCTTTTTTGGCTGCGTTCTCCCATTTCAACAGTTTGGCAATCTAATAAATTCTGCGTCAGGTCTGTTGTTGCTTTCTGTATACCCAGCTACTCACCTCACTGGCACTCTTCCCCATCACCTTCTTTTGATCATCAACTCCTGGACCAGTTCGCGTGCCAGCAATTGCTTTTATGCGTTCTCTGGTCACATGGTTAATAATGATATTCGACTGTGGTTTCCTGTCTGGACTCGGCTTGAATCTCTTCCTTGGACTTTTCAATGTCTTTTGGACGGATTGCGGAATCGGATCTCCTGTCGATTTAAGTTCTTCTAGAGCCTTTGAGATCTGACCTTTATCTGGGAATGGACGAGTGGGTTTTCTGGCCATGTACCCTTTGTAGTCACTTTCTTTGATCCAGGTCTCGTAGTGACCAAATGGGGATTTTGCCAGCTAGATCATGGTTAATACAGACAGGAATAGAAACTCATGATCACATCACTTACCTTCCGATATTCTGTTCCATCAGGGGGGTCTGTCGAGAATTTCACTGTTTGCTGGCATGTGGACTCTTTTCCATTGCTGTCTACCATCTTCAATCGACGTTTTGTGTTCTCAATGGCGACGTCGAGTTTAATGCTGGCATCACCCACGGGTACCAGATAGAGCTCAATATTCGGGTTGATCCAGCGAAGCCCGAGTCCCTCTCGATCCACGATGGCCTCCTCGTACCACTTTTTCCACTTTTTCGGTTCTGAGCTGGGTTCCAGGTTTGCGTTCCACAGCACAGCTCTCCCCTTCTCATTTCGTGCCCAAAAGAAGGGCTGGTCCCTCTCTGCCGTCTCATCTGGGTTGATCACCGTGGGCGTGGGCGTGGGCGTGGGCTTTGGTTTCTCAGTAGGCCATTTGACACCCCTTGACCAGGCATCAATGTTTGCCTGAGGGATATAAATCACGTCCCCTCTGTCGGGGTGTTCAAAGCCGCCAATGTCGGCTTTATGGCCTGGCCGCAGCCGGACATACAAACCGTCCAAAGGAAGGTCTTCTCCTGGAGTTTTCCCAGGCTCGCGTTTATCACGCTTTCCGTCGATACTCTTCTGGATGCATTCACAAAGCTCTTTATTGTTCATTGGGATCCTGACTGGGTTCTCCCCCGGCTTCTTCATGACCGAGAGTCTTTCCTCCACTCTATCCATCAGTGTTATTGTCTTTTTCTCTCTTTTCAGTCTCTCATATTTATCAAAATAATCCGACGTGATGTAGTAGTCCAAACGGGTGGTTTTCGTGGCTCCCCCTTCCCTGTTAGGATACACCTTGGTTATTTGACAATATGATGGGCTAATTGGTGAACCGAGATTCGTTGTTGATAAAAGCTTCCAGTATAATCCATGTGGGATTTTGGACGTCTCAGCGTTCTCTTCATGGTATTTCCAAACCTGGCCTGACGACATTGCGAATATGAGTGAAGAAAAGGTCGTGAGGATGGCGAAATAAATCAAGTGCAGGTCTGCATCCCACCTTGCTAAAGAAGAAAAGCTGAGGGGAAAATAGTTTCAGGATCGGCGAGCCAACCCCGCCCATCGAGGCGAATATCATATTTGTCACATCCGTCACATCCATCGTACATGTGGGAGACGCTGAATGGCGGAGCCGATCGTGCTATACCCACTGGAAACAGTGCTACTCATCTTCTCTTCCACCCCCTCATCCAGCGTTGATTCTCGAATTGATCTGACTCCAAGGACAGCTTTCATCATGGAAATACAAGATATTGAATACACAGAGAGACACAAAAAGACATTTCAAGACATCAGGACTGGCCACAAGGTAATCGATGGCATCCAGCTCCACGACGCCAAAGTGGTCGAGTACGAACCCCAAAGCGGCACTCCAGATAGCTTCACCGTGCAGGGCACATTCGATCTGTATGGCCGGGTTCGGGCGGAAATCCAGAGCACGTATTCTGTCGACGACCCCAGAATCGAATACAAGGTCGCCTTCCGTGGCCAACTGTCTCTCCAAACGCTCCTTCCTTTTTTCGATAACGAATTCAATACTGTCAAACTGCAGGATACGAGCTTGGTTTACAGGTCTCGCGCTATTTGGGAAGATGAGCTGGCAGGGTTGGTGGTCTCTACCACGGTGCTTTTCTCAGGCCCCTTGGACTTTATCAATGCTCTTCTTCGAAATGTTTTCGGCCAGGAAAAGCCTCATCTGGAGTTCTCGGGGCTACTGAGTACCCGTTCAGATTGTCTAAGGCGCATTCCAAAGCCAATTGGATTCACTCTGCGCGGAGTTATTCCTGACATGGGCGTTTGCATTTTGGATGTGTTGAAAATCACAAACCTTGGGATCGATCTCACATGGATTCGACGTGGATCTCATGGTGGCTACGACGACGCATATGGCTTCTTTGGGTCGGGAAGCATCGAATCTGTGGATGTTGATTGGTATATCAGCAAGTACGGTGATTCGTACTCCCTCATGATTGTTACTCAAAGTGAGAACTGGAAGGATATGGGGGGGATAAAGGGTGTTGATGTGGGTATAGCATCATATTGTCCAGAAATGGAAAGCTAACCTGTATCAGGTGGACAATGTCACGCTCACTACGGCCTGGATAGGAACCAAGATCTCATCAGTCATACTGGAACTGGAATGTACCATGGCCCTACGTGAGGCAACGGTACTCCTCCAAGGATATTACTCCCGAGGTAGGCAGTCCTGCATTCCTTGTCCGGTGCACCAATCTGATCAATATCAGACATGATCGAAGTTTGCGGTGTCCTCTATGACTGCTCCCTACAAAAAATCCTGGATCTCTATGAAGACGTATTTGGCACCGCCATCACAGCCAATACTGACCATGAAATTTCCTTTTCTGCACTTTGCGTCCGTGTCTACCGGGGAGAAGACGGCTCTGGTCTCTATCTGCATGGAGAAGTCACAGTGGATGGACATACATCAGCGGATGCCACTATTTCCCTCAGCTCTGAAGGAATCACGATCGGAGGAGCCATTGAGTCTTTTGCAGTCTGTGATGTGATGATTGACTCTTTATCACTGGACCTCAGCATCGGGAAGCATCACTTTTCGGTTTGCTTCTCGGGGCAGGTTCTCGTTCACAAGTACGCCTTTGCCGTGTCTGTCTTTTTGGACAAATCCTCAGGGAACGCACTCAAATACACCGTATACGGTGCCGCCTCAGGAGGCGTCGAGCTAAGCCGTCTTTTTAACGGCATTGAAGGCAGTTTCCTCGATTTAAGCATTGAGCAGCTAGCTGTGTGCGTCAGCAATCAGGATACTCCGACACTTGGCCCCGCGGTAACTACCAGGGGAGAAACTTTGAAACGGGGTAATGGCTTTTATTCTCATTGTCTCGAACACGCTAACGAATGAATGGGTAGGGTTCTCTGTCTATGCGGATGTAAAGACGCCAGAGGCTATTGCCAGTCTGTTGAAAGACGGCGGACCTCAGGAAGTTACCTTCTTTGGTCATTGCCAAAGTGGAAAGACGGGATTCGGAGCTGATATTGGGATTCTGATAGCTACTGGTCATCTCGTATGTCTACATCTCCCCGTCTCGCAGGCAAAGTCTCATTCCCAGCAGATTGAAATCCCACCAATACGATCTAAATCCATCTCGCTTGGAGTTAGCATGTCGAGCAGAAATATAGGCATCAAGGCAAATGCCGATTTTGACGTTATAGTCCAAGGCTCGCGCGATCCGCTCAATCTGTTTTTAGGGCTGGGCGTGGACATTCAGAGAGTACAAGGATCAATGCAAGTATGAGTCTCAGGTTATAGTTCAATGCTGACTGAATTCCAGGGCGATGAAAGGAGAATGGGTCAATCCACTGGGTCTTTGCCAAGATCTTACCATCTACCGCCTGGGATTCGAGCTCGGAGTGAACTATGAGGTTTGTACGGATGTTACAGCAGGTGGCCGAAAATGCTAATTCTCCTATACTGTAGGTGTTTATCGCAACCGGTCTACCATCTGAGCTCGGCCTACAAGGCAAGTTCAAGCTCCATGATTTCGAGGGCAACTTGAGCATGTTTCTTTTAGATGACTCCACGGACCAACTGCTAGATCTCGAGCTGAAAAATCTCGATGTTGCAGAGATCGTCCGTGCAGTTGGTCATCTTCTGGACGAAGATATCCGTCTTTACCAAGGATCAAAAACATTCTATGTCCACGTCTTGAAACTTTACTTTTCGACCGGCATGACATTCTTGAATGAGGAGTATCCTGCTGGAATCAAAGTCAAGGCCGATTTGACGTTGTTCGAGAAGAAAGCCTTGGTTGGCGGTGAGGTGACAAGCGACCGAATCAAGTTCCTTGGTACTATCAATCGATTCATCATTGGAGATATGGAGGTTCGCGGTGCGCATGGTAAAGACCCTCGGGTTGACATGGAGCTTTCACAAAGCACAAAGCGGATAGATATCGATGCCATGGTTCACTTTGGCTGGGACAACCCCGACGACGGTGATGGTTCGTATGATGACGACCCTGAAAATGTCTTTAACGTCGTCATCTACCTCCATGTTGATCTGGAGAAGCAGGAGTTAGACTTTGATTTCAAACTCCGCATTCTGGATTATATTACTGTTAAAGCCATTGCCACCTTGAACGGGCCAATGCCAAAAGTAGCCATTCGTCAAAGCCAGGAAGAGTCCACTACGATAGGAGGCTCTCTGGAAGGAAGGACCTTCAGAATCTATATCAAAATGACACAGAAGGAAGTCGGCTTTTTCCCAACACTAGTCAATCATGTCACTAGTGAGATACTGAGATATAAGAAAGAAGATGCGAGGATAGTAAAGGACATCATCGACCGGTTAAGTCCATTCCAGAAGCCCCTCCTCCAAATCACATCAATCACCATCCAGAGCGAAGAGTGGACGGTGGGAGCGAAGCTTCAGGGAGACGTCACAGCCACCATCGCCTACCATCTGCCATGCTCTTTCAGATTTGACTTCCAGATCCATTGGTTCACCGGGCCCTTTGTGGACGTTTTGAAGTCCCCCCTAATCGAAGCGAGCGAGTCTATCCAAAAGGCAGTCGAACACCTTTCGGACGGCATGGAACACTTCCTCGACCTTGCACGGGAAGGGTTCCTGGAATTTACACAGGACACAGGGAAGTTTGTTCTGCAAGTCGTCCAAGACCTGTTACCTTCACTTGATGGCAAAACACTCGGGGAGCTCACCAAGGGAGGTGTGCTGGGAACCGGCATCTCGAAAGAGGACTTTGAGCGATTAGCGGATGAATTTCCTGGGTATTGGCCTTTTATACTGAAAGCGCTGGCGGAGGTGACCGATCCTGAGGGGAAATCTCTTGACGAAATTGCAAAAGATGTGGTTGCGAAGATGGTGGTGCCTCTGCCTGTGCAAGTTGTATTTCCAGACGTGGCAAAGAAGGTAGAAGACTTTGTTCGGGGGCTGTTTGGATAACTTCATTGTGGATGCGACAAGTCTAACAAGTATAAAAATAGAGAAGAGCTACAAATAAAACAACAAAAAGAAACCCCGAAAAAAGAATAACATACAACAGTCGGAATTCGCTGGTGGTCGCCCAATTACTAACCTGCCTGTATATAGTGCAAGTATAGCTAAGTAGATAGGAAGCCTGTTCTCAATACCTTTTGGTTATATTTATATACTTATTCTATATTAATAAATGCTGTTATAGCTACGGAATCTTAGCAGGCAAGAAAGGCATGTAGTTAGCACTCATCACTAAGACATGGGATAGATCAGCTGTCTAGGGCGGACCAGAAAGTTCCTAGAATAAGACAAGCCGCTCCCAGACAAAGATTGTGATTGGTTTCCCAAGAATAGATCAATAGTGACATTTTAGCTCTACTCGATCTGATAGTTTAACAAAAGAAATCTAACAAACTCTGAGCCGATCTGTCTGGTGGTTTATACCCCCGAATCACCGACTTCCTCGCAAGAAACCACTCGCAGCCCCTTGTCGTCTGCGTTTCCATTCGAATCTACCAGCCTGTCCCATACACCATTCGGTCATAACTTGGAAGGCTCCAATTCCGCACGTCTTCACGGAGGATCCACTTATTCATGAGATCGAGCCTGAACAACGCGACTAGCCAGAGAATAATATTGGCAAGAAGAACACCAAAGGACGAAGACGGAATCTTCCCCCAAAAGACTTGGTCTTCGGTGATGCCATCCTGGACCTGGGCCATAAAGGGACGGAACTTTTCTTCGTACGCTTTCAGCGCATATTCGACGCCCATCTTCGTTCCAGAGCTGCCGCAGTGTTTCCCGAGCTCCCCAGCGAGCACATAGGCTCCAACCAGGCTCGAAGTGGTCCCCATCCCCGTACTGGCAGTCGGGCAATATGCAGCATCGCCAACAAGAGCCACCCGGCCATTGGACCATGCGTCGAGCTTCACAACGCCTAGGCGTTCGCAGTAGAAATCATCCGTAGCTGCCATTTCGTCGAGGAGCTCGTCGGTGATCCATCCTGCACCCTTGAAGGTTTTGGCAAAAAATTCCTTTTCTTTCTCGACGTCACCTTTCCGGATATGGTTCATCTGCTCCGGACGGGCTTTGACCATCAGGTAGGCTTGAATTGTGGAGTCTTCGTGGCGTCGAATGAACACGAGTCGTCTTCCGGTGCCCACATAAATCGTGCCGTTGTATTCTTCTCCTTTTTGCAGTGGCCGGTGCACGGTAAAATACGCAATGTAGACCCCCAGAGAGTGCACGGAGTCCTCGGCGCCAGGTTGAAGCATCGCTCGACGGGTATGGGACCCCTGGCCATCGGCACCGACCACCAGGTCAAACTGATCCGTTTTGCCATCTGAGAAAGTCACGTTGACGGCGCCACCCTGCTGTTCGAGGGTTTTGATGGTGGTGCCGAATACATATTTGACCCGGTCCTTGCTCGAATCATGCAGGATCTGACAGAGATCTTTCCTCATGAATTCATAATCAGTCGTGAACCCCTGAAGGCCGGTCCCGGTTCTGTTTGCTGGAAAGTATGCCCAACGTTTCCCAGAACCATCCACGAACTCCAGGCCTTGTTCCTGGATGGTTTTGGCACGGAATGCTTCTTCCAGCCCCATCCGCCTGATGACCTCGATGGCCGGTTGGCGAATATCCAGCTGCAGTCCCGTCGTGCGTAGGGCCGGGAATCGTTCAATGACCGTGACGTCGAAATTCATTTTTGAAAGCCAGAATCCGAGGGCCTGGCCGCCCATGCCGGCACCGCAGATAAGAACTTTCAGATTTGCCATGATCGTAAATTGAAATAAAGGAGGATATCGATTTGGTGTTTTATTGAGATAGCTGGCCTCTGGAGATTTTGCTGTAGAATGGTATCAAGCAGTGCATCGAAAGTCTCGTTGCTTATATAGTACAAGAGTCCTACTACTGAATTCCACCAGATCCGCTCGGATATTCTATCTCCGTACAGGGCCCAACTTCACAGGATCCGCTTCGGGAATTTCAGAGAAAGCGTGTCTATTGGCGGACCTAAATGTTTGCCGCCCCCCAATAAGCCGAGAACAATCCGAACACCTGAAAGAAGGTGTGAATAGTAGGAAAAAACCGACAGCCGGGGTTTATCTCCGAATCCGCTCCGATCCGGGATATTCAACTCGGAAAATCTATTTGGCGTTCCTTCACCAGCACAAGAAATCCCGGTTGCTGGGCAATTTGCATCGAACATCCCTAAGTGAATCTGGAGATTTGATGTGCAAAGCACCCTGGAAATGACCGAGCCCCGAACGTCTGAACCAGCGAAGAAGCGCAGACGCCCGACCCTGGCGTGTGCAGAATGTCGACGCCGGAAAGTAAAGTGTGACCGAGAGAATCCATGCGGACAGTGTACGGCACACGGGCTGGCCGCATGTACGTACGTCGGGCAAGGCCATGCATTTCCAGGCCCATCCGTTCAACAGACCCAGCCGCTCCAGCAGCCTGTGTTTAGGGACTCGGCGGGCCAAAACCCAGGTGCATCACCTTGGCCTTTCCGAGGGCCTACCCCCAGAAGTTCGACGGTGGAGGGCGTAACTAACATCGAGAATGCCGTTCGTGAGGGCGATGAACGCCGTTCTTCCCCGGTCAGGGCCGATTCAAGCGGCTACAGGCATCAAGATCCCCAGCGCAGCAGCCCGTCGTCCGTCCTGACCACGCAGTCGCAAGGACATTCGGGTGGCATTCACATTCACGGCACTCTAGCCAAAACTCGTCTTTTTGGTCCTGGACATTGGATGAGCGCATTTCCGTTGGTACTTATGATCGATCCCCCTTATACATTTTAGCGCTAAGGGCGAAGCTATGGTTTGCTGACCTATCTCCAAGGCCGAGGGGCCCCCGACCTTGAACGAATTACTCGCCCCCCGGGATACATCCCATCAAGCGTCAGAGCAAGTGACCACCGATCGAATCTCGCAAGCTGTGAGACAGTGCAAAGAAAAGGCCCGGGCCATCAAGCAACGACTCCCTAGTCGCAGACCTCTGCCGGCCGACGTCTATCAGTCGTTCCCGCCGCGCCGGGTGGTCGATGAACTGGTGCAAACGTACTTCGACTCATTTGAGTGGTGCTACAAGATCCTCCACGCCGGGTCATTTCGATCAGAATATACGACATGTATGGATGCTCTGGAGACGGCCGATTCGTCATCGGTCGCCAAGCTTCTCCTAGTTATGTCAGTCGCTACATCGCTGTACGGCAGTACGCAATTGTGCCCCGACCTGCTTTCCAGGGCTCGGACATGGATCCATGTATGCCAATCTTGGCTGTCGGCTCCTGTGGAGAAAGATCGGTTGACCCTGGATGGACTCCAAATTTATTGCTTGCTTCTACTTGCTCGGCAAATCCACCGGGTTGGAGCGGATCTGGTCTGGATATCAGTCGGCTCGCTCTTACGGATGGCCATGCAAATGGGATTACATCAAGATCCGGATCATTTAGGAGAGATGAGCAATCTGCAGAAGGAGATTCGACGGCGGCTTTGGTATACGATACTGGAACTCAATATGCAGACATCGCTCGACTCGGGTGTCCCTCCGACGCTCACCGTCGAAGATTACTCCACCAGAATGCCCTCAAATGTCAACGACGATGTCCTACATCTCGAACATGGAGGCCTGCAGGAGGAGGAGGGTGGGTTGACGACCACTTCGTTCCAGCGCTTGTTGGCGGCCTCGCTTCAAGTCAGGGTTGAGGCTCTTCAGACAATTAATCGCCTTCAAGGCGATCCTGCGCCATATGAGACCGTGCTGAGGATCGGCTCCAACTTAAGCTCAGCATGTCGACGCTTGAGTACGTTCGTCGACAAGCATAGAGCAAAGCTCGGAGCTCATCCGCCAAGTCATTTTGCATCCGCCCATGCTGACCATTGTTTGTATCGTTTTTTACTCTGTCTTCACTTTCCGTATGCTGTCCAAGCCAAGCAAAATCCAATTTACACTTTTTCTCTGAGGATCTGCCTCGAGACAACTCTGAGTCTGATGTCGCTTCTTGAAAGCGATCTCTATCACCGTTTGCTGCTCATCGGTGGTGGGATGTTTCGAGACCTGATCACTCGTGGTGCATTGGTCCTTTTCACGGAACTGAATATGACTCTTGAAACGGGCGGCTCTATGCTTGCCACGAAATGGCATCGATCTCACATCGATCAATTACTTGAGAATGCTCGAAAACTTGTCCAACATGCGGAAGACAGACTTCATCATGGCGAAACGAACGTGAAGGGCTATCTATATATCCGTATGGCGATGGGCCAAGTGGAGGCAATGCTCAGACGTTCTTCCGTTGAGGACGCCACGGCAAACGCTGCCATTGATTGTTTGACAACGTGTCAAAATATTCTGGAAACATTGGTAATCGACTCGTTTCCGAGCAACCCGTCTGAATCAAGCGTTGGATATGATAACGCCCTGTATCCTCTGCCTACGGCGATTGATGCGGACTTTGAATTCTTGGACAGTGGTGATGTCTTTAGCTTTGCAGACCGCTCTTTTCTTCAGCAGTGGGCCGATCAGCCGTGGTTATAGGCGTTATTGAAGAGTCTGTATCTCCAAAGCTCTGCTGCGACGAACCTATTCTATGCTAGGGTCAGGAACATCGTTCAGGAGTATGCCGCATACGCGGCAAAGAGCGCTTTGGTTATGTTGTCACTATGGACACGCTTGTTCTTGTACCCATGTATTTATACCTATGGGATATAAATGGTTGATACATCTGACAGAAGGCGGATTGGAAGAACGCAGAGAGCTTTTGGAATAGTAGAGTCATGGTTAATTTTGAGAACGCTGAAAGAAGCCTTCTATCTGTATAGGGTAATTTTCAAGTTGCCTTACTCCCTGGGAGATTTACAATGAAGCAAATATCGCTTCTACTAGGCAATGAATGACGGGGTTTGTCGTCTAGCACAGAATAAGCTCCGATCAACACACCTTGACGGGTTTCGGGCGAAGTTTTCGGTCTCGGAGATCTCTGATATCGTCGTCTCGGAGATATCGGCTGACTTGACCGTGTCTCCGGTGGGTGCGGCAAGACCCACATAGTTTATCGACCGGTCGTCGCGCCTATCCCCGAGACTCTGGACAATACATTTATAAGAGTAGAACAGCAAACGCACCTGCCAGGTTCGGACAAACTTGAAAAGATCAAAGGTCGACTGACGGATTCTCAGAATAAGACCTCGTTCCCGCTCAAATTTTGTCAATTGATCAATTATGACTTTTCGAGATAATTTATCTGTTCGTTCATTGAGAGCTGAAGGTGTCTTAACCGAGAAGGACGATGAAAAAAACGTCTCGGTCAAAGACGGTGAGGCTGATGCACCGCCTGACGGTGGTTTGACAGCTTGGTGCGTGGTTTTGGGAGCCTGGTGTACTTCATATTGTAGCTTTGGCTGGTTGAATAGTAGGACTATCCAACATTCGTTCGGACGTATACTTGCTGACAGTTGATACAGGCGTGGGGATCTTCCAAGAGTACTATCAAAGAGATATTCTGAGGAACTATTCGGCCAGTACCATCTCGTGGATCCCATCTCTCCAGGTGTTTTTTATGCTGGCATCAGTGAGATCCCCCCGAAAACATGCAAAGCCTGCGTAAATGTCTAATCCAGGTACAAGGGGCCTTTTATTGGCCACATATACGATCGTCATGGGCCAAGATACATTATTCTGGTCGGCACGTTCCTTCACGTCTTCGGTTTGATGATGGCATCAATCTCCAAGGAGTACTACCAGATCCTACTTGCCCAAGGTATTTGCAGCGCCATCGGTGCTGCCGCCATTTTTCAGCCGGGTAAGACTTTTCCTTTATGCCATATTTTACTCTTCTCTCATTTGTTTCATTCTTTTGTCTTATGCCAAGTGGACGAATGCTAATCGATTTTCAGCACTGAGTAGTGTGAGTGGCTGGTTCGACAAGAACAGAGGCGTTGCCTTTGGAGTCTTATCTACCGGTTCTAGTACCGGAGGAGTCATTTTCCCAATCATGGTCACACACCTCATTAAAAGAGTGGGCTACGGTTGGGCTATGCGCATAGCTGCATTTATGATTCTTTTTTTGCTTGTTATTGCAAACCTTACTGTCAGGTGCAGAGTACCGCCGCAGCCTAAGAAGCATAAGGTTACCGCACGCGATTTATACCAGCCTTTACGTGAGCCCAACCTGCTTCTCATCATAATGGCATTTGCTCTACTCACGTTCGGTATCTTCATTCCGATAAATTACCTTGTGACATGTGCAGTAGCGCAAGGAATGTCTGTTGATTTATCCAATTATCTGCCATCCATCCTAAACGCGGCAAGGTGAGTGGGATTGGCAGGGTTCCTTTCTACTGGTGATTCTTTCGCGCTAACAGCCTTATAGCTTCTTCGGTCGATTTGGAACAGGCTTGGTCGCTGACAAGTTCGGTCGCTATAATATGTACATTGTCGTTTGTACCGTCACAGGTGTTTTGATATTAGGCCTTTGGATCCCAGGTTCAAGCAACGCCGCGAGCTTGGCATTCGCCGTCTTTTTCGGATTCTCTTCAGGTGCCTACGTATCTCTATCACCAGCTTTGGTTGCTCAAATTTCTGCACCGTCGGAATTCGGCTATCGCAATGGGCTGATGTACTTTTTTGCGTCCTTCCCCGGGCTGACAACCAACCCAATTGCAGGTGCAATATTATCTCGCGACCACGGATCTTTCCATGGAATGAAAGTATTTGCTGGAGTATGTTGTCTCGCAGGCACTGCCTTTGTGGTTGCAGCTCGTTTGCTAAATACTGGCCCCAAGCTGCTGGCCAAATTCTGACATGCCCCGTCTTATCCCCGCAAGGCAATGTTAGAATGCAAGTGGGTGGATGAGAGGGTCTGTGATTTTCACCTGTGCCAGTGACTTGTACCTGCACATCGTCACTTTGACAGCTATGTCAAAATGCTTCAAGGCAAATATGCAGATGAGAAGACAGCATAAGTTGTATTTACATCATTTCAGCTATTTACCTTATCCCTGCAGGTGCATGGGTTTAGCTGTCTTCCTACGAGGAAGAATTATTAATAATAAGCTTACAGTTTTAGTTATACTCAGTAGCATTACTAAGCCTTGACATAATATAAGTATATTAATATAGCTTACAGTTTTAGCATCTTAAGAGTGGTGTTCAATCTAACTGAATGACTTGTAAAAACGTACGGTAACAACAGAGTTAAGTTTATAGCTTAGCACTTATTCCTGGCTATAGTCTCTTGCTCCAGGCTTAGGTTCGTTGTTATCTCTTCTATTGCTTCTAGACGTCTTCCTCATTTCTGCCATGTCGTAATAGAGTAGTAGGTGGGGCCGACTGTGGTAATTGACGTCAATAGTGTTGCTAAGAGATGTAGTTCAAGACAAGGAATATTCAGAAGGTTACGCGGCACTTGAAAGTCCAAGTATATGGATTTGGATGAGTACGGCATCTTATTAGTATGCTTATGCTTATGCTCTGTGGGTGGTAACATCATCTTGCATTTGTGTAACCAACATCTCAGTAGAACCAGACAGACGGAAACCTTCATAGGTTAATATGTCAATTCTGATGCAATGGTTACGACTATGGTTTCTACCTTCCCAGGGTTGGTATTAACAGTTATATTAAGAATCAGTGGCGTGGTTATCCATCTATCTATCTAATTAAAATAAGAAAATAAGGTATGACTGTCATTGCTCATTAAGGAAGGATTTCCGGGGATATGACGGCCCCGACCCACTAAAGCTAACCCCACCTTAACCTGTCATGTTTTAACTTGTACTTTGTCATATAACTAAACCAATGGGGCACAACTCTCATAAAGCTTAACCTGCTTCTCTCACTTTCTGCCTGTTTATTTTATCTTGCATCCGGCGATGTTACAGCCGAAGTGGAGCTATTATTACTCGCACATCAAACAGTTCTTACTGATAAGTGTAACCATAATTATGACATAGTAACTGTCTCATTGAGAGAAGGACAATATATAAGGTAAAAGGAAGCTCCCAAGTAGGCCAAGCAACGGTCTTTTACATTTACTGAGCTTTATTAAGTTTAATCAACATTCAACACCACTTAGCAAAAATGAAGCTGTTATACTTACTATCTGGTGCTCTTCTTTCTATGACTGGGATGTCATATCCCTTCCTATCTGCAGACAACTTCAGCCCTGTGCCTCTTCCTCCACCAGAAAACTGGTTGGCAGGCCCACGACTATTCCCCCAGAATGTCATTGCTGGCTTCCATGCCGACTATGACAAATATAACGCGAAAAGCTGGTCAGAGTATGTTGAAAAGAAATGCAAGGAGTTTCACGCTTGTACATCAACGCACTCCTTTTCAGGTAAGAAATTCATCAACATGAATCCAGCGGAATAAAGGACTGACATCTGCTCAGCAATCAACAGTGGCACCCCTAAGGACCGTTACTGGTTTGGATATGTCTTTAGAGGAGGTCCTACCACTCCAGACGACTATCAGAGGAGTTGGGACCCTCAGTCGGCGGTGAAAGATTCGATTGCTCTCACTATCAATGAGGAAGACGATGGGAATAATATCATGAGATTGCAGACAGAATTAAAGTAAACGGCTAGTAAGTAACCAACTAGCTATTAATTCTTCTGGATGATGCTGACTATTATACAACAGGTATATGCTGAAGAGACTAATTCTTAATAAAACATTACATGAGAGATTGATATAATTCAGTGATCGCTGTGTTTCACTTCTGGGATGGAGTATAATGCTGTAATTAAATTATCATGCCTTGACGTGGGTTTTTTCCCCTAGATTTAGGTTTTCCCCATGTCGTTATGCAAATGCAAAGGATGTGTTATTTATTCTTGCTTCTGTAGATCTCTCAACATTATCCTTTATGTAGTCGTATGTACCAGACACAATAGAATGGGGGGGTTATATGTTATTTATTGAGATGGAATAGGAATTGTCTTGGCTCATCTAAAGCCCATCTTCTGGGTACATAAAAATCATGAGACTGGCCAGATCTCATGCACAGAAACTTCACCCATAGAAATACAGAATCCATAATAATTTACAAAAAGATAACCAGCTTGTCCATACTCTTCTTAACATGCGACAGAACAAAGCTTCCCAGCTCCCTGTGCATAACTGGTTTCTCATCTTCATCGAGATCTCCATATGTATCTTCGAGTGCACTTCCTTTAGCAGCAACTTCCAAATAAAGGCTGCGGTCCTCTTCCGTATCACCGATACAAACAAGCAAACTGCCCAGTTTGAGGAGCATGGCATTTAGGATCAAGCGACACATACGTCCATTGCCATCGAAAAAGGGATGAATATTGACAAATATGTGAGTATACTTGGAGGCAATGGCGATAGGGTCAATTGTGCCCTTTTTGATGGCCCCTTTGAGATCCGACTCAAGTTCGCGGATCATGGCCTTCATTTTGTAGGGCACGCGGCTGTGATGAGGGAATTGGTGGAAGCCGGCGCTGACTCCATCTGTGCGATAGACACCGCTGTATTCCTTCCAGGGTGTGTTTTCGGCGTCGATTTTGTGACTGAGGATTTGGTGAGTTTTGAGAATGATCTCTTCGCTGAGATCCTGATTGTGGATGACAAGTTGACTGATGATGTAGGAGGCAGCCTGGGCGTGTTGCACGATTTCGCGACGACTGCGTAAAACCGCAGCAGTATTTGCTGGGAGATTCTCGCGTAGGAGCTTCTTTTTCAACTCCAAGAATTCTTCGTCCGTTTCCCCGATGTCTTCTGGAACTTCCTCGCCGCGAAAGATTGCCATGCAAAGCTTGAGTGTGATGTCGGGACCGCTTCCGGCGCGCTCGATCATGTTGGAGCCATAGACCATACTGGCCAGGCAATGTAGGATATGAGTTTCAAAGGCAGTCTCTTGGGCGGGCGTGAGTTTTTGAAGGGCTGCAGAGAGTTGGTTCCCGAGTGTGATGATCTCGAGAAAGATGGTGTCAGGGTCGAAATCGTTTGGGCCGATTTTGTAGTCGTAAGCATCATCCATCACCACTGTGAGTTGTGCTTGAGCGCCATGCAGAGACTGCATGTATTGGCGTATGGATTTGGCGAGGTGGATTTTAGGAGGCATTTTTATGTTCACCTAATGTGAAGGAGGAGAGATTTGGTTGAAAGAGAAGATGGTTGAAAGGGTAAGAGCGAGAAGTGAATATGCCTAGCCAACAAGTGCAGGCAGACACATCCTTTTTGGGATTGCATATATTCACTTTTTTATCAAGGCAGTAATACAGAGCTCTTCCTTGAATAATTATCCTTTGCAGCTATAACTAATGATCTGCACTATTAGGCTCTCTCTAGCTCTTTTTTAGAAATAATTACAGTCACATACTTACCACTACTACATTATATGCTAATAATTACCTATCTTCGTCTTCATCCAAGATATGCCAATCCCGTCGTCTGCCGAGCACAAGCGTTGCCGATGCAGCCAATCGCAATGCCTTCATTATCCGACGGCATCAGATGCATCCTTTATTCCCTGCAATCGATGGAGAGAATGCGGGGAAAATGATAAAGTGACTATCTTCAAGTCGATAGGCAATATGGATGGGTATATCTGGCTCATCGACGTCTGGTTTGATTACAACTCATCTTATTCCATCGTCTCTCACCATGGAGGATATCGTGGAAAAGAAACCCACCCCAGAAAACAACCAAGACAGCCTCAGCGTCGACAATGGCTATCTCAAAGACTCTCTCAACACACCCCACGAAGGCAAGCTCGTGCGAAAGATTGACCTCGTCCTGATGCCCGTCATGCTGGTCGCGTACATGCTGGCCTTTATCGACAAGCAGACACTGAACAGCAGCGCCATCATGGGCATCAAAGAGGATCTTAATCTACATGGCTCCCAATACAGCTGGGCGTCGAGTATCTTCTATTTCGGCTATTTGGTGGCATCGTATCCGGTCTCGGTGTTGCTGGTCAAGTTTCCCCTCGGAAAGTATCTATCTATTACTTTGTTCGTTGTCTCTGTCTTGATTTCCTGGATCTTGGATTAATTCGTTAAATAGCATCCTATGGGCAATCGTCCTCGCCTGCCATGCTGCCACCGAATCCTTTGCTGGAATCATGTGCACGCGTTTCTTCCTTGGCTTTACTGAGGCCAGTCTCTCGCCTGGATTCAATCTGATCACGTCAATCTGGTATCGCACTTCTGAACAACCTCTTCGTCACGGCCTGTGGTTCTGCGGTAACTCCATCTCCTTCATTATCGGAAATCTCATTACCATCGGGGTCTGGAAAATCGAAAGCAACTTAGCTTCGTGGAGAGTAGGTGGATATCCCCCATCTATCACAGCAGAATCTAACATCAGCAGTGGCTCTTTATCATCTTCGGCCTGGTGACCTTTTTCTGGGGTCTAGTCATGCTCTTCGTTATCCCTGATTCCCCTGCCTCCGCCAAGTTCCTCTCAGAAGAGGAAAAGCTACTTGCAAATGAACGGCTGAGGGCAAACCAAGCCGGGTATAAGAGTAACAAGCTCGATCGTGGACAGATCGTAGAGGCAGTGGTCGATTACAAAACCTGGATGCTGGCGTTGTATGTGCTCGGATGCAATATTCCCAACGGGGGGTTTACAGCGGTGGGTTTGTGCTTTTTGTTGTGTCTTATTCGACTACTGATTTATTTTTTTTAGTTCTCTAGTCAAATCCTCCAAGGCTTTGGATTCTCCACGACTAGGACTTTGCTACTAGGAATGCCAGCGGGTGCTGTCATGTTGGTTGCGGTTATCCTATCGTAAGTGTGTCCTCCATACGAATAACAACTACTAATTGATAAATAGATGTCTCGCGTCTTCCAAATTCAAAAACAGCCGCTGCGTAATAATGGCCGTGGTGAACTGCATCAGGTAAGCATCCCATCCCCATCTAATATACCCTCTCACAATTCAGCATCATCGGCTGCGCCCTCATATACGCCACCAGCTCAATGGCCTCCCGATACGCCGGTCTCCTCCTTATGGGTGTCTTCTCCGCCGGTCTACCCCTCGCCTTCGCCATGATCAGCTCCAACGTCGGCGGTTTCACCAAGAGAGCTACAGTCGGTGCTGTCATCTTCATAGCATACTGTGCGGGTAACATCATCGGGCCTCAGATATTCTTTGAGCGCGAAGCTCCGAAGTATGAGGTATGTAGGAGATGACTTTGAGTGAGGTTGTGATTTGTTCTAATGTGAAGATAGAGTGGCTTTCTAGGGACTATTATTTGCTTCGTTTTTACGATTGTCGATAGTGTTTTACTCGGGTTCTTACTTCGAAGGGAGAATCGGAGGAGAGATCGGGTTGCTGTGTCTGCGTCTGGGTTGGAGAATGAGGGCTTGGAGTTGGTTGATATTACTGATTTTCAGAATATGCAGTTTCGGTATGCGTATTGACTCGATTTTCTTATGATACTTGGTGGTTTATTATCTGGGTTTTCTATATAGTAAACTCCTTAGTTTACTGGAGCTCAATAACTCCCATCAATCCACCCCTGATAATCACCCCCAAGCACCGTCTCCCTCGTAACAGGCGCATCAATGGTCGACTCATACTCCCTCTTCGACGTATCCGCTCCATCCCCAGAATTATCAATCTCATAATACGACGGCGTAGCCCCATCCGCCATCGTAGTCCAGCCCTTTTCATTGATAATATCACTCAGCACGCTGTTCTGATAGATGACGCGAGCGAGGACTCGCCACGGACGACCGAGATACACCTCCCCAGTCAGATCTTTGCCGGACGCGGCTTTGATGTTGCACGAGTCAAAGGCGTACCAGGCTGTGTCGGTTTCTTCCTCGCGAGACATGGCGGTTATATACCCCTTTCCGTTGGATACGATGTCGCAGTTGTTGAACCAGGCGGAGGATGCGCCGAAGATGTAGTCCACGGCGCCTGGGGGTTATGGTTAGTATGGTGATGGTGTGATGAAAGGTGTCTGGGGTGTTTGGTGCTTACCCTTTACCAAAGAGTTGGAGTAGTACTGGGTACCCCCTTTGGCGTAGAGCGTGTCCTGGTATCCCAGAAACTGGCATGCATAGTAGCCCTGTCTATCTCCATTTGCGACAAGCCTTGATAAAACTGTTAGATGTGGCGATACTATACAATAAGAATTTGTTCTGGACAATTCAACTCACGCAACAGCCTGATGACCCTCCCCGAATCCATTCTCAATATTGATATTGTACATCGTAAGTCCATCCGACTCCGCATCAACAGTAGCGCTTGCAACCAGCGATCCTGCCTCAGGCGAGGAAATGGTATGCGTGATGTTGACTGTGTTCTGCTTGTATGTGCTGGTGTCTGTTGTTTCGCCGTAGAGGGTCAGGTTGCCCGGGTACTGGATCGTCAATTGTTCCTCGTATGTCCCGCTGGCAATGTAGATGCATGCTGAGGCTGTCGAGGATCCGAGGGCGTCGAGGGCATCGCCGATCTTGGAATAATTACCACTCGACCCGACAGTTAGACAGCCGGATGGGGCGCTTGTTCTCCCGGTTGTGGGGGCGCAAGAAGCAGTCGCACTCAGGCCGATGAGGCCGATGAGGAGAGATACTGGCTGCATCTTGACTGAGAGTCGAATTAGTGGACGATGGCTTGGATAGCTGGGGACAGAAGCTCAGTCGACTTTTTAAAGAAAAAGACGGGGGAGTTATCCAATTTCTCCGAAGCCAATTTCCGTCGTGCATTTTCAATCTATCCCATCCTTTCATTTCATTATAGGGATTATATTACTCCGTCAGCCCTGCATCAGCTTTAATCTCGAAACACTGGGAAAAGACCAAGTGGGGATGGAGGGGACGGCATCAACCGTCGCGCATCACACCACCAAGGATTGGCCGTGATTTTGAGGCCATCATCTATCTCGATATTGCCGGAAGATATCAGGATAGGCTTTCATCTATTCTACAAGACAAGATCGGCACGTTTAATCGACCAATTCCTCTCGTTACTGATAAGATTGTCCAAGCTCGAATGCTTAGCGTCGACGATCGCCGTGGCAGCGTTTCATCTTGTCCGGATCAAGACTCAGCCGGCGGTTGGCGGAAGGAAATGCAACTCTGGAGTCAATGGGATTCTTTGAAATATATTAACAATTTTGGGGGGTTTGTGATACTGCATGGTTGCACTCTTTGCCCCTGAAGTGAATAGCCTCAGGTTCTTCCCGCGCGTGTTTCAAGCAGAGTCGCAGAGCTGGGCTTATTTAAATCTTCTTTAACCCAGTTCGTCTTCAGTATGCTTCTCTTCTATCTGACAATTCACTTACACCCACCATGTCCCTGAAGACAATCGCCCTCCTCTCCACGGTAGCCCTGGGCTATGCTCTCCCATCAACGCCAGTCCTAGTTCCTCGTTCTGCCTGCACTCCAACTGCAGGCGGATCCGCATCGAAAGATGATATCCCAGCCATCAAGGAAGCCATCTCGTCGTGCGGTAAAGGAGGAACCATTGTCATCCCCAAGGACACGACCTATTATCTCAACAGTGTCCTCGAGTTTGATGGCTGTTCCGGCTGTGACTTTCAAATTGAAGGTCTGCTCAAGTTCGCCAGCAACACGGACTATTGGGAGGGAAAGACAGCTATGATCGGTGTCTCTGACATTGATGGTCTGAAGATCAGGTCACTCACCGGCGAGGGAGTGATTGATGGAAATGGACAAGATGCGTATGAATATGAACATCCAAAAAGTGTGATAAAACTAACACCCATCAAATTAGCTGGGACAAATTCGCCAAAGACAGCGACTACGCCCGTCCAACCCTCCTCTACATCGACGGCGGAAATAACCTCGAAATCTCCAACTTCCACATCCAGAATCCCCCAAACGTATTCATCTCCGTCAAAGGCGACGCCGCAAACATTGCCTTCTCCAACCTCAACCTCTCCGCGACCTCCAACTCCGACAACGAGCCCAAGAACACCGACGGCTTCGACATCGGCGCCAGCTCCTACGTGACCATCACCAACACCACCATCGTCAACGACGATGACTGCGTCGCTTTCAAGCCCGGCTCGAACTACGTCACCGTCAGAGATGTCAGCTGCACAGGCTCCCATGGCATCTCCGTGGGATCGATGGGGAAGAGCAACGACGACACGATCAAAAACATCTACGTGCAAGGCGCTACCATGATCAATTCCACCAAAGCAGCCGGTATCAAGACCTACCCAACCGGTAACGGGCATGGCCTGTCCACCGTGTCCAACGTTACCTTCACCGATTTCACCGTCCAGGGCTGCGACTACGCCATTCAGATCCAGAGCTGCTACGGCGAGGACGAAGACTACTGCGAGAAGAACCCTGGAAATTCCAAACTAACTGGGGTCCTATTTGAGAAGTTCAGCGGCACGACAAGTGACAAGAATGACCCCGTCACTGGCAATCTCAACTGTGGCGCTGATGGTACCTGTGATGTGAAGGTTAGCGATTACACCGTGAAGGCTCCCTCAGGTGATGGAAAGGTACTGTGTGGGAATACGCCCTCTGATATTGGGACTTCTTGTTCGTCTGGTGCTTCTGGTTAGAAAACATAATTGGTTATTTTATGTCATCTGTGCAGCAACCATGGATCGTAGATGAATCTGTGGTACGATATATATATATATAGTTTCTGCAATGTTGCCGAAATATATTGCGAGTACCTATCGAGCACAACAAGCGAAATAACCATCAATAGTGATATCTAAAGAAGCAGAAGATGAAATAAAGGATAGAAAAGTATTTTTATCCTCTTATAGACCAAAAATTCAACGAAACACTTCGATATCTAGAATTTACTACTAGAATAAAAACTTGCTGGCTCATAAATTAGATATCGGCGAGCGATCTTCAACAAGGTTCTGTAGTGTAATGGTCATCACAGTGGATTCTGATTCCACTAATCCCGGTTCGATCCCGGGCAGGACCTGATCAATTTTTTTTCTTTTGTCTTTTTGCAAACTTTTTGATTTTTAAAATTTAATTTCTTTTTTTCTTCTACCCGACTATTTTTACAGCACTTTCATTCAATTAATTATATTGTGTCACTGAATGAGATATCGCTCATAATTTATAACATGATGAAATCAATACAATCTAATATTGTCTTGCATCAAACCCTTAGGAAGAAGCGACCAACTTGTCCTTGACATACAAGTCAACATACTTGTCCACCTCGGTGTTCTCGAGAGCGGTTCTGTCCAAGCCCAGGTTGTACAGTTCATCAATGCGGGCCTGGTCAAAGTGGGCTTGCAAGTGACGCTTGTACTTGTCCAAGATCTCGGGCTTGGCCTCCTCACGTCTCAGACGGTGGCCAAGAGGAGCCTCAACAACCACCTCGTCGAGGACTGTGCCATCGTTCAGGGTGACGGTGAGAGCGTTGGGGATGGTACGCTTGGATGGGTCGTGGTAGTCCTTGGTGAATGCCTCGTCCTCAACGCAGCGGATGCGCTTACGGAGGTCCTCCAGGAGCGGCGAAGTGGCAGCCTCCGAGCCATCGGCATAGTCGCTGGCAGTGAGGCGGTTGAAGACCAACATGGTTCCAACCATGTACTAAAATATCATCAGCATATGCTCATCATCTGATGACTTCCCCAATGCAGCTTACCTGGACACAGTGGTCACGGTCGGCAAAGTTGTCCATAGCCTTGAACTGCTTGTCAATGATACGGACACAAGCCTCGTGAGTGCGGTTGGTGATCTCCTTGATGTCCTTGGCGGTCTTGCCCAGCGCCGCGAGCTTCTTGTTAACGATCTGAGCGGCCTCGATGGCAGTCTGGGAGTGGAACTCGGCTGTAATCAAAAGCGGTTAGAAAAATACCTCAAAAGGAACGTGTTGAAACTCACCAGGGTAGGAAACCTTGAAGAGAACATTCTCCATGACGTAGCTTCCATATGGGCGCTGGAACTGGAACTTCTTGCCCTTGAACAGGACGTCATAGAAACCCCAGCCAGGAGCAGACAGCACAGTGTGCAATCCACCCTCGCCCTTCTGCACCTTCAGGACGAGGTTGACAGCACGCTGGCAAGCATCACCAGCAGCCCACGACTTTCTCGACATGGTGTTAGGAGAGTGTCTGTAGGTTCGGAGACTCTGACCGTCCACCCAGGCCTGGGTGATCGCATCCGCGGTCTGCTTCTCATTGAGTCCGAGCATCTTGGAGACCACAGCAGTTGTAGCCACCTTAACCAGCACAACGTGGTCCAATCCGACCTTGTTGTACGAGTTCTCCAGAGCCAGAACACCCTGGATTTCGTGGGCCTTGATCATGGCCTCGAGAACGTCCTTGACGGTCAAGATCTTGCCATTGCCCAAGTTTCCACCAGCACGGTTGGTACGAGAGATCCAGTCAGCAACAGCAAGGATACCGCCCAAGTTGTCCGAGGGGTGGCCCCATTCAGCGGCCAACCAGCAGTCGTTGTAGTCTAACCAGCGAATCATAGCACCGATGTTAAACGCACCGTTGACGGGGTCAAGCTGGTAAGGAGTACCAGGCACGCGAGTACCATTGGGGACCACAGTTCCGTCGACCACAGGGCCAAGAAGTTTCGCACACTCCTTGAATTTCAAGGCTTCCAGTCCACATCCCAGAGTATCGAGGAACACCAGACGAGCGGTGTCGTACTAGAGGAAACCAAACCTATTAGCATACCGAATTGCAACGCCAACAAAAAATGCGAACAGATGTCCAGAAAAATAAGCACAACCAAAAGGGACCCATACCGCCAAGTCAGACTTCACATCGTAGTTGTGGATGTAGTCAGCCATGTCCTTGATCTCAGGATCATAGGACTTGTCTGCCGGAGCAGGGGGAGCAGCACTTTGAAGGGAAGACATGGTTGAGAAGCGTGATACACGAGGGACAACAGAAGTCACTGTCTTGCAAGTGTTGAGAGCGATGAAAGACGAAGGTCTGGAGACGGAGGCAATGCGGGACTGGAAAGTGCGGGGAGACCTGTGGGTCAGCCGTCTCAACGCCGAACAAGAGGCAGACATTATGAAAACAAAAGGAAGAAGCTGCAATACCCAGGAACAAAGATGAACAGGAATTGAGGAGTAGGGAGAGGGAGAAGATGTCGCCTGGCCAGAGGTGAGCGGAGGAAAAAAGAAAAGAAGGAGAGAAAAGGGAGGAGAAGAACTGCGAGTTCTGACTTCATACCGCCGTCACGCTGGACCGAGGCCGTTTTTGTTGTTGGCCTGCGGTTATTGCCGGGTATCCGAATCAACTGATGCACTCAATGTGGTCAGAATTGCGATACTTTGATTGATATTGTTCAGATCTTCAGCTATCTTCGATGCGATCAATGGCTATCTACATTGACTACCCTGGGGATTCATTGATGCTGTGCTGACCCTTGAATCCTCGGTCGGAGAGACATGCCACGGAAACTGATACCGCCGAACACAACGCGTTTATTATTTCGACAAAATGATTCCCAAGAAGACTCATTATGGATATCTATTCAATTGATACATCCCAAATTCATTCCCTGTCCATTCTCTGATACAACTGCATGTGCTGGTGGGATCTTTGAAGCTGTTTCGTTGACCGATTTTGTTGGGCGGGCGGAAATGGCATCCTTGTTCCGCGGCTATCAAAGGGGATGATGCATGTGGATGTCGATCGATCTGGATTCACAATTCGCAGTTCGCAATATGGACGGATTGGACATGCTTGATGGGAATTGCTGCGCTTTTTGAGTCGAGTCGAATCGAAGAAAATTTGAGACTCAGTGCTCTGCTGCATTTGTCCCGATTTCCAGCAGCTTCACAGAAAGACAGGAGTAATCTCATTCAACCTCGATAATACTCGGTCCAACGGGACGGGCAGGATGTTCCTCCGCATCTGTTTTCTGCAACGACTTAATGATCTCGCCATAAACGGCTTTAGCAAGGGCAGGTGGAACGGCATTGCCAATTTGCTTCCGGACTTCCCTTGGTCCAAATCGATGTTCCAATGGAAATGTCTGGAGACAAGCGAATTCTCGGTTTGTGAACCCTCGCTGACCTGATGGATGATAGTTATTCTCCCCTCCCCCGCAGGTGATTGTCCTGGCCGGTTGATTGGGATCAAAGGGGGCCCTGGGACCACCGCGTAAACCTCGATCCAAAGCCCCTTGAACATCGTGGTCGGCGGCATTGAGAGGAATTGATGAAATTATCGAGTTAATGGTGGTAGGTCGTTTTAAACCTAATTCTGGAGGCCCATGTGTAGGCTTCGGGAATGGTGGAAGAGCTTCCCCAGGACTATAACGTATCAATTACCAGTCATAAACATTGAGATGACAAAGGGGGGGATAAATACCCAGAAGCTATGATAACTAATCTCCTCCGGATTTGGGGGACACCATACTCTGCGCAGTGAAGCACCGCCCATCTAACAGAGTACCCAATCTCAATAAAGTCTTGGATGACACGGTGGAATGTGTCCTTGTGCCTTTCAAACAAACCAGAAGTTTCCTCCATAGTGTGAACTCGAGGTTTGGCCTTTTTAATGAGATTTGAAGATGAGAAGATGCAGGCCGAATTTGCATCATCTCTATCACAGTTAATAGTATGTGCAGGGGAGAATGTTTGACAGGGAGGAGAACCATGGCTGATGTCAACTCGTAAAAATTTCTCTTCATTCGTTAAGAAATGGAAAATATCACTTTGCTCGCAAATAGCCGATTCGAAATTTCGACGGTACGTATCAGTTGCATACGGTGAGCTATCAAAAGCCCATTTGATATGCAGACCTGCTTTATGGGCACCAGATGATACTCCGCCGGCACCACAGAAGCCATCGCCAAAGGTATAATTTTGATGGTTCTCCCTAGCATCCGTAAGGTCAATCACCGACGAAGAACTAACTGTTCTGGGGGAGCGCAGTTCTGCATCACCGAAAGGACGAGTTTCGCCCCTCCATGCATGTCGCAATGCTTGGGTGGGAATTTTCAAGCCCTGGTCAGCGTCGTCGTAAGAAAGGTACTGAACAGAAGCTTCCGCTTGCTCTGAAGTCTCTTTGATGCGGCACGTAAATCCGTTTCTCACAGAATCACCAGTGCAGTTGGTGAAATTTATAGTGGCAAAGCGCTTTACTATCTCCAAGGGAACGTCTTCCTTATTGTTGACCATCCAAACAAGCTCATTGCGCCGCGAAGGAATGTAGGTCCCGGTGTGCTCGACGTTGCTAATTAATCGACGGCCACGAAGGAACACAGAACCAGTCGACTCAGAAAGAACTGTGACAATGCGCAGAAAAGTACCATCATAAAGCTCAACAGACTGGCCAGGCTTATAAAGGATCCCGTCTATGCACGCTTCAGGGATAATAAACTTTTGGGGCTGAGGTGGTTCCCTTGGAGTATCCGAAGGTCTTGGTCTCCCCCTTTCACTCCAATCCCGAATGAGTCTCTCGAAACACTCATCAGTGAGATAGTCTCCCTCGTTAAGAGAGGGCTGGGACCCAGAAGCAAGGTCCACGATCTCATTCGAGATCGATTGGTGTCTTGAACGAGGGATGCTGGGTGCTCGGGGGTTTGGGAAGAAGCCTGGCCCTGAATCATCGCCTGTAAGATCGATCTGCTCAATGAAGTAGGATCTGTCCGGGTCATTTTCAACTGTAGCACTACAGTCGCTACTGGCATCGTCGCTATGGGTACTGTTGGAGATTAAGTCAATCTCCCTGGGTTGGTCCATTTCGAAGGGTCAAACTGATGCTTCTTGGTGGAGAAAAGAATAGTGAGGTAGTAATTCGAGAGCCAAAAACCAAGCAGAATTAGGGATGGGGATACTAGACAGTAGAAAGACACATAGATGATCAAAATCCCATCAAATGGTATAGAATAGTGACAGAGTCAAGGGTGAGGCTTTATAGAAGGCGGAGGATGGAAGAAGGAGAGAAAGAGAGAAAAGGGGTAGGTTGAGGTTAAAGAAGAGAAAGAAGAGAAAGAAGAAGAAGTAAGCAACACAGAAAAAGGACCAATTAGTTACAGCCATGTTGAGGCATTCACTGACAGTCAAACAGTGAAGGTTGGTCCAAAGAAAGCAAAAGTGAGGGCGAAATGTGTGTAAAATAAATTGAAAGGCCAAAGATACAACCAAAGATATGATGACTAATTTCTTATATATACACATAGAGACAATAATAAAATATCACTCATCCATCCAGTCCTGAAGATAAATGCATCCTACTACTCTTCATTGTTGATGCTATCCCGTAGATGCCATATATACAAGGCATTAACTATACTAATGATTATTCAGCCGGAACCATATTACGCCGTTCCGTCCCTTCCGCCGACATTTTCTGGAACCCGAAATTTTCGTTGGTTGAGCGGCGCCCGCAAAAATTCTGATCTCCAGTGGGGAAGAGCAAAAAAAAAGAATTTCTTATGAGGGAAACGGTTTCTTTCGTGGGAAGAAATTCTTCCCCTCTACTCCCCCTCACCATGTCATCTGCTCTTTTGATTCCTCTGTGAGCTGAGCTTGAAACAGCAGCTACACTTAGTCATTTAATGCCATGATCATTGTTATGTCTCAATAGAGCCTCACGCATACTCAAATTGGACTGACATTTTCATTTTACCCTCCTTTTTTATTCTGGTGAGTCAAAAGCTGGGTTTCCTGAGACCCATCCCCCATCTCCAATTGCTTTCTATGATGAATTTCGGTTTTTTTATATAGATGTTAGACTTCCTAAGCATTCTTGCGGAGAATTTTCCGATCTGACTTGTCAATTTCAACTGCCTTCTGTTGCTGCATCCATCTCAAATGTGGACGATGTGCTGATGATTTGTACCCCAAGAACTTCTAGATATAGACACGATGTGTGGTATTATCGCTTTGATACAAGCGGACCCATCGTCTGCCGCCGCCGTTGATCTCCACGAGGCCCTTTACCTGCTTCAACGTGAGTTCCGGTCCTTCCATACCCCTCCGTACCCCTCCATACCCTTTGGTTTGACTCCGGAAAACTAACAAGAACTTTGAAACAATTAGATCGAGGTCAAGATGCTGCAGGTATCGCTACTTGTGCACACGGCGGTCGGATCTATCAGTTGAAGTCGAACGGCATGGCGGCCAGGGTTTTCCAGGATGGCTCTAGAGTGGCAGACCTCCCTGGCCCTATGGGCATCGGTCACTTGAGATACCCCACTGCTGGCAGCAGTGCAAACGCCGAGGCTCAGCCATTCTACGTGAACAGTCCTTATGGTATCTGTCTCGCCCACAACGGAAACCTGATCAACGCCCCTGAGTTGAAGAAACACTTGGACCTCGAGGCTCACCGTCACATCAACACGGATAGTGACAGCGAGTTGATGCTGAACATCTTTGCGGATGAGCTGAGTGAGACCAAGAAGGCACGTGTGAACAGGGAGGACTTGTTCAGCAGTCTCAGCAGGATGTACAAGCGATGCCAAGGTGGATGGGCTTGTACTGCTATGCTGGCAGGTAAGCAAATCAAATATCCCAGTCTTTGAGTAAATCATTAACGATTGCAGGCTTTGGTGTCTTGGGTTTCCGTGACTCCTATGGTATCCGTCCTTTGGTTCTTGGTTCCCGACCTTCCCTTACCGGTGAGGGTACGGACTACATGATGGCTTCTGAGTCTGTCGCTTTGCACCAACTTGGGTTCAGAAACATGCGCGATATCCAGCCTGGTGAAGCGGTCATTATCGAAAAGGGTGGTGAGCCGGTTTTCCGCCAGGTGGCACCTAAGATGGATTACGCCCCTGATATCTTTGAATATGTTTACTTTGCACGACCCGATTCCGTTATGGACGGTATTAGCGTGTACCGTAGCCGTCAACGGATGGGTGACCGCCTTGGTGCAAGAGTTCTCGATGTTCTTGGGCCAGACGTTGTCAAGGACATTGACGTTGTCATCCCCATCCCTGAGACCTCAAACACTTCCGCTACATCTCTCGCTCAATACTTGAACAAACCCTATTGCCAGGGCTTCGTCAAGAATCGATACGTTTTCCGGACATTCATCATGCCCGAGCAGAAGACCCGCCAAAAGGGTGTTCGCCGGAAGTTGAATGCCATGGAAGCCGAGTTCAAGGACCGAAATGTCCTTCTGGTGGACGACAGTATCGTGCGAGGAACCACCAGCAGGGAGATTGTTTCTATGGCAAGGGAGGCCGGTGCCAAGAAGGTTTACTTGGCCAGTTGCTCTCCAGAGATCACGTAAGTTGATCCTCGATCATCATGAAAATGAATTTGATTACTGACAAGACCAATAGATATGCTCACATTTACGGAATTGACTTGGCCTCGCCGCAGGAGCTGGTTGCTTACAACCGAGACACCGAGAGTATCGCAAGACACATCGGCGCCGAAAGCGTCATCTACCAGACTCTGGATGACTTGAAGGGTGCCTGCGCTGAGGTTGCACAGGAGAATGGGCAGTCCGAACCCCAGAACTTCGAAGTTGGAGTTTTCTGTGGCAACTACGTCACCCCCGTTTCGGAAGGCTACCTCGATCATTTGGAGAAGATCAGAGGTGAAGGCCGCAAGATCAAGGCGTTGGACAAGGCCAAGGAAGCTGTTACACATGGCTTCGCTAGCGAGAGGGATTTCCAGATTGCCGCCAATGGTGTCAAGTTGGACGAGAGCGGCAAGATCGTTCCTGCCGGGACTCCCCGGGAATCTGAGGTGCCCCAAGTGAGTCTGAACAGTACTCGCAAGGAGGCGCCCCAAGAGCACCCCACCGTGAAGGACCGCATGGATATTAGTATCCACAACATTGCTGATCACGCATAATTATGATATTATGGCTCTCCTTATACTAACGAAGATTTGTGACTTGGAGTCTGGGAGTTTGTCTGTGGTAGAAAATACATAGAAGAGGGATGATTTTGACGATATTTCATGCATGTCAAGGATACCTACGATACTAGAGTGGATTGGAATACCCCACTGCATCAACCAATCAATATATCCCATGAATCAAATATTACCACAATTTACTACTGCAAGTGAATAATAATAAATTCAAATTGCTTGATAAATCTGATTGAACCTGCACGTTGTATCTCTAGTCAGCCCATTCCCTGTCTTGAACATCGTAGATGCAGCCCTACCGATGATCGACTGCCAAGCAATTCCTTCTTTGTCTCTTCCAGCCTGCTTCTTCAATTTTCCATCACTCAAACAACTTCTATCGCAGTTTTTCATCTCTTCAATCTTAGACCCATCAATTAATAAAAGAGAATCAGCTTTTCCTGCGTCTACTACGCCGATAAACGAGCAGGAGGCGGCCTTTTCTAGATGACCTGATGTCCGATGGATTCTGATGTCATTTGCGGATACTGTTTCCAACCATTTCTTTCTTTCTTCAAACCCAGTCACATTCCCATTCATCCATTTTATCTGTAAATCTTTCTAGATTTACATGAAAGAGATGGAAGGTCGCATCACTCGCTCTGCAGCTGCCCGGCAGGCGGCCTTGCTGGCTGTCGAGACCAAGCCTGTCACTGTCAGTGCGGATAATCAACGCACTCAGAAGAGAGCAAAGGCTAGCCAATCTCGTTCGAAGACAAATTCCCAGAAAAATGGAAAGAAAAGAGTATCGGATAGCACTCCCAACGGTGAGGCTACTTCCAAGAAGAGAAAGGAAAATGCAAAGCCCAGTGTCAACCCTGACGAATTACCCCATAATATGGGACCTGCCACTGTTGTGCCCAAGACATCAGATAATAGTCTCGACAATGTATCTGAGAAGAAGAGCCCCGATGTAAAGAAAGAAGACTTGAACGCTCTTGCAAACGAATTACAGGACACCGTCGACAAAGCCACTGAAACATTGAATGAACCTGCGGAGAAGCGAAAGAGAAGCGGGAAAAAGTACCCATACGGTCTGACTCCAGGATTCAGTCCCTTTTCCGAATGGGGCCATCCAACCCCCAAAGAATGCGAAGAGGTCAATCGGCTTTTGTCGAGTGTGCATGGGGAAATCACACCGCCGACTACCATCCCCGAGCCATCCCTGACAGTCACTGGTTGTGGAGAAGTTCCATCTGTCCTCGATGCTCTTATCAGGACCCTACTGAGTGGTGCTACTACGGGTAACAACTCTGCCATGGCCTTTAATGGATTAGTGCAGAATTTTGGTATTCTCGAGGAAGGAATCGGCAAGGGAAGTGTGAACTGGGATGCTGTTCGTCAAGCATCATTGAAGGATGTCTTCGAAGCCATCAAAAGCGGCGGACTGGCGGATATCAAAAGCAAGAACCTAAAGGCTATACTGGATATGGTCCACAAGGAGAACCAGGAACGCAGAGACATCCTGGTCCAAGGCGATCAAAGCGTATCATCAGAATTGAAGAACAAGCCTGAAATGGACAAGCAGTATGAGATTGCCTGTGCAGACCAAAACTTCCTATCCCTCAATCATCTTCACAGTCTGGGTACAGAACAGGTTATGGTGGAGCTGGTGAAATATCCTGGTATAGGGCCCAAGACGGCCGCCTGTGTCATTCTATTCTGCCTACAACGGCCATGTTTCGCCGTGGACACCCATATCTTCCGCATTTGCAAATGGCTTGGCTGGGTGCCACCAGACAGGGCCACCGAGATCACTGCTTTTAGCCATCTCGAAGTGCGCATTCCTGATCATTTCAAATACTCCCTCCACCAGCTTTTCATTCGTCATGGCAAGTCTTGTCCCCGATGTAGGGCGATTACCGGACAGTCTTCTGCGGGGTGGGAGGATGGCTGTGTGATTGACCATCTTGTGACGAGGACTGGGAAGAGGAAAGGAGATGTGAAGTCACCTGTAGAAAAGAAGACTGGTCGTCAGGCACGTACTGGGGGAAAAAAAAGATGCATGATAGATAGTTAGACAAATACTTCTCGGGTTGCTTGTTTGTATGCTATATATCTCATTGCTATATAATTATTCTCGAGGAATGTTGATCTGCCATTGATCATGTATCACCGACGAATAACCTCATCATCCATCCATCCATCCATCCAAAAAGAAGCAAAAAGCTCACCCGATCAACAGTCTTGGTAAACGTGAGGACCTGCTGCGGGATACGAAACCCCTATAGGGGGGGGGTTTGCAGCCGAGCCCATCCTGGGTGGTCCAAATTGGACCGTCCCAAGCTGGATTCGAACCCAGGACTTCTACGTTACGCCAAATGGGCAGGAGGCTGGCATTTTCAGCCAAAGGAAGCCTCCTGACCACTCGGCCACAGTCACCCTGGGTTTTGTGAGGAGAAATAATAGAAGTGAATGGTATGGGTTGTTTGATTACCAGATTAGGAAAGGTAGGGTGTATATCACGTGATCTGTATACAAGGTGTGGGGCCGCATATCGGAGCTCCTGATAAAAAGATGGAGCCACTTCTCCGGACTCAAACAGCGTCAACAACAGCAACACCAGAGAGGGTATACATATCTAGGGAATCGGAATTTCTGTGGGGTTTAATTGTCCCACGCGGATCTTTCAAGATGGAGTTTCTGGCTGCTTATATTCCCCCGCAGCTCCAATCTGCCATGGAGCCCCTGGAGCCCCATGCCCCATTGCTTGGTGTCGCGCTCGTCTCAATTGGCGCGGTCTATCTGGGTTGCATCTACGTCCTGAGCAGCAGAGAAGCTGCTGTGCCATTTAATGTCCCGATTCCATCAGAAGTGAAAGTTAAGGGGGGAAGTAAAAAGTGGGAGGATGCCCAAGGCGAGGAGAAGCGGGTGTTGGAGGGACAGGCTAGAGGGGTATGTCTTGTTTATCATATGACCGATATCAAGTCAATTAACTGACATTTACCTTTTTTTTTTTTTTTTTTAATTCTAGCAATGGAACGATAAATTGATTATGAGCTACTGCCCCGCCGATGGAAGAGTGCTAGGAAATGGAACAAAGCCGGCTACCATTGAAGATGTCAACCAAAAGATCGCAGCGGCAAAGAAAGCGCAGACTGAATGGGCCAATACTACATTTGCCGAAAGAAGGAAGGTCCTCAAGACCTTGCTGAAGTACGTTCTGGACCATCAAGATGAGATCGTCACCGCTTGCTGCTTGGATTCGGGCAAAACAAAAGTCGATGCTTCCTTTGGAGAAATTCTTGTGACGGCAGAGAAGCTGAAATGGACCATCGATCACGGCGAAAAGGCATTGACAGCGGAACGTCGACCCACGAATTTCCTCATGATGTATAAGAAGAACATGGTCACCTATGAACCCCTGGGGGTTATTTCGGCCTGTGTCTCGTGGAACTATCCGTTCCATAACTTCATTGGACCGGTAATCAGTGGTATCTTTGCGGGCAATGGTGTCGTGGTGAAACCTTCTGAGCAGACAGCTTGGTGCACGTCATACTTCCTGGAAGTGGTCAGAGGCGCTCTCTCAAGCTGCGGCCACTCTCGTGATCTTGTCCAGACTGTCGTGTGCCTTCCAGAAGTTGCTGATGTTCTTACCTCCCACCCGGATATTGCCCAGCTGACATTTATCGGTTCCCGGCCTGTGGCGCACAAAGTGTGTGAATCTGCTGCCAAATCATTGACCTCGGTGACCGTTGAATTGGGTGGAAAGGATCCCGCTGTCATTCTTGATGATTCGAGAACAGCAGGTGAGGTGGCAGATATTGCTTCTATTCTCATGCGTGGTGTTTTCCAATCTGCCGGTCAAAACTGTATCGGTGTTGAACGTGTCATTGCTCTTCCTGGTGTCTACGAAAAGCTCCTGGACATCATCACCCCTCGCATCAAAGCGCTTCGTCTTGGCTCAATCCTTCTGGATTCAAACACCCCAGATGTTGGTGCCATGATCTCCCCGGCTTCTTTTGACCGTTTGGAATCTCTCATCGAGGATGCTGTGAAACAAGGTGCACGCCTCATCTGCGGTGGAAAGCGTTTCAACCACCCAAACCACCCCCACGGCCATTACTTCACACCAACCCTGATTGCCGACGTGACACCTTCCATGCGAATTGCTCAAACCGAATGCTTTGCTCCAGTCTTTGTAGTGATGCGCGCTTCGTCTGTACCCCACGCCATCACCATCGCAAACTCAACCGAGTTCGCCCTTGGCGCTAGCGTCTTCGGATACAACCAACGTGACGTCGCAGCCTGTGTGTCTGGAATCAAAGCAGGCATGGTTTCTGTGAACGACTTTGGCAGCTACTATGCCGTCCAGCTGCCCTTTGGCGGTACCAAGGGATCGGGATATGGTAGATTTGCCGGTGAAGAGGGACTGCGTGGCGTGTGCAACCTCAAGTCAGTCTGTGTTGATCGCTTCCCCAAATTGGCGGCCACCAGAATCCCGCCCAGAGTGGACTACCCGATCCAGAAGGGGGATGATGCTAAGCAGAACGGCACTGGAGCTTGGGAGATGTGCAAGGGTGTTGTTGAGACCGGATATCAGTTGACGCTGGCCGGTAGGATCAGCGGAATACTGAGACTCTTGAAGAATATGTGATGGATGGATGGATATTATATGTACATTAAAAACAACCGATACTAATCTATATTCCCGAAATATTAAAAATAATCATGATCATGTACAAAGAAAGAATTCCTTGCTGATGCGGACTGCATATCATCGTAACGTATCAAGATACCAAATTCTTCATGTCATCTTACAATCACTCCATCGACTTGAAACATCAAAAGAAGTCTCCTCCATCCAACTTGGAAGTTCCTCCACGTTCAGAACATCATTCAAATAGCGCCTTGCCATCTCGACCTGCCCATTGGCCCTGCCGAGATAGAACATAGCGGCCTCGCGCGGATTGGCACGCGCCGCTTCGATTTGTGGTGGTAAATGTAACATGAGGTCCAAGAGCCAGCGACCAAATGCATTATTAAGATACATGGCCCATTCTGTAACCTCCGAGTCATCGGCAGGAAGAGACTCCGCACTTGTCCGAAGGAGAAGCTGGAGAAACTCTGGACGATTCCGTGCCACTCGGACGGCTGTGCGGAAGTGCTCGGCCGGTAGGGTGTAGGGGGGTGAGTTGTCGGAGGGTGAATGCTGGCTGCGGAAAACGTATTCGTCTATCTTGAGGAGACTTTCTAGGGCTTTGACATTGTTCTCTATAAGTGCCATGTGGATTCCCTGCTGTAGGGCTTCCCGGGAGAGTGTGACGTTTGTCTCCAAGTGGTCGGAACGGTTGAACCCGCTGGCGATTCGGAATGTTTCGATGTATGCGAGAAGGTCATCGTCGAAGCCCTCTTCGCCTCTGAGAAGCTTGTCAGGGAAATATTTGACGTTTAAGATGCGATGTGTTTCTTGCTGGTCCAGTTCTTGACGGGTGATGGTGATTGATACCAATGGATCAATGGATAGTGTACAGGGTTTATTATCCTTGTCGAATCCTTGAAAGGTACGGGTATATTTTTGCCGTGTCAGAAATCGCTCCAGAGCCTCCTGCTGGACATTTTCCATTCTGAATCCGGCATTGTTCCAGTGTCGTTGGATGGTCAGGTTGATCAAGTCTGGCAGTTGGTTCAACAAGCGGTGCACTGTGAACCATTTGCAGCGCAGGACCATATTCTGTAGGCTCCCGCGCTCCTCATCGTGTAGAGGGTGATAATCCAACGGTCTGAGAATTCTCGAAATCGCCCCTCTAGAGTCTCGGTTCTCCTCAGATGGAAGGTCATTCCAGAACGACAACAGTATTAAAGCCCGATAGACTCTTTCGCTCGAAACCGCAACCGCGAGAGAAAGCGAAGAACGGGGAAGATTGACATCCAAAGAATACAGAAAGATCTTCTCGAGCAGTTCGACAGGAAGCCTTTCCAGGTTTGACAACTTTCGAGAAGAAGACTCGGTGGGCTTGGCCAGCAGTACACGCGCTCTCTTCTCGAACTTGGACTGCGAGGAGGTCCATCTAGTTTTACGGGACATCAAGGGTCGACCGCCTTTTCGCCCACTGGGGACGCGCTTGAGGACTCGGCCATTGCTTTTCGTTTTCCTGCGGCCGCGAACCCGGATGGGGGTAAGCATGCCTGGCAAAGAAGCCGGTAAATGGTCGACTCTGATCACTGGCTTCTTATTCGTGGAGCCATATCAAATAGCACAGCATCGATGGTCCAGATAACGACCCCAACGGGATGAACTGGATGAATTTGGAATAGTGTTGATGGTCAGAAGCCCAGTGGAATGACGAAAGCGTACATTTGATATGGTGTCTGTAGATGTTTGGAGAAGCTTTCACCACTGATTGGCGGAATGGGAGACCGCCAGGAAAAATGTCTGGCCCGAAATGGATATTAGGGCAGAGCGTGTCAGCCCTACGGCTAGGCTTGTTTTGGCCTGTCCTACAAATGACGTCAAAAAACTTCATCGCCGCCACTGATCAACAAGCCACGATGCATGTTGCGATTTATCAAGGTGAAACTGGGGGGCTGGATGACGGGTTCCTATCTCAGATCCTTGGTTCTGACAGGATAAAAATCTTCCGCTCATATGAAGTCACACCATCTGGGGTTGATCATTTGCCCAATGTGGAATGCAGACTGTCTGGTAGAATCAAGAATTCATGCCGCAACGGCGTCGATATGACGGCATTCAGGGTTGCGTTGGCTCTCTACGTTAAATTTTAATATAGAAAGAACGATACCATTCGTCTTGTCGATCCCTCTTTCTGCTCTTGCTCTGCATAGTACGTACTTTAGATTAGCAGGCATTATATCATCTCTGTCGTGGCTTCTATATAAAATATCCTCGAGTACCTCCGAAAATGCTTCCCTTCAACGATACATCTACACACTCTCCTGCATCCTCCAGTTCAGAAAATACGAGCCCGCCAATCGATCCCTCCAATCCAAAACAATCTAAACAATCACAAAAAGGACAAAAGTTGAAATAAACTCTTAAATCGCCAGAATGGGTGCTGTTGTATCTTGTGTATGTTTTTCTTCCCCTACTTCTACTTGCGATCTCTTACTTACATTGAACAGATTACAAGTATCTTCCATGCCATCGGGGCCTGCCTTATGGGCATCGTCAATACCATCGGTTCGATCTGTCAGGCCATTATCAGCGGCGTGGTCACCCTCTTGGATGTCATCATCGCGTGCCTGACCTGCGGATACTGCGGCAATCGACGAAGAACGAGAACAAGAAGGTCGAGAATCTAAGGACGACTAGTTGATGGTTGACACGATAATGACTTGGGACGAACGTTATTGTATAACAAAAGCTGTTACGAGTCACGACGGACATGAGGTTGGAACTATTGGTTTGGTCTTTGTTTTCTGATATTATCTCTATTCAATACCCTCAAAGCGAGTCTTTACGTGGGTTTATGCCGTAATCTGTATTCTTAATGTTAATGTGACATGCACCAACTTTGTTATGCTTGTATAGTCCTGCCTTCCACCCATATTAAGTATCACCAATTCATAGACTATTCGTTCCTGCCTTTGTCATCAAGTCGTCCTTAAGTCGCAGATCGTGTGGTGGGATGTCCTCCCATCGCTCGTCCACTAAGAGCTTGACAAATGGATCACCACGTTCATTTGCATACCTCACTGCTATGTGAAAGTGACTCGGGAGTACCGGCCAGCGGATAGGATAGTTATAGTCCCTGACCCGAATGTGGAAGCCCAATAATCGCTCAAAAGTTCGAAAGTCGCGGCCACGGATCAACTGCCGCAATATCCGTTTCGACCGACCATAAGTGCTATCTTCGTCGATGTATGCATCCATTGATAACAGACTCAAAAATTCAAGCTTAGACTCTGTCCATGGTGGACAAAGCAGCTTTTCTGGAACACGAGCAGGTAAGTCGACCGTACAGCTCGGAAGGCGGAAGGTGTCTTGCTCCAAGTATACATCGTTATGTTCGCGGATTTGGAACGCTCCAAAATGGAACCAAATTGCAATCTTGCACTCCACATTGGATTGACGTGTCTTGGCCCTGAGAATCAAGTCGCCTTTCCCACGTCGACCAGTCCGATAATCATCTCTTGGTAATTCTGCGAATCTATCCTTGATCTTGCTTAAGGCATCGCTGTTTTCAGGAGAAAGGTCCAGATCAAGACACTTGCGACGAACCGCATGCTTGACATGTTCCCTTTGGCACTTCCGTATCAATGGTAATGTACTCCACCGGCATTCGAGAATGGTGGTTTGCAAATCTCTTCGTTCCTGCGTCGAGAGTGCGAAAAAGTCGAGCGGCGGAGGCAGATAATCCGGGGTAAAGAAGTCGTGCCTAGAGCTCTCGTTGGCGCTACTGAAGGCAAGCCGAATGAGCCATGTATATATGACTGAATCAGAGAGAGCTCTAGATATATGTAAGGAGGCTCGTGGGAGATTTATCTCGAGACAATGGAGGAAGATTGCCTGAATGATTTCCACTGGTAGACGTTCAAGTCGAGACCGGGGCTGGACCGGCGTCAAATCCCCGGACATTGGATTGGTCCTTTGGTGAATTCAGTCGATTTGAATGAAGGGAATTGTAATCTAACTGTAGTCTCATCCAGGAGCTATTACAGTACTGAGAAGGCTGCGAATTCATGCTTCCGTCACGACTACCACGCGTTCGAGCCCGCCTGATTATTCCAAAAGCAGCCGATTGCAGCACAAACAAGGTTATCTAGTCGAATGACCATCGCTCGAACTCGAGGAATCCTATGATCTGTTCTTCGTACAGATTAGGAGGTGGTGTGAGGCAAAGGAGTGGGCACCGGGTTCGACAGGTTGATAGCGACGAAGATGCGGGGAAGCTGTTATTTCCTTGCATGACATTAGTATTAATACGTAATTCAACAAAAAGACCGCAGACCTGATTAACACACCGAGAAACTGGACTTGGGAGATTCCCCAACCCTGGAAGTCTATGTAGGTTCCAGGGTTGATGGGTTGCTCTGCGATGACGCGGAGGTTGAAGGCGGACAAGATGTACTGCGGCAATTCCCTCACCCCTTGAGCAACGCCCGATGAGAACAACACACGGCATGACTTGAGAGGCAGACGATGTTTTGTATCTAAGCTACGGTCTAAAAAAAGATTTAATTTGTTTTATATCAATTTAGGATCAGCA
Organism: Aspergillus wentii DTO 134E9; assembly: GCF_001890725.1. NCBI lineage: Eukaryota > Fungi > Ascomycota > Eurotiomycetes > Eurotiales > Aspergillaceae > Aspergillus > Aspergillus wentii. The sequence goes on from NW_024467833.1 coordinate 865,371, forward strand.
TAAGTAGTTCCTTGTACCCCATACTGTGTGCCTAATAATGACCTCGACTAACCCCCATGATGAAGACGGATCAAAATAAGCCTACCAAACTATAGGTCACTTAGAATCACTGATTACATGTGCGACAGAATGGATTCACGGCTCGACCAAGATGAGAAGTGTCTACAGCAGCCAGAATAGAACGTATGAATGCAGGAAACCATCTTCTAATTCAAACAACGTTTCTATACACATCCGGAAAACCAAGAACCACACTGCCAGACAGCAGGAACAGTACCCTAGCTGGCCCACATCCTTGACAATAAGGGGATTTATTCGTGTGATTACACTGGTCGAGGGATAAGGGAGGCGTAAAAGTAACAGAAAGATTCTGCCAATTTAAACGGCAGAAAGATCGCCGAAGCGCTCCTACAAAAGAAGGGATTATTAGCCATCTGATACTTTCTTCGACATAGTCAAATTAAGTAACGTACCTTGTATCCCGGGGGCATCCACTTGCCCTTGGAGACCAGGGAAGCGGTCTTCTCATCGATCTCAGGCTGGGCAGCGGCAACCTCGTCCTAAACAAAGCAATCAGTATGTATGACCAGATAAAACTCAAACGTCCGAGTTGATTTCCAAAACATACAACAGTGAGGTCCTCGAATGGCCGGGCAGTCTCGATGTTCTCCAGGGTCTTCTCCAAGTTGAGGATTTCAGACTCAACCTTGCCCTTGGTCTGCTCAGCGCTCTGGACGGCCTGGGCCTCGAAAGCGTCGATGGCCTTGATCTGACGGTTAACGTCGTAGGTGGCAGGCTTGAAGCTCTTGAAGTGGTTCTCGATCTCGTCGACGATGGCCTGGTTCTTCAGGACCTTGCGGTAGTGGGCGAAGTCGACGGTCTGGGGGAGTTCGGACTGGACCTGGACCTTGCGGCGGGCATCGTCGTTACGCTTCTTGAAGGACTGGAGAGAAGTAGCCGTCTGACCGCGGAGGCCGAGCGAGCTGGTCACCTTGACCCAGTCGATCTTAAGAGCGGCGCTGCGCTGTAACAAGGCAGTTAGCGGACCAAATTCCCATCGCGACTGATAGGATTAATTGAATAGAGCAAAATTCACATACAGTGGCCATTGTGGAGGTAGATTCGAGGGTGATTAGGTGGGAGGGGGGAGTTCAACGTGCAAAGCTGGACGTTCCGAGAGGTGAGGGTGAACTCGGCAAGGTTTGGATGGGGATGGCACCACGTGACCTGTCGCACCCGTGTTCCGAACGTCCGCCAGGCATGTTTACCTACAGTAGAAGAGCAGGGTTATCCAGAGCTATATAAACGTTGGATATAAATTCAAATTAAATTTATTCTGAATATTTCAACGTGTGTTACCGCGCAAAATTTACTACACAAGGGCCATGTTGTAAATATGTCCCACAAGCCAAAAGGTTTGAATTAGATCGTTCAATTCTGCTTTTTGACTAACTGATTTACACTATGGGGGCCTGGCAGAACTTGACCTTGCACCCAAAGTCCATCCTGCCAGCAGGGCTAGGGAAAATCAGCCACTGGCAGAGTGTGCTTCAAGTCGTGCAGGATTTCATATGCTGAGGGCCATGATGGAGTTCACGATATCGTTGTCGTTCTCCTTAAGGGCCTTGACGGCCTTCTTGCGAGAAACATTGGCCTGGGCCACGACCAGGTCAATGTCCTTAGCCTCGAGGCCGGTCTCGTCAACCTCCTCTCCATCATCCTCTTCCTCCTCCTTCTTAGCCTCAGTCTCGGGGGCCTTGGCCTTGCCGAGGGGCTCGTGCTCGTGGTCGTGACCGGCGTGGTCACCAGCGGCCTCAGCGGCAGCGAGCTGCTGGGCAGCGTTGGCCTGGGCCTGGGAGTTCAGGTCCTCGATCTTGGCCTCACCGAAGATGCTGTTATACTTTGTAAGCCAATTGATCAACCTTGGAATGGAAATTGGAGGGGCACAAACATCCAGGTGTTGCTGGAGGGGGAACGGTAGACGTCGGGCTGGTTGACAACGAAGAGAATCTGTAGGAGACATATTAGGCTCTGTTTTGAGATGTATCGGCTTGCTGGCAGCCCGCAAAATCACAAGGCGAGGCGTGATATCAGGACTGTGCGGGGCAAGGAACTCATACGTTCTTAGGTCTGCGGAGGGTGACACGAGTGATACCCGGGACGTGCTTCAGGCCGAGCTTGCCAATGGCCTTACGGGCCTTCTTCTCGTTACGGGAGTGGATGGTGACAGCGGCACCGCCGGGGATGGTGGGCTCCTCTCCAGCCTCAGACTCAGAGCTGCTGCCGGCATCTTCGACGTTGGTCTTGGGGACCTCCTCATCGGGGACTTCTTCAACACGAGGGTCAGCCATTTTTGCGATTCGGACGAGCCTAGAATAGTCGTAGAATCGATGGTCAGCGTCTCGCACTATGGGATCATCTGGTCGCTCGAATTCGAGACTGAGAGATGCCCACGAAAAAACGCCATAACTCCCGTAAACATCCAGGAATTAACGATTTTCGAGTGCATATTTCAATCCGGGGGCCGCAAATTCAATCCAGACATACCTGGTACGCGGAGAGAGGGCTTTGGTGGGTGATGTGGGTTTTTTTGTCTTGTTGAAGGTTGAAAGTCGTAAAGCTGTGTGAATGTCATCCTGCCGAAAATCGTTAGCGAGCTAACTGGGACCCTCCCCCCGGACTCACACAAGCAGCGCATCTACACCTCGAACTACAAGCACGACATGCATAATCTTGGTTTTTACTTTTTAATAAATAAATTAAGAGAAATTAGAGCATATGCTACATCTATATTTTTATTTTCCAACTCTGCATTAGAAAAGTTTCTAGGTGATATCAAAATAACCCAGACCCGTCTAGTAGTAATTGGAAGGTGTGCCATGTTTCATAACGTAGAAGGATAACCCCTGCCAGGATATCAAGGTCTTTGAATCATTTTTTTTGCTGCCAATAATGTTTACAGCTATTTGCTGAAATAAAAACCCTCAGCAATGGAAAACCGTCCCAAAGGCACCCCTCGCACTATTCACCGAGCCTCATAAACATCTATGCAGCCGCCCTGACCTTGGCGTGAGCCTTCTGGACCTCGAAGCGAGCCTATTAAATTCCCAATGTCAGCTTTCAGTTCCGTATATTCCAAACAGGCCAGCCCTGATCGTTGGCCATGGGAAGTGCCTGAACACTCCCAAACCTCCAATACCACTAGACCCGTATAATCCATGCAATCAACGTACCTGCTTCCTGAGTCTCAGGACCTTGAAGCGCTCGAAGTCGTTGAGGTTCTTCCTCCGCTCGTTCTGGAGAGTCTTCTGGGCGTAGTTGCTCTTGGCCCACTTGCCATCGATCTCGTTCTTCTCCCAGAGCTTGCGGACGGGTCCAGTACCGGCGGCACGGGGAAGCTTGGGGATAACGAAGTGGGTGAGGGTAGCGTGGGCGAGAGGAAGGACGTGACGGGGGACAGTCTTGTTCTCCTCGGTGGAGGGACCGTCAACGAGAACCTATTCGTTGCGACTTCTGTCAATATCACTCCGGCCAAAATCTCCACCTCTTTTTCCAAATTCCTGCATGCGAACGTACACGTCTGTGGTCGACAATCTCGACAATGGCGGCGAGCTTGCCGGTGAAGGGACCGCGGCGGATCAGCACCACACGTCCAACCTCAACGAGCTTCCATGAAGCAACCTTGACATCGATATCGGCCATGGCGAAGGCTTCCTAAAAAAAAACGAAAAATTGGTATCTCAGCAATATGTCACTTTCAAGACACTGGCGATCGAGACTCACGGTCGACTGACTCCGGGAGGGTGGTGATAATTAGTTGTCGAAGGGTCGGGGTTGTCGAAGTCGTCCGAAACGCACAAGTCTCGCTGGCTGCTGGATCGCGAATTTCGCTGTTGCGGTCTTCGCCCACAGAGGCTCGCTTAGCAGCCACTCACAGCCTGCCGATGGGGTTTGCGTGCGGCCTAGGGCTGTTTGTCCGCCTTAGCGCCGAAGATACTGCCGACAGGCTTTTTCCGCTCCGGTCGGAGGCCTTTTAAGCCTCAGCCGAAATATTTTGCCGTAAACTTTTTCTGATTCTGCAAAGTCTTGCAAGTGCTCTCACTTCATCAAAACAAATGGGTTTTGATGCCTGCTCTGCCGATCTTATGTTGCTAATCAAGTAACCAGCTTATGCGCTGTGATCTGGCTTCATACTGGTATGTATATACTTATTTCTTCTCTTATCCCATTTCGCATGATGCGGTAATTTGCGATTGACCCAGTGTCTGTGAACTCTCGCCGGAGTTCTTAAACAGCGCTGTAGCGTGATATTCATTTCTTACATATTCTGATGTCCTTTTATTTCTGATTCATTACATCATTGTCTTTCCGAATGACGATGCTAACTATCAAAGACTTCAAATAGGTTGCTATCCAGCTCTGATATCTACTTCAGCCAGAACCACCTCAATAGGTACGTTTAAAGCATTTTGCTTATTACTCCCCCGCTCCAATGATTAAAAACTTTATCACGCCTAGATAGTAATTGATGCCTTTGGCAATGATATTTACCTTATCACCAAGATCTCTGAGGACACTCAATCTTGTCATTTGTCACACTCATTTCTTGCTGAGAGTCAAGACTAACATTTGACATTACTAGGTTCCATTCAGCGCCGCTGGAAGTCTCCTTGCTCAGATCATTAGTTTAGTTTAATAAGAAAAATGATTTTTTTTTATACCATAAACAATTCTTTTTCATTAAATCCCGTACAACACTGTAGAATAAGAAGAATAGAAGTAAATGAGAGTCTATTGCCTGTCGGAGCTATATACAAATCGCGATGTGACGTGGCATGCGACATAATCATGATAATATTCAAGGCATTTTTGATATCAGAACAAAATTCATCCCATCCAAGCACCGGATCATAAAACGAGAAACGCGTTATGATATTTATCAAACATCCCCCATATATTGTGTTTGCGATAAGAGCAATATGCTAGAGTTGATACGCGAGGTGAAACTCCACATCTTTTGCTTCTGCTTTCATGAGTACCGTCTATATCGTCATGTATCCCGGACGGCCCCGTGAGACTATTATAGGGACCCAGATGCTTTCGAAGACGCTACCGAAGATGGTCCTTCACGACTAAGAACCCACATAAAGATGAACTGAATGATGTACGCGTAGACGAAGAGGAACTGGGTACGGCGATTGCGCTGCGAGCGAGCAACAGTGTGCATTGAGCCGGAGCGCATGGAAGCATCGCTAGTCGAATCAGGAAGCAGAACATACTTCAAAGAACGAAGCTATATACGTATGTTAGCCTAATTCAATGACCTGTACAATGCTTTGGTATTGACTCACCAGAAAGAAAGCATTGGCAAGGAAAGTGTAAGTAAATACAATCCAGCCAACCCAACCACCGGTTCCTCTTCCCGGGGTTAGAATCTCAGAGGACACAAGCGTTGCAATGATACCAACGAATTTGTAGCCAGAGTAGGCCACAAGATCCAAGAGCTGGGACTCATTGTTGATGGTGAGGATATACATGGCCGTCTTCAGACATAGCATCTCAAATACGATAACTGCAATGGCTGTGGTAGTGACCGACCCAAGAAGCTCCGGATGGAAGTGCCCGCGGAAACCTGCCAGCATCACTGACAAGAGAATGTATGTGAGGAGGGCCATGACTGGAATGTACATATCCGGCGAATTGAGGTCATCACGAGGCGGCAGGAACATAGATGAGTATTGCTGCTGCGATACCTGGCCATCAGGGCCAGTGGATGTAGACGTGAGTCGTGCTTGTTGGCGAGACCATGGCTTGTGCCGCCAGGGGAAGAGCACGAGGCCGAGTTTGTTCAAAACGTAGGAGTTGGAAACGTTGAAGTAGTGTTTAAGAGCAGGTATAGAGACATAGCGATTGATCTGTGACGATTAAAAAGGTCAATGAGATATTTCTTCGCCTGTATAAGCCGTTTTGTATCCAGTCCGCTTACGTTCTGTTCCATATATTCCTGTCCAGCAGCCATCGCAGTCTTGCCAACTTGGAATCCCATCTGTGCTGTGGGCTCATTCATAAACCCACCAAAGCCAGGAGCGTATGTCCCACTGCCCCCCTGCGCGGGAGCTGGTTGGTATGGATTGCCATAGCCGGATGTCTGAGGCTGCTGAGGAGCTGGTGGAGGTGGTGAGCGCATCATGGGGACCGTAGAAACATGCTGCGGTACAGGATGGTGAAGCGGAGGCGAGTGCGCGGGCGGCGGTGCGAAGGACTGGCGGTACATGATGGCTGTATAATCGAAAAAGGCGAATAAAGAGAGGGATGATTAAGAGAGATTGGTTCACCCTGGGTTGAGAGACGCTTGAAAAGCGAGTGAGCTAGGGATCGTGCAGTTGTGAAGTTGAAGGGTGTTTATACGTGGCTGAAGTCCTTCCGATCGCCGAGAGCTCAACTTGGGTTTCCGCAGTTCTTCCCCGTAAGGCCCCCGCCACGCGGATCATCTTTCTCTTTCTTCATTATTCAACAAATTTCACAGCGCAGTTGAAAAAGAGCAAGCAACCATGTTGGAAGCATTTGAAATTCTCACTACATCGGGGGTGGTGCTGTGGTCGAAATCATATGCACCGGTTGGAGCCCACATCGTCAACAGCCTTATCAACGACGTATTTATCGAGGAGAAAGTTCGAACCCCAGCGCCGGCCACGAGCGGTGCTTCCCCGATATACAAGAAGGAGAAATATACTTTGAAATGGAAGAGGGTCAAGGAATTCAATTTGATCTTTGTGGTATGTCTGTGCCATAGCCAGGTTCGCTTGTTACGGTGAAGTTAATGCCTCGAATCGCTTTAGGCTGTCTATCAATCTCTGCTTCATCTCGGTTGGATCGATAAGCTTTTGGACAACATTTCAACAGTGTTCATTGATCTGTATAAAGACCAACTACTCGGTACACGCGCTAGGATCATCGAGTATCCTTTTGACAAGTACTTCGACCAGCAAGTCCGGGAGCTCGAAGATAATACGGGGATCACTCCTTCTGAGGCTTTCAAGGCCGAGAGTGAGAGCAAAAAAGACCCGCTTGTCTCGTCTGATAATGGTGGCCCGCCACCGCCCCCAGTACCTGGCCTTATCAAAGGTATGTCCGCATTTATTGTCCCTCGGTGTGGCCTAGACATTCATACTGACAACCTAAAAGCGCAGCGTCAAGCTGCGCTAGGCGTGGTGACCTCAGACGAGGGAACGCCGCCCCAATCTCCAGATACTTCTAGATCATCAACACCCGTTGCGAGTCAAGTCCTTACCGCAAAGGTTGGGCCAGGTGGCCGTGTATCTCGCCGTGCGCGTAAAGCCGCCAACAGCGCAAACGTTTCATCTGGCGATGAAAATGTTCGAAAGGGCAAGACTCCTAAGGGTGGAAAGAAAATGCGCAGGTGGGATGCCGATGGACTTGCTGATGAGGACGATGGTGAAATCCTCGACTATTCCGCACCCAATGACGGCACAGAGGTGGCCGCCCCAGAAGTGGAGGCTGTTGCTCAAGACACCTGGGGACGTAAAACCGGGAAAGGTCAATTCGTCCTCAGGGATCTAGGCGATGAGGTTCACTCTATACTTGACAATGCAGACAAAGAAAAAGCGAAGTCGGGCGCCTCCACTGGAATGGTTGGTTCGGGATTTAGTGCTATCGGTGGCCTGCTTCGTAATATTGTTGGTGGGAAGGTTCTCACTGAAGCTGACTTGGAGAAACCTTTGAAGGCCATGGAAGACCATCTGCTGAAGAAGAATGTTGCTCGTGAAGCAGCAGTCCGGCTGTGTGAGGGGGTTCAACGTGAGCTTGTCGGAAAGAAGACTGCCAACTTCCAGAGCATTGATGCTGCGCTGCACCTGGCCATGGAATCGTCTTTGCGGAAAATCTTAACCCCTACATCATCTCTGGACTTGCTGCGTGAGATCGACGCCGTCACTTCTCCTACGAACAAACAGCAAGCGCCTCGCCCGTATGTCATATCGATTGTTGGTGTCAATGGTGTTGGGAAGTCTACGAACCTGGGCAAAATCTGCTACTTCTTGCTGCAAAACAACTACCGTGTTCTTATTGCAGCATGTGATACTTTCCGATCCGGGGCCGTGGAGCAGCTTCGTGTACATGCTCGGAATCTCAAAGAGCTCAGCTCCCGCGAGAATGTTGGCGAAATTGAACTCTATGAAAAGGGGTATGGAAAGGATGCTGCGAATGTTGCAAAGGATGCAGTGGAATACGGCGCGGCCAACAAGTTTGATGTGGTTTTGATCGATACCGCTGGTCGCCGGCACAACGACCAGCGCCTTATGTCTTCGCTGGAAAAATTCGCCAAATTTGCGAATCCAAACAAGATCTTCATGGTTGGAGAAGCTCTAGTTGGGACGGACAGTGTTATGCAGGCTCGCAACTTTAACTCAGCCTTTGGTACTGGCAGGAACCTTGACGGCTTCATCATTAGCAAGTGTGACACTGTTGGTGATATGGTGGGTACGCTTGTCAGCATGGTGCATGCAACGGGAATTCCTATTGTATTCCTGGGCATTGGCCAACACTATGGGGACCTGAGAGGTCTCAGTGTTCCTTGGGCTGTTAGTCTATTGATGAAGTGATCCGACTCGAGGGTTCATGGTTTATCGCCAAGGTTCCTCGCTACTTCTTTTTCTTTTCTAGGATGACCTGATCTGAGGGTCTTGTTTGCTATATTATATTGTCTTTCATTTCTTGATCTCAAATATTCATAAATAATTTGATAACTCACACATTCCACGCTGTAAAACCTCTCAGTTGATATGTCATTTAACAGCAAAGTACGGAGTATGCATGAAGTAATTATTTCTTGGATGGATTTAGCGAAGAACCAGAAAAAGCGAAGAAAGGAATAACAACAAATGATCTACAATCCGCAACCAGGGTTCTTGATTCGTAGTCGAGTGCCTTGCCATTAAGGCAGCCGGTCTTGTTGGGTAGTAGTAACCTGATTGTAGGCAACTTTCGGTGGGTCCTCCCCAACTCACTTGTATATATGCAAGTTACAAGAATTGGAGGATATTATGGTCTTGTTATATTTTCTCCTTAATTCATACGAAACTAAGTATGGAAGAACCGTAGACTGATTAAAAGCCATTCATGAACAATGCAGCTGTTGTATCCAAAGCTTTGACAATCTCATGCATGATGACGCATGGGCAAGCAACTGCCCCCTATGTCTTGCAGCCCTGGGATCACCACATCATAGCGAACACAACATAACCAGGACGATCACCTGCTTGCATCCCCTCAATTACCACTTCTCATTATTAATGTAAGCGCTGCTTCTGGACTTCAAGTCACGCATCAGGACTGATTACTCAGCACCCAACCCCGGATCGGCTTACATCATCCGGTCTTTAATTTCGCCCTCGAGGCTGGCTTTAGCGGGAGGATTTACTTCGACTCCTCCATCGCCTCCTCATCTCCTTTCTTGCAGCCGCTACTCCACGACATCCCTGACCTTCTGCGTGCGAATCGAACCTGTGACCGTCGACCGAGAACACTGCTTCTTGCCTACCTTGTATAGGGTAACAACCAACAACCAACGCAAACAGACGATCTTCTTCCGCATCAAATAACGGCAATTGAACCACGAGACCGCCACTGGCTCGGTTATAGTCAAGCGAATCCAGCTATATAATATCTCGGGTATCACGTGGTTTTGGAGTGTGCACTCTTTCTACTGATTTGCACGATTATTGCATCGTGCAAAGATGAGGGTGCCTGAGCGGGATGCGCTCAATCGGCGACGCTCCTCTACACAACACTATCAGACGTTCGATACACCACCACCGAAATCTCGTGGAAGACCAAACTCGGGCCAGTCTGGATCCTCGGGCGACGAGTCATATCGCCAAAATAATGAAGGCCATAGTCGACCAGAGCCAGAGCCTCTGCCAAAGAAGCAAATGGCTGTACTGGCAATGATTTCCCTTTGCGAGCAGACGGCTCTCAATTCTATCAGTCCCTACTTGCCTCAGATGGCATCTGCTTTCCCCGATGTGAATTCCAACGAGGTGGGCATGTATGTCGGGATAATTGCATCGGCGTTCGCCCTGGCGCAGCTCTTGACCAATTACTTCTGGGGTTGGCTGTCGGATCGAATTGGACGGAAGCCAGTTATACTGCTGGGTACTATTTTGACAGCGGCGTGTTTTATGGCTTTTGGGTTCTGTAAGACATTATGGCAGGCGATTATTGTGCAAGCAATCACAGGTGCCGTAAATGGCAATCAGGGCGTGGTATCGACCTGCCTCGGTGAAATAACTGATCGAAGCAACCAGTCAGCTGCATTCACTTACCTGCCAGTTCTTTACGGCATTGGTGGCATCACTGGGCCTCTCCTGGGAGGACTGTTAGTGCTTGATCGGAGTCCATTCGATAAGAGCAAGCCGAACCCGCTACCCTACCTCGCGCCAAACCTGGTGGCAGCAGCAATCCTTCTCGTGGATTTCGTCTTGACGAGCTTATTTTTAGAGGAGAGTCTCGAAGAACCGGACGGCCTACCAAAGTTCGAACAACGAGTTCGCGACCTATTTTCGTGGTTATGGCAGTTTACTAGCTTTGCAAAACGCGCGAGCCATCTACAACCCCCCAACGCCGGCGCGTATCGCCCGATACGTCGCGATACAATAGAGAGTTCGGATCATGATAGTGAGCTAGACTCGGCTTCGGAGACATCTGAAATCTTCCCAAGCCGCCATGAGCTTTCGAAGAGCGAAATCTGGAACCGTGACACAGTGCTGCTGCTTTTAACATACCTTATATTTGCGCTGTGTAACGTTTCATTCAATTCGCTTTTCCCAATCTTTGGGCAAGCTCCACCACCCACCGGCCGCTCGCTTACCCCGTCAGAGATTGGGCTTTCTCAAGGCTTTGCTGGACTAGTGACGATGGTCTTTCAAATCTGCATTTTCGGGAAAATGAGAGACAAAATGGGGAACCGATGGTCCTACCGAGCGGCATTTTTCGGCTTTGTGGCCTCGTTTATTTTCATGCCCTTTGTTGGATATAAGGGCCAAAATGACAATGGTAAACTGAGTGCCAAGTCTGCATTAATGGCCTTTGAATTGTGTTTTGTCCTTCTGATCAAGACCGTTGCTTCGGTTGGTGGGCTGACAAGTGCACTCTTATTGGTAAGTAATGTCTTTTCCGCGGTCAGGATAACCCGAAACTAATTTCTCCATTGTAGGTCACCAACTCTGCTCCTGATAATGCCGTCTTGGGTGCCCTCAACGGCCTTGCACAGACACTTTCTGCTGCTGGTCGAGCAGTGGGTCCGTTTTTTTCGGGTGGTTTGCTCTCACTGGCCACCGGAATCAAACATAACGGAGAAATAATGGCATTCGGTGTATTCGCTGCTGTGTCGTTTGTTGGCTTCATCCTCAGTTTTGGCATTCGAGGCCGATCTCTCGAAGCAGAAGGGTTTGAAAGCGACAGCGATGACAATTACAAATCCGACGACGAGGAACGCTCCAACTCGTGAACCAACATGGGATAGACCGACGGATAGAAGACATTTGATATTACGACTTGATGACAGCATTCTTTTGACACTATACTCTTTTATATCAGGTTATCTCCTGGAAAGAGTCCCCTTCCGCATTACCTTTTTACTCCCTTGTATGCTATGCCTATTGTGCTACATACCTTGCATCCATGTACATGACTTGGCATATTTCTTTGATGGTGGATGAAAAAGTTGTTCTACAAAAGCAACCAAATCTTTGATTTTTATCATTACTTGACACAGACCATAGACCTGTCACTAATTCTGGGTTTACTGTTGTATTCTTTTGCAAGTGAATGAATAGATGGATTGGGAGGGTAAAAAATAAAATTATAATCATTATACTCTTATGTACTCACGTTTTTATGTCTAGGGTGCTCGTATATTAATGTGGTTACATTCAATTCTTAGGCACAATTATGAAGACTTAACCTGCCGGCGTGTGGCTTCCCCGCGGTCAATGCTTGGGTGCCTCTAGAGCTAGAGTAATCCAGCTTCTGTTAAGTGACAAGAACCCAGGGCTCCAATAACCAAGACTGAACATCTTCCTTTATACCTGGACAGCGTTACTTCGACTTGAGCAGCACCCTGGGACTTGAGCCCGCTACCATGGCTTCTGGCTTTCTCAGACCTCTGGCGGTATTTTGTAGCCAGTCGCAGTCTCAGCGCTACATCAAAACCATCAAGAATCTGGGCGATGCCTGGCGTAGCCTTGCTGAAATTCCGCTTCCTGAGTGCGATAAAAACTCTGCTTTAATTGAGACCAACTTTGACTTTGTTCTGAAAATCACAAATGCCCTGGAAGAGCAACGCCAGCCGAACCCGACGATTGTCGAGATGTCAACCACAACATCTCCTCCACCCACCAGCCAACCCGCTCTAACAGAGCCCCCATGGCATTATCGGATCTTCGCTGATTACGGCGTGGATTTCATCTGGCGAGATCTAGGTGACTTTCGCCCTGAAGAGGGCGATGCCGTGGTAGAGCCAGAAGAGGTACTCTCTTCATTCCCTCCGTCGGTTTTGGAATCATACGATGCGTGGGTCGACACATACACTGCAAACTTCAAAGAAAGACGCGAAAAGACTGGAAAATTTCATGCCACTATTTTTCCCACCGCTTCCGAGGAGGTTGCTTGGAATGTGGCCGGGTTTTTGTTGGCATGGCGCATTGTAATGGCGCCCCAAGTCGGGAGAATCGAATACACGGCCGGTTGTTCTCAGTATTTTCTGGAAAAAGGGAAGGAGACGAGTGTCACTTTGGCTTTTTTGCAGGACCGGGTTGATATTCTAGCCAAGGGACCGTCGTAGCGAGACCTGCTGCTATGAAACGAAGTACATGTATGCATGTGGTAGCATCGCTGCAGTCTTTGGTATGATAAGATTAGATTCGGTGATTGTTCCTCGATCAAACACCGCCTCGATAATCGGTTCGCAAGCTTCAGGTAAAAGGCGCTGGCTTTGCTATTTGGATATATGAGCCTATTTATGTGTGATGAAATCTCAATTTAACTATGCTTTACACTCTTTCCAAACAACAAAATGCGTTGGAATGAATGTATTTGGCCAGATTCAATTTGTCCCAAAATCGTTCAAATGCCGAAGGGCAGCCCTGACCGATTTCAATCCCCGAACTACAACACAAGTGGCGAAAAAACGATGATGGTGGATGAAAACCACCTGGACAGGGCTTTTGATTGAAAATAGCCATGGTGCAAGACTTGGAGGGTGCCTAGACATGAGCGAAATCAATGATATTATTCAAACTGCATAATGGATATTGTGCAAATGGTGATACATCATACTCGGTGACTGGGTTAAGCTAATTGCTTCATATACTGTCACGACTTTTCTAGTGCAGTGTACACTACAATCCTGCCTTCAAGATCACTTTGAAAGTCTTCTAGAATGCCAATTAACTAATCATCGCTGGAATTAAAGCTGTTGGCATTGAAATGAGGCTTTTGACAATACCCCGATTGGGTTAGTCGTCAGATGACCCCACATGACATTCCCATCCTCTACGGTCGAGACTCTTCATGCATTCAAGACATTCTCATGTCAATCATTAAACCTGTCATGCGTTTGCTTCAATGAGGATACAAATATACCGAGATCCCTAGAATGTCGCCCGTCTTTACTCCACCCGTAAAAGCTGCCTGTCTAGCATGGTCTGTTACTGCCAAAGCCGAACCCCGAATTGCCAATACTGATGTTTAAAGTCGCACTTCCAAAACGCGCTGTGATGGACAGAATCCTTGCAACAGTGTAAGAGACCTACGGATGGTATAGGGTCTATTTATTCCCTAACAGATTCTTTAGTGTTCCAAGAGAGACAGGCAATGCATGTATCAACCAAGTCGGCGAGGCGGGCCCAGAAGAGGCATTCGATATACAAATGCGTATAAATCTTCCAATGCGAGTAAAGGCTCGGAGCCTTCATTGAAACCACCAGATTCACTTCCGCTCCCGGGTATGAACCTTTTGTAAGCATGCAAAAGTTGTTCCGTTACTGATGCATGGATAGAATTTTCCTTGGATGCTATCTTTGGTTTGATTTCTCCATTGAGTGGAATACGGAATCTAGATGTTTCGCCTGATGGGACTATGACATCTGATCAGACAACATCACTCTGGAATAGCGGTTCGAGTGATAATCAAAATATTCATGATATGAGTCATTTACATGGACTGGAATCTCCAATCATCCGAACCTATGAAAGTGAAGAAGACATGTATGTGTGATCTACATGAATTTATGAGCCAATTATACTTCTTGACTGACAGAAAGGCTGTCGGAACAGAATCAACGCTTATTATATCTTCGTCCACCCGTATCTCCCTCTATTACCGCCGCCAATTGCCCCGCAGTATGAAGATCGTTCAGTACCTATTACAATCACACACCAAGGACCCTTTCAGGCCCAAAAGTCGTTTCTGCCACATTGGCCTACCTCGCCACTAACTTTCGCACTGTCTGCGATTCTAGTGCTGATACCTCCGCCTCAGGGCCTGGGCTGGGCGAATGAAGCTACGGTGCGATGGAGGCGATCATACGCGGAACTTTACATGTCATCTGCGCTGGAAAGTGTAGAAAGAATCATTGATTCTTTAGGACCAGTTTCAGTTGGTAGTTACCCTAGTATGGAACTTGCGCAGCGGAATCCGATCCACTCCTGCGTGCCAGTGACTGTTGAACCGGTTTTGGCTCTTGTCGTTGCAAGCGTATATGAATATTGTCAGCGCGGCAATATAACGAAAATGCGTACCCGAGCTAACCATGCAGTAACTTTGGCTATGGATCTCGGACTTCATAATCTTGATTCACAGGCTTCGAGGTTTTCTGATGCTCAAAGACGGGCGTGGTGGGTGACGGTCAGGTTCTCATGAAATATTTGGCACAAGAACTTAGCACTGACAGGAAGATAGATGTTTATGGTGTATATATCTTCGTGTGTTCAAGTCTCGGTGAGTCGATTAATAAGTCATCTTCCCTATCAAATTAACATCAGTATATCAGGCGCCAGTAATTTCTATTAATGACCCTCGTATAACCACACCGTACCCTCAATTCGGGTTCTCATTGGAGGTAAATTCGCAGTTTTCCCAGATCAACGAAGATCAAGCTGATTTAATAAGCCCTGGCCTCTTATATTTAAAGCACAGGAAGCATTGTTTGCAAGCACCAAAGTTGCTAGTAAATTGACATCTGATCACAAGAGAGAAACGCCCTCACCGACGATTGGTGATCAAATCCGAGATCTAGACTCTGCAATAAAGAGTATGATCATCGAATCAGATCGTTCCCTGCGTCTGAACTGCCAACAGGGTGCCGACGCATCTGCAGCTCAGAATATGTGGCTGATTGCCCGTCTTTTTATTCATGCGTGAGTTATACCATCATTGATAAGGCACTATGGCTTTACTAATGCATTGAAGCTCTCGTCTGAAACTACATCGTTTCAGAGCATTCATGGACATTCCCATATTCCTAGAAAACCACTGCGATATTCCTTCCATCAATGTGGACAACCCGGAATTGATGCCCTCAACGAGTCGTATGACCGAACTTGAAGCAGTATTCCCGTTCACTGAACAAGAATCTTCAGTAATTTGTCTGAAATCCTCTCTCGCCACAGCTCGGATATTCCACAATCTACCGAACCCAGCACTTTGCAATCTCGCCCCGGAAACCACAATAGATAGACAGTCGCCAAATTCAGTCACCACGCTTTTCCCTCCCCCCATTCCCTATTTTGCCTGTAAGTCAATGCAGTGCTGCTATGCCTTGTTAATGCTGCTATACAAAGTTCGCGCATCGGCAGATTCTGGTCGTCTATGCACCTGCTACCATCTGCTCAGCCAGCCTGAACCAGGGACAGAAGTACAGGACGCGGAGAGACTGATGGATGAATTGCGGAATGGAGTTGAGTCGCTGGTGACATGTATGAAGCCCATCGTCATTTTCGAAGGCATGAGCGATATGGTTAGAGAGATTGAAAACGCCTGGCATGCTGCCTTTTCCGAACTTAGCCAACTAGAGAACCGGAACTTTTGATCGAATTGAACTGTTGAGATATAGGCCATCAAGATGTCAACAACAGTTGTACTGGACCAATACAAACACATCTCTCAACCTAGCCAAATATATCGATTCGCTCCAACCTCAGCAAGCTTCCTGCTTCTTCAACACAGACTCCAAAACACTCGTCACCCTGCGAATCTCATTCGCATATCGCCGAACTGCACTCTCAACATTCTCAGGATGGTGTCTCAAGAACCACCCCGCCTGGCTGTAGTACGGTCCTTGCCCGGAAACTTGGAAATGGAGCCACTGTTTCGTTTGGTACTTTTCGGGGAAGGAGTCGTAGCTGAGGTCGTGGTTGACGTCGTACTTTTCAATCAGGTACTCGACGATAGCACCGGATTCCCAGAGTTTGATGCCCGTGTTGGGATCCTCGATGGATGGGAGGCGCCCGTTGGGGTTGAGGTGTATGTATGGTTCTTTCTTGACGTTTTCAAAGCCCACGAACTCGGTCGTGTAAGGGATGTTCAGCTCTTCGTGGATGAAGGCTAGCTTCCAGGGTTGGGGCAGTAGGGGTGGGAGTACAAGTGGATTGGCTGCATTGTATGTAAATGAGGACTAGTGGATATCCAAGATACAAAGATGATAGGTTGCTAGAAACTCTTTTAAAGACCAAGAAGTTTTATATAAGAATAAAGGCGGATATTCGGTGATTACTTTGAAGTTCAAACGCCGAGATATACTACTTTCTATTGATATGATTTTAGGGTCACCGAGATATAGACCGAGTTGATTTCAAAGACCGAATGCTACTTGTCACATCCCAAGGTCCTCCTAGAAAGCCCGGCAATCTGAAGGATCGCCCAAGGGCTTTTATCTACATGCATTTATCAGCAGTGACGCCAAGTTTATATACTTCTTGGTCAGGTGAAGCTATTCAAGTTGAACCCCGAAGAGTCAATCAAACCCTAATTATCCGACCTGCGATGAAGGTCATCTCAGCATGATTAATATAAATCACATTCTTTTGATCAATGACGAAGTTCAGAAATTGTTTTATCTGTACATGGATAGCCAAATGAATGAAAGCTAACTCAACAGACATGTCCCTTGGGTATAACAAAAGAAAAGATGCATTGCCTGCGTTTAGCTGTAAAAAGAAAACCACACATTATAAATACCAGCACCATCATCCCAGTTTACTAGTCTCCCTCCTCTATCTCTTCCTCTTCCTCTATCTTTCCCTCTTCCTCTATCTCTCCCTCTCCCCAGGCCCACTCAATAACGTACATGAATACATCGTCGAGGTACCCAGAAAGTAGAATCCCCTGGGCATACTCGATGAGAGCTTTGTTTGGCATTTCAAGAGACTGGAATCGTTCTTTATCGCCCCCGCCACTCCGGAAACGGACACGCTTGTTGACGATTGATTTGTGCATGTTTTCGCCGGGGGCCACTAGAAGATATTTGGACTGCGATTCTTCCTGAGATGGGTTGTAATAAAGGAAATCCTCTTGTTCGGGTGTCAGCCACTCGAGCTGTTTTGGACTGGTCCCACTGGACTTAACAGAACCATCGACCTTGGCGGTAGTGCTTTCAATGGTGGTGTATCGAATATCCGAATCTGAAGCAAACAAGATGACGGTATTCACGGATGGGTTGAGCTTCATGCGGAGGGTCGTAAAGTTGCGTGGGTCAAGAGAGAAGGTGTATTGGGATAACACGTCCACAAATTTCTTTCTCTTAAAAGCTCCTATCTTGGAGAAAGCCTGGTCGCGGATCTCGGGTGGACATCTTGATCTCGCGGCGATAGATTTCGACTGTCGTAATGAAACCGATGGCACGCATGAAAAAATATGGGTTTCAAGTCCGGCTTGACGGCAGTTCTCACTGCAGAAATGGTGGATTTTACACGCTAAGCTTTTGGTCAGTGATTCTGTTGTAGTATAAATACTGGAAGAAAAACCCACCGTGGCAGAGGACAGAGGTGGTGGACCCGCAAGTTGCACACTGCCCAGGCTCAAGCAACCCCCATTCTTTCTTCTCAGTAGCAAGACGCTCTTGTCGACCGGTGAGCTCTGCAATTCTCTTCTCTGAGTATTTGATCTTCTTGGTCTTTGCTGGATGACCATCAGGGGTTTGACAAGCCATATTGATCATTTGCTTGTACGCGTGAATTGCCTTCTCGATCGAATCGAGATGCTCGTGACATACACAAAGCGCGCTCAAAGAAGCAAACGTTTCCAAAGCCTCTGGGCCCTTGACAGCTAGGAAACGTTCAACTAAAGTCTCAAACAAGTTAGCCGCGTCTTGGAAGAGTCCTGCCCTCATATACGCTTCGCCGAGTTGGTGAATGACCACTAGAGCCTCGGGATCTTGAGAGCGCTGGTAGTGGTCAAAAATGTCTTTGATCTCAAAAGGAAAGTCGAAATTTCTGGAAAGATGAATGTACCGGAGGACTACCTCTCGGGTCACTGCGCTGTTGATACCAAGGACAGTTTTATAGTGTGGAATTGTTCTCCCGCATATTGTTCGTGACTCCTTCTCCAAACGTAGCTTTTGGTACAAGATCGACAGCTTGTTCATCGCACCCAGTGTCGTTTCGCTCTGCATACCAAAGACCGTATCAAGAACTGGGACCGCCTTTTCTAGCAGAAAGAGTGCAGATTCAAACTCGCCCAGAAGTATTTTGACAGAAGCAAGGTCATACATGCTGACCAGCGTCTCCGGAGCATTTCGTCCTAGTATCTTGAGCCGGCCAGCATATGAACGTTCGTACAATGCCGCAGCGTCGATGGGATGTCCATCGTTCTCATAAAGAGCCCCAAGATCACTCAGAATCGCAAAGTTTTTGGCATTTTCACGCCCTAAAGTGCGTTTAACAAGACCCAAGGATTCTAGATAGCATGCCTCCGACTCGGCGATCTTCTGCATCCCGCGGTATGCTTGGCCCAATGAGTGTAGCATTGCTGCTCTCGATAGCTTGTCAATATCCAAAGCCGGGCAATCATTTAGCATCTTCAAAGCATCCTCATATTCCACCACTGCAGCCCTGAAATTACCCTTATTTGAGGCCGCCTCTGCTCTCAAGCGCGTTTTCAATGCCCTAGACCATATGGTAGCGGCGCAGAGCTGATCCTTCAGTTGTAAGAAAAGCTGAGCGACTTCCTCCATTCCGAGGATTCTCTGGCGACCAGACGCATCATGAATCATTGTACCTCCTGACAGATATTCCATGTGGATGAAAATATTCTGACTGCTTCGCAATAGTGCCACATATTCGGCCTCTGGAACGGTTGACTTGGTCTCGTTTCGCTTCGACTCGTTTGGCTCTGCATTGTCGTCCTCAGTCCGTCCTTCACTTGTGGGTCTGCCAGTTCCGGTTGTGTGTCTCGAACTCTTGGCCACAAAAGAAAACCGCACTGTGTTGACGCGTTTTATAAGTTTGTTGCCTGAATTGGATGCAGATTTAGCACGAGATAGGCCTGGGGATAATTAGCAGCTTGATCTTGCAGGGCGGAGCTGTAAACAAACGTTTTGGGACCTTCCCACAAAACAATCTCCGGAAGAAGGACTGCCTTCTTTTCGAGGGTGAAGGTGTCCGCAAAGTTGTATTTGCCCCCAAAAAATTACCCCCAGAGTCGACAGATCCAATTACAGAATGTTCATTCTCCTCGCATAGCGTCGCAGGCAGCTTCTTAGTTTCCATAACAGCCGTACCCACGGGGGCTAAAGAAATGGATTAGTTCAGTATTGCGTGCTTGAGACTCATTTAACACATACCACTTAAAGTGATACCGGAACCTGCCTGGGATTTAGGTGCTTCGAAAGTTCCATCAAATGGCTGGAAGAAGCCATTTGGAGCATGTACTGTGTGGGATGTCAGAAGGTTATCATAGCAGCAAGTCCTGTCGTCTCACCTCGCTCCAAATCGTACAGCCCTGCAAAGCTGATTGCGATCAACTCATCTTCTTCGCTTTGAGAAAATTCTGTAGCTGTTAATTTTATTTGCACAGAGAAGGAGATATGGCAGGTCCTACTTCTAAACGACCACGAATCCCGAATCTTTTTGGCCCTTTTTGCGAAATACTGCTCTCCACCCGATGTCGCTGTCGTAGGAAACATGGAGCTTGTGAAACTATTCTGCGCAATGCTTGGGCTTCTGGAACGGTCGTCAACCGCTATTTCTGGCTGGGAATCAATATAGGTTACATCGTCTCGAGGATCGTTCAAAATCGGCTCAAACCTACAAGGATCGGTTAGAGACTGTTGGCGAGGAATGAAAGGCTGAACATTGGACTGATACTCACGAGACATTGCACTTCTCCCCGCAATTCGTGCAGTCCACGAGGATGCGTGAATCTGCGAAATTTGTTAAAACACACGCGCAATATGTATGGTTGGTGTCATACTTCTCTGCCGGTCCACTTTGTCATCAGCGTCAATGGCGAATTGTTTGTCACATTTACTACAGTAAAAGCGAATCGGCTGGCAATTAAGAGGAACAAGCCGTTTCTCCATGCGATAACCCTTTTTAATGAGCCTTCAGATGACAGCAGGGTTAGCAGAACCATAGCCAGTCGCAGTACCACCCAATAACTGACCGATCCCGTGTCATCACATATACAGCGACGGCAGCCCCGGGGCAAAACCGCGTCAAATAATGCTGTCTCAACTCTTCCCTAACCCACTGGTAAGATACGAATCAAATCGTCGTAGAGGCTCAACCCACTGTGAGGAGAAGATGGCGTCGCAATCCGGACACTTGACATCCACCGCACCGAGTCTGGCTCCATCGTTGTCTCGAAAAGGCGGGAAAATGCGTAGGGTTTCTTTGAAGTTTTCGATACCAGCAAACGTTTCCGAAGTGTCTAGAAATGGAGAAAAATTGGTTAGTTTCCAAGGACCAAGCTCCAAGTTATAGACCGATGATTGGACTGTACCAGCCGTAGATTTCCCAGCCAGCGATAGCAGGACATCTGAAGCCCGCAAGATGCGTGTTCGCCCTTCGACTCTGTTGGAATTGGTGTGAGAAGAGTCGCTCAAGGTGAGTTCTCTCTCAAACTCACGCTGCACATCAGTCTGCACAGCATCTCTAATACTCAGTCAGCATTCCATCAGCGGGAAATTAATTAATAACCAGCCATCCCCAAGGCCTGATACTCAATGCTTACCCTTCAATGGCTCTGGGGCACTCCATTGTAACCTGCCTATCCATCTTTGTTTGGAGGGAAGGAAGGGGAGATGGCCGCAGAAAAGATGAGTTTCGAATGTCACAGTTTAAGTTTCAGAAAAGGAAAAAACAGCATGACAAAAGTCAGCAGGGTGAGGCATCATTTTCAATGAGCTGTAGGTCTTGCTGCAGTGCATATAATACCTGCAGGTCGTTTGCAGTGGAGAGTGGCCTTCAGTCTCCGTGGCGAGCACAGACGGAGAGTAAACGGCCTTCCCGCATATTTTCCCTGTTTCAAGGAGGACGAGGAGAGACTGCAGAGGCCATCTTAACCATCCCTCGCATCTCAGTGGGACGCGCGACAGGGGAGGTTGTTTGGAGGTGGAGCTGGGAGGGAGATTTTTGTTTGTTTGGGATCTTCCGCCGTCAACTCACCTTCTGCCTTCTGCCCTCCTCCACCTCTCACGCCCACGCTGACGCAACAATTCCAACAGGTTCAAATCCATCGAATCTAGTCTCCAGAAACAATACTTTCGTTGGCACCAGTCAATTTTCCATTTCCATCCCTGGCGAGGGTCAATAATAGCTAATCATCCCTTGCGTCATGGAAAAAGAAACATCACAAACAGTACGGATTATTCTCCCTTCCATGTCTTTCCACTCTTCTCACCGCATTCTTCGTTTCTTCTGATTGCTGAAGATAGGATAACTCGCATATCACCTGTCATATTCTTATTCCTGGCCTTGACGTGATCTAACGGACGCTATCACCGATGATCCCAGTCGGCGGGCTAATGAATTGATACAGCACATGTTTATTCTAGAGTTGGCGCAATAATTTCCAAACGAACAGCAACGCTCGAAACAATAGTAAAAAGCCCAAAATCCCAATATCTGTCGATCGAAAGCATATAATTTTTATTTTTTCGATATTGCGGGAAAGGGGAATAATAATAACCACCTCGCTTTGTCAGTTCGGGGTCGGATATTATGGAACGTTTGCAACACGATGAGAAGATGAAAAAAGCAACAGATGAAACACCAAGGAGATCTTAGAACACGATAAAGGGCAATTATTCACTCTGATGACGAAAATTGCCATTCAACGTCTGGCCATTCACTATTTTTGCTTTATTGACTAATCCTACTATAAAGGCGAGCAAGGAACTAACTATCAACGTCAACACCTTATCGCCAAGGGCAAGCAATAATGTCGATTTCGTGCATCTCCACCTCTTAAAAGCACAGGTGGTGGTTGCCCAGCCCTGGAAAGCTCAACTGTAACGCATCAGATGCATGGGCATCAATCAATTCCCACCATCGATGACACCATTGGTTTTATGCCACTTTATACCTAATAGTGCTGCATATCTGTTTGACTTCCAAGGAAACTATGAATCGAATCGAATTGACCTGCATAAAGTTCAATTGATTAAAGTTCTTGGCTGTCGTGAGGGTTCAGTCATTTTACTTTGGTTCCTGGATCGTTGTAATCCTCGTTGACTGACCCTGACATGCACCCGAGGAAGACGACAGCGTGCTCTACTTTGACATTCATCAGAATATCCTCATAGGTACCCAATTCTTATACATTGTCGAATGGGGGAAACATGTCAGGGTGACGTCCTGGACGTCATCTTGACGTGCGGACAATATAGAAACAACGAGCACTAGGGCATTTATACTCCGTACCCAGCAATTGAGTAGGAAATTTGTCAATCTCGTCGAATAATCCAAGAAAAGTTCAATAAATTTCATTACTACTGTCCCACATCGCTTTCACAGAATGGCTTCCGTTATCGCAGGGGGCCTACACAAAGCCCAAGAAGTGCTGCAGAACACCACCTCAACTAATAAGAAGATGGTAGATTTGGAGCGTGACACTGCCAATGTTCATACAAAACAGCCCTTGACAACTGATCATGGCACTCGAGTCAACAATACCGATCAATGGCTTCGGGTAGCCAGTGATCAGCGTACAGGGCCATCGTTACTTGAGGACCCCATCGCAAGAGAAAAAGTTAGATATTCGTACAATAGCGAACTGTATGAGAAATCTGACTAACGATATTTCAGATCCACCGCTTCGACCACGAGCGTATCCCTGAACGGGTGGTGCATGCGCGTGGTACCGGTGCCTTTGGGAACTTTCGACTACTCCAAAGCGCTGAAGATGTAACGCATGCTGGCATCTTGACCGATACATCTAGAAACACGCCGGTTTTCGTTCGCTTCTCCACAGTCCAAGGAAGTAGAGGGAGTGCAGATACGGTTCGTGATATTCGGGGATTCGCGACCAAGTTCTATACGGATGAGGGGATTTGGGACTTGGTTGGGAACAACCTTCCTGTATTTTTTATCCAGGATGCGGTTAAGTTCCCAGATTTTGGTATGTCTCACTCTGTATCGTACTTTAGGCAGTGATTTAACCGGTGTAGTCCATGCCGTGAAGCCAGAACCACACAACGAAATACCACAGGCTCAAACAGCCCACAACAACTTCTGGGACTTTGTGTATCTTCATCCGGAAGCGACGCACATGTTCATGTGGGCTATTTCTGACCGAGCCATCCCACGGTCATACCGCATGATGCAAGGATTCGGAGTCAACACTTTTGTGCTCGTCAACAAGCAAGGCCAACGACACTTTGTCAAGTTCCATTGGATCCCTCATCTGGGCGTGCACTCCCTAGCCTGGGACGAGTCGCTGAAACTCGCAGGACAGGATCCAGACTTTCACCGGAAAGAACTAATGGAGGCGATTGACAACAAGATGTTTCCCAAATGGGACTTTGCAATCCAAATCATCCCCGAGGAGAAACAAGATGATTTCGAATTCGATATTCTCGATGCCACAAAAATCTGGCCAGAAGATCTAGTCCCGCTTCGCATCATTGGTGAGCTGGAATTGAATCGGAATGTCGACGAGTTCTTCCCTCAAACTGAACAAATCGCCTTCTGCACCAGCCATATCGTCCCTGGTATCGAATTCTCAGACGACCCCCTCCTCCAGGGCCGAAACTTTTCCTACTTCGACACCCAAATCACCAGACTAGGTGTCAATTGGGAAGAACTCCCCATCAACCGCCCCGTATGCCCTGCCATGAACCACAACAGGGACGGCCAGATGCGTCACCGCATCACTCAGGGGACAGTCAACTACTGGCCAAACCGATTCGACGCAAACCCACCGGCAACCCAGTCTGAAGGCGGCTTCACCACCCATCCAGAAAAAGTCATCGGATTCAAGAAACGAACCCTAAGTACCAAATTCAGCGAACACCACAGCCAGGCTCAGCTTTTCTACAACTCCTTGTCCGCACATGAAAAGCTCCACGCCAAAAACGCCCTCTCCTTCGAACTAGACCACTGCGATGACCCCATTGTCTACCACCGTCTCGCCAGCCACCGTCTAGCAGAAATAGACCTCTCCCTCGCACAGCACGTCGCAGAAAGAGTCGGCGCCCCAGTCCCTTCATCCCCGCTTAAAGAAAACCACGGCCGGAAAGCACCCCACCTCTCACAGGTCGATTTCATGCCCCTCAATCAAACAATCGTGAGCAGGCGCGTGGCTATCATCATCGGGGACGGTTACGACCCCGCCGCATTCTGGGGTATGAAAACCGCCATCAAGACCGCCGGCGCCTTGCCCTTTGTCATTGGCATGAAGCGCTCGCCGCTCTACGCGGACGGTGAATCACCCACGACCTCCAAGGGCGTCATCCCAGACCACCAATTCGACGGCCAACGCTCAACCATGTTCGACACAACCTTCATCCCCGGCGGCTCGCACATACCCGCTCTCCAGCGCAATGGCCAAATCCGCCACTGGATCGCAGAAACATTCGGGCATCTCAAAGCCCTAGGCGCCACAGGCGAAGCCGCAGACTTGGTCAGACACACGTTGGTCAACAGTAGTGGTGGCTCGCTTGATGTGAAAGCTGCGAGTCCCGAGCATCCTGAGCCTATAGAGTGGTATGGCGTTGTCACTGTGGGAGGGAGACAGACAAGGGGGAGCTTCGGGGAGAGCTTTAAGATTGTTCGTGAGGCGACGGATTTTGTGGGTAGGTTCTTTTATCAGATTGCGCAGCATCGGAATTATGATCGGGAGTTGGAGGGGTTGAGTTTGGAGGTTGCTTTTTAATAATACTTATAGACTGTAATGAGTGGGACGTAGGATGGAATTATGGTTGGTTGGTTACTTTGGAATAGAATTTGAATGTTCAAAATGAATTAATATCATTATCAGTTTATCGCTATCGCTATCGCTTTCGTAAACCCCATCAAAACAAATGGTCCAGAAATCCATATGTAGTACTCCCTCCGTTATCTCTCAGCCATAACTCCAGTAACAATGATGCCAATAACAATGATGGATGGTAGATGAAGGAAAGACGCTTTTGTACACAACGATAGTACATAGGGGTATAGAACCAAAAGACAGCAATTGAAGGCAGCGCAGTCAGACGTCTATAATGACGAAGGAAAAATGCAATGACAGTCAGTCGTAGTGGAACAACACAAATATAGTCAAGGTAAGGTAGTGTGACGCTTTAACGAGATGCGGTATTATCGTAGTAATCAAAAGTAAAGAAAATATAAATGTCGTAAAGAAGGGGTTAGGTGTGGCTTAAGCCCATTTCCAGTTGGTAGAGGTGTTTTGAGCGGCAGCGGGTGTGAGGAGAGTGTCACGCCTTTGCTTTCGCGAGAAGCGCTGTTTGTGCTGACGTTTTCTGTATTCGGTGTAGAGCAGGGCGACGGCGGCGTTGACGTCGATGCCCTCTCCGGTGTCGGTGATCTTCAATGCCCACTTTGCGTCTTTCTCCTGGAAGCCGAGCTCGTGGACCATCATGTCGATGGCTCGGTCAACAGGGTCGAGGACTTGGGGTGGGCAGATAGGCATGACTGGGGGGGCGACAAAGTATGGGTTGTGCAAAGGTGCCTGGTAAATCGGGGTGAGGTGAGATCCCTGCATTCGAGGCGTGGGCAATGGAGGGTATTTTTGCTGATGCGAACGACCGTCGAGGTTGTTCATGATCACGCTGTAGTTAGAAATGGGACGTTCATCAGAAAATGAAGTCGGTCCCGGGGGGCGTAACTGCAACTGCTGGGGACGCTGGTTTCGAATTTCATCAGCAAGAGCATTTTGTCTCTGGCGAAGCTCCGAGTCGTAGGAACTGGCGCTTGATCGAGAGCCCTGACTGGAGGAGGAACGGGACCACGAGCCGTAGTCTGAAAAGGCCGTTTGCTGCTGCTGAGGCAGCACAACTGCGTCGCGTTCTCTATAAGCCTTGGATAAAGCCTCTTTGAGGAACGAGGAGCGGCTAGTGCCTGGCTCACAAGGCTCCCACTTGGTCATTCCGACGGCTTGGGCCTTTTGGAAGACCTCTGAGGCGTTGACAATCGGGCAAATGGAGCTAAGGCACAAGGCTGCCGAGAGTCCAAGAGTAAGTGCATATGCAGTCCACTCCTCTGTTAAAAGTTAGCTTAACATTCCAATTGTCGATAGGGGGTAAGGGCAACTGACCTAATACTGACTCTTCTCTAGGGCTGTCGCCTTGTCTAATGTCGAAACCATCAAAGATTCCGACTCGCCGTGCCTCGGCATGCTTTTCATGAACTGGCTGGAGCAAGACACTCAAGCAGGTCCAGATTTCAGTCATATCATACAGCTGCTGCTGGGATAGACCGCCCGAGTTTCCCTTTCCAAAACCAGCAGGGGGCTCAAACAAAACATTGTTCATACCAAACGTTTCAGCGACGGAGACGATCGTCGAGTTCTGCGGGTTCATGGCCAAGACACCACCGTTCAACCAGTCGACTTGACCCATAATGTCATTTTCTCTACCCTTGGCGCAACCAAAAATTCGGCAGAAAGTCCAGATTCGCCAGAAAGCATCGTCGATTTCTGCAGCACGGTCAATGTCAAGACCGGCGAGACCGCGAATTGTATCCTGGCGAAGGAATGTATTGCAACGAGCGAGAATGAGCGACTTGAGTTGGGCCAGTGTGTAGATATCCTGAGCATATCGTCGGAGGTAGAGGGTGGGTGTGTATTCGGGAACTTGAGCATCGGGATCCAGCAGAACCTGCCACTCGCTGTTCCACGGAGGACTCATCTCGCGCAGTTCCCACGCGGGAGGAGACATTTTGAAGACGGTTTGTTTGATAAGGTATAGTTCCTTTTGCTTGAAGACTTTATAAAATTGTCTGTTAACAACAGCAAGGTTAAAAAGGTCATCCAGGGAATTAGCGCTTTCCAGAATCATGAGAACGACCTTTTCTGGCACATTCTTAGGCAAATAGCCCAAAGAGACGGGCCTCGTGGCACGAGCAGCACCAGCACCAGCAGGCGCAGTCACTGGAGGGCCAGCATCGAGCTCATATATCATACCAGGCAATTGGATAGGACCCATCTGGTAGGGTAAAGCGTATCTAGTCGATGCCCGTCTCGACGGTCTGCTGGTGGAAATGAAGATCTTTTCTTCAAAGACATTCTCGTGGTCCTTGGGCAATTTTTTGGATTCCGTAGAATTGCGCTGGTCTTTTTTGATTGTTTGTTCAGTGAAACCGGGAGAAGTTGGTTGCTCCGTCTTCTTTGTTTGTAGGCGAGGTAGTTTCTGTCGCATTTCCCTTTCACTTCCCCAAGATGATGGCCTCGGCATTGTTTCAGAGCCAGGGAGCTCGGCGATGGTATCATCGGCCTCCATTTCGCGGGAAACTTCCATAATGTCTTGGGGTTTGGACGCCTCGACATCTGCCAATGTCGAGCTCATAGAGCGGACGTGCTTATGATGGCGATCCTGCTTACGGGAGAAAAACGAAAAAGGCATTTTGGATGATTTTGACTTCTTGAATTGCTTCATGTCGTCAGCGCCCGACAGAAATTTCGAGGACGGAGGGCTTTTTTGTGGTCGCTGAGAAACAGGAGGTCGGGGTGCGGGCCGGGTCGCGATCATGTCTCCATTTCCTCTGCTGATCTGCAGAGGGGCATCCAGAACTCGGAAAGGCTGCTGCACGGAGATTTGAGCAAGAACGTCCTCGAGATCGTCGGCGGCCTGGGAGAATGTCCGATTATGGCGCTGCTTATTTCCTGGCGAACGTCTTGGAATTGCAATTGGCATTGTGTCAGAATCTTCAGAAGTCGATGAAGAAGAACGTCCGCGCAGCTGCAGAGGGGGTGGAGTCTTCTTCGGCCGCACGGTCAAAGGTGTCAGTTGAATAGGGGGTTCCAACGGCAGAGGCTTGTTTTTGACCTGAGCGATCGAAGGTTTCTTTTTTATCGTTTTTGACCTGGTCGGAGCATGTCGCACAGATGCGGAGTCGTCAAATACACCCGCAGCAACGGGGTTCGAGATTGAGAAGGCGTCAGCCGATTTATAACAGCCAGAATATTCGGACCCCAGACTAGTTAGGGATGACCTGCGACTATAACAGGATGAGGCAGAGTCCAGGGAATCGTCAGAGAACGACGAGTTAGACTGCGCAGACGATCCGGTGTTCGGCAGTGTTGAGTGAGACGAGGCATTGCGTTTGTGGCCTTCGAAGGAACTGGGCCCAATGGGGAAAAGAGCGGCGGGTGAGTCTTTGATGGCGGTGCTGATCGGCGATGTAACAGAAAAGTGGGTGGAGAGGTCGGACAGGGGGGAGATGATCGAATCACTGCCATCACGGCAATGTGGAGATTCACGGTGATTAAATGTCTTCATCATTTCTGCAAGACTGGGCTGGGATTTGGAGTGCGAGATGATCGGAATACTGTCTGTGCTTGGATTTCTTTTGACAGCAGCTAGGTCTGGAGACGACCAGCTGTAGTAGGAATCTATGATGCTGCTTTCCAGCGAGTCCCAGCTGGACGAGGGGCCAGAGGCCGAAGACACACTCATGCTGCACGTTGTAACTAGTGATGCTAGCTGCAGTAGGGTTGTAGTCAGATGTAAGACAGGCAATTGGAATGCTCGAGGTTTTCTAGATAGTAGAAAAGAGCATGATCTGCGACTATTTCTGGAATGATGCTTTGTCTGTTGCACTCGAGTCTAGATTAATTTTTTTTTTTTCGCTCTCTTTTTCAATTCTCGAATGAATCTGCAACAAAAGACAAAGAGATCTGGGAATTGAGAACAAAGTGGCGTAGAGCGACTCGGTCGGCTTTGTTGACAGGGAATGTGAATCCAAGGGGCGTAAGACAAAGGCGGGCACTGTTAGTGTGCGTTAGCTCGATAATTAATTAAAGACTCGAGTCGTGGTAGTACAAGGCATGAACCAGTGACTTACCAGGTGACTGATAGAAAGATTGAAGTCAAGATGGACAAAGAAAAAAAGATGATTTAGGTGAAAGAAGAGACGGAGAGGTGGGCGTTCGTAATCATAAGTAGGCCAGCTCGTGTAGAGACACGAGAGCTTAGTGTGAGCCCGGGAGCCGGATGAGAAGGGAGGAATGGATGATGGATTAGGGAAATAACCAGATTGAGTTGGGAAGATAATTAGCACCAAGGCTGAGGCCAAGGATAACCCGAGTGGAGGAAGGCGAAGCCATTGTTTAGCAGTAGAACGTGGTTAGTAGAGAGGATCGTGGAGTCAGACGAGTTGAAGAATGCGAGGGGCCAAAAATTGCCCGATTGGGTTAGCCTGGAAGGTATACACAGTCATCTAACTACACAGTCATACAGACAATACATACTACGTTTCAACAATATAAACAATATAGAATATGTTGATATTGATATTCATATTGATTTTCACATTGATATTGACATCTAAATTTATTCTACATCGACATCGACATAAAATGTATACAGATTGTAGATGTGATGATATTTTTACACGATCGACAACTCCGCCACACACACATGTCTTGTTCTTCCTTCTGCAGCTTTTTGTCCCCCATTGTGGATTCGATACGAATTCTTCTTCGTCTTCCCCATATATCCCAAACCAGAACTTGCTTTTGATTCATCTCACTGCCTCGATCCACCCAAAGCTTATGCTTTTCTCCCGCTGATTCATCCCAATTCACCGTATAACTCAGATACTTGAAACAAAAACACAGTGTCCCAGAGTGTTCCAGAGTCCTGTTCCAGAGATCTCCATCGCAGCTAACCACTCACGCTAAAACAGCTATCTTCATCTTCCCTCACTGCCTTCAACTGCTTGGGGGCGGAATCATGCTTGGGGGCTGAACGTGCCGTTTCTTCTATCTATACTATGTACTATTGCTGTTTCCGTTGGCTCTAGATGATGTATACGATCGACAACTCTCCTTTTTTTACCTCTGTCGTGATTTGGGTCATGAGCCTTTCAGAGTGCCTTGACTTGTCCGTTTCTGGTAGTGAAGTACATCGCTTGTTGATCTTGTTGGTTCTGTTGGTTTGTATGCGTATACATAACCGGTTTGGGAATCACATCATGCTTCGTGTCCTATTGGCTTATTATGCTTAGGATTATGCAGAATCACAAATAATTTGTGTTTTATGTTGTAAATTAACACACAATATCCTAGCCGGGCAACTGTAGATCCTGCAATCCTCCATCCATCAATCAGGGATTCATGAAGTGATCCGAGTCATCCTACAGAGCATGAGATCATAACTAAAACAATAGCTGTCTCCAATGCCCAAGTCAGACGAGCTATCCACCTGCAATGCAGTCAGAATACTGTCAGCACTTAAAATCTCTATTCCGTCAAGTCAGAATCGTCAGATTCTCTGCTTATACGGAGCACGGAGTCCGGCCTAACTAATATATATATTTGCCTCCCTCGTCTGTGTAACAAACTGAGTCGAGAGCTTTACGCTCAATGGCCCCCATAGTATAGCTCGATATATATTCAACCCGACATCAACGACAGATAAACCGCCCAAACAACACCAAACAAACTATTCACCAACAATCGTTTATCAACGGGAATCACTGTAAAGTTCAACACCGACACAAATGGCCATAGCTTAAAACCCGCCATCATGATCGGCCAAAAATCCTATACAGTCAGATCAGCTCACTCTTCCTTTAATTTAAGGTGGCAAGTGGCAACTCTTGACAGGAGCTCTTGAAACAGGAGGAGCTTCTCATATAATATCGTAGGAGCCTGAAAGCTGAAACTCACATTCTGAATCTGCGACATAATCATCTCATAATCCAATCCTCGGAGCGTCCCGATGGTCATGATGAACAGGACGGTATTCCACGCGCCTCCGACCGTCTGATCAATCGCCACTTTGGCCACTGTATTGCTTACGTTCAGTTTCGGTTGCCCCTCATCTTTTTCTGTTTTGGTCTTTGTGCTGAAACCCGGGAATGATGATTCCAGGCCCTCCAGCCACAAAAAGCTCAAGGGTGACAGGATGAATGCACACGTGGTGAATTGGAATAATGTCTGAACGTCTAGCTCAAACGGAATCTATTTCTGTCAGCCTTCCTTCATTATGACATTCTCATGTGTAGATACCTCGTCCCGGTACGCTTTAATTCCTTGCGCCAAAACATTGGACCCCGCGTTGATCACCGCCGCCTGCAGAGTCGCTTTGGCAATGGGAGGGACAGACATGGCCACAATAATGGGTCTGAAGATATCCGTGGAGAACAATAATTGGTCCCAGGAAAGACAGATCGGATAGAGTATCGTCAAGCCTTCGTTAGGTTCTTCAAGGCTGAAACTGAAAAAGGCTGAGTCCAAAGTGTGAAGCTAGTTTGTTGACAGTTGGCTAAAAATACTCGTTTGTGGGTCTGCGGATACGAAGAGCGGAGCTTGACCTTGGGGGCCCAGAGTAAGGAGAGGAAGACGGGAGAGTTGT
Organism: Aspergillus wentii DTO 134E9; assembly: GCF_001890725.1. NCBI lineage: Eukaryota > Fungi > Ascomycota > Eurotiomycetes > Eurotiales > Aspergillaceae > Aspergillus > Aspergillus wentii. The sequence continues at coordinate 897,410 of NW_024467833.1, forward strand.
AGAACGATGAAGTTAAGAATAGATTTAGATTGAGTGATTGAGTTGATCATGGGATGGTCTGGAATGTATTGTGACAGTCTGAAGCAAGGGTTTGGATCGAATATCCTTGGAATTACCACGCAAGATTTTGATTCGCAGATTGACAATCGAGTTCCTTGCAGACTGACAAAATTAGCATCTCCTCTGATAAAGATAGAGTAGAATACGAACTCTGGTCGGCTTGCTGAAATATCCGGCTTTCTCTGGGCTGTACTTTGGCTGGATATATTTCTGTCCCTTGAATTCGTTCGAGTTTGGCGTGTGCTTTTATATGCTCGAGTAGACGATTCGAGATATCTGCCGGATCAACACTGCACCTAGTTGAATAGACGAAACATACCTCCATCGGTGCTAAATGATCCTCCTAGATCGAATCCTTCCAATTCCTGGATTTTCTTCTTTACCAAGTCGATCAGTGTTTCAGATATGAATCGAGCGTCAGGATGCTTGGTATCCCCACAAAACAAATCGTAGCGGACTGTCATGATTTTTTCAGACACTGGAACAAAACTCAGCGTAAACCTGTACTCGGTATCTTTAATCGTGTATATCACAGTATTCGGGAAAAGAAACATATTGTCTGAGACTTTTCCTTTGAATAGTCCCTTCAACTTGGTCGTCTAGGTATTCATCGCTTCGAGCTCCATCGTATCGAATCGGTTCATCACTATACCCTGTTAGACAATCCACGAGAACAGAGAAGAAGAATTCGCATCCCAGTTTCCAGTTAAAAGACCCTCCAGAATTTCTCCAGCAACCCAACCAGACTGAATGAGTCCATTCTTGTGTGTAAACAAATTCAGAAGCCAAACTCCAGGCCCTGCAACCGCAGACCTCGCATCCAGATTCACAAAAACCAATCCACATCTAGCCGTAAACGTATGAATCTCAAACAACCCGTTCTGAGTCTTATCAAATCTATAGAATCTATCAAAATGCGGGGCCTTAATCAGCTGCCCGTATGTGTTGTACCTCCATCTGTGATATCGACATCCGAGAACAGTCGACGGCCCGCGCTCTTTCGTGGTGATGGTGTATGCGCGATGACGACAGACGTTGTGAAATGCTCTGATTTTGTTGTCTTTGTCTAAAACGAGGAAGATGGGAAAGCCAGATATTGTGGTCGAGATGTAGTCGCCGGGTTTTGTGAATTGGGTGCGGTGGGAGAAGGGGAGCTAGGTCTGATGCTTGTGAGATGTTGCCTTTTCTCGAGGGGAAGGGCGGTCAATTATATACATTACTGAAGATGGATCGTTTTTCCAGGCGAAGATATTCTTCCCTGTGAACCAATCTGGGGGAAAGTCGGATTCTTTTGATACTGTCGATGATTCTGTCTTTTGGTTTGGTGGTGCAATATTTGTTGGTTTTTTCTTTAGTCCATTGTAGATCAGAGGATGTAACCAAACTCGAAGAAAACCATGCAAACCAGTAGCACAACGAGGGCTGGAATGAATGCTTCTGAGATGGTATTCAAGGACTCCATCTTGCAAGACTTTGGTCTCTAGACTTCCTTTCCAGATTGCCCAATGTCCAAGTTATAAGAAATGGTGTACGACATACGGAGTAGACAGATATGAATAACAGCAAGATGACAACCTAGCTGCAGATGAGCATCACACAGTCTTCAGACACCAGCAGTTGCGTTGCTTATGTTTACCGGATCTGGGTTTATTTTCCAGCATCCTAGCACTACATATGCAATTGACATACCCAATAGTAAACTGGTTTGTGACACAAGTAACAAATTTGAATTTCTGTGCATGTTGCAAAGTGTACAGACTAGGCCAGGCCGGTTATGTAGCAGCTTGAGCTTCTCTACATATCGTCTGGTCCTCCAATCCAGACGTCTTGCAGACTTTCTCCATCTTTTCTGCGCTGTACTGGTGACACACGAGTTCAAAGACTCAGCTCTGATAGACTGCTCGTTTATCAGTAGCTGAATAGATCCATATATTGTGACACTCACAGGAGACGCCGTTCTCTTTCTCTGGGTTCAAAATACCCTCACTATACACCCCCTTTACAAGATTCTCCTGAGCCTTCTCGCAAAGCTCATAATCCTCGATTGCAACCTGGCGGACAAATTTAAAGTAGACTTCGAATTTATCCCCAGCTTCAATATGGTAGTAATCGAATTCCATCCTGGTTACATTTGGATCTGCAGTCGGGCAGACTCGGAAAGATGACATGCCTCCTCCATATACGTTTAAAGTGCAGTTCGGGAAGAAGTAGAGAAATAGGCCATCGTCTCGTTTTGTAGGATCTGAGACGTGCTGTGATATGTTGGTGTAGTTGTAGACGGTGTGGAATGTTGGTGGATAGGGGAGGGAGAAGGAGGGGTGTGTGTATTGACAATGCAGGCATTCTTGATACCCATCCACCCTAGATATTCTAGATCAGAAAAACCACCAAAATAAACGAAAGACAGGCTTACATGGTCTTCCAGTTGAAGCGTCCTTCATATTTGATTGTCCGTCGATAGGGAAGCTTGGTGAAATCTACCCCCTGCACGAGGGCCTCGAGATTGGGGAATTACTCGTGGAAACTCGGGGCTTCCTTGAACAAGGTGGTGAAAACCAGTCCAGTGGTGACATGGCTGCGCAGTATCTCCTCCTACATGGATAAGCAGTTGTTTCTCTCTTGTGTCCATGTTGAGTTGGTGTACAGTCTCTGTGTCGACAACCTGGATATCCCCGGGACCAGGAAAAGGTGTATCGCCAGTCACTCGTGAGTCAGAAATTGTCTGCTGTGCGATTTAATATTCGACCTTTTCTCCAGTGACTTGGAATTTTTGTCACAGTGCCGAGGTAATACCAGGACTGTCAATGTGAGCGTCTGTCCTGTCTGGCCTGGCGTGGAAGAAAATGAGATACCTTGCGAAAGACGGCTCTTCGCCTGAGCTGGTAGAGAGGTAGACTTCAATACCACGATGCTGGAAGTGTACGGGCGAGTTCAGACATTTTGATCTGAGTCAGTTGAAGAGAAGAATGAAGAGCAAAAAGGATTCATTGTTTGTTTTATCTTTTGTGATGAATTGATGCATGCTAAGCTGTACCTAAGACAGGGCAGGATAGGTTGGACAGGTGCAACATTTCCTGAAGAGGACATCAAGTCCTGTATTCAAGCAGTGGTACCCAGTATTTATTTAATACTGATCAGAATATGTTTGTAGATATTTGATGAGCGGGTGGTTAAGTACGGAGTAGATATCCAGAAAATATGCTCTGCGTGCTATAAATAGTGAGAAAGACGATGCTTTCATCTTGGCCATATTGAAACAGAGAGCCTCTTTATACTATCCAATTCTAATAAAAAGCATTAATTCAAATGAAAATAAATTATAAAAAGACAAAGATAATATTGTTCTATATTCCAAATGATTCATCTTTTGCTGCTGCCTGGTCATCGTTCAGTGGCGATGTTATCCAAAACAACAAAAATTTCATTTCGAACCCTCACTTCTTTGCAAAACCCGCCAAAGAAAAAAAAAAAAAAGAACAACATCAAGAAGCATCGCAATCTTCCATCTTTGTTGCGTTGAATTAAAAGCGATCAGCAGGTAGAATCAGGCGCCCCACGATTACGTCGTGACGTCCTCGGCCTGTTCTTGCACCACCGACCGATCTTCTCTCTCCACATCGACTGTCGTTGGCAAAAACGCAACGACAAGGGAATCCGAAGCCAATAATAGAATCGCATTATGAAGAACTCTTCCTACTAACATAATTTTTAACCTCGTCTTCCATCACCAAGCATGGCTGGCTCTGGAGTCAAGTACACCCCTCCTCCCTCGCCGCCTTCGCCGACGGCGTCTTTCTACGACGTCAGTGACGACGAGGAGGACGAGTACAATACCATCGCCCATGCTGCTTCGGGCAGAGGGGTGAAGCTGCTGTTTTCAAAAAGCAAGGTTGTTACCTATCCCCGATTTGCTTATCTTCTGGATTGATGCTCATTCTATCGCTATTCTAGGTCTACGTTCATCCGACCCCCTCATCGAAAGATAACATCCCCGGTTTCATTGCCTTGATCCAGCAAAAGCCTTCCCCTCCCTCGAACAGCTATGCGGCGTCCATAAATCCTCCCAGAAATTCTGATGCTTCATCTTACCTCCTCGCCTGGGTTCCGGAATCCTCCCTTGGCGATGCCTTCAGCACTTACGTCAAAGTCGATCTTTCAGATGATTCTCATCTGCGCCAGCGATACCTGGTGCCACCCCTTCCCACCACTACCTCATATAAAGACCCGATAGGGCGCTATGCCTTTGCCGTACCCCTGTCGGAGGTCTATTCGTTGCTTGTGCGACCTCCAAGCCTGGGGTGGTGGTATGGAAGCTTGGTGATCAACACGCGATCGGGTGATAACTTCCCAGCTCTCTTTTTCCACGATAGTGAATGTGAATCGACCATACTTCAGAAGAAGAAGAGGACAAAGGAAAGCTTCGATCCGTTTAGCGACGATGGAAGCATGTTCTGGGGTGGCGACGAGGTGCTTAGGTGGCTTCGGAAATACACGGATGTGCAGCGCTCCGCTGTTGATAAAAGTGTATATCTCGTCAACGCATCCGAGGAAGACCGATTGGCATTTGGACGGCCTCTGAGTGCAGATGGCGCAGCGGTAGCTGAACCCCAGGAGGCCGAGTCCAGCGCAAATGGACAACGAGACGCTGGAATGGACCCCTTTACAAAAGCCATTAAAGAGACTCGGTGGAAGGTGCTTGAACAGCTTAGCAAGATAACGACCTTTACCAGACGGACCGCAAATGACATTGCCGATAACCCCCGGGTACCCCCACAAGTCCGTCGACTGATGAAGGTCCCGGAGATTCAGACGCTGCAGGACGAGTTTGATAGTGCTAGGTTGTACCTGGCACGGTGGGCTATGAGCATTGCCGAACAAAGCGAGCGAGAGAGAAATCAGCGGATATGGACTGCGCGGGATGTTCTTGAGATGGAGGATAGCTCCGTGGGAGAATTTGAAATTCTCGACTTGGAGACGGGAACCATGTCCATCCAAGACCGTCGCAATATCGTTACCCTAAAAGAGTGGGAGGGATTCTTTGATCCCACGAGTGGACGGTTACAACTCACTGTGGATGAAGTGAAAGAGCGGATATTCCATGGAGGTCTTGATCCAAATGATGGTGTCAGAAAAGAAGCGTGGCTCTTCTTGCTTGGGGTGTATCCCTGGGACAGTGGCCGTGATGAGCGACAAGCCTTGATGAATTCTAAACGCGATGAATATATCCGACTTAAAGGTGCTTGGTGGGAGAGAATGGTTGAAGGTAGTTCAACGGCCGAGGAGTTTGATTACTGGAAGGAGCAAAGAAACAGAATCGGTAGGTCTTCTATAGATTGTTTTGTCTCTGGTATTAACTACCTGGCTTGTAGAAAAGGATGTCCACCGGACAGATCGCACGATCCCTCTGTTTGCAGGGGAAGACATCCCTCATCCAGATCCAGACTCTCCATTCGTGGATGTAGGCACAAACGTTCATCTTGAACAGATGAAAGATATGCTCCTCACATACAACGAACACAACCCGGATTTGGGCTATGTCCAAGGAATGAGTGACCTTTTAGCACCTCTCTATGCAGTCATGCAGGATGACGCAGTCGCTTTCTGGGCTTTTGTCGGATTCATGAATAGAATGGTAAGATATCCTGAATCTCTCGCCCAACATCCCTTTCTAATATGTCAATAGGAGCCAAACTTCCTTCGTGACCAATCTGGAATGCGCAAACAGCTTCTCACCCTCGACCATCTCGTGCAGCTCATGGACCCTCAGCTCTATCTGCATCTTCAGTCTGCTGATAGTACCAACTTTTTCTTCTTTTTCCGAATGCTTCTAGTCTGGTACAAGCGTGAGTTCGAATGGGTCGATGTTTTGCGTCTTTGGGAAACACTCTGGACAGACTATCTGTCCAGCAGCTTCCATCTATTCATCGCTCTTGCAATCCTCGAAAAACACCGCGATGTAATAATGGATCATCTGAAAGCATTCGACGAAGTCTTGAAATATAGTGAGTGACTACGCCCATGGCACGCGTTATTGCTTATACTAATGAACCCAGTCAACGAACTCTCAAACACCATGGACCTCATCCCTATCCTAACCCGCGCAGAGTCCCTCTTCCGACGCTTCGAAAGAACCGTCCAAGCCATCGATAAAAAGAACAACTTCCCAGCACCTCCAACCCATCAACGAAAACCCACCCAGGATCCTTCTGGCGCAATCAAAGGTAAAACACCCCAAAAGCCACAATCCACCGGCTCTAGCAGCAGCGTCAGCGTCGGCAATCCCGCCTCTAATAACAATAACTCCGAGCCAAAGGTCATTTCCTCGGAACTTAGAGAACTCCTGTGCAAGAACATTGCCCAGAAACAGGAGTCAAGTAACGAATTGACATGAATTGATGGTGATAGATAAATCGTCTTTTTCTTAAATTTCAGCTGAGATTTGCTTGTTGTGTTCTTTCTTCTTTTTCCATTCGCTCATTTTATCGGATCTCTTATTGAGTCTCTCGCTACATTGGAAATATTGTCTCTGGTTCGGGTTGAAGGAGGGCCTGGTTGGCGTTTTTTGTTATTTCTCCTGGTAATCATTGCTTTTGATTCTTACGTGGATAACCCAATGCAATAAATGGAAATTTTTGATATTCAACTGTGCTTATACATTGTAAGCTTACTTGAAAACAACCCAAAATCTGACAACTCCTTGATTCAAGTACTTTTTTTCAAATACATTGACAATTGTGAGAAAAGACCAAGGAATGACACAGAACCAAAAACCTGCCCGCCCACCTGAAACCGAGGGTATCTGCAAAAGGTAATTGGAGAGAAAAAAGATGATGGGGAAAAATAGGGTACAACCATGGACCCATGCAAAATATGTTTCAATAAAAGAAGAAGAATGCCCGCTAAATGCACCTGGTATAAATGAAACAGAAAAAAGAAATGCCGGATGCGGTTCGCTTAAACCAAAGACAATCAGACAGATGACAAGACTCAAGACACATGCTCCCCATCCATATGCCAATAAATTTGAATATTCGCCTTGAATAAAAGCCAAGAGCTCCATGGCAACAACGCCAGTACTGCTAAAAACCAGGAAGGAGATGAAAAGGGAAAATTAAAAGGAAGGGATAGTAGGTTTGATGAGATTAGGTGATTCTATTGCCCAGTCCACGCAAAGCAACGCGCTTGCTGGTGCCAGCCGACCCCATGTCGCTGACACTTCTGGATTTGGGCAAAGATGAAATTTTGGGTAAGGGAGGAGCGGTGTCCCGCTCTGGGGGAGGAATGTGGAATTTGGATGTCTTCATAGAGGCACTTCTCCGTGCCTGGCCAAGAACGTCTTCGACCCAAGCCTCACTTTCGGGGCTAATAGCCACATGTCTTGACCGCGGCCCTGCTAAGCCAAGGGGAGCTGAGCGAGCGCTACCTGCAGCAATGGTTGTGGCGGGGGAATGCGCAGATGACCCATTATGGACCTCGCTCGCAAGTGATGTACCACCAAAGGAATTGTTAGAGGACATGGAAAGTCGTCGGGAGGAGGCGGACATTGACGAAAAAGATATGTTCAACATCTCACCAGCACTCGCCGCTCTCGTAGCTCTAAAGTCTGTAATGTCCGAAACGTTTGATGAACGCCTTGTCTTACGGACAGCAAGAGACGAAGAAGGCCGGTTACCAAGAACAGATTGGGGTCGAGACGGTGTGGTTCTTCCATTATTGGGAGTTGGTGCCAGCATGTTCCCGGGTGAGTACCCCGGAGAAACACGGGGCGAGAGGCCCTGAACCTCGACGCGAGGAGTTTCCGCCACACTGCGGCGCCCATGATGGATGGCATATTCTCTGAGATATTCACCCAAGTCTGCCCATCCGCCGCCAACTCGAACCATAACACGTTCCCCGTTTTCTCCCACAGTTCGAACAAAGAGCTTTGTGGCGGGAGCCTTCCCACCGCGATGTAAATGGTAAAGCTTCACAGAGCTTTCCTCAGGCGCATGGGAATGTCTCCGACGAGAAACAGCAGGTGTCAGAGTCATAGATGGGGCTGGTGTGCCGCAGCGTGACGGTGATCCCTGAGGGGATTCTGAACGGAATCTCTCGTGTGTCTTCTGCGGAACAGAAGCCACGGAGGCCCCATCAATGTCACGATTTGCGGACGACACTAGTTGAATCCGAGTCGGGAGCGTTGTAAGAATAGAGCTAATCTTCTCATCAAGGTGGTCTTTCGGCTTTCTGGGCTGTTTACTTGGCTGTTTGTTTGGCGTAGATGATCGAGACCCAGTTGGGGTTGGCGCAGCACTTGAACCGCGCAAAGACCCCTCCTTCTTATGTGAACCAGATTTAGATGATACTAGACTCTCAACGCTCGAGTTTGCCGCTAACTGCTTCCTCAAGCGAGTGGTAGCTGCGTGGGCGACAGGCCGTTCTTGACGAAGGGCTTGCTGAGGCAATTTCTGCGACAGGCGACTCTTGTTCTGCTCTCGAATTTTGGGAAGCTTCAAGCCAGGGCTGGGGGCCGATTTGCGACTTTCTTCATGGGAATGCTGAACGCGTTGGCCTGCGGGACGTCGGATACTACTGGTAGGCGTGGAGGATTTCCCTTTATGTGACAGCGGTGTGCCATGTTGCTCGCTATGGGACTGCAGATCGGCAGACACAACAGAAGCTCTCCTGCCGGTGGTCGAATTATCCAGACCAAGACCCGTCTCTCCTTCATAATTCAAGTCAAGCCTTTCGTTGATAAAGCGCTGCAGGGGCAGGCTGACTGTCCGGTTATGCTTGAGTAATGTGTTCGGGGAGGGCTTCTGATCATCAAGTCGAAGTAAGCGGTCTTCTCGCAGGGTGTGGTCGCCGTGGGAGGGGGTAAGACCGGAATGAGGGTACTCGGCGTGGAAATGCGGCGGTGTGTCGAACAGTAGAGGGGTTCCATTCGATGAGGCAGTCCTAGGCTCCCGCATCTCGGGACTAGACACGAGTGATGTATAGTCAGAGAGAGAATCTGCGGAATCGTTTGACTGACGTCGACGTCTCGACTTTTTGCTGTCTTTGTCCAAACTTAGGCGGCCTGGTCGAGCCTTGGAAAGTTTAATTGGACTCTCCAAAGGTTGTTTCGAGGGTGGAGACCCATTTGACACGTCCTCCTTTGAGGGCTCTTGAGTTGCTGGTTGCTGATTCGTAGATGGGATCGAGGGCTTCGAAGGTTCCGGTGACGCACTGCGAGATCTAGCAGATTGCGATGGCTCGCGGGTGACTGACACCATGGAGGCAGGCACTTCAGTAGTGGCAGCCTCACCGATTATGCTTGCAAGAGTTGCAGACTCGTCCTCAGCTGTGGGAATACGCTGCAATTCAGGGCCGTCAAAAACCGAGCCAGAATTGCCCTGAGGCAAGGAGATACCCGAGGGTTCAACCTTAACCAGGGGAGGCGCATTGTCCTTAGAACGAGGTAGATCGTCGACAGGATCAGGCACACTGGGAGATTGCGCTGTATCAACTAGGGTCCCTGTCTGCAAATTTGATTCGATCAAGGACTGCGAGACATCCTCAGACGACACACTGCCGAAGGGCTTGTCAGACTCAGATGGCTCTTCAGCGACAGAATCTTCATTTCGCAGAGTAGAAGGCAAGTCCAGACAAGGTTTGCCTTTAGCCTCAGAGTCAGTCAGGACTGGTGGTTTTTCTGACTGAGCATCTGTAGATGATGGAGCTGCAGTTTCTGTTTGCAAACCAGCGGAAGACAACTCCTTGTCTTGAGAGGCACAAGCAGGTTCTTCGACATCTGCCACTACAGGCACAAGGGCTTCCTGTGAAGAAGTCTTATCATTAAGAGTAGTCACGGCATCTGCTACAGTCGTGGTTGTGTTTCCCGGGATTTCGGCCACCTTTGGTGTAGTATGTGCTTCCTCTGGTCGCGCATTCGACGGCGTGTGGAGCGAGTTTTCCATCGCATGGTCGCCTTTAGTGGGGGTAGACGTAACCTGGGACTCGAGCGTTGGATGATCTGCTGTAGGAGCAATGGCTGCACTCGATTCATCTGTAGATTCTGCGTTAGAGGCGGACTCGGAAGCAACACTGGACTCTTCATTGATAGTCTCCATCAATGGTGAGCGTCCTTGATGTCTGACTGGATCAGGTGCGCTGACAACGGGCTCTTCTGTGCGGCGTGGTATGTCGGGTAGTCGGTTGGTTTCCTCAGGCTGAGGCGATGCTTTTTGGCGCATCCATTCGTTTTGAAATGCGCGGCGTTCAGCTTCTACCACCCATGTGCCAAAGTCAGATTCAATCGCTTCCAAATCGTCAATCCAGTTTTCGGGTAAAGAGTCCTCCCAGCCCTCCAACGCATCGAGAATATTGTCCATCCGCCTGCCGACAGAAACAACCATCGTCTGAAGTTCGACATGTTTGGCATGGAAATGAGATTTGGAATACAGAGCATCGTCTTTGTTCGGTGGACCGGCAGCCCGCAATGAGCTCATGGAGGAATCTAATGCAGATCTGGTCAACTGCAGGCCTCTTAACAGACCCGGTATTTGGCGAAGAACAAGTAACCGGACGTCCCAGGTAGAAAGAAGACTGTTCAATCGAGATAGGAAGGGAAGGGCTCGTAGGATAGTGGCAGTAATGACGGCGGTGAAATCGCTAAGCTGAACATAGCTGAGGGGAGGAGGCACGGACATGGTGCTGTTGGATGACGAAGGCCGAGACCGCGAAGGAATGTGGGCATTCAGAACGTGTTCTTTCAACTCCTCCACATCCAAGTTATCCATCCCATCCCTAATTTCCTCGATCCGCTTCTCATTTCGCATGACCACGTCCGCAGGAAGACTGCCATAATATTCCACGCTGGCGACATTGTTGGAAGGCGGGATGAAGCCTTTTCCCAGGTGAACATCCGTCCGCTTTGGCCAGGTCCATGACTGAACCTCCTTATACCACAAGCTTAATTTCTGCGCCGCGACAGCCGCTCGAATTGCAAGCGCCCGCTCTGCGGGGGAGACCTGAGAGATGCTTTTGCAGAGGATATCGTGGGCGGCCTTTTCGTTTTTCGGTACAGCATCTGTCGAGGAAAGGGCCTGGAGGGTGGACTCGGGGGATAAATTGCTTAATAAAGGGTCAATGTCTTGGTAGGAAGGTGGTGGGTTTCGAACTGGAGACCGGTCGGACCGGCCAGAGCGGGCAGCAGGACGAAGGGGGCTGATCCGATTACTCGCCATCTCGGAGGACAAAGAACGTGCTGAAACCTCCCGAGGACAAGATCAGAGAAAACCGGGTAGAAGATGAGGAGAATCAATCTTTTTCTGGTCGTTTAAGAGAGGTCGGGTTGTGATATCAGTAGGGAAAGAGGAGTGAATCTGAAGAGCGAGCATGCTGAGACGCGTTCGTCGATTAATGGCAGTTGGTCAAGTGAGGCCGGAGGATCTGAGAACAAAAGATACGGAAGGGTGAAAAATACAGAGGATGGCCTCGGGATGACGATGCGAGAAAGAAAAGAAAGAAATCCAGCGAGAAAAAAGTAAAAAGAGGGAAAAGAGCGAGAGAGAATGTGATGGATGATCGGTCACAGCTGAGCTGAGAGCTGAAAAAGGGCTGGGCCAGTTGGGTTGTGGCTGCAGCAGACAGACAGACAGGAAAACGAGTGTGGGATGAGACAAGAGGGGGAGAACCAGCTCTGGTCTTGTCAATCGGAGATCTGCCTGTCTTTGGTCGCCGGATTGAGGCGAATAAGCGATGAATATCTGCAAGGTTGAGTTGGTGATATGCAACCAGATGAATGGAGGAGATGTCGAGAGGAGAGAGACGCAAATCGGGGATCGACGGCAAAAGCGACGCGGTTTAGCAGTGGAGCATCGCGGCGCTTGCGTACATAAAGGGGCACACGTTGGTCCTCTTCTATTCATATGGAGTACTATTATTATAGTGATGATATTAATATCTACGGAATTATTTTATCTTAGGATCATCTCAGGGCATATCTCTTGTTGTTGACAGTGTCGGATGATGTATCCACTGTCCCACGTCTGGCTGGCAGGAAATCCTGTCCGACATGCAGCCCCAGCATATGATTTCCATCACAATCATTGCAATATCACCCCTTTTTGCTGCATCTTTGCTCGAATGTTTTACATGATAGGACAATTTTCCAATGCTGCCATGATGCTGTCATGATGGCATGATGGCGTTGGTCGATGCATTGCTCTCCACACTCAGCCCTCAGCTTCAGACCAGGTCATCATGATCTCAATCGAGGAGCTCTCACCAACAAATCTTCTGCAATTAATAATAATGTGGCGCGTTCTTCGATAGGGCTCGGTCTAGTCCATTTCCCTTGCATACAGATGCGATCAGTTGCGAAGATCAACTGCTGCGACTCCACCTTTGTGTTGTTACGGTATATCCACTTCTCTCTCTCAGCTACCATGGAAGACGGTCTACGATATCGACCAGACATTCTTCGCGATGTTCCTCCAGACCTTGTCACCACCTTGAAAGAACTCGATGATACTCTGGCGATCGATCGACCTCAGCTCAAGCGAATCACCGCCCATTTCGTGGATGAGCTCGCCAAAGGTCTCACGGTGGAGGGTGGTGATATTGTAGGCTTCACTCGACCCTACTTGGCAATGAATAGAAAATAACAAAAGCTAACCGGGCATGATTTACTGCTACTACTACTACTACTAGCCCATGAATGTGACCTGGGTTATGGGATACCCCACCGGCAACGAGCAAGGGCGCTTTTTGACTCTCGACATGGGAGGGACCAACCTACGCGTCTGCGAGGTGTGCCTCTCCAAAGAGGAACGCGAGTTCGAACTCACCCAGAGCAAATACAAACTACCGGCGCATATCAAGTCTGCTTCGCAGGAGGAACTGTGGGACTTTGTTGCAGAGTGTCTGCGACTCTTTCTCCACGAACATCATGGCGGAGATCAGTCGGCTAATCTTCCCCTGGCCTTCACCTTTTCTTACCCCGTCACGCAGTTGGGAATCAGAAGTGGCATCCTGCAGCGCTGGACCAAGGATTTCAATGTGCCTGGCGTAGAAGGCCATGATGTAATTCCCCAGCTGGAGGCTGCATTTAAACGGAAGGTTTGTTTGGCACCTGTCTTTCCTCTTTTTTTTTTTTTTTTTTTTTTCTTTTCTTTTTTTCCTGTGGCTTTTCTCATGGCTTCGTTTGGATAGCAACTGTCGGTCAAGGTCGTGGCACTGGCCAACGACACAACGGGAACCCTCATGTCAACCAAGTACCGGAACTCTCGGATCAAGATCGGCAGTATATTCAGCACGGGCTGCAATGCGGCCTATATGGAGGAGTGTCGCGCAGTTCCCAAAATCCAAGATAAGGGGCTCCCCCCTGACGCGCTGGTCGCGATCAACACTGAATACGGAGCCTTTGATAACAAGCGGCGAATTCTACCACGTACGCGTTTTGATGAAGATATTGACAGGATGTCCGCGCGCCCGAACCAGCAGCTGTACGAGAAGATGGTGGCTGGTCTATACATGGGCGAGCTCATCCGACTGATATTGCTCGAACTACATTATACAAACCGGCTCTTCGCGGGACAGGACATCACGCGGCTGCAGCAACGCAATGTCGTGGATTCGTCCTTCCTGTCGATCGTGGAAGAAGACACTTCCGAGTCACTGATAGACATCCGTAAACTGATCCGCGAGAAACTGGACCTGGAGCCTTTGCCTCATGAGCTGAGGGTCTGTCGATATCTGGTTGAATTGATCGGGACTCGTGCTGCCCGTCTCTATGTTTGTGGCATTGCTGCTATTTGCAAGAAACGAAAGATCCAGGACTGCCATGTTGGGGTTGATGGCACCGTGTTTAACCAATACACTCACTTCCGGAAACGTGCTGCACAGGCGCTTCGGGATATTCTTGACTGGCCTGAGGATCGCGAGGACCTGATTACGTTCTATTGTTCCGAGGATGGATCGGGGGTTGGGGCGGCATTGATCGCAGCGTTGGCTTTGGAAAGATCAGATAACACAGAATGAAAAAGACCAAGAATAATACAACTGGTAGAATCCCGATAGACGAGCCTGTATACATTTTGTTTTTTCCAAAATAAGAGGGCAAATCAACTCCATACACATCTCGTTGACGTAGAGGAGCGCCAGCAAAACAAAAGCAGCAGAGGTAGAGCGGCCCTTCTCCACTTCTGCCTTTGCTCGCCTCCTTGCAGATCCAGATCGACACCGACCGCAGCTCAGTTGATGATACCCTGATATTGGATTTTCCATCCAGGTTGACTATTGAACCTATATTTGTCATTGCTGAACGCAATATGCCATCGTCAAGATGCGTTTTCGCAGTCAATTAACCAACATTGTCACGTTTACCAGTAGGTGCTGCCTTACATTTCAGGTCATGTCTCCAACAGCGAGGAGTCAAAGACAGCCTGGAACAAACAGAGACATGACTATACAAGACTGATTAAACTAACCACAACCCCATGGATAGAACTCACAGCCTCCCTCTCATCCCTGGGAAAGGTCTGTTGGATGCGTCTTGAGGATGGCGTCGTCCGCTTTACCATCATCCCCGACCAGGGCACTCAAGTGTGGGCGCAATTACCAGTCGTATGTCTCAATCCATCATCAAAGCCCATCAAAAGCCATTTATATTAAACAAGAAAAAATAGGAATCCATCTTCGAGGAAACCTCATACACCCTTCAGTCCAACTCGGGCGTCATCAACCTTGAAGTCCCCGTCGGCGCTCTCCATCGCGCCCTCCGCTCCGCCATCGGCGCGTCCTCCGCCCATCTCCGTCTAACAAAGAAAGGCAACGTCCCTCTCCTAGCGCTAACCGTGCATTCATCGTCCTGGACGACGGGGAAAAATGCCATCGGCATCTCCCAGTCAGACCAGGCCCCCGCTATCCACGACGATGGCGATGATGATGACGCCGCCGTCTTACCTAGAACTGCTAACGGTCCGCGCGAACGCGAAACCATGATCACCCAGGAAGTCCCCGTAAAGGTGCTTCATGAGTCAGGTGTAGAGGGCCTCCACGAGCCACGCTGCCGTGACCCAGACGTGCATATAATCCTACCCAGTTTGATTCAGCTGAAGTGTATTTCGGAGCGGTTTACCAAGCTGGCCTCGGGTGAGAAAGCAGCTGGGGCTGCGGCGTCTGCGACGGGCCCGTCGCCCAAGTTGGAGTTGTCAGCTAATATGAAGGGATCGTTGAGGCTGGCTATTTCGACGGATGCGCTGCGTATCTCGAGTGTTTGGTCGGATTTGGTGAATCCGCCGTTGGATCCGGGACAGCTGTCGCAGAGTGAAATTGAGCAGTTGCCTAGTGAGCGGATGAGGGCTCTCGGCGATAGTGAAGAGGGATGGGCCAAGGTTAGGATTGATGGGAATGATTGGGGACGTGTCTTGAGCGTGGGGAGGTTGAGCCCGAAGGTTGTTGCTTGTGAGTACTCGGCTTATACTTCCTGGCAGATAGTCCTGTTTACTGACACTTGGCAAGGCTTCATCAATGAAACAGCACTGATCCTATATGTCTATCTACCGGGTAGCTGGAATGCAGAGGATTCCTGTCTGACAGTAAGTGACTCAAATTATATTATAACAGGATCTAACAACAGTAGTACTATATCAACTCTTTTGCAATCTAAGCAGAAACCCTCGAAGCTATTTAGAGTGTCAAGATTTACGAAATTCAATGGGATAATTGTACATCAATGGTTTGTATTGTTGCTGATATTCATGAACGTGATGAAACCAACAAGAATAGAATTAGTATAGTAATATCAAAGTCATGGTGGGTGAAGAGAAAAGCCCTCACAAATGCGTCAAGGCCTGGGAAGAATACACGAAAGAAATAATACAGATACTTGTCTCCAACCTTTGTAAGGGAGAGCCATGCACCAACAAGCAACATAAACGTATATGCAGACACACAAAGTATGTGGTTGATGAGTAGGTGTGCAAGAACGCCCTTGAAGAAAAAGACAAGGCTGTGCTTCTGGAAGACACAGCATGCAAGACTTTTGGCCAAGTCAGATCTATGATCAGGAAACAGTGCAACAGGGGGAAATGGACACATCAGAAAAGAAACAAAAGAAATCGTTAAAAAAGACAAAAAAGAAAAGAAAAAGGTATCACAAAACAATGCATCAACTGAACTGGAATAACTCCAGATCAATCATTCAATGCTTCATTTAGCCATAACATCAACGTATCTGCCTTTCTTCTTCCCTTTGCCAGCGGCACCTTTACGCGCCTGGGGCGCTCCAAGCAAGTCATCGATCGAGCTAGCATTACTCAAAGATGTTGATGGACGAGGCGGCGGCTGCAAGCCGGCCGAGCTGCCTGGTGGGGTTGGCACAGCTGCGCCAGTCGAGACAGACCGGGGACCAAGTGGAGGTGGGATTCCCAATGCAGAGGGTGCTGGGCTTCCGGGAATTGATGGAGGGGGAGCGCCGGCAGAAGATCCAGGGCGACTGCTGACACTCGGAGGCATTGCTGCTGGTGGTACACTGGCGGTACTTGGTGTGCGGCTGGGAGGAGCCGGACCGCGCGGCGGAGGTGGTGTGCCGCGAACCGGGGCGCTACTGTTGGGATCTTTCTTGTTGACCCATTTCTTTAAGTCTTGATCATAGTAGAATGAATTCTCCTCGCCAAGCTTGGCACGGATAGGACCTCCACCCAGATTGTTGTCGTTCTCTTTCTTGGCCCCGCCAAACCATCCACCAAACCATGACTTCTTCGGGGGTGCAGGTTTTTGAGCTGTGGATATAAGTTAGCTAAAATATTAAGGTGTGGGTGTAGAGCAGAGATCTTACCATCTGCCTCGGCTGCTTTTCGGAACGCCTCATCTGCTTCGCGATCCTTGCGTTCCCTTTCGGCTTTTTGGATAGCTGCTGCCTGGGCCGCTATCTCATCGTCATCGTCATCGTCCATAATGGATTTCTTCTTGGGCTCCTCGGCGACGGACTCATCATCAACTTCCACTGCAGGAGTTGTGCCAGTCGCACCTGGAGGCTCGTAACCGCCGGTAGCACTGGGAGGCATATAACCAAAACTATCTGGCTGAGACACAGCAGGGGAAGACTGCTCATGAAGAGGCTGTCCAAACGAATCAGAGCCATACATAGGCGGCTGGTAAGAAAACCCATTGGCGGAAGGTTCGGGCGCGAAAGCAGGCGTTTGTTCGGGTTGCGTTTGAGGTGCCAGGTCTTCTTCGACAGGGGCAAGCGGCATGTAAGATGATTGGGGCGGTGTCGATTGATAACCAACACCAGGCGGAGAATTGTAAAACGGCCCTCCTTGGTATGATCCAGTATCGACTGGTGTCGACGGTTCTTGAGAGCCTCGCCGTTGCCCAAAAGAAAATCCCCCAGAGAAAGACCTCTGGGAATCAAGAGACGATCTACCGCGCAATTGCTCGGGGGATGAGCTTGGGGCATATTGGGATGCCGGGTGGTACTTCGAAGCGCCACCAGCCGGAATAGGTTGTGCCCCGGGAGTAGGATACGAACCATACAAATCAGACACAGACGGAGAGCGGCTGACAGTGGGGGTTCCAGAAACCTTTGCAAAAGGGCCAATGTCCGCGTCGCCCTTTCCAGAGACTGTCGAAATTGCATCACTATCTTCCCCAGCGACGAAGCTGTTGAATCTAGCCCACATCGAGCCAGATACCTTCTCCATGCTCGGCTTGGAAATCCAAGATGAACCACCATCGGTAGTTGTCTGCCTCAGGCGCGCTGAGAGCTCATCGACTCCCGAGAATAAGTGCTGATGGTGATAAGCAGAAGGCCGTGTGGTCGCCTTCAAAGCAGCCGCAATGGCATCACAATATTGCTGAGCTTCTGATTTACGGCCACGATCGGCGATAGACGAAGCATAAAGCAGTTTGAATGCCAAGAGATGGGGCAAAGTAGCCGTGGCTGAGCCGGCAAGAACAGAAGTAGCATATTCGTATGCTTCGGTCAGAAGAATAGCATCTTCATCCTGCGGAAACAAGGAAGGGAACCGTTGGTGGTCAGCCCCAAGAAGCACAATGCTCGCCTGGGGATCATCTGCACCGCCGAATACCACAGCCCGGGAAAAGATAAAGCAAATATGAGCGGCCTCCGTACGACCATAGGATGAGAGTAGCCGGCCAAGGGCCAATAATGCCTGATGATCTTCTGGACTGCGGTTGCTCAAAACTAATCCCAGGGTGTCTCTCCAGCTTTCAAGGCCATCTAGGGCATTTTTCGTGGGACCATGCCCATCTGCTTTGCTGATCATTTGCAAACCAGCCCGAGCTGAGGGGGGTACAAGCTCGTCAATGCTTTCTTCAATGTTACCAGCGAAGATCTCATAGAGCGCGGCGATCGATTCCGTATTTCCAGTTGTGGACCGCACTTCTCGTCTCACAAACTCTTGAACAACCTGTTTCCAAACAGACTTGTCCAAAGTTGATGCAATTATCATAGCATGGCCCCATAAACGGCGATCGACTGCGCCCCATACTGCCTTCTCTCGATCCCCAATCAGAAGATTGTTGCGAAGATTCTCTATCGCCTGGGGATCGACAGCGTCAGGCCGTGAGGACACATCCATTGGCTGGAAAGTAGTTGACGATGAAAAGGAAGCACCGTAAGTTTGATCAACTTCGGAATTCTGGAGATGTGGAAAAATGACGTTGCGCAGAGATGTTTGGACCTCAGCGGAGCCTTCTAGGGAACCATCATTTTCCACCAAAAGCCGGACAATCTTCCAGAGTAAAATCTTCTCTCCGTGTCTCTTGTCAGATTCAGGGTGCAACTGAGCAGCCTCAGACAGACCTTCGTTCTCAAATGCTGCAATTTTACTTGACAGCCAGGCAAGGAGGTCCTTCTTTTTAGATTTGCTCTTGAGTGGACCCGGATGCTGAACAATACTTTCGCCGACAGGTATCCAATCATTATGTTGGCAGATTTTCACCTCTCCAGGAGTAGACTTGATCATGGGAGCAGCTTGCCCAGCAGAGTACCGAGGAATATGGCGGGGAAAGCAGGAAGTGATTGCTCCACCAAAGCCAAACTTAACTATTGGTGCTCCCTTCCATCGTTCAAGAGGGTCCAACTGTTGTCCGTCCGTGGGAGGAATAAACTGAAGGGATTGCGAAGCCGTACGGTTATGAACAGAAACCTGAGATGGCGCATAAGGACTGACGGTCTTCGTTGGAGAACTGGAGCCATGCACCGACGCAGGTCTTTGAAATGGATCAATTGACGGCACAGACAACCTAGGACCTTGCATTTGCTGACCAGGTGACTGTGTTTGCGAACGGCGAGGGGGAGCGAACTGTAAATCACTCGGAGGCGGGGCAGTTGGCATACCGATGACTGGAGGGGGGGCGTTGTTCACAGGTGCAACCCGTTTGGAAAATTCATCGACATAAGCCGAGGGAGCATATGGGTTCCTGGGAGGAGAGGCCTGCTGCTGGTTCGTGAGTCCTCCATGGGTCACAGACTTCAAAATACCGGCGTCAACGGCATCACCCGACAGTCCTGGGGCTTGAAAGGGGCCATGATCAATGCTTCGCCGCGGTTGAAAGTGACTGGGGGGAGAAAGACTCGCTGCCGGTTGCAAGGAACGCTGCTCCTCAGGCCCTTCAGGTTGGTACGAAGCCTTCTCATGATAGGCCAAAGGGCTTGATGTGCGAGGCTGAAACGGAAGAGGCGGTCCCTGGCCAGACACGTTGGGTGGCTGCGAAACATAAAGATTGCGGGCAGGAGCAGAGGCCTGAGGCGGCGGTGCAGGTGAATATCTCGGGGATGCAGGAGGTTTTGTTCCAGCTTGTAATCCTGGTGGCTTCGGCGAGTACCTCGACGCGATGCTCGGCACAGCTGGCGCACTTGGGGCCAACAATTGTGCATAGGGATCAACCGGTTCCGACTGCTGCAATGGTGGCTGGGGTTGCAAACTGCCAACCGGTGGTGCGGCCGGAGGAGGGATGTTGGTGTATGGGTTCACAGGGGGCGGTGGTACTGGTAATCCATGAGAGGGAACAGCGGGTCCTACATTGTTACTGGGAGTATATCGCCCTGAGCTTGCAGGCCGCGATTTAGACCTTGGCGGCGGCAAAGGAAGTTCTTCGTAGAAATTCTTAGGAGCAGCGGTGACTGGTGGAGCTGGCGGGGGAGCTGCTGCCGGCAGAGGTGGCATTGTAGAAGCCATTGGTGGAGGAATGCTGTTACTTCGCGGAGGCCCCCCCGGGAGAGGAGCCTGCGCAACAACCGGCTTTTGGCTAGGCACAGTTCTTCGAGGTCGGGTAAGATCTTCTGGAAGGTCATAAGGAGACTTGTAGCCATCCTTGGAACGTTCAGCAAAACTTTCTGATTTCGTCGCCTGTGGGGGGTTCGCATGAGGTTGAGATGAGAAATAGTTCGAAGGGGGAACAGTTTGCGGAACACCAGGCATCGGAACTCCTTGGAGAAGATCTGAAGTTGTTGGCTGATGGGGCGTGTAAGCCGTTGGCTGTGCTTGAAGCCTAGCATAACTTTGAGGATTTTCAAAGGGACTGTTAAGACCTGCAGCAGGTGCATTGGAAATTCCATTGGCAGTCTCAGGCTGCATTTGATCTCCTGCTTCGTCTTCCAATAGCAAGTCATCGTCATCCAGCTCTGCTTGCCATCTTGCAGCTAGATCATCCTCTGATGGCTCCTTCACGCGGTTATCTGAAAGTTCTGCTTGCCACTGTGCAGTCAGATCATCTTCCGATGGTTCGTTGTTCACTGGATCCTCCAAAAGCTCTGATTCCCACCGCGCTGCCAAATCCTCCTCAGAAGACGGCTTCTGCACCTCACTATCCGAAGAGGGTGCGCCTATGAGTTTGTTAAAATCCTGTGTGCTTGATGAGCCATCACTGGCTGGAGAATCCGGGGTAGGAGGGAAAGCATCCATCACTTGAGAGGTACTCTTGCGCGTGATATGGCCAAACTGCTGTTCCCTTGGTGGTGATTTCTGAACTTCCTTGAAAAACCCGTCATCTTCATCTTCATCGCCACCGAAAATTTGATCTATGCTACCCCCAGCTTCCCGGGTTGGCTCAATCGGCGATTGGATGGGTGTCTCATCTAGCAGTGGGACACCCTCCTCGTATCTGGACTCTGATTCTGGTACGTATATCGGTTTTGTCTGCGTCTTCAACTGGTCAAAAAAGTCGTCTTCTCCACCACCATGATTGTTGCTGTCATCGTTCCAGAAACCATGTCCCTCGCCGTCCACTTCTCCGTTGGTGGCCGCCGGATTCGTGTCGCTTCCCTCATCCATCCACGCAGTGCTACCAAAGGCAGATTCTGATTCCTGAGCTTGATCGTTTGTAATAGAAGCAAATGGATCCTGAGAGTGGGGTCCTGTGTTTTCTGTAACTCCAGCCCCCTGCTCAGCAACGTGTACACTGCCATTTGAGTTTTCGTTCGGCACGGGCTCTTCCACAGTCGCTTGCGCGATCTGATCTTCAGCGTCGCCTGTCGGTGGTGTCCATTCATCCCTCTCGCCTTGTTCTTCTAATGTTATGGAAGGAAATGCATCATCATCGGAATCCGGCGAGTTACCCCAATCGGTTACGGTCGACGTGGCTGGAGCGGCTGGTGCGACTGGTTCTTGTATCTCTGCCGGGGCTGCAATTTCCTGTGCAGTGGAGTCGCTAGGTGGTTCAACATGATCGGTCTTCGCAGGTTGTATATCATCCGGGTCAGCAGCCGGTGTCCCTATTGTTTGTTCGTGCTCCGTTGAATCTAGCGCCGTCAAAATATCCGGTTTCGTCGCGATTGGACATTCATGATCATCAGGTCTCAAGGCCGGATTCCATGATATC
This sequence comes from Aspergillus wentii DTO 134E9, assembly GCF_001890725.1. NCBI lineage: Eukaryota > Fungi > Ascomycota > Eurotiomycetes > Eurotiales > Aspergillaceae > Aspergillus > Aspergillus wentii. Next base: position 919,286 of record NW_024467833.1, read on the forward strand.
TCATCGGAAGGAGGAAGCGCCATGGTTGCTGGAAACAATAGCTCCGAGCAATCAACTTGACACGTCTCCGGCTTGGTGGAAGCAAACGAGGGAAAGTAATATTTCGGCGTTTGAATCACTTAGACATGGAAAGTGTAGAAAAAATAAACACTCAACATGAAAGAGCATCACAGTGAGATAGGAGATAGATAATTCATGACTGCATGACCCAAAAATCCAGAGACGAGGAATGGGATGGATGTTGATGCCAACTCCTCCCTGATGGACCGCAGCCGTGATGACAGCCGACCTGATGATGCTCAAAACGCGCCCGTCATCCGGGGCGGCGATATATTGCTCCGTGAGAGCCACCTATCCCTTTATGCAGTCACGTGAGTCTGCATAAACCAAGGAATATGTTGTGCAGCGAAGGATGAATAAAAACAAAACCACCAGTATGTCTAGTCTCTACATGGCAGCTAAAATTGGATTATTGTCTTGAAGTAATTGAACGCGTACCATAATAGTCAATATAACTGCAATGGCTATTTTTAATTTGCTCCAATCTTTCGTCAGCCTCCGCTGATGACATCGCCGTTTCACTAACGTTTATGCGCCACATACTACAATCATGTGATCTTATCCTCTACGTCTCTTAGGCTGCATGGTTATCCAGCAACTAAATTGGACAGCAAATTGCTCCAGGACCCAGGAGAGTTTTTCGATGGTCATTATCCTTCTCGGTTTCTCCTATATTATTCTTATTTGCTGATTTGAACTGACCCTGTATCACCCGTCCCGAGCAATAACAATGATCCCTCTGAGACACCCTGGCTGCCATTCGCCGTGAGATGACCTTACATTTCTTGTTGCAGGGGCTTCAAGATCGCTCCTGTTATATGAGAAGCATATTCTGAAATTATCTGCGATTAAACCACCATGCGTCCGTCCTCCGACTATCTAAACCCTCACGACCACGCCAGCATCGCCGGCGATTCTGGCTCGGACGACGACCTTGACTTGGAGGAGCTAGATCCAAGCACGACGACAGCCCATCGATCCCCACAAGCCTCCAGAGATGATGCTACGAGACAAAGAGGATACGGGCCAGGAATTGCACTGAGGAATTTGCGGGTGGGCGTGGGAAATAAGATGTGGAAACGGAGTGGCTCTGGCCTACACCGCAGCAACTCGGATGAAGACACAAATGGTCTGCTTGAAGATCAAGACGAAGATGGGCTGCGACAGTCACGACCGGACTCTGGGAACTTCGCCGATGATGATGCGCCTCTGCTTCACGACCGCAGACGCAGTTCGGCTAAGGACGCAGAGCCAGTGACAAAGAGGGGCTCTCGACTACGATTTCCTAGCTTCAAAGTCAACAATTTTTTTTCTGGCGCATCGAGTCGTCTGGCGAAAAATAACAATGAGACGAAGCCTCCGCGCGATGTGCTCGTGGGCCAATCCCAGCGATCTAAATATCCACCAAACATTGTTTCGAACGCGAAATATACACCTTGGAGTTTCCTCCCGCGAACGCTGTACAACGAATTTTCCTTTTTCTTCAACATTTATTTTCTTCTTGTCGCCCTTTCGCAAATCATTCCCGTTCTACGAATAGGTTACATGTCGTCTTATATAGCGCCTTTGGCGTTCGTCGTTTCGATTTCTCTAGGGAAAGAGGCTTTAGATGATATCGCCCGCCGGAGGAGGGATGCAGAAGCAAATGCGGAGGAGTATTCGGTCCTGTTTCTCGACAGACCCACGAATAGTGGGGCCTCGCCCGTTGATTCTAACTCCGGTGATGTTTTAGAAATGACCAAGAGGTCCCGGGATCTCAAGGTTGGTGATGTTTTGAAGGTTCGCAAGAACCAGCGTCTACCTGCAGATGTTATCATTCTGAAAAGTATCTCCAACGACTCGGTCACTCGCAAAGATTCTGTAGCAGCGGAGACTTCTGCAGATCTTATCGATTCGACCCAAGGATCCCCGTCCAACGCAGAGCCTAGTTCGAGTGCTACCCCAGAGCAAGACGCTTCCTCTGCTAGTGATACATTTATAAGAACTGATCAGTTGGACGGTGAAACTGATTGGAAATTACGCCTTCCTTCCGTCTTATCCCAAAATCTACCACTCAGCGAATTGACCAGGCTCAAGGTTTCCGCTAGTGCCCCAGATCAGAGGGTTAACGAGTTTGTCGGTGCTATCGAATTAGGGCGGCCTTCGGGGTACTACGACCCTCACCTTGACAAGTCTCGTACCGGGGATGTTGAAGATGATGACGATTCCGCCAACTCGGCGCCGTTGACGATTGACAATACTGCATGGGCCAACACTGTCCTCGCGTCGAACACTATCACATATGCCGTCATCATTTATACTGGTTCACAGACCCGCGCCGCTCTCTCGACATCGCCGTCAAGGTCAAAGGTGGGCCTGTTGGAGTACGAAATCAACAACCTTACCAAAATTTTATGTGCTTTGACCCTTACCTTGTCGGTTATCCTAGTGGCATTGGAAGGGTTTCAACCGACTAACGATAAGGTGTGGTATGTTGCAATTATGATATATCTCATCCTGTTCTCTACAATCATTCCTATGAGCCTGCGTGTCAATTTGGATATGGCAAAATCTGTATATGGTCGCTTCATCGAGCGGGACCAGGATATTCCTGGTACTGTGGTTCGGACAAGTACAATTCCTGAGGATCTTGGCAGAATTGAATACCTTCTTTCTGACAAGACAGGAACTCTAACTCAGAACGGTGAGTGCCTATATGATATAAATTCTATTACGGCGAACTAACATCAGCAGAAATGGAATTGAAAAAGATTCATGTTGGAACTGTTTCGTACGCCAATGACGCCATGGAAGAAGTGGCATCATATATTCGACAGAGTTTTGCTGGTACCTCACTGACAACACCGTCCGCCGTTTTTGGAGCTCAGTCAGGCCTTGCAACAGCGCCTCGTACACGACGAGAGATTGGTTCACGTGTTAGGGACATAATCTTAGCTCTTGCACTTTGCCACAACGTCACTCCGACAACAGATGAAGAAGATGGTCAGAAGGTAACAAGCTACCAAGCTTCATCGCCGGACGAAATTGCCATTGTTCGATACACTGAAGATGTCGGATTGAAACTGTCGTATCGCGATCGACAATCCATTGTTCTTGAATCTACCGACACAGGGAATGTGGTCGTACGTGTTCGCATCCTCGATATCTTTCCATTCACATCGGATAGCAAACGTATGGGCATCATTGTTCAGTTTGAACCTGGCGAAGATATGCTAGACTCATCGAAGGACGACAATGAAATTTGGTTCTACCAAAAGGGTGCAGACACCGTTATGTCTTCAATCGTTGCGGCGAATGACTGGCTCGATGAGGAGACTGCTAACATGGCTCGTGAGGGCCTGCGTACCCTGGTTGTGGGCAGAAAACGCCTTTCCCAGCAGCAATACCAGCAGTTCACTGCTAAGTATAAGCAGGCATCGCTTTCTCTTCAAGGACGAGATGTGGGCATGGCCAAGGTTGTCAGCGAATATCTTGAGCGTGACTTGGAATTACTCGGAGTGACTGGTGTTGAAGATCGCCTTCAGAGGGATGTCAAGCCATCACTTGAACTTCTCCGCAACGCTGGGGTAAAGATTTGGATGTTGACTGGAGACAAGGTCGAGACAGCCCGGTGTGTGGCCATTTCCGCAAAATTGGTTGCGAGAGGCCAGTATATCCATACAGTGGCCAAAGTCAACGACAAGTCCAGCGCCCAAGAGGCTCTAGATTTTCTGCGCAACAAAACCGACTGCTGTCTGCTCATTGATGGCGAGTCACTCTCGTTGATGCTCGGCCAGTTCCGGTCATCATTCATCTCAGTCGCCGTCCTTCTGCCTGCCGTTATTGCCTGCCGATGCTCCCCAACACAGAAAGCCGAGGTCGCAGATCTGATTCGTCAATACACCAAGAAACGAGTCTGTTGCATTGGTGATGGTGGTAATGATGTGTCCATGATCCAGGCAGCAGATGTTGGAATTGGTATCGTGGGCAAGGAAGGTCGACAGGCCTCATTGGCAGCCGATTTCAGTATCACCCAGTTCCACCATCTCACCAAGCTACTCGTCTGGCACGGCCGTAATTCATACAAGAGATCCGCCAAACTGGCACAGTTCATCATGCACCGTGGACTTATCATCAGTGCCTGTCAGACCATGTACAGCATTGCCAGCCACTTCGACCCCAAGGGTCTCTTCATCAACTGGCTCATGGTCGGCTACGCCACGGTCTACACCAACGCCCCAGTCTTCTCGCTCGTCTTCGACCGCGATGTCGACGAACACCTCGCCAACCTCTACCCCGAACTATACAAGGAGCTGAAATCCGGCCGCAGCCTAAGCTACCGGTCATTTTTCATCTGGGTCCTCATCTCAGTCTACCAAGGTGCCGTCATTCAAGGCCTTTCGCAGATCCTTCTAGATACCATCACAGGACCCCAACTCATCAGTGTCTCCTTCACCTCTCTCGTCCTCAACGAACTTCTCATGGTCGCCATCGCCATCACCACCTGGCACCCCATCATGATCTTCTGTCTCGTCGGCACGGCTCTCCTCTACGCCGCCAGCGTCCCTTTCCTGGCTAGTTACTTCGATCTATCATACGTCATCACCATTGACTGGTTGTGGCGTGTGGCCGCTGTCTGTGCCGTCTCCGTTATACCCGTTTGGGCTGGGAAATTGATCAACCAGTCCTGGAACCCACCTAGCTACCGCAAGGTTCGAGGCTGATCTTATTTCACCCTTTCCCCTCATCTCTTTCTCCCCCTATGTACTATGTACTTGTTTTTTTTTTTTTTTTTTTTTTTTTTTTTTAAGGTTTTATTCTCATCCCGGTCTCGTATTCATTTGGACAAGGGAGTTTTGAGCGCCCGTTTTTGTTTGGATTGGTTTGGTTGTGATTTTGTCCCTTCAATCATTGCCATAGCATTGTTTGCTACACTTTTGCCTTGTTAGTATATAGATGATCGACTCGAATGTCAAAAATTTCTGTTTTCCCTTGGGATATGTTTCGATTACTTGTAGTGGATTACATACTATGATTTTATATCCAATGGTCTTAGAGCTGCAAAATGAGGGTAGATGATATGAAACAATATATGAAATAGTATAGGCATACAAAATATATTTATTTATAAGCGTTTTATCGTTAATCAAACATCGTATAACTTTCAATCATAATCAAACCATTTTGTGTTGAAAGTGGGTATATATAAAATTCTCAAACTTCACCTCGACAACAATACATCACGCACTAGGAACAAACACCTTCTTCCAGCGGAAGCTCAACAAGTCACGAATGACTTCAGCGGTGTTCTTGACATTCTCCCGCACGATAACGGAAGTAGGCTTGGAGAAGATATCGTCAATCTCCTCGAGGGACTTGTTCTTAGTCTCGGGCATGAAGAGGATCTGGTAGAACCAGCCGAGGACGGCGATACCACCGTAGAAACCAAGGGTCAGACCGATACGGGTCATTGAGTTCATCATGGCAGTGAAGTTGTAGGTGACGATGAAGGAGGAGAGGAAAAGGTTGGCCTCGGAAACGGTCATACCGTAACTACGGAGGTAGGTGGGGAAGGACTCGGCGGGCAGAACGAAGGTGAGACAGGCGTATGAACCGAAGAAGCCCATGTACAAGATGATACCAGTCAAGTAGAGACCCTCGGCGGCAGCTGGATAGACATTGTAGTCGATAGTGTATCCGGCACCGACAAGAGCAAGACCGATGACAAAACCGGGCAGCATAGCGTTGGCCCAGTAGCGACGGCCAAATCTCTCCATGTACATGACGGCGGGGATGGTACCAAGCATGAGAGAGCCACCACCGACCAGAGACATGAAGACACTGGTCTTGTCGTCGAATCCAATGTTAGACATCAGAACACTCATGTAGTACATGACAGCGTTGACACCGGTGAATTGACCAAGGAAAACCATGATATTAGCATAGACCAAGGCGCGACGAGCACGGGGGTCCGTGAAGAAGTCCATCCAAGGCAGCTTCTTGGTGTTCTGTTGCTCTTGGTTCTCTGCCGAGACTGCCTGTCTCATTCCGAGGAACTCGTCCTTGGCCTCAATGGTATTAAATCCACGGATACGCTTCCAGACCCCATAGGCCTCGACCTCCTTGCCCTTGTGCATCAGGAAACGGGGACTCTCGGGAAGGAACAGCATTCCAACAAAAAGGATGGTGGAGAAGACCAGGGAGGATCCAAGAATATAACGCCAGTTGCCCTTGACATCGACGAAGATGGCAGCCACGGCGTATCCCAAGACTTCACCCAGCGCAATGTTCAATTGGTACAGCGAGACCATGTTACCACGCAGCTTGACGGGGACTAGAAATATGCATCAGCGATAGAGCTGTAAGGAAAGATAGGATTGATACATACCACACTCGGCCACATAGATGGGGACAGTGCCACCCTCCAAACCAACACCCATGCCCAGAATAAAACGACCAGCAAACATCATACCGAAGTTGACAGCACCAGCTTCCAGGCCAGCACCAATAGTGTACAGGATGCAAGAGACGATGATTGCCATGCGACGACCCAGGTATTCGTTGCAAGGAGAGAGTGTGAGAGCACCAGCGACAGCACCCAGAGGCATACCACCGTTAACCAGGCTGCTCTCGTTATCGGACAAGTGCAAGTCTTTAGGCAGGTAGAGGTTGGCTCCACTGATCAGAGACTGGTCAAGACCAGAAAGGAGACCACCCATCGAGGCAAATGCGACGAGAATGTAGGTGAAGGTGGCAGGGCTGGCCAAGCTGAACTCCCACCGGGACTTCTTCACGCCCTGCAGTTGCACCTCGAGCTGCTGGAGCTCTGCGTCCATGGCAGCCTCGTTGAATTCCATGGCGACTTTAGGGTCATCCATCACATTGTCCATCTCCACAGCCACCTCCTTGTGGAGGTCCGTAGATGCCTCGGGATCTTGAGTTTTGGCCATGATGAAGCAATGGCCTGAATGTATAGTATTTCTACCTCTGAATAAGGTGACCCAGTCAAAGATCAACCGTTCCAGACGGCGAAAAGAAGAGAAGAGAATAGAATAGAAGAGAGAAGAATAGAGAAAATGGATTGACAGCCGAGAAAAAAGCAGATGGGAAACAACAGCGCCAGAGGGGACCGGGTTCTTTTTGAACTACCCCATCGGCATCAATCAGCCATCTCCGCCATGAGAGCCAGAGTCAGACCATGGAGTGAAAGCGGGATCGGGATGTAACTTTTTTGGTTTCCTGGGCCGAAAGATAATGGAGGGGGTGGATGTGGGGAAGAGCGCGTGATGGTCAGAGAAGAGTCCGGAAGGCGAAGCACTGGAGTCGAAGCCGTCCGATGAGAGACAAGGCCGAAGGACGGTGGAGAAGACGGACAGCCATCGTCGAAGTTACCAGGGAAAAACGAAGAGGAGATTGGATGGCTGCATCAGGGTAAGTCAGGATGACAGCAGTTGATCTTGTTTTCCCTTGCTGCATGGATGCAACTCCACGTCGGACAGAAAGAGGAGAGAAGAGGAGAGGAAAAGGAGGAGAAGATGAGGCATTTGGTATTGGTATTACTGTATACTGGTATTTTACTCTCTACAGGTACCGACCTATCTCTTCATCTCTTCTTCGGCTTCCCGTGTGCTTTCAAGCATTAAGTAAAGAATACGTAAAGAAGAAAAGAGTCAAACAACATCCATACAAAACAGATATAAAATCTCCATTGATCTCGGCCAGATTCCGTCCCCAGTTGGAGTTGATCCCGATTTCTCCCACAAAAACCCACTTTTCTCTCCAACTTTGGCGCTACTGGGATTTCCCCGTGGAGATGAAAATGCCCTTTGCGTTTTGGGTAATTTGGGTAAAAGCATCTTCCTCCAGTCCTCAACTGGTGATGACCAGGCACCACATAGGCTTTCACTTCCAGCCTTGCCGACCTGTTCGGAGTCTCTTCGGGATATTCTGTCCATTCATCTTGTCTTGCTCAGTTGCCGACCCTGGCTCGGGCAAGGTATAAGGATAAAAGGGGACTCAAGTTTGTGGCGCTGAAAAGAGTTGATAGTCCTTGCATATACGAAATGACCTGATACTACCACACAACTGTCACTGCTATATTTATACTCAAATCTTGTATCTTCAAGAGTTACTCACTTTCATCTCACTCAGAACTCCGAAGACTCTTGTCAAGCGTCTCACCCCGTAAAATCGGCATCTGGACGGAAATTTGCTTATCCTTCGGCCCTAGTCACTATCATCATCCAACATCACCCGTGTCATTTTCAGGCCGTTTGCTTGGCCTTGATCCCGTTCTCGGACCCCATAAGCAGTCTCTGTACCCAAGGAATTGCTGAATTGGATATTGCCTCCGACCCCGTCTGGGCAGAAATGGGGCTGTCTCTCTCCAGCCGAGGATGCCATTCGTCCAAAGCGAAGGAGCAACTATATTAAAAAGCTTGGGAGACACGCCGGATGAACCAGCCAGAGTCGCATTCCGTGGTCTGCGCTATTTTAGTGTTTTCTAGCCTTGAATGGTGTTGCTTTTTTTTCGTTTCGACTTTGGTTCGTGGATGGGGGTGGAAAAGTCTGTCGCCGTCCCCGGAGTCTCAGTCTCCCCCAGGATTTTTTTCGAAGTCATGTGCTATCCTTTCCCCTCTTCTAAGACATTATACTTGCCATTTGCCACAAACAGAAACGCCTCAAACGGTTTTACTTTGGATGGCTGATGCTAACCGTGGGCGCTCACGAGCTTGTCACTGCATTGGATATCAGGTACAAGGTCAGAATAATGGAGTACTCTACGGAGTACGTGCAACTAGATACAATCAACCAACAAAGCGGCCGTGCTGATTCTGTCAATAAATTATTAATCTTGTTTGATCCACTGACTTCCATAGGATAGAATACAATCCGACTATCAAAATTATAAGGGCATCAACCAGCAATGCCCTCCCCACTACTTCAAGTCTTTTGTCTCCCCTACCTGTAAAAATTACCGCATCCTAGACCCAACTGGCTTCCGAGCTGCTGGGTCACCCCCATAAAACGGCGACCCTGCCCGACTGCTTCCTGGGCTCTGACTTTGACTTGGACTCGGCGACCGTCCCCCATGCAGTCTCTGCCGCAGCCGTTCCTGCGCCGACGTTGCCCGATTCAGAGACGGCGGCTGTGGTGCTGACTGCATCGATCCCGCTCGCTGACTGGGCAATGGCCGTGGTCCATCGGGATGCAACATCGGCGACGGTCCCGAAGATGAAGACATCTGCTGCTTTGTACTAGGCATGACGGGTGCACTGTGTGTGGCGGAGAGCGGTGCCCCCGCGGCTCGTCCCCGACGCAAACTGGCTGTCTGTGATGTAGGTGGTTGTGCGCTGCCCGAGTCGCCCCATAGATCACCAAGTCCGCCGCGTCCTCCGGTAGTCACGATGGCGGGCGTCTGACCCTGTGCGCTGGGTTGAATCTGGGTAGTCGCGACTATGCGAGACGGTGGCGGAGCGGGCGCCTTGGGGTCAGCTGGTAGCCATGCCGGGTATGGACGTCCTTTCTCGGTGTAATAGGCGCGGAGGACGTTGGAGATGTGGGAGCAGTCCTCGTGGTCAGGGTCGTCGGCCTCATCGCCCAACGTGATCGCACGGCGGAGTGAGGTGAGTCGCGTGCCCAGATTCGATATCGCCGAGGACGAGGTGATTGACGAGAAGTAAGAAGACATTGTGGTTCTATCTCAGGTGTCAGGTATGTCCCTGTCTGCTGAAAGCGGGAGGCGTCGAGCCGTGAGGGGCAAGCAATTCGGGTGATCGACCGGACAGTAGTTGACACAGCAGTGTAGATTACTGCAAATAAACGTTGTAGAACTTATTAAAGAAGAATAAGACGTTATGGACACGGTTTCCAGAGAAATTGACCGCCCTGAGGTGGAGAGAGGAGGTTGTTTGCATGGGATTAATTGAATCTGAAGGCCTGGGATGGCGGTGATCCACCAGCCGTTTCACCGCCGCACGTGAGACCACCGCCACCATTCCCTACATGTCATGGATTCTTACGATCGAATCAACTTCACAAACATATTACATTGAGTCTGGCAGGACGGACATATATGCAGACCGGCAGTGTATGTCAACTAGTAATATATGCAAGGACTGGGTATTAAATGCCCCATCGCAGCAGAAATCAAGTCACAACACATTCCCATAACGCCATGCGTGAAAAGATCAAAACACTTTTTTTTTCACTTTTTCCTGGCCAGGATATCACATAATCGTCCTTCTTAGGCCATGACATTCTCCTTGCCGGCTCCCTCAGTTTCGTATTCGATCTCAATCCGAGGTCCCTTCTTCTTGGGCCTGGATTGCGGGGGTCCACGCTTCCGCTTCTCTCCAGGTTTCTGCTTAGGCTGCTGTTCCTCCTCACTCTGCTCATCGCTGTCTTCATCATCATCGCTATCGTCGTCGCTCTCATCATCCTCGTCTGAGTAATCGCTCGAGTCTGCGGACTCGCCACCGATCCAATCTTCGAGATCCTCGAGGTCTTCCTCCTCTCCAAGATCGCTGACGTACTCAACGTCTCCGACACCCTCTTCCTCCTCCTCAACCTCCTCGCCGTCATCCATGTCCTCGTCTCTCTCACCCTCACCAGCACGCTCCAATCCACGGAGAACCCTCTTCCAGATACCCTCCTCCACATTGAGCGGCCGGTCACCGTACGCGCCACTGCGCAGACGCTCAATAAGCTCACGCTCAATAGCGCGCTCAACCTTGGCCGCCGACTCGGCCTTGCGCTCACGAGTCTCTTCTCTCCGCCGAATCTTAGGCGCCAATTTCGGCACAATCGTCTCACCTAAGCGCTCATCCTCCTTGGCCAGCTTCTTCATCCGGATGGCGACCTGCGTCAACCGCGTGAGACGCTGCTTGCACTTGTGAATCAGGAATTTCGGCCAGTAGATCAATCGGTCGTCAAGTTGGCCCAGTGCCTTGGCGTAGTTGGACGATAGTCGGACTCGCTCCCACAATTTGCTGGGCATGTGAGCCCGTTCCACCGTCTTCATGTAGAGATACATCACTCCCGTCTCGGGATCCGACCGCACCGTAGCGTATCGGGAATTTGCCAGGGGGCATGACTGGCGATTGCAAAGTCCGCTGACGTTGTATTCATTGCGACAGAAATTCTGGCCCTTGGTTGTTCTGTACGAAAAAGGCAAAATGTTAGCATCTTTTGCGTTGCAGGATTGCGGAGACCAGAAGATTTTGCGGAAGCAAAACTTTTTTTTTCCCCTTCTCTAGATAACTTACTTGAGCTTGTAAGAACAAAACTGCTGGTTAATAACCTGCCAGACAATTTCGTCGGAAGACATCTTGATTGAACTCGGCCGGCGATTTTACCGGAAAAGCCCGAATTTTAGCTGATGTTCTGGTACAGAAAAGGAATCCTTGAAGCTCAAGAAATGATTTGATTTTCCCTCCGCAGAAAAAAAAAAAGTTGCTGCGGTAATCCGTCACGTGACCTACCGCCTATCGATAGCTTCTTATCAACTCCTCGCTGATTCGTTCTCCGGCTCTATTGATCAATGATATTTGTTTCTATTAATTTCAGTATAGGATCTACATTCGAGTTTCCAGCGCAGGATATGGCTTTAGTTAATGTAATCTGTTAAGAATTGTAGATTTTACTCGATGGTGTATTGCCATTCTCTTGCTTGTGTCGTGGAAACTGGAAGTGGAAATATATTTCGCTCAACCTAAACCACCTAGTTCTTCCAAATACTAGATAGGGTATTTCATAATCATAAGACGTGACAAGATACTATCTATTGGCTTCAAAAACAAGACCCAAATATGCAATGATAATCTCTGGACTAATATGGAGCGGCCATTTCTGCGTCCTCACCGGCCGCACTGTACATTTCATCGGCAATGCCCCAGCCCATTGACTCCAGTTCACGCACGAAGAAATCCCGTTCCTCTTCCATAATCGATGTGTTTTCTTCTCCACCCATAACATCCTTGTAACGACGCAAGTGCCACCAGTGTGTTAGACCTCGAAGGGCTTGCTCAAGCGGCAACGCTTCCTCCACCTCCGCATCTACATCAGAGCCTGCGAGCCAGTCATCACGCAGTTCTGGCCGGCAGTACAGGTAGATCGCAGTGATCACCCGCATGTTGCTTTGACGCCACTTTCGTCCACAGTATGGAACTTGGGATTTGAAAAGCTTGAGGGTGTAAAAACGGAGATGCGGATCGGGGATCTTCAGCCCCTTTCGAAGTATAGTGCTTGACTTATACTGCACAAGCAACAGACACCGGTGAGCCTTGTCACGGGTGATTTTCTGCATGATGTGTAGATAGTTGATAGCGGAATAGAAGTTGCGGAATGAGAACACAGTGATAGGCTCTTTCGGCAGAGGTGCGGTAGGATATCCCAATTCGTCCACTTCTGGGCGATGGTGGCCCTCCAGGAATTCGGGGATAGCCTCTTCAGGAGATTGGGCCCGACCCGATGGCATTCCAGGACCCAGATCTTGCCGATGCCGAGCAATGGGAGGAGGGGCAGCCTCATCGTCACTAGGAGAAGATTCTTCGTCGGAGTGTTCAGCAGGCTCTGGTGGCTGGTCAGAATGGAGATGGCAGAAATGGAAGAAACTATTACAGGTCAGCAGATGTCACAAGTTTCGATTTTTTAGGAAATCACTTACCCTAATTCCTCTCGGTCGTGCTTTTGTGCCACTGCCTGATCAATGTCTTGATGGGCGAACATTTTGAGAATCAAAGGAAGGTAGTTCGAGTCCAGCAACAACTGCGTCATGTATTCAAACTTCAATATATCTGTGATCGATTAGCCGCTTGCGCAAAGACGAGTTTACAGGAATTAAACGCACGAGATCGCTTGAACCACTTCAACATTAGCAAAAGGGACCCAGAGATAGCCTTGCCCGTTATTTCCCGCAACCGAATGTTGTCAAGCTCGTCAATTGCAGCGTCAGTGTCAAATTCCCCAGGAAAATCACCAGAGAGCCCATTGACTGGACCAAAACCGTCACTAAATCACTGTTAGGAAAGAGATGAAATGCCCGCGTCTTTAGTGCTAGCATACCTTGTAGGTTGACCATTTTGGCTGTTTGCCTGATTGACCATGGCGCTGACATTCGTCAAAATTATCTTGAGGAAAACAATGGTGATTGACTGCAAATGGACCAGTGCTTGAGTCTGAAATAAATGTAAGCCAAGAGTCCCCGTATTTCCAGGTTACGAAGTCTTACATAAAAGGATTCGACAGCCGATAAGCGTCGTTGAATATCCTCATTGTCGGTCTCCTTTTCTGAAGGCTGCTCGGGCTTGATCTTTTGCTTTTCCAGAAGGGAAAAATTTTCCAAGTCTTCCGCTAGGTTGTCGGAGAGATCATACATCGGAATAGCAGAATCATCCATATTCCAACCTCTGTCATACTTCATAAATCGTTCCCGCTCCTCCCAGAGCTGGCGCATTGCCCTCGTCATTTTCACATGGGTAGAAAACAGTCTACCGGCCTCGATGATAGATGCTGGGACATCACTGCCCTCCCACTTTTTCCCGACTAGAGCGTCCTGGAGTTCCGTTGTACCTTTCCCGCCAATATCATTGCTGTTATCAGTGAGGGGTGGGTACATGAACGGAAAATTTTGATTAGTCTGGTAGTTTTGCTTTTTCCCCGTTTTACCACCAGGACCGATTGGTGAAGGTGGAGGAGATGGTGCCGGTGTGGCAATGTGAACAGATTGGTGGAGGATTGAACCGTTTCCGCCAGCAACGGATGGGCCAACACCGGAAAAGAGACCGCTGGAAGAAGGTGCCCTACTGGGATGTTGGTGAAGAGGGGGAAGAATGGAGTTGTTCTCTAATTCAAGAGGAACTACTGGCGGTGGCGGGTTGTAGGAGGGATACTTTGATGTAATCTCTTGCCGAAACACATGATAATCAAGAGGTGAAGCGGTGAGAAAAGGGGTCCTCCGAGATGGAGTATTCTCTTCCCTGTCAAGAGAAGGCTCCAGGTCTTCTTTGGCCTGTTTCAAGCTCATGCTTCCACCAAAGAAAAGAAGCAAGGACTTCCAGAACAAGAGTACAATCCTCGTGAGTGGAACGTTTGTAGATTCATCCCACCGGAGTCGGGCGATAATCTCAACAAGGAATACCAGCAGATTTGGCTTTAGGTCAGTAAGCGCGTCTCGTATGGGCGTGTGTCGAGGATTGGTTGCTTCTTGCCTCCGGCCAACCTCTACAACTAGATATAAGGTCGTGAGAGCTAGATTTGCCTCACGCTCTGAAGCAGCAAGATATGCGGGGTTGGTATCTTCAGGGTCAACGGCGTCTGAGTCAGGTTTGGGCGTACTGCAACTCTTTTCGAACACCCGACAGAGACATTCAAGCAGAATCCCTATTCCGGAGCATTCCTGGACCAAGTTGGCATTGTTTTCGATCCATTTGATTTGCAAGGACTTGGATCTTGGGGTTTCCGCGGCGAACTGAGGAGACACATCTTCTGGGTAGTCCTGTATCTCTTGTCCTGCGGTAGTTCCCCATATTCCGGTCAAAGCATAGCAAACAGTCTCCATAGCTTCGAGACGAACAAACATTTCTTGGTCTTGTAAGCCTTGGAGCGTTTGACTTATAAATGATTTGCGTAGATCATAAGAAGCATCAGTCCAGGATAACTGTTCAGGAGTCGAGGATTTATTTCCAGTGAAAGAATTCCATTTGTGCTCGAACGATGATTTCATACCGATGAGCATGACTCGATCGAATTCACTGTATTGAAACCATTCTTCAATCTCATCCGCGAAAGGCTCAGCATCAGCATATTCAAAAGCATAGGCAGGCTGATCGACCTTGGGCATTTCCTGAACCAATCTTTTCAGCTGAGCAAGGCTCAGAGAGTCAGATGGCCTGTCCAGGGTTTGCTGGACGGGAGCTGGTGGGGGAGGCTGCAAAGGAGGCGGCGGGGCAGAGTTATCACGACGGAGCTCTGGCCTCCTGGGAGCCTTTTCAGGCTGTTCCGGTGCTTCATCTGTCGCAGAAGCTGTAGGATGCGAGACCTGCTCCTGTCGCAGACCTTCAGCCACTTCTTCCATCAGCTGGTCGTCCGAGACGGTGCTGATATCGGTTCCCGTTTGGTCGACTTCATCTGCCTTGACAATGTGTTGCTCTTCAATAGCTGCATCGGTAGAGACAGGTGTACCATCCATAATTGAGCACCAAACACTGATTTCACTTGTTCAAAACGAGAGAAAGATACAGGTTTAAGGAACAACATCAAGGGTATCTCAAGAAAGGGGAGTGAAAATTCAAAACGAAGAACGCGCAAATCCTAAATTCGTAGCAAACAAGTCCTTCCGTTAGAGTCGTTCCAGATAAAGAGCCATGCTATTTATTGCGTTGTCGTCGTGAAGCAGTGCTTCTTGTCAGTCGAACATACGGAATGATGGCGGTGGGATTTGGGGAGACATCCGTATAAATCACGTGACCAAGCCACGCGTGTGGCAGCACGAGGGCAAAGGTCAAGCTATGGATCTACGCATCATTTTTTAAGAACCGGAGAATAGTATGCATATATCTATGGATTCATATATCAATTTTATGTGTGATAAATTCTAACGGCACGCTTTGTGTGATGTAACGCAGGGGTATCACTATGTCAAACTTCGAGAAACCTTCTTCTTTCCAATCATTAAGTAGTAGAAATTATCCATCATTTGGACTTGCGCGAGGTATTGTCACTGTTACTTCGCCGCTTCAATTTCTGCTTCGATTCCCATTGTTGCCATCCAGCCTCGGCAAGATCTTCACTTACCACCAAATCCCGGATCCTCACAACTTTAGCCACCGTGAAATCCAATGCCCAGTCGACCCAGCCATGCGTTCGTAGAAGTGATGTGATGAAGAACCAGGAGAAGGCGCAGATGATGCCGGCAGCGCATCCTGCCAGGACCTGTCTTGGTGTATGGTAGTTCAAATAAATGCGGCTGATGGCAACGCCAGCGGCACCAATGCACAGTGCCAGGGCCAGTACCACGCGTGCCAGTAAGCAAGACTCGAAACGGTTGGCTTGGATGGAAGGTTTGTGTCGGAAGATAAGGAACAGACTCATGTAGACGGCAAAGTAGGTCATGAATTGTGCATGGGAGGATGGCATGCCATAACCTTTACCAAACATCTCTGAATTTCCCAGCTCGTCAGCATCCTGATAAAGCCATCCACTTCACAGTACATACGCTTTGGTCGTTCCTCCTTGATGATGCGTTTGAGGACGAAGTTCAATGCTTCACAGCCCATTTGTCCTGCGAACATCAACAACACCTCTGCCTCCCTCGAAGCCCAGAGGAGCGTAACATATGCCACGCATAATGCTTGTGGAACGAGAGCGAGCCAGGCGGATAGGAAGGACAATGGGTCGTCTGGGTTCTAAGAGCATCGGTTGTTAGTTCACTTCAACGCTTAGATCTCGACTGATGAACTTGGAGACACTCACATAATGTACATGGGTTAAAGATAGAGATGCCAATGGTATTTCCTCCATTTTATATTATGTCCTTTGATAGAGGACCTGAGTAAATGATTTGCCTTGAGATAATTATTAAGCTCGGCGATCAAGGAATGATGCTAAGCATGCAGTAGACAGCGTCGGAGTAGATGCGGAGATATTAAACAGGAAAAAAAAAGCCTCAACAAAAAGACATAATGAGAATATAGAACTGCGCCCTGAATCCAATAGCTGCAATCTCAATGCTTAAAATGAATGTCCAGATGGTGATTAGTTCATATCGTGGAGGAATGAAGAATAAGCCCCGAGCAAATGGCCAGGTCGGTGTCCAGATAATCTCACGTCCGTGCGGAGCGGAGAGCCGCTTTAAGGGCCGCGATGCGTTGGCCGTAAAGCAGCGGCACAAAAGGAGGGGGAGGGGAAAAGACAGACGGAGCAGGAAATAATGTTCAGCTAAAAGCAAAGAAAAAGATGAAGAAAAGAAGCAATAAAATGCCATGAATATCTGACAGCTAAAACGATAGGCAATCCAGAAAGACACAAAGTTGACCCAACAGGCCGGGCAGCAAGTGTTTGATGCCCATCGCCTCGCAAAAAAACACCACAACTCTTGATCTTCGTCCCTCTTCTTATTCTCTCTCTTCTCTTCTCTCTTCTCTCTCTTTCTCTTCCGTCTTCTTCCTTTGACTGTTCCCCTCGGAGTTATTGATCCATCTGTTTCTGCAGCATCTCTTATCTCGCTCCCCCCCCCCTCTAATTGAATCATGACGCAGTTCTCTCCACACTTATCATCCAAATTCCTGTTCCATCTTTCCTCTATACTAGATCTTTCCACTCCGACTGCTGCCAACAACTCTCAAGTCCTGCAGCCCACGCGGCATCACGATCGCTGCTGCGATTGTCGTGTTTCTTCCCACATCTGCTGTGGGACGGCCTCATTACCTCCATGATCATCAGAGTGGCCACGACCCCCTCCAAAATACTTGAAGGTATTATCCATCCATCCCCACGGTTCCTCTTTCTCCGCCGCCACATAGTGACAAGTCATTTACTAATGCGTAATTTTTTTTTCCTTTTTTTTTTTCTTCAGCAGCATCACCAATATCTTCACCATCATCCCCTCATACACGATAATCATCTTTTTTCTCGCATTCCCTTCATATTATTTTCAACGTTATTTTTGGACAAAGCAATGTTATAGACGGCCCCGGAGTTTAAAACGACTTATCTACTACTATGCCGGAACTGTTGTATTAAGCAGTCACTGATGAACCTATCACCTTGCCACCCGACATTTTCCTATTTCTCGACAACCTACTATATAATTTCTTGTGCGACGTCCTGCTCGCTATCTACGCTGCAATAACCCGCTCCGTCATGACGGAACTCGACTTTATGTCTGAAGATGAACGCTCGATTGAGCTATCTTCCATCTCTGCTATCTATCCAGAAATCAAGATAGACCCCTCCTCTCCTTTCAAAGCATCTCTTGACCTGCCTGTCGTGCCTTCAACGCCTTTACATGTTTCTTTCCAGCAGCAACCGGATGTCGGGTTTCCAACCGTCCTGACCCCTCCTACGTCTCTTGATGCTAGTGAAGTTGGCCTTGGCTCTGGAATTAAGGTTGGATTGGATTCTCCGACTCTGGATTCAGAGAAAGATGTCCATGTCCTTTCTCACCTCCCCCCGCTCAGTCTCGAAATCGAACTCCCAGAAGGTTATCCGTCCGAGAGAGCACCTATTTTTGAGATCAGCACAAATCCTCCTTGGCTTCCCTCGTCAATCGTTTCAAAACTGGTAGATGACGGTACACGGCTATGGGAAGAATGCGGGAGAGACCTTGTGGTGTTCTCTTATATTGATCATCTTCAGCAACTGGCTGAGACGGTTTTTGGAATCGATGACATCCCTGACGGTGAAGTGCGTTTGCCTCGTGATCTAAAGATTGCACTGCTAGATTTTAGCAACAAGGCCGAGAGAGAAAAATTCGAACAAGAGACTTTTGAGTGCGGAGTTTGCCTGGAACCAAAGAAAGGGACCAACTGCTACCGCCTCTTGCTTTGCTCTCATGTCTTCTGTGTACCATGCCTCCAGGACTTTTACAACACTTGCATCACCGAGGGAGATGTCGACAGTGTCAAATGTCTAGCTCCTGACTGTGGCAAAGAATACCCCGCCGCAAAAACCCTTGAAACCCACGGAAAGAAGCGCAAAAAACACGACCGGACTCTCAGCCCGAGCGAATTGTTGCAAATCCCCCTTGAGCAAGAAACAGTTCAGCGCTATGTTTTTCTCAAAAGAAAGAAGAAACTCGAAGCTGATAAGACTACTGTGTATTGTCCTCGGAAGTGGTGTCAGGGTGCTGCCCGGTCGAAACGACACCCCAAACCCATCGATCCCATGACCGATGACTTGGATGCTTCTGATGAAGAAGATGATGGGCAAGTGTTCGATCCTCTAGGGGATGAGTCACAGTTGCCTCCCATGGCCGACCGTGTGGCAATTTGTGAGGATTGCAACTATGCCTTCTGCTGCGTTTGCAAAAAGGGCTGGCACGGTGAACTTACACGATGTTTCCCACGCCGAGAAGCAGAATTATCAGCAGAAGAGAAGGCAACGGAGGAGTATCTGAAGAAGTACACATCGCCTTGTCCAACATGCAATGCCCCGTGCCAAAAGCAGATGGGATGCAACCATATGAAATGCTTCAAATGCGACACCCACTTTTGCTATCTCTGCTCGAGCTGGCTGTGTGAGGACAACCCTTACCAGCATTTCAACTCTCTCGAGAGCCAGTGCTACAATCGCCTCTGGGACATGGAGGGTGGCGATGGCATCAACCCCGTGGGGGCCGAGGCTCTGCATCAAATACCTGATGAGCTGCTTGAATTTGATGATAATAGCGATGGTGAAGACAACCCTGTGTGGGATTTTGATGACAGTGATGATGATTTTGACCGACGAAGACGCCCACCACCTCCTGCTCCCATACCTCCACGAGTCAACCTAGTTGGCGGTGGCCCCGGAAATAATAACCGAGGACGCAATGGAAATGGCCTGGATGCCGCTGGTCGAGCGGCGGCCGCAGAGAGACAGGCACAGGCTCGGGCGATGGCGGAAGTACGAGCCCGGCAGAATGGAGAGCGAGATGCCAGAGCGCCGCCACCAAACCAGGAGCAAGAAAGACGAGCCGGTCTTCAGCGGTTCTTATACCTAGTTCAGAACGACCGGGAAGATGAATGGGACAGTGACGAACTGGATGATGACTTTTGAAAAATCTGAAACGACCCCGACACGCCATACTAAACGATAAATGCGAATCCACGAAAAGCATATGAGCAGTTTGCCCTTTTTTACCCTTTTTCGACTTCCTTTTCTCTTCATTATTTCAGTCACGGATTTGTACTCGTTCCGATCTCACGATTACATGATAAGTCTGCATTTAGCGAATGTCTTTGGATCCAGCATTGCACGGCCTCACTGGTTATATATGAATTTTGTTATTGTATCATTTGCGAATTAGTCCTCTATGTATAGAATCCATATCAGTATTCAATATTTTCATAATTTTCTTTCCTAAAATCTCTCTGTAAGGTTTTATCTCCCAGTATATGGGGCAAATCGATCAACCCTACAGCAAAGATCTTTTGTATGAGATTATGATGGGATATTTTCATGAAAACAGTATCAACTCGACTTATTCGACGTGAGATAGCGAAAACAGTCTACACACACTCACGAGTGACCTTGGTCGAGTGTATGTGGTATACACTAACGCAAATTACCGATTTGGGAAAATATTAAACTTCTTCCGTATCAAATAATGAGAGCAGAAGATCATAGATATCATAGAAAATCATTTTCAACCAATGTTGGGCGGAGGTTGGAATGGCCTGTTCCTAGGTTTTGCCTGAGGCCTTCTGCAATAGTCATGTGACTACATACACTCCAGGGGTGTGGCCTCAGCGAAAGTGTAGGGATGAAGATGACCGAAATTTCCCAATTTAGAAGTATCATAAACTTCAATCCATCTCTTGAGCTTTGATCTATCATGATGGAGATCAGCCATTATGTAAAATGCTCGTAGTTGAGTAGAAAGTTACTCTTTATGCCTGAGGCTTCAATATCTACTATGTAGTCATGTGACTGCAATTTACTCTACACACTTCAGCTTTGTATCCTCATCCAGTGTAGAGGGTGGGATATGATCAAAACTTCCCAATTTGAAAGTATCACCAGCTTCTATCCATTTTCTGAACCTGGCTTCTGGAGGATAGAATCCATGATCAGGTAAATTCCCGCGGATGAAGAATTCGAAGTTGCGGGTCATGTGACCTGGTTTCGCTCTATGTACATAATCTCCGGGAGGCCTCTCACCGAGTGTAGAAGGGTGGAGACCCTGGGAGTTACCTGTTTTGGAAATATCACCAGCCTCATCTCATCCTCTGTTCTCATGGCATGCCGATAATACCACCACCGCCAAGTAATTGGATTTTTTTTTCCCTTAAAAAATTAGGAAGTAGAAAAGTGGTCTTATTGCAGTATACTAATACGATCCAATGTAGACACAGGGAGCAAGACGGTCCGGACAATTCACAGACACCCATCTACTGGCAATACTCTCTATCTCAGGAATCATTTCGTAATGATCTCTTTATTTTGATGCTCTGATATTTTGATTGCTTTAATATCCCCTGTGTTTGCTGGTCAAAAGTCCCATCGAGTAGACATTCAATGCAGATTCTCAGATGAAGAGTGGCAATCACTCGAGATAATGGCAATCCCAGCATCATTTGTATGTGCAGGAATCCAAATGAACTTGGATTCTACTAGTATTTCCAAGAGCTTAACCTCCGAAACAGGTATGCGTCAATGATGTACAATACAAGACGCCTCCAAATGGGGCATCGACAAACTCGCTTTCCGTTATGCCAACACATATTTGCAGGTGATTTTTTTCCTCCTCCCTATACAACCAAATACTCCACTTCATCATTCTCCTCCCCAACATCAGTGCCTCCTGTGCTCCAATCATACCAAAACTCGTAGCTCATGACTGTATGGTCTGCGTACATGAGTATCAGGCGATACCGGCGAGATGGGTTCCATCCACGCCAGCTCTCATCCGGTTGATAGACGTGGGTGGCCCAGGCATGACATTCAGGTAATGTGAGCTGGGGTGATTGTCCCAGTTCTGGTGTAGATCCAGATCGACTATTAGATGAACGTGTACGTTTTCCTTTTGACTCGCCATCTTCATCAGACTTCATGGAATGCCCTATCCCGGTATGATCAGCAGGTATAGGCTGTGGAGTACCAGCCTCATCCTGGTTTGTATATTGATAATGGAATGTCAAATCTTTCTCGTGGTCTATCCCACGTGGGATGTAGGGTACGTCGGGGGGCATTTCGAAACCCTGGACAGGACTGACGCTCATGCCTAACAGAGGAATAAGAGGGCGATCACCATATTTTTCCTGGCTCTCGAAAGGAACGATCCAGTCGACTCTAAATGCAAGGCCAGTACTTTCAGATTCGGTAAGAGCGATTACTGCTGCACGCCCTTTCTGAGAAGCTGCAATCACAATACCATGTTCTGGGATGTATTTAACCATATTGAAGCGGTCACACGCTCGGACGGATACAATGGGATGGGTAAATGGCTGTCGAAGTGGAGCCCCGCAAACAACACTAGCATGTGGCGCAATCTGAGAAGGGATCAAACGGATATCGGTCTGGGAGAAGTGGAGGATGGGGAATTTAGGATAGTTGAGATTGGCAGTAGCTGGAGCCGGTGACAGAGCAGTTAGCCTGTCTGCCTGCTCATAGGAAGCAGGGTCACCAGGGAAGGCTCTGCGTAACATACGATCAAAGACTTGGTATGCAATAGCCCCCATTTCCGGCGCATCGCCGTTGCTCTGCTGGCCGTCATCTACATCGTCCATTTCTTGATCCTCAGGGCCATCATCCTCGTCAAGATCTGAATAATCGTCAATATTGTTGTTGAAGTATTCTTCGGCTCCAGGGATATCGCCACCTAGGGCTTCCAGAAGTGCAAACTGAAGAAACTCCGCCGTTGTCAAAGGGCCCTGTCCGGGATGATGAGGGATACCATTTGCGTTTGGGTTCGTGCCTTCTTGGACTGACAAACCGCCGTGTCCATTAGCATTTCCACCGTCCTGGTCAGTAGTATGCTGGAGGTCGTCATTCAAATCAACACTTGAACCCCTACTGTCCTGGCTCATGTTTTCTTCTTGTACAGAACCGTCGACGGCCCGGTGGCTAAAGGTGTCAGCAGAGTCTAGGAAACGGGCATTCCCAGTGAAAGTAGAACTCAAGTTGGCGCTTTCTGAGGGTAGATCAAGGCCTTGTGATGTACCAATGCGCGTGCTCTGATGAGGAAGCTCTGCAGCATCTTTGGCCTGGTGCTTGCTTGTCGAATGTACCGTCGACTGAGAAGCATTTCCTGGTCCACTAATACAGCAGTCGGGTTCAAATATATCCGGCAGCACGGGTTGTTCGGGCTCAGGCTTTACCGCAGGGGGGAAATAATTATACAATTGTGATGCATCTGGAATTCGAGAATTTAAGTTTGTCAGGTCAAGAACAGTTCGCCCACCCTTGAGTCGATGTTGTGGCTGACCACCACATGCGTCTCGGGTAGACTTGAGCGTGTGAAAAGTGCGAGGATCAAGGGCCAGAACAGCCCAGCCACGTTCACTACTGCGTCAATTAGCAAATCTTGGTTCTAAAGAAGGCCGTATCCACCTTACTCATTGTGGAGTGTCTCAGGGAAAGGTTTGAATGTGACGTCGTTGAAATGATAAACGTTGAATGGTCTCTCGAGACTCTCCCATATTTTCCATATAATGAGTTTGTTGTCGATATCTGTGCTGACCATCCATTTCCCGTTAGGATCCAGGTCACAGTTGAGAAATGAAACAGAAGGGATATTGGTGAAATGACCCGTGTATGATAGTTTTATATTGCGCGTGCGACGGTTCTCTGGCATAAGATGTTGCAGTTGCATGAACTGGGTGTTATTCTTGATATGCAGCCAGGTTTGTCCATAATCGGTGAGATCTTCCTCTTCTTCGAACGAGTCGCTATGTTTTTCAGAGACAGGGTTCACGAGCGCAAATGCAAAAACAGTGATGAGGCCCGTGTTGGCGCTCACCGCAATAAGACGAGCAAACTTGTGTATAGCCAGTCCCCATGCACTGGCGTCAACGTATTCAACGAAAAAGGGGTCAACATGAGAACCATCAAGAGGCCGCTTCTGATTGCCACCAGCAGCGCGTTCCAAGGCTGAGTAGATAGCCTCAACACGGTAGCCACAGATGTTTCCCGAATCAGTGGCAAGAAGCAGGACTTCATCACGACCTAAATCGTCCACGAGGATGTTATTGATTGCATGGGGAGCATGGGGCATTATGTAACCTCCGCTATGAGGGCTTCTCATGACGGGTGTTATTATCATTTCAGGCTTGGAGCCCAGGATTTGAAAAGACCCTGATGGCTCCCATACGTAGATCTGATGGCTGTACGCAACAAACAACAAGTTACGACGCTGGGAAAGTGCAATCTTCAAAACAAAGTAGTCAGAACTGCGATCTATGGTGGTACAAAATGTTAGAGTCCGGAATTACCAGATTGTTTCGCCATGTCGCAGTCTGAGGAGGAAATGAGTCCTCTGCCCTGCATCATCACTCAGTACTGCTAAAATTGCGGTCGGTATGGGACTCACGAAGAGTACTGATCAGCAATGTTAGCGGCGATGAATAACAAGATAAGATTGGTCTATTTCTTCCAAGACGGGGTTCACGCACTCTTTTCGCCCCCTTCTCAACATTCAGTGGCCTGAGATGCAGCCCTTCTCGGGGGCGGGTCTTGCGACCAGGCGGCCCTCCATTGGCATCGCCATTGAACGCCATGTTCAGCGGGCTACGGCTGCCTTATCCGGAGACTGGTTGTTGTAAGGATAATTAAAATATTTCAACAGATTGGTTGATGGAATGCTGAGGTTCACAATGAAGATAATGATTTAAAAAAGACGAGGAAGGTGGTGAGGTGATGTTGTCATGTCAAAAAGAGCACGAGGGGTATATGTATCAGAACTGACAAGACATCGACATTTATAGCTTGAGATCTATCGTTTTGGCCCATTTGCGGTGAACATAATCAAGCCCTGGTAGGACAGAGCAGAAAGGAATAATGTTCACCCCCATACATCTTGTAGTTCTGGATAATCGAAGCTGCCATTGCCTCTAAGCTTGCGATGAAGTCAGTCCAATGGTGTTTGTGGGTGCCTTAGGTTAGCTAGTAGCGCACGTGCCACATCTGGGATGACGCCGATTCACATTTCCGTTCAGCTTCGTCAAACAACAAAGAAGCAGACCAGCAAGAAAACTTCTGCGCAGTATGGACTTGGTTGCTGGTGTTCGTAAAGAAGGCAGCCGGTAAGAGAAATTTGCAAAACTTCCCCCTTTGTTTTAACTGCTCCCAAGCTTACATATTCTTTCTCATAGCGGCGGCCGCAGCGAATTCAAATGGTCTGATGTCAAAGACTCCACGCATCGCGAGAATTACCTCGGCCACTCTGTCATGGCCCCTGTTGGCCGGTGGCAACACGGGAAAGATCTAAACTGGTACGCAAGGGGCGATGAAGATGAAGAGGACAGGGCCAAAAGAGAACGCGATGAGATACAGCGCGTCAAGGAAGCAGAAGAGGAAGCAATGGCACGGGCATTAGGTCTTCCTGTACCACCGAAGAGCACAAATGCCAATTTAACGCCACTTGGTGGGAAGGAGGTTCAGAAGGCAATCCACGACACCACAGCCGATGAAGACCTGGCAGGCGACGGAGCTGAAGGAAGGGGAATTGGATTTGGTTCATATCGAGGTGGAGCGGGCCCTATGCAGGCACGAGGTGACAGCGACAAACTAGAGGCTGTTGGAGTAGCCCCGGATCAACGAGGAAGTCGAAGCAGGCGTGAGCGCAGTCGAAGCCCAAGAGACCGGAAGCGAGATCGTGCCGGCGACCGAGACAGGGACAGGGACAGGGATCGAAGACATCGCAGACACCGCGATGAGCGAGAGCGTGAGCGCCATCATAAAAGCCACCGACATAGGTCGAGATCTAGGTCGCGAGATCGTGAGCGCAGAAGACGATCCCGCTCGGGTTCCAGGAACAGGGATAGGAAGGCATACGACGACGAACGCCGGAGGCATCGGCATACAGACCGTGGTCACCGCTCACACCACAGAGAGAGGGATACAGACTACCATAGCCGACGTTGATTTTTATACCCAAGGAAGATTCCATCCCTACGCGTTGGTGTTGGACGTTTTGGTAAGCGAATAGTGTACAAGTATCTTGTGTTGTAATTCTCTAGTTTATACCATGTACTATACAAGTGTTTATCTTGTAGCCTTACAACTCGTCATGGCCCTTCTTTTCGTTGGCCAGGTCGGGCATAGACATCATCTTAACGACCATACTAGTCCAGCCAGTGAAGTGTTGCGTCCGCTGTCCCTTGCCAGTTTCAGGGTTGTACTGTTCCCAGGCAAAACCGGTTTCCTTCCATTCTTTGAAGACATTCTCAACCAAGTTCTTGCGCAGTCGAGAATAGATTTCACGGGCCTGGTCTTGGTGAGGGCCAGATGTGGTTGCGGTGTCCTGAATTTGGTCAGTGGGATTCACGAGTTGGGTTTCGTTAGTACTCACGTAGAGGTTTTTCACGACCATGTAGTTGATGTTGATCCACACAGGGCTTCTCCAATAGTTCTCAGCAGTGCCGTAGAACTCGTCTTTCTTGCTCAGGCTGCGAATACCGTAGTCGCTCCATAGCTCTTCTGGATCGCTGATCAAATCCAAGATAGGCTTAAGATGAGGGTGGTTAGGGCCCACCATGCCGGTGAGGAAGGGCATGATGGAAATGTATCCCTTATGGCAGACATGGACACTCTCTTCGTACTCATCAATGGTCGCATCGCAATATGTCTGCGCCTGCTCGTCCCAATGGAGATCGTCGATGTTTCGCTCAATCGCCGTTTCGTAAACCTTGAACTCTTCAACATCTTCAACTTCTCCAAGATTTTCAGCAATACGGCGAAGAGAACGAGTCATCATTCCCATCCAACTGATCAGATCCACGTGCAATTCACCGGGGTGAGGGGGCTGTGCTCGAGGGTAATCGTCCAAGCCAGATGTCAAGATATGCTGGACGGAGCGTCCACGCCAGCGGTAAGCTTCTCTGGTAGAGAATGCCTCCCGGTCATAAGACTTGATGTCACCTCCCTGGGTATTCCTGTACCAGAAGTAGTGTTTCTTGAGCAATGGGTAGAAGGAACGGATGAATGCATCGCCCAACTCTGGGTGTTGCACATAGATAGACCCAACGTTTTGGGCAATATCTTGATCAGAATATTGGTCCAACGAAGCCGCCTGGTTTGCCTTCACTTTATCCATAAAAGCTTCCAAGATCAGGAAAAGAGTTGGCGGATTGGCATAGTGAGGATACTGGATGGTGAACTCAGGTGGCACTTTGCTGCGGGCCTCTGAACCCAGGATTTGCTCACGAGCAATCCAACCATCTTCATCCATCAGATTAAACCAGCTTTTCACAATCTCGAGTCTTGAATATACAAGTTAGCAATTGAATCCACATAGCACCAAATGCAGGTGCAAAGAGAAAACGTACGCAAGATCGATATCCCAGTCCACGATGGGAATTAGGTGGAAACCTTCATCCCACAGGAATCCTCTGGGGAAGAATGGACGAGAGGGAACGGAAGTAAATAGGTCCTTTGGTCCTTCAAGAACAGGCTGGGCTCGGGCTCTTGCCTCTGCTGTCTCTTCCCAGAAACCTTCATTCTCCTCATCATACTCCGGTGCTGCAGAGCGATCGACGATGTCGTCGCCGTGGAAAAATCCAATACCACCGACCAGATTCGAAAGCATCGCCTTGGAAAACTTGGAGTACTCCGCATTGTTGAAAGGGGCCTTGGGAGCGAGAATGTTGTCAAAGCGGTTAGAGAATGACATGGAAGTGGTGGTAATCTCTTTGGTAAGGGTCTCGGCTGTAATATTATGTTAATAAGGCATATGAAATGGATATACTGGGCATATCCAAAGGAATGGGGTCTTACAAGTCAAGGGTTGTGGCGAGGATCCAGAAGAGAAGATGACATCAAACTAGTATTTGTTAGTCGTGAGCCGCTATGGGTCAATAGGTCACCACATACCTCAAAAGCGCCCTTGAAGACCTTTTGCACCATATGAATATTACCTTCACCTGGAATATGTTTGATGGTAAAAACCTGCGAAGGAGGTGGGGGGTTCTCAGCCCCGTACTTCTGGATGCACTCGCTGACTTCATTCTTCATTTGAGAGAAAAGGATGACTAGATGCACCGTTAGTATCGACCGCCGGCATTTTACTTGATTTGTGATATAAAGGCGACTGACCTTTTGTCTGCCAAAGGTGCTCCGCTGGAATAGTAGAACTGGAGACCAAAGTGCGGTGCAGTGGCTTATCCTGATAACTTGGGTGGTCATGCTCAGGATGCTCATTGCTCTCTGGACCAGCAGTCACATCAATTGAAAAGTCTCCAAGGTCTGGTGTGAAACCTGCCAGTTTCACATCACCATCGAAACCAAGAGCCTCGGATTCGGTGGTAACTTCCAGGTTACCCAACCCCTCTAGAGCAGTGTAAAAGACCAATGAAGTTGGCTGGTCCTCCGAGGCACCCTCGCGAGGAACACCCTTAATCCGAGCACCCCAGTTGCCTCCCTGCTGTCCACCAGGAACCTTGATAAAGTCGATTGTCAAATCCAGGGAGTTTTCGGCGTCGTGGATCGTCTGGCGACCACCCTTTCGAATATCGTATTCGTCCCAGCCATAACCGGCCATGCCCTCATTTTGTTCGCATGTGTGTCTGAAATCTTTAAGATGGTTAGTACAGATGAACCCGATACTCAATTCAATCAATTGAGATAATAAGCACTTCCGGGCACATACTCTGCTGGGCAGTAGCGAAATCATCCACTTTGGCCCAAAGCAATCCCGAAAACAAACTGTTGGCAATTCGAGGCCGGACCCCAAAATAGAGGTTAGGCTTATAGGGCCCCCATAGTAGAGACTCGTTGTTCGCTCTTGCGGCCTCTTTCGTCAGACCGGCGACATCAGCGGCGGAACCTTGGCTAGCAATAATCCCGACGGTATAAAGCAGTGATGCTAAAAGGATAGATATATTCAAACGATACATATTTGAAAGAAAACCATCCAGGCTGTAGCTGCAAGCCTCACAGATTGAGGATGGACATATGAAGTGAGTTGCAATGAAACTCTCCTGGTTAATAGATTATCTGTCATGAGCGGAGATGTCGCTCTCCGCTCCGCACAAATTACGTGGCCCAAGCTTCTCCTCATTCCTACGCAGTACGCAGTAGCTAGAACGTCTACAGAAAACAACAGTTAGAACGAGGGGGCTAATTGCAATCTACCAGAAATGGTGATTAATTGATCTTATATAATTACTTTACAGGAAGTTTCTCGGATCTAAAGACCCAATCTTCGCGCTCTTAGCGTTACCATCAAACACGAATTCACTGATGACCTTTCCAGTTCCAGGGGCATTCTGAACGCCCCAGCAAGTATGGCCAGCAGCAAGGTATAGTCCCTTGGTTCCGGTGTGTCCAACCAGTGGGCCTCCCCGGATGGCAGCCACGTTCGGCAAGTAGCAAGCCTGACGGGCGGTGATCTCTCCATCGCGTAGCTCATCAGAGATGCTGCCCACCTGATTAAAGATATCCCGGCATCGTTCTTGATCCACCTCTACATCTGCCGAGGTTTCTGGGAGAGGCACCTCATGGTCACCATCACCGCAGGCATAGACCGTGTCGTCGGGACGAGCGTAGATCTCGGGGGAAGCCACTGTTGCTCGCGACCGCTTTGATGGATCAAAGTTGGCTGGCATCTCGATGTTTGTGAAAAGAGTGTACGCGCTGACTGGTTTGGTGGGTCGGATGACGACGCTATGTGCGCGCATAGAGGATATGGGGGCTTCTGGTAAAATCGACCTCGTCCAAGGGCCTGCAGAGACGATCACGTCTGTTGCTGGAATAGTACGGGATTTTCCGGTTTCATTTTCCGTATAGGTGACCGACTCAACAGAATCGTTCGAGTAGCCAATCTTTTTAACAGATCCCAATGTGATCTTTGCGCCTTTTTCTTCCGCAAGCTTCGCAATCGAAGTAGTGAAGAGATAGGGATGAACCTGAGCTGTTTCGCCAGGGTCGCTCATGCTTTCGTATTCCCGCCAGAGTTCTGGCGCAATCCAGTCCAGATCCTGAGGAACTCCAGCAGACTTGAGTTTTGAAAGAGCAGCCGCACTTCGCTTTTGTAGAGAAACCGAGCTCCCACTTCTTGCTCCGCCGCCCTCTGCGTTTTCATCACTCAGCGGACGGCCCTTTGCGACGGCCTGACCACACCCGACCTCTCTGTATCCCCATCGCTCTTTACCATTGTGCTCTTTGGCCAATTCTGCATGCAGTTTGTAACTCAGCGGTACGATGTTGCTGGGGTATGCCCATAACGCCAAAAGTCCTCCCGCTTTGCCCGATGCCCCACCAGCGATTTCTGAGGCTTCGAGCAGAGTGACTGAGTGGCGTGAAGGATCAAAGGATGGGTGTCGTGTTAGGTAGTATGCTGAACAGCATCCGATAATACCACCGCCTGAGATATGTTAGTCTGTGTCAAATGTGGATGAATATTTGGTTGTGCGGGGTAGAGTTCAAGGCAAGTCGATTAAATCCATACCAACGATAACAATGTCGCGGCGTTCATTTGAGGCCGACATTTTGCAATACGGCGCAATTCTCGAACTTAAAGCTCTGATTGAAGCCACTATGGCAGAATAGTGTTTTGGACAGAGGCTGGAGTTTGGTGCCGATAAAACAGGATGGTTTACTGAGGCAAATACGTCACTTTTTGGGATAGAACCAGTCATGTGCCTAGCCGCTCAATATTATTAACCAACTGATAACTTCAGCAGCCATTGCTTTGATCTATCAATACGATGTAGCTCTAGGTATCTTTGCCGACCTTTTCATTTTCTGATCTCATTTGATACCTGAATGATCATTCTAGTAAGACTGTACAATCGCCATCAGAAAAAATACAGACGCAAAGAGAAGCAAACAAACAATAAACCCTGCTCCGAGAATGCATGTAATTGCCACAAATAAATAAGGATCAATTAAGTCCGACACAAGAGAAATGGGATAGGAAAAGAGAAGGAGAGGTATAGGGAATTAGATAATGCGAGACAGAATTTCTCATGTGTGATGTTATCAAGGACTGAGCGGCCGATTGAATCCTCCTAAGCGGTTCATGTACTGTCTGTATTCTGTCTTCTTCTCCTTGCGCACGCCATATATGTCGTTACCAGGTACCTTGGTATTTTTCGTGCTCCGGAAGCGTGCAAAGCCCATGCTTCTGCGCATCTGCTCTTCGATATCATCGTCGTCAACTGTATCATCTGCGTCCAAATCCATCTCATCTCTGGCCCGATTTGATCTCTGTATGTCTGACGCTCCGTTTGCCTGAGACCGAATATCCCTGCGATCGTTTCTGCGGTCCGGTCTAGGGCCTCGAGGTGGTGTCCTAGATCTATCCCGGGTACCATTGCGGACGGGCGAGCGAGAGCGGTCACGGAATCTATCGCCTTTCCCTGTATGATCGTCAGAAAAAGACAAGCCTTAAACTAGTACACCGATGTAGCATTCCACCTACCTCGTCTATCGTAGTATCTTTCGCGGCTGGCGCTCCTTTCTCGGTCTCTTGGTCCCCGTCCGTCCCTATCTCTGTCTCTCCTGTCGCGATCTCTAGATCTGCTCCTTTCTCGCCGTCGGTCTCTGCGATCCCTTGAGCGAGAGCGAAATCGTCGGTCATCGCGCGGGCCGCCACGTCGTCTATCGTCTTTAGAATACGGGTCACGCCTGGGACTTTTATCAAACTCCGAGCTTGGCTCAGGCGACCGGGTCTTCCTTTCATCCATGTCCCACATGGTTGAGCTGTCAACTCGCCGAGCACGCTTTGCAGGTGGTTCCGCCATCTTGATCAGTCGAAATGCGGGTGTTGCCCGGTGGTTTGAGTCTGGTAGTACAAATCGATAGCAAGGTTCGTTGCCTCTGTAAATCCGATTCAAGTATCAAAAGAGAGTAGATGAAGAAGTTTATCAGTTGATTAACTCATTACTTTTTTTTGGTCGCTAAAGGGGTATCAATTCATCAAGACAACGCTGATTTTTGGATTTCTTGGGGTTGCAGGAGCTCGGGTGAAATTGCGCGCGTGAAGTTTGTTACGGTCGTCCGCTTGGACCCACTGCGCCGTTATCCCCCAAAGAGGCTAGCCCGATAGTCATAAGAACAGAAATCCTGCATGGAATTCTTGGTTAGTCAATATTATCGATAAAGAGGGCTTTTGAAGCCGATGGGTTAGATGAACAGAAATGATGGGCTTCAGGCTAGGTCAACGTCTCATCAAATAAATATACCGCTGCACAAGAGCGAAGAAAGCCTCAAGGTGTTCAGAAACAATTGAGAATCGAGTTTTGGAAGAGCCAGTAGGCTTCATCCTATCTATACATACTTACTGCAATCTGAATATGTGGATACCATGGAATGCCTCTTGGAGAAGGTTGATATCCTGAGGCACATCCTTTGTCATGATAAATTGTTTTCTTCTCATGATAGAACTTACTATCACTCTCTTTGTAATTTTTCTTCATTTCTCTTTTACAGGCCAGACTTATATTGATGCACTTGCCCGTTGCCTAATAAGGATTGTGACTATTCAGTGCTGCGAAGGCAACTGGACACACTCTCTCAGCACTGGGATTTCTATTGAAGTTTCCAGTAGACTCTGCTACTCTGGTCCTAGTTCCTAAAATTTCAGGATGTGTCATGCTGGCTTTTAAAAGCTAGCAAATGTCTCATTATTCCAAACTTTTGTCGATTATGTTTCTAAATTATTGGCAGCATATGCAGAGTACACTGGGCCAAATTCATCTGACAGCAGGGTTGTTTGATACGGATGAAGAGTGTGTTGATAAAAATGCCGCAGTTCAATATTATATTATCAACAGCAATATCAATGCATTCAATATGATAGTGCTGATATTTTTTACGGGCCTGAGTGCAGAGACATGAAGAAGGAATCAATGGTGAATGAGGTATAGACATTGCCGGTTGCAATTGCTATAGGCCAGAGGATACTTCCAGATTCAAAATCACCGGCCCGTCCCGCCGAGCCTCAACTCTAAGTGCGAAACAGGAAAGGATCGCTCGTTGCGCAGAAATCTTTGCGCCCGATCTCTTCAACCCCTCCATCGCCAACAAAACCCCACTATTATTATACCCAGGGATAAGGGAACGCCAGCTCTTCTTACGATTGACTATATTTCGGCCTAAGAAAGGCCCAGACAGGGAATCATGGCCCCCACAAACCTTTCTCATCGACAGACGCATAATTTACTTTTGATTTCGAAGCTTCTCAGTCTAAGAGATACTGCGTCACCCCTCACTCTCCTCCTCGATTCCCTAGAACAACCAGCCACGCCATTGGTCAAGGAATATCTACGACGTGCGAAAGTGAGACAACCTTTTCTATCCAGGAACACCAGAGATAAAACCAATTTCTTTCGATTTAATTTGCAAGTCGCAGGGCTGTGCTGACTACATAATAGCTATCGAAAGCCCATGTCACATTTGTTGCTTTCGAGACATTGAAGCGACCAGAAGGCGTGGATATCTTCGTCTCAGCTCGACGAAAAAGCCCATTAGATATTGCCAAGGAAGTTGGTGCTGGTTACCAGGCAGTATCAAACAACCCCTCGCGTCGTAAGTCTATCGCCTATCTTGATATTAATCCTCAAACGTGCTAACTTGCAGTAGGACGAGTTGTTATCATCGACTCTATCAATCCTCTTTTGGGTTCCAAGAATATTGACCCGAACTTCCACCTGCCGACCTTCCTAAGCTCATTCCTTGTCCCCGCCAGTCCCTCAGCACCCAAGGTGGACTCATCACTCGTCGTGACCTACCACCAGGATGTTCCAAGCTTTCCGAGCCAGCAGCCATACACACCATCGTATTTTTCTCTACTCACTTATCTCGCTACGACAATCATTACACTCCACTCTTTCTCTCACATTCTCGCTCAAAAGGCCGCTCGCGATCGCAGTCTCGCTGCCCCCGTCTTCGGACTCGAGGAAGAACAGGATGGTGTGATTTTGGGGAGACTAGACTCAGTTGGGAACCAAGCAGCAGAAGGAATCGCCCTCGAGATGGAGCACCGAAGAAAGAGCGGCCGCGGGGTGTTGGAATGGTACTTTCTCCCACCCGCCTGGAAATATCCGCCTCAGCAAATGAAAGAGATTGTGACGCTATTGGACGACCACCCCTTGTATCGTCCACCCGAAGAACCGGATACTGGAGCCGGCGATGAGGAGCCAGAGTCGACATTTGAGCTACGCCTCACTGACAGGCAAAGGCGTGACAGAGAAGGTGTGGTCTTGCCATACTTTGATGCACAGAAGGGCGATGGTCCTGGTGAAGGTGGGCGAATTTTATATGACATGGGTGAGGAGGATGATTTCGACGAGGAAGAAGATGAGATATAAGGCCTGCAAACTGCGCACAAACTGTCACTGTGGTATAATCTAATGGGCAGATTCCACGTTGCCAATTATTCTTATTCCACAGTGGTCTCCATTTTTCGGTCTCTAGGATATCTGCTAGGATATTCAAGTCATACGAAGATTGAATCATGCAGACTACATAAACATACTATCTGTGCCTTTTATATTGTGCCAGGAATTCGATGAATCACAAGTCCAGCTTGCCATCATACCCTTTGATCAAAATGACTGAAGCGCTTGAAAATGGGCGGATGGGTCCCTGCATCCACCGGAGAAATTAATTATGCATACATTCATACATTTGATGTTTCATCCAGAGAGCGCCTCGTGTGGATAAATTAGAAGAATCGCCACCAGATGAGGACGAGCATGATAAATCCGACTCCCGCAAATGGTCCATACTATGAAATGTCAGACACAGACTGTTGCCTTTTGCCTTGAAGATGGAGGGGAGACTTACCTGTTTCACCAACAACTCCCAGTTGATGCGTACTGCGGCTTTCCTATACTTCTTACTGTCTTCTCGCAGACGGCCCGACAATTCACCCATCCGTTCCAAGCTGTCTCCTCGGTACAACAGATCCTCAATATTCTTGGTCATCACCTTCGTGACATCGCGGAGCTCGTCGTTCAACTTGTCAAGGTTTTGTGATGCGCGGCTGTCTTGATAAAGCTTCTTGGTGCGTTGGATAAAGGTGTCAAACTCTACGAAAGCGTATGGTCGCAGGTTAGGCGAGTGATACTGTGCAGGCGAGTAGGTAGTGGTAAATTCCGATGCGACATCGGCGAGATAGGTGAAGGCAAGTTTGCGCGGGTATGAACGATCGCAAATGCATAGAAAACAGAGATCGTCTTTGACGAGGTAGCTTTATATCATTGTTAATTCGCATTTGTAGCCGTTGTGCGAGTAGGCTTACTGAAGATTATATTGACCGGACTCGATACTAGCTTGGGGTGCTGAGCTGCGACTTAATCGACGGAATATCATCTTCGCCTGAGATTTGATTTCGGAAAGTTCCACTTCTGCCTGAATTCAGTGGCACGGAATGATAGTTAGTCACGAGATATTAAATACAGTGAATGAGAGCTGAAGACTCACCTGTTCATCATCAACCGACGCGGCCAGCATGAGGCCTTTCCCTAATCATCAGCAAATGCATGACATCAACCCACTGCACGCTGCCCTTACCGTCAAGCCTTGCGATCTGCGTTGATTTGACCATCTTGCGAGATATCTCAGTGGTCTCACTGGGTCTTATTTTGACAGAATATCTGACAAGTTGTAGTTGACCGTTGCGTTACAGGAACCTGAGTATCCCTCTTGTTGTCCATAACTTGGGGATAATGACCCCTAAGCGCAAGGCGGTGGACGGCGGCAGTACAGCCAAACGGCCAACCAGGTGAGAGAGTCGTCGGAGTGAAAGAGAGCTACTTCGTCTAGCTCTCCACAGTCACAAACTGCTTTGTTTTTTTCTTGGAGAGAGAAGCTCATGAAAGTTATGTTTTAGAAGCCGCAAGAACTGTTCTGCTGATGTAGCGGAACCTAGTGACGCTGGCAAGTCCGGCTCCGCAATGTCTACAAACTCCAGACCCAAGCGAAATCCTAGGAGGGCCGTTAAAGATCGATGGGAAGAGCAAAAGCTGATGACAAGCGCGGAATCGCAGTTGATAGACCTAGATCTTGTGGTATGCTTTCCAAAATCTCTTTAAATGACGAAAGCTGAGTCGAATGGAATTTATTAGAAATTACTCGCGAAACCCGAATCATGGAATTTACTAGACGAGGAAGAGAAAAAGGAGATCGTATCCCTTCTTCCAGATAACATAAAGGCCCAGCTTGAACCTTCTCCTGACGACCCTGATGCCAAAATGCCCCCTATCCCAGAATCGTTTTTGCGTTACTCGAATCCCTGGCGAGACAGCATCCGCCAATTTCAATTAGATCTACAGAATGGTCGTTACGACCCCAAATGGCTGCAGCAGGCCGATGAGGCTATGCGGGAGAGGAGCGCTGGTAAATTTGACAATTTCAAGGAAATAGAGTTTGAAGAGTTTTGGGGCCAGAAGCAAAAAATGGACACAACCATTGCTGCGGGAGAAAGCTCTCAAGTGAAGTTGGAAACACTGATTGAAAATGGTCTTGTCCGTCCAGGCGACGTTTGGAAGCTGTCGCGTGCTTTCACCATGGGCAAAGGTAGGCGGGAGAGAGTTTTTATTGAGAAAGAAGGAAAGGTACGTATTTGACCAGAACCACCTCGACTCTATTTTCCCCTTTTCTTCTAATATCGTGATAGATTTTGGAAATAAATGGGTCACGCCTTACATTTCTTGTTCCGCCTGGTCAGCGCGTTTTTCTATCCCATCCACAGAGTAAAGCTGCTCCAGAATCAACCTCCATAAATGAATCGTCAGTCGGCGAAGAAACCCTCGCCAAACCAGAAGCTAGTGACACTATTGAGACACCTGCGCAGCCACACCTGGATACAGATCAAAAGGAAAAGGCCGCATCTTCCAAAAAGCGCAAATCCAGCAATGCACGTGGAGGGCCCAGGAAACAACAACAAGTAACGGAACAGGGAGAGAACGGTTCTGGAAAGCCGATCCCATCCCCTGAGAACAATGAACAGACTCTCGGAAGCTCTGAGAACCCCCAAAAATTTGCAGTGAAGATTAACAATCCTCAGCAGACCATCGAATCTCAAACTCATTTGGTCGTGATGGGTAGCATGGCAGCACCTGCTGAAGAGGCAAAGAATGGTGACCAAATCCCCACAGACACTATAGAAACTGTCTCCGGTACGGCCAAAAAGGGGCATTCACAATTGAACTCTCCGGCGGGCTCAACAAAGCAATTTGAAGAGATTATACTCGAAAATATTAATGGACCTCATTCACTCGAGATGAAAATGATAGCAATCGATGGCCGTATTGGGCACATTCCAAATGGAAATGCTTGGAAAGAATTTCGGTGCTACAGAAACAATCAGGATATGGGTAGTCTTTGGGAAATCAGACAGGCCTGGTTTATTAGGAACTGTGCCAAATAGGCTAGATCGTGGGTATCACCCTGGTCATTTCATGTATGTAAATTATCGACACCCCCTGTGTCAATTTTAGGGATCAATTTGAAATAAAACCCAACCTGGGGCTCTCTCTTGTCTATACTGATATCCGGCGCAATCATTTGGTCTCTTTTAAATAAGAAACGTTTTTCTAAGTTCATTTATATAGTATTAAATATTGTCATTACCTATTCCCATAGCCATACTATCATCCTTTATCGGCCGGTACTCGTCGGCAGCGTAATCAATAGCAAAACTCGCCTGGATGAAGTCCTCCAGTTCTTCGCTGACTGTCTTGAGCTTCTCCTTTACACTCGCAACACCTTCTTGCCCCACTATATGGCGTGATGGTGGATTCTCATGCCCTCCGATTGCCGTGATGGCGTATACAGTTTCAGCCACGAGGACTTCCATATGTGCTGAACTGAGAGGGGGATACGTTGATCGAATTTCGGGGGCCGAAAATGGTCCATCTCCGGCAGAGCTAGCATTACTGCTACTCTGTTTTCCGTTGTTGCTGTCTGTGGCTGGGGAATCTTCATCACTTCTGGACTGTATGTCCGGCAGACGAGGTACGAGTCGATTTAGGATTCCGCGGAATAGAGGCGCATGGTTGGCAGCTGGTGAATAGGCGGGAACAATCGGAGGCACGCTTGTGATCAGATTTGTCAGAATAGGAATTTCAATGCTGCTCTGGAAAATTGTGAGTTTAACGTTGAATGGCGCTATTTCGTATGCAAGGCTCTAGAAAAACATTCCAATTAGTAGCTGCAAATTTTTTTGAATCAAGTTATAGGTATATACTTACATCGCAGAATCCTTCAAGGGCCCAGCCTGCTGCGCAATACATCCCAAGTCCGGGTGTTCCGATATGTGCAGCTGTTAATTGTCAGAACTGATATTGCCCTGTTCGTGAATAAGTTGGTTCTTACTGATTCCTGAAAGTATCATAATATGCCCCGACTTTTGCGACCTCATATGAGGCAATGCAGCCTTTATAATATTGAGAGGGCCGAAGTAATTCATTTCGAATTGTTCTCGAACAAGATTCTGGGTATGGTGGGAGGCCGCGAGCTCCTCTACAGACCCGATAAGGGCTAGACGATGATTAGAGACGGATTGAATTCGAGACATTGATTGGACTTCATACTTTGACTTGTACAACAAAGGAGAATATCTACCTTGCCAAATGCCGCAATTGCTTCCGCAAGGACCGCTTGACATTCGCCCATCAACCTGCAACAAAGTAAGTACATGCATTCTCTGCTGAGATATCTCAGCCCTCGTAGATTCCTGTACACACCTATAGTCTAAAGGAACTGACTTCATCCGCTGTCCCCATCCCTCATCTTTGTGACTCTCAACCTCGGCCAGGAAGGCATCAAATCCATTGCGACGGCACTCATCCCGGTCGAGGGTCGAGTGTACCAATCCAAGTAGAGCATAGTCTCCATGCGCAAGGACTTGTCGAGCAACTGAGATACCAATGGGCGAATCTCCAGCAGTAATCAGCCAGACTCGAGGCTCACTATGGGAGGGGAACTGTGGGCGGGAGTAGTCGGGGGAGGGATGATTGTCCGCCATTAGGTTATTCACACGCCGGACATGCCCATCGCGCAACTATCTCCTAGAAAGTTGCGAGTCAGTCGAGCACAGACCAATTATTTTGATCGCGCGCAAGTCAAAACGTCTTGGTTGCTCGTTTGCTGATTTTCTTCGTCGCGGAGATGGGGTGGAGTTGGAGGGGAACAACGATGTCATTTCCGACGGGGCGAGAACACGGGCCCGCCAAGATAACCGCTTCTCGACCATCAACGGGTGCGCTGGCCTTTGTTTTCTCCTTTGTTCTCCCCATCGACGATATTCTCTGTTGTCAAGCACCCAGAGAAAATATGCCTGAGCAAGTTCAGCGTAGGGAGGAGCAGGGGTCAAACGTGAGTTTGCGTGATACTGTCATTTGCGAAGGTCTCAGGCTGACTGACATTTATCGCTCTTCTAGTCCGGCTTCAAGGGTGCCCTTCAGGGACTGGGGTTTTTCTTGCTGGCCCAGTTTTTCGTCGGCCAATTCTTTGGAAAACAGCAAAATGCGACATCTGGCGCGCAGCCTGGTGGCATGCCTTCCTTTGCTGATCGTCCAGCTCTGAGCGAAATCACGAACTACAGTCCTGTCCCCGAAGTTGTTGCCCCAATATGGCCTGCTGACAGTGCCTTGGATATGAACATCTACGTTTCGCCATCTCTGATACTACCTACCTTCAAATCCCTCCCGCAAGGCTCTCTTGTGTTGGAGGAGAAGAATTTCACGATTGGCAATTACAGCGATAGTAGGGAGATTGACACTACCATCAAGATTCCTAAGGAAGTTCAGCAAAACGGAACACTCTGGGCACACTTTTACGTCGGGCTTACTGGCCATCAACTCGACCCCTCCGCGAAAGACTACAGCACTGATAATGCTATCCACTTTTTCCGTCCGCTCAACCAGTATCTTCCCAAGAAAAAGGTTAAGAAGTTGAAGAATCTCCTGGCTTCTGACGAGGCTGAGGAGGAAGCAGAGGATAACACACCCGATGTACAGGTTGTATCCTACTATCATCCGAACTTCACTGTTTCCGTTATTCCCGATTCTGGAACCCAGCAGTATCGCCAGGTTCACCCCGCCGTGCGACAGCATATGCTCCTGGAAGCGACTGGCGCCAGGGACCTGTCTGGCCAAAAGGGGTGGTACTATCCTATCGTTTTCTTGAACACCTTCTGGCAACTCAAGACCCATATGGTAGAGTTGAACTCGACAGTTGATACCATGCCACTGCGCATCACTCTTAATAACTTGCAGAACTGGAAGTTCAGCATGATGACTAGTGTTGATGAGGGTGCGAAGCAGAACGCTCGGCAAGCTGCTTACGGCGGCTCGACTCCCGGCGGCGGTGACGGCAGCGAGTTTGAGATGATCAAACAAGTCCTCTTGGATACAAATATCTGGCTATTAGGTACAACCGGGGTTGTTACTATTCTCCACATGGTGTTTGAAACGCTTGCCTTCAAGAACGACATTGTAAGTCCCCCATATCCATATATTCCTCAATCTGTGTTACATAAAGCTAATTATCACTCAAGTCCCACTGGCGCAAGAAGAAAGATGTCGTCGGAACTTCCGTCCGTACCATCTTGGCCAATGTCTTCATGCAGGCCGTTATCTTCCTGTATCTAATGGACAACAGTGAGAATACCTCCTGGATGATTCTTGCTAGTCAGGGATTCGGTATTCTTTTGGAAGCGTGGAAAATCACCAAGACCGTGGACGTGCGCCTGCGACCTCCACCCAATAACTCCTTCTTCTCTTTCCTTCCTTTCGTGGTGGTCTTTGAAGATAAGCATAAGCTCACCGAAACCGAGCAAAAGACCAAGGAGTATGACGAAATTGCTTTCCGCTGGCTCTATATCCTTGCTGTTCCTCTCCTCGGTGTGTATGCAGCCTACAGCTTGGTCTATGAGACACACAAGTCGTGGTACTCTTATATCATTGAGACTCTTGTCGGTAGTGTGTACGCTTATGGGTTCCTGATGATGGTCCCTAGCTTGTACATCAACTACCGCTTGAAGGTTTGTGCTCCCATGCCGATGGTCACGAATAAGCTAATAAAGGTTCCTTTAGTCTGTTGCCCACATGCCAGGCAAAGCATTGACGTACAAGTTCCTCAACACTTTCATTGACGACCTCTTTGCTTTTACTGTCAAGATGCCATGGCTCCACAGACTTTCCACTTTCCGTGATGACATTATCTTCTTTGTCTGGCTTTACCAAGGCTGGAAGTACAAGGTTGATTATA
The DNA here is from genome assembly GCF_001890725.1 of Aspergillus wentii DTO 134E9. NCBI lineage: Eukaryota > Fungi > Ascomycota > Eurotiomycetes > Eurotiales > Aspergillaceae > Aspergillus > Aspergillus wentii. The sequence goes on from NW_024467833.1 coordinate 960,407, forward strand.
AGCGTGTTAACGAATTCGGTCAGGGAGGTGAAAGTGATGAAGAGGAAGAGGAAGAGAAGCCAGCTCCTGTCGAATCGGAGAAGAAGGCCGAGGAATCTCCTAAGGCTTCTGGAAAGGAGAGCTCTAAGTCCTCTAACAGCAGCCGCAAGAGGAAGTAGAATGGGTCTTTCACGGGAGTCGGGCGACATGCTAGCGCTTTCCCGTCGAATATCAATGCTTCTTGCATTTCAAAGCCCTGGAGTTGACGGTTATGGAAATTGCGAAATTGAGGGTTATTTCAGCTTCTAGTGGTATACATCGAGTAGTCGGTGCTATCATGTTGGGGCTTTCGCTCTCTGATCGCTTTGATATATTTTTCTCCGATCAACTTTCGGTGACGACTGTGTATTTTACATTAAATTATTAATATATTAAGGGATCATATCAAATACCATAGCTTTAATTTACAGACTCATTTGGAACTAAATACTGTCATTTGTAGCATCAATTATAACATCATTCTTGGATTCGTATGGTTGTTGGTGTTGGCCAAATTCGGTAAAGTTCAATTTTCCGTCCCCATCTCGTGATGGACTGCCGGCAGAAAGGCAGTTTGAACAGAGCAACTTTCGACTACAAGTAATAAAGTCTTTGGTACTCAACGTTCACTAATCAATTTACTCGAGCAATTCCATTACTGACATTATATTGGATTGGGAAATTCTTCGCCCTATCTATTGAAGACTCAAAACGCGACACGCTTTGGCGGCACGCGGAGACCGATGATACTAAACAGTTTTGGCTGTCGCAATATTGTCGCAAAATTGGAATAATACAAGAGACTTTCATTTCGAATAAGCTCAAATCCAAGAAATCATTATCGATGTCATCCGACGACGGAAGAGGTCTGTTTCAATTAAATCTCATCTTGATCAGTCGTTGACAGGCCCCCAGAAACAGAGACCCGGCCAACCGGCCTGCTAGATGCAGTCGAGCATCTGGAAGCAGGTAAGACTACCCTGCTGCCTCTTGAGCTGGATCAAATAGCAAAAAGATCGCCTGTCTAACGGCAGTCTGTAGTTGCATATGTTCCGCCCAAGCAAAGATACACAGATGCTGGCCAGTTGGCCAAAACAATCGCTTCAGACGCGTATGAGAGTGGAATTTCTCGAGATGTTCTGGAGCGTCTCCTGAAGATTCTCACAACAGAAAATAATCTTGACCAAGGGACCATGACTACGTTGATCAAGAACCTGTATCCACTGGAAAGAATATCTTCCAAAGTGGTTACGCAGGTGGTGTGTTGTCTTGGTCCTAGCAAGAACAAACCAAGTGCTGCAACCCAGACTTTACTCTTGCGATGGTTGATTCTCGTATATGACTTTCTGGAGGACAGATCCTACTTATCAAAGCTCTATGCAGTGCTTTTTAATTGCCTAGATATGCTAAGTCTGCGGAAATCCCTGTGCCATCTCCTTTCTCTCATCACTCGACGAAAGCACGTCAAGCCTTTTCGTATCCAAGCTCTCATGGAGATGCTTGCATCTGCAAGTGGTGAAGAGAAGGAACTCACGAGTCTACTAAAGGTTTTCAAGAACTATTATCCCGATATCGTCCTGGGAGACCTTGGTATGAGAAGAACGGGCCTGTTCTTTAAGCATCCGGACCCAGAGTGGCCTAGCCATGTGAGACATCTTCAGGATACCAACGCCGAGAAAGCACAAGCGAATCAACCCTCAACATTTCAGGTTGTTCACCGTGGCTTGGTGAAAAGGACTAAAATGGAAGTCATCGTTCCAGATGTGCAGACATCGCGAGTATCACAAAACCACACGTCATTGGAGGAACTGCGCAGCGTTAGCCATTTCGTCGAAAGGCTCGACAAGATCGAACTGCCTAATCAAATAATATCTACCCTGGGTGACAATCTGGCCCAGAAATATTTGTTTCTGGTTAAACCAGAAGCTGCGAATCGCCGACTAGACGATTGGCTAAAGGGTTTCCTTAATGATAAACTGGAGCAGATTCAAGATGGGCACGAAGATGAGCCAGAAACATTAACTTACATACTTACGCTTGCTGTGGAGTATGTTCGCTATGCTAAGGTACGAAGTCTCTGATCGATTGGAACCGATTGCTTATCAGGCTATAGGAAGTCCCTGCTGCAGTTATCTCATTCCTCAAGGCATACCTCCTTTCATGGAATGGTAGCGACAACCTTGAGCAAACTATGCATCTCCTCGAGTATCTTCCTGTGCAACCCTACGACTCTCTGCGCAGCGAGATTTTGGAACCCCTAGAAGTTGCAGTACTGGATGAAACACTTGCTTCGAGGACCATCATACTTGACTTTTATTCTTGCTTAGTTCGCCAATGGGGTGTCAAACTTAGGACACAACCGGCGAACTCCCCAGAATCAAAGCCTCTCAGCAGGCTTATTGTGCATGCAGAACTTTTGGCACTATCGATTCTCGAGAACTCACCCACTGCACCGTATGACGACGACATTGGAAAATATAAACCCGGTACATTGGCTGTTGTTGAATTCTATTGCACACTCGCCGAATTATTTTCTTACGCGTCTTCGAACGGAAATATCCGCCTCACAATCCCCCTGGCTCCAACAGTTTACACCCTACTGTTCACACCGATAGACTCAGTAATTTCAATTATAAGCTCCGTGCTCGCCAGCTACAAGTCGTCTTTTGAATCATCCCTGACTTCTGAAGTCCTTCAAATGCCAAACTCCTCGGAATCCCTCTATCCAACAGACTTGGTAGGCCAGTTCAATGGCTATGTGATGGACATTTGCAATCTATTGTGGCGAAACCGAGGACTCAACGGAGAAGATGCGAATGCCTTAGGCTGCTTGATGCCGCCTTCTACCATCGCTGCTCTTACACAATACATTAAGGATTCGAACGAAATCGCTAGGGAACGGAAACGCGATGTTGTCTTCCACTACAACCTTTCCTCGATATTCTCTCTTGGCCACCATGCAGCGCTGTGCAATATATCCGCAGCTTGCTTTTCTGATATAGAAGAGGAGAATAAAATCACAGAAGGACAGCCAAAACTTAGGAGACCTGTCACCCAAAAGGCGCTTAACGCTTTGGAGAAAGAGGGAGGGGTCAAGATGACTTGGCACGAGTATAGAGTGCGCATGTTGGATTGGTTGGAGGCGGCAGACAGTCGCGGGATTGGAGAATTGATGCGAAGTACGATGAAGGCCTTACGTAAAGAGTGATAGGCTTAATGATTTGGATGATATGATTATTTGTTTCAATACACTTTTTGGTTAGAAATCATGTATTTCGTGCTGTTGGGTACTATGTACCCTCATGTATAACTATTATACAACGTTTGCTTGTATAAATTTGAATGAATGCGCCCAAGTGAATCCAGGCAAAATTTTGCCAAACGCCAAAATGTATGCTATGGACCTTTGTCCTATCTCTATTGTACAAAATCGCGCGACTAAATATACATGTCATGATGCGTGAAGATCTTGATAGACATAATTGCCTAAAGCTTCTCAGCAGTATTCAGATAGATATCTCGGAGACTGGGATCTTCTCGGAGAGTGCCCAAGAGATCTTCCAGCTCCTTGATCTGTGTTTCATCCTTCAGCTCGACCATGGTATCCTGGTTTGGGTCCCAAATGATCTCGAGCTCCTCGACCACGAGCCCAGTGAGCTTTGAAAAGCTTTCACCAACGCTCTTTGTTTCTGTTGGTTCAGTAAATATCACGAGACGGCCTTCCTCATCTGCCGTGATATCGGTTGCACCAGCCTCGATGGCCTGGTCTAAGTAGTCATCTGAATTTGACCCATCCTTTTTCTCAAACACTATTTTCCCCTTCTTTTCGAAAAGGTAAGTGGTAGGAGTTACAGTACCACCAGCATCTTTTATGGCATAGCGAAGGTCTTGTAGGACACGAGCTTTCTGATCCGTTAGGCATTCAACAACCGCCGCAACCGAATAGGGCAGCATGGCCTCAATTGTCACTTGCTCGAGAGCTTGTCCAGTAACGCTTATCCCCTGACCCCGGGCAATTGCCGCCTCAATAACCGTTTTTGGGATTCCGGCTCGCTTTGCGTTCGAGAGTGCAAGTGTTAATCGAGGGTTGTATTTGGTATCGGCTCCCCACACTGAGCATATTAGCATCGCATAACACACGAGTCAATGGTAGACAACTCACTCTGCGTAGCACTGCTGATTTCCTTGCTGACCATTGCCCGCTCCTTGCTCTTTGCTTTGTCATTCTTTGCCTTGTCATGTCTGATCGTCGACCATCGGTTGTGTCCTGAAAACAGTGCAGAGTAGCTGGTGAAGCCGCGACAGGAATCGCATACTGGCTGAAAGCCTACGCGACCCCGCTGCTGCAACAGCCCTCTGCTCACAATTGTTGCCATTATGATTCCCGAAGCCCCTGCTTCACATTGCTCTTGTCGCAAATCGACTGCAGGCTGACTTCATACATGCGGATCCGGACCGACGGTTTCTCCGCTGCCCCCCGGCCGGAGTTGAGGACAAGTGCCCCCCGTACGAGACGGCGATGCGAGCGGACAATATTAGGAGAGCATTGTTCGATTCGACGTCAGGTTAACCAATTCCCTTTCCTTCTTTTCCTTTTATCTATCCTATTTTTTAATTCACTCTTTTCTTTACACGGCCTTATGATAACACCCTAATTGAAATTGCCAAATTCAATGTCTTCTGAAAACGCCGCCACATCTACATCCTCCGACAATGCGGGCCCCCGTGCGGAGCTGGATATCACGAAGCTCCATGCCCTCCCCTCCGAACAACAGGATCTTTACCTGCTTACATTCACATCGGACCTAGTGCAACACATCTCAGGATTGGATGGAGCGCAGGTGTCATCTCAGCAGAAGTTCTTGAAGAAGGAACTGTTCAAGATACTTACACTTCCGTCGCCGACGATCACACGAGTCCTCCGCAACAACCTAGGACGATGCTCTGGGGCTATACTTGGGAAGGGAGACCGGGGTATACTGTTCGAGACTATAACGGAGTTACTGGGCATTTTAAATGCGGGGAAGAGCGAGGCGGACATCAAGACGAAGTTCGCCGCGGCGCATTGTATAGGGGAGGTCTTTGCGGTCGCTGGAGAGAGTGCTTTTGCGCAGTCAGGGGCAGTGGTTTCCAGCTTACTCAAGCTGTTGAAGCCGTCCAGTAACCACACAGGTCTTCGTGGCTCAATCTTTGCCGTGCTGCGCAAGGTAGTTGTCGGCGTTGGACTCCCTGTTGATGAACCGACAGCTAGAGATGTTTGGAAACAGGCCCGCAATGCAGCAACCAGCGACAAGTCGACTTTCGTCCAGGTCCACGCCTGTCGCTGCCTTGAGCAGCTGGTGAAAACAACACCATTCTTTGACAACACGAGCGACCTGGAGAATCTGAAGACCGTGATCTGGAAGATCATCGATAGCCCCGTGGCTCCCGTCCGACATGCGGCTGCAGCTTGTTTAGCTCGAGCATTGGTGAAGCTCCATGCCATGGATAACCGAGTTGCGCCTGCCCCAAAGCCGAAGAAATCAAAGAGGCAGTCCAAGAAACCGGCGCCTAGACCCGGCGACGATGAAGAGGAGGCGGAAGTTTCTGAAGCTTCTACCCCTAAAAAGGATACGCGCTTATATTTCCTACTCCCTGATCTTCTCCGTCAGCTGTCTATTCAATATTTGAAGAGCACAACTTCCAATCGCGCACGGGCGGGTATTGCTGTGTGCTATAAGCATGTTTTGCGCAACCTCGGGGACAAGATCATTGAAGAGCGGTATGGTCAGATCGCGGGCCATCTTCTTTTTGATCTCTTGAACCACCCAACCGTCACATATAATCGATTTAGACATCTCATGACTAGGAAGTTTATTAAGAGCATTCTGGAGGATACCGTTGGCCGCGAGTCGCTGCGAGAGAACAGTCAACTCAATGCAGCCAAGTGGTTGATTAATGAGGTTCTCAAGGATTATCCTCAGGTCATTCAAGAGCGCCGCGAGCCTAGCAAATATACTCTCACGAGTGCCCTTAGTGCGCTGTCTTCTTTGATTTCATCGCTTGGATCGGCCTTCGGTACTCTTGCCGAAGCTTGTCGCGAGGCTTTACTTCAGGTTCTCCCCCATCCGAGCTACACTGTTCAGATCCACGCTGCACACTGTCTGCGTGAATTCGTCCTTGCATGCCCACACCAGCTTTTGTCATGCGTGACGATTTGTATGAATAGTCTGAACAGGGAGCTTGGACAGCTATCTACACCACGACAGTCCCCGCGGCGCTGTGTCGGGTATGCAAATGGGCTTTCGGCAATGCTGAGCACTTCTCGCCTTCAGCCACTTTACGGCTCCGTTGAGGTGTTCTCCCGTGTATTCAACCAGGCAACCGATCTGCTGAAAACAAGCAGCAGCTCTGAACTGCGAACTGCAAGCACACAGATTCAGGTTGCTTGGATTCTAATTGGAGGGCTGATGCCTCTGGGCCCTAGTTTTGTGAAAATTCATCTTTCTCAGTTGATGTTGCTTTGGAAAAACGCGCTTCCCAGGCATCTTGGTAAAGAGAATAGTGCTCAGCGGGGAAATTTAGAGATGAGCTTTCTGACACATGTCAGAGATTGTGCTTTAAGCTCCTTGTTGACTTTCATGGAGTTCAACAGTAAATTGATTACGGCAGATGGAGCGAAAAGAATAGCTACATTTCTGGAGAACACAGTCACCTACCTCGATGATTTGCCAAAGCAGAAAAAATCTGTTGAAGATATTTCGCAGCGGCTTCACCCTTCATTACAGCTAAGTGACCTTGCAACAATGGTCCGTCGACGTGTTCTCCAATGTTTTTCGAAGCTTGTCCATATCCATCACCTTAGTCATGGAGATATAATTTCCCAATCTAGCCTTTTGAGTCTTGCGATAGCTTCGTTTGCTGATCCGGATTCCGCTCAAACAAATCCAATGGAGAGCTCGATTGCGGCCTCCAGTGGCCAATTTGACAACCTGTGGGATCTCTGCGATAACTTTGGTTTCGGGGTGACGGGCCTGTCAAGGGAATACATTGCAATGACTCTATCTGGGAAACATGAGAATGAGAATGGGCCATCTTGGTCTGCTGTGGACTCGGCAGATCAGTCCATTGATGATGCTGTAAGTTAACCTCAAGTGAATAGGTGCTCAAGTAGACCCTAACCCCTACAGTTGACTTTTCCGATTTGCCAGGCGAGCGAACACGATTCAGTTCTTCTCTACTGCTCAAGAGATGGTGACAGCATTGTTGCAGACCCACCTACAACTGGGGTTGTCAATGCTGCTGTCGATCTATTTGCTGTTGCTATTCCCCTTCATGCCCCTAAAGTCCAGGAGAGCAGCGTTGAGCAAATTGCAACCTTTCTTTCATCCCCTAGCCTCCAGCGGAACCCTGGACGCAAAGCTGCCATGGTCGTCAACATAGGTGTGGCATTGCTTCATGCTCTCAAGGTTGCTGTTAAAGACCTAGCCCCCTCGGCTGGAAAGTTGAATCCAGCCACAGACAAAATATTGCAAGAGCTTTTACAGGTGAGTTTCGTATGTACTTTGTAAAAGAAAAAACCAGTAACTGATCAATTCAGAAATTTGTCACCGATGCTGATCCAATTGTCCGTACCATTGGAGTTGAGGCGCTCGGGCGACTTTGCGACAGTTCTGGAAACGCCTTCACAACCACGCAAATCAACTGGCTTGTAGATTCCATTGTGGAAAATCGGGAACCCAACACCCGTGCTGGCTGTGCTGCTGCTTTGGGCTGCATCCACTCCCAAGTTGGTGGTATGGCTGCTGGTTTGCATCTCAAAACCATTGTCGGCGTTTTGATGTCGTTGTGCAATGATCCTCATCCTGTGGTTCACTTCTGGGCTCTAGGAGGATTGGAAAGAGTTGCAAATTCTGCAGGCTTGACGTTTTCTCCCTTCGTCTCTAGCTCACTTGGAATGCTGGCCCAGCTCTACAACGCAGATACACATAACGAAGAGGCAGTAACGTTGGCAACCTCCAACATTGAAATGTCCTTCCTCACACCTGTGGTTATAAGTCGTTGCATCGATTCTCTCATCAACGTGCTCGGGCCCGACCTACAAGACATCGCTAAAACACGCAATCTTATCCTCACTCTTCTCCGACAATTCCAGCTGGAAGATAGCCCAGCTCTGGTGACTGAGAGCTCCAAATGCTTGGATCACCTGTTCTTATATGCACCAGGGTTTGTGGACTTCTCAGGATACGTCAAGCGCCTTCAACAGGAACTTTCTTCGGATAGCCCGCTGATGAGAGATGTGGCCGTTCGTGCACTGAGCAATCTTATGAAGCGGGATGCTGCCTTGGTTATCCGAAATGCTACACCCACACTTGAAGAAGATATCTGGTTCGCTTTCGACGATTCACCTGACAACAGTTTGCTCAGAAGCATGATACAAAATTGGCTTCAGCAGACCGCTTTGGTTGAAACTGAAATGTGGATACAGCGTTGCCAAACTATCTTGACCAAAACGCGCCATAAAGTGGAAGATGTGCCGCAGACCGCACCACCCAAGACTGCCAATCAAGACATTCCAGATGATGAAGTTGCAGGCTTCGCTTCTGCGGTTACTGGTACAGGACCGACTGAGGCCAATGACGGCGTTTCTGGGCAGGAATTATTGAAATGGCAGACTCGTAACTTCGTGATGAGCTGTCTCAGTGAGCTATTGGAAACAGTGCAAGCAGCCATTCTACCAGACCAAACAATCCCTGCCGAACTTGCTCTTCAGCAAAACGTTGGAGATGTTGTCAGGATGGCATTCTCGGCCTCTACTGCAAATGTCATAGAGCTGCGAGTGTGGGGTCTGAAAATCATTGACCAAGTTCTTAAGGTTCGCCCGTCTCCTGTTTTGACGCTTAATCTTCTCGCTAACAAAGTATCAGATGTTCGGCAAAACCCCAGACCCAGACTTCTCCGAGGCGTCTCTTTTGGAACAATACCAGGCCCAAATTGGATCAGCCCTCACTCCAGCGTTTGCGGCCGACTCGTCAGCGGAACTGGCATCAGAAGCAATTAATGTTTCTGCCACATTCATTGCAACGGGAATCGTCACAAATGTAGACCGGATGGGCAGGATTTTGAAGCTTTTGGTCCTTGGCCTGGAGAATTTTTCTAGTAAGCTGCATCGTGACAACTACATTGACACTAGTGCTAAACAATCATGCAGAAAACCCAGACACGACCGAAATTGGCGACCTGAAGGGACTGAACTCGAATGCCAGAGTTATGGTTAAGATGGCTCTCTTTTCAGCCTGGGCACGGTTGCAGATCGCGAGCATAGAACAAGATTATCTGACTCAGGTAGTCGAGCCCTATCTTATAAGACTTACTCCACTGTGGCTCTCTTCCCTCCAGGAATTCGCCCGTCTGCGATTTGAGCCAGATATCTCAGGAAGTCTAGGCACCGGCCCGCAAGGTAGCGATTTGGACGAGGTTTATGCTGCTTTGAATCGGGAAACATTGTTGAAGGTAATTCATGGCTATCCAGCCGTGCTTATTGCAAAAGCTAACTTGAATCCCCTTGTAGTTCTACCAAGACTCCTGGCTTAATTTTGTCGATGCCATCGCTGGTCTTGTCGAAAAGGACATTGATTTCGTTTTTGATGCCCTAGATGGAAAGTCGAAGCTGACGGAACCCACCGAGTCAGAAAAGAACGAAGAAAGCCCTGCTAAGGTCGAACCGGAGGGTAAAGGGCATGATATCAACTATCGCGATGAACCGGTTGCGTTTTTCTTTGTCCTTTTTGGACTGGCATTCGAGGCCCTTGTCGACCAATTGACTTCACCATCGCAGAGAATGGATATTCTCCAGGCCCTCAAGAGAATTCTACGGCCAGTGATCTCAGGAAATGCGATATACCAGGATGCTATCTTCTCCGAGACAATGGATAGCCTGGATCGTCTTGTTCTGACTGAGGGAATTCCTATTCAAAATGTCATCGTTGAGATAGCGCGCAACTTGTCGCTGGACCACCCCGCAGCAAAGGGAGGTCAAGGGCGAGTTGAGCATCTTTCAGACGATGTGGAGCAGCTGTTTGAGCTAACTAGAAGCATTATTTTGGTTCTTGCAACGCTGTTACCTAACCTCCGTGACTCTACACCAATTGCTCGATTCAACGTGACTTCTGACGACTCTCTGTCTCTTACTCGTCTTGCACTTTCATCTCTAGTCGATGTCGCTTCGATTTTCCCATCGATTATTCGCAATGATCTTCATGCATGCATTCTGCACATATTCACCACCATTCTTGCGACAGGATTATGCCAGCAGCAAGTCGTGCCTCAGGCTCTTCCGATATTCAAACAATTTGTTCAGGGAATAGCCAATTCAGACGATGACGATGGACCTGAACGGTCTGAGAATCTTAGTGTTGTGTCACACCAGCTTCGCGGTTGTTTAACACGCTTCCTCGCCACTCTCACCATTGCTCAGCGACGAGAGTCAGAATCTTCTCTGCCGTGTGCCAAGAACACCCTTCTGGCGATTACTATTTTATTGACAACAGGAGGCCACCTCATCCCACCTCAAGACCCACTTATTATTCGAGTCCTTGACGAGTGCCTCGATTGTCTCCATGATGTTGGTCTTGCCAATGTAGCAGCAGGCTGCCTCCGCTCGATTCTATTGGCCCCCAACCCTAGATCACCTACATACGAGGTCGTTGCCAGATACCTGACACCCAGATTGATCGGTTTCCTGGTTGGCTGCCCAATGGAAAACGGTGAAGTCCCGAGTGACCCAGAGAACTCGAGAGTTGTTGTTGCACGCACACTAGTTTCCTGTGTCACCCATGGAGCATTTTCTACCGGTGAAGTGCCAAAGGCCATTTCCCTCGTCATGTCGGCCCTCCTTGCCCGTGGAAAGCGTGAAGGGCAAGCAGTACATCAAGAAACCGCAGCACACTTGCTGGAACTTGCAAAGGCTGACCAAACCACATTCAGGCTCCTTGTAGCCAGCATGAAGCCAGAGCAGAAAGCGTTGCTCGAGGAAATCCTTCGAAGCGCGGGTGTTGGAGCCGGGGCAAACAGAAACCAAAGAGACAGTGCAGAAGACGAAGGCCAGCAGAATATGCCGAGTATTGCACTGAGATTTGATTTCTAGTTTGATACCCAGGGGAGTGTTTTTTTTTACTTTGTTTCTTTTTCTTTTTCCTTTTCTTTTCTCGTTTTCGACATGAGCAAAATTTTGATGATTGGACGGATTAACAACATGAATGTGGTCCAGCATACCTGAATTCTGCTTTGCATATATAGACTCGAAGATAAATCAGTGTAATTGGCTTTACTGAACTGAAAATAGAAATATACGCATATTCATTCTGAACTCTGGTCTTCATCCTCACCCACCACTCTCTTTCTCTTTCCTTTTTTCGTCTCCCCAACGACTTTGTTCCCTCTGACTTTTCCAAACAGAGCGTCCAACTTTTGCTGTCCCTTCTCCTCTTTCTCAACTTTGACTTTCTCTCCAGCCAACACAGGTGGCAGTCCCTGAATGCGTCGTTTGGCGTCCTCGAGAAGCTCAATTTCTCGTTCTCGTTGAGCCTTGACCGTCGGGATAGACCATGAACCAGAGGAAACATTCTTATGCGCCAGCTTATATTTGGATCCAGTAAGGGCTGTTTCGTAGGTATTGGCGTCAATTTTCTTAACGTGCTAGGCAGACAGTTAGTTCCATGTCAAACAAGAAACACGCCAACAACACCAGAAAGATGAACATACCTGATGCCCAACAATCAACCAGTGATACTCCGTTCCAACCGGCGCACCACTTCCCCTCGGCGCCTTCTGCGCTCTCCTCTTACTCGTTCTATACTCAACTCTCCATAAATCTGGTTCTTCTTTGGTCTCTTTCCAGACGCCTTCGTCGTAGTTCCAAGTGTGGGAGCCGCCGATTGCCATGCCGGAGTATATCTGCCCTTTGTGGGATTTGAGAGTGTTGTAGCCTCTTCCTGTGCTGGTGTGTTTAGGGCGGTTGTCTTGGGAGGAGGGTTCTGGGGATGCTTCGTAGGTTGTGTCTTGGTCCTCGTGGATGGGATCGGGGGTTTCGGGCGTGGGTATGTCGTTCATATTGGTGTTGGTATTGAATATTATGAGTGGGTGCTTAGTATGTTATCTACTTTTAGAATATTTTGAATTGATATTTTAGCTGAACAGTTGATGATGGAAGTAGGTGGTGAGGATGTTTACATATATGACGTCATAGCCATGGTGGCCGAATTACTGGACAGCTGAATAGGTTGAAATATAATAATTGACATCAGTTCTCTGGTAAAGATCCATGTTGAATATATCTGCCACAATCATAGAATGATATCCTAGGGTATCGATATGCTCTATTATACACTCGCATAGTATGCGGAAACACAAGACACAGTTTGTATATGATGACAAAGAATGCAAAGAAATGTTGATGTAGTAAAGACAGAAGAATAGAATGAAGAAGACTGGGCTCTAAATGATGGTGGTTCTTAGCCCAAAGACTCACTGACATGGATGCCTGGGACTGAGGTGTCGGAGGTTGGGACTATAGTATCTTTGACTGGGTGTATCTCCGTCTTTTTCTTGACGACGACTTCTTTCTTCTTGTCGTTACTGTCTTGCGACTTTTTGACGGAGTAGTATTTGAGGAAGATGATGATCATGACTGGAAGAGAAGTTAGCATCAGAATTCAAGCAAATTGAAACAGAGGCACGTCCTACAAGCACTGATCGCAACAGCCATAGCAGCCCTTCTTGTCAAAATCCATCGGAGTCCTTCAATTTCGCTTTTACCATCGCTGTTTAGCGAAACGGTGATTTTGTAATTGAGTTCCTGGACCGACGTATCTATACTTCGCTGCTGCTCCCGGGTGGTCATTTTGTGATCATTGAACATCCCCTTGATGTCATCCTTCAACCCCGCAAGCTCCTGATTCAATCGTTGAGACAGTATGTCAGATTCGTGCTGCAATTGTGTCCGGGAGGCACGCTGTCGCTGTATTTCGGCATTTCGGGCAGTCTGAAGGGACGATTGGAGCTCAGAACAAGCGGCCTTGAACAAGTAGGACTCATTCTCCTCATCGGATTTGGAGGTCAGGCTCTGTTTTGCGAAGTCGAGGTTGTTCTGGAGAATGCGTCGAACGGCTTTCATGATAGTGACGGATTGGTCATCGGTAAAGGCACCTTTCGAGAGGTCTCGGACCAGTGAGTAGGTATCGAAATGGTGTACGTAAGGGGCGGGAGCCATGTGCGGAGGTCTGTTGTCGGAGCCCGGAGACCCAGACGGCGTCAAAAAGGCAGATGGAGAGGGCATATGGAAAACACTATCCAGAGGCGCTTGATCTTGGGGAGGAGGAGGAGGAGGAGGAGGAGGGGCATTTCGTTCTTCGTTCACGCGTTCGGAGGGAGATGCCTCTTCGGCATCGGGTTTCGCTTGAGCTGGTGCGGGCTCCTCTTTTGGCTCTGGCTCGGCTGGAGTATCATGTTTGGCTGAACGAGTGGTGACTAGATCTTCTGCAGCAGAAGGAGACTTTTCGATAGTGTCTTTCTCAGGGCTTTCTTGAGGTTGTGGTTGTTCAGGGGGTGCGGTGTCCTGCTGATCACTAGAGCTATCCTTTTCCGACGGCGGCGGGTTGGCAGCTGGTTGATCGCTTGCTTCGCCCTTTGGCCGATGTGGCGGAGGTAGGTTTGCCTCAGCTGCTGGCCCGTATCGCCGATGATATGTTCCCTGCTCACGCCGTCGAGTAGTATGGAAAGCACGCCGTGATGTTGAGCTGGTCTTGGGGGGAATCCGAATGGAGAGGTGGGTAGTCGGTTCGCAGGACCGGACGGCCCGCATTAGATTGGGATAGAGAAACGGGAATCTAGGCACAGCCATGGCTGATGGGAGGAAATTAAGACGGAATTAACAAGCCAAGCATAAGTAAAAGGAGCGTATGAGATTGAATTGAGAGAAGTTGAAGGTTGGATGGATGAATGAATCACCCGCCTTTTTTTCCCGCGGCCAAGTGCAGCAGCCGGAAACGTGACGTGGGCGGTGACGATCCCCCGCGGGAACAGTATCCACGTTGGCTGCGAATGACGGTGAGGATATTACATCTCATTCTTGGGATGGCGATGCAGAGTAGTACTGAGTAGTACTTGAGGAGAATAAAATAGGAATATATATGCCCGTCATACCATGGATGATTGGGTAAATCCCGTTTGTTCCTGATTATTCGTATCCACGGCACTGTACCTGCATGGACACAGGGATCATCGACTAGGGACAAGACTGCTATCAGAATAATCTATTTGTTAATTCATTCAAGCCATCGAGCAAGCCTGTTGCCCACAATAACGATATATACAGTATAAAAGGCAATGAAACCCTCGGCATCTTACTCAACACCAACCGCCAGAAGTCCAAATAATAACCTCGTGCGTCCCCAGTATTCTTGAGCTGCCTTTTCCATGGTTTTGGCCATGACCGGCGCCTTCGACCCAAGACTGCCCCGGAGCCTTTCGACAACTTCATCCAGCTCCTTTTGCTCGAGGTCCTTGGCTACTAGTACATTTTTTAGGTAGATAGCATCGAAAAATAGCTGAATCTTCCAGTCCTGGATATAATCTGCGTTCGCCTCTGGTTGTTCTCCGGTCGTCTTTGATTGTTCTGCGCTGGCCTCTGATTGCTCTGTGCTGTCATCGGCATCATCCTCGCTTGCCTTCGTTTCTTCCGTTTGCTTATCCTTCTGTTCTGATTTGATGGATGACTCCAGCCTGTCATGAGCAGATGCGAAGGACGTTGACATTGCTTTCTGGAGCAATTTCTTCAAAACCTGAACGGTAGATGGATCCCAAAGATCTGCACCAGATTTTTCCATGGACGACACAAGTCGGCGTATGTACTTGAATGTTGATGCTGAAGGCTGAACTGGTAATTCTGGAATGCCTTCCCATAGGGTCCGACCTTGCACCTTGTTTTGCGAGTTCGTTAACAAGCGCAATGGAGTCGTGGGAGCGACAACTTCTGTAGCAATCATTTCCTGTAGTTTAGGAACAATGCCGCCCGAGAAGGTAAAGTCATCCGAGATGAACTCAGCAGGGAGATTTCTCCGAACGAGTCTAATGAGCCGAAGCAGGAATGCAGCCTTTGCATTTTGGTTCGAGTTCCCAAAAGCTTCAAAAGTAACGCTGAATGACGATTGAAGATCATCAAATGCTTGTCTGGTAGCTACTTGAAGTGCTTCTCGTAATAAATGAGGATCATCTTCACTCAGTGTGGCGGTAATATCCACATCAGGGTCCTCATCTTCGCCATCATCAATTATGTCAACCCATCTTGCTCGTTTCAAGTCCTCGATAGACTCCCTGGCCCCTTGGATAGCTGAAGCCCAGATTCGATATTTCTTCAGCACTGTAGAGATATCCTCATCCTGACCAAGTAGTCTGTCCACAATAGCTTGTTTGAAAGTTGCAGCACCATTTGAGTAATCCAAGGAGATGAGGCCAGGATCCCATAGTGACTCGGTATCAGCATGCTCTTTACTATCCCAGCTAGAGATAATGGACGAGATGTCTTTTCCGAAGACCTCCAGTTTCTTGGCTTCTTCGGATAACACTCTCGTGAGCTGCCCATTGAAGATAGACCGAATTCCTTCCAGTACACTCAAAGATGAATGTGTTGGCGTGGAGCTCCACGAGCTGAGCCAGATCTCTAATGTCTTCTTTCGAAGTGATAGGAGATCGTAAAAGTCATGCCAGCTCGCCAAGCTCTTCTGGCAACTTTTGACTAGACTTTGGAATGCTTGATTTGACCATTGCTTGATTATCTTCTCAGCATCTGATTTAGTCAATTCACTTAGCTTGATCCAAGGGGTGAAGTTATTGACAGCCGGGGCAACCCAACGCCCCAACACGTCAATGCCCAAATCATCCACATTCCGAATTTCAGGGTCTGTCAATAATGGCCGTGCCTTCAATTTGCCAAGAGCATCGGATAACCGGCGGGACAGTAGAACCTTGGAAGTCTGGAGTGTGCGAATGTATAGTCGTAAGGTCTTTAGGACATTTCCCCCCGACAAATCGGTAAGTTCTAGCTGGTTTCCGATGACATCTAAACGAACTTGGTGGAAATGACGAATGGCATCATCTGAGGACGAACTGGTCGCTAAGCAATATGCTGCCAGAGCTTCGATGATATCATCTGCGGTAGAATTCATAGATGCGAGGCGTTTATTGATCCTTTTCGAAAGCGTTTGCCGAAGATGGGCTAATTGGTTGCGCAGACTTTCCAGGAATGGCGGTACAGTCTCCTGCTGCGTAAGAGTTTTATGTAGAAGCCGAGAGATGACCAGAATCTTTGCTATCAGCAACAGGGAGCTCCGTTTCCTCAGGAGTTTCGAGATAGAGGCCGTGCACCGATGAAGTAGAGAGAGTTGAGCTCCGAACGCTCGCTTGTCCGCATCTGAGACCCAATTAGACATTCAACATGACAATGTATAGGATCCATCCACCATACCTTTCTCGGCCTCATCCCGTTTTATCTGGTTGTAGTGTGCGTGCTTCCTCTCTACCAGTCGTGGGTTGCATCTCCGTCCAACATCGGTTAGGTTTGATTCCGTCTCCTGGATCTCATGGTTCATAGAAACAATGGTCTCGGCAGTTCCGACGAGCTCGCGATATCTCGTTCTATATAGAATCTGAATGTTAGCTATGGGCTAGAATAAACAGTAGTTCCTCTGCGACCTACCCGACCAAAGCCCGGAGCCTCTCCTTATTGCTTGCGATGTCTCGGCGAAGCTCCTGTTCGACACGCCGCACGGTGGGAATTGGATATTGAAATGAGTCCTGCCATGATTTCAAGCTCTGGGGCTCTGGAGCCTCCGACGCCATGGTGGTGGATGGCATGGAAGAAGTTGGAAGAAGAGCCCAGCAACGGAGATGCGAACAGTTTACAGGAACGATGATCGTGAGTGCCTGAGGCAGAGAGTGTTCTGGCCTTGTTACAGTTCATTACGAATTACAATACTGCTAGTCCGTATTGGGAATGCTATGAGTCGATCGATCGAGTCATCCCCGCCAATTCAACTTTGCGATGATTTTCAGCCCCTCACTGGCAGCTTGTCTTGATTTTTTCTGCTATCAACAGTAGCTCTTGTGAGTTCAACATTGTTGGCAATCAGGAAGAAGTCAATCTGCCACCATGCCGCATATTGAGCCTGAGGAACAACCTCCTGCTGAGTCTTCAGCAGATCAGCAGCTGGAGAGACTGCCTTTTCCACCAGTTACATACTCTCACATCTTGAATTGCTCTTTTCATTCCTGGCAACCTCGGTATGGTTCTATTTTCATTTATCCATAGCAGCTATATGTCTAACAACCATCTTTCGCAGTTACCGTACAATCACCCCCAAATCTCGCGTAATTCCCTTGACGGCGCCGTTCGTTTCCTATCTCAATGCCGATGGCATCGTACTGCCACCAGAGGATGCCCCCCCGACGGACGAGGATAATGTCGATGATACATTCTCGGATGACGAAGATGTTGAGGAACACTCTGACCCATCGACGGAGTGGCAGGATGTACACTCCCGGGTCAAGGCCACTATCACTGACTTTGGAGGCAACGTGACGCCGAAGCTGAACTGGAGTGCACCCAAAGATGCAGCCTGGATGTCCGCAACAAATGACCTTCAGTGTCGCACGCCCAACGATGTCTATTTACTCCTGAAAAGCAGTGACTTTATCACACATGACCTGGAGCTGCCATTCGATGGATGCGTCCCCGACGATGAATCTACACCACAACCCGAAATCCCCTACCACTTGGTCCTTCGGAAATACGTTAACTTCAACCCATCCCTCGAGTTTCGGTGCTTCGTTCGCAATCGCGTTCTTCTTTGTATGTGTCAGCGTGATCAGAATCATTTCGACTTTCTCTTCCCCATGCGCGATTCCCTTCGGTCCCGGATCCAGGCATTCTTCGACGAAAAGCTCAAGGATACATTCCCTGACCCGAACTTTGTTTTCGACGTTTACGTCCCTCCACCACACCAGCGGGTGTGGCTGGTGGACGTGAACCCATGGGCAGAGAGAACAGACCCGTTGTTGTTCAGCTGGTTGGAGATCCTGCAGATGAAAGACCCCATCGGGATCCAGGAGGAGGAAGACGACCCAAATGTGCCAGAGCAATTCGTCAGACTTTCGCTGAATGATAACAACACATTTACAGTGGAATCCCCACCGGATGAAGCTTCAGAGTCGGAATCGGAGGAAGACTTGGAGGATGGCGATGATGGCGATGATGGCGACAACCCATTCCTTCCTGAATTCCGTCTAGTGAAGCGAGATGACCCAGAAGCATATGCATTTGCAAGCACGCAGTACTCGGCACACAAGCTTCCGAAGGAGGTTGTCGATGCCTCACTTTCCGGACCTGGTGGTATGAGCCAGTTCCTCGGTCAGTGGCAAGATATCATGGCTAAACAGGTACAAGAGGACGAGGAGGAAGGAAGCGACGAATAAAATACGATAAAATTGTGTTCTTCATTGATAGGGTGTTTGGTTTAGATGGCGTTTGTATTAGGGCAAAATAGAAGGGTCAGGATATGCAGTTTTGCTTATGTACGAATTGGCTAGAAGTCACATTAGTAGTGACTTGACTCGTCTCACCTTGCTGAAACTGTATTTAGTATATACAAACATGAATCCGCGAAGCACGATCTTCTATAAAAGGAAGAATCTATACTCTCAACAGAAACCCATCTAGAGCTTATGCCTCTTCTCACCAGACGCAAGCTTTCTAAACTCCTCCTGCGGAACACCACTCATGAATCTCTCCAGCCCCATAAACGCCTCTAGACCATTCTGACGATCAAGCAGCTCCCTCTCGGGTCTCCGAATAAGCTCCTTAATCTTAATCATACTACTCTGGTTAAGGTGCGCCCCCATCCGATCCTCAACCTCCTCGAGAACCTTCTTCAAGAACCCGTCCGAATCATCCGACTTTCCAGACGGGGCCTGGATGACCCTGTTCACGAAACCGGTCGCCACGAGTTCGTCACAGGTGATACGCTTGCTCATGATAAGGGCTTCGTTGGCCTTGGCGATGCCGAGACGCTCGACAAAGGCGCGCGATGCACCACCCTCCGCGACTAAGCCGAGAGAAGCGAATGGGGTGAGGAGGAAAGTGTGCGGGGCGGCGTAGATGAAGTCGGCGTGGGCGACGAGTGCGGCGGACAGGCCGACTGCTGGGCCGTTCAGCGCCACGACGAGGATCTTGGGGTGGTTGTAGAAGGTGCGGGTGATGTCGACATTGTTGGTGACGAAGCCGCGGGTGAGCTCGCGGCGGACTTTGTTTCCTAGGTCTCCATCTGGTCGGGAGCTTCGTACGTCTGCGCCACTGTGGAGAAGGTTAGAATGGATCTTTGCTTTAGGGTAATCAGGTAGGCAGGTCTTACGCTGAGAAAAAGCGTCCTTTGCCGGTTATGACGGTGATGGTGATGTCGTCGCGTGTTTCAACTTCCCGCAAGCGCTCGCCCAGGAGATAGTAGAGATCTTGGTTTAGGGCATTCAGCTTCTCAGGACGGTTTAAAGTGATCACCGCGATGCGGTCGACATAGGTAAGAGTAATGATGTTCTCTTCTGCCATTGCGATTGTGGTGTGTTTTGTATTCCTGACGGTATCACTGAAGTAGACTATGATATCATTAATGAAATTGCTGTCTTGAAATGCCGTTTATCAAACAGTGATTGACGAATATCAAAAGTAGTGAATGATGCAATTCGAAATATATAAAAACAAATCAACCCAGATGCTAGGACATCTCACATCTTGTCTACCCCATTCTCCATCCGGTCCTTACTCCGTCTTCCTAGGCATTCAGGCATTTCCCTGCGGGGAGACCGACTAAGCCGAGGCCCGTCGGCAGGTCACGGGATCAAATATCAGGTGACACCACGTGGCAGGCTTTGCTCAGTTTGCACCATTTGCAGAAGCTCGGTGATGGGCAATCCAGAAATGCACATTGGGAGGCTGCGATCAAGCCTAGTGGTGTCGCATCGCGAATGATTGATTCTCCATTTTGATTTTTATATATTTTGGTATTGTCGATATTTTTGACGATTATCTGGTAATTGGATGCTGTGAATAACTTGGTCAATTAAGGAGTTCAGACAAATCGCGAGACTGGGAAAAATTAAAGCAATCACCGAACACATCCCGCATCCTCCGCAAAACAACCAAAGCCACCAGGGGCCTAAATAACTACACTTACCTACACATACTCACACTCACACTCACACTCACAACAATGTCTTTCATCCTCCGCAGACTGCAAGGTGGCAACCTTGAAATCGCCAAAGTATGTCCATGTCCATCTCATTCATACCATCATTAAATTAACATCACCCAGTTTGGCATGTACGTCCTCTTCCCCATTGGATGGATGTACTACTTCGGCACAAACCTCGACGACCGCTTTAGCGTTTCTGGCTTCTGGCCTTCCGCAGAACAATCACATAAGATTCCATTGGAGAAGGAGGAGATCGACGCTGAGCTGAAGCGGATGCGGATGGTGGATGCTGTTCGGCGGGAGCGGAGACAACAAAGGGAGGCTTTGGAGACGCAGACACAGGTGCAAGCAGAAGCACAAGCTCAGACACAGGTACAATCGGCGCAGAACGAACAATGAGGAGGGGATCTCTCGGAATGATGGGCATAGATGGGATGGGATGTTTATGCGGGGGATGCTATAAAAGTCACCTTTCGGCCTTCGGCTTTGGCGGTCGAATCGATATCGATATCAATGTCAATGGTATTTGTTACGTCCGGAATATTTCGACAAGCGTGCGATGAAGAAGAGGGGCAGCGACAATACTGCAGTTTGGAACTCACATGTGATATTTATGAATATGCGTTTTGTACAACACTCTACTCTGGGGCATTGCGGGAGTTAATTTGTTCATCTGGGATGGGTATTA
The DNA here is from genome assembly GCF_001890725.1 of Aspergillus wentii DTO 134E9. Classification (NCBI taxonomy): domain Eukaryota; kingdom Fungi; phylum Ascomycota; class Eurotiomycetes; order Eurotiales; family Aspergillaceae; genus Aspergillus; species Aspergillus wentii. The sequence continues at coordinate 981,389 of NW_024467833.1, forward strand.
CTGTATCACCAATGAGACTGGAAATATGATACCAGCCTATAGTTCGTTTGTACAAATGTACGGGTCTTGAACATGTGATGCTGCGCTCTAAGTTTACTAGTCCGACTAGCTCAGTCCATCGTCTCATCATCAAAATTATTATCCAAACCTCATCAGGTGTTAAAACTGAAATAATAAAGGGGTATCAAGTTGAAAATATGAGGAAATAACAAAGAAAGCAATTTTGAATCACTCGCTGCCAAGAGTATTCTATTAGGAAAAGTCTTGATGCGAGTTGGATAATTAATAAAACCATCAGGTTTAAAGATAAAGTAGCCAGAGACCAACCGACACGAACGCCTTTGATGCGCCAGCCTGCTCCCAAACAAAACCAATCACGCGAAACTCCGTGGACAAAACGACTTATTTAACACAGACCAGCCAATTATCAAACAGGGACAGCAAGCAGCGCTGTCAAGGATGTGCAGGTGTATTGGTTGTGTGAAGATGGACGATGCAGGACGTGAGGGGGTGCGACAGAATCGGGAGCGGAATCCGAGCAAAAACGAAAAGCGAAAAAGCCCCGAAGGAACTGCCTGGGGGTTGGGCGCGACCTTGATCCATCTCAAAACACAGGTAGGACCAATACAGACCCTGGCTTTGTATCACAGTTCGGCAATTGGCTTCGTGGCCGTTGCGGCCGCATTTTTGGCCGTCTCGTACATCATCTCAAGGTTCTGTGTTCCACTTTCACGAAATACTGAGCTAATCGATGGAAGGCCGGTGGTGATGATGGGACGCTCGCCGACGCAGTAATAATACATATGGCTGTATATGGTTCTCAGGTGGTCGGGGAGGTAAATGTAGGCGGCGGTAAAGACCATTGTGAGGAGGCTAATAATGAGAGAGTCTGTAACGAATTGCCTATGGTCAGCATTGATCTTTTGTCGCTAGCAGAAGCAGCTCGAGATAGTGTGCGGGAAAACGTACTGAAGATGAATTTTTCGGTGGGGGTAAGCATATATACAGCAAAAGTCACCTCATACTGATAAATCTTCAAACGGATCCAGCGCATGAAGGCGCTGATGAAGTGGAAAGCAGTCATTATGGATAGTGGACTGAGGTTGAAGCTGTAGGAAATAAAGATGCAGCTGAGAGTGCTCCGTATATAAGAATGTTGTTATCTGGGCCCCTGTTGAGGTGATGACGCCAGCTGCAAACTGTCCGGAAGGAAGCTGGACTAGTGTTTGACGTTGAACAAAGAAGTCAAGGCCAGACGTTGCAAGGAGCAGAGGAAAGAATAGAATATGTAGGAAGAAAAAGACTGCAGATTCTAGGCATTCATGGTAGAAGAAAAGAAGACGAAGAGAAGGGAAATTGGACGAGGGGCGCAAGATGAAAGATGTCTCACGAGCGACAGGATAAAATTAGGATAGCGGGAGGCAAAAAGAAGGTTCAGAGAGAAAGAGAGAAAGGAGAGGAAAAAGAATGGAACCTAGGCTTGTTTGATCGACGGTGAAATTGGATTGGATTCAATTGAATCCTGCAGGAGAGCAGTACTGCGGGGTGGAAGGCAGAGAGGAAGAATAAATGATGAAGATAGGAGAGAAAAAGGAAAAAAATGAAGTTAATCGAATGCGATCAACGAAGGGGAAGAGACGGGCGGCCGATGGAATCACGATGATTCCACACCAGTTTCAGTAACTTCTTGTTATTCTTATTCTTCTCTATCTCTCTCTTTTCTTCTTCAATTCATTCCTTTTCGATTATTCTCTATTGATTCTATACAGGGTCTAAGGGTCCACGGACACTAACTTAGGCCTGGATCGCATCCATCACGATGATTCTACCACTACACAGGGATCCGTAGACTGTCATCATGATGATCTCTATGCATGCCGACTGGGAATATTGTTCCATCTGTCTAAACAATCCATATTCATGGATCAGTCTATCCCGATCAACATCGCTTTGTTCCAGTCGTGTCAATGCGTCAATGCGTACGTCACCTGGCGGGTCTCAACTGGCCAACAGAATCAACATTAAGATATCAGATTCTTTCAAGATCACTGTGATTGTCTGAAGTCTGGCAATCTATTCATATTTAATTTTGACATGATACAGACTACTAACTATACTGGAATGGTATCAACTGTATGAATATAAAATCTACAGACTACAGAGTATGGATGAATGAAGTATCTCAACGCTCGTATTCGTATATCCAACAAAATCCCCGTTGAGCTGCCCGATGCAACTGAAACCTCACCAACCAAACCACCACACCAGGATCAAATCCTTAAAGCAGTTCAGAATCAAATCCAAGAATAACTAACTCTATCTACCTAAGCATTTCATCGACAGTGGATTCGTTCAGATTCGAATCTTCCGAGACTTCCGTAGCCGTCAAGATCCGTACACGACCTACATTAGCACTGCACAAAATGCACAGCTTGACATAGTCAATTGCATATTGAGAAGAATAAGAATAATAATGAATATCATAAATGTTTGGTTCAGTTTTGTCTCATAAATTTATATAAGATATCGCATTCATGTCGAATAGCATCACCGAATACCGCATACGTAGACCGCCTCCATAGCCTTCACCCAACAGAATCACCTCCAATAACATCTCCGTCCCTCAATAGTTCCATCCCAACAATGCTCCGTTGCATCCACCACGCCCATCCTAGGCTATCATCATCATCATCATCATCATCATTCCTATCCCACTTTTTCTCTCCGTCTCCGGCTCCGAGATGCTTCTCCCTCTCACCGCCCATCGGAGCAAAACAGTTGCCGCCCCGGCTCAAAATCAATGATGCCGATTTGACCATCTCCTATCTCAAGGGCACCGGGCCCGGAGGTCAGAAAATAGTACGCTCTATCATCACGCAATTCCCACTGCCGGCCTTGCATAATGCTCTTACTTTATAGTATTCTAACAATTACAGAATAAAACTAATTCTGCCGTCCAATTAATACATAAACCTACCGGTCTTGTGGTCAAGTCCCAAGCTACTCGTTCTCGGTCTCAGAATGAGAAGATCGCCCGTCAGCTTCTGGCTGATAGGGTCGAGCATTTGCAAAATGGGGACCAGAGTCGGACTTCGATCAAGGCGGATCGGGCCAGGAAGAAGAAGGCTAGTAAGGTGAAGAAGAGCCGGCGCAAGTATCGCGAGCTGGAGGAAGGGAAAGACCCAGAGGGGGGGGAAGAAGGAGAAGCAGAAGCAGAAGAGGAACCATCAGAAATACCAGAGTCCAAATCAGAGGCTACTCCAGAGCCACAGGAACACAGGCAGGATCGATGATTGAGTGCATATCGCTGCTCGGTGTTACGATTAAGAATGTACGATATCTGTATTCGATTCTATGTAAATAAATACCTCATGTGTAATATTTTTGATATTATCTAATAAATAATGGTGGCTCATAAAAGGCATGTTTGATCTTAATCTAGACTTTTTTTCTTTCTTTCTTAATTGCGGTCAACGTCTACGCTGGATGATATACACCCAAACGTTAGCCCGACATCACTGGTAGTATTTATGCGGAGATATAGCTGCCCAGCGTCGCCTTGGCCTTATCGCCTAAGCGCTCCTGCACAAATCCAGAAACCCGTCCACCGTGCTCCTGGTCCATTTGCTTCAGATATTTGCCAACCCAGACCTTAAGATCAGCACCAGTCTCTGGCCATGGGTCCTTGGTCTGTGGTCGCACAGTGTTCAACGCTGTGAAGCCAACTCCGAACGCCATGTCCTCAATGTCGTGGTCATCAATGATGTCATCCTTGCTGGCGGGAAGAGGAGGAAGCTCCAAAAGGTTGAGCAGTGCTTCGCACGTGAATCCCCATCCCTTCTTGTATCGGTTGGCAAAGGCCTCCGAGTTGGCAAGGGTCTTGGTAAAAGACAGCACGGCGGTCTTACGGTCCAAGGGACGAGCGAGCTTCTGGGTTTCGGGGAGGATGATGTTGAGGTAGATAGGAGTGAATAGTCTAGAAACCGTTAGTATGATTGTAAAGGTGAAGAGAGACTCAGATTCGCGTATGCATACCCTTCCTGCACCTTGTCCGTAACTTGAATAACGAAGTCGGCACTGTAGCCCTTCTCATCATGGGCAGAGATAAAGTGGAAAAAGCGGACGAATCGCATAGTAAGATTCTCGGTCTTGGAGTTCTGCAGACGAGTGAGAATGATCTGCATGATCGACACAAAGTATTGCTCCAGGGCGGTTCTATAGAAAAAAGATTAGCGGGCCAAGGGTCGCCCCGTACTGTGGATGGTCTTGGACTCACGGTGGGAAGTTCGCAACAACGCTCTCCAAAAGATCAAATCCAAAGCTTTCGTTGGTCTTGGTAGAAAGGAGCTTCTGGAAAATACCAAGAATAGGCTCGATCTGGTTGCTTTCCAAAACAAACTGCGACCCACGGATGAGGATGGAGGACAAAAGCCGAACAAGGGCGGGGATGTTTCCTTTAGACTCCCACATCACAGGCATGAGAATTGGCGCAACCAAGTTTTGGTAGTAGCTTGGCAGTGTTCCGGAAGGGTTGGCCTCTAGAAGTGCCGCGAAAAGCTGGAAGATATATGGCATAAATTCTGTAGAGGCGTCAGTTCTCATGAAAAAACACTGATATAATTAGAAATCAGCTTACCTTGCACGTCTCCTTGAAGAATTCCGGCAAAAGGAGGATACAGGGCTTGTTCAAGCTTATCAGGGTTGCTGGGCGCGGCGAATCTGTGGCCTGTCAGTAACCATTTATAGCAGGATGCTCCTGGAAGAGTGCATACCGGATGAAAGCGCCCAAAGATTCAAAGTGGAAATAGTAAAATCTTGGGTTACTTGGGTTGGTGCTGATGATTTGAGTTATGTTGATCAGATGCTGAAGAACAATATCTGTGTGCGGCACCACGCCGTCCTTGATGACAATAAGGACTCTCATCACGCATCGCATCAAGAATTCGTTCTCCTGCACCTTTTGGGGAGCAGGGTCCTTCTGAATCAAAGAGAAGATGTGCTGCAGCAAATCCTTGGCCAAAGGAGTAATTGAATCAGGGGCGATGATTGGCTGTCCCTGAGCATCGGAGAGGTAGAGTACTCTTTCGACCGCAATAGCCGCATAAGTATAGACAACATAGTTGGATGAAGCAAGGTGCTTAACCAGCAAAGGAAGCACGACTTGCCACTGTTCCTTGGTGATGATACTCCGGAAAAGGTACAGATACTTGATGGCATCCACCTTCAGAATAGGATGAGAACCATCTTCGGACAGCAAATCTGCAGAAAGGTGATTTTGGAAGTAATCGGCAATGCTGACATTGGGGTTGGTTGCAGTGACTCCAAGGTTGGCTGTAGCCACTCCTTTAGCTGCAATTGCCGAGTATAGATAAGTCGCAGTGTCCTTGGCTTTCCAGTTCGATGTAGGGTCCTTGGCATATTCAGCCAAGTAGTGCTCGATGTATTGGAGAACAACCTTGGTGACTGACGCTTCAAACTTTTCGGCCAGTTTTCGCACAAAGTCCGTAGCCGCGCGCCGCCTGGTATCACTGTCCGATCCTTCAAGATCCCGTCGGATGAACTCAATCGGTTCATCTTCAAACAGTTCCTCGTCCGATTCCCGTAGGCTGACGTTGGGCAGAATAACCTTTTCAATAATTTGACCTTGTGTGCCCTCATCTTGGAAGACTGCGGCATGATCGGGCATGCCGGCAATCGAAGTCAAAAACTGCAAAGCCCGACTGACCAAGATATCATATTTAGTTTCCTGGCCAATCGTAGTCAGGAAGCTCCAAGAACTTTCCACAAACTGCCCAACGTGAGGCTTAAACACATCCATGTACTTCTGTACGTAGAGGGTCAACACTTCGAAAATCCCAGCCCGAGCATATTCAAGTTGACCAGACTCGGTATCATCATCAGTGTGGAGCAATTGGTTGTCGTAAGTGAGGTACTTGAGTAAGAGCGAAGCTATCCCTGAAATATTTTCTTCGAACATCGGTGGAAGGTCGTGGCAAGAGAGGTCGAACAGCAACTTGATCATCAAGTTGAACTGTGTAAATCCCTGAGTTAAGTTCTCTTTGTTGGATTTGTTTTGCTCGAGGTAGCTGTCCAATCCCTTGAATGTGAATTAGCACACAATGGACATCGAATGGGATTGAAGAGGAGCGAAATTACCTCGAAAAGGGCCAAGAATGGATTTCCGAATTTTCCAAGCACATGGTTGATCTCTGTGTACAACTCGTTCGATTGGAACAAGGGTCTCCATCTCTTGAAGATCGAATGCGCAACTTGCAGAACGCCAATGTTGGCCGGAGGATTTGTTGGTTGAAGTCTTGAAACGAGATCCTAAAATGTGTCACTAAAAGAGAAAAAAGTGCATTCACGGTAACGCTGTAGCTTACATCTACAAGAGTATCCCATCGCTCCCAGAAATCACTATCAGCAATAACACTGATAGCCTCTCCCAGTTGAGTCTGAATGCCTGCGGGCACCGAAATCATCAGGCTGATCAGTTCCCGCTTGAGCGTGGCAACCTCCTCAAGCTGGAGCTTGTAGTTTCCATCCTCGTCTGTCCAGTTTCGCTTGATAAAGTTCTTAAAGGCGAGGGCACTGGCGAGGCGGGTATTGTAGGGCTGGGAAGCGGACGCCGTGATCTGAAGGAGCTGCAAAGAAAAACCTGGCTTGCTCTCTTCTTGACGAAGAGCAACCTCGGCTAAAAGTCGTTAAATCAAGTAGCTAAACAGAAATCAGATTCAAAATACTCACCTTGCTTGTTCTGTCTAGGATCCAAACTTGCCTCAAGGAGCTGGGCAACAGCTCCAAGACCTTCAGCCATTTTGCAAGTGGGGTATATGTCAAGATTGGAAGGAAATATAAATAATATTCAGCAGAAAAGGGGAAATAGAAAGGTATCAGGCGCTGCTGATGACCAGATGCGATTTGTCTCTAGGAGTTGAGCAGAATGCCTTGACACTGTGTGCAAAAAGGCCCTGGTATGTAAAAGCCGGAAGAGCTCAATTATTCCCGGTCAGGCAGTTTGTTTGGCGGGTTGCTTGGAAATATTCCAGGCGGTGAGCAGCCGTCCGCGGGGTGGTTCTGCCTGTCAGGTGACCGGCCGGATCAACCTTTTTCAGGCCTCCGCCAGATCATCATCGACCCTTTTTGGGGGGTAAAATGTCTTGGCACACTGCGGCCTTGGGGAGATAACGAGAGATCATTGACTCTTCGTCGGGTTACAGATGACTAAAATCTTTCACGGCCTATCTCTTTAGCTTCAGAGCTGAAGCTTTTCGTTTCAAGCTGTCATATCCTTCTTCCATGTTATTATTCTAGGGTTGTTGTTGATTTTGAAATATCGGCCGTTACAACTCCACAGAATCCATTTTCCTCCCTGATGCTGTGAGGAAAGAGTTTCACGCACTTTGCTTTTCAATGGTATGCAATATATGCTTGCATTCCGGGCGTCTCTTGTTCCCATCTGGAATTGCAGATCATAAACGATTGCTGTGGACTCTCTTTACAAGCAGGATCCTGCTAACGCTTGGTCTCCGTTACAGATATAATCCCTCGAATTCAACCTTGTATATATCACCCGTCCATTAGGACGCATGTCTTCTGACGATGCTCCATCACCACCCCATTATAAACACTCCACATCGACTTTCGCAGACGTTTTTAAGACACTAGGTGTTGTCCGCCCCAAATCGCAATCACCTGTTTCCCTACAAGACAGCAGCAGTGATTCTTTATCGCAAGCAACGGATGGACGGAGAACCAGTCGTATAGTGTTCGGATTTGAATCAATGCATCGTGCCAGCGTCGTGTCCAGCTCCTCGGACACTCCTAGTGCTCCGGACTTCGAGGCGTCCCGCAAGAGTGTGGCGCAGAGTCAGAACTTGTCGCATGCTATCGAGGAGGCAGAACATGTGTCGAGGTCAATTCAGTGGTTCACGTCGGATCAATCGGTTGCTTTGTTGGAAACTGGGGCATACTTGTTCCACCATCCAAGCTCCCCAGACGCTCGAAGGAGTGGCTCCAGATTGCTGGAAGCCACCGCGGCCCGCCAGGATTTGTCCCCCGCAGCAAGGCGGTACATATTTGAACTGATATCATGTCCATCAGAGACTGATGTTATACCTGCTCGGGTCCAATCATTGATCTCGCTTTCAGACCATGGCAGGAAATTGGAATTCGCCACTTCGTCTATCCTTCCCATAGTATCATCCTGCATCGTGCCACTTTATGATATTATCGCATCAGCTCGATTGAAAGCACGGAAATCAAAAGTCACCAAATCCAACGGCAACGGCCATGACGACGCTAGCTTGGACGATCTGTTGCAGTTTGCTGTCGATTTGATCACATTGCAACGAAAACCCCCAAGCAGTGAAGAAGTTGAGTCGCTTCTTGCCCAGATTTTCACTATATGCAAGAAAACCAGCGTCGCAGCCGACATCAAGAACTCTTTGCTTGTGTTTGATGCCATCATTCTTTATGCAGATGTGCCAGACGCAAGTTTCGTCCCTATGCTCGAGGTCCTATGCAGTATACATGCTTCTGTCAAGTCTCTGTCCGGCCCCACATCGAGGGCGGTCCGAAATCTGGCAAAATCACGCAGACAGGTGGAGATGGTGAATACACTCCATTCATTCTTGCTAGAGTCCTCTGAAGAACAGAGCCGGAATTTGAATGTCCTTCGAGGCACAATATATGTCTTCACAGATCTTGTTCGGGCCCATGGTCAGGATGGAATACCGCGGCTCCATTTCGACAAGTTAATGGAATGTCTTCGCGTTGTTCTAAAAAAAGATGATGCCCGTGTTGAAGCCGACATTCTGGATCTGTGTCTGAATATTCTTGAAGGGGAACTCACACTTATGGACCATGAACAGAGTTGGTCGGAGTTTGTCGAGATTCTTATGTTTTGTTCTCGCAGAGCTGTTGATGAGCCTGAGCAGTGTCCCACATCACCCACGTCACCCTCTAGCCCCCATCCGCCCCACCTTAAAGGCACTACACCTGACGACACAAAGTCCAACATCCTGGCAAATGTCATCCGGGTTGCCTCTCTGATAGAATCACTCTGGGATCAGTTGAACCAACACCAAAGATTAGACGCCGGACGTTTCCTGATGAATGCTTGTCAACATATTGAGCCTTCGCAGGCCGATTTGATCGTCAATGAAATGAGGGCAGAAAAGCTTTGCTTCCCCGGAAATCCTGACTGGGAGCGTCATTGTCAGAAACTTATTAGCTGCTTTGTTCGATCCCGTACCAAGCCCTCCGACATTCGCATCTTAGCTTTGGATACTTTGAAGGAGGCCTTTTCTAGCTACGATTCTTTGGTTGTCTTTCAAGCTCAAGGTTTTTTAAATCTCATGCTTCACGCATTCTCTGACGAAGATGACATTCTATTCCTCGAGTCTCTTGTTTCTTTCATTGTCGACATCTCTATTCTTGCCAGCGACTATGAAACATTCAAACTCCTCGTGGATACTATAAGCTCGCCCATGAGTGGAGATTTGAATAGAGACGAATCGCACGAATCTGAGACTTCTCCATCATCTCCCCAACGTCGTTCATCTGCCGGTGCATTGGAGCTATCCTTGGCCAATGTTTGCTCTGTTGGGCTTGTCAGGATCTTCCTTCGCTCTTTGAATTTGGCAGCAAACAAAGTGGTGTTGGTTTTCGAGACACTTCTAGGCATCGCAAAATCTCCAGATCGGCCCCCGGATGCCCGCTTGACTGTGCTCAAGCTGTTGTTCAGGCTCCGATGTGATGACTCGGGATCAATTACAGTGACTTCGATATCTGAAAACGACTTTCTGATGAACGTATTAGGCCGGTCCGTCGAAGTTGGGTCGAAACTACAAAACAGCTTTGAAGATCCTTTGGCGGACCATGTTGCCGATCACGAAAATATCCAGTCCACGCCGGTCAGGAAACCTTCAATTATAGAGCAACCTGGTAGTCTCTTATCCAAGTCTGCGGGGCGTGGCATAGGATTTAATCCTCGCGCGTCAAAACTTACACCTCCAGTTTGGACGTATGCTTCGCCCCAAGTTCTTCCTGAGAAACCACCGGACGAATCCAGTCCTTTTGTCTACGCTTACGCAACACCAGACATATCTCAACACATAGAATCAGAACCCACACAAAGGATTGCTTTGAAAGCCAATATGTGGCTAGAGGCCGTTATCTCGTTGTTGCAACGCGAGACTAACTGGGACATTTACAGTTATGTTCTCACTCACCTTGGGCCTCAGCTTAGCAACAAGGATTTCTTCAGTAGTGCAATCCCTCAAATCAAGTTGCTCCGCAGTGTTTTGTGTGATCAAGTCAAGAACGAAACATTTCGTGAGCCCCCAGCATCAACTGGTGTGAAAAAGACCGATGTTGCTGGTTGCATATTTGATTCTCTCTCCATGCTAGTCGGTTACCATGAGCATTTTGCCAAGAGTGAAGAGGATGAGCTTGTTCGTGCCTTCATGATGGGCATCATTGGGTCCTGGGGAGGTACTTCTCGTGGATGTATCCATGCGCTCTCTGTCTGTTGCTATGAGATTCCACTCTCGGTGACAAAGTCGCTGAATGGGATTCTCGACAAGATGTCAAAAGTGATTACCATGCCTAGTCTTGCGGTTCACATTCTTGAATTTCTCGCATTGCTTGCACGATTGCCTGACGTCTATATCAATTTGCGCGAGGAAGAGATCCGCACCTTATTTGGTATATGTATTCGATTCCTGCAAACATCCAGAGAGAACCGGTATCGGGCTTCCGAATCACCTTCCGTGCGAGGCTCCCAGACTCCCTCACGTCTAGGCGGTAGTGTTGAACCGTCGGATCCGTCTCAGCAAGATGGAATGTCGAAATATATCTACACCCTCACGCATCATGTCATGGTCTTCTGGTTTTTGTCTTTGAAACTGCAGGACCGTGCAAAGCATGTCAACTGGATAACTAGCAGACTTATCTTCAAGGATGAATTCGGAAAAGAAATGGTCGAGGAGCAAAGCCAGGTCTTCATCGATCTGATGCAGAGGGTTGCCTTCTCTGATTTGGGGGAAACTATTCCATACGATACCTTCCCACCATCTCCTGAGGACGGACCAGTGGTAAAGAAATCCTGGGTCGTTGGAACCAGCATTATCAGTGTTGAAACTGCTGGTGTTTCAGGGCTGACTCAAATCACGAAACGTCAAGCATCTGGAACGACATATGCAATGTATCAGCAGCGAACAGCTCCCGTCCTTCCGCATCAGGTGCCTCAAATGCATGATACTCATTTGCAATTTGATGCCATGCGAACGGCCATTCTCCCGAGCCACGTGATGCTCCAGTTGACGACCACGGCTTTCCCTACGCCTACAGTGATGCAGCCAATCCTTCTTCCCGACGATGACATGACACGTCGAGCAATCAGCACTTTTGACCGAAATGACATTGTGGATGGGCACAAGATTGGTGTGGTTTACATCGATAATGGGCAAACAACCGAGGCCGAAATTCTTTCCAATACCGGTGGAAGTTCAGACTATGAGTACTTCTTGTCAGGTCTTGGTACCAAGGTTCCTCTGAGGGGTGCGCAATTCAATACTCAAGGATTATATCCTGATATCGACGGAGAAAATGCATACGCATGGCGAGACCGAGTGACGGAAATTGTATACCATGTTGCGACGATAATGCCCACTGATTTTGATCGCGACCCTTCATGCATCAACAAAAAACGCCATATCGGCAACGACTATGTCAACATTATTTTCAACCACTCAAATACGCCATTCAATTTCCACACCATCCCGTCTCAGTTTAACTTTGTCAATATTGTCATTAGTCCAGTGTGTCGCATCGCTACTGGCGAGAGTCAGATTGAGAAGCGGGATAATTTGGATCCTGCGAAACTATATTATAGTGTCAAGGTCATGAGCAAGCCTGGCTTCCCTGAAATCTCGTGCGCCGCAACACCCAAAGTGATCTCAGGCCAGAATCTCGCAGCGTTTGTTCGTATCCTTGCCCTGAACGCTTCGGTGTTTTCACTTGTTTGGAACAGTCAGGGAGGCGAGCACATTTCATCCTGGCGCAACCGACTGCGCGAGATCAAAAGGGTTCGAGAGCGGGCGCTGGCGTCGCAGTCTCAGAATTCAGACACTCTCGAAGGCGCTTACCCGGGCCAGCGGCGCAACACCAAGGCCAACATCTTTTCCGAAGAAGTGCCAACACGCAGTCCCGTCGTGAGGACAGACTTTGCCAGTGATTGGGATGCCGCAGCAGATGACAGTATTCTCCAGAATTTGGACTTCTCCCGGTGGAGTCGTTGAGATTGATCTTGCTTCGCCATTTAGCGCAGTGTCGCCTTAAAAAAAAAACTTTCAACCTTTTCTCTTACGATTGCTCTTCTTTGAAAGATTAATGTACATCAATTGCTTCTTTCCCCTGCGCTTTGCGACATGTGTCAATACCCCACTTTCTATCAAAAAAGTTTTTATGAGTTTTCTCAATCTTCTCTCTATCTTCTCTTTTTTATGCTTCTATCTGTCAATACTGGTATTGAAAAAGCCCATATATATCAATGTATGAGCAAGGATCGATGGCAGAGGATGCCAGGCTTCTAGGAAGTAGACTTGTGGTGCTATTTGCTTTGTGATTTGATTTCTTTCTGCCCAAGTTCATCATCATACATTCTAGCATATGCAAGAAAGGGAGTTGGATTCAATCTCAAAAAAGGGGCATGTGGAAGAAAGAAGATATTGTAACGACTCGATGATATTTGAAACTAAAAAAACAAGTTCTTTTTCTTATCTTAATTATGACTACTATTCTTTTTAAGCAGCACTCTATAATCTGCTATATATATATATCTTCAACTGATTTTCCGAGACAACATCGACAAGTCAGAAAACGTCTTCAGTCTCTCTTTCCCAGGATTTCCTTGCGTGGTTCTTCTGCGCTTGTCCAGTGCGCAATGGATGACGTCACTTCCATACGGAAGCGTACTTGCCTTCATCTTCTGATCCATCTATACCACCAACTCCTTATACCACTGACTACTAAACTTCAGAAAACTTGATAACACTTGTTTTTATTTTAATTCTTTTTTGGGGTATATTATTTTAACTAATTATAAATAAGACAAAGCATCGGAGTAAATAGGTATGTAAATCACAAAATCCCCATAGGAAGACAGCCACTCTGCCTTCCTTCAGGTACATAACGTAACCACTTTTTCATGTCACGTCCACATGGATATACTCCAATTTTTGGTGTTCTTTTTTCGTTTATTCGACAGATATATCGGGATTTTGGTTAGATAGATGGTGTTTGTGGGAGATCGGGGAGGTAGATGATCGAACAATCTCCAGTAGTGAAAGGTATCCAAGAATTTATATTTTTTCTTAAATTACCATCCGAAGATTTCACCAACGCTCAGTGTGCTCCATCGCACACCGGCGACTGCAAAGAGCATCAAGACAACATCTACGACACCCAGTACAGCAGCGCCCATCATGAATCGCGGGCTGAAGATTCGATACAGCATGAGATGGCGGCGGAGGTGGCCTGCCCACATTGTGGTAGCAAGATTGATCGTGGCGAGGTAGAGTAGGTGAGTGCATGCTGCTTGGATCACATCTGAGAGGATTCTAGTCGATGGGTTTGCCGGTTTTGCGGATGCAGATCCCTGTGCGCGGTCGTTGGTCTCGAGCGGTCGTTTCCACAAGACAGTAAGGGGGACGGCAATTGCAACCAAGATTTGCGCACCAAAGGTGTTGAGAATCACGAGAAGGGGAGACCAGGGGTATTTCACCGTCGACAGAGGGATGAATGCGGTTTCCCATTGGATGCTGCTCAGGGTAGCCTGGTGGCCTGTTTTGAAGTAGTAGAAAGAACCAAGAAGTCCCAACACAATAGGTCCGATGGCTGAATTGCTCCGGACCAGTGCGTTGGTGTCGAGGATTTCCAGCAACGAGAGAATCTGCCACAGTAGCAGACCGACGGCACCTTGGCCCATAGGCTTCTGCATGAGAATGATAGCCAGGCAGAAATTGATAACAAGGAAAAAGAATCGCGTGCCGTAGATGTTACCAAATCCAAGAATGGTGACCGTTGTTCTTCCTGGCTGCTGGGTGGGAGCTGTGGGCTCAGAATCACCCTGGCTGAGGCTGATGCTAACACATGGCTTTGAGTAGACGAACGCAGTTGTACCCGCAGCAAAAGCCAAGGCGAGGACAAGCTGGGCAAGGAATACACGAGTCGACTTGAGGGTTTCCTTGCTCAAAGAGAGCCATTCACCATCGTCAGCACCCTCAAGCGTCCAAAAGACAGATGAGATAAACAGCCCAAGACGGAAGGCAACTCCGATCCATAGATTAGAGGCTCCTTCGTATGACTTGGATCCAAGGTAGAATGACCGTACAACCGCGGGAAGAATAAGAGCAACAAGGAAAGGGATCGCGAGCTGCCATGGGGCGGAGGTGGAAGAGGTAGCTGACGCATAGTAGGTGGAACGGCAGAATGGCATCTGCTCCTCACGGCAGAGACGAGAAAATGATGCTACTCTTCCAATCATGACGAAAAGAATAGAATGGTACACTCCCAGAACTCGGTCAGCAGTCGACTTTTGCCGCATCGAGGACACCCCAGCGACAACACCGAAGGTGGAAAGGAAGAAAAGAAGAATCTCATCTTCCCATATGGTGTACGAGTTCGACGCAAATCCAATAGACTGAGAAACGGTAAAGATCACAGCAAGCCAACCCCACAAAGAGTTGGGAACAGGAAGCGATAAGCCTCCCTTGCCAGCGAATACCGCCCGCGAGGCTCCGATTATACTCCCTGCAGCAGCCAGTAGAGCACAGGACTCAATTACAGGCATTTGCACGATGCTGCACAACGACAGGAAAGCCCCAGAGACGGCCCCAATTCCAGAGCCTATTCCAGCAAGCGAGAGCAAAGATTCAGTGAGCTCCGTCCTGTCTGCTTTAAGGCCTCGTGCATAGAACACCAACAGAGCAATAGCTCCAAAAAGGATTGCAACTCCCTGGATCATACTGGCCACGTCAAACTTGGCCCACAGCTCACGGCAGACCTGAAGTGTGTGTCGCTCATATCTCCTGTACGAATCATATGCCGAGCGCAATGCATCTGTGTTTGATTTAAGGCCCTTTGGTAGTTTCTGCCAGTCGCTTTCTGCTTCTTCCCAGATCGGCAGCGACTTGGAGGATCGGCCATCGTCTTCTCCTCGTGCGACAGCATACTCATGCTGGTATCTCTTGATTTGCGCAGAGGTCAACCGGTTAACTGTCAACAAATTCTTCCAATCCTTTCCATTAGCCCCAGCGAAGGCCTCTTCGATCGGAGATCCTAGGTTGTTAAATGGAATTGGCATGCCCAGAAGCAGTGACAAAGTAGGTACAAGATCGATCTGAGGGACGAATCGTTCTCTTGCAAAATTTGGTGGCATGACAGTCTCCGGGCTGGTACGACCGAAAATTCCCTTCTTCGAGTACATCCACAGGGCTGCATCGACTTCATCGTTTGATTCGCCTCCATGGTCACCCTTCGAGTCCATCCCGTGGTCACCCATCACAACCAATAGAGTGTTGTCATCCACCTTGGCAATAAGATCCCGAATGACCTGGTCCATCTGTCTGAGTTTCGCGGCCATGGCCACGTGGTTAGGTCCATATCGATGGCCAGCATGATCAACACCGAGATAGTGGCCGAAAATCACATCCCATTTGGTGGCATTTTCCGATTGAAGGAGCGGGAATATGTTCTCAGTCACGCCATTGTCGACGGTGTGCAAGTCCCACACATTAAATGAATCATATGCCCGGGTGAGATTGGCATCAAAGTAGTCCGGGAATAAGGCGTGCCAAGTGTCGTCCCCAAGGTGGACCAAGTTCTTTCCCGCTGCGCGCAACTGAGCAACCAAGTTATCTTCATCGATGGCTGTGCCAGCGAAATTGGAGCCGGCGTCGATGAAAGTGGGCAAAGTTCCAGTGGTCAAACCCTTGAGTCGCTGCAGGGTTGTTGTTGGCGGGTCCGCGATGAAAGGCAGCAAGAAAGCCTTTTCCGGAGACTTGACGGCAGTTTCGTACAGAACGGGAATATTATCATGGAACAAGTGTGCGGATTCGGTCTCCGCGCCTGGTAGGAACGGGACTGTAAAATCGTATCGCAAAGCATCTATGATGATCACAATCGCCTTGTCAAAGGATTTCTGGTGCCAACATCCTTTATCACTTTTCTTGGCCGTCGATACCGTGTTGTCGCTGTAGGGAAGAACATCGCAAGATGATTTGTTCTCTAATACCATCCGAGTAAGCAGGAATCCTTTTGTAAAGAAGAATATCCCAACAACGTGCAAGAATCTATAGGTTCGAGGTATTAGCCTTCATCTCCCAGAGAGACACGGGAAGTCTCGGCTAAAGCTCACAGGATCCACGCAAGCACACCCAGTAAACCAAGGTGCTTGGTCTTGAAGTCTGATTCCAAATTCTTTATCCTAGCCTCCTTTGCACCGGCCGCAACCGCTTTGCTTTTTTGAGACGGCATCCCGGACGGCGCCTGCCACTTGGACGTCTGCACTTTCAAGTCGTTATCCGCGGAGCGGGGTGACGAGCTTCGGGAGGACGTGGAAGCCGTATTTCGCGGAGGGTTGAGGTTACTGGAACTATCTTGAGGTAGCCCCGAGGGCTTCGAAGAGACCATTACAGGCTGTAGCGTATCGAATCTATGTCTGTTCGCACAAAGGGAACAGGGGGGTCGAGCTGAGAGCGAACCCCTGCGCGAAGGACAACCGTGTGGCGCTCAGAGGGAGTTGGTAAGGAAGAAAAGAATGGCGCGATTGACGAGCTTCAGAGAAAACTCATTGAAAGAGCGAGTGGACAGCAAAAGAACGAATCGGGTTGTGCGATGTTTTCCTCCTCTTTTTGTGTCTGGCGAACGACCTCCCTGATGAAATGGTGTTTAAAGCAGACGCATGATTGCCGCGACGGCTCAATCCCACACGACTGCACGACAGGGACTCGGGGGAAGAGGCCGCTCAGATAGGATTGCAGAAGATAAAAACCAGACAGGAGCAGGGCCAGGTTAATATTCGAAATTCGAAGCCGCTGGCAGTCCCAAATTTCTCCCGTGACGTCGGGGAATCGGCGTTTTCGGCAGCTTTGGCGGCTGGGGCGGATTAGACGGGCGCTGATTGGCCCGCCCGGGCCGGAACAGCAAGCGGTTTCCTAATCAGGGCAACTGTTTACTCGACTCGGACACTACAGGGGGTGCGGAAAGCCTCTTTGGGACTCCTGAGGGACCTTAACACCTGGCCTTTGACGATCGACGCCATGATCGACCGTCTGCAGGTCTATTTATACAAGTAATCCAATCGATTGAGACACTCGCCAAAATGGCGCTCAAGGATAAGTGGACTAGGTACATACATTATCCAGCTGCTAGACACCCTAAAGGCAAACCGAGAATTGTAAGGGGTGAGAAGAATAATAAAAGACAGAGAAAAAAGGAATCTGAGAAAGAGGTACCGATGGAGACATCAGTGAAGAAGAGAAAGGGGCAAAAAAGCAAAAAGCCAAGTCAAAAGGAAAAAAAAAATTCAAAAGAAACCGCGTGTACAATGTCTTTTCGACCCTAGTAACGTGGCAGGGTGGAATGAAAAGACCATAAGTGACCAAGCACGAGAAATGAACGCCGAAAAAGATATCAAATCAAAATAGCCAGCAACCCTTTGCTATACACAATTCGGCTTTAGGATGCCTTTAGTCAAGTCAATCCTCGGTTCAAGGAAAAAGAATATGATCGTCAGAAATCAGGAGGTCCCGGCAAATCCGAGGGATCTCGCTGGCCGTGGTGACTAAACAGAACGGATTAATCTGCGTATGTGCAAGTCGATCAAGTAAGAACGAAAAAAAGAAAGTAGCGTAGGTATAAGAAATTTAAGACGGGACAGATCTTCGCCGGGATATCGTCATGATTTTGGGTCGTCGAAGAGGGAGTGTGAATGGAATAATAAGAGGTCGGTGGGTATCAGCTAAGCAGAAGAAGAAGAGAAAAAAGTGTTTAAATGGTCGCTGATGTGTCGACTGGCCATCTAAGACCAGCTTTTCAAATCTTCCTTCTCCTTGAGTCCACCCATGCGCTCGATATCCAAAGAATGGAAACGGTCCGCATCGCTGGACTGATACGGAGGAAGCTCATCTTGGCAGGGTTCCAAGCCCACCCCGCCAGCGTCGCTGATTCGGACTACCACCACTCGGCCGGACTTGCGCTTTCCAGCCTCGTCTTCCTCTTCAGGGAATGTGATGCGGATCTCGGGAACGGGGCTAGGCGGGGGGCTCGAGGAGTTTTCCATAAGGCTGCGCTTCTCATCCATGACCAGAACCGACTCTGTCTTTCCATTTGGCGCGGAGGCCGAAATCGTGTAACGGCGATGATTGGGCTGGCACTGCCCGTTGTGTATAGGGAGCTCGGACTGTTTACGGCTCTGGCGCTTGCGACGCAAGAAGAGAAGCGCTCCAACCAGAACAAGACCGAGAAAAACGAGGACCAAAAGAGAGATCAAGAGATCAACCATGGCGGGAGAAAGCCCATCATCGCTGTTGTCGCGAGCGGCGATCTTGGAAAACGTGCTCTTCATGATGTCGACTATCGTCGGGTATTCGTCTAGTCCTCGAATGCGGCTACTTCAAATAATGTATACGACAATTGGTGTACGTATTGACAAAGAGCGGCAAAAAATATGATGCAAGAATTGAAGTCGTACTATACGAGACCATTTTGTCAACAGCCGATCAACCGGGGCCAGTAATATATAGACCACTTACTCCACGTTCCAAACAAGTGTTACTCAGACGTATTCTAAGAAACAGATAGGAACAGGCTGGGGTTTATTCAAAAGAGAGAATGTATAAAGGTCGGTAGGTCGTCGGCTGGGTAAGATAATATTTCTTAATTTTTTTTTATTCAAAAAGGATCGACTCGGTCGGTCGGATCGATCGGGGGCAATACAAGAAATCGACGAGGCCGGTAGAGAAAGAACGGACAGCAAGGTGAACAGCTGAAAGAGTGAAGCTGACACCTGCTTAGAATAGAGAACGTGACGGGGGGGAGGAAGGAGGAAGAATGAGGGGAGGTCGGTTGGTATGGATGATGTTGGATGAGAAGGAGGAGAATCGACGGCGGCAGAGGAAAACGAGAGAAATGGGGGGGGAGACACTAACAAAGCGGCACGACAGGAACGAAGCGCAAGGGCGCCCTCAGCGGCCAGAACCTCGAGCGACCAGCAAGGGCGCCGTGCCTCAGGCTCTCAATTCCTCTGCCAACTAGCACCGGCCACTAAAAGGCGTCTGGCCACTGGCAATGGCCAACGTCGCTGCTTGTTGTGCTGTTTGTTTGCTGGCTTCCCCATGGTGCTTCTTGGCGGTTCGCCGGCGTGGCCGCTAAGAACAAGTTGCAATTTCCCCCCCGCTCCCATCTGACCAATCAGGATGTGGCGGTGCCTGAGACTAACCGCGTACAAAAACCCCCGAGCGAGTTGATTCGCCGTGGTGGGGCTGTGGGGTTCGCGATAAATCCACCGATCCAAATTTGGTATGCATGACTCCACTCACTTTCCCTGTTTGTTGCTAGCTTCTTCCCCCTGAAAAGGAGAGCACAACCCTACCTACAGAAAGCACAATGTCAGGATATAAATAAAATGAAATTTCTGAGCTACTCTGTACTCCGTACTCTGTACTCTGTAGCTACTGTAGAATGTACAGAGTAGATAGAAAGACAATTGATATTTATTCATATTGGGCATCGAGCGGAGCATTCTATACTCCTACCTTACCAACTCAACAGCATCACAATGACGCCGAAAATGCTGCTCTGCCAAAAACCAGGCAGGGTCTTGCAAGTGGGTCTCCAGGGTTTTGTTGTGTCGGTCTGCCATCAGTCAGCACATCAACACGAGAGGGTCTGTGAAAGTCAGCTGATGAGATGGCAGACAGTTGTCTTACAGATGAATGATGTCTGAGACTCCCTTCAAGGATCATCTGCTACAAAGCCGTACTTGGCGGATGACTTCAGCCCAGTGAAACTGTTTCAAGTTCAATCAAAGATTAGCTTCAGGAGTGTAAACAAAGAGCTAACTTAGTGCTTATGTTGATATGTTAATGTTTACATCATGGACTACACCAAACAACATCAGTCATCGTGACTGTGTATATGGATATCTTGAGCTGAATATGATAAATCAGTACATCACACAAGCATACAATTTGATATCATTAATTCTAGGCCGGCATGGACCTATCATAACTCGGCAGTAATGCTATACAAATATAGAAAAACGTGGTTCATTCAGTCCAAGTATTCAGTGAGGAATGCTCTCCTAGCGTGATACTTATAGTACCCATTGACTTTAGCGAGGATATATTTACTCAGAGTCCACTATACATCTATACCAGTCTGTCGGCTTATCATTTAACCTAGCATACATAATGCATCGATATTATCGGGAACTTGGGGGCCATTTGACCATTGAAACGAACCTGTATTGCATCAGATAACTCTATACAGATAGTCAATATACATGAAACAATGCCTATATATAAGGTAAGAGCCAAACATAAATTAACCATACTGCTTATATATGCTTATAGTCAATTTGTTGGGGATTGACAGCACATCACACATATGCTGTGTAAGCCTGCACCTCAACCCCAGCATTCATCCAAGCATATGAGCCAACGATTACCCAGTGGAAAAGTTAGCACTCCCAGTCTGAACCTTTTTTTCGCTGCACTCTGCTCACCGCTTCAACGGGTGTAATTTCTGAGTGTTGGATGGGATTATGTGGTATATGTGTTTGGGGTGTTCTTGGGGCTTACTACATCTATATAAGCCGTTTGGACACACGGCGGGGTATTGGGGCCAGTTCTATATATATTGATCTTTGATTATACATCATTCTTATGTCGCGAACATATAGATAAAAACATTATTTCTAAGTTCAATTTCATTGAAATATTTGTATGTTGAAAAAAAAAAAAAAGTATAGAGTCTGGGAAATCAACTTGGTTGGTGACCAGAGATATACTAACCGTCCCCTAGTAAACCACCATGACCCATCCGTGGTATCTGCATAACCTCCACACAAAGAAGCCTGCGTATTATTAAAAAGGGCTTTCATAAATTCAGTGTTGCTACTATTATATCGTAAGTGCCTAGGCAGTATGTTCAGATTATTGCTAATACTAGGATTGTCAGCCTAGATATATATCCATTCTATCTTGAGTCGGATACAGCAGCAAAACATATATTATTGGATAGTGTTTGAACCTAAACTTCCGATTTCCAACATTTCAAGCTTTCTATTAACCGAATAACTAATTAGCACATTGTATATGATGTCCTGGACATCTAAATAGTTCGTCGGTGAAGTGCAATATGTTGATCGGTGAGTCGTGCAGGTTGTGATTTTAATATATTTCGTGGCCATCGTCTATATCATTCTTCATATATTCATCGCTATATTGGCTGGGTATATTAATCTCATCCAGTATTACCTAAGGACTATGAATCAGGGCAATGTTGTTGTTATCGGGTAGGAAAATACTATAACTGCCATACAGACCACCACCAACTATACTCCTAGAGCCGGAGTTCTCGGACTCAGCTGCGCAATCCAACTATTTCGACAAAGCCCCACAGTCACCGTGATTGCACGCGAACTCCCCGGCGACTTTGGCATCGACTACGCATCTCCATGGGCCGGTGCCCACTTCCGACCAGTTCCCTCCACCGCGGGACACCTACAAAGAGCTCCAGGATCTAGCAGCCAAGCACCCCGAAACAAGTGCTTAGTTTATACCCGGGATGGAATACTTTGGTACAGTTGATCCGGCTTACTTTGACGAGAAGCTTGTCGGGGAGAATGGGTACGCCGACTGGCCCAGTTTTCGGATTCTTGGGGATAAGGAACTTGCACCTCAGTATGGCTCGATCAAGTTGGGGATACTTATACCAGTTGGGTGTTGAATTCGCCTGTGTACCTGAAGTGGTTACAGGGATGGGCGGAACAGCAGGGCGTCAAATTCATCCGGGCGCAGGTTGCATCGATAGAGAATTCCATCTCGATCTACCGTGAAGCTAGACTTCGAGAGGGTGGGGATGGCCATGTTGACACTGTCGTCAACGCAAGTGGTTGGGGTTTCGAGGATCCCGACTCCTTTCCACCAAGGGGATAGTTTGTCATCGTCTCCAACGCCTGCGAGAAAACAATCAGTCACCACTGGGCTGATGGGTCGACGACGGTGATTATCCCCCGCCCTCTTGGTGGAGGGACAATCATCGGTGGAACAAAGGAGCCGAATAACTGGTAGGTCTCAAGAACTCAGCATTTTATATACGGACGGGCTGACTTTTAAGGGATGAATTTGTGTCTGATAATGCAACGGCCACCACTCTTGAAAGAGCCACAAAACTCTGTTCACAGATGGTCAATCCAAATGCATTTGACATCCGGCAAGTCCACGTAGCTCGGCGTCCTATGCGCCGTGGGGGAATGCGATTGGAAAAGGAAGACATGATCATTCAAGGCAGTGAGAAATCCATCCCAGTGATCCATTGTTATGGAGCCGGACAGAGTAGATACAAGATCAGCTGGGGGGTAGCAAGGCGAGTTGGGCAACTTGTTTCTGTTAGACAATGAAGAGGATGGAGGGCTTTATCATGCTAGCCACACCGTAGACATGTCCCCTCGCACATGATGCAATTAGCGTAAATGTGGGTCGGTGGTGATAGGCACGAGACGAGAGGCTATTCAGAGCAAGGGGAGCTGTATCGATGGACAAATATCTACACCGTACACTTCACCGCACTATTAGGTATACTGCAGTCTGACTGCGCCTTGAATCTCAGTTGTTCAGGTGATGAGTATCTGTGGGAGAAACTCTACCAGATGAAAGCCCTGTAACCACACAGCAACACATCGCTCATGTAGGGTAGTAAGGAGGGAGTACATATACACTACTCTACCTACAACACGTCTACTACCATCTCATGTCTGATCTGCAGAGGGATTAAAACAAAGTTTCCAGGATTCAAGCAGGGAGAAGGGAAAGAATTGAATTTAATGTCCGCAGATAATCAGACAGAATTCTCCATCTTGACTTGAACCTCATGAATGATAGACCCGCCCAGTGGGTCGACTAGTTTGTCGCTTCGGAACCAATGCAAGGTGAATCTGGGGTTCTTTGTTATGGATTATGATAGATGGAGGAGTTGGTGGCGTATATGAAGCAAACAGTGGACATATCCTAAGAGTACCTAATGTGAGTAATACAGTATATTTTATACACCTACAGTATGACGCCATAACAATGATAATAATATTATGATAGTAGAGAGATTGAATACTACATCAAAGACAATCCCTTGAAACAATGCTACTGTCGAAGCAAGGAGGCTAGACAGAGCAGAGCAACTAACAGACATCCTTGATTCTCCATGTTTGTTTATCCATGTTTATCCATGTTTATCCATGTTTATCCATGCTTGTTTCTACTGGAAATAATTAATTCATTATTTATTATTGAACGGTGGTCAGACACGCTATCAAGCAGCCTGTCCCGAGTATGTGATTATCAAGGGATAACCTGGTCTACATTTCCGTAGTAGACAGATTATTGATGGATTCTGCATAATGCTGGTTAAGGGACAATAATATACATAATTA
This sequence comes from Aspergillus wentii DTO 134E9, assembly GCF_001890725.1. Lineage (NCBI taxonomy): Eukaryota > Fungi > Ascomycota > Eurotiomycetes > Eurotiales > Aspergillaceae > Aspergillus > Aspergillus wentii. Next base: position 1,005,108 of record NW_024467833.1, read on the forward strand.
TCTATTGTCTACTCTACTATCTAGAATAATAACATCCTTTATTACCTAGTATTATATGACACTGTACAACAAACATGATCAACCTGTCAGCCTGGATTGAGGTGCAGCATAACCAGCCAACCAGAGTTATTGTCGGATACTCCTCAAGGGCCAGCTAGCTACAGCTATATCATTCCGAAATGTTTCACCCGAAGAACAGGCGATGATATAATAGATCGCATCAACTGCTCATAACCAGTCGGACCAAGACTCCTGGAAGTAAAGTACAAGTCGGTAAATAAACGGAACAGACTAGTTGTGTGGATCCGATCGGACCGCTGCTTAACCTGGGCCCGCCAGACGAAATGATCGCTTAGTTTAGCTGGACGTAGACGATGATCACGAACGGGTTCGTTCATCAACAGATCAACGGATGATTTGAATTCAACATGGCATGCAGCGGATGATGTCTTCCATGGGACGCTACACAGACATGCCAGAGGGTCGTGGGTGGAGGTGGAATTGAATGGCTAGGAAAATACGTTGCGGCTTGACCCAAGGGCTGAGGATCGACGTCGAATGATGATACATCGGAGGATGCTAGGTATGATGGTATGATGCCTATGATGATAGTGATGTTGATGACGATTAGCTGCCTTGTATGTACGATGTGATAATTATCCTTTGACTGATTGAGGAGAAGAGAGATTTACGCAACTACATTGCCATTGTGGAAGACCATGGCTGCAACTGGCGGTCAACCAAATGACAGCCATACAGATGTACACTCCAATACAATATTTAAGATACAATCCATAATCCAGACATGCAAATATACAAATACTAATAATTATATTGTAGTTTTATGTTGCATCTATTGTAGTTAGATATCGATCAATCTAAAGACGGCCCCAGATCGAGCGGCGGCTTGGGTCTGTAACGGTACGATACGGTATGGAACGGGGCACATGCGATCCCCGTCACAGAGGGCTGAACCTAGGCGGTACCTCGCCCGACTATGTAGCCCTCATACTGAAGTCAAGTGCTTGTTGGGCCCACCCCGATCGACAGACCCGTCATGTTTGCCTGTCCTGTCACTGCCGGTACCGTACCGCCCTGTATCGCTTGCTCTTTTGCCCCCCATGGAAACACGCAGCATCTTTTTTCCCCAAGAGTGCCAGCTTATCTATCATCTTGACTCTGTTGCTAAAGGACTTCATATTTCTTTTCTTTTTTACTGGTCTTTTTCTCCCTTTCTCGTTTCTTTTCTTTCCTTTTTTTGCGTGATCCTTTTTTTTCACCTCGTTGGGATTTTTTACTATCTCACCATTCCTTCTCTGAATTATCTGAATTATTTTTTTCTGCCGTCCTATTTTTTCGCCTTTGGGCTGTCTTTCTCACCTCCCCGCCGGTGCAAGACGAGATCAAAAAAGATCGATCCGCCCCGACGAAATTTCTGTGTCATGCTGGCTGCGCTTGTGTGACAGCTGGATTACATTGATGCCGTGCTTGGTCTTTCGTCTACATTCCCATCCTTCGACGCTCCACTAATCACCGTCGACTTCATCCTCCCTCCATCTTGCGCAACGACCACATTCCTCCCCAGACCTACCTATCCTATCCTACCTATCCTACCGACGCTGCAACAATTTCACCCCCCCCTCCCCCTTGCTGCTGCGAATCATCCAAGCTCCTCACGCTTGTCTGATTACCCTCCTCGGCCGTCCTCTTTTTTGTTTCCCCACAGGGCACATGAGGGCGATCTGCGAGATTCGAGGTTCCTGGAGCATGCACGGAGCGTAGTAACGTCGTGATACACTCTGGCAATTCTGATCCACGGCTACTTGCTGTGAATTGCGCTGGCAAACGAAGGGAGATTATCCAATTCTTGTCACCTTGCATTTCGCTCCAACGGTTTTTTTTGCTCCCTCCCCTCAGCATTTCTCGTCTCGAGCCTGCCACGCCTCCCTTTCCTCGCCCCTTCTTTACCAGTCCCTTGTATAATTTGTACATGTCCTGACCTTGCTGCTTGGTGACGGGGAAAAAAAAGTATCCATATTCTTTTTTTTTTTCTTTTTTCCTTCTCGACTCTCTTTTCTTTTTTTTTTGTTCATTTCTTTTTTCTCTTTCCTTGTTTGCCCTTTTCTTGTCCTCTCCCTTGGTAAGTCCTGGTCATCTTCAACCCCTCCTAATGCCACCGATCATCGTGGCCTTTTCTTTTTCCCGGGCGAACAGCTGGCTAATGGTGTGACGGTTACCTCGTGCAGTTTTATATTTTTCGTGTACGCCTCTTCGGGTGCCTGGTGCCCTCTGCAAATACCGGTCGACATATCGCTCGCCCCATTCCGCTCCGATCTGTGACTTATTATACACGATAATCCTCGCGAGCTATCTGCAAATATCTCGGTCGCTGTTCGAGTACATATTTGGTGTTTTTTCTCCGTGGAATGGCGTCTGCTATGGCAGCTAACGCGACTACCGTACATAACGTAAGTCGCATATCCGGTGGGACTGTTGGACAGCATGGTGACAACTCGACACAGGTACGATCAAACCGGGCGGCAAACATGGGTCCTTCTGGCATCAACGGCGAGCGATCTCGTTCTTCTCATCACTCTAGTATGACTAAGAGTTTCGGCGGTGGCAAAGCGAGCTGGAACGCCAACATTTGGGGAGACAGCAACCTAGGAGGTGGTTTCGACGGTACGATATTGGGCGCGGCTCCGTTGACTGGAGGAAGAGGATCATGCTCACAGTTTCTAGATCAACCTATTACCGAGTCTGCTTTCGAAGGGAAATCAGGTTCGGGCTCACTATTATCGACTTCAGAGTCGGATGGTTGGACAACCCGCCCTAACCTTCCATGGAGTACGGTTAATACGACGTCATCTCTCTCTCGAGCGCAGACCAGTGGTATGTCTACTTCCCCAGTTCAAGCCCGTGCTGGTGATAGGAGTGGCCCGGCCTTGACAGAATCGGCCGATGCGTCTTCGTATTTCACACTGCCTCGCTCCAATGGACTGGCAACCTCGGCTGGAGGAACGAGCCACAAGAATTATCTTAACACTTCGAATGATGGTATTTCGCCCTCTGGCGATGGCATGTCTTTCGGTACCTTTGGGTTTAGGAACGGCGAGAACAGACGTCATGTCAGCACATCGGCTTTTGGAACAAGCCCCGTGAACTCAGGTTTTCCTATGAAGGGTGGTTTCTCTGGCGCTCTCGATACCACGAGATCGGATGAAATGGCTAGCTCTATGGCCATGTCTGGTCTGCCCCAAGGTATCCCGGAGAATATGACCCAGCCTCTGGGTCGAAACCCTTACGCCCACGTCCCTCACAACTCCGCTTCGTTCGCTCAGCGCCCTACACATTCAGCCCACCCATCTTTCCATTCCGAGAGCCAAGGATTTGAGGGTCGATATGTAAATGGGTCGGTGGACATCAATGCTGGTTTTAACAAGTTGCAGCTAAACGATGGCGGTTTCTCTACGCAACCCGGGGTTCAACGTCCACCTTACCTCTCCCAAGGGTCTTATGATGCTACCTTCCAACGGTTGAAGTATCAAAACGGAGGCGAAGAGCCCAACTACCAGGCTGTTGCAGGCTACACAGCCGACGGCCCCGCAGACCTCCCCCTGGGCTATGCCCCCAGATCTCGCGTTGAAGGTGACTCAATCTCGCCGACAGAGTACCCCCGAATGGGTAGCCCCTTCTATCCTGGTATCGAGAATGCAGCTGGCGCTGTACCTCACTATAGAAATCCATCTGGAAGTCGCCTATCTGACGGCCAGGCGGCTGCACTCGAGCGCAAGCTGCGGGGCATGCAACAAGAGCAGGAATTTGTGCAGCAGGCTGGCAACCCGTTGCAGAGAGCCCAGTTCCCGGGGTCCTATGACTTCGCAGGGTACCAAGCGGCGCGACTGAATGCTCTGTCTGGATTCTACCCCGTCGCTCATCTGGGTAGCCTCGGTGCCGCCGCCATGGTTTCCCGGTCTCCCCGTGACCATGATCCCACACAGGTTGTCCGTAGCCCGCTTTTGGAGGAATTCCGAGCCAATAGCAAAGGTAACAAGCGATATGAGCTCAAGGTAAGCTTCCAATTTTTTGTGATGCCTCTGTATTAAATGGAACTAACGTATCCTAGGACATTTACAACCACGTTGTCGAATTTAGCGGTGACCAGCACGGATCTCGATTTATCCAGCAAAAATTGGAGACCGCCAACAGCGATGAGAAGGAGCAAGTGTTCCGCGAGATTCAGCCTAACTGCCTCCAGTTAATGACGGATGTTTTTGGAAACTATGTTGTACAGAAGCTGTTTGAGCACGGTAACCAAACTCAGAAGAAGATTCTGGCAAACCAAATGAAGGGACACGTTCTGGCTTTGTCCACTCAAATGTATGGTTGCCGAGTGGTGCAGAAGGTAACATTCATTCGATTCGGTCTGGAGAGTAATGGTGCTAACGTTGATTCAGGCATTGGAACATATCCTTACAGACCAGCAAGCATTCATGGTAAAGGAACTTGAAAACCATGTGCTGAAATGTGTTCGTGATCAGAACGGAAACCATGTGATTCAAAAGGCCATTGAGAGGGTCCCCTCTCATTACGTGCAGTTTATTATTAACGCCTTCAAGGGCCAGGTCAACCGACTTGCTGCTCATCCTTATGGCTGCCGTGTTATCCAGCGGATGCTGGAACATTGCGAAGAGGTGGACCGTGAATCGATTCTTGGTGAACTTCACGCCTGCACGGCTACCCTCATTCCCGACCAGTTTGGAAACTACGTGATTCAACATGTCATTGAGAATGGGGAAGAAAAAGACCGATCCAGGATGATCACCATCGTCGTTTCACAACTGCTGATGTACTCGAAACACAAGTTCGCCAGCAATGTGGTCGAGAAGAGTATTGAGTTCGGTGAAGAGTCGCAGCGTCGCCACATCATTAGTACCTTGACATCTCCTAATGAGAGAGGCGAGAGCCCTCTGCTAGGGTTAATGCGCGACCAATATGGAAACTATGTCATCCGTAAGTCTACTGATTTTCCAACAAACTGTCTCATTCCACTGACCCCGTTATAGAGAAAGTTCTTGGTCAATTGAAGGGCGCAGAAAAAGAAGCCCTTATCGAGGCAATCAAGCCTCTGCTCAGCCAGCTGAAAAAGTTCAGCTACGGCAAGCAAATCGTTGCCATTGAGAAGCTCATCTTTGATCCGAACTCTCCTACAAGCGCGGTCCTACCCCACTCCGCGACTTCCACAACACCTCCCAACTCTCACAAATCGTCTCCCCAGCCGTCCAAGCGCTCAGTAAACGACACCTGCCGAGCCCCTGTTGTTGGAGCAGCACCGCCGACTCCTCCGCCTACGGACAACCAAAGCAACTCTGATGGGGCTGGTGAGACCAAGGGTCTCGCCAAAAGCACGGTGACCTCTGTACCTGCGACTGAAGGAACTGTGACCGACTCTACTGCTCCCACAGAAGTCACCGGAGCAACCTGAGTTCCTGCACACTTGCTGACTATTCTTCTACTAACATAATCTTCTTATCATTATGTTGAGTTTCCCCAACTCTTTTTTCTCTTTTTCTTAATTCGGGCGTATACATACTGGGAATTCCGAGGGATATATGAGTTAACATTGTGATTCTCCCGCCTTACTTCCATGGCATGATGGTGGCGTAAAAATTAAGGGTATTGGCGGTGCTAAATGCTGTTTTATTCTTACAACCTTTCTTCTTCTCTTTAATGCCCTTTCCTCGCTACCTTTATTTCCTTCAACTTTCTAATCTGTTTATTTGTTTTGAGTTTTCTTTATACTCTGTTGTACTGTGTCATCGATGTGATGAAAATGAAGACACGTCTCCATACCTGTCAATGGTTCTATCTACTTTTTTTCTTCTCCGTGTTCAACAATCAGGAATCGGCGTCTTAATTTGGTGAGCAAGGGGAAATAACTAACTGGGATAACTGATTTATCACGCTAGCTTTGAAGAAGCACACGTTACGGTACAAATGAGACCTTGGACATAGCGGAGGGAACCGAAAACAACAATCTGAAGACAAGGGGACGAAGCTTTATGGGGGCCTTTCTTTTTTCCTTCTTCTTTTGCTTTCTCAGACTCTCGGTATACAGTCAATTCCAAATACCCAAAAAAAGAAGTGGTCTTGCTCGTGTGTCTTCTTTTGTCTACCGTGACGGCTGAATCGAGCCGAAATGAACTGTTGATATGGGGTTTCTTTCTGATATGTGTTACTGAATAACTTTGATGTCTTTAGTTTAGATCTGACTGAGAATGAATAATATGGAGTAATTGGCTTAATTTGAACACTTTTACTAATTTTATTTGTCATACTCATGGCACCAAAGGCAGACCAGTACTAGACACTATGAGCAGATATTAAATGATAGTAAAAACAATTCCTTAGGAATCTTAGAAAGCTGGCAGTCATGGATGTCGATGTCTGCCGCTATATGCTTATCGATAAGTCACGTGACCAATTGTATCTGCGATCTGCGGTATTCGCGGTACGTCAAGAACTGCAGCAAACCGTCAACTCGCCACTACGGAATCAACTATCTAACGGACTGGGGTTTCTTGAAATATATATCTACAAACGACAGAAAATAAACTTCCCCACTTTCATCAAGTCCATATCTAAATAATCCATCTCTCATCCTCGACGGACAGATATCCACCCGAACATCGTACACCTCACCAAAACAAATACCTACACAGCGAGATGTCCTCCAATGTCGGCCTCTCTACCCCCCGCGGCAGTGGCACATCGGGCTACGTCCAGCGCAACCACGCGTTCATGAAACCGCGCAATGCAGGCTACGGCGCGCCCTACCCACCTTTATCCGGCGGCAACAACTTCGACGCGGGCACATCATTCAAGCAGCGCCAGCCCGACAAGCAGATCCTCGAGCATGACCGACAACGCGCGATCGAGGTAAAGGTCATGGAGGAGAGGGAGAGACTGGAGGAAGAGAACGAGCGGATCGAAGAGGCGATGGAGAAAGGGAATAAGAGGAAGGGGAAGAAGAGCGAGAAGAAATTAGAGGAGGGCGAGGAGGATGAAGAAGAAGGAGAGAAGGGGGAGAAGGGGGAGAAGGTTCTGTCCGAGGAGGAGATTGATGAGCGGTGTGAGGCTTTTCGGCAGAGGTTGCTCAAGGAGTTGGAGGAAGAGCAGGAGGGTGAGGCGGCTGGTCGTGGGGGCAAGGATGGTCGGAGACGGCCTGCTAGGGATTTGCCGCCTAAGGAGAGGAGGCAGTTCAAGTCGTACCAGGTTCACGAGCTGGCTGAGGCTAAGATCGAGGAGAGTGAGCGGCTTCGAAAAGCCTTGGGCATTAAAGAGGATAAGGAGACTGGGGAAATTAAGGGGAGGGAGCCGTTTGAGAGCAAAAGACGGGATTAATCGGTCTATCAAAGGTCGATGAATAGGGAACTTTTGGCGTCATGGTGTTATCTTGATTCTTCGCATCGGAAGCGAAACTGTATGCATACTTTTATATGATCTGAAAACAAATCTCCAAATGGAATACAAAAAATGATTCCTTCATTCAGTACTTCTATACCTATTCAATTCGATAGATATCATCACGAGATATCATCACTTTTTTGTAAATCATAAACATGTAACGCCATTATATACAATCAAGAGGTGAATTTTTCAATAACCCAGCCCTCTTTCGGGTCCTTCCTTTGCACCACCTTTTTGGCGGGCATTGGCCAGCCTGTGCTTCCGGCCTCTCCAATCAGGGACGGAATCACCCAGCATGCGCGGCGCGCGGGGATTCCATCCAGGTTCTCTGTTTTGCCAATTGGCTTTCCATACTCGAGCAGCGGTGTGCCGTGCGCAATTGCAGAGAGTTGCAATCCGCTTGGCGTAACCAGAGGGTACATCCGGATCTTTGGTACTTGATCTGAGACCAAAGATGGCGAAGATTGTTGCAAATGAGAATAGATGACGTATTGTGGCATCTCCTTGGGCGTCAGTCGCGCAAGGAGCGATGTCGGATGAACGTAAACTGCTTTCTCCTGAAATTCATTTGCCGGTCCCTCACGAGACCGGAAAAGTGTAAGATAGGGAACATCAATTGCCCTCTTGGGGGTACGATGCATCTCTGGGGGAACAGGAGCCAGGTCAGCGCGGATCGCAACGTTGTCAATGAAACCGGCAGTGACAATCTGCTTCAATGCCTTGATTTGCTTCTCCGATGGCTCTGGCAGGCGAGCCTGGTATGCCGGAACGAGGCCAGGGTTATTGTTGCGTACGATATCCGTCAATTGGCGTCGAAGCTGAGTAGCTTCCTTGAATGCCTTGGCGCGCAGGAACATCTGCTCACAGAATGAATCCACATCAGAGGCGTAGCCGTAAGCGCAGATTGAGGAAAGAGACTTCAAGGCGTCGGAAGTATCATCGTGTTTGCTGAACAGACGCTGAGCCCTAGCATAGTCCTTGTGACGCTGCTCTCGAGCCGTGTCTTCGAGACGATCCGAGTTTGTATACACCCCTCCCTCGTTATCTTTAGAAGACACAGGGTCGATCTGGTTTTCCGGAACGAACAAGTCTCCCACCGCCAAAGCAGACACAAGCGCGATGATGTAAGGCATGCAGCCATGCTGGTGACCGATATACAACATCTTACCAAACCGAGGAGATAGCGGGTATGTTGACAGACGGTGACCGATTTGTGTTACCTGACCTGCAGACGTTAGGGCCCCCAGGTTCTTCAGTAATTTTTCGGCCTTCGCCAAACCCTGACGACTGGGCGGTGTTGGGAATGGAAAGTTGATAACATTATGGAGGCCCATGCTCTTCATCTGCAGTACAACACCTTCGATAGGTGTTCGTAATATTTCTGGGTCGGTGTATTCGGCAAACTGTTCATACACCGCCGACGAGAAGAGTCGATAGCAATGACCGGGACCAGTTCGACCAGCTCGCCCCGCTCGTTGGTTCGCACTGGCCTTACTGATCCAGTCAATCTGGAAGTTTTGCACACCAGTAAACAAGTCGTACTGCTTTTCCTTGGCTCGTCCGCAATCGAAAACGTACTTGATGCCAGGAATCGTCAAACTTGTTTCGGCAACATTGGTCGCCAGCACGATAAGTCGTGAACCCTCCGGTGGCGTCTCAAAAACCTTAAGCTGCTCCTTTGTGGGAAGCTGAGAGTACAGTGGCAGTACATGAACGCGAGTAGAGGAATCCATTGCTTCTTCGCCCAAATCAAATTCATCATCTTCTTCAGGATCGTCAAGACCAGTAATCTCCAGATCGCTGTCGTCATCGTCGTCGCCCCCAATAGCAGTATTGGATATATCTGCGCCACCCAATTCCATGTCTTCTGCTTCCAGCGGTGCATCGTTTGCTGACAGTTGGACCTTGGCCTGTGTTGCCTCGGCTCGTTGTGTAGGCTTAAATGTTTGCTTAAGCCGTTTAGATAGTTGTTTGATCTCGTTTTGTCCGGTCAAAAATACAAGCATGGCTCCAGGCGGAAGCTTGCGGTGGCCTCTAGAGACTTTCCGGAATGCCTCTTCAACATAATCACGATGCGTTCGTCTGGCAAAGTGCACAGTAACTGGATACTGACGGCCCTCCGCCTGAACTAAAGGTGGTGATCCATGTCGGAAAAGGCTTGCATTTTGCGTAAAATCAGAAATTCGCAGCGTCGCGGACATGACCACAAGTTTCAAAGGCTTGACAGTTGGGTCTTCTTCGCTCATGGCCTTTCGCAAATCCACGATACGGCTGGCCATTCCTATGAGGATATCGGTGTTGACGCTTCGTTCGTGTGCTTCATCAATCACAATAATGGAGTACTTGCTGAGAGAAAAGTCTTCTGCAATTTCTCGCAGAAGGATACCGTCGGTCATGAACTTGATAGCAGTCTTGCTAGAAGCTGAACCTTCAAATCGAATCTGGTAGGCGACCTTGTCGGAGAACTGTCCAAGCTCATCCCCAACACGCTTTGCCATACTGACAGCCGCAACTCTGCGTGGCTGGGTCACTGCGATCATGCCTGGGTTGGGGCTATCAGGGTTGCCATAACCAGCCTCAAATAGAAACTGCGGAAGTTGGGTTGTTTTACCACTTCCAGTAGCTCCCCAGATTACTATAGAAGAGTTGTTGTGGATAGCTTCCATGATTTTTTGTTCTTCGCCAACGACCGGCAACCCTAAGCGCGCATTTTGTATTTCCTCTGGGCGGTCGACCTGAACACTAAAAGCCTTTCGATAAGGATTTCCCTGAGTAACTTGAAGCTCAGGAGGCAGCGGTTCCTCCTCGAAGACAGTATTTCTTACTGGCCTTTTTTCGGGATCAAACGCTTGTACCTCCTCTGTGACTGGTACAGTGTTAGGGTTGAAGCCGATTGCATCGTTTATTTGTTGCTTTGCCCAGGATTTGAAAGCGGACTGGCGGGGCTTAATCTTAGTAGTCGATTCCTCTTCATCATCTTCATCCGAGGATGTATCCTCGGATGACTCTTCTGAAGAATCCTCGCTTCCTTCGTCAGACGTACTCTCCTCTTCGTCATCGCTTTCGGAGTTATCTGAGACATCGTCCTCGTCACTATCATCATCGGACTCATCATCTGAGCCGAATCCCTCCCATGGAATTTCTGCTACTGGTGCCGGCGCCGGCTTTGCCTTTTTCGTTTGCTTTCGCTTTTTGATGACCGGGAAACCGTCTGAGCCGACATCGAGTGGGCGCTTCAAACCACTTCCAACCCCTGGCAAGTCCACTGGCTTTTTGACTATGTCTTCGACTTTGTTTTCCTTCGCGGCCGCTTTCAGTTTCAGATCCAAGTCGTCCAAATCATCGTCGGAAATCTCTGCGTCGGGGGCAGTCGCATTCGTTGCGCCGGCAGTTGCAGATGTCGCTGGTTTTTCAGTTTGGTCGTTCTTGCCTCTTCCGAGATCTCTGGAGCTTTGTAAACCGGATGTGTCGACATTTGCCTGTGCGAGTTTCTTCAGTAGTTCGAGGTTTTCTTCCTTCTTCAGTTTGTTTTCCTGCAGAGATTGTTAGAAAATGACCTGATGGATAATTTCCTGTTGCGTAGTTATCAACTTACAATATATTTATCCAGACGCTTCTGTTTCTTGGAAGAAATTTTTTCATGTTGCGATCTCAATTCCTCTCTGAGATCCTGTCTTTTCGCTTCCTTTTCGCTTTTGGCGACGGGCAATATCTCGGTGACGTTGGTATCGACCGGAGCATTCGTAGCTTCCCTTTGCCGGTGCTTCTGCTTTCGTTGGCGAGGCTTAAACTTGGGCATTATGTAAAAAATTACAGGCCTCTGCCTCTACCCAAAGACAAAAGAATTCAATATAATGAAATTGCAGAATGAGCGAATCTTGTTGATGTTGGATGAGAAAGAAAAAAATTCAGGCAAGTGCGGGGCGGTGAGATTCTGCCTCAAAGCGGTGAGAATAAATTCACCGCCTTCAATGCGGCACAAAGAGAGACAGAGGGGTCAGGACAAGACAACAAACATCTGTTATCTAAAGAGAGTAAGGGTTGAAGCTGGATTCATTTCAATACATTTCAGAGAAGAGGAGATATTGATTGAAACTAAGAATATCTGCATAAAACTCAGAATATCCCAACCATGGCTGATCCATTCGACCTCAACCAACTCCAGGAACCATTGAACCTGCCCTTCCCCGCCGCAACGAAGCAAGTGGCTGGAATGGTTAATGGAGTCCAAACAGATGTTATGACCATGAACTTCAGTGACAGAATTCTGATTACAATATCTCAAAAAGGACGACTTGCGCATTGGGTACGCTGGCAATATCCTCCTCCAAGATCCACCAACTGACTGTTGTACAGCTCCATGTCCCGCTGGCAAATGAAAATCCAGGAACAGAGGGATCCCATATCGTCTCAGATGCTACCGACGACAGTCTTCTTCCGATCAGTAACCTGACGGCTACATCGCTGCTAGGCGGTCGGGTTCCTGGGCACGAAACCGTTGGTCAGCTATATGCCCGTCAAATAGCAAGTGCCATCGTCATGAAAACGCCAGGGGAAAAGAGATTGCTCGTTGTCGGGCTGGGGCTGGAGACGGCTGATGCCGATCGGGATGTGTTCTTTTCCATCATTGATCTCGTCCTTCAGTGTATTTGAAGGAACTTGCCGTGATGGCTGAAAAAAATAGGGACCGTAAAACGAACAAGATAAAGAAAAAGAAAGAAAAAAACCTTACAGATCCAAAGTGAAAATCCAGGCCCCTGTATCCTTTTCTTCTCCCGTTCAATTTTCAGCGAGGGAATGTTGCGGGCGTGGATGAGCTGACAGAGGCGGTCCCTTTCCTTGTTGCTGAAGCCACGGAAAGTGAGTTTTCCAAGGTACATGATGGCGCCACTGAACAAAGCCTGGACCAAATCATTTTCGTCGAATCCCGGCATTTTCCAGTTTTGGGCGGCAACGACGGTCAAAGAATAGATACGCATATGGTCGCCCATTCTTAGCGTCGTGATGAACTCTGAAAACGCCCAGCGCCGCTTCAAAGCCATCATGAAGTCAAGTGCTCCGATCAAAAAGACCACAGAATGAATCGATCTTTTCCACGAAAGCTCTCGTACGACGCAAGGGTATTCAAGCCACTTCTGATAAGACATATTACGGCAACACTGCAATGGCGAAGGGCGGCGGTTGAGCACATCCGCAGAAAAGGAACCATAGGTCCGGAAGAAAAGCTTGCGGTGGCTCATGGAGTGATAAAGGGCAATCGATGCTTCATGATAGATTGCGTGGCACACTCTGAGGATGGAGGTATTTCCCATTGGAGTGTGACTCTGTCTTCCGATTTCGATTGCACTGCCGTCGTGGATGAACAGGTATTCATAGATCTTGAACCGAAGTTCGATCGGCAGGCGAAAAAGAAGGTTACGAACGTATGGATTGCCCGAGACCATAACACCTCGCACGACCTTACTGGCTTCCGTGACAATAAGATCATGGTACGACTTGGGCTTTTCCTGCTCTTCGAGACAGTGAACTTGATTGCCTTTATGGGCTTGGTAAGGCTCGAGAAAGGAAACACAGATTCTAGAGCTTTCTTGTTAGCAGATATGAAGAAACACCGGAAGCGAATGATCCTTGAAAGACTGACCCTGAGTTGGTACGGTTGATAAAGGTCTTGGGAAGCTTCACTTTGGACGACGCGCTTGCGGCCACGTCTTGGACCTGGACCGGAGTCAACTGTGTCTCAGGCGTAGGATCCATGTTTCCGGCTTGGTTAGAAGGCTGAAGGCCGTCTGAGTTAAAGGACATGGATGAAGTTTACTGAGAAGCTTGGTGGAGGGCCAAGGTAGAGAGGTAGAGTGTTGTTTTCAGGAACTCAGAGAAGAAGTGAAGTGAAGTCCACGCCGAGATCAGGAGACCTGCTGAACATTGTGCTGGGTGGGCTGTGACTTTTTGGATATCTCGGCACAGCAGTCAGGGAATGCCTGAAAGGAAGGATTTCATCATTATACAGCTCTATTTTCGTGGCATGATTTGATGATCCTTTATTATATACCAAATAACAGATATACAATGGTCTGTATGGGATATTATTAGACTTCTTAAGAAACAAGACTTTATTTCAGATAGAAAGGCTTGTTTGGCTGATGAAGACGTAGATTCTTTGATAGTCCCATTGACGTACTGCGGTAGATGCCTTGTAGCCACTCGCATAGCAAGCCTCTGCAATAACCATTCAAAATGACTGAGGCTAAATTAATCTATATGAGCTATATCAGAAATCAATAAATTCTCCCTATTTTTCTCTTTCGTGGCCATCGATAGCTCAAAAGTTGATACAGACGCAAGGTCACGTGCCTGCGGCGAGACGACAGGGGCTTCTTTCCATCAACTGAAGCACTTGTGTAACTTCACTTCCATTATCTTTTATCTTTTGGTCACTCGCTGAATTCATCAGGCTACCACCTAATTCTGGATAGTGGATTCGACCCGAAAAAGAAGACCTCACGTGGGTTTGCTGAGTCGCGTTGACGTCCGCCCGCAGTGACGTTGTTCTATCAATCGTAAACAAGACTCGACTGAGATTGATTCCTGTCGTCTTTCTCTGCAACGCAACGACGCTCCACACAGCAGATGACAGGCGCTGCAAAATCCTATAAACGCTTATGACTTTTGAGGATTCCAGGATTCCAAATACCTGGTATCACCTACAAACCTTGCCTGTCTAACCGTCTTTGGAACACCTCCAGCCTCAGTCTCAGTCGTAGTTTCTTCTCTCGGGCTCGCGCCTGCATGGGAGTCCACGACAGAAGCTACAGACTAGCCACTATGGACCCCGTGGATGCCGACGACCATGAGCTCAGAGAAGCCATTGCACTCTCGCTAAGAGAACTCTATGACACTGGAGATAACCCTGAGCCTGTTTCCAATGGACAGCAACAACCCGTTGTCGATTTAACTGGCGATTCCGATGATGATGAGCCAGTGCAAATTTATCCAAAGTCAAATTCAGTTGTTGGGTCGGAAACAGATCAAGATGAGGACGAAGGAGACAAAGAAGCAGATGAAGAACTCAGGAGAGCCATCCAGTTGTCGTTACAGAGCGCGGGTGAAGATGTGAACGATGCTGCTGAAGCTCCCAAGCCTTCTGAGAAAACGCAGATTTTGGACACGAAGCCATCTTCAGAAGTAGAGCCACCCACAAAAAACAACAAACCCTCCCAACCTATGGGGATATTAGGCTTGGATCGAAGGCAGATGGAGCAAGAACGCTTGGCACGCATGGGGAAAAGGAAGGCTGAAGACACTGCGTCAATCGAACAGCCTGAGTCGAAACTCTTGAGAACTGGATCCGTCCCAAAAGATATTTTATCCACTGGGGGTGCTGCCGCAACGACCTCTGCTGGCTCAATATCCTCCAGTTCCGGCATTCCTGCTGTTAAACAGGCAGGAAACGGGCAGGTCACGATGCCGTCCAGTACACCATCGGTACAATTCCCTACCGGTGTTGTAAAAAAGACGTGGGCATTTCTCCAAGAACGCTCAGGTGATGATATCAAAATCGAAGAGGTGTTTCAAAAGTCAGATCTAGAGCTTGCTGTCTTGAGCTCCTTTATGTGGGACATGGAGTGGCTTTTCTCAAAGGCGGACACAAGAAAGACCCGGTTTCTTTTGCTCATGCAAGCCAAAGAAGAATCCACGGTGAGTGCTTATCTGCCTGTCACATTTTATCCTATATCCATAAGCTAATATTGTTTATGGGGCTTAGAAACGGCAATACGAATCAGAAACAGCATCAATGAAAAACCTACGGCTATGCTTCCCACCCATGGATGGACAAGTGAATTGCATGCACTCGAAGTTGATGCTGCTCTTTCATCCTGAATATGTTCGGATTGCGGTTCCAACAGCCAACTTGACTTCATTTGACTGGGGTGAGCAAGGGGGACTCATGGAAAATGTACTTCCCACTATATCTGCACATCTCCCATTTGCTAATGACAATCTAGAGTGTCTTTATTATTGATCTTCCCAAGAAACCCGAGCAAGTAACCAGTGGGTCTTCAAAAACGGCATTCTACGAGGAATTGGTCTATTTCCTAAAAGCCAGCACACTACACGAAAATATCATTGCAAAGCTTAATAGTTTTGACTTTGGTAAGACTGCCGATATAGCATTTGTTCACACCATGTGAGTCACTTCCCTTCCGTTTCATTAAGCGATTCTAATATTACAAGTGGTGGGTCGCATACAGGAGATTCATGGAAACGTACAGGATACTGCGGTCTTGGCCGGGCAGTAAATTCTTTAGGATTACAAGTTTCCAAACCCATAAATATCGACTACGTGGTAAGTTCGCATCTGCCGCAAAGCATATCATTCGCTAACCATCTCATTAGACATCTTCCATCGGCTCCTTAACCGACGAGTTTATGAGATCCATATACCTCGCAGCACAGGGTAATTTCTATCCAAACCTACACCCATCCCACCAGTACTAATTGACAAAACTAGGCGACGACGGCCTAACAGAATACACCCTCCGAACAAACAAATCCTTCCCTGCGCGAAGTCGTACAAATCCCACCCAGCTAATCCAAAAAGCCACCGCCTCAGAATGGAAAGATGACAGATTCCGAGTCTACTTCCCCTCAGAACGCACAGTCAGTGATACGAAAGGTGGGCCGCGCAATGCGGGTACAATATGCTTTCAGTCAAAGTGGTATGAGGGCGCCAAGTTTCCGCGCCATGTGCTGCGGGACTGTGAGACGAGGAGGGATCGTTTGCTGATGCACAATAAGGTGGGATATAAGTCTTGTGTAAATGTACACTCTCGCTGATATTGTTAGATTCTATACGTGAGACCTGACGAGCCGATAATAATGCAAGATAATTCGAAATGTCGAGGTTGGGCTTACGTGGGAAGTGCGAATCTATCAGAAAGTGCCTGGTAAGTCTCATTCCATCGATGGATATCAACATCTAATACTGAACATGACAGGGGCCGTCTCGTCCAGGATCGAACAACCAAAGAACCAAAACTCAACTGCCGGAATTGGGAATGTGGAGTGCTTATTCCAGTTGTCGACAAGACTCAGAACTCACAAGCCCCCGAAACGAAGCAATCTACCCCCGAGTCCCCAGATATGTTGAATCTCTTCCAGGGCACGATCCCAATCCCGATGCAGCTTCCAGGCAAAGAATTTGGGGGCAATCGTAGACCGTGGTATTATTCGAGTACATTTATGTGAGGAATCAGATGCTGTCTAGCATGTATGTATAATATCAATTATGTATGAGAAAGTAATCTCGTCTATCTAAAATCCGCTCCAAAAGACAAAAAGAAAGCTTTTATCTCTTCATCCACATGAATCAATAAATCAATCAGTAATAGTATGTACCTTCAACACCACAAACCCCTTTCTCAACAAACAATCAACCAATCATTGCTGCTCCTTCTTCGAGCGGGTAAAGATCCTCTTCACACCATCAATCATAGCCCCAATAAGACCAAAAACATAACCCATTCCAAACGACCACCCCTTAACACGAACAGTGAAGATGAAGAAGTAAACCAGCGCCCAGTTGATAATCACAAAGGCAAGAAAGATACCGAAACAGCGCCACTTGTCGCCGTCGTGCACGTTGAGGTTCTGCATGTACTCCGTGCCGTTGCTGTACGGACAGTACTGGCAGTCCGACATGGCGTTGGGGTCGAGGAGGTAGCCAGCGCCGGCATTTTTGACAAAGTCGCCTGCGTAGTCTTGACAGGTCTGTCCGGGGGGTGCTTTGAAGCTGGTTGCTTCGGAGGGGTCGCAGGTGATTTGCACAGAGGGGAAGGTGCTGGAGAGGACACCGCGGAGCCACCAGGTTACGGGGTTGACATAGTACATCCAGTATTTCCAGAAGACGGGGTATGCGTCGTATGGACGGACGATACCGTTGAACAAGTTGCACATGACGAAGAAGAAGGGGAGGACCTGGTTTTTTCTGTTAGATTTTGTCTGAAAAGGTGAAAATGGGGGTGGGGATAACTCACGTTGGCGATGACAGTGAAAGACGGCGCGAATGCACAGATCCATTGTCCCCAGCTAGATTGGAACAGATAGAACAGCATCGACATGAGGAAGACGTATCCGGCCGTGCTCGAGTCAGTGGGGAAGCCCACGGGGTAGTACCAAAGAACCCAGTATACGATACTGGAGACGATGGCGATGGGGATTTCGCAGACAATACTGGCAGTGCAGAAGGCTACCCATCCGTAGATACGACTAGGGTATTCACGGGCCTCCCAGAGAGCACGGTTGATGTAGAACTTGGGGACGACACTGTTCATGATGATGGGGGGGATAAGAATGATCAAGAAGCACGAGAACATACGGTCCTGCATGCTGGCGATCGAGTTGCCAAGCTTCCAGAAAGTAAATCCGTTGAAGATACCCATGATGACCGAGACGAAGAGTTTTCCGTAGTAGTACGACGGATCTCTCCAGTACTGGACGAAAAGTCTCTTGGTGAGCAACATGGTCTGGAGGGAGGTAGGCGCGGCGAATTCGTACTGAGGTCCGCTGTCCTCGGAAACCGGGATCTTGCTTCGCTCTTCGTTGATCTTCTGAATCTCCTGTAGGATTTCACGGTTCTGATCGGAGTTCTTCCATTCCTCGTTCCAGTCAATGCGTTTGCCGTTCCTCGAGGTTGCCTTGGCTGCCGTTTCCAAGATGAATTCGGCAACGTTCTTCGAAGGGGGGCACACAAAGCCGCGGTCAGCAAAGTACTTGATAACTGCAGAGCCATCTTGGCCGACAGGTCCAAAATAGAAAGTGTTTCCACCAGGGTTCAGGGCCAAAATCATGTCGAACTGTTGGATCAGCATGGACGAGGGCTGGTGAATGGTGCACAGAATAGCCTGTCCAGCCTGAGAGAGCTTCTTCAAGAATCTCACAATCGAAAACGCGGCCTGACTGTCCAATCCACTAGTAGGTTCGTCCAGGAAGAGCAACAAGCTAGGCTTAGCAGCCAGCTCAACACCGATAGTCACTCGCTTCTTCTGTTCAACGTTAAGGGAGCCAATGATAGCATCTTGGATTTCCTCGAGTTCCAGCAATTCAATAATCTGGTCAACGTAGTCGATCTTCTCCTGACGGGGAATGTGCCGGTCCTGTCGAAGAAGGGCAGAGAACTCCAAAGCCTCCCGGATGGTAGATGTGTTGTCGTGAAGATCCATCTGTTCACAGAAACCAGTACCTCTTTGGAAATCGGCTCCCAGAGGACGTCCATCAACGAGCATGTCACCGCCGACAACACCCATCTTCTGACGCTGAGCCAGGGTGTTGAGCAGGGTGGTCTTACCAGCTCCAGAAGCACCCATCAAGGCGATCATGAGTCCAGGCTTAGCATATCCGTTGACACCGTTCAGTAGTTTTCTTGTTCCGTTACCGTAGGGCACCGTGTACTCGACGTTAGACCAGGTGAAGATGCGTTCGCTGGATGAAATGCGGTTAAACGTCTCGGGGCTTCCCGACGGCGAGTCTCCACGCGACACAGCAGCATTGTCACCTGTGCTTTGGACCTTCTCCTCATCGTTGCCCTTGTTCTGGGTCGCAATCTGCTTAGAGCGCTTGGACTTCTTGAAGACCAAGGCACCACCGCCGCCACCGACGAAGGAGAGGAACTCGGCAGCCCAAATAGTCACCAGGAGATACAAAACCGTGAAAGCAATGACAACACCAAAGTTGCGCCACATGTGGCTTCGAGTAAACTGGAAGGTTGTGTCCAAGTAGCTGTCACCAGACACGTTAGTGCTACCTGCCGTAGATCCAGTAAGAGCACAGCCCTGGTACTGGGGATCATCATAGCCAGGACCCGAGGGTACGACCTGAGATGCGGCACACTCCATGACACGACCAGAGAACTCGTTCGAAAGTACCGCTTCGTAACTGTATGAGATTGGATTGACGTAGAAGAGCCAACCAAACCAAATCGAACCATGGATCAAAGCCTGTTTGGGAATCACATAACCGACGAACAAGATAAGAACGTTCAATGCAATACCACTGAATCGAACGGCATCGTCAATAGTCGGCGATAGTGCGGCAAACATACGGTACAGCGAGGTGATACAGAACGTAGTCGTGTAGACAAACAAGAAGTAGATGAAGAATTTGGAGACATCCACATCCAGTCCGGTCATAAAGTAGACGATAATCGTAAAGGGCACGACCATGCAGAAGATGGCAGGAAAATCGACGACAACACGAGCAATCGACACGGCAGATGGGCGGTAGAAGGCGTAGTCCTTGTGACGCGAGACAATTCCTCGTCCGGTAACTGCGGGCATCAATTCTGTCAATTGAAGCCAGCCAAGGAACAGAATCGAGAAGAACAGGGCACCACCACGAGAGAAGGCACCGCTAGTGTCGAGGGCCTCGCCGTAGAACAGAGAAGAGACAATAAGACCGTTGGAAACAATGATGAAATACTTGGTGTAGAGAGACGTCTTGTCACCCCACAGCAGCCAGAACTCACGCTGCACACAGGCGGCAACCTGTCTGGCGAGAGAAACAGTGTAGCTAGACTTCGTCGAGACAGTCTTACTCTTGGACTGAGCGACTGTCTTTTGGAAGCGGCGGGTATCCTCTTGGTTGGTTTCCTGGAGTTGGGTCTCATAGCCGGAGATGTCATTTGCGATACGCTTGTATTGTTCGCTGCTTCTGAAGACTTCCTCGAGTTCCTCGGGAGTCTTGGGGGTAGAGGCTTCTCGGCCTGGTTGGAAGAGGCGGGCATTCGGGTCACAGAGGGAGGTCAAAAAGTCGGCAGTAGTTCTGGGACATGTTAGAATAGCTTGGAAGGAATAGGGTGGAGGGGAACATACGATTGCTCAGGGCAGTAGAAGCCAAGGTTGACAAAGTACTGCCTGGCTTCGTTGGCAGGACCTTGGTAGAGCATACGACCAGAATCAATGACCAGCACCTTATCCATCAGCTCATAGATACTCTCACCAGCCTGGTAGAGAGTGACAAAGGTGGTACGCTTGCTGACATCCGTCATGATGCGGAGAGACTTGGCGTAGTCGAGCGCAGTGCTTGCATCCAAACCTCTGGTGGAGTTATCCCAGCAGACGACAGAGGACTTGGTGGTCAAGGTCTCGGCGATACTGACACGCTTTCTCTCACCACCAGAGACACCACGGACAAACTCGTTACCAACCTGGGTGTTCTTGGTATGGGTGATGCCAAACATCTTCAGCATGGCGTCGATGATGATGGGAATACTGGCGCGATCGTGTTTCTTGGTCTTGTTGATGAGGGAGAACTTGAGTGTCTGCCAGACGGTGAGAGTAGGGAAGTGCTGGTCATCTTCAGGGTTGTAGTTGACTTCACCGCGGAAGTGCTTGTGTTGATCTTCGGCAGACATGCCACCGTAGCTCACATCGCCCAGAAAACCAGCAAAGCCCTCACGGTTGTTGGAAATAGCCTTGAGGAAGGTGGTACATCCAGCACCTGGTCTACCAAGCACCATCATCATTTCACCCTCACGGACCGCTCCACTGAAGTCATGGAGCAGGTCTCTCACGGGGGGAGATCTTCCAAAACTAAGCTGGGGGACGAATCGGCAAACGAGGTTGTAGAGATCGGGACCAAAGGTACCCACGACGGCATGGGGCAGGGTTCGCACAAAGGAGGCACCAGTCTGAACACCCTTCACGGTCATGTTCTTGAACACGATGCCCACCTTCTTCGCCGGTTCACCCGCCGTCGTCCGTCGTTCCAAATTGCCACCCATGAGAAACTCGTTGAGGTCAAAGTCGCCAGAAACATCGTCGTCCGCTTCGTCCTCGTCCATCGCCTTCTCCTCATCCTTGGCCTGGCTTGTTCGACGGGAAGTGAGCGAGCGCAATCGGCGACCATCCTTGGTGGTAGAACGGGTTCGTGTGAGACTGAGTCGAGTCAATTCCCTCTTCATCCCTTCAAAGTCCTCCATGGCGCCCCGGCGGGAGACGGGCTCCCCCTGGTCCTGTTCTCCCCATCGGCCATCGAGACTGAGCTGAGACGAAGAGGTGGAAGTCGAGGTGGAGGTGGGGTCTTGGTCGGATGCTTGGGCATGGCTGGTGGCCTGGTGGTTGTCCTGGTCTGTCGCAACAGGGTCGTGCGGACGAGAATCTTCGGCCATTGTCGAAAGGCGTCCTTCACGGACGGGGTCGATCGCAAATTAGATACTATCAGTTAGGGTATTTGAAGAAGTAATAGATAAACGGTACTAGATAAGAATTAATAGGAGAAAGATAAGTATGTACAGTCCGACAGAAGGACACCAAGCACCGAGCAAAGGGATAAGGAACAGACAGCCCGGGGGGGGGAAGACGAGAAGAAATAGGGTCCCAGCATGAAGTACTATTATATATCGGATACGAGCGTCTGTAAGCAGACCCTCTTTTTTTTTTCTTCCAATTTCTTTTTTTTCCATTACCTCCATTATTAAGTCCGGTGGATTTGTAAGAGACGATAGAAAGCTTGAACAGGGATCCGCCCAGTCAATCCGAAAAAGGGAGAGAACGAATCATGGCGGGCCGCGGAGTCAGGCAGAAAGCAGCAAGCAGCAGCCGGCAAGAGTCAGGAAGAGTCAGAATTACTCACGCCCAGCTCGGGTGGAGCCCCACGAGTCAGTCGCGCCTGCTGCAACCGACGCGAAAGCGGTTAAACCCGATGCTGGATGACCTCAACTGGGCCGGTGATTGGCCGGCCAGAGATTTCAGCCCCGCTTCTCGGAGATAGCGGCGTTTACCTGCAGCAAAGATTGTAGCGTGGATGACTAGATGTAGTACAATTAGATATAGAATTAGATAGATATAGATACCTGTCGCGTAGAATATAGTCAACAGTATGGTGGTAGATATATGGTAGGCTGGTAGGATATGGAGTAATACGAGTAGTACTGGTGTAAGTAAGCAGGGAATACCCTCGGAGCAACCGCCATCCTATTCATTCATAACCTTCATTAGAATCCCTTATGATTCTGTTATTCCTCTGGTTCGGATGTCCAGATTACCAATCACCCCGATATCCATTCATGCCCTCCAGTTTGTCTCCGATGTCAGCATTTTTTAGTCGCCGAAGATCTCCCTTCGGCTTCAACGTTATCCGTCCAGCGCTTCTCATAGGATCCCTCATGTTCGCCATCTGATTCATGGCCATCTATCTATCAAGGTAGTTAGTCCTTCACCGCTTACCCTCCAGTCAGCATGATTCATGTTGCATCATGGTGATATGTATTTGCTTTTTTCTGTCTACCCCTCTTAACGACTTTCGGCCTAATCATGCCAATCATGCCAATAATCTGTGCTATCACATATAATGCATGGGGCCCCAGAGCACGGCATCCAGGCTCACCGCAGTTTCTTCTAGTCTGGCCATCCTAGTCCAGTATATGATCAGGCGGAATATATCTTCCGGATTAATTTACACCAACGAACTGCCGAGACCCCCACATGAAAAGAAGAAAAAGAGAAAAAAAAAAAAAAAAAAAGGAAAAAGGAAAAATGGAGGTCCGACTAAAGTGGACGCTCGGATCCAACCGTCTTGCAAGATGGATGCATTCCAGCCCCACCGACTCGTGTTTCAGCTGAGTCTGCTGCATCTGGATCATTATTATTCATGTGGTCTGCGTCAGGGCTTTCGCTTTCCATTTCCTATTATTGCATCCTCTGCATAGGAGGTTTGTCACCTGACTTGTGTCGTGTTTATGATATCTTATGGATCGGATTGGTTTGGCCATGTATCCAATCTGCACGATAAGCATTTGATATGTCTCATCTTGCTGCCCAATCAGATATCCGTGCTTTTGTCTAATTGACTTTGGATGATTATCAATCAGATCTATCCTACAGCCATGCCAACTCATTCTCATTTTGAATACTCTGTAGACCGCTACTATTCATATGATAAGATCGGATTGGTCTGTTTCTTTGTTACCTGCAGCTCTGCTAGTAGATCGGTATGCTCTTTGTTAGGCATACCTCCACAGTCGAATCTTCCTATGCTGTGCTGTCTTATACTGACTTTATCATCATAAAGCCAACACTACATTCTAGATATAGTATAGCAGACGAGTAATATGAATCTACGAATAATATATCAGATTCAACCATTATGATTAATAAATCGTTGGGCTTCTATGCAGTGGTCTCATTTAGCACTGTTCTTTGTTGTCGCTGTGGACATTCTAGACAGTTCTTTGTTCGACGTGTGCTACTCTAGACCACAACAGCGTTCCTACTATTGACAACTGTACTACACAAGTCTATCTATCTGCTTCTTTCATTTCCACTCTAGCCATTTCTTAAGAGCCATACCGGCTGTCGCTATCCTTATTAAACAAACGGATAACAGACAAACAGATCGTACCATTTGTCTCACTTATATTCGTCTTGTCTTATTTCGATTGCATTCAATTCCCTAGAAACGAGATGAACGACTTTTGTTGGACTATAGAACTCTTTCTCTTTATTCTGCGGGCATCCTTGTGGTTCATTTATACTGGCTATTATTCATAGGAGTTTGAAATTTGCAGTATCTGCATTATATCTAAAAGTACAATGTCCGATATCTGCAATGCCTCCACCGGCCCTACTCAAACGGCGAAAAATGGCCATCTAATTTAGCATCTACTTGGATAGCAAACAGGTTCAACGCTCGAGATGATTTAATTCCGACGGTTCTCGAGTCGATTTGAACCTGCCCAGACAACTCGACACGTAAAATGTGACTGTCTACTAAGCTTATATAGTGCGAGCGGTTCTAGGACAGGCGTCCTAGAATACTAGTCTTTGGCCGATAGTGCAGCGATATAACGCCAGAACGCTCCTTGGTAGTGGCCGTGACATAAAAATAAGAGATTCCGATTATATCGAATAGTACACCTTTTAGTTAGTACAATTCATACAAATCCATGCCGTCTCATAACATACTGGGTTTGTTGCTGTTGCAGGCCCTCAATTCAGGTCAATAGTACACACCTATAAAGCCTTCTTTATTATTTGCGCCTCTTAGCAGATAGACAGATGAGTATATATAGCACCATCGCATCTAGCATCTAAAATCAGTTTACACCCATTGTTTTATTTTTGGTTTATATAGGCAAAAGTAATGGGTATGACCGCTCCAATTTCTCAATAGGGTGCTTCTTCCACTCTTATCATTCCGCTGTTTATCTCAGAGGAAAGGGAAGGACTATTCTGAGTAGACATCTAATGACCTGTTGCTTTCCCTGATACTATACCGTACGGACGCATTCATGATTTAGAAGAATTTACAACTCTAGCGCCTAGTCTAGGTCATCTTGATATTTAACTTGACACACGGGACTATATTATATTGCGTGTCATATGTAAACTCACTTCTTGTGTGAACTTATCAATTAAGAAAAGATCGTTCGTATTGAGTTAATATGCAGGGCCAGCAGGCCATTCATCCCACTCCATGGTTTTCCGATAAACCCTAGAAAGGGATAGAGCCATCGCTTAACTTGAAGATATCATTGTCATGTATAGTATCAAGATCAACAGCCCATCTTGCATTCATCTTCCAGAATTATCTCCAAACATACTCCTCATACTCATTATTCTCATCCAGACAGAATCCCAACACTTACTGCCCAACACTTACTGCCCAATATCCACAACCATCCCACTGAATCTACCATCCAATCCAGGTCTACATTCCAATACAGGACAAAGTAAAGACAAAGCATACGCACTAACCCAATCCAGTATCAGTGGATACATTGAACACAGCATGTTCTTGTACTACACATCACTCGTCCATTATCAAGATCCATATGCAGCATCCAGATCCGAGCTATGTTTGTGAAACATACAACTCAACTTTATCCCGTCCTCTCCACTATCTTGTGCAGGGTAAGATGGATGATCTGCGCTATTGAATCATATCTTACATCAACTGTAGGCTAGCGTTACATTCGGGTTGGAAAAAGTCAAGTTAGATAAAGTTTGAGTTTGAGAATCCGTGGTTCGCGTCTTGCAAGTTTAGTTTTTTTTCCAGTGCGTAGCCCATAACTTTGATTTCCACTCTATCTATCATGAAGAAGATGGAGATGTTTCAAATCTAATTCAGTTTCCCTTTTTTTTTGTGTGAAGATAGATATAAGCAAAAACTGGCGGGGGGTATTCGATAAACTCAAGCTTCGTATGAAGCGCCAATCCAACCGATCCAACCGTTTATTAAACACCGCACCAATCCAAATATGAATGAGAAGGAAAAAAATAAATAAAATGAAGGAAAGAAAAGAAAAGAAAAGAAAGAGAAAGAAAGAAGGAAAAAAACCCCCTCTTGTTCAATTAGGCCTTCTTCAGGCTTATATTGATCTGGTCACGATAATGATACAAGAGAAGGGTTGGACTTTCATACATGTCTCATGCACCGTCTCTTGTTTCCACGACCTGTCTGCGACAGGGTGACTGGAGGAGTAGAGGAGGTAGAAATAAAAGTAGAATGCACTATCACCAGCTCCTCGCTGAAAACGCATGAGACAAGAAGAAAAAGAAAAGAAGATGATGAAGAAAAAAAAGTCGGAAGACACTTAATCCAAGCACCATTCCTTTGCTTCCCATATACAACCAGTAAGAATAGCGACAGTAAAACAAATTATAATAACGAAGACAGATGACCGCCCCAGACCGAACCGCCCGAACCAAACCATTGCTCATAATCACGTCAAAGACAATAAACAAGCATTGGAAAAAAAAAAAAAAAAAAAGAGTAACAGAAATGACGGGGAAAACGAGAAAAACACCACGGCCACCAACAAAAGCAAAGAGCACACGGGGAATGTAGAATAAGTAAGAAAATTGGGGTGCATCGTATCATCATAGAAGAAAAGAAAAGAGAAAAAGAGATAAAGCCCATTAAACCACTCAGGGTATGCGGGGTCCTGGCGGAAAAGCTGGATTACCCCCTGATTAAGTGGTCATTCAACAGAAACACAAAAATGCCATCACCATCTTGTCTAAGAGCATTTTCAACCCGGCAATCATGGATAGCACAGGTTCAAAGTCTATTCCCCAAATTGCCGCCCTTTCGAGTATGAAAAATGAACATAAGAAACGAGGTTGTTTATATTTGTGGCTGAGCCGGAGCGGCCGTTGTCCATGTCGACAGAGGCTGAGCTCCTGGGTAGGTGACATGGGCTCCTGGGGCCGTGGCTCCCATGTAGTACGGGTGTCTGTCGTTCCCGGTGTAGTAGGAGGCGGGAATCGGGTTGGATTCTCGGCGAGAGATGCTGGGATCAAAGGCGGCTGGAACACCACGCTGCTCCAACGGTGGGTGCGGCGTTCCATCCAATGGTGTGGCCAGACTGAAACTGCCTCGCGAGAATGTAGCCGGAGTGGACGGGTCCATGGGGGATGTGGCATCGGTTGCAACGCTGCGCGAGGAAATCGACGAGTTGCGGTAAGCCGACGGGCTGTGATCCGAGTGGGACCGGTTACGGTCACTGAGCGAGCTGGGGATGGCGGTGTTGATGGCGGGAGGGATCGACGAGGACAAAGAGTGGTGGCTGAGGGAATCGAAGCTTCCGTACGGCGCTCTGAAGTGCGGGGGCTCGTCCGGCTTCTGAGGAATCTGTGTCGGAGCAGCAGGGGCTGGGAGATAGGGATTGGGAGCTTGCTGGCCTGGAATCGAAGCTGCCATGGAGTATCCGGGAATCGCCGCAGACTGCGGGGGGTGGGTTGCAGCGTATGGCGAAGCGTGGAGGTAAAACTCCGGGTGAGGGTTGGGCATCGCATATCCTGGGGGAGCCACCAACTGCGGGCGATATCCGTAGATCGCATGCGCCGGATCATTGGGGTTCTCCATACCTGCCGTCTCTAGATCGTCGATCGGAGCGCGGAAGCTTTGCTTCTGGGTCAGTTCGGCACGGGGTCTGATGTAGCGCAACGACTCGACCATCGAAGGCGGATTCAACGCGCCTCGCATCACATCCTCAACGCTGTAATACGACACCAGGTGGTGAGTCACACCAGACACCGTCACACTCATAGTCTTCTTCACCAGCCCCGAATCCTTGAAACCGTACGAATCCACCAAGGAACCGACCAGCGCCCTCTCCACCTCCGACTGGTGTGATCTGTCTCCATACGGACCCGATGCGGTCGAAGACGGCGAATAAGCCGAAGGAGTGGCTTCCTGTCGCGGATAAGGCTCCCCGGGTCTCGTCGAAGGCACAGGTCGTCGATTCGCCTTCTTCATCGCTCGTTTCTTCTCACCGGGTGGGAACGGCTTCTCCAGCTCACGGTAGACCAGAAAGTTGCCCAGAATGCGACTCGGACTCCATGTCACTCCGTCCGTCCACCGCTTGATTCCTGACGAGTTTTCTTCGTAGATGAACACGCTGCCGCTGCGGACCAAATGGCTTCGTTCTCGGTCGTGCGGTCGACGGGGCACATGGTGCAAAACACCCGTGAGGCACGCTTCAAAGAGGATCAAGGCATCTTGTGTCGTCGCGACGTATCCCGTAAACGTGGGCTCCAACACTGCTGCGGCGCCGTTGACCATTTTTCTTGTTGATGATGGTTGTAGTTGGTAAGAGGTGGTAAGGTGAGTTGTATGTAGGTTCAATCGAACCTAGTTATGGAAAGGGTCCAGAGAGGTAAAATAAGATTCAAAGTTAGGCCACTGCAGATCAAGGTTTCACGCAACGCGGGCTAAGGCTGTCAGGTAACAGAGGAAGCAAGCCAGGACTGAATAAGCGAACGCGAAGCCAGGTTGATAGCTTTTTTTTCGGAGAATCACGTCGGATAAAAAAAAAGATAAAAAAGCAGCTTCACCTCGAGAGGGAGGAATTTAACGAGGATATTTGAAGGAGGGGCAAGGTCGAGAGAAAAAGCCGGGGGAGGAGGAGGGAGGAAGATGGACCAAAGGAGGGGCAAAGGGAAAGACCCTCGAGATAAAGTGAGGAAGAGAGAATGACAAAGTCGAGGTGAACCGCAGGACCAGGTCGGCGGTGCAAGTTTAACCCCTCGGTTCAGCGTTCACGACTTGACCAGAGTTGAGAGTTGATTGACCACCCGGATCGACAACCAGCACGGACCCAAAGGAAAGGAGGAGAGGAAGAGGAGGAGAAGAAGAAGAATGGATTTGGTTCAGATGAGGGAAAAAAGAGTGGGAAAAAAAAGGTTGGACGGACGGATCTGGAGAGAAGCGCCTGGCCCTATAAAAGCTGGGTCGACTGGAGCTTCTGGATCCAGTGGTTGAGATGGACAGGATGGAGGAGTCTTGGACACAACCCACCCAACTACTAGTACAGGACTACTGTAGCTGTCTTTTCTCGTAATTTGTGTTGTTGTTGTTTTGTTTTTTGTTTTTTAATTTAGTAATTTCCCGTGTTTCTGACTGGCCAAACCAGATATCAATCCCCCCGGTAGACCCTTTTTCGTTCGAGGCTAAAGAAGGATTATTTCTTCAGTCCAGTCTGTACTGGGGAAGATGTTCGCCTGTTTCGGAGAGAAGAGAGTAAGCCGATGTTATCCACTCTGGGACGTGCAACAGCCACGATTGCCATACGAGGATGAAGGAAGAGAGCGGTTTCAAACACGAAGTAATATAATCAAAATAGGGAAGAAGTTGAGATGAGGTTGAAGTGGGACAGGGGGATAATCAAGGTTAAAAAAAAAAACAGGAAGGGAAATAAAAGAAAAGGATG
This sequence comes from Aspergillus wentii DTO 134E9, assembly GCF_001890725.1. Lineage (NCBI taxonomy): Eukaryota > Fungi > Ascomycota > Eurotiomycetes > Eurotiales > Aspergillaceae > Aspergillus > Aspergillus wentii. The sequence goes on from NW_024467833.1 coordinate 1,034,287, forward strand.
GAAATAAAATAAAATAAAAATTAAAATAAAATAAAAAAGACAGGAAAAAGAAAATAATGAAATAAAAAAAAAAAGAGGGAAGGGAAAAAAAAAGAAATAATAAAAAAGAAAAAGAAAAAGGAAAAAAAAAAAAAAAAAAAAAAACAGCAGGATGTATGTAGCTGAGAGTAGTAGTAAAATTTCACACGCGACACACTAGTTGCTGGAGGGTAAGGTATTGTAAGCTTCTTTTTCGCTCACGCTGATACAAGAGTTATTTATTATTATTATTATTATTATTTTATTCATTTAAAAAAATAATAAAAATAATAAAATACCTGGGACGATCAGAAAAAAAAAAAGAGGGCTGTGAGTGGACAAGCAGGAGCAAAAAACGAGACTAGGACAGAGCCGGAGAAGAAGAAGAAGAAGAGCAGAGTGAGAGCATAACTAATCATGATGGAGCAGCGACAGGCCTGAGCAACAGAACAGAACTAGTGATCCCAAGGAGCAGGCAAAGGAGAACCGGCCGACGGGTGTGGATCGCCCGTCCAGAGGCCATCGTGGATCCATGGGGAACAAGTCTGGTACTGGGAAATCATCGGAGGAGCGGAGAAATAGAGATGGAACATAGAGATGATGCAGACTTGCAGAGAATGGAGAGATTGAATTAAACGGAAATGAACTTACGGGGACAGAGCGGGGATGGCAGAAGCAGGTACAGTTGATGAAGATTCAGAAAGAGGGAGAGAGAGAGGTGGTGACGTCGAGCATCACACAGTAGCAAAATAAGCAGGATAATAAATATCAGGTAATAGGAGGAGCTAACGATAACACGGGAAGAGAGAGAGTGCAAGAATCATCCAGTTGAAAGATGACCGCATAGGCAATAATAGACTCGGGGCAATCGACGGGAGAGACGGCGGGGAGAGGAGGTGGTCAGTCCAGCAGTGGTGAACCCCGTGCCATGGATGCTGGTGGAGCTGCGGTACACTGTCCAGTCCGTACTGTCCACTCTGTAGTCTGCAGTCTGTAGTAGTACAAAACCAGATGTACCTACACAGTGATAGCAGTAGCCTACATATGAGTTATTCTTCTTCTTAACATCATTTGTAGACACTGAGTATTCATAATTCATCCCACAGAGTACCTGTAGTCCTGGACAGATGAGGGGTGCCTGCGGTGGGCCTTTGCGGCTTGACCAACCACGGCTCCGCCCCTGACGAAGAGTTGAGGCCGACATGATGTGCACTGGTCATGGCTTTGGCACGATCCACCACTCATTCCAGCCGTGTTTCAGTGACAGCCAACAGATACAATTCAACAGACAGCATCAATTACAGATATAGAATGCAGATTACACAACAGGAATGTACATAGGTAGGAGGTAGAGTGCTGAGTATTCCGGAGCTGATCCGACTCAATCTCAGTGGTGAGTGGTATCTGACTGATGCTGCCAATATCAACTATTCCAATGGTTTCACAAATAATAATGGAATAGTAAAATAATAATAATAATAAAGAGGGTCTGGAGAAATTAGGTATTCTCTACGGCTGGACACTGCCCAGCGTCTAGTCGGTGGACTCCGCATGGGAGTTGATTTGTCCCACTAGTACGTAGACGCGGTCAAGGCGTCTACTGTCTGTCTCGTATCCTCATTCCTCCCTCCTCCATAGTGGCATCGCCAGTCAGTCCACTCTTCCTCCAGACCTGGTTCGTTCACCCTCCATCTGGGTGACACCGCAAATGGTGGTCTGTGATGAGTAGGCGGGAACTTGGTCGTATTACGATCAGGTGCCCAATGGCTGTCCCAGCGACGTCAGAAAGAGCAGCCAACCCAAGGGGACTGTGCGCCGGTCAACAAGCCCTGCATCTGGTCGGCCGTGGGTGCAGATCAGAATCTTGTCAAGGGAGTAATCTAATAAGTGGTGGAGGTCGTCCCTCTGGTCTGCTCAGAATCGAATGACGTCTTGTTCGCTCTTCTCGTCCTGCTGCAGTGCAGTGAACATGTTAGGGGCTCTCAAGCGGTATGATCATAAGATCCCAGTTTGAATAAACAATCTACGAAGAAAAAGAAAAGAAATAAAAAAAAAAAAGAAAGAAAGAAAGGAAAAAAAACCCTCCGCCTGCCAACAGACAGAAAACGTTTGGCGGTTCCAGACAATGGGAATTCACCTAATTCCTTCCTCTGGGTAACTTTGACAATTCCCATTTCAGGGGGGCCCGTTCCTTGAGCTTATATTGGATGCCTGCAAAAACCTTCGCGGGAGATCCTCTGTAGATCCAGATGGGACAGTCTGGATGGAAGGAGGAAGGATGTGCCGTCTTCCAGTCAGCATCAGTAGGTCAGCATATTGTCTCATCTCATCCCCAACCAAAAATCGACAGGTCGAATCCGGCAACACCATGGGTGCAGGGCATGGATCCTGTGCAGAGTCGTACAAAACAATCCCGTCCATTCAAGAGCCGACTTAGCCAGTCCCGACAAAGTGGGCGAACAAGACGATCACAGTTGGCGCGTGCTGCCTGAACTCAATTTTGCATTTTATTTTTTTCCAGAGACAGAGACAGAATGTATGACAAAATAGACTGGAGATGGTGGCAGTAGACGAGATAGTTATTGATCTTGATGGAACAAGCGCCAAAGTTTGAACTCTGAAGCGAACAAGCAGTGTCCTTAGACGCGATGCTTGGCGGCTAAGATAGATCCCAGATCTTCATTATGATCTTCAGATCAACATGTGGACCATATCACATCTGTTGAGAATATCCTGTCCAGTATCATGAGTTTCCAGACTCTTGATGAATCGAGTCTGTGCCATTGTTGGGATCGACAATATGTTGGTCGCTTGGAGGGAAGAGAAAGCCGGATATTACGGAGAAAGTCGGCTCTAACTGGCAAGGAATCCCACCCGTCCATGGATTCGGATTGCTTTGCCGGCATTGATACACTAGATCGGACCAGTCACTGTACTACATACAAGGTGAAGGATGACTGATGAGAGAGCATCACATCAGAGAAACACCCCTTGAAGTCCATTTAAGAGTAAGGAGAATTTCGGCATCAACCGACTTCCCAAGGGGGGAAGGAGTCCAGCAAAAGAGCAAGTTGCAACACTCTCCTCACAAAGAAAGATAGGCTATGCAGGAGACGTGTACGATGGATCGCAAATGCAGCCTCGAGTTTGGTTCGGGTTCAGCACCAACGCATCATATTTCTTGTCGGGACAGACTATCGACCAAGAGTCCAAGACCTTCAGGATGACTGCTCCCCCGCGTTGAAGATCCATCCCGATTTTTGACACACGAGCATACGCGTTACTGTTTAGGGAACGCCTTCGATAATTGCTTTTCCCGTGTCTTTTTTTTCCCAAGGTGAAGGCAACCATGCTTATGCAATAATCAGCATCCTAACTAAACAGTCAGCAAAGGTGGCGCTGAGCGACTGTCAGCCGTCATGGGCTTTACGCCACGACCGACTTGAGTATCTTTTGTCGGCGATCCTTCCAGCCTGCCAGTCAGCACTTGCCGTGCTATTTAATATTGTCTGGTTCGTCTTCCTCCAATCCGCTGTAAGCCTGTAATTATTTAAAATCCACTTCATCGTAAACGAATAGGCGAGCTGCAGGTATCTTGGAAGTGAGCGAGAGTCTGAGCGGATCGACTGGAAGAGGGGGGTGGGCAATGAATCCCAAAAAGATGTGGCGTTTTTGTTCTGACATCTTGAGCAGGACGACCCCAGCAGAAGAAATGCCGCACAAGTGAATGACAAGGACAGTCCGATCTAATACAGGCGATCATCGGCGGTGCAGCCAAGGAAGGCCCAAAGGCCAGAACACTAGAACAGAGAGGGTGGGGGAGACGACGACGAAAGCGGACACGAGTTCACTTGCGCCAGACTAGTATTCTAGTATTACTAGTGTATCATACTTACGATACCGAGTGACAGAGTTGACAATAATGATGATGATATTGATGATAAATAATAACGACAATGATATAATAAGGTAGAGTAGAATAACATTAGAAAGTATTCAGCATAGATAAATCGTATTCTCAATTGTTAGATTAAGATAGCTGGATAGTATCATATATTATTTGTATCATTGTGTCATGTATCATGTATCATGTATCAGTGAGTACGATTACCGGAGAACTACGGCTACAGTGTAGGACTTGGCACATTGCAGATATTCAGATATTCAAAATGGATACCTATGAATATTCACATATTATTACTCATGATATAATTCATCGACGGAGTACAGAGCACCTACAGACTACAGACTACGTCGACAGATATCGCGGAGTACATCGGAGTACTGACTATGTAGACTGATCGGTCGGGCGCTCCCACGCTATGGGACCTAACAAGACCCACGGATGGCAATAGTTTGAAGTAGCGCCGTCCAGCTGTTAGACTTGCGATCATCCCAGGGTCAAGCCTTGATGCGGAGAACTGGTCGGAGGTTGGGTGGACTGGGATTACATAGTATTGGCAGGCGATGATCCTGCTGGTGCTGATAGTTTCAACGGCTGTGGTCGATTATCCCACTTCACTAACACGAATTAGTAGCAGGTTCGCCATGTGTTGGAGAGTCTTAGTCCACTCCAATTATTGCGACTCGGTGGGATCCACGAGGAGGAGGATGTGTGAGTGGTTGGCATGTATGCATTGCCTCCCCCCACACTGATCTTTCTTGTGTGTGAGTACGAGCAGTCTGACTACCCCTTTCCTGTATGTCCAATGAGATAGGAGATATAAAATTTATTATCCACGTGTGGCTGGATTGTCTGCCGACTGACTGGCCAGGTTCTACTCTTTTTTTTCCTGCCCAAGACAAAGAGATAATTCCACTGTCGACCATCATCAATTGTCCGACTTTCATCATGTGTGACCATCTCATGCCATATCAAGAAAACCGCTTTATCTCTCATCTGGATACTTGACCGCAACATCTATCTTCGTGTCTACTCATTGTACAGTACTCCTACGGATACTTATATGTATGCACTGATGATCAACCCTCAACTAGTGCTCTTTTGGCCCCTCAACCAACAGATCCTTTGTTATTAATGCAAATGCCGTATCATCCAGCTGTCCAGGTTTATTCAACTTTCCCAACTTTGAGCATCTTCTAGATTCATTCTCTTTGCATCTCCCCCTTGCTTAGCCATGCACGGCCTTAGTAGCTCCTCCGTCGTTCCTGCTATGGTCCCTATACGTAGTGGCTAGTAGTACCGGCATTTCCTATTCCGTCCCTCCAGGATATCTTCCCTGTCAATAATAGCAATCCGTCCGTTTTTTTATTTTTTCTTTTCTTTTCTTTTTTTTTAATTGCTTTTTCCAGTCACTTGGGTTAGTTCACCGGTGGGTTTCAAACCAACCGTCAACGTGGCTTTGGCGGCTGCGCGTGTCTCGAATATAATCATCATCCTCTTGGCTTGGTTTGCATCTTACCCTTGACGGTAATATCTTTTATTTGCTTTCTTTTTGCGGGATATTTATCTCCACCGAGAGCCGATGAGAGTATAAATATGATGAAATTGGGTTGCCTACTGGCGTAACTACGGAGTATATACGGTGTATTATCCTGGTTCGCCTGGTGAAATTTCTCTAGGCAGTGGAATTTGTTTCCACACCGTGTTTGGTTGATTCCACGGGGTGGCTTGGTCGATGGTACCTATGTTGGATGTAGCTAGTAGCTAGCTAGCTGGTAGAGATACATACATAGCATACACAGGATGGCATAGGCAGTACGCCACTTGTTTTTCAGTCTCACCGTATGTGTCACTTGTGTATGTACAGTCCACTGCCACATATGATCTACACGTACTCCATAAGTGAGGGGAGAGAGCATAGCATGCAGAGCATGCCAGAAAAGGGGGGGGGGAGAGACGAGATAAGACAAGAGTCAAGAGAGAAAAAAACGAGGCTAAGATGGAATGGATGGTCTGTTCGAATTCCGTTTCAGTCTCGCCGTACCTTAGCTTGTCAGTGCTAAATGCTGATCTGCAGTGCTACAAGCTGGATTCCATGACAACATACGACCTTGGACGAGGACGAAAAAGGTCACACTGACAAGAAAATACGATGATGGAATTAGTGGGCCTCGCATCCGTAGGCAGCCTGTTACCAGACTACCCAGTGCTAGGCCAAGTAGGGGGATTTCGTTTAGTCTGTAAACAGCTAAGAGGAGATGGATTGTGTGTCGTGTCTGTCTTTCATGTGATGCCATTAGTCCGGGAAGAACAGAGAGAAAGGGTGAAACGAAGACAAGATGATGATGATCAGATAACCTCATTATTGACCGTCCTTGCTGAACAAGAGCAAGGGAGAAACTCTCCAGCTGGGCTTTACCAGGAAATTAACTAGGAAGTTAATACAAACTCCTTGATCACCCGTCGCTGTCAGTGTCAGACTGACTTTCTACCCCATATTCGCCTGTCGAAGCTTAATGATCTCCAAACTCTGATATTATTACTATTATTTTTATGATGATGACGGTGATGATAATTATTGTCTCTGGATGTACGTAAGAACAGAACTCTGTTTGGTGGGACTCGTTGCTTAAGATTCTGTGCAGGGGATGTGTGACTATTTGTATTTTCCGAGCGATTGAAAAGTTTATATGAGATGGAGAAAACTATTGAATTGCGCGTGTTTATTTTGACTTTTCACCTTTTTTTCCTTTTCCTTTTTTTTCTTTCTTTTATTTGCTTTTCTTTTGTTGGGGAATGACAACTGTTGACATGCATATCTGTCTATCTTCTTGCTCAATTATGGGGTTGACATCCAGGTGGTGTTGATACGCTTGTTGTTTGGTCTAGTTGATAGATCTCATCTTTCACTTTTTTAATCCCCGGATACTAGATCTAATATTGTGAATCTGTTCCATAGCTGATACATGCTATATTTTAGATAGTCATATAATTGAGCTAACATCAATTCTAGCGTACTATACAATTGCAGGCTGGGTATCATACTAGCCACCAAAGCAAATAAAAAACAAAACAAGTCTGTCTATGATAATGAATACGTCCGACTCACATCACACCCCGTGCTCAACTCCTGCAATGTCCCATTCTGATACACCGCGACCGATTCCCGAGATCGTGCCCGGCGAAGTGACCTTCTGCGTCCGGAAAGGAGAGCTTGGTTTTTCGGCGGTGGTTTTCCCTGTACCTGCTTTTCTTTTCCTGTTTGTGTTGGCACTGTGCTTGGTTGGATTGTAGAGTTTGCTCGGGGGCGTTGGATGGGTGGCTTTTGACGTGGTGGCATCATCCCTGTTGTTGTCGTTGTGGTGCTGTCCAGGAGGACGTGCACGTTCAGGGCATTGATGTTAGGGACTTGGGGCTGGTTGGGGGGTTTATTTTGGGCTTGTACTTGGGCTGGTTTTGTTCTGTTGGTCGACGAGGAGGTTGCATTTGAGTTGGGATTAAACGTGAAGTTGGGATTAAAGGCCGAATTAGGGCTAAAGGTAAAGTTGGGGTTGAAGCTTGGATTGGCATTGTCCGGTATTGGCTCCACGTTGGTAAAATCTCGAGGTATCCCCCGGTTGGATCCATCCAAGTCATCTCGAGGGATGCCCCCGTCCGGAGGGATCTATGCACATGGTTAGACGGTTCATGTCTCTGATAGACTGACCTACACTAGCAGCATGTTTTCTCCCAGGCATATGAACATAGTCATCAAAACAACTCTCCAAAGAAGCAAAATTAAACCCCCTTTCCGACGACACAGGCTTGAACCGTTGACCAACCTGACGTCGAAAATCCACCGGTCTCCTCCGCGCAGGCTGATATGCCGGGAGTGAAAGCCACCAGGTTGGATAATTGCCATACCACGATTGCACAACCGGGTCAATATCGAGGTTGAAGATGATCCGGCTCTCCGCGCGTGGCTTCTGAATCAACATGGGAAACGAAAATTCCCTGGGTAGTCCCGATCTCTGTAAGCTGTTTTCCTCGAGCGACCAAACCACCTCCCCGGCTTCGACGTCGAACTTGGGTCCCCGCGGACTTTTCCACGTCCGTGCCGACCCTTGGATTCTCATCATCTCGTACCGCTTGTATCGTCCGTTCATGCCCCCAGATGGATTGATGCTCGCGCTCAGCGGCATATCCGCGATCCCCAGCGACCCGGCCAGGCTGAAATTCCATTGTAGCGTTTCTGGGGATACGGCGCCGTAGATGAGATGCGGCGCATGCATGAGGAATCGCGGATTTCGCGGCGGGTATGCTTCTCGGTTGGTACCCTGGACTGAGGCTCGGATAGTGGCAGCCTTGAACCGATGATCTAGGGTGTTTGGCGAGTGAAAGACAAAGTGCACGGCGAAAAAATCGACAAAGTCAAAGTCGCGATCGGACACGGCAGGACTGGAGTAGAATCCATGCTGGAGTCGCTGGACGTGGGCGGTGATATAGGCGTTTCCAGGGAGTCGACGCTCGTAGATGCATGGTCTGTTGACGAGAAGACGAGGGTTGGCGATGTTTGGGTCTGGAGGGAGATCGGGCGGTGCATTGGTGTTTTTTTGGGAAGTGGTGGTGTTGTTTGTCGCTGTTTTGGTGAGACTTGGGAACGGTGCTGCTGGTGCTGCTGCTGGGCCTGGGATGTTCATGGCCACCATGGCCATGTTGGTCGTATCCTCCTCCTCTTCGGTGGGATCCATTCCATCGCCATTATCGCCACTCATGCTGGAAAGCACTCCTGCAGGCGAGTTTCATCGAAGCTGGTTTAAAATATTAATGAGCTCTTCCATCTGTGTATATTCAGACTGCGCTGTTTGCTAGATCACTTACTTGTACGGAAGATGGTTGATGACGACAGTCATCAACAGAGGTCATTTTGGTATCAGGTGAGGGATTTCGGGATAGTCAGATGAGGGCAGCGTGACTGAGTCCATGGCCGCCAAGAGTGAGAGGATGATGAAGTGACAAAAGTGAGTGAATGAGGCGGATGGATATCACGATGATCTTGGTCAAGTCAGGTGGATCGTCGATGATTGACAGTACGTGGTGTTTGCTGTAGTCATCGGGAAGATCTGGGAAATGACTCGCATCAAAATCAAGTGGTACAGATTGTCCTTGTTTTATTATTATTCTGTATTTATTTATATCTCAATCTATCAAATAATAATATAGTATATGGCACTTAGTGATAAAGATATTTTACTATAGGTCATGTAATATGTAGGATGCCTGAGTATGTAGGCATTGATCTAATTATATATTAATAGTCTGTTGCCTGCCATGCAGGTACAGGACATAACAGTGATTATATATAAAAGAAGGGATAAAAGGATAATCTAGTACTTTCTCTTGTCCTTTATTTTCTTTCTTCGTTATTAATTCCTTCTGTACATATAGTTAACATTTGGTTGGCTTAATCTAATTGTTTCCCAAGAACGTATGCATCATAATGTATTGTTAAATGACCCGAAATGATAACCTAACGGCAGAGAAGAAAGGACCAAGCTGCTAGATGTGGATATCGTCACAAGAGGGAGAAGAAACATAGATATTCCATGGAATCTTGCAGGTTACGTAAAAATGTTCAAATATCGATTCTAAGAGAAGAAACAGAATAAAAACAGCATTTAGCGGCTCGTTCAAAGCCAGCGAGTTCATAAGGTTCATAAGTGAGGTTCGTCCAACATATGCAAAGAATCCCACCAAGAAAAAGAGAGAGGAAAAAAAAAAAAAAAAAGACAAACAAATCGCAAGAGCAAACTGAATAAAACCAACTCTGCAACCGGAGAAATTTCGAAGTGCAGCCTGTATTCATCCTTCTTCCCTATCCAGGAATTGAATATCTGAAAGCCGAGTACCTAGGTATGTCCTGACGAATTCAAAAACGGACCCACTGTCCCCTGGGAGTGGTGTTGTTGACAGGGCCATGTCTGACTGCTTCATTCAGCAGGTACCAGAAACATTCTCTCAAGGTGACTCTCCCAACTTGCGGGTTACTGATTTCGCCATGTTCAATAAGCTCAGACATATAACGTCTATTGGCCGTTTAGCAACTCTTGTTTTAGGAAAATGGTTTCATTGTAATTTGTGAAGAAGCCAAATTTGACCTGCCCTTCCTGCATATAAGATGCTATTTGACCTAGAGTAGGGCTTGGATGAGAATCTAAATTCTTTGTGCGTAAATATGGCATTATCTCCTGAGACTTACCGAGCATCTTCATGTAGTTTTTGTTTGCGAAGTGTTGAGCTCTTTGCAGACCGTGCTCCTCCACCCAGGGAGTTTTTATTTCCCCCACAACTTTTAGTTGCCCTGTGGTAGTTGACAAGCAGACAATGTCAGGCTTCCTTGATGGAATCACTTGTGGGACACACGCCGTATAGTCACCAAAAGCTATCTGCAGATTTGCAGCATGACAAACCGAAGTCATCACTTGGGCCAAGGTTTGGGTGAAACGTCTCTGAACTCCGTCTTCATCGCCACAAACATAACGCTCCTGGTATATTGTAGATTGGGCCGAGGAAGAAGGCTTGTGTGTGACGAGCCTTTTGTAACCGGACCAGTAAGTGGCCTGGGAGTACTGTAGAACTTGATTTCTGAAGCGCCAATTCACTAGATTTCCAACAAACACCTCCTGGTGTAAAGCAGAGCTTTTAGTCTCGTGCTGTCCTCGCTGTAGATCGGGCAAAGGAGATTTGACGACATCACCGGCTCTTTGAGCAGTCGTCGTCATAGCAGCGAAATTGACCAAATTCGAGTTTAGAGAGTCGTAGAAGGGAGGGTGCAGGAGAGCAGCGTAGAATGCAATGTGTATGAAACCGCAAGAGTACAACGTAGGGTAAATCAAAGACAATGAGGTGATTGCCGAGATAATGGTAGTCAGAAAAGGAATACAAATGTCGATAGACGAGAGGTATGGCTCGTAAGGTCTGCCTTGAGAGGATATTGGGGGGGGGGCGAGGAGAAAGGAATTCCCTTAACATAGGCATGGAAGTCTCTTCAAGAGTAATACATAGAGATGCCATTATTCACTACGCGGCTTCACTACTATGTTTCCTACCCAGTGAATAAAGATTTGGAATAAACAAAAAGTCGAGGTACATTGACTCCTGTATACGTACCAACATCATTCAGGTGCCAGGAAGGTGATCAAAAGAAACAAAGCAAATTAAATAAAAAATACAGGCGCTTATTGATATCTAAGAAAGCGTAGTATGGTGTTGAAAGTAGAAACCAGAAACCATCCTTCCATGCAAAAGCATCTGTAGGTATTCGATCAATCCACGGCCCGGGAAAAAGATTGGATCTACATCTCCCAGTCAGTCTTATCTGGATGTGCTCTGGTCTCCCTCGACCATTGATACCCTCGGGGAGGCTTCGCCAGGCCCCAAGCCATCCATTCGATGTCTTTCCAGGTGTCGGTTGGTCTTCTCGGGCGCCACATTTGGAACTCAGTAATGTAACTATGAGAGGAACCTTATCAGTAAATCACGGAATTGAAGCTGAGAAACAGCAAGAGAACTTACACTTTGTTTAAGCTGGCATCCCACATCAAATGTCCAATTTTGCCCCCCTGTGGATAAATTCCCTTTTTGACACAGTCCCTATTTCAACGAAAAGACATGTGTTAGTCATAGATAGTCAGGATTATAGGATAGAGAAAGACATACAACCACGCAACTCTGAAAGCGTTTCGAATCGCCTGCCTCTCCATGGCACCCAAGGCCCAATACAGAGACTTCAAACATCGACCTGGCGGTGGTCTGATCAAAAGATACGCCACAAAGCCATCCGGGACCAGTTCGTCTTCCCCCTGCTTCTCAATCTTACAGCTGCGCAGAGTTGGTGTGTGCTCGGCGCCATTGTCAACAAGCTGTCGAAGCGCTTTGAGTTCGTCCATCGCATCTTCCGTGAGTTCGGTGGAAGCCTGGGATTTTCTCCTCTCCGGAGGTTCAAAATCAGAGCCGGCGTAAGGGACCCTAAAGCAATATTGATTCTTCCCTTCCATTTGAAAGATTCTCATCTGGGACTGGGTGCTCACTGTTTGAAAATCTTCATGATTCCTGTTTGGTCGGGGTTGTTAACATTTCTGCAAGAGAAAGTTCCGTACGCAGCAGAGGGTCTTTCGTATGCGTCGAACTCCCATGAGCTCAGCTGGTCATGTTGTTCGCTGACTTTGGCTTCCAATCTCCAGGTCCAGTGTCGTGGTTGGTCGAAATGCACGATCATTCCAATAAAGCTTGGACCAAAGGAAACTTTCTCCGACATCTGCAAGGTGATAACGTCCTGGATCGAGAACCCTGGAGGCTTTGGCAGTGGGCACCAATAGGGAAGGAAAATAGAAAGGTTGAGGAACTCGAAGTGGATATCCAAGCTGGTAATAATGACATGCAGTCACATGCCTCCAACTTAAAATGGCTTACTGATTTCTGCCTATTATATTCAATGATAGTATTGTTATAAACCAGCCATTGCTTCTCTTACTCTAGTACTATATTCACTAGGCTCTGCCTTTGAAACATACTATCAAGTGAATTGAGTGTTCCTATTATACTGTCGCCTGTTCCTGACCAGCTGTGACAATAAACAAAAGAGATCTATTAATAAAAGGCTACAAGGAGAGATATGTACAACCAAGCAATTAATCCTCTAGTGTGGACAACTCTTATCACCAATACCGCCTACCTTCCTGGCCTTTTGACTCTCGAGTTTTCTCTCAGGCGATCAGGATCCAAATATCCTCTTCTTGTTCTCTACACAGACACTTTCCCTGAAGAAGGCCACGCTGCTCTCGATGCGCGACGTATCATGAAGAGGCGTGTCCCCTATCTCCTCCCCTCTGTACCAAAGGACTTTACCAACGATCCTCGCTTCTACGACTGCTGGAGCAAACTCACCTCGTTCTCGCTCGTGGAATATGAGCGTGTCGTACAGCTCGATAGTGATATGCTAGTCCTTTGCAACATGGACGAGCTAATGGATATTGAATTGGATTCGCCTGACATGGCCGGAACTGGTAACCGTGTTTTCGCTGCCAGTCATGCTTGTGTTTGCAATCCGCTGAAAAAGTCTCACTATCCAAAAGACTGGTATGCATGGTGACATGAGTCGAGGGAAGAGTGCAAGGAATTAGTATTGACCTGACCATTCGAAAGGATTCCATCCAACTGCGCATTCACATCTCAGCATCCCACTCCCGAAATCGCCCAAACAGTTGGCGCTTCATCTACGACAGGCCTAGGCATACCCAACGGAGGTCTCCAAGTCCTCAACCCGTCTCTGGAAACCTTCAACAAAATCGTCAGCCAACTCGCCACATCTGCAACATCCAGCTACGACTTTGCAGACCAGTCCCTCCTCCAAGACGTCTTCTACGGCCGTTGGGTTACGCTGCCGTACGTGTACAACGCTCTTAAACCGATGCGCTGGGAGGGTGTTCATGACGCTATCTGGCGAGATGACAACCTTAAGAATGTACACTATATACTCAGCCCTAAGCCTTGGGAGGAGACTGAAGATGTCTGGAAAGCACGCGAAGAGGCGAGCCAGAGCCCGGATCCATCGCGATGGTGGTGGGACATTACAAAGGAAAGGTTGAAGGAGGAAAAAAGCAGAGGTGTGGATGATGGATTTTAGACCATGTCACCTGAATATATGTACACTAACTTGATTTCCAAGATTATGAGATGCCAGCAATTACCATTTTATTCTTTTAATTGAAGTAGTTGACTTGCTAAGAGTTCGAATAACCTCATCTATACAGACATCATCACGTGGACGGAATAATAGATCCTCCGCACCGGATTTTCCTCCGCCGAATTCAAGTCACGAGCGCCTCGATTTGTATAAACTCATCTTCGACCGTTGCGTCTGCCCGAGTTTCTGCTGCAATTGTCGTTACTCGGTGGATAGCAATTGTCCTGATTTTCGTTCTTTCATAAACCGACTGACTCCGGACTGTCAGCGGGCTCGTTCTGTGATATCAATTGCCCCGATACCTCGGCTTTATGGACTCCTGACAAGGCACTTATATCGCATCAGCTGTTTTCTGCTTTCCTGTATTGTGATTTCCTTAATTTATTCGCCATTTAGCTTGATCTGGCTGGCAGCATCAAACCACCTTTTACTATCCCGATTTGGCTGAATTTCTTTGTTTATTGTGTTTGTGTTGCTTTATACAACTCATCAATCCGAGTCTTTCTTACTACTCGAGATATTGCTCCGTGATGCTATAACAGCTTCCAGTGCAATTGAGTGTGTTTGGGTTGTAACGCCCTTGAATCGACTGTTTACCCTTTATCTTATCTTCTATCGCCAAACGTCAGCAACCCGTCATCATGATAGTCACAGGTGCACTGTCTATGTCGGTGCCAGTCCGTGCATCCAGACAATTGTTACGTGGAAGCACACTGCTTAGAGCTAATAGTACCACGGCGGGGTGCTCCCGAAACAATTTGTTCCGTAGCCAGTCAATTACAACCTTGACAGGCTGCTTGAAGACGAGGTATGAATTGGCTGATTGAGTGTTGTGGATGAACGCGATTTGACATGTTTTCAGACAGCTTCAGATGGGAAGTTGTACCACCAGTGTCATGAACACACGCCTGGCACAAGTATACGGGCAACAGAGGAGATGGACTGCGACGCAAAAGCCGTCTGATCAGAAAGATAGTACCCCTAAAGAGTAGGTTCTGTTCCATGATATTTCCGGTTTATAATACTAACCTGGCAGGCCTCAAAATGACTCCAAAACATCTCAAGTTCTCTCCAAACTGCCCCTTAAGACTCATGAAAATATTTACACCATCCCCAACATCCTCACCTTTTCTCGTTTGGTTGCCGCTCCTCTGGTAGGGTATTTTCTGGTCCATGACCATCACGCGGCCGCATTGTCGCTATTTGCGTATGCTGGAATTACGGATCTCGTCGATGGCTGGATTGCAAGGCGGTATAACTTGCAGACCGTTGTTGGAACTATCATCGACCCAATGGCCGACAAGTTGCTGATGACTATTGGCGTTGCTTGTTTGGCAGTAAACGGATCGATTCCAGGTGAGTCTATCTGATGACTTCCAAAATTTGTGTCACCCTCAAACCCGGGTGACAAACTTTCTGTCCGACCATAGCTAACCAATCTAGTCTGGCTTGCGGTCATCATCCTCGGTCGGGATATTGGTCTCGCCATCTCTGCGATCTACTACCGATGGATCTCTCTTCCGCCACCAAAGACCATGGCCCGTTACTGGGACTTTTCTCTTCCCTCTGCAGAGGTGAAGCCAACCGCAGTCTCCAAGGCCAACACAGCCCTGCAACTTGTGCTCGTGGGCTCTGCAATCGCCATGCCAGTGGTTCCAGAAGCAATCCTTGATGCCTGGCATCTAAAAGAAGCAATGACTGGATTCCAGTAAGTAACCATCTTCGTTTACACCACCTTTTTTTCCCCAGTTTTCATTTTTGTTGGAAACCATAAGCGTGTTTGCTGCCGATATAAAGCTGTGTCGGGTATCTCCTAGTACATACGACCACAGGGTGTGGAGAACAGGGCTTCCCGTCCGCTCAGCCGTACTTAAGCCACACGCCGGCAGGTTAGTAGTTGGGTGGGTGACCACCAGCGAATCCCTGCTGTTGTATGTTTTTCTTTTCTTTTCTTTTTTTTTTTTTTTCCCTGATATTCCCATCATCTTTTATTCATTTTTATTTTGAGCTGAACACTAATCAATATCTCCAGATACCTCGTCGCAGCCACTACCCTCTGGTCCGGCCTCAGCTACGTCTTCTCCAAAGACGCAGTCAAAATCCTGTCCAACGAAGAGGTCCAAAAACGCATTGCTAGAGCCAGCGCCGCGAAGAAGAACTCTTCGTGATCTAGTTTCGTTGCTTCTCGGGCAAATTTCCCCATTATTTATGTACAGTATACGCATTTTTGAGACAGGCATTTGCGCATTTGACTCGAGCATAACTAGCACATTTGCATATTTTGAACACGCATTTTTATTTTTTATTTTCTTCTTTAAGAACAGGGCTTTTGGATTGAGCTGAGTTGAAATGCATAAAAATAGTTGGAATATTCTGCTATATCCTGGATAATATACAAATGGGGTGAAAGTATTCCGACCAAAAGGCGGATGTGGTATAATATACATGCTGTTGGATATGAAAATAAAGACTCCAATGTCCCTGTGCTTCCCATGCGCCATTGTTCCGTTCAATGCCCAAAAGTTAAAGTAATAATAGGTAATATGTCAATGGGAATACTCAAGGCGATGAACGCAAAACCTCTTCCGAAGATTCGTCGACATTATTCGATGGAAGAGACGCCCGGCTGCCTCCGACATTCTTTCGCACATGCATAAGTAATCTCAATGCACCTGCTGGGGTCACGCCCTCAATGCGCCTCGCCATACCAACGCTGACGGGCCGGACCCGCTCAAGTGCCTGTACCTCTTCGTAACTGATACCCTGAATCTTTGCGTAATCCAGATCAGCCGGGAGTAGCAGACTCTCATCTTGCTGGAACTTCTTCGCCATTGTATCCTGGCGTTTAACGTACGGCGCGTACCGGCCTTCAATCCCAACACGTGTTCGTATTTCGGGTGCAAAAGAGGACGCAGTGTATGCGGATCCTGGCGCAGCTTCAATATGAGGGATCAAAGAATCGATGTTGACCCCGTCGAGACAGAGTAGGTCAAGGGCTGAACGAACAGAAGTATCTGTGCGCGTTTTGAACCCTTTACGTGACCAGGCGCTTGAAGATAGTCTGGTGTTTGCGAGAAGGGTCTGCAGTTTCTGAATTTGTTCTTCTGTATCAGTGAAGTGACGCCATCTCTTGTCTGTGACGACGCCTGCATCGCGGGCCATGCGTGTGAGACGCAAGTCCGCGTTGTCTGATCGGGTGGAGATGCGGTATTCGCTGCGTGTCGTAAACATACGGTACGGCTCAGACACACCCTTGGTGAGGAGGTCGTCAATCATGATGCCGATAAATCCGTCTGAGCGAGTGAGGGTGAGTGGTGGCCGACTCTGCGCGGCCAACCCGGCGTTGGCACCCGCGATGATACCTTGTCCTGCCGCTTCTTCGTACCCGGTAGTACCGTTGATTTGCCCGGCAAGGTAAAGACCGCTGATCAATTTGGTTTCCAACGTTGGTCTGAGATTTCGAGGATCGATATAGTCATACTCCACTCCATAGCCTGGTTGAAGCATGGTTACATTTTCAAGACCCTGAACAGTCCGCAACATGGCATATTGCGCATCAGCAGGGACAGTCATAGAAATGCCATTGGGATAGACGACTTCGTTGGGTGCAAATCCCTCCGGTTCCAACCAAATTTGGTGCCGTTGCTTATCTGTGAAACGGATGATCTTTGATTCCAGAGAGGGACAGTATCTGGGTCCCCTGACTGTTTCGCGAATATGAACCGACTTGTCCAGGTTGGCACGGATGATTTCATGGGACGACTCATTAGTGTGGGTCATCCAGCATGTGAGTTGGCCTTCGTCGCCCACCTGAACTGTGGTGTTGAGGTAGGAGAACGGCTGGGGAGGAGAGTCACCCTTCTGGACTTCCAGAGCCTTGAAGTCGATCGTCTTCATATCCAAGCGAGGAGGGGTACCTGTCTTCAGGCGACCAAGCTGGAAGCCAGCCTCACGCAGGGACTTGCTCAGTCCAAATGTAGCAGCCTCACCCATACGACCTGAAGGGAAAACATCAAGACCAATGTGGATCTCACCGCCCAAAAATGTTCCTGTCGTAATCACAACTCGGCCAGTGGGTATGACCTCCCCTGATTCTAGTCTGACACCAACAATCTTGCCTTGAGCCCCTGGGATATCCTCCACGCCCTCTTTGGAAACCACGATATCCGCAACCTTGCCCTCCACGATATTCAACCCTTCCGTCCCGAGCAGTTCATCTTGCATATAATTTTTATATAAATCGCGATCGATTTGGGCGCGAGGTCCCCAAACGGCGGGACCTTTGGACCGGTTGAGCATCCGGAACATGATACCGGCCTTGTCGATAATTCGGCCTGCGACTCCATCCATTGCATCAACTTCACGAATCATTGTGCCCTTTCCAATTCCTCCAAAACTTGGATTGCAGGAGCAAACTCCAATGTTAGAAAGCGAAGGCGTGACCAATGCGGTTCGAGCTCCGGAGCGAGCGGCTGCGGCACAGGCTTCGGAGCCAGCATGACCACCTCCAATAACGACGACATCGTAAGGTCTAGATTGAAGCAGTCAGTATAATGTAAGATGCGCGATGAAGCATGACAAGAATGGAGACACCGACCGAGCGCCATCAGAGACAGTAGCTAAACCACGTGTATTGCACAGCACCCTCGAGCGAGAACCATGGCCCCAGCGAAATAGAGCCAGTGACCGTGCCCGGAAAGCCATGGCAAAGATGGGTTGATGGGCAAAATATTCACAGTTCAATCTGGAGCAAAAAAGTGTCGCTGGCCTCCCGATAACCAAAAGAGAAAAACATTATCAGAGATCACGTGCCAGTGTCTTATTGCCGATTATGTCCGGGGGCGGTAGAAGCGCAAGAGAGGCTGACGTAATTTTCTTTTGCGCCATCACGAACCAATTGCGGGGCAGCGTTTTCACACCCCGCATGCGATTGGATTTTTGTGAAGAAGTAAAGAGTTGGAAACATCTTGCTCAATACTTGGATTCTCTCATTTTTGCAAACTTCCCATCAAGTACATCTCATAACACATAAACTACACGATGAAGGCATACTGGTACGATAACTTGCCGGTATGTTCACTCTATTCCTGCAGCTCATGTTGATCGAAGTCCTAAGCTGACCATTAATAATAGGGTGACCAGCGCGAGCCCCATGACTCTGGTCGTGAGGTCTCTGAGGCTCAACTCGAGTCTCTCGGCGTCTTTTACCGTCACTGCCCGAAAATCGAATCTGTCGATGTTTTGGCTGCGGAACGCGGATACAAGAACCGTGATGAGGTCGTTGTCTCGCCGCAGACCATGGGTGCCGTGTATGAGGAGAAGGTGAAGACTTTCTTCAGTGAACACCTCCACGAGGACGAAGAGATCCGCTACATCCGGGATGGTGAGGGCTACTTCGATGTTCGTGGCCAGGAGGACGAATGGATCCGTATCAGACTCAGCAAGGATGACTTGATCATCCTTCCTGCCGGCATCTATCATCGCTTCACAACTGATGACAAGAACGTAAGGCTTTTTTCCTTCTGACTTCTTTGGGCGATTTGAGCTGTTCTGACATTTTGTTTCTCGACATTTTACAGTACGTCAAGGCCATGCGTCTCTTCCAGGAGGAGCCAAAATGGACCCCTCTGAACCGTGGCCCTGAGGTCGATGTCAACCAGCACCGGAAGACATATCTTGAGACTCTTGGACCCGCCGTGGCCGCAAACTAATCATACCACTGTTTAAGAGCTAGATGCTGCTATGGTTCGCTTTCTCAAAGGGAACGCAACACGCATTCAGATTTGATGACCTTCTTGTATAGCAATTATTTTCAATGATTATTATGACATAGATTTTACAATTCATTTTTCCTCAGGACAGCTCTGCAGGAGGTCCTTTAAAATATATTTGTGGCAATATGTAGAGGACATATTTGATTATCCTCAAACCTTCAGCCCAAAGTGTATATGAATGAAAATACGCATGGGGATTTCAGGTAGCGGCCACACGGTCAGGTAAAGAACCAGGAATATTAAACTGGTCACTTGCACCGCCGGTGCTATCATCCCGAACCATAGCATGACCGCGGAAGCTGCCTGGCTCAACGTTGAAACTGCTGCTTCGTGATTCAGTATCAAATGCTGGTCTCCCACTTAGTCCCCCACGAAACCTCAACCCTTCCGGTTCTCGATCAACCTCATCGCCGTGAAGAGGACCATTCATATCAGTAGACCCAGCTGTTCGGGATGCTGCATTAGATCCAGTTTCGGACTCATCGCTGGTCCTCACGCCTGTCCTACCCATACGGGGCCAGAGATCCGGAAGTCCCACCACTTGGACTCGAGGCTCGACAACCCGTTCCTCAAACCATGCATGAACACGAGCTTCAACCAATTGAGCAACCTTGGGCACATCCTGAAGCCTACTGCGTGAGCCCATGAGTGATCTCACGGAAAGATCCAACCGGTAGTCTGGGAGGAACGAAAATGCCACGTTGCTCTTCGGGGTACCGGCTTTCGGGGGCGCACCAGCTTCAGTTTCTTCGGTTGAGTTTGCAGAGCGCGCGTTTGCTTCGGCATTCGCATTGGGAGGAGATGGTGACGGGGATGGAGTGTCGAGGGGAGGCGTGGGTGCTGGGACAAGAGAGATGCAGAGTGTTCCCGAGAAGCGGACGACTGACACGGATAAAGCGACCGGGAGGATTGCAGAGAAAGGCTTGGGATAGTTCAATATTAAAGATGTCTCAATGGCAATAGAGAGGTTGTCATCGCTCAGATCAACGTCCAACAATGCTTGAAGTCTCCCACCATCCGAATTAGGATCATCGACATTAATGATGCGACAATTGCTGAAGATCGGGAATTCCTCTCCCAGTGATATATCCGTTACCTTGATTTTGTCTATAAATGATGGTTTCTTTTCTGGATTGTTCATTACAGCATTTAGTGAGCTGAGAATCGATGACGTAGGGGAGTCTTTCAGAAGGTAGGCTGTTTGTCTGTATTGAGCAATAGTCTGCGCGATAAGCACATTAAACCAGTCCAACGATTCGGGTTGATGTGAAGAGTGGTGCATCTTGTGGCGACCATGTTTGGGAGTAGTGGTAGGGATAGCGCTATAGTATGTCTTTCGAAGGATAGACCGGGTATTAGTCGAGGATGCTGGTACTGGACGCAGGACGTTTGATGTCGATGGTTTTTCTCTCAATGACCTGCTATCCTCATGAGGGGGGATGTTGTAGATCGAATTCGAACGTCGAGCTGCCGTGGAGCGCTGGGAAAGACCGCGGGACGGTGGAGGTGGTGCTTCGCCAAAGATGAAAAACTTGATGAAAGCACCAATCAGTAGCACGACGGAGAGTTGTCCCAGCAGAAATCCCTGTGTAAACGACAGGCTGAATGAAGCTGTTAGCCATAACGTATAGCGACGGAAAGATAACTGGGGTTGGCGTACGATGACTGAGCTGGGACTTGGACTGGGACGGGTTCATCTGCCCATTGTCAGTGAATGGATCTAAATCACAGGTTCAAGAGATCGTACTTAGCTGAGAAGCCATTGTCAGCCACTGTAAAGCTCAGATATTTTCCCACAGCCCATGGCCACTGGCGTTGAATGATCGAGTGCTGCGGTTGGAATCCAGAAGAGCAATGATGAGGTTTTGTTCGCCGCCGACGATCGCCGCCGCTAGGCGATCGGTTATCCGTGTTCTTCTTGCTTTCGATCCGTCAAACAGCATCTCATCGAACATTCGACACAGCTATCGGCCGGGATCCTTTTCATCGAAAGGACACGCTAGGTTCATTCAATTCCCTCAGAGATTGGCCAGGCAGCAGCTATCTTCCAGCTCAACCTACAGAATTTCTCTTGCTACTCGATATGTCTACAAACTAACCCACATACATAACTGCATCATCACCTTTATCGTCATTTCTATTTATTATTACATCAAGTCTAGTTCTTTTTCCCAGCACATGCCAGTCATGAAGTCCACTACCCTGTCGCTCTTACTCTCCCTCCTACTACTGAGCTCGCCCGTATATTCGTTTGGAAGAAATTCTCAACACCCCCCCGGCCAAAATGCCATCCTCCTTTCCCGAGTGCAAGCCCTGACCCTCCGTGGTAATCGCCTCACAACCTCCCGCCGTCTTTCCCCGATCCCTCAACTTACATGTGTTGGGCCCTCGGAACGCATTTGCAACATGTATACGATTGACACGATGCGTTGTACCAATCAAGGGTTTGGCTATGACGAGGAGGATGTCCACTGGACCTGCACCGCATCCCTGCCCCAGGAATTCAAACTTGGTTCTACAGATGTAGTGTGTGAGGGATTCCGGGATTCCGGCGATAAATGGGTAGTAAAAGGTAGCTGTGGGGTCGAGTATCGGCTGCTGCTAACGGAGCTTGGTGAAAGGAGATTTGGCGGTCTTCGTGAGGATCGATGGCCTGTGAAGGGACTGGGTCGCAAAACCATGGGTGTACTGGGTGACTTGATATTCTTTGGGTTCATGGTCGCTTGTTTCGTCTTCATCTTGATACCAATGTTTGCGAATTGCTTTGGCTTGCGAAGAAACCGCAGAGATCCAAACGCCGGTCATGGAGGGTTCTGGGGAGGTGGTGGAGGAGGTGGTGGAGATGGGTATGATGGCCCGCCTCCGCCATATAGCAGTGATCCATTTGCATCACGAACGTCCCAGCAAGGCTGGAGACCAGGTTTTTGGACGGGCGCATTCAGTGGTGCCGCAGCCGGGTATGGAATGGGTAGAAGAAATCAGGGGTATGGGTCACCATTAACAGGCAGACGGGCGTATGCAGGATATGGCGCTGGGGAAGGCAGTTCACGGTCTCGCTCTACGCCTCGATTTTCATCTACCTCCGAAAGCACAGGATTTGGTTCAACCAGACGGAGATAATAGTTGGAGCTGGATCAGATTTCAGATTCTCAATGAACCAGCCCATGTACTGGACAGAATAGATATAAGCATGGAAGAGCGCGATCGGAAAAGAATAAACATGATATATTTCGAACCGAACTCCTGGAAACCGCCGACACATTGGTTATACCCGTCTAAAACACCGTAAACGCCCGTCACACCAAACTGTGCATTATATTCATACTGCCTAAACCACCCTGGTATCAGGTGCTCAGGGGAAGTCGTCAATAGATCCCAAAACCTCTTCCGTCCCACTGTTCATCTGTTTCATGGTTTGTTTCTTGCTGCGCGACTTGCCCTTGGCGACAGCGGCATTGCCCTTGTCGCCGGCGGCGGCATTAGCATCCTTTCCACCATCGGGGTTGCGAAGCAATTCCTCTTGAGCCTCCTTCTCTTTAGCATGTTGGTCTTCAATCTGTTTCTTCTCCTCATCAAGTTCCCGTTGGATGGCTCTAGGATCATCATAAACCGTGTTGGTCATCTCCGAGTAGGTAGCAATATCAATCGTTTCTCGTGGACCCATGAGGGTTTCTTTTATCCTTTGCGGATCCTTTCGCTCTTCATTATTGAACTTCAACTTTATTTGACGTCTCGACCTGCCCGGAAACATTTTACTGATCACCATAAAATCAGTACCGAACATGCGCAGCCCTCGGTAGAATAGGTCGGTCATTTCCTCATCCCATGATTCTGTTTTCGAGCGTTTTCCGTAGGTCGACTGGTTGATCTTCCGGGTGAGAGAGTTTTCCACCACATCCTCCAGTTCTCCCACGTTCCGTGCAGCATCTGCGTGACGATCCACTTGAAGGGATGCGGTATCTAGCACAATTTCTCCATTCACGATTCGCATAACTGGCCCAGCCTGTTGCTTTTTGTCCAATGATCCATCTTCTTCTGCCGCTGCTGCCGACGGCGATGCTGCATCTCCATTCTGCTTGATTGGGGTTTGCTGCTCCCCAGCTTCTCCCTCCTGCTGCGCTTTCTCTTTGCGCTCTTGCTCGGCAATTTCCATGTTCCGTAATTCAGTTTCTCTCTTGGATAGCTTTCCTGTCCTTAAGTCTTTGCATAGATCCGACATTTTCATCATTGCTGGAGCAATTTCCACTGTTTCCGCACCCTCGGGAGTTGGTTCACGGGGCTTACGTGCTGCCCGTGGACGTCTTTGCCTCCCAGTACCTCTTGCATTCTCATTAGAACCGCTTCTAGTTGACCGCTTGGACCTTGGCTTTGTCGTTTTACGACCCTGCTCAGTCGCCGACTGCGAAGTAGCACGGGATTCAACCTGATCAGGACCATCCGCAATCCCCTCAGCTTCCGATGTCTGTGTAGCCGGGGGTGTTAAAATCTGGGGTGGTGTTGGCTGTGTCTCTCCAGCTACTGCACTAGTTTCCGTAGTCGTCTTGAGACGTTTGGACGGACGGATTTCAGTTGCAGGTTCGGCAGGCCCACGCGATACAGATGGAACTGGAGATACCCTGGATCGATCACGCGGCTTTGGCACTTGCACTTTATTGGTGGTAGCAGGCTCTTTTCTTCTATTATCGGGTTCATTTTCTATAGATTGGATAGGTGTGGGTTCGGCGGTTGGTGCGTTCTGTGTGGGCGGGGTAGGTTGAGGGGTCGTAGATACAGACTTGGTAACGGTGGGAGAGAGCGCCGATATAGGAGCTTTTTGCTTCGGACGGGGTACTGGAATCGCTGTCACGGGCTGTGGTGCTTTCAGCTCTTGGGCTGAAGATTCAGCGACCGGTGTTTCGGTAAAAGCGGGTGGCTCCGCGGCTGGCACTGGTGTTGGAGCTGGAGCTAGAGTAGAGGACTCAGGCTCGGGAATTGGTGTCTCTTTCACGGGTTGACTAGGCTGAGATGGAGTTTGCTGTTGTTGCGCAAAACTAGGTCTTCTAGGAGGAGCTGAGGATGAGGCAGCCGGGGCGCGTCGAATTGGCGCCTTTGGGGCAAACTTCTTGCCCGACTTATCTGGAAAAAAACAAAACGGTTAGATAATAAAAGAATATAAAAGAGCCAAGGACTTACTGATGGCAGAACTTGAAAAGGATTTCATTGTCACGGCAGCATGGTTGGGAGAAACCAGCCATCAATGAGGAGCATAAGCAGTTTTGCATGCAAAAAGTCTAGATGCTGGCGGTTCGTCTGAACTCTGGGGGGAAAGTGGGCGCGATCACGTGTGAGGCGCTAGGGCGGCGCTAACTCCCAAGTCGAAAATCCTCCTGGCTTCCCAAGTCTTGCTTATCTCGACCACCTTCATCCCATCGGCACCCTGAATTCACTTGTCACCCTCACGGTCGGACACTGCAGCGGTCTCTGCTTCCGGCTCGTTGCTGCTCAGTGGTGGCCATCCATTCTATGTTCTTCTAGCCACTGATGCCGGCCGCCGAAGCATCCCCCGTCGCATCTTCCGAGTCCGGTCTTGTCAAGATGGAAGACCGGAAGAGAGCTGCTACTTATGATCAAAATGATTCTGCTCCACCATTGAAGAAGCACGCCAGTGCTGTCAATGGTGGTAGCAAACCTCACCCAGACGCTGATATGCCTTGGAAAGATGATTTAGAGGTGAGTTCGATGCAAGCCAAGACCCCTTAGATGATGGGGTAAACATGTTTCTATGATCCTATGACCTGTTTGCAATGAATACTGATTGAATTTATAATTTCAGCGATTCCAGAAAGACGCGATATGGCGCCAGATGCAGGAGTACAAACGGGAGAAGATCTCCCTGGAGACAAAATTGAAGGAGATGTCAAAAGCCACCACCTATCATAATGATCATCTCCATATCATCGATGCCTGGTACAATCAATTGATTGATGAAGTGAAAATACTCATAGCTTCACCCGAGGAAGAAAGTAAAGGTGGGTGCAACTTTGATATCAACCACTAATCATTATGTTAGCAAGACATTGATGTGATTTTAGGACGCCCGTCCTTCCGAAGCTCCTTGGCATTTGATGACGTTGAGAATTTTGAGAAGCATTTGAAAGCCCGATCAGATGATATACGTGATGTGATTTCTCGCCTTCTATCACAATCGCCAAAGGTTTCGCCCGAGGTATCGGAACTGCAAAACCAGCTGTCAAAGAAATTGGCCGAGGAGAAAGTAACTATCACCGAACTGGAAAAAGCCTTAGCTGAAAAGCAGCAGTTGGAGGAAAGCCTAGAGGCTGCATCTTTGCGTTATATGGTGGCGGAAAAGAAGCTGGATCGTGCGCGGAGCGTAACTGTCGCCAAATTGGAAAAGCAATATATTTTTGGAGCACAACGGCCTGGTGGTGATAGTGCATCTGGCAATCGAGAAGAACCCTCTGCAGCAAACGGTGTGGTCTCCGGCGGTGAACGCACCCCGGATCTGGACGAAGCGCACAAGCAGCTTGTTGCTGTATCTGAGAAGCAAAAGGAACAGTTAAAAAAACTGGAGACCGAAAATGCCAGTTTGATCAGCCAAGCGACTGAGTTGAATATCAAGGTAACAATGATGCAAAATTCTAACTCCATTATATGTTGTCTGACTTGGTATAGCGCTCAAAACCTACCGACGACGAATATGCGCATACGGATTTGTTCAAACAGTTGAGATCTCAATATGACGATGTAGTTAAACGAATTAATCATTTGGAAGCGACGAATGTGCAACTACGAGAAGAGGCCGAGAGACTACGATCAGAACGAACTGCGTATCGCAACCTGGTCGATGAAGAAACGCAAAATACGATTGCTGAGAAGGAAGCGCAACTGGTGCGGGCGGAGACCGATTTGGCGCGGATACGAAACGCTCGGGACGAGCTCTTGGCGGATCAACAGATGAGAAAGGCCGCGCAAGAACAGGAAAAGACATCTATCACCAAAATACAAGAACTGGCAGATGCTGGGGAGGCTCGGATCGCTTCTTTGACGTCGGAAGTGGAACGGTTGCGTTCGCAGCTTGAAGACTCCAAGGATGCGCCTACAAATATTGAAGAGACCCCAGTGGAAGAGCTTCGCGCTAAGTACCAGAATTTGGAACGGCAGTACGCCATGCTTAACACCGAACTCACTTCAATGCAAACAGCCTGCAAGAAGTATTCGACACTGGCATCACAGAAAGTTACAGACCTCACTGCTTTGGAAGAGAAGGTTTCACGCTTTATGGCCGAGAAATCCAAGGCCGATCAAAAATATTTTGCAGCAATGAAAAGCAAGGAAGCGCGAGAGCTGGAAGTTCGCACACTC
Organism: Aspergillus wentii DTO 134E9; assembly: GCF_001890725.1. Taxonomy (NCBI): domain Eukaryota; kingdom Fungi; phylum Ascomycota; class Eurotiomycetes; order Eurotiales; family Aspergillaceae; genus Aspergillus; species Aspergillus wentii. The sequence goes on from NW_024467833.1 coordinate 1,061,069, forward strand.
AGAATGCAAAACTCGAAGAGCTCCGACATTGTCTCACAATTGAAGGAATCAGAACTAGCCACCCGTTCCTTGCTGGCAAATATGGAGAAGCAGGTCAGCGAGACCAAAGAGGCATTGAACTCGGTAATCAGCAAACACAACGCCGCACAGCAACAAATCATAGAGAACAACATCGTCATGGACGGCTTCAGGTCGCAGATTTCCGAACTCAAAGCATTGTCAGTGTCCAAAGACACGTCCTTGGCGAACACTTCTACCGCCTGCCGCCAAGCAGAGACAGAAATTGAGAGCTTAAAAGTATCGCTTGCAGATACCAAGAAGAGTCTTGACAACTGGAAAAACAAGAGTCTTGGGAATTCATCATCCGAGTATGAAATGTTGAGGGTAAGCTAAACTCTCCTGATCTATCAATATCATAACATCCAGCTGACACCATTTATAGACCCTTGCTCTATGTACAGTCTGCCGCAGGAATTTCAAGAACACTGCCATCAAGACATGTGGCCATGTCTTCTGTAAGGAATGTGTGGAAGAACGTTTGACCTCTCGATCACGAAAGTGCCCGAATTGCAACAAGTCTTTCGGAAACAATGATCATATGCACATCACCCTCTGATTTGGAATCTTTTACCGATTTCCCTTCTATTTAACTTCATGTAACATAGTTTCTTCCTCCTTTACCCCCCGTTCTTCCATCCCTTTTCGTCCTAACTTTTTTTTTTATTACCCGTTCCTCTTTTCTTTTTTATCTTGTCTTTTTTAAATGGAAGGGTTCATGGTGCGGTGTTTTTTTGTTGTGTGGATTAGCAGGATAGGGTCTCAGAGGGGCCGGCGTTTTGATTCTCTGCTTCTGAGCACTTGTTTTCTTTGCATACTGACCAGACGAATGGTGGGATTTTTTTTTCCTGGTCTCTGGATTGTCTTTTGTCTATCTCTTTCTTTTTTTCCTGTCGGGATTTCTTGGATACCCACGTCAGTGTTCGAGGACACCTAGGTGGGATAAATGGTGCACATTTGCTATTGTTAGATGTAGGATTAACTAGGGAGCTCTGGATGAGAAAAGGATGAGAAATGCAGCGACATTCATGGTGTTATGCCGCAATCATAATTACTTTGGCCAATAAAAAGAAATTGTCAACGCATTCTCAATGTCATGAATTGAATATTCTGCTGTATAGTAGCTCATGTCTCCCGACCCACAAGTCAAGCGGGGGAACCACCTGGCCTGCATCCTCTACGGCGGTCTCCCACTCCCAATCTATTCGAGCCACGATCATATCCTGCAAAGACTTGCTGGCAAGAACATTCTGGGCCTGGTAAGGGCCCATCACCGATGCGCGGACAGCAGCGCTGAGAACCGCCTTTGCATGGTTCAACATAAAAATATAGGTCGCTTGGTGCAGATCCACTCCCATGGCCCGACATACAACACCCCACAGTGGCGCAAAGTGACCTTTTGGTCCTAAATGGTCTGCATTGTCAAAACAGGATTTGAGGGCGTCCGAGAAGGTTTCGATGGTCTTGGCTGCTGTTGCAGCACCGTCATCACCTGACAAGTAAAGGTTGGGGGAAGCGTATGTGCCCCGAAAGGCTCGCTCCCAGACCCCCAGCAGCGCTCTTCCTTGGGCAACGCTCGCTCTCTGGGCAACTACACATGGTGTCGACGCATCCAAATCGTTATCTAACGTTTCCAGTGTTTCCGGGTGTCGATAAGCCGCCAGAAGGTAGGGTATGGAGGTGCTAGCGATCGATGTAATTGATAGTTTCAAGAAACGGTGGAACGATGCTATTGGGGTGATCGATTTGGGGAGGGGTTTATTATGCGCGAGGTAGGATTCCAGGCCGCTGGAGTAGGCAAAGGAACCTAATGGGAGGGCGGAATCCGACAGAAGAAGTAGGGCATGGATAGAGCTCAATTGGAGTGTGTCTGTCAATTTAGGTCAACAATCACATACATTTTTTGACTGAAAGAAATTTGGAATCCAATTTGGGGGGCACAGCGTGGTTGACATACTATTAGAAAATTGCGACCAGGATGTCTTCTTCTCTTTACTCCGCGGGGCGGAGACCGATGCTAAACTTGATTTGGCATTGTGCAAGCGAGACTCGAGATCTAGGATCTCTTTTTCCAAGTCCTTTGCATGGGTGTTTTCGCAAATTTGAGGCATTATCCCAATTTGAATCCAAAAAGCAATTGACAATTCCCACGGGAGAGAAGTGGAAGAAAGGGGTCTTCTCTTCTTATCTATCGCCCCCCGTTCCGCGCGGCGCTTTCCGATGGGCGGTGGATTGTGGCAAAAGCACGGATATCGGAAGTCTCGGAGGGCTGTAAACTGTTCCCGTCCTGCTCCATACTCCCCACTAGTGACACGCGAGATTTCATGATGCAATCACGGTAGTTGACACTCGGTACTGACAATTTAGGACCATGTCAGGCAAGCGTCTGCTGGACGCGATCCAATTCCTCAATGTCGCCCAGTCGGTTGCGACCAAACACCTTGCGGTGCGGCAGCGTCAACTAGATCTCTTTACGCGGACCTCGTCTCTCACCAAGGGAATCCAGAGCCAGACCGAAGGTCTGATCCTTACAGCTCAGGCAGCTGCTGCATTGGCAAGACGATTCAACGAACCAGTTCCTCCCAGTTCTGTCGCATCTACCCCAACGAACGCACAAAGCCGTCCGAGCGATCAAACCTCTCAACGACAAGAGTTTCAAGTTCCTTCGTCTGCGGCAGGACATGATGGAAAAGAAGGATTGAGCAAGTTGAATGTCAGCCAACAACAGGATGTCTTCTACAAGTCTTCCCAGGAGTTGGCTAGAGAATCTTCCACTCTTCCCAAGGTGAAGGTGCCAAAGACCACGGGTGTGACACAAGCTGGCGGCGATAAAAATATCAATGCCGATGTTTTCCACTCTCCTGTTGATGCTAAGAAGCCCGAGTCAGAAGAGGTTTCGGAAGAAATGATGCAGCAGATTTTTCACAGCCCGAGGGTCGCAAGGGCTATTTCCAAAGGACCAGGCCCAGAGCTGAAGACACCACCACGGTCTATTGGACAAGATGCAGCATCAATTTCCGGCGCGGAAGCTAGCAAGGAGCCTGTTAAGGAAGCTATGGAAAAACTTGGAACGAGTGTCGCAGAAGATGTTGGGAAACGAGAGACCTACAAGATGGTCGAGTCTCGCGTTCCGTCCTCTCGCCTGGGAAGAATATGGCAATATAGCGGATTGGCTACTTCCATGGCGTTTGGTGCCGTCGGAGAGGGCCTGCGTAGGGTTACTGGGGGTCCAGACACTGGATCAATCATGTTCAGCCCGGGAAATACGGAACGCCTTGTTGCTAAACTTTCCAAGATGCGAGGAGCTGCTCTCAAATTAGGGCAGATGCTCAGTATTCAAGGTTCGTACAGAAGCAATTTTTAGTTCTGTTTTTTTATATACAAAGCTAATTGATGTAGATTCGAAGATGCTCCCAGAGCCGATCCACCAAGTCCTTCAACGAGTTCAAGACCGGGCAGACTATATGCCAGCCTCCCAGCGCGACAAGGTTCTAGCTGATAACCTGGGTCCCGACTGGCGAGATCTATTTTCCAGCTTCGACGAAGTGCCAATGGCCGCGGCATCGATAGGTCAAGTTCACGGAGCTGTCCTGAAAAAGACAGGCCAGCCAGTCGCCGTCAAAGTACAATACCCCGGAGTGGCCGATTCGATCGACTCCGACCTAAACAACCTGTCCATCCTACTCACAGCATCTCGTTTGCTGCCCCGAGGACTGTACCTGGACAAAACTATTGCAAACGCCCGAGTAGAACTCGGCTGGGAATGCGACTATCTTCGCGAAGCCGAGTGCGGCAACCGCTTTAGACAGCTCCTGAAAGATGACCCAGTCTTCCTAGTCCCAGAGATCATCCCCGAGGCTTCGGGCAAACAGGTCCTCACCATGGAACGGCTGAATGGCGTCGCCGTCACCAAGATCCAGAACTTCACTCAGGAACAACGCGACTGGATCGGCACCCAGATCATGCGTCTTTGTCTACGTGAGATTGCCGAGTTCAAATACATGCAGACAGACCCCAACTGGACCAACTTCCTGTACAATGCTCAAACCGACCGTCTGGAACTCCTCGACTTTGGCGCTTCGCGTGAATACCCCATCGAGTTCATCACCAAATACGTCCACACTCTCCAGGCAGCATCTCGAAACGATCGCGAGAGCTGCCACAAGCTCTCCATCGAGCTGGGCTACCTCACCGGCCACGAGTCCCAGGCCATGGTGAACGCCCACGTCTCCTCCATCTGCACCATCGCTGAACCTTTCATGGCATCCTCCCCGGACGTCTACGATTTCAATGACCAGACCATTACCGACCGTGTCCGGGATCTAATCCCCATTATGATCCGGGAGCGACTCTCACCTCCGCCCGAGGAGACGTACAGTCTCCATCGGAAGCTGAGCGGGGCGTTCCTACTCTGCGCACGACTGGGAAGTCGGGTGCCGTGCAAGCAACTGTTCATCGATGCCATTAACGGGGCCGAGGCGTCTGGGCTTGAGGTTGCTCCTCGGAATTAACGAAGTTCAATCTTAATCGATTCGGATGTTTTCTAGCGGTGAAACAAGTCAACTCCTTGTAAATTAGACTATGTATGAGTACCAATATATCACAAAAATAATGGTAAATTTTCTACACGAATCATCAAGATCCAATCAACCATATTGATAATAATCCACTGAAAGAAAAGAAAATAGCAATGGCCAGCATGCTTCGTAAGACATGCGCGAAGCACTGGCCAGCACAGCTCAGCTCGGCTGCAGTTGCGCTGCACGCACACATCAGGGAACCTGGCATCCAGGCCAGGTAAGCTCTCCGAATCGACGCCACATACGGAGTGGCTTTCACATGTATGTTGTTGTTTTCTCGTTGGAGCCTGATGGATTGTAAGCACCGGGGAAGGAAATGGTGCATTCCGGCCGATGCAATGCATCAAGGTACAATGTGTCGGTGTGACAAGATGTATGTATGTAGTCAACCTTGATTCCGATCCACTCGATGGCGGGATAGGAAGATATTTAACTTTTCCCGTCGTCGAACTACATGGCCGCCATGGTGGTTAGTTTATGACGATGGGCGGCCAAATAGCATCAGATCCCATACTCCGTGTCTCCGCTCATGGGTTATCCTTGTAGATGCGGGGACGGGCCGGACGGGACGAACTCAAGTTCACAGCCCAAGCGCTTAGGATGGGATGAATTCCTGGTTGAGGTTGCTTTCTTGCTTTCTTGCTTTTTTTTCTTCTCTTTTTGCTTTTTTTTACTTTGCTGTCTTGTCGGGTTGGGCCATTCAAAGAATCAATCCTTATCCTTGGAGGCTTTCTGACCCACAAAAATAGCATCCCAGTATTTTTGGACCCCCGCACAGATGCCCTTTTGACCTTTCCAACTTCTGAACTTATCTTCGAGTTCACAGGCAGTCCAGAGGATCTCTTTCCAAAACTGTCGCTCGACGTCGGTGGGGAATTCTCGAATTACTTCTTGCGGAATTGTCCACGCCCGTGTGTAGGTGACCCCATCGTCTTCCAAGGCCGGATTGACCGCCTGCGGTGAGAAAACAGTGGCTGGGTTGAACTTTGGAAAGTTGGCGTGAATGAAAAATGCCCGAGGTGCAGCAGCGGTTGAGCCGTTGACGCGGAACTCGCCCTTTTGCGTCAGAGCATAATCTTGCGTTGGGTCGAATTGTACCATTGCAGAGCCAGCCAGCCCACCTTCTGTACGGTGGCCAATGGCGCAGATGGGCTCGCTGACTTGATAGAAGGGCTCACCGACTGCCATGGCAGCTGCTATGAACGTTTCCTTGTCGCCCTCCCCTGATGCACCCTGCGAGAGCAGGGGGTAGTAGTGGCTAGGGCCCCAGAAGTTATAGTAGGTACAGAGAAGAAGGGTCCTCAGGTGGGTCTTCTTTGATATCAACACCTCACCGGATTCGGTCGACTGTTGGAGATTCATTGAGGGGGCAGTTTGAGATGCGATCTCATAGTACATCGGCGAGGCCGTGGAGAACCAGAAGTCCGGCCAGGTAACCATGTTCTTGGACTTGAAGGGCTCATTAACAAAGAGAGATTCTGGTTTCTCAAGCGGAAATGCATCAGCATCCAAAAACAGAATTTCCTCAAATGAAGAAAACAGCATGGCGAAAGGCTTGAACTGGTATTTCTCAATCTCCTTAACCCCAGGAACCGCATCTAGGATTTCTGAAAGGACAACGCATTTGGCATTCAAAGAAGGTAGAACCACGCCACAGGTATACTCTTCATATTCGTCCGAATCAGCGAGGAAGATCTCGACGGGCAGCGTCGAACCCGTTTTCCGAAGCATTCGCAGCGAAATAACCAAGACTGGCAAATACGAACCACCCGCGGTGGATACCAGGCCCCTCGTGTTGGGGGTATACTGCAACTGGGGCGGATTCTTCTTGATATGGTCGACAAAGCCGCCATGCGCAGACTTCATATTGTCCACATCTTCCATCATCATGTCCAACAGCTCCGGCCGGCGCTCCGGATCCTGCATGCTAAACCGGTTCGAGGCTGCGGTTCCCAGTCTATCAGGTGGCGGGCATTGCGGTTCGTAACCGGTCAGGAGCGGCTTGAATTGGCGCCAGAAGGCAATATGAGCCGCAGTGCTATGGGCGACATTGGATTCTGAGTTGGGGGGGAAAGCAGTGACGTCGTTCGAATACGCTGTGTTGGGGTTCCGCGAGCGCGACAAGGACCAAATGAAGACGCATGCGAGGATTAAGGCAAGGAGTAGCATTCGCACCCGGGAGAACATCCTGGGTATGGCCATTATTCGATAATTGTTTAAAGGAACAGGTGGTTGTGGTTGATGGCGGATGGTGATGAAGCGGTCGCGGGCCGTCTGTGCGACCAGTCGATTTGGACGTTGTGCTACAAATCACCGGGTCTCCAAGAGGCAAACTCCTACATTCATAATGAGGTTAATAAAACTGCCAAAGAAATATTTGTTTGACGTTATGAGATAGCGAACAGGATACGTACGAGGAGAGTTGTCGTCGAATGACGCGAAGGTTCCGGGGAAATGAAGTTCAAGGCGGAAAGGGGAAAGAAAGTTACGATAAACGATAAGAACGTGATATCATATCACTGCTATATTCTGCGTGAATTTATGATGCTGTTATTCTATATTCATTTCCATACATCTCTATTGTTATTGTTTAGATACTCTCTATCGAAACGAAACGACTCTTATCGATAATGACATATTCCACACTACTAATGCACGAGGTTGATTGCTACTCTGCTACATTACTTCTACAGTGCTGAGCGCATAACTTCTTTTCGATTAATCACATTCATCCTATCCATCTCTAACAATTCCCAGACTATCAAGACTATCTCAAACTATCAGAATACGGCATACCCCGTCCTCACATATCATAATCCACATCAGTCATAATGCCCTGCCACCGCATCTTAAACCCACACTCTCCACCATGACAAAAGTACCAGACCGGGATCATGTCCCTGGATCCAAACCTGCAAAACGTGTCCTCGGCGATCCGATCGCAGTAAACTTTCCAAGTTGCAGCAGTTCGCGAGGGTGTTCGTCTTCCCGATTGACGGGAACATATATCCATCTCTTCCTTTTCAATGGTGTCTGATCCTTTCAACCATTTGTCACAGTGCAGCGGATGCTCTTCCGCGAGATATCTCCGCGTCCCCGTGCGAGGCAGTTTCCTGGGAGTCGGAATCTTGAAAAAGAAAAAAAAAAATTTACAGGGAAAGGCGCTCTAGCTCGGGTCCTTGGTGTTCTTTCTCCTCCTACCATCTGTCTAATTACAGGAATCCAGGCGCCTGGACTCTGGAATCGCCTCTGGCCAGTGCTTCATGTCCCGTGGTGGTGGCCATTGTGAGCCGCTAGCCATGGTCTATTATTTCTCGGATGCGAGATGAAAGTGTCGTTTGGGGGGTTTAGTACATATTATTGGCATGATCTTGCATGGATTCGTATGCGTATGAATTCTCAAACACTCAAAGAGGCTGTACTTTGAGCGTATGTCGATATGGTTGTTGCGAGTTCCGTATACTTGATATCAAACAATAGTAGAATAGCAGACAATCCCATTATTGTCCAGGGGTAGGAAGGGAGTTTCCATCTGTGTTCTATTCGATTCCTATTATTAATTTAGTCAGTCAGTCAATCCCAGTCGATCCACCATGTGTGCCTGATTATGGGGCCATGGAAATGGAGAACCGCGTACTTTTGTCGTGAAGAATCGCCGAGTCCCACCGAGCTGCCAGCGGTTCATCCAGCGGCTCCAACAATCTCCAAGCCCGTGGATATCTGGTCTGATCTAGAAAATCCTGACATTTGGTCCGTGGGGGAGGCCTGGGGCGGCCTATGCTCCATCCATGGAGTAGACTATCGGGCGACCAAAGTACCAAAGGCACGATTTCCCGGGAACTGACGACAAGAAAAAAGCAATGAAACAGAAAAAAAAAGCAACCCAAACACAAATAATAATAATAAAACAGCATCCTGGCCCGCTGATTGGATGCCCTGCCAAAATGTGAGCTATCGAGTATGAAATACAACCCCCAATAGACCCAACGGAATGGATCCCCTCCAAGGGCAGGTGTGAAATCCGGAACTCGGGACCAGCAAAAGCAACCTCCAAATGAGGCTTTTGCGATCCCTCAATCAGAAGCCGAGATCCTCGATACCCATGACTCCATCTTGAGATCGAGTCAGAATCCGGGAAATCGGCAGTCCCGTATACCTCTTTGGGCCATGGTATGGGTGGTAAAACCACTGGGAGGGGACGCCAGGATGAATTGATGTCCGTGTACGACGGGCTGACCGGTCCTTTGCTGTATTCAGTGGATGACTCGAAGCGAGTTGCAGACTTTTTGAAGTCATAAGGGGTTATATCTTCATTCCAGTCAACGTTCTTTCTTAAAGCGGTCGTTTTTGTTATACATGAACAACCTCACGACTATACGTATCGTTGCACAGGATTCTTTCTGCCTCTCAGATGCAACCGTGGCAGCTGTTTGAACAAGAAATGTCAACCAGTGGATAAGGTTGACCGTGCAAGGGGGATTGTTGATGATTCATTGATGTACGATATCCCGATCTAGAGTTATCGCGATGTGGCGGCGATAGAGTGCATCTTCCGTAAATCCATACCTTAGTACTACTACAACTCGTGCCACACATAGTGACGGCCCAGCGGATGTATACGTCACATCTAGGCTCCCTCCGAGGTCACTAGCAAATAGCTTCACACCATTATTCTCCTTAGTCTCGGTGCTGGCGTGGGAAAAAAAAAAAAAAATCATCAGCCCCGGAATTGTATTGTCAATACCAGGATGATCCCTGATCTGCTGTCGCTGCTTTTGCCGCCTCTTGCAAGGATATTGAAGGTTGTAGTACATGCATACATACGTACTTATGTCATGGGTACTTCCAACTGCCACGAATGTGCAGTAATATTGCTGTCGTAAACACTGATGGAATATTAAACTTTATTCGAAACGATCCTCAACACAAATCATCGGGCTCGATCGAATATCATTCTCGATTGGGACTGTGGGATCCCTGAAAGCGTTATCCTGAGAAGGGGTGGAGGTATCTTGGGCATGTAGTCGCCCCCGAGCTGTACTTAGTTCGCCTCCGATCAATATTTAGTTGACCCATTCCCCTGCTTTTGATCCATCTTCATCCAGAGCAATTAGTTTCTTTCCCTCTTCCACAATAATACCCCAAGTTCATCTATCATAATGAATCATATTCGCGAAACATTCATTCGCTGTAAGAGCGAAGGTCGCCCGGCCTTGGTGACTTTTGTAACAGCCGGATACCCCACGATGGAGGAGACTCCAGATGTTATGCTAGCCATGCAAGCTGGCGGTTCTGGTGAGTCCATCAATGAATGAAGAAGTGTGTAACCTCACTGACATCCATAACAGACATAATCGAGCTCGGCATCCCTTTCACAGACCCATCTGCGGATGGCAGCACAATTCAAAAATCAAACCGTCAAGCATTAGAGAATAATGTCACGATCCCTTCCATGTTGAGAATGGTTCGTGAATCACGACAAAGGGGGTTATATATTCCTGTGGTGTTCATGGGATACTATAACCCCGTCATGCACTATGGCGAAGAAAGAATGTTGCAACACTGCAAGGCTAGTGGAGTTAATGGCTTCATCATGGTCGACCTGCCGCCTGAAGAGTCGTTACGGTTTCGAAGCCTTTGTAAAAAGGCTGGGTAAGTCTTTGTCCTCCTCCAACTTGGTACTAAGTCCTAACCATTGCAGACTTTCATACATTCCATTAATCGCCCCTTGTACCACAGACAGCCGCATGAAGTTTCTGTGTTCAATCGCCGATTCTTTCATATACGTTGTCTCCAAGATGGGCGTCACTGGTGCAAGTGGAACCTTGAGTGCGGGACTCCCTGGCTTCCTCGATCGTGTTCACAGATACACCGACAGATACCAAGTCCCTGCTGCAGTAGGGTTTGGAATCAACACTCGTGAACAATTTGTATCCGTGTCCCGGCTTGCAGAGGGTGTGGTGATTGGTAGCAAAATTATCTCTGTCTTAGGCGATGCTCCTGCTGGTCAGGGGTCCCAGAAAGTCAAGGAATACTGCACCTACATCACCGACAGAAATGTTCCCCAAAGCTATTTCCAATCCTTAATATCAGCAAATGGAAGCATGTCCGACGATGACTCTGATAGCATGTCCGATGACGACACCGATATCTTAGAGGGCTCCAGTCGATCCAATTGTTTCGGAGGCCAATACATCCCCGAAGTACTGATAGAGTGTCTGATGAAATTGGAAGAGGGTTTCAATAACGCAACAAATGACCCCTCTTTCTGGGAAGAATACAGGTCATTCTACCCATATATGAACCGTCCCTCCTGTCTTCATGTCGCAACGCAACTGAGCAAATACGTCGGTGGAGCCAATATCTGGCTGAAGCGCGAAGACCTCAACTACACTGGCAGCCACAGCATCAACAATGCACTTGGTCAGGTTCTGCTAGCCCGTCGATTAGGAAAGACACAAATCGTTGCTGAGACAGGCGATGGCCAGCATGGTGTGGCCACTGCCACGGTCTGCGCTAAATTTGGTATGAAGTGCACGGTTTTCATGGGAGCAAAAGATGCTCGCCGACAGGACTTTAATGTCTCGCAAATGAAAATCCTCGGTGCTACTGTGATTACCGTGGATTCGGGATCAGGGACCCTCCGTGACGCTACCAACCAAGCAATGCAATCCTTGGTCGGCGATTTGGAAAACACATACTATGCCACTGGTGCTGCAATCGGACCTCATCCGCTTCCAGCCATCGTCCGAACTTTCCAGTCCGTTATTGGAAATGAGACCAAGGATGAATTTCGCGCACAAAACGGCCGATTACCCGATGCAGTGGTGGCATGCGTCGGATCAGATGCGACAGGCATGTTCCATCCGTTCATTAGCAACAACGATCCAGTCAAGATGATTGGAGTTGAGGCCGCAGGAGAGGGTCTGGATACTGAACGCCATTCGGCAGTTTTGAGCAAGGGGTCAATTGGTGTCCTTAATGGATCTTGCACATATGTCCTGCAGGACTCGGAAGGCCAGATTCAAGATACCCATTCTATCGCCGCCGGTCTTGATTATCCGGCAGTAGGCCCTGAACTGGCAAGCTGGCACGAGAATGGGCAGGCCACATTCACAACAGCCACGGATAAGGAGGCATTATATGGTTTTATGCTGTTGAGCCAATTAGAAGGGATCACACCAGCCTTGGAGACTGCACATGCTGTCGCTGGTGTGATTCGAGCAGCTAAGAAATTAGGGAAAGGGAAGGATGTGGTTCTTTGCTTAAGTGGGCGTGGGGATAAAGATATTGAAACAGTAACGGCGCATATGGGTGCGGAAATTGGGTGGTTTTAGTCTGAGATACCATTATTATACCTATGTTTGTTATGATATTAAAATATAATTTTAATGCTTCCTTCAAGATAACTCTCACCTGTACCCTAGCTTGATATTTCCAGACTTGAATTATCCTTGGATAAACGGATGTAACTCTCCTTGTTGCACTGAATAATCACGCGCCAGATTCCTGACTTTGGCTGTATTCGTCCTCCTCCAGAATAGTAGAGGAGAACAAAGGTTCACCATCACGGAGTGGTTTCATCTCCTTGCCACCGTTCCAGCCTTCAAAATAGTCATTGAACGAGTTATCATCGCCGAGTGAAGGTTCTTTCTTCAGTTCTTTGGCTGAATAATGCAGTTGACCCTTGGCTCTTGGCTGGTGGTCTATTTGGTGTGGACCACTACTGAATCCCAAGGAATATAGCAAAAAATCCACGAGGGAAGTGCAAATGACATATAGCACGAGCCCCAGCGTTGCGCCGATCAGTAGAGCGACTGCCAGGAATATAAAGAGAGCCTGTCGAAAGATGAGCTTGCAATCACCATACGTCATTGGTTGGGAGGTAGAGAGGTGTCCATTGGCAACGTGAATTGGAATCGTACCTCAAATTTAGCAAGTATTTTGAAGGGGAAAAGAGTTGTGTGAAATATAACAAGTCCCAGCTTCACAAATGGCGTAATCAGTAGATGAAGCAGGTCAAAACCCCAGGATATCACGTAGATGAAAGGAGAAAGGATGATGTACAGCAGAGCTGCTGCTGCTGGAAGCCAAGCCATCGGCCACACTCCCCGCTGGTATTTCCTATGGAACTGAGACAATCCAGCAACCGATGGCTGATTACTGGATAAATGGAGATAAACAAAGACAGGCAAGATGACTGGATGGTGAAGCTGGAGATACGTCGTAGAGTTACTCCGTCCTCCGTACTCAGGTCTTGGACGCGAATTACTAGAAGCGGTATAGCGTTCCTATCCTGGATTAGCGTCCCCTTGCTCTATGATGCCTTCCATCGCTGCTTCCACTTCGACCAATCTCCTGTTGTTTTCCTTTCACTTTATTTCCCCTCTCCCCAGGTGGCTTTAAGGTAGTGAGGCCTTTTTACTATTACTGGTTGCTGTATATAAATGATTGTCTTCCTAGCTATCACATTCTATCATACATCACTTAGCTTCATGTCCTACCTAGTCTTCATTGGTATGGGAACAGGGATTAATTAGTACAGAGGGACTAATGAAAGATACTAATAACACCAACTTCACCTGCTGACTGTGACAAACTACCACATATATAGTGATGTCCTAGAATGTACTAGTCTTCTACCTTCAACACAGGGGGTATATCACTAGAACACTCCTTGGTGAGATGATTGTGACAGTAGGTAAGGATCCTGTTCTTATAGATCAGCTGCTGGAAGTATTGGATGTTCTTCACCTAAGATTATTACAGCACTAATGTCTTTCATTAACTATACAACTATCAAAGAGAGATATATAAATATAATGGATGGATAGATCCTTCTCTCCCCTTAGGGGATACATATGCAGCTTAACATACTTTTCACAGCCTCAAAGCTTTTGTATCCCTGTATTAGTGAAAGATTCTATGTACAGCCACGCTAACTTGCTCTAATCAAGTCTTGTTAATATTAGACAAATCATCATCACAGCAAGTCTACCTAGGTCAGGTTTTCTGTGTCTCTGTCTTGGTATTCTGTGAGTGCCAGTAGGCTTATTCCACCGCCCCCTCCCTTCAAATCTCACAAACTAAAGAGAAATTTGACTCTTAGGTTTTGCAGACATCTGTCTTATAAGGTATCATGCAATGCAAAAATGTCGTCCCAGTTGTAAGTACTGGCTTATTGAATTCCATGTGAGACTACTAATTCGACTAACAGAGACGACGAGGTTACTTATGTGTTTAAGAATGCCATCAACAATTTCTGAGACTCTCTCAGTTTTAATGAGAAAATGATTTTCAAAGAGTTCTAAAACTCAAAGAAAATGCTTCAGGACCTGCATACCAAATGTAAAGATGTGCGAGATAAACGAAAACTGTCAAAACTATATCAGAAAATAGAACGCTTTGCGTCTGCATGGGAGCCATTCTTCGAAGTCACTTCGATCTTTGTGCAGGCACATTCTGAGTTCGCGGGCATCGCCTGGGGTGCCATCTGTCTCATGTTCCTGGTAAGACTATCCAATCTTTATGTGTGATATGCTGAGTCGCAACTAGCTTGGAACGAATTATACCGTGCATTTGGAGAAGCTCGTCACGCAAAGACGGGGGACATGTGCAGTATGGGTGGCTTAACTGTGACGGACTGAGAACAACTACAACTCTTCCTTCGTCATCAGACTGGGGGCAGGAATCTGGCTTGAACAGCATAATAGTGGAAACTCGGGCGGATCACTTGAGCTTAGAGCTCGAGCATCATTCAAAATCCGCGCTGATGAAACAGCAAATTAAACCAACGAGGATTGCCTCTGAGGGAACAGTTGTCAAGGGGCCATCGGTGCTTTTTCATCTCCTTCATCTCATACAAGGAGAGAAAACGAATGTATCACTCCTGCCTCTCGGAGATAACGATGAATGGATTCGTATGGTGTGGAATAAAGATACCCAGAAATCGTACAGTATCTACGACTACCAGTCACGACGCTTGCCTTCAATCATATACCGTCGCCAGGAAGGTTTACAAGGTAATGATGGGGATTTGAAAGAGGTGAAGAGGCGGCGCTTGAAGTGAGAGAGGAACCTCATGCTGGAATTCATGTTGTTATTAGTATCTTAGAGCTATATCAGAATATAATTTTTTAGATGAAGAACGGCAAATTCTACAGAGCCTACCTCTCTTCCCGAAGAAGCCATGATGGAAGCGCTCGCTGATAATAGAATATAGAAAAGATCATTAGCTGGAGATAGCTACTCCGGACTCCGTATCCAAAACAGAAAGCCTAGGCACCTCGGACCGACCTCCGACCCGTGCACCCAGCCCTAAACCCTAAACGGACATTCCTGGCCGGGACCCCGGTTTCGACGACATCATCAGCTTTCATGGCAAGCATACATACCTCTTGCGTTGGCAACCTTTGATTGTTGGGCTCCTCTTTCCTGCCTATCTCCATCTTGCCCGCTTTTTTATCTTGTTATCTCCTAAAAAAAAAAAAAAAATTCCAACTTACCTACCTGTCAAGGCTGGCGCTCTGATGCTGGCATCGTGACCTGCCTTCTCTTCCCTCTCTACTCTTCTCCCCCGCTATTTCCGCCCGGTTTCTTCTCCCTCCCCGCCTCAGATGGGCAATAATCCTTCCAAAACCCCCGGAGACGCCCCGCCAGATTCGGGCTACCCGACCCATGCGGCCTCTACGAACGAGCGAAAAGTGAATCGACGACCATCCGTCAATGCGCTGTCGGGCACGGCTAAGGCTACTGCGGCCGATCCGTCTGCCTCTAGGGAGACCGCAACGGGGCATTCGGCGTCACAAAGCATAGCACCCGTTCAGCAACGCCTACAATCTCGCAGCGCTGCAGATTCGCCGACGCGGAGCTTAGACCGCCCCGACCGGCTCGATGCTAAGAAGACAGAACCCCGTTCCAGAGACATTCCTCCATCCTCTCCCGACCCATCCAATCCCGTCCAGGTCCCAGCTGCTCGGACTGCTGCCAGGCGCGAGCCCTATCCGTCTGTGGCACCATCTGGACCTCCTCATGGCTCTTACTACAATGCATCTACCCATCTACAACGTCCACCTCGGATGCCACTGCCAATTGGCGACGCAACAGTGACCCCAGGTTCTCCGGTCATCGGACCCGAGGATTCGCATATAGGGCCCCTCCCGCATGATAGGACTTTGGACGACCAGGTAGATCAGGTGGCTTCCACGTTCGACAGTACTGCGATTGATGAGGAGGAACTTCTGGACGAACTTCAACCGTATACTGTCAGCGGTGTAGGCAGAGCGATTCCGACCAACATTGAGTGGACTGCTGCGGGAGAAAAGGTTTATGTGACTGGAACATTCGTGAACTGGGAGAAGAAGTTTCGCCTGCACAGGAAGTATGCAATGCCCCGCTATGTCTCAGGTCTTTCTGGCTGCCGCCCATACTAATGTCTCGTCGAGCAGTGAAAATGGCGTTATGTCTACTACGTTGAATCTTCGTGCTGGAACACACCATATGAAATTTATTGTCGATGGAGAGATGCGTGCTTCGGACAACCTGCCTACTGCGGTGGATTTTACGAACCACCTGGTTAACTACGTGGAAATCAGCTCGGAGGATGTTAATCGTGCGCACAGAGAGGGGGACAACAAAAGCGCTACTTCTGATGGAGCCCACCCTCCGCAAGTTATTCCTGAGCCAGTTAGTGGTAACGATCAGACCGGGGCCTCCAACGACGAAAATCAGCCAGAAAAGGAAGAGCCAGAAGAGATTCCCCTTGGTGATTTCCGCAATATAATCCCCCAGTTCCTTGCCGATCTAGACAAGGAAGAAGAAAGCCCGGCTTACCAGCAAGCTGCTAATGTCATTGGCGACACACCTACGCCACCAAGTCTTCCTCTGTTTTTGGGCAAATCCATATTGAACGGCACTACACCAATGAAAGATGACAGCAGCGTTCTTAATTACCCCAACCACACGGTTCTAAATCATTTAGCAACGAGCAGCATAAAGAACGGTGTTCTTGCTACGAGTGTAACGACTAGGTACAAGCGGAAGGTATGTTTCACTTGGCATTTCCCTTTGCGAGTGCTTTACTAACATTGCAACCCAGTACGTTACAACAATATTGTATAAGCCGACAGGCGATATCACGGAATAATTATATGCATTAAAAAGAGAAGACAAATATTACACAGCACTTACTACCCCTCACATGTTAAATGGCTGCCATGCTTGCTAGCTCGCTGCATGGCCTAGTACGGGAAAAGAAGAGCCATTGGGTAGCACGCCGCAATCCACGTCAACATTGCTTCCGTGCCTCCCGATGTTTTCCGAATCCAATTTACTTCTAAGACCTCCATGGCCATTGCGAACGGATCATCTGGGGACGACTTGATTATCATGGAATCCATGTTTGGCAAATGAATACACATATGCCAGGGTGTTGCCAGACTTGAGCACATACTATTTACGCTTATGATGACGACTCGAGAATCCGAAAATTATTTTGGTTCGTCCTTGAAAGAAAGCCACCTTACTCTTGTGGCGCCAAATGCTCATTTTGGGTGTAGGAATCAAAATACTATCATGGAGCAGGCTCTTTTCTCCCCTCGTCTTCTCTTCTTTCATTCCTTTTCATTTGGCCATTTGGGTTTTCTGAACGTGCGTTATCACTTCCTGATCGTCCATGAGTGAACGCACCCGTTCATAACCAAGTTCATTTTTCGGTACTGAAAACTTGGACATCTATCTATGATTTACAAATAATGAAATATGCTTTCTATCTCCTCTTGTCCGTACTAATTACCTATCTTTCTATCCCGTGGATAGAGATGAAGAGCGCCAGTTTCAAGTATCGTGATTCAGAATTGCCAATTGGCAGGGGAGGGGGAACATGCGTAAATTCCTCTATTATTCGTAAAACTTGATTGGATGGGCATCAGAGACATTCGTATATTAATTGTTCGAACGGGGCGAAATTAATCCCTCCATTTGACAAGCACATCGTCCGTCCGGAACCGCTGGGTACAGGTCGATTCCTTGAGCGGGGTTCGAAATCCGGTCTTGTATGCGAGCAAGCCAGCCTGCGCGATCATAATACCATTGTCAATACAGAACCGTTCATCTGTCGCATGTACGCTGCCACCGCGGTCGCGAGCCATAATCCCCATCATCTCTTGTAAACGTTCGTTGCAACCAACACCTCCGACAATCAGAACTTCCTTGGACCCTACATGGGCCATCGCACGCTCTGTAGTCTCAACAAGCATGGAGAATATGGTCTCCTGAAGGGAGAAGCACAGGTCTGCGCGAGTAGCAGGTGAGTCGTTATCAATCTGTTCTTCCTTTTCCTCCCCGCTCAGACCGTATGTGGCAGCCAGTCCATCGATTGCAGCTAGAATCCCCGAAAAGGAGCAATCCATGCCTTTGACAGTGTATGGCAGATCGACCAGTTGCTTGCCTTTTTTAGCTAATTGTTCGATGTTGTACCCCGGCGCGGGATCATTGGAGATGTGTAATGTACGGGCAAATCGGTCCAGGCAGTTGCCCACTGCCATATCAAGGGTTTCGCCGAAGATCCGATACCGTTGTGCACTGTATGCGATTACTTGTGTGTTTCCTCCAGAGACATAGAGGACGACAGGGTTGGTAGAGCCAGTGATTAATCTTCCCATTTCAATGTCTTGAATTTGAATGTTAGCACGAAACTACAACCTCAATGGTAACACAAGGAAACCAAGGGAGACATACGTCCAACACAATGATTTACCCCGACTAATTCCTTCCCCCATAACAGGCTCATCATTCTAGCCGCAACGGCAACACTCTGGAGCGGTGCCCCCATTCCGGGGCCTTTGGTATAACAGATGCAATCCACATCATCGACTGACAGGCGAGCCTGCTTGAGAGCTTTCTTGACTAACTTGACCACCCAGTATCGGTGATGTCGTGCTGTATCCTTGGGGAGGAACCCCTCACCAGGAGGGGCGACATAGGTGTGTCGAATATTAGCCAGGACCTGCGGGGTGCTGCCATCATCGGGATGCGACATGATGCCCACGCCAATCTTGTTGGCGGAGCCTTCAAGGCCGATAGCAATCATTGTAAATAGTATCCAGGGGGGATTTGATTTTCTAAAGAATATACTGTGGAAATCGGTATGATAGATAGTATTTGGCCGTGTTATGAGACGGTGATATGGCTGCCAATATAGTGGCCGAGGGGCAATATTATTTTTTTTTTATCTACGGCGTTATCGATTGGTGCGAGCCGGCGAGGGGAACAGTTAGTTAATAATGGACGGATGGAATTGGCCTGGAACGGCAGTTCCGCCGCAGGGTTTATCCGACGGTATACTAAGAAGTAGTTAGTAGCATGAGTAGCCAAGCCCACTTCTCCTCGCCCACCACAAGTAGTATTTACTACTCCTCTGCTTTTTAACCTTTCCTCCCACCTTCGTTTTTGCTCGTCTCTTCTGCGGTGGCTGGCTCGTCGGACCTAGGTCTTATCATTATTGTGATCTGACTTGCATTCTTGCTCGTCCACACCCAACCATGTCTTCTACAACCCACTTCCCTGACCCTGACAGCTTCCAGCGTCAATCGGATGAGTTTATCACCTGGCTGGCTGGCAGACCAGGCGTCAGAATCAACCCCAAGATCCGTCTCGCGGACCTGAGATCTCAGGCTGCAGGCAGAGGTGTCGGTATGTCTCTATTCCTGCCACGAATTAATTTCGGTTGCCTTTGCGGTTCAGAAAAAATTCATGTTTTTCGTTGTGGAAGTACCCCTCTGATAGGTTTCCTCCCACCCTTCCAGTGGCCCAATCCGATATTCCAGAGGGCGAAGAACTCTTTTCAATTCCCCGCGGGCTCATTCTGACACCTCAGAATTCGAAGCTGAACGATGTGCTGTCCCAACAGTTGGAGGAGCTCGGCCCGTGGATGTCCCTGATTCTGGTGATGATCTATGAGTACCTTTCAGGAGACCAGTCCACCTGGTCCCCGTACTTTAAAGTTCTCCCCAGGAACTTTGACACCTTGATGTTCTGGTGTCCATCTGAGCTTCAGGAGCTCCAGGGTAGCTCAATCGTCGATAAGATCGGGAAGGAGGGTGCCGAGGAATCCATTCTCGAGATGATCGCCCCCGTCGTCCGTGCGAATCCTTCCCTCTTCCCTCCCATTGATAACCTCCCCTCATACGACGGAGATGCCGGTGCTCAGACTATCTTGAACCTTGCTCATGGCATGGGTTCCCTCATAATGGCCTATGCGTTCGACATCGAAAAAGCCGAGAATGACGACGAGGAGGGTGAAGATGAAAGTGGCTACATGACCGATGAGGAGGAACAGCTGTCTAAAGGCATGGTTCCTCTCGCAGATCTCCTGAACGCAGATGCGGATCGGAATAATGTAAGAATGCTCTTCGTTACTCTTTATAACCGACAAACTTTGCTGACTGACATTACTAGGCCCGTCTTTTCCAAGAGGAGGATGCTTTGGTCATGAAGGCAATCAAGCCCATTGCAGCAGGGCATGAAATTTTTAACGACTATGGAGAAATCCCCAGAGCTGATCTCCTGAGACGATACGGCTATGTCACCGACAACTACGCCCCTTTTGATGTCATCGAAGTCTCTCTGGAGCAAATTTGCCAGGCTGCGGGCCTTGGAAATGCTGATATCGAGTCTCAGCCTCCGGTATTTCACGTCTGCTCCAACTGCTTGGTTTTCATGCTAACGCCCCATCTAGCTCCAATTTCTTGAAGACCTCGAGCTCCTTGATGACGGATACGCCATTCCCAGGCCCTCGCCTGAGGATTCGCTGACGGATATTCTTCAAGATGAGCTTCTTGTGCTACTCAAAACGCTGACCCTGTCACCACAGCAATTGGAGCACCTAAAGTCAAAGGACAAGCCCCCGAAGCCTACCTTTGATCAGGCAGAAGCAGCCATTCTCCAAAAAACGATCCAGCTCAAGGCGGCGCAATACGGAACCACTCTCGCGCAAGATGAAGAACTGCTGGCACGATTGAACCAGTCCGATGCCTCCAGTCCTTTGGAGGGATCATCCCGGCGACAGAAGATGGCCATCCAGGTCCGAGTCGGTGAGAAAGAGATCCTGCAGCATCTATCCGCCATGCTCAGTGGAGGTTCTGCCATGAAACGAAACGCAGACGGCGATGATGAGTCGAGGAAAGCAAAGACTCAGAGAACATGATTCTCCATACAGGCGCTATCACGAATTAGAGCAAGAAAAGTGATTTTCGTTTTGTTATACTTGATATTAATTTTTGGTTTTCTTCGTTGCTGACCTCATAGCTTCACTATCCATACATGAGTCTATCGACTGATCGGTTTCAAAAAAGAGAAAAAAGAAAAAGGGGGTCACTATGTACACTAACTTTCGCATAATCCAGGTCATGTCATGAAAAAAAAGAATGCCCATCTGCGACATTAACTTGACTTTTTTGAATCCTTCACGGCTTTTGAAAAAGAGCAAGGGGGTGTTAAGAGGGCTGAGCGTGAAAATGAAAAGAAAAGCTCCAATGATTAAAAAGAAGAGATGAGAAAAAGATATCACAGCTCGCGCATCAAGGTGTGGGGGGGAATAAAACTACAAGTTTTGGATAGATCGGGTAAAGGTGGGAGAACAAACAGAACGCCCGCCAAATGCAAGATGAGTGGGAAGGGAAAGGGAAAAGAAAAAACGAAGAGAAAAAGCTCAGCTCAAGTCTCCGCTGTAGGGGTGGCAACGGCTCCAGGCCCAGGATTCGATCCCATTGTCTGCCCCATGTTTGGTGGTCCATTATTGGCGGCGGCTTGGTCGGCCTGCAACCGTCGCTGCGCCTGAGCCTGGGCTTGCGCTTGCGCATGTGCCTGGGCTGCTGCAGCTTGGTCGCGGGCCTTGGCCGCCATGATGGCCCGATGCTGCATGATCTGGATATCATATTGGTCTCGTTCATAGTCCGACTCGTCATCCGAATCTTCCCGGTCATATTTGAATCGGTCAGCTTTGAACGGGTCCATTTCCACTCTACAGCGCGAGGCAAGATTGCGGCGATCAATCATCATCCGACCACCACGCCCAATACGTCTCCGGAATGAGGGTATCTTGCTGGTATCCTCGTGCATCTCCATTGTACTAGGAGCTAGTTTATCTCGGAAAGATAGGGCACTGGTGGTATCTAAAGCCGTATCCATCATGTTTTCGGACGATTCCGATGATGGTGGAGTGGGCAACTGCGCGGTGATTGCCGGGCGGAAAGCAGCATCGAATGTTCTTTCGGGAGACGGTGACAGTGGTGCTCTTGTCAAGTCCACGTAACCCTCGTTCCACTTGATGTGCTTGGCGATATTTTGCTTGATATCGCGCAAGATTTCGTTTTCCTTCTCCGCCTGGACATCTTCCAGCAACTGCAGGTCTTCTGCTGTCTGGGTACCAGGCTTTTGCGGCATCCGAAGCTGAGGTGCTGCCGGTCGTTGTACCGCGGGCGCCTCTGTCGGCTTCTTCTTTGGCTACGAGTTGGGTCAGTGTCTTGTTTTGAGTATAGCGATCACAGATTGGTCTGCTTACCTTCTGGTTGATGAGGTCCTCGTCGTCATCCTTGATGTTGAGTTTCCTCTTCATCTCCTTGACTTCGGACCGCTGCAGGAACACATGCCGTTCAATCGCAAGCATCTCCTTCCTTGCTAGCTCGCGCTGCCGCACCAATGCGATCAACTGCCGAGCATCTTCCAGTTCCTTTCTGAGCCTTCTCAATTTGTCGGCACTTTGAGCATCTCTGCCGCGGGTCTTGCGAATCTGGCGGACCTCGCGCCTACGGAAGCAAACATATGGATCGGTATCATCGGTATCTTGACCAGTTTCGAACTGCGCACTGAGGTCAGCGCGAAACATTACCATGCGACGTTGGTTGGTTACGCGACTTACCTTGAGGCCCGACAATAGTGACTGGTTCTCCGTCTCCGTCCTTCTCGTCTTCCAGTGCTCATAGATATCCTTGGCGAATCGCTTTACACTGTCCTCTACGGCACTGTCCATCGCCTCCTGCATCTCCGAAAAAGACAACACTGGCGGACTATCTACAGCCGCGAATGGTTGCTTAGTTTGAGTCGTCTCTTCGAAGAAATTCATCACTTCCTCGAACTGGTCCTCGGTACATTGGGCGGAGGCATCCCGTTTCTGGTTCATGATCTTGAGGAAGACATCATCCTCTTCGGTCATGTTATACGGACAGGCGCAGCAATCCTCGACAGTCGAGGAGAAGCGAATATACGTCGCCGGCTGCGAGAAGAGAGGGGGGTAGAGCTCGTCATATCGAAGATTACTGAGAATGGTCTCTGGGGTAGGGATATGCGCCTCGTTTACTTTTCCCCGTGCAGTTGCATTTATTGCAGCTTGAAGATGGAATTCCTATCAAATTCAGCGTTAGCAGGCGCTGGTTTGGGGCCTTGATGCCCGGCTGCGAAATTTTCGCGATGGGGTGAGGTCGCGATGCGATCACGTGATGCCGTGCAGGGATAGGCTAAAATTAGATGGGGGGACAACGACTCACCGATTCCTCCGCCTTTTCAACGCCAGTCTCGATCTGTTGTAGGGTATTCTGGACCTCATCATCGATTATATCAATATCCTCTTCCCGGACTATAGGGATAGAGGCCTTGGAGGTGAGCTTTTTAGGGCGCGTCCTCCCCATTCCCCCGTACCTAGTCATGCGAACTTTCGGGCGCGAATAGGGCAATGACCATGGGCGAGGGGTCCCGAAAATAGTATCAGCGGAAAGGTCTGGTCATGCGAAAACGCGTAGATGTATTTTCGTGATGAAAACTGATGGTGGTTGGGAGATATCGACGGCAGAAATCTCGTAGCAACAGCGCTGGCGGTTGGGTTGACGTTGCAATGTCACCCAGCCGTGGCCTGTTTTGGCCCAGCGCACGGCCTCAGGGGTTCGCTTGCCTGTCTGTTTCGGGTTAGTGCGGGGCTGGCCGATATCAAATTGCCGGACCCTTGGCATGTTATGAGAGATGATAACCTTCCCCGACCGCGTCCCCATCACATGTTGCCATCATAGTTTATCTGGACGTACCATTGATTATCTTTTGCCTCCTTTTCTCCTTTCGCCTCACCACGTACAAGACCCCATCGCCACCGTGATCGCTGCCAGCTATGGAAGGTGAACCCAACAGTGCCGCTCTCCATGATGCGCGGAGACGAAGAGGCTCCGTTGGTACATCGCAGCTTTTCGACAACATTGTCTCGGCTTCCAACTGTGCGTTCCAACAGTCCATCTCCAATTCTTTTATCGGATATCCAGGTTGACCAAGTTCGGGGTAATAGTCGACAGAGATGAGGTGGACCGACTCCGCAAGCGGTTTATGAAATTAGACAAGGTCCGCAACCACGTTTGATGCAGAAAGCTGTGTGACACAAGCCACAATTACTCAACCCCTTTGCAGGACAGTTCCGGAACGATCGACCGCGAAGAATTCCTTTCCCTTCCTCAGGTTTCCTCCAACCCGTTGGCAACGAGGTACGTTTCTTGACGCAGACGCCATTAGAAGCGACCCTTCCCCTGGACAACGTACTCACATGGTGATAACTTTTAACAGAATGATCGCAATCTTCGACGAAGACGGTGGCGGCGACGTCGACTTCCAGGAATTCGTGTCTGGATTGTCAGCATTCAGCTCCAAGGGAAACAAGGAGGAGAAGTTGCGGTTCGCGTTCAAGGTGTACGACATTGACCGAGACGGGTACATTTCCAACGGAGAGCTGTTTATCGTGCTGAAGATGATGGTCGGAAACAACCTCAAGGACATCCAGCTGCAGCAGATCGTGGATAAGACTATCATGGAGGCGGATAAGGATCAAGATGGCAAGATCAGCTTCGAGGAGTTTACGGAGATGGTGGAGAACACGGACGTCAGTCTCAGCATGACACTGAGTATGTTCTGAGCGAGTCGAACGATCAGCGAAAGGATCATACTCCGCACCATTCCACCAAGTCGGATTTCCCTGTCGCCATGAGGTGTTTAGCACGACACCTCGTTCCTTATTCCTTATTCTGCTGTTTTCACTGTCGTTGTTTTTTCTTTCTTTGCTCGCTTGCCTTCTTACTTTCTTTCTGCACCTTGACATGACTATATGATCAGTGATGACACCCCTGTAGTTTAAATGATGAAATGGGTTCAATGGACCCCAAATGATACGCAGACACTACTTCTTGGTATGATTGATATACTACTTAAACATGGGTTTTCTGGAATAGGGTTGTTAGGAATGCATAGTATGAAATGGTTGCAGTAAACTATTCATTAATATAGAGGGCTATAATTACCAGGTACTCATATTTACTATTTGGCCCTGGCATAAGATGATATATATATTCCAGATCCAGAAATATACTTTTCAAAATACGATAAATTCCAAAGGTAATCGGTCTCTCAGACAATGTTATTTATGGGATTCACCAAAAAGAATGGTACCTATCTATCGATCTATACCGAGGTATACATGGGTTGGTATACTCTGTATTAGATAGCAGTACTCAACCAACAAACCACATTTACTGACCACCCAGCGGGTAGGAAATGGCACAAATCACCAATAAAGTACTATAACTAATATATTCAGGAGGAATATTTATACTTCTCATTAAATGATATAAACCGACATCTCATAAGATAGACTAAATGGCTGAATCCAACAAGGCAGGGGCAAATACATCTCCAATTCCAAATGTCCATCAACAATTCAATAGTAGGAACTTATAATTTTCATGGTATAATCAGGGTATCATTTATTTGACCCGAGGGGATTGTAGCCTCAGGATCAAAGTCTAGCTAGGGTAATATATCATACATACTTCGTCCATACAGGACAGAGTATACGGAGGATCGTACTCCATGAAATCAACAAAGGAGAAGAAAGGGAAAAATGCACATCATCCATCGCTAAGAAAAGAACAAAAGAAATAAAGCAAAAACAAAAGAAAGACAAGACAAGAAAAGAAGAGAAAACACAAATCAGAGAAAATCCCACGCACGCACCATAGCCTCGCATTGCAGACTAGATGTTCCAATCATCGTCGGGTCCCTTCTCTTGGGAGGTGATAGTTAGTACCGCTACCATAGCATGGGCATCGAGCACAGACGACGAACCCCGTCGATCGGTGGCACCGCCTCTTCGGCGTCGCCCGTGGCTCGGAACCTGGAAGTTGGGAAATTTGACCGACGAGCCATGACGAAGTTGGAATCTCTAGTGTTGGGCACTAGGAGAGGTTGTTGTTGGTGATAGTTGCGGTGATGATTTTTTTTTCGTCGAGACAGTCAGTCGAGAGTGGCTCCCCCGCATTCGTTCGCAATATTCCATCAGTTCAGTCAACACCATCAAAACAGAAGACAAAACCAGGGACATCTATATCGTGCAAAATATGTAACCAAAAATGCGCCATGCTCCAAATCCTCCTTGCACCTAGATGCGAAACAAGGGTATCTATCTACATGATCCAGGAAGCGTCTCAGACGCTGGTTAGGGATAAAACAAAATGGCAGGGACTCGGGGAGATTACGACCCTTTTTTGCTTTTTTTGCTTTTTTCCTTTTTCTTTTTTTCTTTCGTATCTCCTCAAATCCCGGGAAATACCGTCTGGGGTTCTTTGTCTCATGAGGTGGGGCGATGAGAAGGGATATTGTGAATAATGAAGAGCAAGGCGAACAAGACGAGATGCTAATCGCGTTAGCAGTCAATAGTAGCCTTTCCAGCAGCTAAATTCGGCCCTGCGCTAGGTCGGGGACAGTGCCGAGGGTGGATTGCTGCCAAAAGTACCGGCTTCCGTTTGGGCCCCAGCGACCCCAGTTTATTGGGTTGGGAAATCAGGATCGCGATGTTGCAGTGGCGGTTGCACCGCTGCTCAGGGCGTGGGCGCCCCCGTCCGGCCGGCTCTCGATCAGATCGAGGCATTGTCCTAGGACTAAGCGAAGTTAATTTCCTGGTTTTGTGCTTTGGTGGTTTATTTGTTTCACTCTGTCGGAACTTACCACATAGGATTTCCTCTTCCCAAATCCCCATCTGGTAATCCACCAGGCCGTGCTGTTCGATCTTATCGCAGAGTTGAATCAAGTCCTTGCCCATGTTCTCCATCAAATCGCTACTGAGAAGAGAAGTATTGGGAGGCCTGTGTCCGGTCTGCAGCATATCCTGAGTCAGGTCCTTTTGTCGTTGGCACAAAGCCAACCAACAAATGTTGAAGTCATTCCAGAGTTGCAGTCGATCGGAATAATTCAGCTGATCGTCACGAAGGATACCTAGCCACCATCAAACATGATTATTAGCCTCAAGTCAGAAGTCAGAAATTCCAGGAAATGAAGAAACTAGTGACAGAACTAGTAACCGATGGTGCATACGGCGCCGTCATACATCATGTATGTATGTGCTTTAGGGGGGGGGACTTTTGTGAACAAACGCTAAGGCAAAAAAACATACCGAGTTCCCGCGCATTAGTCACAAGCCACTCGGAGATTTCCAAGAGTGATCGACTAGCCTCTACCAATCGCGCGGCGCGAGTATCATCGAATATCCCTCGCAAGGCTCGTTGAAGCTGCCCATATGTCTCGCTCACATTTGTCGACTCTGAAGTTGCTGCCACTTGTTCAACTTGCTGCTGCTGCTGTGACGGTGCTGGCGGCTGTTGCTGCTCCAAGCGTCCTGTCGCCCCCACCGGGGTAAAATCGGCCATGTTTGCGGGAAAGGGCTGCGCTGCGCTTGAGCGGCCAATGGGACCGGGTTGGTTATAAGCAGCAGAAGACAGTTGCGGAGTCAAGTACGGCGAGACGACGTCGGAAACCCCGGACCCAGTTGGACCGCCGGCTGGAAAATACTGTGGAACAGCAAATTGGTTCGACAGGGCGTCAATGGCTGCAGACTGCCGTGACGGATACTGTGAAACCACCTCGTACGGGCCTTGTGCTGGTCCTTGCTGGTTGAGACTATATACCATCTCCGACTCGTACGGGGCGAATGGCTGCTGCGGTTGCCGTTGCTGTTCGCGCAACGGTTGTTGCGGCCGCGCGAAGTCTGGGGGATATGGTTGCATCTCGTCCCCCTGCAGCGAAGCACCCTGGAAGGGAGTGGTGTCTGTGTATCCATAGTCCATGTAGTTGTGGATTCGGGGCCTCCCTGCTGCTTCTTGCGACAGACCGGTAGAATCACCACCACGTGTCGACTGTTGTAGCCCTGCTCTGGGTGCTCTGGGAGCGCGACTCATGCCCAACCTCGTCGCGAAGCTGGAAAGGTCATGTTGCTTCATGCGCCGGTTGTCGCCATCCATTCCACTCAGCCGGTCCCACGAGGACTCCCGACACTCCGGATCGAAGTCAACGGACCAATTCGCGGGAGGAGAAAGCGGAGGGCTTGCGTAGGATTCCAGCTTGTCGGTTCAGAGGACAGGTTGTCTTTGTGGTCTGAATGGGATATTGATCCGAACCAATCAGTGGCGCACGCTGGTGGATCGAAGATACGAATGACGAAGAGGATACCCTCTGCGCGCAATCTGAATGGTCAGCATTGAAAGACAGGAGAAGGGGAAGATGAATGCGCAGGGGGAAATCCGATGCTTAACAACTGCGAACCTTTTAGGAAATCAGATGCGCCGGGAGAGAGAAAAGATGCAACAACGCCTATTAAAAAGAGGCGAGAAAGGAGATGTAAAAAATAAATTAAAAAAAGAAGCAGTATAAAATAAAAAAAAAAAAAATCTAGAAATTGAGACAAGTAATTTTGGCCTGAATTGCAACCCGACGACTGTTTAAGGAAGATAATCTCACTCGAAGGGGGGCAGACAGTGTGTGTGGGGAAGAGGGGAGGTGGGATAGAAGATAGAGAGAACCAGACAGTTGGGAATGAGGGAATACTTTATATTGAAGAGGAAACAGAATCCGAATGACCCAAAAGGGATGGCAAATATAATAGGTAAATCGAATAATATTTTGGGCAGATCAGATCGAATTTGGTTCGATCATCAGGCCAGGAACAATGGGGAAAGGAGATTGAAGTATCATATTTGCACCCTTTTCGCGTTTACAACCGCAGGGTTGGCGAAAAAGAAAAGAGGGCACGAAAAAAAGAGAATGAAAAAGAAAAGAGAAAAACAATTACAAAGAGGCCAATCAGAAAAAGGAACAAGAAGAAAAAAAAGAAGAGCAGGGGAAAAAAAGCGCATTTGCATTGTGCCCCTCAATTCATCTCATCTTGTGTTGATATTTTGCTTTTTTTGGGACCACACAGCTGGTGCTCACGATGGAGACACCTGAATCAATAAACGAATTGGTGGGGGGGCTAGTGTTATTTTTTTTTTTCCTGCCTGACTGTTTGATACTATCGCGAATGGTGATTTGGAGACAGACAGGCTTTGTTCGGGGATGAGAAGAAGAAGAAGAAGAAGAAGAAGAAGAAGAAGAAGAAGAAGAAGAAGAAGAAGAAGAAGAAGAGAGAGGGAGACTAGGACTGATTGACAGATGGAGATGGAGACATACTATAGAGACTAACAGGAAGCCGGGAACCCGAAGGAGTGGTCTGTGGTGTTCCCGAAAGTTAATGTATAGATTATTAGAATAAGACAGTATATAAGATAGGATATGAAGATAGTATAATAGATAGTAATATAGTAATATAGATATAATATGAAGATAGAAGAAGAAGAAGAGAAGAAAAGAGAAGAGAATAGGAGACTCGGCCGGGAAGAAGCAAACAGAGAAAAAAGAAATATAGAAGAAGTCGATTATCTATCGAATATTATATGGATACATCACTATCAAACATACTGTATATACCTAATAGTAAATAGTACAGTAGTAATAGTATTGTGGTAATATTATAAAACATGAAATATAAAAATCAAATATAAATATTATTTTATAGAAAATAAAACAATACAGATCTTCACGCAATTAAACTACCCACCCTGCTGGACCCGGAAATAATGAGGCTGTCCAACGATTGGAACTCGAATTTTGACGATCTGCATTCTCCATCCTGATGCTAATCCATCATCATCCATTCCCATGGTAAGGCGTGGGATCACCGATGAGGCGGTTTAGGCTGTTGACTATCAGTTAGACTGTTTCTTTAGCATGGGTCCCAGCGTCAGATCGATCGAGTATTTGTAACGATACATACCAGAAGTACCTACATAATAATTCAATAATTACGTACATAATTATAATAATATTATAATAATATGATAATAATAATAATAATAATAATAATAATAATAATAATAATAATAATAATACCACGTTGCCACGATCCTGGAAATGTCGCATGTAGGTTGATCTCGGGATCGTCCGGGTCCCTTCATCTGGCAATATTATCCTCGACTCTCTACCATGTTATATATATCATCACGAGGCAGATGACTATTAGACAGCTGACTATTCCTCCGACGTATACATGGGTCTATTCCAAATCCACCCATGATGACGACCTCTCGGAATCACGTCTCTCTATAACTGAACCTCACTATACAAGACATGGCGGAATCCTATCTATCTGGTTTGTCATGCCCCCAATACAAATACACACTTAGCTATATATGCACGAAATCCTGGTCGATCAGTCGG
The DNA here is from genome assembly GCF_001890725.1 of Aspergillus wentii DTO 134E9. Taxonomy (NCBI): domain Eukaryota; kingdom Fungi; phylum Ascomycota; class Eurotiomycetes; order Eurotiales; family Aspergillaceae; genus Aspergillus; species Aspergillus wentii. The sequence goes on from NW_024467833.1 coordinate 1,091,311, forward strand.
ATGACATTCATTTTCCCACTCAGCTTTCCTGAGCTTTGTGTAACCGTCAGCAAACCTCATCCAATAGTCCCCTCTGTTTTGTCAAATCCGAAGAGGGGTTCCCGATTTGTGTTATTACATCAGGTGGCTGTTCAATTATATTTTAGGTATTTATCGATGGATGGTAGGCTATCCGTACAATATATTGAGATCGCTAATACACGGTTCAACACGTGATGACTTGTGGAATACAGGATATACTTCGTCGAAAATCGCAATGACAGGTGGAATAATACAAGTGGGAAATAAACAATACCATACTCCCAATCCTCTTTATCGCTTGACCCAGGTGGGCATCTTGCGCGCCTTGATGTGTCCTGGCTTCTTTCTCTCCACCCGACGGGCATCCACCGTAATGACACCGGCTGTAGAATAATTAGCTTCCGTATAGCTTCATCATCGCCTTTCAACTTACCTTGACGCAGAATTGGCTTCAGTGCCGGCTCATGCACCAGCAATGCGCGGGCCATGGCCAATGTCGTAGCTTCCGCCTGGCCTGTCACTCCTCCGCCCTGGACACTCACCCAGGCATTATACTTGTCCAACCGCGATGTACACCGCAATGCCCATGTTGCACTCTCCCGGTCATGCAGACGCGGGAAAAACTCCGACAGTGTCTTTCCATTCACCATCACCTCGCCCTCTCCTTCAACCAGGTGGACCACCGACGAAGATGTCTTTCGCTTTCCTCGTCCCCGGGCCCGACCCTGTTCATCCACCGTCGGGGGTTCTGGCTGATTTCCATACGGGTTACCGGGACGAAGGAAACTGCCCAGCGTTTTACGCACTTCCCCGGGGAGAAGTGCCGGTTCGATTCGGTTGAGTCGCTGCAGGAGCTTCACAAGGTTTCTGTATTTCTTGGTCGGGACCGGCTCGCCAACAAAGTCACGGAACTGGGTGAGCTTGAACCACGCCATTCGGGGTGCATCGGCCGGGGCCACTATCGGTAGAGAGGCATATTTGGCCAGAATTCTCTCCAGGTTCAGCAAGTGATCAATGAATTTGGGGCTGCCAGAGAAGTAGGATGGTGATGCGGGGATAACTCGGGCAGGGTTGGTTTGGAAGTTGTCAAAGTCAATCTCGGGGGCTGCCCGAGCCGGAGTAGCAGCAGCAGCAGCTTCCACCGCAGCGGTCACTTCGGCATTCTCATTGCCTTCCACCTTCCCTTCTATCTCAGTTGCATAGCCTCGAGTCTGTATCCGTTGTCGTGGAAGAAAGTGTGTAGGAATCGAAGAAAGAGGAGCTGCGGAGGACTGGAGAAAAGGCCGCACGGGAGTCGCCTGACGGACAGACTGCTGCACCGCACGAACAATGCAATTAGGCCTCTGCCAGGCCATAGCGGAATCAATTGACTGACAGGAACCTGACGGGGTGATTGAGATAAAAAAGGACGCAGATGATACGGAAGGGGGAGCACCACACCGTAGGTCTGTGGAACCGCTGCGGTGCGCTGAGATCCTGAGGTTTTTCGAGCCTCCAGGTCACGTGCGCGGCAAAGCGTTCCTCCGACGCCGGCGCCGTCTGATTGCACGAAATTTCTCTTTTAACCCCTCGATGGCCTCTCCTTTTTTTCTTTTCTCCCCTCCATCCCACTCCTCACATATCCTCAAAAATGTCGTTCGGAAAGCTCTACGGTCTTCCTGTATGTTTATCCCCAGTCTCATCCATCTCTAATGCACTGGATATCTTTCTTTTGAAAGACTATTTATTTGCTATCCTCAAAAACACATACTAATCAGCTTGTTCTATAGGAAAACGGTCGCACCATCTCTGCCCTCGTCGCTGCTAAGAGCAACGACTTGGAGTTGGAGCTGGTCAACACCGAGGCCAACTCGGCTGCTGCTTTCAACCAGTCTGCTGAGTACACCAAGCTCAGCCCCCTCGGCAAGGTTCCCGCCTTCGAGGGTGCCAATGGCTTCGCCCTCTCTGAGGCTATCGCCATTGCCGTCTACGGTACGTTCGATTTTGTTAAATGAATACGCCCCTGATTTCCTTGCCATGCCATTTTGATATGATGAGCAATTTTTATTACTAGTTATCCCTGGCAGAACTACACTGTTGATAACACAACTCTGAAACTTTTTGGCTACCCCGCTTTTGAGCAAAAAATTTTTTTTATTTTTCTCTGGGAACACCTTGCTTTTTCATGCCTACACATGTTTGATTTTGGACGTCTTCATACTGACTGATCCAAAGTGACCTCCCAGAACGAGAAGACCACCCTCTTGGGTAAGACCAAGCAGGACTATGCTTCCATCCTCCGCTGGTTGTCTTTCGCCAACTCGGAGCTCCTCCCCCGCTTCGGTGCTTGGTACCGCCCTCTGATGGGTCTCGACGGCTACAACAAGAAGAACGTCGACGAGGCCTCCAAGGCCGCCCTCAAGAACACCGCTGTTCTTGAGTCCCACCTCACTGCCAACACCTACCTGGTTGGTGAGCGTATCACCCTGGCTGATTTCTTCACTGCCTCTCTCCTCACCCGTGCCTTCGCCACCGTCTTGGACAAGACCTTCCGCTCCGAGAACCCCTCTGTCACCAGATGGTACAACACCATCGTCAACCAGCCCGCCTTCAAGGCTGTTGTCCCCAACCCTGTCTTCGCTGAGGAGTGCATCAAGTACACCCCCCCCAAGAAGGAGGAGAAGCCCAAGAAGGAGGCTGCTGCTGCCCCTGCCCCTGCCGCTGAGCCCGAGAAGCCCAAGCCCAAGCACCCTCTTGAGGCCCTTGGCAAGTCCAACTTCAACCTCGAGGAGTGGAAGCGTTTCTACTCTAACGAGAAGACTCGTGAAGTTTCTATGCCCTGGTTCTGGCAGAACTTCCCCGCCGACGAGTACACCTTGTGGCGTGTTACCTTCAAGTACAACGATGAGCTCACCCTCACTTTCATGGCCAACAACCTGATCGGTATGTGAAACCCTTGGCTCTACTAGTCATACCTTCTGAATCTTTACTGATGATTTTCCACAGGTGGTCTCCACGCTCGTCTTGAGGGTTCCCGCAAGTACCTCTTCGGTGCTCAGTCCGTCTTCGGTGCTAACAACGCCTGCTTCGTTGACGGTGCCTTCCTTGCCCGTGGCACTGAGGCTGCCCCCGCCTTCAGCGTCGCCCCCGACTGGGAGAGCTACGAGTTCACCAAGCTCGACCCCTCCAACGAGGCTGACCGCAAGTTCGTTGAGGACGTCTGGGCCTTCGACTCTGGTCTCACCCTCAAGGGCGAGAACCGCCCCTGGGTTGACGGCCACGAGTTCAAATAAGCAGGTGCATTAGATGCTAAAAAAATCACCTGTCTTCTCGTCTGGTCTTAGTCTCTAGATGAACAACTCCATTATACCCACCTGAGGACGTTGTCGGACAGCCTTGCCATGCCGGGACATGTAGTCTAGGAACCTTGCTACATACCCCCGCCTGTTATCTGCACAGTCCTCCTGTTTAATGTCCACGCTGCCCATGACGGAACGTTTTTCATTGTGTTATCGTTTGACAGCACACAAAAATTCTTACGCGTTGATGTCCAGTCATGTCACGCTTACGATATTGAGATGTTGAATGAATACTCCAGCTCGCTTTTCAAAAGCACGGCTAAACCTTGTTATGTCATTTTGCTATATTGTAAACCAGTAGTTTATTCCCTAGACTTTAGTGGCATCTTAGAAGACAACAGTTCGTCGTTGCCTTGGGCATTGCAATGTCTAATGGTCTCGAGTCCGAAGTTTATCCTATCGTATACAGCCCATTCTACGCAGCAAATTGGTGGCATTCGTCCGGTAGACATTCACACCAACCCACAAAATTCAAGATACAAATGATGTCTAGTATACAAACATGTCGGGCCTTATATCAAAACCCATTCACAGTATTCCCAAAACCTTATCAATCATCAATCATCAACCATTCCATTGATATTTTTTATGTCCGAGTCACAATCAAAACCAAGACAGAAAATGGCATCCATGAAAAATAAAGGTATCTAAAACAACGGCCTCGGAGTCTCAGACTCGTGAGTCCTTTATGCGAAACAAATGTTGTAATTATGGACATAGAAAGAAAAAAAAATGCCAAAGAAAATCAAAGCTAGTATAATGAAGATAAATCAACGCTTTTGAGCATCCAATGACTCCTCTAATCGGTCCAAAAGGAAATTCTCGGATTGCGTGTCCGAGACGGGGGATGGAGATCTGGCGGTGGTGGTGATGGTTTGTTCCTGTTCCTGTAGGACACCCACAGGTGGTTGATCGGACTCAGTGGTATTTGTTTGAGTCTCTGTATTGACAGCAGCGCTGGCTTTTCGGGCAACTTTCTTCTCCTGCTTGCGGAGTTTTCGTCGCTGGGTGCGAGCTTGGGCTACTGTGAGAGTAGTTGGGGTATCGCCTGATGGAAAGTCTCCCAGATCGAGAATACTGTTGTTTCCCTGAATTCCGTTCCAGACTCTGAGAATCTTACTGACATCATCGTGGTTGGATAATGCTTCGAGGCGTTGGAGTACTTTAGGGAAAATCATGGACTCGTCGATGCCAGGGGCGTTGGTGAATTCCGGGATCTCAAGGATGTTGTATGGTTCGCTGAGGGCCTTGAGTTTGCTGTCGTCTATCAGGATCGTGTTGGTCTGATCCCATCTTCGCTGCGCTTTACGCTTTTTGCCATTCTGGGTTGTTGGTGGGTTGGGTTCCTGTGCAAGCGGATGGCTCGCTTGAACATCCTTATCGGCCCAGACAATCTCCAGCTTCTTATAGACCTGAACTTTAGACCGATACTGGGACATGTTGAGACCAAATTTATCACGGCCCCATTCCGCAACCAACTGAGACCTTTGCTCGGCTGGGAAGACTTTTTCACAAACTCCTCGGACGGTTTCGGGCTTGGAGCTGGACCAAATCATGACCTTGTATTTATTTATCAATGTCTCTATGAATTCGTCGAGTCCTGCTCGTCTGGCAAACACCGGAGGAAACCGGCGGTGCTTTCGATATATAAGCGTGCCGTTCAAGTCTAGGATGACTAGTAGAGGTTGAGGAGAAGACAATTTTGTCGGTTCCAAAGACGCCTGCGTCATGTAATCCTGTGAAACTTGTGGTGGATCAGGTGATTTAGACTCTCTGCCATACTGCCTCTTGGAAGAGTCGAATCTTTTCCGTGTTTTGTCCTGTGCATTCCCAGCCGCTGGATCGGCCGCGCCAGCCATTGTTGGATCAAAAGGAAAGAAAGGGAACCCATTCGGCATAGGCCCCGACATTGCTGGACTCGGAAAGAAGTTCATCATGGGAGGAATAAACGGCATAAGCCCGGCAGGATTGTTCACACCATTCCACGGGGGGACATTGAATGCGCCAAACGAGTGTTGACCGGAACCCGGGTTTTGAGGCGGGAATGGTAACTGTGAAAATGGCTGTTGTAAAACACCACTGAAGTCTGGGAGCCCTGGAAGGACATTCATTGCATTATACTGATTCATACCACCCATATCATTCTGTACAGGAAACGACTGCTGCGATGACCCAGGCGCAGGGCGCAGGGGATATGAACCCGAATACGACCCATGATTCGGGGCATTTCGATGATTCTCCAATTTTTTCGAGTTCTGTTTTGCATGATTCTTCCGTTTATTCTTTGCATTTTTCTTCGGCGCTGTTGGTATCTTGGCAATGGTTGCCTCGCGATCTGGATGAACAGCCTGCGTTGGATTCGAACCAACGTATCGCCCAGGAGGATTGGAGGCTAAATTGCCGCCCTGAGGATTTCTGGCTTGGTCATCGGAATTGCAAACCGTGTTCTTCCCGGGATTCTTAGGCTTCATCGTCGAATCGCTGAAAGGTGCGTTGGCACCGGTGGGGGCGTGTTTGCGCCGTTTCTTCGGGGGAAGCGAATGCGGGGGTACGGATGAGGTAAATTGAGACGCCACGGTGGATGTTGAGAGAAGCTGAATAATTGAGTCGGTTATAAATGTGCTCATTCACTCAGAAAAGCGTAAGTTTTGGATCTACCTTGTAGGACGCCCCGCCCTGAAACATGCGACCATAGGAAATGTTCCGACGGAGGGACAAATTGGGAGATGAAGAAAAGAAAGAAAAAAGCGAATGATAGCGGCGTCCCGCGGACATAAAGTGTAGATGGGTGAGAGGGAGAAGGGGAAGGAGTGTTCGAATTATGGATAGGAAGGGAGAGGGACGTTGAAGACGAGAGAAAAGACAAGACGGATTGAAGGCGAATCTCGAATTGCGACGATCAGCAATTGAAGAAAACAGATCTCAGCCAGTAAGCGATGGGAATGTGGATTCACCGCTTTTGATTGCGGCAGTATTTCTCGCTTTTTTCAACTTTCAACTTCACCGCCGCAAAGACAAAAATGAGCTTCACATATTCATCTTTTCATTCTCTTTCTTAATATCGAGAATGGCGATTTCAGATCTGCTCAATCGCCGTGTGCGAGCGCGCCCTGAAGAGGATGAGGACGCCTACTCGGAGGCTTCAGACTCCGTTGAAGAACGCAACGATGAAATTTCAGATGATTCCGAGGACGAACAAGACAAGGACGATGCCAGTGATGGCTCTTTGGAAGAGACCGACGATGAGGTATGGCTTTCAACATCCATGGAAATATGAGTTCCAATTCTAACATACCAAAGTCAAATGACGACCCCGAAGGCTCAGAGGAAGAAGACGAAGAAGACCAAAGCGAAGACGACGAAGATGAAGAGGAGGGAGAAGAGGACAACGGAAAAGAAGACCTCCAAGCCTCCCTAAACAACATCTCCTTCGGAGCTCTCGCCAAAGCCCAAGCTTCCATGGGACCAAAGGGCAAGAAGAACCGCACGAGCACCAAATCCACCGACCCCTCAACAACAGCCTCCCCACTAGATGACATCCGCGCCCGAATCCGCGAAGCCCGCGAACAAAAACGCCAAATTAATCCCCAATCCAAAGACGGGGAAAAGAAACTATCCCGCTCCTCAAAACATGCGCCTACGGTGCAATCCTCTAAACATGCCGTCAGTCGCAAGCGCACCGTTATCGAACCCCCCGCCGTGCCTAAATCGCGGGATCCACGTTTCGACCCCACCATCCGTGACAGTAACAGGGGGCAAAATCCCGCTGCGGCGAGCAAGGCTTATGCTTTCCTGGACGAGTACCGCGCTTCGGAACTGAAGGACTTGAAGGAGCAGATGGCCAAGACTAAGGACCCGGCAAAGAAAGAGGAATTGAAGCGTGCTATCCGATCAAGCTCGGACCGAATGCGGACGAGTGCAAATCGAAAGCGAGAGCAAGAGATCATGGCGGAGCATAAGAAGAATGAGAAGAAGCTGCTGCGTGAGGGCAAGAAGAGCAACCCGTACTTCCTGAAGAAGTCAGACCTCAAGAAACAGGTGATGGTGAAGAAATATGAGCAGATGGGATCCCGGGACAGGACCAAGGCTCTGGAGAGGAGACGCAAGAAGGTTGCTTCCAAGGAAAGAAAGGAAATGCCTTGGGAACGGAGAGGAATGGAAGGAGATGGTGAAGGCAGGAAACGGAGAAGACTGGAATAGAGGTGATGATATCCAAAAAATGGGGTTTCTGTTTTTGTATATAGTGATGCGAAGCTTTTATCCAATTTTCTATGAATCTGGGCCAAGTGAATTCTGTCAGATATTACTTCAATTAATAGCCCAACGTGGGACCAGCGTATTATCGCATGCGACTAAAGCATGGTGATTAACCAAATATCCCTGAACCATTTACCACCAACTAATCAAACTCTTTACTAACCCGAATAAGGGCGCTTGGTGTGCATCAGGTTCGAAGATCAAAAATTGAAAGAAAAAGAGATAATTCGACCGCGAGTCATCCAATGGTACTATACCAAAATAGAAAGAAAAAAAGAGAAAACAATAGATCAATGGTATATCGCAAGACATCAAATCAATCAATCAACAAGAACGCCCAAAATCAACTGGATATGAATATGAAAAGATGAACATGGTTATGAAAGAGGGGGGGATGTAAGATAGAAGAGAAAGCTCAATCTTGAAAGGGTTGAGAAACCCAGACATGAGACCAAATGCCTTGAAGTCCCATAGAACAAAAGACTCAAGCAACAATTAGCCTCGGTCTTGTGTGGTATAAAAATGTAGCAATGAAGTGGATCAGGTATAAAAATAAAAAATAATGAAAGAAACAAAATGAAAGAATGAAAGAATGAAAATGAAATGAAGGGGAAAAACATCAGGAACGAATTCAACCCTCCTTCTGTTCAGGTATTCGTGCTGTTCATGTAAATGGTCGTAGTTTTGCCATGTTCATCATATGATCAAACCAAAATGTGCTCTCCATATAGATAACAAAAATCATACCCCCCTGTTATTTTTCCAACCAAACCGTAGTTTTCAATAAATGCAAATAACCCGGCCAATTTGCTGCTTCTATGCTTAGAGCGAGGCTCGGGCTGTCTGGCTCATCCCTGAAAACCGCAAGATGAAGCCAATTTCTAGAATGTGAAAAGAGAGAAAGAAAAAGGCAAGAGATTGGTTATGGCCATATTAAGAGTGGAACAAATCCCATGCTCTTGCGCAAAGACCTAAAAACTCCTCCTTCTTTCTCCTCTGGGTCTCCGGGGAATCCCTTCCAGCCCCGAAGGGACCATACGTAGCGTGAGGACCGGACCCTAGGGCTGGATTTTGCCGATATTGAGGTTCTGGGCCATGGCCCAATGGGGGGGTCCCATTGTCTTTTTCATACTCGTTTCGAGAGCGGCGACGAGCAGTACCCTCGGTGTGGTGTGACAGCTGAGGCGGAGGGATATATGCGCTTGCCGGGGCTGCCCCTTCAGGGCGAAGAGTGGCCGACTTGGGCGGGCCATTAGCCAAGCGCGGAGAGGGTGGAGTTGGTGGTTGGTGACCACCATAATGAACGATGCGGGGCAAAAGCTCTTCTCGCCCGCCGGATAGCTCATGAACGGCTTCTTCTGCCGAACGGTACTCACGAGGCCGAGTTGGAGCCTGGGTGGTAGAACCAGGCATACCGGGAGACGGCAAAGGGGGCAAATTGTTGGATTGCGATGAATTCGAACCAGAACCACCTTGGTAATAGGGGGCGCGGTTAACGTCCCGGTCACGAGATCCCAATGTATCCGATCCAAAGACATCAGAAAGCGGTGGAAGTCGGTTGTTGGTTTGGGTGGCAGGGGCAGGATGAAGGTGAGAAGACGAGCCTAGGGTGGGACTCTGGTTTGCGACATGGCGCGTCAAAGGCTGTGGTTGGAATCGGCCGCCTGTGAAGGTTTGGTGCAGTGGCGCGGATTGGACCACACGTTCGTTAGAAAAGTGAGATGCGGACGGGGGAACGATGGACAAGCCCGGCGGAGGCCTCCTCTTCGAAGAGCCAGACTTGGGGAGACCGAATGGGCTCGACTCTGACATCTTCACCCCATCTGGGCCCTGGTCCTTGGCGGATGTTTGTAGTCTGGATTCAATGATAGATCTTTGCTGGTCACGCACCGAGAGGCTGCGCTGAAGCTGCTCTCTCATGATTGGGTCATGGGTTTGGAAGCCGGGAGACAAGCAGGCGATGCCGACTGATTGCATGGTTACTCCCTCTCTGGCTGTCATAGGTCCACCGGGGGGTCGAGCCGAGAGGCCAGAGGAGTTTGGGAGGCTGGTGGAGAGGTCTAGTTTACGAGGACGAGGGCGGGTGTGAGACTGTGTTTGGACACCGGGCGATGATGGCGGTTCTTTCTTGACGATGACCTTTGGAGCATGGCTTCCATTCTGCGATCTGGTAGGTATTAGTATATCAATTGAGACGAATTCCCACGGTGCGGTACTCACGACGGCGATGCGTTCTTTCTCTCTGAAGGCGAACCTTTTGATGCGGAGCCATGTTGGGAGGTAACAGACACCCGGGGCGGGGTGGTGGAGGAGATGGTGGATGAGGCCGACGGAGCCATTGTCGGACAGTTCTTAGGACTTAGGTCACGATTTCTATGGGGAGAAGCTATCGGAGCCGCACTGGCAGATGCAACCGCGGTGGACATGATTCTCAAGGAAAGAAAAATGCCAAAAAGATCGAAGGAAACGTTTTGAAAGTCTAAAGGTAGACAAAATTCAAAACGAGGCAGTGCGAGCTAGAGTGTACTGCCCGGGAGGCTGAGTGATGATTATAGAAAGTTGTGTTTCGAAACCACGTCCCCTCAGACAACAACCGTTCTTTGTTCTCGCAAAATTGGTATACAGCGACCTATCGTTGGGTTGGATTGGGCTGGACTGTTGGGGGGATGTCTCGGGAGATTTCCCGGACGCCAGATCGTCAGACGGTCTGGAACGAGCTGCGGAGGAAGAATGGTTCTTTCTGAATCTTCTGCTTTTTTTGACGATCGAATTTCCGTTGTGAGAACGTCCTCCTATCGTATGGTTCAAGGCGAAATCGACTCGAAGCGCGCGCGGTTCATCAATAGGTTCGGAGAGGGAGTGGTGTGGGCGGCGGCGGCTATGTCAGAGGATGCGAGAGAGCTATACGGTGGAGAGCTGGGAACCAACGCAGCGCACTAGGAAGAGGATGAAAGAAAGGCCGTTAGGAGGGAGGATCACCAAGGATCCAAGGATGATGGGATCGAGAGGAGTGGACAGAAGGAAGGATATTCGTGGTGTCTGGGGCCGGGCGGTTAAAGTAGTTAAGGCTGGCGGCAATGTGACAGCGTCGAGAGGCTCGGTCAGACCCGAAAGGAAAAAGACGTAAGCGAGTGTGATGAAATAATATAGTGATAATATAAGATAATGATAATGGTGATGATGATAATAATAATAATAATAATCACAATAGTGATAATAGAAGAAAGGAAGGACAGATGGGAGGAAGATGGGATAGTTGAATGGCAACAGGAGGAGAGATGGGATTGGGGTTTTGGGGCCGGATGTAAGAAGAATTAATTAGTCACGATAGTGGAATTTACAAAAGAGAAGAAAAAAAAAAAAAAAAAGTAAGCAAAGGCAAAAAAGAGGGGAAAAAGGTGGACACTGCAAATAAGAAACGAGGTGGGAAAGACACGAGGAAAGGAAAAGCAGAGGCGACGAGAAGCAGAAACGAGGACTTTGGATGCGTCTCAGGGAGGAGAAGGCGAGAACTAGTGCTGGCTAGCAGTTCCACGATGCGCAGCAGAAGGTGGGGAGGAAACAGACAGTCGGAGATGAGGGTTTGGAATCTGAGACACTTTTTTTTTTTTTACATTATTATTTACCTTTATATATTTATATCTATTTTATTATTATTTATTATCATTATTATACTCTATATTATTATATCTCTATTTATTATATTCTCATGTTTATTCTATTCTCTCTTTATCTAGAGTAGTTATTTATGTTGATGTTGATTGTTGAGTCTGATGAGTTCCCCTGTGGCGACATCTGTGACACCCGCGTCCCTCACCATCCAGATGGAACATCTCTCGATCCCTTGGATCAGCACGCGGGATCGTCTCAGTCACATTGTCACATATTCTCTGTTACAGAACAGATTAAATTAAATATTCATCTCTGAATATTTATTCAAGAAGAATTGAGACTCACCTCTTCACGACTAAATACTCACTCTATCAGTCTATCTACTGAAAGTCAATGCACCCAGGTTAAGATATGATGATCATCCAAAACATCCGTGAGACGAGGTCTGAGCATTTGAATAAGAATTTTCTTCGCCAATGCTGATGATCTGACTCCAGCCTCATCCAGGGATATCTTCTCACCTCCCTTGATTCGTGTTGAGTGTTGTGTTGGGTTGATCTGGTTTACTTAAACATCGCCTCTCTGCCCCCCCTCTATCACCCCCTCCATCCGTACAACAGAATCCTCTACAGAATTCTACAGAACATAATGAACAACTATCCCTGCTCCAGCTGCAGCAATCCAGGCCGAGTTTGCCGGTTCAGTCGACTGGTTCTTGAACCCTCCAGCACTGACTCGATGACAGTTGACAGGTCACAAGCCGCATCACGGGGCGTGTGCCTGTTGATGGATAATTCTTACGGGCCCACGTGTGTTGCGAATGGGAACGATAAGATGTTGTCATTGTCAAACCAAGGAGGATCGCTAGTTTCTGGGTCGCTCTTTCGCGTGTCAGTGCTGAGTTGACGAATTTCTTCATATGAAATTCATGCTAATAATATCTGCTATCCGTTGCATGGGAATTCAATATTCTGGTCGATCGCAATGTCCACCTATGCAGGTGTATGGTTCTATTGATCTCCGGTAGTCATTTCCGCGTGGCATCAATTATTTATTTATTTGATTTATTAATATCTGGAGAGTATCAGTGTTATTATTTCTGGAGGATAATATGGACGATATCAAACAAGCCCATTCTTCAGCTGTTTCGTACTTTGTGCCAACCACCAATAATCATCCTAACCTCTAATGCATCGTCGCACAACTCACAAATACCCAAATAGTCAAGGCAACTATCTGCCTTGACTGCCTTATGTTTCATCGTCATTCTAGAGTCTAGACCAGATGGAAAGTCGCATGTTGTACAGCCTGTACTCTGAATAATCACCTTCAAACTAACCAGGGTCTCATCGTGACAGCCTGTAAGGGGGGCTAAGGCACGGAGTACTGCTGCAAGGACACACCCTTAACTGTTGTAGATTAGGTATTTCCCGACGTTGGATCGTATAACAACCTAATTAGCAGGAAAATGATATCAAGTGCACTAGATGAATCGTATTGCAAAGTAGAAACTAGACAATAGATGGTGTCTCGTGGTGTATCTCCGTCTCCCATTGTATAACGCCAAGACCCCAAGGCGGTCTGCGCCAGCTCTATCGATAACCGTTTTTTCCACGCCTCGAAGCAAAATTTACCGCGCCATTCAATCACCGCAACAGATTGACTATCAAGTCAAGAAACAGTATACGAATATCACCTACGTCTATCCTACACAATTGGTTGATTTCGAAAGGAAACACCCCATATACCACCGACTACCCCGCCGCAAGTCAATCGCAACACGTACAGCCCACTTCGCAGTATCCATCGCAATGCCTTCCTCCGTCCACGAAGATCAGGACCAGTCCATGATGGACGTTGCGCCCCAAGAACAAGAGCAGCAGGAGGTCCAAGAAGATGAGGTCGAGTTGGAGGCGAAGCGTATCGTTGTGGTTAGTTACTTCTACTACTAAGCTATTTCTTTTTTTTTCACCCGCATGCATGCTGATGACTGGTCTTAGTTACCCGGTGCCACCGAGACAGCTGCTTCGTTCCAGTTCGAGGGAGAGGGCCATACATTGGGTAATTCGTTGCGGTATTCGATTATGAAGAAGTGAGTGAGCCTTACATACATGACATACTGTTGTGATTCTTGTCGGTATTACTGTGCAGCCAGTGCCTTTGCTAATGTCTACTAGCCCCCAAGTGGAATTCTGCGGATACACAATTCCCCACCCATCAGAGACCAAGATGAACCTGCGTATTCAGACAACTGGTAAGCCGATCCGAATAACATAGTGTGGATATGCATATGCTAACTGCATCCAGACGAAACCACCGCCGTTCAAGCGCTCGAAGAAGGTCTGCAAGCCCTCATGGACCTTTGCGATGTCGTTACGGACAAGTTCACCTCTGCCCGTGACTCTTTCAATGCCGCCGAGGCAGATAAGATGTCTGCATAGGCTGTTTTCTTTCTACTTTCTTTGTCTCTTGTGTCTTTGGCGTTTTGCATGAAAAAGTTTTGAGAGCTTTCTTATATCTATCCGTTTGGGTGGCATGGTTAGGGAGTCGAGCCGTTTTTTTAATGGAGTACATATCCGGACTTCACCTATTCTCGAGGTCGACAAATCATAGATGTCTGTTCAAATATATCAAACATTTACACATTTACCTCGCATCTTGCAGATTTGAAGGAAAAAAAAGCTTGAACTAGTCGGACAATATTTACATAACATTCTCTATTGGTGAAATGTTTCCCCCAATCTCTTATAGAGAGTGCACCAGTGCCATTCCCGCACGGAAACAAAGAATAAGAATCCCCATGAACAAAAACAACTCAATTGCGGCCCTCCAAGAAGCCGGACATGAAGTTGGGGGGTAACCGGGCACCTGGCTCTTCTTCGGGGCGGAAGTACTTCATCACATGCGAAAGCTGCTTCCAGTAGTTGAGGGTTTCCTAGACGTAGTTAGTATGGTTAAACTGATATCGATAAATGATGCAAGGAAAGCATATCTCATGCCCTTGACCTGCAGATGTCGACTAACCTGGAACTCGGCGTGGCTCTGGAACAAAAGCATGTCAACAGCATTGAGCTGCTTCACGTAGCGGTGCTTCTCAAACTCCTGGCGAACCTTTGTCCGGATGGCAGAAACGGGAATGTTCAGAGAGTACATGGTTTGGATCTCGGGAGACTGTACAGCAATTCCATCAACGTTAGTCCGTCTGGCATCGAAATCGAATAGTGCATGTTCCCAGATGATATCGCTCCATATAGTCACTCAATGGCAGGATCCGATCGAGCAAGGGCACGGCCGAGTAAAGAGCGATATAGAACCACGATAAACCTCAATGGAAAGAGAAAATTAAACTGACCGCTCTAAGCCATTCTCTGTACGACTTGAGGACGCGGAACTTGGCCACGTTCCAGTTGCCGGCTGTGTCGAGGTGAATTAACATGTTAGCTCGTGATCTCGTCCACTGACGTTGAGGCAATTTCTAAGGTGACCACTTCCGAGCACACCCTTTCGCCCTGGGGGAATCCGACTGAACGTACAGGAGCGCGTGCGCTGCGCGAGGTAGGTAGGGTTGATGGTCATCGTGAATGATCGGCGGAGAGTTCGAGTCTCGACGTTGACGCTCGGGGAGAAGAAAGGTGGGATAGGGCGACTGCTGGGGGATGAGACGTGATGCTGGGAATGGGTGGTGGAGGTCTTTCGTTCGTCGGCCGGCGGGCAGCGCTCGTTGCTATTCTCACCGCCTACCGGATTTAAAAAAATTTCTTTTTTGCTGCTTGGAGCGCATCGAGATGCGGGATTTTGGAGAAGAAGACCATCTTTGTTCGTTTTGATACTTTTCTTTTCTGATTGCTTTACATCCGTTTTGTGGAGGGTAAAGCCAAGTGTCTGGCTAATTCTTTTTTACGCCCCCCTCAACCCCTATACACGGCATTACACCTCAGAGATTTCGCTACGATTGTTTTCGAGTCGAGAAGCAACTCCAAATAAACCATGGCACCAACAAAAGGCTCAACAAAGGGAAAACCCTCAGGAGGCGACTCGAAGAGCAAACCCCTCTCCTCCGCATCCCGCGTGAGCAAGAAGAACGCTCCCAAGCGTCCACCCCCGCAGGAGGTCAAGGCCAAGGCCCGTACTGAGAAGTCACTATTGAAGAAGAACAAGAAGAGACAATATACCGAGGAGGAATTGGATTTGCCCAAGTTGAATGCGATCACCCCGGTCGGGGTGGTGAAGCCCAAGGGAAAGAAGAAGGGAAAGACTTTTGTTGATGATCAGGTATTTTTTTTTTCTTCATTCGTATCAATGGCATTGTTGCTGATGTCTATATAGGAGGGAATGATGACCATTATGGCCATGGTGAATGCGGACCAAGAGGGTCAGATTGAATCCAAGATGATGAAGGCCCGTCAATTGGAGGAGATCCGAGAAGCCAGGAAAAAGGAAGCCGAGGCCAGGCAGGCAGAGAAGAAGTCCAAATTGGTACGTTTTGAGAGCAGATTGTCATGCTGAATAGTTTGCTAATAATGATGCTATCAACAGGACAAGGTTAAAGACTCGCTCCGTAACAAGAAGCGCAAGACCGATAGCAAAGAAAAAGATACCAAGGTCGACTCCGCGACTGATAAACCTAAAGATTCGAAGTCCAAGGGAAAGAGGAAAAGCGTTTCGTTTGCTTAAAGGATTATGTATAAAAGTGTTTATTTCTGTCTATACCAAGTCTATGTATTTAGATGGGGTTTCTGGCGTTTCTACCGGTCTATATCTTTATCCCGAACAGTGCTATTGAATGACACTCACGACGAGGACTCTTTCCATCAAAACACAAGCCAACCAAAAAAAAAGAAATATGATCACCGAAAGAAAAAATATAACCGAATAATAATGTAACCGAGACATAATTCCTCCATACCGTTTAAAGTAGTTGGCCCTAATCATGGCATGGCCAGCCTGCGTCGCACAGGGTTGAACTCGGGTTTGGGCGCTGTATCGAAATCTTTTCCGGGCCCAAAGTGGTTGGCAATGTTACCGGGGAGCTTCTCCGGGTGATCAACAATGACAGGCGCATTGATATCGACTTCCTTGGCCATCTTATTCAAAAAGTTGAGAACCTAATTGGGTTAGTGAATGTCCAATTGCCACATGAATCATCTCACATACCGGCTTTACAAACCATCTTCCTCCTCCATATTCAAACCAGCCAAGGTGACCACCCCACGATGTGGTCATCATCACTCCGTAAGGATTCTGAGTAATTTCTTGGAAAGGAACAGCCTTGGGCGAAACAATCTACTACGTATTAGTATGCGAACAACGCAGTAAATGATTTAGACTAACAGGGTCATCTTCGGATTGCACGACGAAGAAAGGAATCCTAATGCCCAGCATAGGATCGGTCGAAGATGCATCGCGATAGTAGGCGCCTTCTGTCGGGTATCCCCAGCATGCACACTGCAAAGCTCTATTGTGGCAGAGTTAGTGATGTTTTACAGATTACCTAAAGGCAATAACTTACCGGTCAAACTCATGCAAGTATGTAATACTCCTCACGGTCTTAACATCTACCCGTGGGTTCTTTGAAACTTCGTCGACGTGACTAATGCAAAATGTTAGCAAATATACAAGAACATATGAGAAGAAACTTACTTTTCAAAAAGCCTCTTCATGCTCCTTCCCATTGTCTTGCTATATACTTCTCGGCCCATCCAAGTCCGTAGCATTTCGACAGAGCTGATCTCCAGGTTCCAAGGACTTCCAACGAGGACTGCGGCTTTCAATTGGCATGCTTCACCTTCTTCACCCAGGTACTGCACGTAAAAGTTAACCGAATGATTCGCCAATCTGGCACAATGATCGAGAGCACTTACATTGGTTAGGATATTTGCTCCAAGGGAGAATCCGATTCCAAAGAGAGGTCGATTTGGGAAATTCTTCCGCAACCACTTCACTGTCTGACGCGTATCCCACGTGGCACGAGCATTATAGAGCACACCGGTACTGATCTTAGTCTGGGCACAACCTCTGGAGTTCACAACGCATGCTTCCCAGGTTCCGTCTGCCACGAGGGGCGCAACTACATGTCGCAGGTAAATTTCATGAGAGCCACCGCTCAAGCCGTGCAGGAGCACTAGCATGGGCTTCGTATCGTCCGAGGGTAGAGCAGTGAGTTCATCTTGGGTGAAGAATGATGTTCTTTCTGGGAGCCCTGACGGTTGTGTATGTTTCCTTGCTTTATCGGTCACTTCATCATCATTAGGAGTCTCGTAAGGCGGAACCACGAAATCGAGCGCAAAATGTCCACTGTATGCCGGACTGTCCGCCTCAAACATTTTCCGCTTGTAGTAGACGGGGATATCATAAGATTTCACCGCTGTCCAGGCGGTCTGGAGATGACCATTAAAGAGAAAAGGGTTAAGATTGCATTTTTCTGGTGTTGCAGCACGGCAGATATCCGCCAGCGTAGTCTGTTCCTTGGTATCGGATTTGGATTTCTTTGTCAGAAGAAGTCGATTATCCTTTGCATGAAAGAAGGAAATCCGTCCACTAGGCCGGAGCCATGAAAACATTCCTATTGCGAGCAATCCTGAGAGGAGGATTGATACCGGCAATGGACTTAGAAGGGAAGAAAACTCTGCTGTAGTATTCATGAGATTGGACAGTATGTAGATGCAATGATGCAAAAAAAAAAAAAAGACAGAGAAAGAAGGAAGGGAAAAAAAGAAGAAAAGAAAAGAAAACGTCAACAGAAGAATGCCCTGCAAGATCAATTGATTCTAAGACATTGATCATAAAAAGAGAGGGAAGAGAGGGTAGATATGGGAGAGAATTGAAGCCAGGAAGGGCCTTCGCAAGTTCCACAGCGTAGAATCTGCCTCGGCATGATTGCCAGATGTGGCCATTTGATAGCCTGGACCAAGTAGCACAGTCCAGGCAGCCAGAAGAACCCAAATGGTCGCCATGCTTACTAATCTGACTTATCCAATAGAAGCAGTCAATTAGACTGATTATCGACGATAACTGGCCAGACAATATTTGTCACCAGAAAGTGATTCCATTTTTTACACCTGGCGGTCGTACTGTGTAACTGGTCTTATCGTCTTATCTTATCGCCTCACCAGCCACAGCAGATACTGACTCAGCAGCTTAGCCACAATGGCTACGATCATGTGATAAAAGCACATGCTCCTCCGTCATGGGAACGCTGCAAGACGTCAATCTTGAATCTGAGACTGTCAGTTGACAAATTAATCAGGATAGCTGCATTAGGTCAGAGGTGGATCCTGTCAGGCTGCAAGCACCGCAGAAGGAATCCAGCTGGGAACATCCAATGAGCGCATCATTCATGTTCTGGTGATTGCAACGCTCGATGCGCCCGCTGGATTTCCGCATGCGGCCAGAAGAGGTAGAAACCGGCCATGTCAACATCATTGAAGAAGTCTCGTCTGTTCTAGATCTGGAATCTAGTTTCTAAAAATGTCCCCCTCTGAAGGGATGGAGCTTATTTACTCTTCTTCTCGAATGGCTGGGAAGGAAATCCAATACATTTCAAGGTCAGACAAAGAAACCACGGCTGGAGTGGCCTATGTAATACTGATAGCATTTACTACGCCGTGACCCGGCCGCGTGCTCCGTTTGCGTGCGACTTGATAGTCTCCTGCTTGGTTTACTTCAAGGTCAAAAGGTCCTCCTTCTCGCCCCTCCTTTACGGAGGTCTTTTCGTCACTTGATGGTTTTTGCTTTCCTTTATTACTCTCTGTTCACCATGGAGGCCCCGGGCCAGCGTGCACCCAGCTGGTTCCTCTTCCTTCAATGAACTGTTTCATATTTCTACCAAGTATTCAGCACTTAAAGGCCTCAACAAGCCGGAAACAAAGAACCAACAAGAGACTATAGAGTTGAAAATTCGCCGTTACCCGGTGTGTTTTATTATTATCAACAAGGAAAGTCCCCGAACAACATGATATATAACGTTCGCCGTGCCGGATCAAAGTTGAAGAACATGACGAAAATGAATCGCTGGTTAAAGAGCCAGATTATAGAGAAGCCGGGGAGTGGTGACAGCCGTTGCTACCTCCTCGAGCTGCCAACAGAACTGCTGCTGGAGATCATCTCCCATCTGTCCGTGTTGCCAGAGGCATGTCTGGCGTTGACCTGCAAAAGCCTGTTCGTTATATGTGGGTCGATCCTGGATTCGAAATCACTCCATTTTAGTCGAGACTTCGCACCGCTCTTCCACCACTATCGAAATGGACACAATTTTGTCACCTCTCGCTGGCAGTTCGTCGGCATGCTTGAAGACAGCCGATGGCAAGCGTGCTCGAAATGTCTCAAACTCCACCCACGAAGCGCATTCCCCTCTCGGGAATTGAAACGAGGTTCTGACAGTCGAGCCTGCTCTTTGGGCGAATCTGCAGGCATCGTCGACTTGTGTCCGTGCAAGAAGCTGACCTACCGCGACAAGATGGACCTCGTGGATCTCCTCAAGATTCGCAAGAAGACCATCTCAGCGCTGGCTTCGCAGTTTGGAAGCACTGTGCGGGAGCGCTTCTGCTGGCATTCCTGTTTCGAGAAGTACGGGAATACAGACTTGAAGATCGAGCTTTACCCCGAACTCGATGACGAGGACAAGCTCATCATCCGGACAGAGTATCAACTCACCATCGAAGCAGGCCAGCTGGGGAAAGAAGAACACATGACACCTCGGTTTGGATGCGCACATCGCTCTGTGGATTTGTGGCTCGCCAGCGTCTGTCAAACCACCATCTGCCGACTATACGACAGTTTCTGTCAGTCATGCCAACGAATATCCATCTGCAATACCTGCAATGCAACACTAGTATGCCCGCGAAAACAGCCCAGCCATTCAAAGGACTCGGACCGGGCGACCTACTTCTTCCATACCCTACGAGGTCTGGGTGGCTCATCATCCCACCCGGATTCTGAATGGGCGGCACAGAGGATCCACCCCGCTGAGCCATCAGTGAACGTGGATAACTGCAGTGAGCTATGTCCATGGACGGTCCGCGAGCACCCTCCTCCCACTGGACCACCCACCATTGGCATGGATATCATTAATCCCGGTATGAATGATCAGTCACTGAACCAGTTGTATTCCTCTATCCACATGATCTAATGCTATGAACGTGACGGAGTTTAACAGAATGACGATTGGAGTTTTCTGAAGGCGTCTATTGTTTCGGAACTTGTTTTGGGTGAATATATTTGCCCGCCATGTATATACCCTTGCAGCCAATGTTAGGTATATGAGACCTTGATCTTCCAAGTATTCCAAACTGATTTTTTATAGTGACCGGTTTTAGCCTCGTTTTCCATAATTCTCGACCCAAGCCTTGATAATATCAATACATTCAATAGACACCAAGAGTAATACGTCAAATATATCTACCTGCCTAATATATACCACTGAATCTTACATCGTCCAAATTCACACTAAGCCAAGCAGAAAAAACGAGGATACTATCCAATTGATTTGCTGCTAAACCGAGGAAGGAGAGAAATTCCTCATAGACTATAGAATGATTGGCCCAGATTGGTGGAGAAACACCCGAACCTCTTCACAGCCTCGTTGGGGCCAAATATAGACGAAACTAATCCAGGGCTCGTGTTTTTTTCTTGTCAACAACCAACATCATGGATAGGCTTCCATCCCCAGTCCTGCATTCCATCTGCAGCTATGTGAGTCGTTTATACATCATCAAGACTCATTTGATGATCTGACAATGTCTAGATTTGGGATACTTCACCTCCAAGCTTAAAAGCCCTCTTGCTGGTCAACATCAAGTGTTATCATGCTGCAGCACCATTTTTCCATCGCAAATTGACGCTGCGGATTTCCAGCCGAGAGGATCTAAAGCAGACAGTCACTGAACTGATCGATCATCCTCTTCGACAGCAATATCTTACTTATACACGACAATTAAACATTACAGGAAAACTGTTCCGTCAAGCCATTAGTCCTGAAGATGAACAGCAGATTCGCGAACGCAAAAAGCGCGCGATCCGCGACGCAGAAGACAAACAGAAAAGATACAGCAATATCTGCAGCGCAGCAGAGCTGGAACCCTGTTTTAATTCCACCTTCACCTCCGACCGTCAAGATTTAGAGGACGCAGAGACTGACGAAAAGTCGTCTGCATGGTCACCCCTTGTGTCTCTGATTGAAAAGCTTCAATATCTGGTAGAGTTGAATTATTCCTGTGTCAATCGATTTCCGCCTTGTCTACTCGAAGCACTGCATCAATTTCATCCGTCTTGCAGACTCAACCTGGACCGATTTCGCTTTCTTAGTCTCAATAGTCCAGAAACAGACCCGTACGAACTTGAATTGATCCGTTCGCCTTGTCTACATAGCCTTACAGTTCCACACGTTCGCCGAGATTCTGATTCTATCGAGGATTACAATGAAGAGGCTACATGGGAAACGGCCAAAATCGCGCCAAATCTCAAGCAGATTCGACTGCAGCGGTGTATAGCCAGGACACCTGTTGGTGGGTTTCGTGGCGGTCGATTTGGCATCAAGCCTGCACCATGGAAGGGGTTCATTCCCCCTCCAGCCCCGGAAGAAATTCGCAGAGGAAACCTCACGTGTCTCGCATTATCGTCTCCAATGGCCATGTCAGAGAAACAGCTCAATCAATGGAGTCGTTCAACGGACTTCTCCAAGATCCGGTCCTTATGCATGGGTGCTCCCAGAAAACCAAGTGACTTGATCTTGGCCAGTAACATGGAGTTTCTATCCCTGGAGAAACTAGCCATTGACCTGCAGGTGTCATGCAGGGATGAGAACTACCAGGTTGCAACTAAAATGTTTTTCGACAGCCTTCCACCCCTAAAGACTTTGCGACTCCGCGGTATGATGAATATGACTTTGATACAGCATATCCTAGAAAAACACGGCCCATCTCTACAGGAGCTCTATCTCCACCAGCATTCGGTATTAATGGGAATTGGCGCCGGAGTGCCAATCACCGGTGCAGAAATATCCCACATTGCGAGTTACTGTCCCCGAGTTGAAGAGCTTGATCTATACCTTAAACGGACCAAAAGTGATCGCAATGAAACGGGTTGCTACAGAGCAATAGGCAAATTCCCGTCATTAAGGAAGGTTTCTCTAAAACTTGACTGCTCTATGCCATTTTACAATCTACCCAGGGTAGACGAGATGGATGGGCCGTTGGACGAGTTCGACAAAGAGATAAGCAGCAGAATTAATGGAGTGGATTTATACAATGTCCACATCCGCGACGTATTCATCAACGGCGCAGTGGACGAGAAACTGGCCCGGTCAATATGGAATACCATCACCTCCTGTCAGATACAAAAAGACGGCCTTGTATCACTGAGGATCGACCCATACATGGCCGGTTCTATCGGATCTGTCATTCCATCACGCGACAGATCGCTCCACATGGCACGGCACTATATCGTGACCCGAGGCGAGTGGTATAGCCATGACTATATTGATATTGTCGAAGTCGGCAGACGAAAAAGAGAAGAGCGTGATGAGAAAGAGAGACAGTTTGACGCAAAGATGTTTGAGAAATGGGGTTCTTCCTACGATAGTGTGAATCGGAAAATCATGCAGAGGGCTTGGCCTCTATCTGATAATCTGGATTGGCGACTCGGTTGGAGTAGCTGGCCTTTGGAGTCTTAGATTCAGCCCAGCTTTAATGAACATTGTCTATCTTTAGTTGCATCATCTCGAATATGCGATCTTGTATAAATTTGGCTATCTTACTTTATACACTGTAGTTCTGCGTAATAACCACCTGATAGCCTACTATGTAGGACACTCAACCTTTTTAGGAAAGTTCTACCTGATTCGGACGCAGCAGGTGGCTAAATAAACAACGATTATTGGATGACAGAAGCTAAACTGTTCCTGAAATAGACATGTGTTGATAACGCTAGTCTCTTTAGGTCTATCGAATACCCCGCCAATATAAAGCAATGCAACGTGAAGCCCCAGAAACACCGTGTCATTATTGGGATTCATTCAAGTCAATTGACTGAGTATCTATCGTCTACAACACAATATTGACCATCAACAATGGCATCTCTGTCCCTCCACCTCAAAGGTCTGAAAGACACCGATCCCTGGATCGGGGAGCAAAAGGTCTTTGAGATTCTCAATGAATACCTCCGGCCATCCAGCACCACCACACCAGCCATTGTAGCACAGAGAATCGACCAACTAACTCCCATGAAACGAAACGAGCTGGGCACTCGTAAAGAAATGGAAAGCCCAGAGAGTTTCATGTGGGGGATCTGGAGCTATTTTATTACTCTGGCCAAACAGATTCCGTACGATCATCCGTCGCAGGATCGTTTGGTTGCTGTGGTTTATGCGCTCAGTGAATTGCCTTCGACTACGGTGGATATCTGGGAGGTAGGATCACCATCTGCATGGCTACTTTGTGTGGAGATCATGAAATGCTAACTGTAGCAGAGTGACGTGCGTATCTGGACAGATCTGCCTATTCTAGGACCGTGCATGAGAGAAGCCTGGAATTGTAAGTTTGACCCTATCTAGTAGACTCTTTTCAGACAGCTAATATATCCAAGCACCCACATCCCCAAACCTCAATCCAAGCAAAGAAAAAGCGACTGAATGGATAAATCTCAACTCCTTTGCTGCTCGTCTCCTACGCCATCCCGCAGTGAGCTGGACGATATTTGCTGTCTGGGGACTGTTCCCCGCCCTGGAAATACCCTCAGAAGGCCCCAAGCTTGACTGCGATGTCATCGCGGCCGCTGAATGGATCATCCATAGTGGTGATGTTTTATTGAAACAAATCAACCAAGACAGGGGAGTAAGATCATATTTCGAGAAAGTAGGAGCAGGATCTCTATACCAGAGAGAGGATACGCTTAACACTGGGCGTTGGCAATTCTGGAAACGGCGTTTCGGCGAGATCAAGGAGCAAGTGAGCGAGGATGGAAAGATAGCGGCTCAACGAGCGATAGACAGGATGGAGGAATTGGATACATAGATTTTACTGTTTTTAAAACTTGAATTATATCGATACGAGTAGAGATCGTGGACGGGATGTAGCAATTATGTCCGAAAAGGGAAGGTGGAGAAATATAGATAAGATTAGATCTAAAGTGGATACGTATGATTACAAAGCATTTTCCTGTCGCTTTTATACTTGAGTCTTCAATAAAGGACAAATTAAGACGATAGAAAGTCTAGATTCTCTGATGAGTATAACTGCTTTATTCATACTCTCCAGAATGTATTGTCACGTAATTCAAGCATCTTCCCAAGAGCGAAAGCTGTCGCGACGATCAACCTCAGGGCCCTGAAGTCTCTTGGTCAAGTGACAACCGGCCGAATTTATCCCGGAATATCCAGAATTATCTGTATTCTAGTGTAATAGCTGTAATTTTTGAACACAAGGGGATTTAACTGCTGATATTCAACAATTCTCTAATCGCTTAGGAGCCATCTGGTTGCAGGACGATACCGATTGCAGTCATTATTGTTATATTACTCCCTATGAAGAACAATCTCAGCTACACATGCTATCAGCAATTCTTTCAACTGTAGTTTTCGTCTCTGAGGACGGGATCTCAGATGGATGAGGAGTGGGTAAGGGCACGTCATCACACGACAATATGCCAACGATCGTCGAAACTGCTGCGTTTCATCGTGGATTTGAAGATATCCTAGGTAGGGATGTTCAGGCATATTTGACTCTTATTATGGTTTACTTGGACTGGATTATCAATTGCGACTCTATTATGCTGAGATGATCATGATCCCTGCTCTATCGAATATATAGATGTGCACCGACGAGTTGCTGATGTCCTAGAAACCACATACTCTGGAACACTTTCATCTACCACAATCCTCGAGCATATTCAGCAGATGAAGCCATAACACCCAGCAATACTGACCATATCAAGTGTTCTAAAGACTGTCCAGTTGGCCTTCCTCGGCCACCGCCTTCGAGTTTCTCCGAACCGAAGCGGAACGAAAACGCCGCAACTTCAAGATCCAAGAAAGTCAGCCAGCCAAACAGACAGAAAGAAAAGCATCATCCTTCTCTTGTTCATCATTAAAGCGCTGCGAGATCCCATGAGTATCATCTGTCTCCTGGGGCGATGAACTACCCACCGTCTCATAACGGTCAGTTTCCTCCGCCGTATCTCCAACAAACTCCACCTCAGCAACAGCAGCAACACGTCCAGCCGCAGCAGTTGCTTTACAACAATGTCAACCCCAACCAATCGCCATACCAATATGGCAAACCGATCATGTACCCCCAGGTCATGATTCCCACCTACCCTTCTTATCCGCAGACATATAACCCTCCTCAACCTCAACCTCAACCACCACCGCAGCAAACGCGACCACCACCCCCTCCACAGCAGCAGCCTCCGCCGCCGCAACAACAGCCGCAACAGCAGTTTGTGAATCCATCTGAGCTGTTCCATCAGTCGCCTCTTCCTCCTGCGCCTCCATCTCGATTCACTCAGGTTTCCCCGAAATACAGCGCGCCACCTGCCGTCCCCATTGCACCCAACACCCAATCTCCCGTGCTCCCAACTATACCTGCCGCGACACAGTCACCATATTATACTGCCCCGAGTCCTAGCCAGACACCTAACCAGACGAACAAACAACACAGCAAAATAACACCAAATGCTCCGACCCCCACTCCGACTTTGGCACCGGCACCGGCACCGGCACCAGCACCAGCACCAGCGCCAGTTCAAGCCAAGGCTCCCCCAGCTCCTTCACCGCGACCTCTTCCTCAAGTTTTGATACCAGCTCCATCCCCGGAATTGCAGCAGAAAATACAGCGGCAGGCTCCCAAGAAGCAGACGCAACGGAAAACTAACCAGCAGTCGCCGCAGAAACCTACGAAGCCTCCTATAGATTACCAGGTGTTACTGCTATCGTTGGCAGACGAGTATCTTGATGCTGCACATAGCAAGGGGACAATGACTGCGTTGCTTCGGCAGGAGATTGAAATAGAGGAGTATCATAAACTGGTGGCGACTGGTCTTGGCTGCCTGGAGGCTGTATTGAAGGTCAGTGGATATTTTGTTAGTGGGGTCTATTGAGTGTCGTCCGAACTGACTTTGGTCTAGAATTGGAGATTACAGCCTCGTGTAGAGGCGCTTGTTCGCTTACGATATGCGCGCATCTTGTTTGAGGAGACGGACAATGACCTCGAGGCGGAGACGGCATTGAGTAAAGGGGTATGTGTTCGTGCATGTCGATTCGGGTTATGTGCTGACAATGCTGGCTTCTAATAGATTGACTTGTGTGAACGGGTAAGTTCTCTATATGATCTCTTGCATTTCGTAGGTTCGAATGCTCACCATCTCACAGAACCGCATGCTAGACCTCAAGTATAGTATGCAACATCTCCTGGCACGAATGCTACACAAAACAAATCCCAAAGCCTCCCTGAAAGCTGTCGATGGGATGATTCAAGATGTAGAAGCGTACGTGGTCGCTTAATACACCCCAAAAGGCATACGGCTCTAACTTGCGTAGGTACCGTCATTCTGCCTGGGAGTATGCATTCCGGTTCCTAAGGGTGACACTTTCATTGTCGTCGCCCGGCAATCAGGACTCCGTATCAGCATTGCAGCATCTTCACAAGATCGCTCACATGGCAAATCGCAACGGTGACAAGGGCGTTTCTGCCATGTCGGCTGTGATTGAGGCACTTGGATATCTACAGCAGGGAACAAGCTTCGATTCCATTGAACAGGCTCAGCGTGCAGTGGCAGTCGCGCGGAGCCATCAACTGAACGATGAACTCCGTCATATTCCTCAGTTGATCACATTGGTGCAGATGGTCGACATTTGCTGCAGCCTTCTCGAGTATGACATGAACCAATCATCTCAAAAACTGAAGGTCATGCAGGATCTAATGGATGAAAAACTGAACGATCCAAACTGGCGTCCTGATGGATCATTTTCCATCCCGCTTAATGGTAAATCCGCTGGGCCTTCATCCATAGATACGGGAGATATCCTCCAGGTCCAGAGTGGAACTCTGCTTTTGAGCTTTAACTGGCTGCCCCAGCACGATCTATATGCACTGTGCTATTTCCTCAGCTCTATCACCCTCAGTGCCAAGAACTCCTATGATGGGAGGAAAGCCGAGAAGTTTCTCCAAGAGGGGCTGCGCATGATTAAGGGTGAGACTACCAGATTGATTTATGTTTTTTAGGGCCCTTCTAACCATAATTCTCTTTAGGAAGCTTCAAGGCGCCCCAAGAAATTACGGAGTCGATGGTAAATGCAAATAAGCGTGTGGAGTGGCGAAGAAGCCTATATTGCAATCTACTACTTCAACAGGTCTTTCTCGCCTGCGCTCGCACCGACTGGGACCTGGCTACTCAGACCCTACATGAAGTTCGCCAAATATCCCAGGAACTTGGCGATGGTATTTCCGAGCCTATTCAATGTCTCATGGAATACGCTGCTGGAACCATTGCGCAAGCCACAGGAGATCTAAAAACTGCTCTTGCGGCTTTCCAATCCCCACTTCTTCTACTATCCCCATCTGTCAGTAAGACAACACGAAATGATCCGTGTCGTGATATTGCTATACTGGCAGCTCTCAACACCGTCCTCATCCTCCGCGATCCCCAACACCCTTCGCATTCTCAACTTCCCAATATCTTGTCAATCGTTGAGTCGTTTTGCAAGGGGACCCCCAACAAGTATATACAGGCAGCATATTACCTTGCAAGCGCCACTGTACAGACCGAATCGACCATTCAAACGAAACAATTCCTCCAACAAGCCCTTCAATCTGCCACGGCCATTAGCAATAGCCAAATCACCTGCATGACTTTGACCTTTATGAGCTGGAAATATTTCCGTGGTGTGGTCGGGGAACAGGCTGAAAAAAGTGCAAGAGCCGGCCGTGCAATGGCCAAGAAGGCCAACGACCGTCTTTGGGTCAGCGTCACCGATGAAATGCTGGCAGAAACTCTAGAGAGACAGGGAAAAGACGAGGAAGCAGGGGGAGTTCGCGACGAGGGACACCGGGTGATGGTCGGATTACCACCTGCGTTGAAAAGGCCTGCTTAAACTGATCGTTTCCTTTTCATTTTTTCTTCTTTCGTTCCCGCTAATTCGGGGACTCCAAATTCTATGATACCATATTATGGGCAATTACGATGACTTTTGCGGTGTATGGATGACTGGCGCTTTTGAGAGATATCTTTTTTTTTTTCCTTTCATGGGGATGGGGAATATGCATGCCATGGTTTTCTTAGCTTCTGCGTGTTCTTCATGTTGTTTTCTCACGGGATCCTGGCGTTCATGATGCTTTGTAGAGTTTCAGCTTAGAAAAGCTTCCCTCATAACTGGGCACCAGACTACCAGTTGTGTTGCAAATGACTTTTATTATTAGACGTTGCTTTTTTGGCTCCAAAGGCGACTTCAAAGATATCAATTCCAATTGCATTATTTTTCCATAACAACGCAGTCACGAATCATACATCTTGAAAATATGAGTAGGTCACCATACATGTAATATACACGCGACATATCAAGTCGCCGAAGGTTGTGAGCATAGCACAAGAAAAGAAATCAAAGAGCAAGAAAAGGGGTAAAATCAAAGAAACATGACAAAAACCGCTCCGAATGACTCCACACTTGCCCATACGCCTGCAACCGAAAACCCAGCCAGATATAGGTAGCTTTAATCGCTCCGTGGTTGGATATGTAGTGGAAGAAGTGATAAAATGAGATTTAACGAGCCAAAAAAAAAAAAAAAAAAAAGAGGACCAGGAATTGTTGTATTCAGATTAACCCAATCCACCCCAGGCACCGCGGATTCTTCGGGCAAGCTGAATATCCTTCTGCATGATGGTAACACGCTTAGCGTGTAGAGCGCACAGGTTTGTATCCTCGAAGAGATGGACAAGGAAAGCCTCTGCAGCTTCCTGCAGGGCCTGGATCGCATGTGACTGCCATCGCAGCTCTGCTCCCACGTCGGCGGGGAGAAGCTCCAACGCAACCTCACGCACGAGTCGCGCAAAGGGAAGCTTCTGGATCAGCAGATCATAGGAGCGCTGGTATTTACGGATCTCTTTCAGGGCAACGGTTCCTGGCTTGTATCGATGACGACGACCTTGAGGGGTAGGGTCTCCGGCTGTGTTATATTAGCGACATGATCGATTCCATGTGCGCGATGATCGCCAAGGAGAAAAGGACGGAAGGTGGTAGTACGGGCAACATACGCTGGACATCTGTTTGTTTTGATGGTTTTGCTTTGGGTTTCGATACTCCAGCGGGTTTCTTTCCTCCTCTGCTTGCACCAGCGGACTTGCGTCGGCCTCGGGTTGCTGGCGACGCGGTCGCAGGGCTTGCTCTTGATGGACCTGCCTCCGCCTCTTCCTTTGCAGCCTTTGCTCTGGGAGCAGCGATAATCTTATTGCCTCGACCGGTCTTTGGTGGCATGATGTCTGATTCGCGCGCTTAACGATGGATGGATTGACGACTCGTTTAATCGAATGAGGGGTATTTCTTTTTTAATTTAGACACAATTTCCCCTATGACAGATTACTCCAAAAAAGAAAAAAAAAAAATGATTTGCGCAAGGAGAAAGCACCTCGAATTGGTGCTTTTGGTCGGATGTGAAACCTTGGATGAAGGAGGGGGAGCACTCGAGCTTTGTTTTGATTGCAATACGGACCACACCGGGATGATATCAGCTGTCCACCCCTCGATATCTGTCTGGCAGGATATGTTCTATATCGAAACAGCTCTGTCTTATGCCAGAAAGAGAAGTTGAGGGGAATTGAGGTGGCTGGGGACCTGCAATGGCTCTCTCTCTCGTCTCTTCGGCCGGCCTTTGTTTAGTCTGTTTTGCGCTTCCCCCAGCTGTTTTCTCAAGTTTGACGCGTGGCGCGTGGCGCGATTCTCCGCCGAAGCGCGCGGCTACCGCACACGTGATGATACGGGCGGATGACATCGTTGCGGCAGTGATGCGAAAGGCCACCTTAACTTACTCTCCATCTCTTCTCCAACAATAGAAGAGTCTGCTTCTGCTTTCTTTTCTTTGATAGTGTATTATGCCTCGGTAGTCTCGATTGGCAATAGTTAAATCAGTTTCATCCATTTGAACAGCTTCTCCCCGCATATATACTCGTTTGCTATCGTTTCACGGCCCGCTCCTCTAAACTCCGACGCAATGGCCGCCATTTGGGGTAATGGTGGGCAAGCAGGCCAACTTCCCCTCGAGCAATGGTTCTATGAAATGCCTCCCGTGACTCGATGGTGGACTGCTGCTACTGTGGCTACGTCAGTCTTGGTTCAGTGCCATGTTTTGACGCCGTTCCAGCTGTTCTACAGCTTTCGTGCTGTCTATGTCAAGTCACAGGTGCGTCTTGCAGTCTTTCGCAGTGGCCATCGATCAAAGCTGACAATCGAATAGTACTGGCGACTTGTGACAACTTTTCTATACTTCGGACCACTCAATCTAGATTTGTTGTTCCATGTCTTTTTCCTGCAGCGCTACTCGCGCCTCCTCGAGGAATCGTCCGGTCGATCCCCAGCCCACTTTTCATGGCTGCTATTCTACGCGATGACCTCTCTTTTGATCATTTCGCCGTTTCTGTCGCTGCCATTTTTAGGTACTGCGCTGTCGTCCAGTCTGGTTTACATTTGGAGTCGTCGCAACCCTGAAACGCGCCTCAGCTTCCTTGGCATGCTGGTTTTCACCGCCCCTTATCTCCCCTGGGTGTTGATGGCATTTAGCCTTGTTGTCCATGGGATTGTGCCCAAGGATGAGATTTGCGGTGTTGTTGTCGGTCATGTGTGGTACTTCTTCAATGACGTCTATCCGTCTCTCCATGGTGGCCATCGCCCCTTGGACCCGCCGCTGTGGTGGAGGCGTTTATTTGACTCTAGGGCCGGTGCCGGTGATGGACGAGGTACGGATACAACAAACATCAATGGCGACTTTGCTGCGGCGGTGGCGCCTGAAGTTCGATGAGTGTCTTGAGTGCGCCACAGTGCCCGATCACCTCTGGTGTTGGAATTGCACCCGGCGTGGGAACCATTACGGCTGAGTGAATGGTGACATGGCGGGTGCTTGAATGTATAGCAGTATACAAACCTGGGCCGAAGAAATGAAATAAGTTCCAGGAAGTTCGACGCTGGGTTTATTTTGGCCTCAACCCTCTCTGCGTCTTGGCAGTCTGACGCCTCCGGCGAGGCGTTGCTATCCCTTGTATCTCACTTGTATCATGTGAGGCAGACCGACATACTACCGTGCTGAAATTAGGGTCTTTCCTAAAGCGAGGTCTTATCAACAAAGGATGATTAAGACCAGGACGAACATATGAACTGCGTACTAGCTTTGTTACGGGGCGTCAGCAGATCTGTTGGGGGCAATTTGTTTCGATCCGATGACCTCGGTATACTGCATCATTTGGGACTTTCATCTGGAACAAACATTCTTGTTGGGTAGGATGCAGAAAGCCGGTAGGAAGGGTGAGACTGCAGAGCAACACCCATGATCATCGAGATGTATCTTCACAGCCTTATGGACTCGGCCAAGAGATGGATGGGAAGGCATATAAGCAGTTAACGGTCCTTGCATCATCTATATTTAGCAAATACGATGAAACATGAGAGTAGATTACGGAATCATATCCCTGTCCCACCTTATGTCAACAACCTACATCGTACATAGTACATACTACAGACATAGAAACAAAGAAGGCTCCATTTACAAGGCTGTCTTTTAACTCGGAATAGTATTGATCATCAGTCAAAGGATTGATGGGCATTTATAATTTACATGGATTGCAGTGTATGTAATCAATTCCCACCCCTCTATCACCTCCAGATTCACGCCCCGCACAGCCACCCACACTTTTGCTGACCGCTCTGATCAACAGCTCGGCATTACTAGGAGCTGGTGGTTGGAGTCGTTTCAGGATAAACTGACATGTGTGACTGAGGAATATTCCAGACTACATAGTACTGAATGGAAGGATTTGAAAGTGGATTGTCAGTTTTATGATTTGCATTTTTGTATTTTGTATTTTGTAATATTTATTGATAGGTGGATGGTGGCATTGGCATATATCATCGGGCGAGGATATCATGATAATACCTCATCTTTTATTATGATTATTTTTATTATCTTGTGATTATATTAAATGCGTAGGCCAAGTCAGCAACGACAATCCCTGGGTATATCATGAAGTCATTGCACATTGGGGCGGGGTGTTTTTGGCCATGCAAGCAAAGCAGCAAACCAGTTACCTTGAAATGCTATAATTATAACTGCCTCTCGTAAGTTCCTATCTATCCGTGCTTTTTCCCTCGTGGGCTCATCTGCAGGTGTTGCATGGAGTATGTGCGTATGTCGGCTATGTTTGGCGTGAAAATGTATGGCTTCTGACGTAGGAGGGCCAATCTGCCTTGGATATCTTGCCGACCGGCGGGTTGGAGTGGTTGGAGTGGGGTTGGATGGCTGGGGTTGTTGTTGTTGCGAGGTGCGAGGTGCGTCTTTGCGGTCAATCAATCAGGCTGGGAGGCTTATCACAGATGATCAATCTGAAGTCTGATCAGTAAGACTGAAAGGCTGAAGCCTTGCACTTGTTTGATGGTGATTGCGAAATCACAGTACATAGTTAGCCACCAACTCGACAAAGCCTCAGCCTCGTCTGAAGGCACCAACAATCCCAGTTTAACAAAGAAAAGCCGTCCACGCGTCTGACAGGCAGGAATAACGCTCACTGGCGAACGGGGATCTGGGACAAGCTGGCGACCGTGGGACGAGAAGCCGCTAAAGGAAGTGGTGGGACTAGGTGCATTTTATGATTGGCTGGCGTAAATGCGCTACCAGCAGAGTGGGGAGCCATGTGGGGGGCGCTTTCTTCCTCCGTTGAAGATTTCGGCCGGGGAATTCAAAAAGAACATGTTGGAGTATCAAAGCACAGGGAGGATTGGCTATTGGGTGCTGACTGTTGAGCCAGAGTGAGAAGTTTAAGGCGGATAGTGAAATAGATGCAGGATGACATATCGAGGAGGGATTTGATTCTATCTTTCGTCATATTCAACATGGATGCTCAGGCTGTGAGCTGTGATATGGGGGAGTGAGGAGACTGCCATCCCCACAAATCATTAGATCTAATATCTGATCCAAACACCAGGCTCATGTCCATAGTCCACTGGTCAGGGTTCGACAATGAGAAAAAGAGGTAGTTTAGTGATTAAACGAACAGAATCCCACTATTAAGATATTGTCTCGTAGTACGAGGTACGAGGTACGAGTACGGACGGTGGACTGCACCAAGTCCTACGGAGACTCCGCAGTCCGCAGGACCGACCGACCGTCTGTAAGCAGCTGCATCACATCCTTGGCCGCTGGAGGTGTCGAAAGCCCCAAGAATACCAAGATGATATTCTCTCTTGGCCACTTGAAACGTGGAAAAAAGTGTTTGAAAGACAAAGACGGGGCGGACTCCATTGTGACGCAAACCGCGCATGTGTTATCAGAGGGTCCACGGAAATAATTATCGCTGTACCTGTCAACCTTAACCCTCCAGTCAGTTGCCTAAAACAGAATCTTTAAAGCCTGAGGCCATGAGTTAGAGGCACCAAACGGGCAAGAAAACACGTAGTGAACTCTGTTGCTGTGGAGTTGACCCAAACAAAGCGAGGCGAACTTTGACTCCATATTCTTTCCATGGATGCGGTGTTCTTGGTATTAGATTTTTACTTCTTTCATTCTTTCTTGCGAGAGATTGACGGCTAAATCATCTTCAATCGAATAATCGATTGTATGCAATACTGTAATTTAAGCATGATTTGTGTGGCGGGAACAGGGATCGGGGTAATCAATACAGGGGGGTTTCACAATACGATTACGAACAATGATGAGGATGAAACCAAGTGCCTCGGACTAGGCGTCCCAACAATATTTACTGCCCAGATTACCCTCTAGCCCAGTTGAATGGATCGAAAAAAGATCCATCTATGGATATCACTGTAGACGTACTGCGTGCAAAGTACTATTCTTGTCAGATGGCAAATTGCACAGGCAACAAAATAACTATCCCACACTCAAGGTTGTGGTATCCAGCAATCCATGTCTCATCTGGTCAGATTCTTTGGTTCTACATCTAAACCGCGTCATTCTGCTGCACTCTGGACGAGAGTTGGTACGAATTAGTACAGCTAGTCCACGGTCTACCATGTCCATCCTCTGCCTATCCTGCCTATCAACCCCCCCCTAAAAAAACACAAGCGGTAGGCTTATTAACGGCGCTCGAGGAGTGGCTCAGAACCACCTGGCAAAGTGGCTAAGCCTCCCGACCAGACCCCCTGCGGCAAAGCGTCAAAGACTAAACAGTGGCTCCCCTTGCAAAGGCACCCTTCCCTGGTGGGGGCCTGGATCCGCCTCGATTAATATTATTCGTGGATACATTATTAGGATCATTACCCACTAAGCCATTAGTGGCTTTAGTGGCGGAGGCTTAGCCTTGGCTCCAACCTAAACCGTTCCCCCTTCCAGCCGATAGTTATTCAGGACCCACTTCCGCCCCCCAATCCGAACCGCCCTCCTTGGACCTTTTTTCCCTTTTTTCTTTTTTCCCCCTGCTGCTGTGGGTGATGGTGCTGTGTTGCCGCCACTACTGCTGTTAGTGATGCCACTGAGCCACGGCTAGCTGGGCGTTGTCGTCGCTGTCGTGTATCTGAGCCTCTTTCTTTCGTCTCGCTTCTCCTCCTTCCACCACTCAGTCTGTCCTTCTCTGTGCCTGCTGTTTTGTCTCTCACTTTCCTTTTCCAAGCCTTGTTTAAAAAATCCCTCGACGCTCCTTTTTTGCCAATCCCTCTCTCTCTCTCTTTTTTTATTTATTATTTTTCATCTTATTATTTGCTTTTCGAATCTATTGTTTTTTTCAAAATATTATCCTTAATTGCCTCTAAACTATCCACGCCACCCCCAAATCCCCGCCCTCTCTTTGTCTCCCCTTTCTTGCTCTCACTCTTATTTGATTCCTACTCTTACTCTGACTGCGACTCCTTCGCCTTTTTTAATATCTACTATTCTCTCCTAGTGCCTCTCGTGGTCCGAACCTTCTCCCGCCAGTCCTTTCCCGGTCTGATCGCTGCTATCTCTAGCCTCTCCCCCTAGGCCATTTAGCACTCAACCAAAATTAAAAAAGGAGGGCGACAGAAAGAAAAAGAAAAAAAAAAAAGGCAGAGAAAAAGAAAAGAAGAAAAAAACAAAAGAGGAATTTCTGCAAGACCAATTCTTCTACTATTCATTCCTTCATCCATCTTCAATTCCTCTTTTCGAGTTGTTGCCTGGTGTTGCGCTTCCTTACCGAGGCACTAATTATTATTTTGTTGATATTCATGACTTTGGGATCCTGTCGATAGCGCTTCTTCTTTTCGATCCGAGTATCTCAGTTTTAATAGCCTCCTGGCCGATTCAAAGCACACACCACCCTTGGGGTTGTCGGATTCCCACGGCCTCCCCTGGCTCATCGCATCCGTTGACACGAAGTTACGACCGCGATTCCTTCAATTGGCTTTGGTTTTCTAGATTGTACCTTTATACCGTCCTCGATATACACCGTTCACAATGAGGCGGGGCGTCTTAATCTTCCTCGTCGTCAACCTTGTCCTCCTATCCTTCCTGGTTCGCAGCGTCTTCACACTCTTAACACTCCTGGTGGAAGATGCCTCGGCCGACGCTATCCACCGCGCGGAGCTTCCTTCGCCCAACTCCAGTTTGATCGAGCAACGACCGCAGGTGATCCCTAAGATCATTCACCAGACCTACAAGAATGAGACTATCCCGGAGGTGTGGTTGGATGCTCAGCAGAGCTGCATCGACTTGCACCCTGACTACGAATACATTGTATGTGCCCCTGTCTCCAGTTTTTGATACGAACAGTCACACTAACGCATGCTTATAGCTGTGGACAAACGAAAAATCCCGCGACTTCATCTCCAAGGAGTATCCTTGGTTCCTTGACACTTTCGATGGTTATAAATACCCCATTCAGCGGGCTGACTCCATTCGTTACTTCGTCCTGGCGCATTATGGAGGAACTTATATCGATCTCGATGATGTACGTATCAGATGGAATCCTTTTACACAACACCGTTCTAATTGTTATGGCAGGGCTGCAACCGTCGCCTGGACCCTCTTCTCGCATACCCCGCGTGGGTGCGCCGTACCGCTCCAACTGGTATCTCCAACGACGCAATGGGCTCAGTCCCTCAGCACCCATTCTTCTTGCGTGTGATCGAACTTTTGCAGTCCTACGACCGCCACTGGCTGCTCCCTTATATCACAGTCATGTACTCGACCGGCCCATTGTTCTTGTCAGTTCTCTGGAAGGAGTACATGCTGGACAAGCCCAACGAAGCAGCTCGTGTTCGCATTCTCATGCAGGATGAGTACAACAAGTACTCGTGGAGTTTCTTCACCCACCACGTTGGAAACAGCTGGCACGGAAAAGATGCCAGATTAATATTCTGGGTAAGAGCCTACAGTTTCACCCCACGTACTGAATTGATTAAGCTAACTGTATCACTAGATGGGACAACACTGGATGTTCCTTACCATGTGTGGATTTGTCCTCGCCGGAGTTGTTGGCTGTACCCTTTGGTGGGCTTATGGCCGAGTGATGCTCCTGAGCTCCAAGTACCGCTACCGGTACACCAAACTTCCCAACTTTGTCGGCTCGCCCCGCCTGTCGTCACCATCGCGCCGGAGTCGGCTCACAGTGCCCACTCTTCTCCGTCGGGTTAGCCTGAAGGACGAAGAAGTTGGAGTCTCAGAAACCTCATACGAACTTTATAGTCGACGTGATTAAAGCCCGTCTGCTTTTTTGTCATTTGTTTGTTATAAATTCTGTGTCGATACGGCCCTTCGCATGAGCTCTGCATTCAGCATTCGATTGAGCTTTCTTTTTTTTTTTTTTTTTTCCTTTTATTATCTTTGATTCAATACGGCGCGCATGTATGGAGTTTTGGACCAGCCGTTGTTCTACAGCAAACGGCTGCTTGTACATGTTTTGGTAACATGACTTTTGGATCTGCTCGCGAGGTGATCTGCTAGACGGCGCACCCGCATGGTATCTGGCTCTGTTCTGATGTTTGCATTTAAACCCTTGTGTTTCTTTTTTTTCCCTTCTTCCCTGTGTCTTTTTTATTTGTCATATTGCTTTTTAACACATAGACTTCGATTCGGATCTGGCAGGTGGTTATCGCCTGCTTTGCAGCTACAGACGCCTGGGGCTAGTTGGGTTTGCAGACCTGAAAATAATACAATGTGCAACAATGATGATAATATGGTTTCAAATTGTGTTTGTAGTGATAGGAGTCAGTAATCTGTAGTAATATTCTTTCTATCTGAGACCTCGAGACATTTGAGACAGTTGAGTGAGCAACGCCACTCGTCGAGCGATTGGCGGACTCGAGCGGTCTTTGTTGCAGGCGCTGGGCGACGAGGTCAGCGTCAACAACCATCGCTTGTTTCAGGCGTTTGAGAATGCAATTCGCCGCTGAGAACTGTGATCAGCACTAAAATCGCCAATCAACGGCGTCGCCAGCAGAATAAAAGCAGCGTCGGTTGTGACCAACAAGCCCAAGCTTCGCGACGAGCGTTTCAGCGTGGGCGGGCAACACCAATGGCAGTACCGCGTGGCTCCCCGTCAGCAGTGATCAGCCCAACCCGCTGATGATAGCTTCAATCAAGCCTTTGCCCAATGCTCGAAACGAGCGGGATTTTCAGGAGAGAACTGCAGTCTTCTTTGTCGCTCCCTTGTCAGTCGTCGGTGAGAATGACACTATCGATCTCGTATCTTGCTTTTTTTTCTTTTTTGCCTCTTTGAGGGGTTGGTGGTGTGTTTTGTGTGTCCATTCCAGGTCCACTCCCAGCTATGTGAGGGAGTATAAAGAATGCGAGATCGCCCGGCTGAATTGTCGAAATCATCACTCTCATTCATCATTCCTTTTCTTGAGAACAATCTCTCTTCTTTTCTAGGTGCTGGTTCACTTGATTCAATTGCCTTGACGGTCCTTTTTTATCTACATCTAATTTGTCTTATACCCATCTTTACCAACCCCCAACCCGACCACCAAAACAAACCGCAAAAATGAAGACCACCTTCTTGACCAACGCCCTCATTGCCCTCTCTCTCCCCTTCATGGTATCTTCGGCTCCCACTGTCGTCCCCCGAAGCACCGAAATCACCGCTAAACAAATCACCACCATCGCTCCTCAATCTTCGTCTTGCGCCAACGCCCC
This sequence comes from Aspergillus wentii DTO 134E9, assembly GCF_001890725.1. Classification (NCBI taxonomy): domain Eukaryota; kingdom Fungi; phylum Ascomycota; class Eurotiomycetes; order Eurotiales; family Aspergillaceae; genus Aspergillus; species Aspergillus wentii. The sequence continues at coordinate 1,129,829 of NW_024467833.1, forward strand.
CGCCCAGGGCCAATGTGCTACCGCTGCTCAGGCAGCCAAGCACATTAACAACTCATTCAAGACCTACAAGGTTACCAATGCTGCTGAGCAAGCCGCTCTCATTAGTTTGATGGCGCTCGAGAGTGGCCAATTCAAGTATAACAAGAACCAGGGTGGAAATCCCGGCCAAGGAAGTATGTTTTACATATCTCACCTCATCCCCTGCCCTATACCATATCTTACCCCCAACCCCCACCTTTTATCCTAGTTGGTGATCATAGTGTTAATGAACATGTTCCAGCTCGAAACATGCAATCAGCAGCCTTCAATACCAAATACGCCTCCTCCCTCTCCGGTCTCTCCAGTAAGCTGAGTGGCGTTTCTTCGGATCCCAACCAGGTGCTGGAGCTGTTGCTCAGTAATGAGGATTATGACTTTGGGTCTGCTGCTTGGTTCCTCACCACGCAGTGTTCTAAGAGTGTGCGGTCCTCGTTGCAGGCTGGAACTGAAGCTGGATGGGAGCAGTATATTACCGGCTGTGTGGGCACGACTGTTACTTCTGATCGCAAGCAGTTCTGGCAGCGGGCCATGAAAGCGCTGGGAGTTAACTAGAGTTCGTGATTGGTTTGGATATTATTGAGTGCATAGTTTAGTGGTTGACCGGCTTATTAGTCGAAATTTTGATTCATCTGCATAACTTCGTCTCTTGCATCAATTAAAAAAAATAAATAGCAATTCTTCATCTATAACACTCCCTTGGTGCTGACCACATCGCCCGCTCCGATTTCTCCAGCAATCCGGCGGGTGCAAGCGGCCCGGATGGCCACTGCCAATGCCTTGAAGGCACTCTCCGCGCGGTGATGGTCATTATCTCCGTAAGTGCAGCCCACGTGGAGAGTCACTCCGGCGTTCTGGGCAAAACTCTGCAATCCGTGCGTAATCATCTCTGTGCTCAAGTCGCCAATCTTCTCCCGGCGGAAACCAATGTTGATCACGGCCCAGGGACGACTGGAAAGATCGATCACGGCCCATGAGAGGGCCTCGTCGAGAGGAGCATCACCCCGACCGAAGCGGGCGAGAGACTGGCGGGCGCCCAGGGCTTCAGTGAAAGCGGATCCAAGGGCGAGGAAGGTATCTTCGGTGGTGTGGTGGTCGTCGACTAATTTTCGTCAGTACATGTAAAAACCAAAGGTACTCTGGATGTCGTAGACACAGATTAACAAGAAAACGTACTGAACAGATCTCCCTTGGCTCTAATAGCCAAACTCCAACCCGAGTGCTTCGCCAAAGCATGCAACATGTGATCCAAGAAACCAATTCCTGTGCTTATCGTGATCTGCTGCGTGGGAGTGAACTGCGTCGCATGGCCGGCATCTTTGATGGGCAGAATGCCGTGTTTAGCAGCCTCTGCTTCATTGGGGTCCTCGGGGGCAGGGAAATGCTGCGATGCCTCAAACGGAGGAAGAACACCACCGTCGAGAGACAAAGAAACCTGGATCTTGGTCTCGTTGGTGTTTCGGGAAATGGAGACTGTTCGGGGAGGGAGGGGCATTTTGGCGGTTTGGCGGGGTTTGGTCGTGATGCACTGGGGTGGTGAACTTGATATTGGTGCTGTGTGTTCAATTGATTGAACGGAAGTCCAATGGAAAGGGATGATCGCTACCCCTGATATAATAACCAAATTAAAAAAAAAAAAAATCGTGATGGAGTAATCACTATTGCGTCTCTTGTGATTTGGTGTTGCGGTTTTTCATCCCCTCTGCCTTTTTCCATCGGAGCAAAGCCCGCGATACCGGAGAGGAGGAACGGTTGATCCGGGAAAAGTGCGTCATCTTTCGTGGATGAAGATTCCATGTCTCCTTCATTCTCCTCATTGTTGAAATATTGAGCTTTCCTGGCGGGTCCAGGCTATACATCTAATACCAGGTGGATCAAGTATATCCTTGATTCATTGCCCGCCCTTTGTCTTTCTATCAGTTCTTCCGCCGACTCCCGCTTCGGACTTGATCGCAATAAACCTCGTTACGGAAACTGGAGACAGGAGGGTATATTGAGACGGAAGGGATATCTGGAAGCCAGCAAGCAGCATTACAGCCATGTTGTCGCCAACTAGCCAAAAAGGAGACATTGAGCCCCCAGATGAGATCACTTCGGAAGCTGTCAAAGGATTTCTCGCGGGAGCTTTTCGGGTACGTTGGATCGAAACATCGGCTTTTCTTTTCTCATAATACATCTCATCTGGACATATCACTGACTGTTATTAGTTCGGCTCAGTCTCCATCTTAGCACACATGATACTCATTATGCCTCACCCTTTTACCTTCTCTACCCCCGCCCCGCCTGCGACGTCGCAAGCGCAGCCCCGCCCACGCCCCTCTCTTTTGTCCAAGGAATACCTTCGATCGCGCTTCTTCTATCGACCTCTTGAGGGGTTCTCCGAGTGGATATCGCCGACCGCCCGTATCTACCGGCCTCTGACCCCGCAATTCAAGGTCTTCCTCCAAATCGCAGCCATGACACTCGGTGGATGTATCTGGGCCGAGAGCAGGGTGAACGAATACATTAATTTTGTGAGAAAGGCGAAGCGGGCACAACGGAAACAAGCTGAAATGGGTGCTCGATTGGCGGAGTAGGTTACTGGGTAGGTTGTGGGGGCTGATTTGCGATTTGCAGGCGTGGGAATGAGGATGATTTGCCGTAATGGGGAAGAAAGAAAGCACTGAACTCTTGAAGCAATCAGTTTAGCTCTGGAGAGTATACCTGAGCACAGCTACGAGGCAATCATCAGTCATAAATATGGGCCTGGTTGACGCATACCTATGGGGGCATGGATGATCTGTCCGTATTGAAGCTGTCTTCACTCCACACATTCCGCATCCGGTCTCAACACGACTCAGGAGCTTTCATCATTATTAATATTGACAATTATCTTGACACGCCTTCAATTGGGATTGGATCTAGGAGATTTCGATCGACAAATGCATCAAGCCATTGACGTTGCAGCATGATACATAATATTTTCCGTGACTGTCCCCCTACTGCAGTTGTGGGGGGTAGGACAACGTCTGTTCTTTTGTAGCTATCATCATTCATCACAGCCCTTCACAGGGATATTCGATACTAACTGTGAAGGTAGATATGTTATCCGAGTTTCCATCTGATGGATCAGGAATAAAAAGGCAACTATCGACGGGGCATCACGACTCATCCTGGCTGGGGTGGCCCAGCACCGCCAAGGCACATGCTCGTCAGCCCTTCCATCACCAAACTCGGGGGATCAGGGAGCAACGGAGGACGATATAGGACGGACGGAAGTCGATCCGCGGGAGAATCTTTATCGTCTCTCATAGCTAGTCGATGACCATCCGCCGTATAGCTCGTGGTGGTGGCCAGCTTTAACAAATAACGCTGCCCTTGAGACCCTCAAGGCGATGCATGTACTAGCTGGGGCGAGTGGAGCAAGCCTCCCAGGGCCGGGTTACGCGGCTGGAGATCGGCCTGGTTTTGTTTTCTCGAACAAGTCGAACGCGTTAGTGGATGATTGTTTCAAGTACTGTCCGATCGCCTCGATTACTCCATCTGGTGGTGAAACAGGGGAGAGGAGGACCACAAATAGAATGCAAAATCATTCCATCTGTGCATTATTTTTTCTGTACGTACGGACAACGGAGACTACGGAGACTACTACGGAGTTGTTGACAGACAGAAGCACGGGTGAGGCGGCCAGACAGGGCGATGCAGAAGCCAGCAGAAACAGAGATAAATATGCCGGCGGAGAGGAATTATTTATGATTATTAGGAGATAGATATTTTAGGCTGTATTTATTGTTGTTATTAACAGTTCCTACGAGGCGTTCGTTCGCCATAGTGTATAAGTGTGTGCTGCATTCGGCGCAAATAACCCTCATCTTCGCCCCCTTTTTGCCTCGTCCTCTTTGGGGGGTTTTTTTTTCGTGATCATCTTCATCATCACTGTTTTCGTCTTTTGTTTTTTTCTCTCTAATCATCCTTTCGTTTGCAGTCGAGCTGGCCCTGACATCACCTCTTTTTCTTCGCTTGGGTTGTCCTGATCTGCACTTCTGATCTCATTTCTCCGGATTTGCCGCCAGGAACCTCCAAATCATAACACAATCCAATTCCTTGCTCCATACAAGTTAATCTCCTTTTTCGTTCCTCTCGTCGTTTCTCCCCGCCGTTTTGGGTCCATCGGTTTGTGCTGCGTTCATCGCCATTTGGCCTTCATTTTCGTCTGTTGTTTGTCCATATTGTAACCCTCCACGTACTCCTTCGTATTCGTTGCCTTTTTCTTCTCTTTTGTCTCTCGCTTTCGCTTTCTTATTTTTTTTTTTTTTCCCGCTTCTCAATTCACTGTAAAACTGTCACTGTCACGGTGACACTGGAGAAGGTTTCTTTCTCTTCTCTTCTCTTCGCTTCTTATCAATATTACCTTCTCTATCCTTGATTTTTTCTTTTCTTCTTTTTCTTCTTCATAACCACTGGTGGTTTGTTTCTCTCGTCAGGCATCGAGATCGTCTTCTTTTGCTTTTCTTTTTTCTTCATTTGAAACACCCCTCTAGAATCGCTTCTCATGGCGCCTTGACGGACTGCTGTATGTTTCCACCCCCAACTCCAAGCTGACTCTCTCCTCCCCTCTTCTGCCTCTCTTCCTTTCTTCCCCATTCGTTATCCTGCATCCTTTCTCCACAGTTCTAGCTAGCTAGCTAGTCAAAAGATCCAAACTACTGCTCCTGCTGCTGCTCCTGCGACGGGGATGTCTTGATCCAAAAAAACAACCTCACACATTATGTCTGTCCTCTTGTCAATTCCGAATTAAAACTAATCTTCTTCTTTCCCCCTCCTCTAGTGTGAGAATGACATCGGAGTCGTTGATGTGATCAGCCTCCTCCTCACTACTACTACTCTTTTTCTATCTTCCTCTCCCTCTCCCTCCCTCCCCACCGCTTATCCTTGTGTTATTCGTTCTCGATTTCCTTCGCCAACCCCGTCATGGCCGACAATTTTGGGAAGAAAGAACGCAGAAAAAGTCTGAGCGTGTTCGGTTCGTCGACGACGACCTCAATCCTCTCCGGGCCTACGGCCCATGATCGATCCCCTTCCGATGATGTCCACACCTTGAAGAAGAAGACCCGTCGCAACTCTGGGTTTTTCACGGGTCGGAGTGACAGTCCAGCCAGAACCCCAGCCGTGCAGGGCCTCCGTCGACCCAATACCCCGGATTCCGAAACAGCTGCCTGGGCGGCTTCCGTTTCCACCGCCACGGCCCCCGACCTTTCTCGTTCCCGTCGGAAATCGTTGCAGAAGAAGCGTACGTCAGTGTTCGGCTCCCTGCGATCCCTCCATTCGCTGGACGACGATGAGAAATCGCTAGGGCGCTCCAAGGGTTCGTCCGGTGACGATGATGATGTATCCGATCCCCGGCCCGGTGTCGGTTCGATGATTCTGCACCATGGAGAAATGCAGACCACGGGTGGAATGTGGAGGAAGAAAAGCCAGTACCTGGTCCTGACCGATACACATCTCATTCGATTCAAAAGCCAGGGGAAAGCGGCCGACGTGTTTTCATCGATTCCTCCATCGTTTGCACGCTCCACGGCCGCAAACCGTCAGTCGGTCGCATCCATCAGTTCGCTTCAAGAAACTCAGCTGCCGGCCTCTAGTGATTCTTTTGCGGGTATTCATCTGAATAGTATCATTGCTGTTTACATGTTAGATGATGGAAGACCTTCCTCGACGGTCGAGGTGGCTTACTTGGATGAGCGGTCACATAAGGCTGCATTCATGCAGATGCAGACGTCAGATTATCAGGAACTAAACCTGTGGATGGTGGGAATTCGCTCAGCAGCCGAACTGGTCCGCGCAGCCGATCCGATGTATTTTGATCAAAGGTCCGTCGAACATGTTGCCAGAATGTTGGAGTATGAAAGAGATTATGATCCAGAGAACTTTCGCATGTTTCGTGTGATCCAAATGGCCTCTAGCAAGTCCGCTGCGCGGACGTCATCCGACGATCTTACCAAATTATCTCCCACTGGCTGCTATCTGGCTCTTGGGTTACACAAACTTCATCTAATTCCCTTCCAGAAGACTTCCAGTCGGGCTTCGGTTGTTTCATTGGCGGATATGGAAACGGTGACATCATTCGGGCTCATGAACCTGACTTGCCTATCGATGGAATGGGGGGATGATAGCCTGCATCTAACGTTTCGGTACATATTTCCTTCCGCTTTGTTTGGCTTGTTCCTGTTTTCTGACTGACAATGACATCAGCGTTCCACTTCGTAAACAGTTCTCGGTTTTCCTCGCATCTGTGCATTCGCTCGAGATTGCCTTCTGGATAAGGCAACACACCGAATACCTACGGCCCCTTTGGATTAAACAGCCATATGACTTTATCGTGCCCCGCGACCTCGATAACGATAGTAATTTCCTCCCCGTGTCGCTGGACGAGGACTACGGTTGTTTCGACCGGACACTGGTCGCCTACTCCGCTAGTTATGATATCGATACCTCCAATATTCGTTATACAATCGACGTACAATGCGACGATGCTCCGTGCTTTAGACTCCTACCACCAGCTTCCCCGCGGCGCCAGAAATACACACCCCTAGAGCTAATTGCGGTTATGCGAGCTCTTCGGTATAACGAATCCTTTCGGTCAATATCGTTTAGTGGTGTCAGCTTAGACCCACTCCAAGCTATCCGCGATCTTCATGGGCTTGACAAGGATGCGCGGCTGAGTCGTGCATGTGCTGTCATTCAGATTCCTGGGCAAGAAAACCTGTCTGTTCTATCCCAGGAAGTTCGTGCATTGACTTTGAAAAGTAAATGGCTCCGGCGTCTTGATTTCTCCTACTGTTTAAGCCGCACACCCAAGACCGATATCGAAAGCCACGATCCTGGCTGTGGTATTCCGGAAGCTATTTTCCCCATCTGTCGACGAGAATTAACAAGCGTTGATTGGGTTGTGCTTAACGGTATCAAACTTGGTGACTCGGACCTTGACTATCTGGTGGATGCTGCCTCCCAGAGAAGTAGCCATCTGCGAGCTCTAGAGGTTGGAAACTGCGGTTTGTCTGTTCATGATATCGACTTGTTGCTTTCGACAATCGTCGCTCAGGATTCGACTTTGGAAGCGATCAACATCTCTGGTGTTCAAGGCCGTTTGAATCCCGATGTACTACAACGCTACATTGGCTTCTTTAGCCAAATCAAAAAAGTCGACCTAACACGCCTTTCGAGAACTTCGGGCCCGGAGCCACTTATCACTGCGGAGACCCTGTTCAATTGGCGATTGGAGGAACTTTCCTTGAGCCGGACTGCTGTCAATAGGGAAACTGTTGATGCGATCGCCACATATTTGGCCAGTGATAGGTCTCATAACTTGCGTGTACTTCGACTTGACCAGTGTGGCCTAACCGGCGAGGATGTAGCCACGTTCTTGCATTCGATGGCTGTCAGCGGAAGCTCGCGCCCCCTGCACTTGCATGTTAATGAGAACCGACTCGATAGTGGCTGTTCGTACTTGTTCAAGGCAATCGCCCAGAACAAGACCCCATCCCACTTATCGATGAGGATGATTGACTTCAAAAAGGAAGAACAGTTCCGCGATCTAGTCGAAGCTCTAAGAAAGAACAAAACGCTGAAGTACTTGGATATTTCAAAAGCATCTCTTCCGTATGACGCAGGTCCCGAGACGTGCAAGTCGTTGCAGATGATGTTCGAAGAAAACGAAACTCTGGAAGATTTGGACATCGGCGGAGAAAGCGCACACTTGGATGTCGCCCGGTTTGGGATTGGTCTCAATTTGGCATTGACTGGTTTGAAAAAGAACAAGTCTTTGAAGGTTTTGCGAATCGAGCACCAAAAACTTGGTCTCCAGGGTGCAAACACATTGGCGTCTGTGCTACTCGACAACGACTGTCTTCGTGAGGTCTACTGCGAAAACAATGATATCAACCTGCAATCATTCACGGTTTTGGTCAATGGCTTGCAAGGAAACAGATCCCTGCTGGTTCTATCCTGTATGGATCGGGACAGAATTAATTCGCTTGACAAAGTACGCCGAGAGATTGAAAGTGTGAGGCGTGATAATAGCCATACACAGCACTCTACCTCGAGCTCAATCCGACGATCTATCCATGCAGCGAGACATGTCAAGAATGCGGCAGTCGGAAACAAGTTGACCAAACATCAATCGACGGCGAGCCTACAACGCGCTGGCGCTTCTACACCAATCAATCCCTCCTCGTCTGTAGAAGCCCCTAATGTCGTGAGCTATGACGTCGAGTTCGTCTTGAGCTCTTTGGGTCGGAAATGGGACGCCGAGGTGGCTCGTCTGCGTCGGTATTTGTTTCGAAACTACAACTTGGTCAATGGGATTGACGAGGCGTCTGGCAGTATTCCTGATGACGCTGCCAGCGATGGCCGGCCAACCACCGCTATGAGCATTGGGACTATGCTGGACAGTCTCAAGTTTGAACTGACTGTATCTGAGAACGAAGTTCACGGTGTCACGCAGGGTCATAGCGCCCAGCCGTCTCTGGATTCCATTGATCAAGGCCAGTCCAATCATTTACAGATCTTCAACAGCCTTGACTCTGAAGGCAATCCGAATACCCTAATGAAGCAGCGTCCTCAAACTGCTCCATTTTCATTTCCTGAACATTGCCCTCGGATTCTACCAGCTGAATACACTTCTGGGCAAGGCTCTTCCGCGCGCCTGGCTGTTCCGGTTCCTGCTATGCCTTCAACCGTCCACAAAACAGGCAGCGTACGAAGCGCCCGCAGCTCCAGCACCGTCTCCACCAGTACCGGGACCGCTGCGAGCTCGCGAAGTACATACGGCTCAGCTTCCTCGACGTTGCGAGGTTTTCTTAGTGGAAGCGCGTCAAAGGAGCGCAGGAAAATAGAGAAAATGCGACCCGGGTCTGTCTGTGTGTCGAATGAAAAAGCACCAAAGCTGGACTGGTCACCACCTCACCTTGATTTACGGGACTTTCGGTAGTGCGTCTGAAAAAAACTGGGCTGTTGTACAGTGTGGTGTTTACGAGTAACACCTGATTTCCCGGCAGGACTTTTCCGGACTACCTACACTTTCATGTTCCGAAAATGAATAATGCATCGATCAACATGTTCGAACCATGATGAGTACTGAAAATCGACATTCGCTAGTCGAAAGAAGCCTTTGATTGAGGCTATTGTCCATCTTCACTTCGCCTTTTCCCCTTGATACCTCAAACGATCCGTTATTTCACGAGATCACTGTCCATATTCTTTACGTCGACCTCCCTCGATTCTTTTCTCCATGAAAACAAAACTGGCTTTTTCGCAAGACTTTCCTCATCTCTCAGGTCTTTTTATTTTATTTTGTTTTTATTTTTTTGTCTGAGAACGTTGTCATTATGAGGGCATACCCTCCTGCATTCGTCGTTTGTGTTTCTGTTTTCTCTTATCATATCTTTCCCCTCTCTTGCGGTGTTCTATTACTGGCCAGCTGGCGTTTCATATTTGGTGCATATACCACTTCACATTTCCATCGTTTCCAATTTTCTTTTTTCAGGAGGATATCTGTTAACCTTGCCAAAGGATTCTTGTTTGGCATTTTGTTTGCGTGTTTGGCGGCGGGCGTTTCCATATATCGATTTGAAACAAATACTCTTCTTCGGGCGCATTAGAAAACCCTGTCGGATGTTCTTTCTCTCTGTTTTTATCATTTCTTTACTTCTCTTTTTGCGGTTTGCAGCGTGGGCGGGTGGACTCTTAATCGTTAATGCCATCATCATCGAGAAATATTGGTCTTGCAAAAAAGGAAAAGATCAGTCATTTTATATGTTTCGTTCTGAGCAGTGTTATATATATACTATACCTTTTGAGGGATGTCATTATGTAGTCTGATTACCAACTCTGGGGATTTCTTTATTGTCATTCTGTTGTTTGTTGGTTGTATGTATATATACTGTGAGCAGATCGATTCATCATTTCACATGTCTTATTTGGTTTAACTACTGAAGTAGGATGAGATTCAGAAGTAAACAGTGATATTAAGAACTATATTCAAGTAAAGATTTAAAATCTATTATTGTACAATACATCTACATACCTATATCATATATCTGGGCCCAACCATCAGGCTTCATATAGCTGAAAACACCACCTGGAGGATGACATGTCCTTGGAAACGATGTCTAGACATATATACTTTCAAACCATTGCGAAAAGCCACCCAGTATTCAAAAATTTCATCAAGTTGGAGATTTCGAAACAACGCCCGGGAGATGATGAATGATGACCAAACACCCAAAATGCAAAACGCTCCATCCCAGAATAAACGGCAGTCCAGATAAAACAACAGAATAAACAACGTCGGACGCGTGCTCGATAGAGTAGTATACAAGAGAAGGGGTTCGGTTATTCGATGACTTTGGAAAAAAGGCGAGTGTGCGCATAGCTAAAAGGACTTTCAGTTGATGGGATTGTTCAACACAACAATGCCTTTCTCCTTGTCAATCCTATCTTCTTCCTGGCGAAACAGTCGGCCTTTCTGACTGATTGCTCGAAGTGTTCGAATATAAACATTGGCTGCGGCGTCGGCATCGTCCTCCCCTCTACCTGCAAGGGCTTTCTGGCGGCGCTTCTGGCATGACGCATACAGTGATCTTGCTTTCTTGTCCTGTATTTCGCTCAGCTCGTAGTCAACAGTCCAGTTGTCAGATGAGCTCAAATTGGCAGGTCGGTCAACAAGTTGGTCGTTGACTTTGTTTCGCACAATGAGGGTCATCGCAAGAAGCTCTCGCTTATCTTCGGATTGGGATTGTTCTTCTGCTTCAATTTCTGACAGGAAAGCTTCATCCGGGGGCGCTGAAGAATCGTAAACTTCATTAGAGGCTGTCAAATCCTCTTTGGGATTGCCACTCGTTTCCAGAGCCGGCTGGCTCGACTGGTCATTGTTGTCAGGACTCGGTGCCTCTTTGTTACCATCGACTTCGGACGAATCGTCACTGCCATTTTTGGGCTTCAAATTCAGAATTCGATTTTGGTAGGCCTCGACCTCGGCCTTGTTCTTGTTCTGAATGGCATGGATCTCTTCCTCAGTCACGGGTTCCGCAAATATGTACATAAACGGAGTATGGGAGTCGCGTGTCTCAAAATGAAAGCGTAGGGATCTTTCGGGAAACCTGGCAGTAGCTTTATCAAGGATCTTGTTCCACATTGTCACACTGAGCTCAAATTCTGCATCTCCCAGTGCGGTGTCGGATTGGCCATGCAAGGCTAGATCCATTTCTGGCAAGCTGACATACTGAAAGCCGAAAATGCGCTCGACATTGTGAAAGGCCACGAAAATCCCATCCATACGGCCGATTCGCACCTGCAAAGAGTACTTCAAGAAGGCAGCCCGGATCATGTCAAAATATTCACGCTCGTAAGACTCGTAAGCGCCGAAACGGTCTTTAATTTCATAACCCAGGCCATGTTCGAAGTTCCGTGCATCCATACGGATAGGCAAGACTGCTCGTGTCTTCAAATCAAACATCCCTGTACCGGGTAGTCTCGGATCATAGGCATCAAGCTGAGATCTCATGACGAAATCCCCGAGCGTTGAATAATGGTAGGCTTCGGGAATCGCTTGTTCTTCCTCTGCCGATATTTTGTTGTCACTGGACCTCCTGTAGCGCTCAAATTCCTCTTTTGGCAATGTCAACAGCTTCTCCATTGACTTTCCAAGATTCATAAGAATATTGGCGCTGTCAAACTCCTTATCTGCATCGATGGCGTAAACGCCGTCTTGATACCGGAGAAACATTGCAGAGGGAGATCGTAAAAGGCGAGTGAAGGTGCGCAGCTTATCCGGAAATCCTTGGGACACACTCCGCGTATCTATTCCCCTCCATGCAGAAAGGAGATAGTGGAAATGCGAGAGAACTGATGTCATACTTGACGACGAGCCCACATACTTCTTCTTTTCTTTGACAGCAATATTGCGGAGTGTTTCATCTCGAGACGATGTAATGTACTCCTTCAGGGCATCGAAATCGAATTCAGTAACGGGCATGATAGAGCCCAGATACGGGTCAAAGTTGAAAACACGAGATCGAGGGTCACGAAGATGGTAGACACCTGGGCTGAAAAAAGAAGCTGTTAGCTATTTCAAATATGAGTCAGCTTATAAGAAGCTTACTTGAACAAAACCCTTTCAAGACCAAAAGAAAGCTGCGGAACTTCTGGGGTTTCGATATCCAATGCTTTGCGAGATCAGTACGATATTCACGAAGTGCATCAGTCCGAGATACTCACGGGTGAGTTTTAGCTTGTCTAAACTGATCGACCCTGTCGTTTTATTTTCCATGTGGCTCATTAAGGATGATAAATGTACCGGAGCATCAGAGTCCTTGGGATCGACTTTTGTGTTTATGGCAGTTTTCAGCTTCTCGAAGACTGATTGCGTAGACGCCATATCAGCATGTCCCGGGATTTGTCCAGTTGATCCATCTTGAGACTCCTTCGTGTTGGGTATGTTGTCCGGGGTCTCCTTTGCGCTCCTCTTTGAATACTTTTCGACCGACACATTTGCCTTTTGAGACTTTGAGATAACTTTTCTGATTTTCTTCCGAGATTTTCGGTCGGCAGTAATCTTATTTTGAGCAGAATCTTTGCCCTTTTCTGCAGCGGATTCGGCATTGTTTTGCGGTCGAGAAGCGTCCTGATCATGGGCATTCAAACTCGACTTTTTCGCAGAGGGCTTCTTGGAATTTTGCTTCGGACGGATGTCAGAAATGTGATTCTTTTTAATTCCGTGGGTCTATGGTCAGAACAAAAGCAAATTAGCGACTTGTTCCTATCACCAACTTGAACAAACGGGTTATTCCCGAGAATATAAGAATACCTTCTTTGAGGCCGAAGCATATTTCGAGGAACTATTGTCCTGAAGAGGCACATCTCCAGCTGGATCACCACCAGAGCTAACGCGAATCGATGGAGTGCTATAGAACTGGCGTAACCGGGCACAGCCTCCGGATCTTCGAGCTAAACAGGAGACGCAGACATGCTCGCGAAGAGGGCCTGTAACAGACCGCAACGAGGTCCGGAACATTCAGTCCAGAGATATTTGAACAGTGCTGCGACGTGGATTTTCACAACGAGACCCAATTGATCTTGAAAGAAACGAGTGATGATGATGAAGATGAAAAGAGACAAAAGCTTCAGTTCCTGTCCTGTTCGCCGCAAGTTGTTTTTTTCTGCCGTTTGATTTACATGATTGGTCTATGAATTCACCGCCTTTACTGTGTCGCAGTCGCTTAACAGATATAGAGAGAGCATGATTGTCAAGGAATTCGAGCAGAATTAGAATGGAAGATAGTTTTTCTGATAGTATAGAACAGTCTGAAGTACTGATATGAAGAATTGAGTGTTGTGGTGTTCGAATGAACAGGGTCTCGTCTCTGTGCAGTGTATATAGACCTCCGTAGTCGGCGATATTATGTGCATGCCAATTTGATACAAACAATTTGTGATTATATCTGCGTATCTATCTTATTAGAATAATATGGTATATAATACATACCAATTAATTTAAATTATATATACTCAATCACTCGCAACGTTTCATCTTGAAATCCCGCAAATCATCCAAATCCGGGGTCGGAGAAAAGCCGCCCCGCCGTCCCGCCAGAGAAAAAAAGTGCGGTGACTTTTTGGGTCTTTTTGATGGTCTTCTAACAGCCCCTCGATCTGTTATCGCAGTCTGATCTCAAGTTGATTCTCAGCTGAGGTGAGTACATTTTTTTCCATATGATCTGTTTCTCTCATGCTCCTGTTTGTCTCCGTGTTGTGTGTGAAATTGTGTTCTTGTGCTGCAATGGACTGAGGGGCAAGAAATAGTTGCCCCTCCTAGAGGTCATGAAGAGGGGTTTCTCAATTGATGGGCTACTACCATGTCTTAAGGCTCTATGGTCGTTACCTTGATGTTTTCCGGTGCTTTTTTTAATATCGATGCATACAAAATTTGCTTTATTTTCTTCTTTTATCGATCCAGTCTGTTGCGATCTCCCAACTGATGCCATTATAACCAGGCTCGCTCGGGAACGCTGTGTCAAAGATGGCCCAAGAACAATTGCGCATCCTCATCGTCGGTAACGGCGGACGAGAGCATGCTTTCGCCTGGAAGCTGAGCCAATCTCCTCTGGTCGATATTGTCTACGTCGCCCCGGGCAATGGTGGAACCGGTCTGGGTGCTTCTAGCAAGATTTCCAACGTCAACATCAAAGGAAATGATTACCCGGGCCTGGTGGCCTTTTCTCAGAAGAATGGCGTGAACCTGGTTGTTCCTGGGCCTGAGGCGCCTTTGGTGGATGGTATCCAAGGATACTTCCAAGCAGGTGAGTGATTTTGAGTAGTTGTCGACGCAAGGACTACGTTGACACTTGCTTCAAGTTGGAATCAGATGCTTTGGCCCATCCAAGGCTGCCGCTCGCATGGAAGGCTCCAAGACCTTCTCGAAGGATTTCATGAAGCGCCACAGCATCCCCACCGCCGTCTACGAGAATTTCAACGAGTACGAACCGGCTCGCAAGTACCTTGACTCTGTGTCCCACAATGTTGTCATCAAAGCCGACGGACTTGCCGGCGGTAAGGGTGTTATTATCCCCGCATCAAAGGAGGAGGGTCACCAAGCACTCCGGGAGATGATGCTCGATCATCAGTTCGGCGAGGCTGGCAATGAGGTAGTCATTGAGGAGTACCTCGAGGGTGATGAGCTTAGTGTTCTCACCTTCAGCGATGGCTACACGATTAGCTCTCTCCCTCCCGCACAAGACCACAAACGCATCTTCGATGGTGACCAAGGTCCGAACACTGGTGGAATGGGCTGCTATGCCCCTACCCCGATTTCCTCGAAAGAGGTTCTGGAGGAGATTGACCGGACCATTGTGCAGCCCTCGATTGACGGAATGAGGAGAGATGGTTCGTCACTCAATACGCACTTATTATGCTGGGCCGTTTGCTAATTATATTCTTCAAGGTTTCCCCTTGGTGGGTATTCTCTTCACTGGACTCATGATGACCAAGAACGGACCCAAGGTTCTCGAATACAACGTCCGCGGTGGAGACCCAGAGACACAGACCCTCCTTCCTCTGCTTAGCGATGACACCGACTTGGCCCAGATTATGGTCGCCTGTACAGAGCACTGGCTCGACGGTGTTTCCATCAAGGTCAAGCCCGACTTTTCCACCACCGTCATTGCCGTGGCAGGCGGCTATCCCAACTCATACGCCAAGGGCAAGGCTATCACTCTGGACCCCGCCCCTGAAGATACACTGATTTTCCACGCGGGAACTAACCTCGCTGGCAATGAACTGCAAACTGCCGGTGGTCGAGTTATTGCTGCTACCGCCACTGCCTCGAGCCTCGAGGAGGCCGTCCGTAAGAGCTACGTCGGCATCTCAACCATCCACTTCGAGGATATGTTCTACCGCAAGGACATTGCGCACCGGGCATTCAGACAGAGAGATGCCGTTGCATCCCAGCAATCCCTCACCTACGCCTCCGCTGGTGTCTCCATCGACGCTGGCAACGACCTTGTCAACGAGATTAAGAGCTCTGTGGCCCGTACCAAGCGTCCTGGAACTGACGCCGTGATCGGTGGCTTTGGAGGTCTCTTCTCCCTTGCTGCAGCCAACTCTGCTTACCACCCACAATCACCCACCTTGATCGGTGCCATTGACGGTGTTGGCACGAAGCTCAAGATTGCCCACACCGTGGGAGTCCACAACACTGTGGGAGTTGACCTGGTTGCTATGAACGTCAACGACCTGGTCGTTCAGGGCGCCGAGCCTTTGTTTTTCCTCGACTGCTATTCTTGTGGTAAGCTGGATGTCCCCACCGCCTCGGCATTCGTGAACGGTGTCGCGGAGGGCTGTGTTCAGGCTGGCTGTGCTCTCATCGGTGGTGAGACTGCAGAGATGCCTGGTCTCTTTGTGGAAGACACCTACGATGCTGTTGGTGCTGCTGTCGGTGCCATCAACACAACCGGTGACAATGCCCGCACCATTCTTCCGGATACCTCTGCCATGAAGGACGGAGATGTCTTGCTGGCCTTGGGCTCTTCTGGTCCCCACTCCAACGGATACTCGCTCGTCCGAAAGATCGTTGAGAGATCTGGTCTGAACTACGAGGACGCGGCTCCCTTCCCCATGCCCTTCAACTCTGAGCCCTCCACTCTCGGACGCGCCCTCCTCACTCCTACCCGCATCTATGTCAAGCCCATCCTCAAGGCTCTGGACGTCAAGACCAGTGCCTCCTCGCCCGCCATCAAGGGTCTTGCCCACATCACCGGTGGTGGTCTCGTGGAGAACGTGCCTCGCATGCTCCCATCAACCCTGTCGGCCCACATCAAGGCTTCGGGATGGCAACTCCCCCCTGTTTTCTCTTGGCTCAAGAAGAACGGCAACGTCACCGCCACCGAAATGGCACGTGCATTCAACTGCGGTGTCGGTATGGTTGTGGTGGTCGATAAGGGCTCCGAGGCTGCCGTCAAGGAATTGTTCGAGAAGGAAGGCGAGACTGTCTACGAGATCGGACAGCTCAAGACCAAGAAGGATGGCGAGGAAGCTTGCGTCCTGGAGGGACTGGAGACATGGGATGCTTAAACAAGTTTCCTTTAACCATACATAACCAGTCAACCAGAAAAGTACAAAAAGCAAAAAAGGCTTCTTTCTTTCTTTTCCTTTGCTTTCACTTGATGACTTATATCTATATCTATCTGATGTTGATGCCTTATTTTCCTGATCCGATTTTGCCTTGGTTTTAGACGTGCGACGATGGATGAATTGACACGAAAGAAAAGTTAAACAGACATATAGTACCCCTTGGAATTTATATTTGTTTTTGAATATATGTCTATACACAGAAGCCCAATGGATTTGTGATTTATTCAATTTGCCTTTCCATAGTACCTACAATAGGTTCTATCCAGATAGTTGCAGGAAACACTAGGGACGACACTATCTAACCAACATAAAGTACTCAAGACAACAGTAACAAGTACCATTAATTATACTGGAAATTCTATCAAATAAATCCATGAAATCAAATTGACTCCGTATCCAACGATAGTACACGCCAAAACATGCAACGCACCAACAATAATGTCATGGATATGATTGGACGACTACTTCCCTGGCAATCTAAGAACCAGTGGAGTAACTCCAGACTCCAGATGAAGCCACCAGGGTCTGACACTGAGGCTCTGTGGGTGCAAAGGCCGAGTGACATCATGGTTTGTGATCTAGATTCTACTGGTGATTCAACGAGTGACAAACTAAAAGGCTTTTATATGTCAAATCCGCAAGGCGCGGATATGTTCACGGAAAGTAACAGCGGGATGCAAAGGGGTCAAATGGTGGAAAGAACATGACAAGAAACAAGAGCTGTCTGAAATCGGTCCACAGGATATCAACATTCTCGGCAACATTTAAGAACTCGAATTTAAGAGACAAAGATAGAAAGAAGAAAGAGACTAACATCGTAACAGAAGGATTCAAACATGAGCGCAGAACTATATGAAAGAGGACTTTCACCGCACTATCCACGAAACCCATGTACAACCTTCTCCTACACCGTGTCCTTTTAACTTCTTTTCAAGTATCCTTTCTCAAGACGGATCTTGCTACCGTCAGAGGTGTCCCTGTGTTGGAGTGACAGGCGTCAAAAAAAAATAAACCATCTCTATTCCACAACTAAAATAAAAGTTCCTTTTTCAGGCGATCTTCCTCATAGCGCGAGTCAGAGAGGGCTCGCAAGCCACCACTTGCCTCCGTCCAGCATTTTGATACACCAGGAAAGTACGAAAGAACGAAACGAGCAAAACGCAAAAGCTATACCATCCCCAGTCAGTCTCATCCTATCAAACCAGGAATGCAGTGAATATCATACCTTAGAAGCACTTGCGGTGCACGATCGAAGGACCGCTCTCGTCGTACTCCTGCTTCGAGATCCACATCTGCTGGAAAGTAGACAGAGAAGCCAAGATGGAACCACCGATCCACACGGAGTATTTACGCTCAGGAGGAGCAATGATCTTGACCTTCATAGACGAGGGAGCAAGAGCAGTGATCTCCTTTTGCATACGGTCGGAAATACCAGGGTACATAGTGGTACCACCGGACTAATCGAGGGGGAAAAACATGTCAGTGATTGCGTTCAATGTTGAACGGATTGGAAGATACGTACCATGACGATGTTGCCGTAGAGGTCCTTACGGACGTCAACATCACACTTCATGATGGAGTTGAAGGTGGTGACGTGGATACCACCGCTCTCAAGACCCAGGACGCTAGGCTGGAAGAGAGCCTCAGGAGCACGGAAACGCTCGTTACCAATGGTGATGACCTGGCCGTCAGGAAGCTCGTAGGACTTCTCGAGGGTGGAGCTCTGGGAAGCGGTCTGGATCTCCTGCTCAAAGTCGAGAGCGACGTAGCAGAGCTTCTCCTTGATGTCACGGACAATTTCACGCTCAGCGGTGGTGGAGAAGGTGTAACCGCGCTCGGCCAAGATCTTCATCAGGTAGTCAGTCAGGTCACGACCGGCCATGTCGACACGCGAGATAGCGTGGGGCAGGGCGAAACCCTCGTAGATGGGGACGACGTGAGTAACACCGTCACCAGAGTCGAGCACGATACCGGTGGTACGACCGGAGGCGTACAGGGACAGCACGGCCTGAATGGAAACGTAGAAGGCGGGGGCGTTGAAGGTTTCGAAGACAATCTGGGTCATCTTCTCACGGTTTGACTTGGGGTTAATGGGGGCTTCGGTCAAGAGGACGGGGTGCTCCTCGGGAGCGACACGGAGCTCGTTGTAGAATGTGTGGTGCCAAATCTTCTCCATGTCATCCCAGTTGGTGACAACACCGTGCTCGATGGGATATCTCAAAGTGAGGATACCACGCTTCGACTGTGCCTCATCACCGACGTAGGAGTCCTTCTGGCCCATACCAATCATGATACTGCGAAAGGCGTCAGTGGGACAAGCATCCCTCGACTAGCTAGGGAAGAGAATATTTACCCATGGTGGCGAGGACGACCGACAATGGAGGCTATTCTCAAATGTCAGTCATCATTCGTTTTTAATTTTTTTTGACATGCACGAGTAGGCCATCCCAGGTATGCCGCCCCGACGCAAGGGTGACTGACATTGGGGGAGACCTAACAGGTGACAGGAGGGGTTTGTGGGGGTTTGACTTACGGAAAACAGCTCGGGGAGCATCGTCACCGGCGAAACCGGCCTTGCACATACCCGAACTACAAGGGAATTTCTGTCAGTATATATAATAAACCTCATAATGATTGATTCTTCACGGGACGAAGATTCAAAACGAGTGGTATGGTCGATAGTCGACAGCAGCGACCGATGGCGGCACGGTTGAACGACGGATAGATAGGAGGTGATCGGAACACAACACAAACAGGGAACCATGGAAAGCAGAACAAGACATACCCATTGTCGATAACGAGAGCAGCGACTTCCTCTGTAATGGAGATTAAGCGTTAGTGATGTGAATTAGGATGATGGACGAGGACGAGATAGAATGGAGGGACAGGGAGTTGGGGTTTGGGGGGGGAAGAGCAAAGCCGCTGAGGTGTCACAAAGCTTACCTTCCATGGTGGCTGAGAGATGAGATTAAGAAGCGAACTACAAAGAAAGAGAATAAAAGAGGAAAAGAAGAAACCTCGACGGGATAGGAGGGGAGGTTAGGAGGATGAGGAGAGATGGGTTTGGTGGTGGTGGTGGTTGTGTGGTGGTGGTGTATAAGGGAAGAAGAGGAAAGGGGAGAAGAGGGGAGGAAGAGAAGAAGGACGAGGAGGTTGGATTAAGGAGGATAGCAGAGAGAGAGAGATGGGATTGGGGGATTGTTGGTTAGTGCCGTTCTGGCCACTTGGTTTGCTAGGTTGAGTGGTTAACCTGTCACCGCCACGCTGGAAGGAGAGCAACTATTTTAATCCAGAACCCACTTGGGAGAGCTGGCGATGGTATTTATTTATTAAATAGTACCGAGTCCTAGCTGTTTCTCTCTCCTGATGAATTATCTATTCTTCTTCAAGGCAGAATCGTTCCATTTCTCCTGGAGGGGGATGGCAAAAACACTTGCGCATCCTCCGTGGGGCGGGCTTATTCCAGGGCCGTGATGGTTCAACCGGTCGAAGCAGAATCATTCCTATCCAAGGGTTCAGGCTGTCGCATTCGCATTGTCATTGGATTATTGTTGGCTAGATAGGTGACACTGTCAGGCTCCCATTTTGCATGGCTTTCTGGCTGATTATTATCAGGTTGCCTCTATACCAGTTTCTCCCCGTATCCCCGTATCCTCCTTCTGACGCGTCCATATTCCCGCATGTGTGCCTAATTGATCTTCTACCATGCAACAATCATTCTCATCACCATTTTTATTTCATCCCAGATCATAGTTGTCTTCTTATTTTTCAAGGGGCTGGGCAGGCAAAGAAGGCCAGCAGGGCTTCTGCGTTTTTACCGCCATTTGGACGGGAATCACCAAACCCACACCCACTTTGGACTTGTTGATCAGTCTGATAGCATTCGACTATCGCTGTCGTAGTTAAGGGGGTGACATGCCATCTCAATTCGACCCCCCGAATTAGATCCTCCCTTTTTAAGTATTGATATTGTCAGCATTCAAACCATTCCCATCCTGGATGATCCCTTAAATGCTCGTTTAACTCTGGACGCGGGGTTTTGAGTCGATGGCGGGGCAGCTTGCAGGACGAAGATCTTGTCATCATAACATAAAATCTCTATGAATATATAGTTTTGAACATAATTAAATACTACAATTGGCACACTATTAACCATTCTATACTTGTTGTTTCTATCACTTCTGTTTTTCCTGTCTGGTGTGCTGCTGTGTTGCTGTGGAAGAAGGTGGAAAGTCATCGCTGCCGCACGAATCATCTGGATTCATCCATCGTTCAGAATCCGATCCTCCACTGTCGCTTCTACAACTTTTTTTTTTTATCGCAGTCATTCCTGTCACTGCTATCTATTTCAATTTACTCTCTCCATAGACTACCTCCACTGATAATCTCAGGCGATTTATCATTTGTTTTTTTGAACACATTCTTACTTCACCTCCAACAAATTCTTCAACGTCAAATATCTGCCCCTCATGGCTGCAGACCCAAACTTGAACGGTCTCCTTAAATGGAGTATCCAAAACTCTTCCGCAAGCCAGGAATCCGCTGATCCCAATGCGCCCGCCCCTGAGCCCTCTCGTGGCATCAAGCCCGAGATGCTCTCTGCTCTCTTTGGTGGTCCCTCTGACGCCGACCTGATGAAGGCTGCCATGGCCGCTCTTCACTCGGATGAGGTGGACCTGGAGAATAAGCTGGTTGCCTTTGACAACTTTGAGCAACTTGTTGAAGGTATCGACAATGCCAACAACATGGAGCCCTTGGGCTTGTGGACCCCGCTGGTCCAGCTGCTCAAGCATGAGGAGACCGACATGAGACGCATGGCCGCATGGTGCATCGGAACAGCCGTGCAGAACAATGAAAAGGCTCAAGATAGGGTTAGTATTCCTGCATTGCTCCTGAATATCCAACACTAACATCTGCCGTCTTATCAGCTCCTCGTTTTGAATACCTTCCCAGCCCTTGTATCCATAGCCACCTCGGATTCCGCCCCCGCCACCCGCAAGAAGGCCATCTACGCCATCTCGTCGGCAGTCCGCAACTACCAACCTGCCATGGATGACCTTGTCAAGAACCTCCCAGAGGGCTACCCTACTGATAAGGTCGACGCAGGTGACATGGACGCTGTGGATGTGATCCTCAACAAGCTCAAGGCCCACCCATCGGCGTGAAGCAGGAGTTTTCCCCATTCCGTTCAGCTCTTATGAGAATTTGGATCGTTTCTCCATATACGTCCCATTGACACTGCATTGGCATTCATAAAAGCCCACGCCTTCGGCTCCTATGCGGCTTAGGCGGCGTCGTTTCATAAGGCAGGCAGATATTTTTCTGCAGATCACTCATCCGTCATCATTTATCGAATGGTGACTGCCTTGGTGAAACAGTACCGCATCAGGAATTGCGTGGTGGTTGCATTGTTGGCCGTAACAGGATCACCATTGTCAAACGTCATGTTGAGGGTTCTGTGTCCTGCAAGGAGCCCGTCCTAGGACACGAGATAGATTATCATGATCTACAGAGAAATCTTAGATTATCTTGCATTGAGGATACTCTGATTATAAATACCTGAAATATATGCAGTGAAATGATAGACTCAAACAGACAAATCAACTTCTATTGGTGTTTTCCTAAATTCTGTACAGGGATGAAAGGTTACTCTAATAGCACCAACATTCCCTTGCTGCCTAGCCCCTGTCTATGTCATGGACTTGGAATAGTTGTCAACGATTTGTATTTAATAACGCCTCCAAAAAAAGCAAAAAATAACCAGTACATACAATTAACAAAAAGACAAGCATTTTTCATGTATAACCATAACCCGCTAACACTACATGCTAGAAAATACAACATGAATTCATTGCAACCGCGCGCCGTTTCTAACAAAACGTGATATAACCAAATAAAGGTACCAAACTAGAACAGTAAGAGGGGGACAGAGCCAGAGCAGAGCCACTAGAGCGCAAGGTTGTAGGTATAGTCATCCTCTATGTTCTGCGAGATCCATAAAACGACAGAACTACGATATAATCAGTAATAGCCCCAAGGAAGGAAATGTGAATAAGCAAACCTCAGCATGACAAGACTGTTGGCGACAACATTGGCAATTCCAAAGTAGAGCGTCTGTAGGGGGTATTGCTTGATGAGATACTTGAGAGTCATGACCGTCTGCAATCACGTTAGCATCCAACATTAAACTAACATAAGGTATGCTGGAAAATGCCCCCCAAGGCACGAGTCGATTGTAGATAGAAATACTAACCACACTACCAGCCAACCCTCCAGCGAGAAGCGCAAATCCCAAGAAGAGCACAAAGCGCGCCTTCCAAGCAACCCCACTTCCACTGTAGCTGAAGCTATCCGCATGTAACCGCGACTTCTCGATCGAGTTGATAACAAGCATTCCAAGCGATGAGCAGATACCGGGGATCCAGTCCACGAACTTCACATGGACGGTCGAGCCATTGCGGGAGCTATGGGAGAATGCGGCGGCATCGATCAGGAAGAAGAAACCAAGGGAGAACTGCAGATAGTATGTCTTGTCAGCTCTGCTGCTAAATGAAGTTCAAGCGATGTATAGGGAAGGGTCGATTGGGGCTTACCAGTGCCCCCGAGGTGTAGACGCCCGCACTGCGAACGGTGGAGTTATTGAGCCATTCCGGCTTCGAGAACCGAAAGAGACGGTTGTTTGAGACGTCCATTTGGTGTTTTTGTTGGTGAAACGGTGAATATCGGAAAAGTGACACAAGATTATAGGCCCCGAGAGATTGCTTGTTCTGTTCTGCTGGATGGTTCAGGTTGTCTATATGCTCTCCGCTCTTCGCAAGGTTAGCGATGATGCAGTCGCCGGAATTCGGAAAATCGGGGGGGCCGGCCTGAAGTATTCAAAGCATACCAGCCCTAAGCTGTCTATATTATTCACTTTGTTGATTTCTACAGCATTGATGAAGATTATTGTCATAGTTTGCTCTGTTTATATTTTATTCCCATTTGTCTTAGATTACAACTTCACAAGAGTCGTCGTGCTGCCATGTACTATTGCAGTTAGCTTCAACAATAGCAATGACAGGATTTATGGATCCTGTGCTCCGGACTGCAGAGTGAAATGAATTATATAGTTCGTAACGTCATAAGTTGTAAAGACCTAGTCTGCAAGACCTGTTCCAGACAGATCTCAGTTCTCCTCGCAGAAAAGCCTCAAAAACTCATCAATATATGTCATTGCCTTGCCTTTTTCCAACAAAGGGGGTAAAACTCTTTCGCCCTCTCCATTCTGGGGTGCCTCTTTTAAGTATTTCCGTAATGCAAATGTTGATGCACGATATGTCGCATGATACATTGCCTTGAATTCATCTTCATTCGTGGAGACCGCGGGAGCAGCGTCCGTTACCGGGATGCGTGTATCCTCTAGGTCGTGGTTAACAGTAGTAGTACTCTTGTTCGTAGATCCTGGCCGTGTAGACGTGCGGTTGAAGCCATACAGGCGCATGCATGTCAATATTGTGCGAGTAATTATGTTCTTGTTTTCCAGAATGATCGTGTCGGGATCTTTTGGTCCGGATGACAAGTCAGTCTTTCCTTCAGAGGATGACAAAGCTGGTGATGGCTCCATCCGCGTAGGGTATTCCAAAAATGGCGTCGGTGTGTTCCTCTTGGATGTTATACCGCGCCCGTGGCTCCGAGCAGTGCTTGGCCTGGAGTTGTCGGTGCGAATCTCCAAAGGTTTGTTTAAATTTGCCCCAAGAGAGAGAGACCTAAAACGCTGTGAAGCAATCCTGTCCAAGGCGGGAATGCTAGGTTCCTCAGATTCTCGTTTGATCCTGAGAGTCTGCAACTGCTGGGATGGCTGAGACAAAGAGGGTGCCATCAACTGTGAGACTGCCTCCCCTCCTTTTTGCCGTACTCTCCTATGATGCTGTGCAACTGATTCGAAGAGGCTAGCCACTCGCTTCCTCTTCGGACTGGGCGACCGGAGGTCTGGGAGGAATTCAGCAAATTGGACAACATTGGCAAAACTATCTGGATTTTGCGGGGGTGATGGGAGGGACAGGGCCTTTGCGATAAGAGAGGCGGAGATTGGCGTGGCATATATTCTCAGTTCTTGCTTAGTTACAAGAGATGCATTCTCAGGGTAATCGGGCGAAGATGACACGGGAGGAGTTGGAGGTCGTTCAAATGAGGTTGCGCTCGACAGAACACCATAGATCAAGAGATCCGATGTGAATGGCCCGGAAATCTTTGCCCGTGAAGTGTTATCGACACTTATGAGAAGACCAACAGGGCATTGAAATAATGGACACCGATCTAGATCCTCCCCTTCTAGCCAGATATTGCCAAGCAACTTGCTCTTTAGCCATTGCGATGTTCCGCCATCAGTAGTATGTAGTTCGAGATTCGGGCCAGCTCTCGCATAGAGTGGGATTAAAGCAGGATTGACAAAACAGCGGAAACTAAGGCTCGAGTCTTTGGTAATATCAGATTGCCAGTGGGACGTTGGATCAATTAATTGTAGGCCTATGAGATGAAGTCACCGTGGTTAGCAGGCGAGTGATAACAGGATTGTCGCGTCTTCACCTTCAAGTTGAGATTCTTCATTTAGCAAAATGGGCCCCGACCAGATGTTCATGGTGACAATCAGATTGCTACTAGTAGCTCACATAATTTGAGTATGTTGTTTCAGGTGATCTCAGACGAATGAACTTTCTGGGGGTGCTTGATCTCATTCCATCAACACGAAACGCGCTGGAAACGGTACGTACTCACGTGATCCAATATATGCAAATTGGGATGAGTGGTGTTTATTCAATCAACACGCCACCATCCAAGAGGAATCAAACTCATGTATCAATTACGAGGGACAAAAAAAAAATCGTGAATCTTTAACGTTGTGAACACTCTATATAATCATAGCATATAGTACTTATAGTACACCCAAGAATATCGCATACAAAGAAACGCTTCAATCAATAGACCCGACTCCCGCAGTGGAAAGTTCAATAGAAAGTAAATAGTCTTGGAATACGTCAGAGCAAATAACTGATATCATGCAAACAATACGTAGGGCCATAACAAGCGATGGTGGGCTGGAGGCATTTCAAAATGCAAGGCATCCAATATGGTTTTCTGCCTGCTTTATGAAGTTGGTGCCACCACTGCATCTTAGAATTCTTCTTGCTCCTGGAAGAACATCGAGAAGCTAATAATGGTTCCGTAGATAAGGAGACCTCCAAGAATCGACATGATCATCGCTGGAACTTCGATCGCACCGCTGTGTGCAAGGACGGCCGGGAGCGCTGGATTTCATACATGTCAGTTTCATCAACTAAAGAGGGCACTCCCATTTATGTGGAAAGTTCGCATGGATCAAAGAGAGAATGCGATCGGTGTGGTTTCATGGCCAACGGTCGATGCGACTTACCGATACCCATGAGCACAAGAAATCCCGTCAAGAATCGACCAAAGTCCACCGCCGCATTTCCAGAATTGTCCATAAAGTCATCTGGGTTGGCACATCGAGAACATATCCAGTTCGGCAGGGGAGCGACAACGTAAGTCGCAACAACAACCAACGGCAGGAAGTTGTGCCAGAGGGCAGACGAAAGAATCACGAGAAGAAACCCAATCGCAAGTACCTAGTAAGAGAAATATGTTAGCTGATGCGTCGCCAATTAGAAGTCTCTAGGGAGATATGATACGTACAAACGAAAGGGCGATGATGGTCTTTAGGCCTGCCGCCATGACTGCGGAGACAAGAGGACCAACTAGGGTCCAAGAACAGCGATAAAGCTGGAGTTGAAATCGCACGAGCAGAAACGAGGCAAGCCTAGCCTCAGATAGAATTCAAGGGTCAGATAAAGAGGCAAAGCTCTGTCTATATCAAGACATTGACAGATACCTCGACGGTCAAGCAGCTCGGTTGGCTGGTAGCCCCAGGTGACGTTGGCAGAACCAGGGCGGCGGCAACCGGGCGGGCTGGTATTGCTAAGGCACCAAGGCACCAAAGGCACCCAGCCCAGCCCAATCGTCAAGCAAGCGGGAGCTTTGGAAGTCACCGCGTCAGTTGCTCACTGCCTGCTCTTCTTGCTATCCCCCTCAGCAAAGCCGTCTCTTTCTTATCTTCTGCTGTTGCTCCCGTTAATTAATCCCCTTGACGAATACCTCTGCATCTGATTTTCACCTGATTTTCATCTCCTTTCCTCCCAGATCAAGCTCCCATCATGTTCAGAAACAACTACGACAACGATGCGGTCACCTTGTATGAACCCACCTAGCTCCCTTATCTATCTGGATGAGATATCTTCAGTAACTAACTATGGGATAGCTCCCCGCAAGGCCGGATATTTCAGGTTGAATATGCACAAGAAGCCGTCAAACAAGGATCGGTCGTGGTGGGGCTTGTCAACAAGACGCATACCGTTCTGGTCGGCTTAAAGGTTCGAATTGTCATCAAGGGAGATGGTTGGTAAGATGACGGCCACGATGCTAACTTATGGACTGTCGTTTGTGTAGCGAAATGCCGAAGAGCTGTCCTCGTATCAGAAGAAGATCATCGAAATCGACTCGCACATGGGCATTGCCATCGCCGGTTTGGCATCAGACGCTCGTGTCCTCTCCAACTTCATGAAGCAGCAGTGCCTCGGTTCCCGGATGACTTATGGACGTGCCATCCCTGTGGACCGCATTGTCTCCCAAATCGCTGACCGCGCCCAGACCAACACCCAGCACTACGGTAAGCGGCCATATGGTGTGGGATTGCTTGTTGCTGGTGTTGATGAAGCTGGGCCTCATTTGTTCGAGTTCCAGCCTTCGGGTATGACACATGAGATGGTTGCTTGTGCTATCGGAGCCCGCTCTCAAATGGCAAGAACATACTTGGAGCGACATCTGGATGAGTTCGCCAACTGCACCCGGGATGAGCTGGTCACCCACGGTCTCCGGGCTCTCAAGGAGACCTTGTCTCAGGACAAAGAGCTGACCGTTGAGAACACATCCGTGGGAGTGGTGGGCCTGGCCGGAGAGGGCGCCAAGGGCAAATTCGAGAGCTTCAAGCTATACGATGGCCAAACAATCGCACCGCTGCTGGAGACTCTGGAACAGTCGGAGGCGGAGGAGGGTAAAGAGACGATGGAAGTCGACTCATAGTTTCTGATTTTATGCCCATAGACATGAAAACGCTTGTCTCTTGATCCTGGAGATTTACGACAGTCTTATTCCCTATCATACTACTCAGACCATCTTGGTAATGTGATTTCCTTCATCTCTTGTATCATGCAATCAATGTCATCATTTCGTAACGAGTCTACGGTATTTCTTTCTATCAGCAGACTTTAAAAACTGCTGTTTATCGTAATGGTGTATAGGAAGACCAATGCAGCCAAAGCCACAAGCCTATATCAGCCACCAACACTGAGTCCCAGAAGAATAATTATTCCTCGCCCCAGTTCAGCTGCATCCGGCTGGTGCTGACCTTGTATTCCACCAACTTAGGCCAAACCTCGCTAACACTCTTGGCCTCGACCAGAATGCCGCCATTTTCGGCACCAATATATCCCTCTTTGACGGCGTTCTTAACCCAAGCCAACAATCCGTCCCAGTACCCATCAATATTCAACAAAATAACTCCAACCTTGTGAATACCCAACTGATTCCAAGTCGTCATCTCCATAACCTCTTCGATGGTGCCAAATCCACCCGCCAGCGAGACAAATCCAGACCCAGGACCACCCTCCAAAACCTTGGTGGCCATGAGTCGCTTGCGCGTGTGCATATCCGCCACAATAGTCGTGACACCGTATTCAGTCTGCTGAAACATGGCGGTTTTGTTGAGCGGTTCGCGAACGACTCGCTCCGCGTCCTTTCCTTCGGTCATCACCGATCCCGACTTTTCTTCTTTTGCATTATCGTACCCGGGCTCGGTCTTGACGAGAGCACGAGGGATGACTCCGTGCACTGCTTCTGGTCCTGACAAGGAGACCAGGGTGCGGGCAACCTCGCCCATCAGGCCGGCTGTGCCGCCGCCGTAGACGAGCTGGACGTTATTCTTGTGGAATTCATGGGCGAGAGCGCGCGCGGCTTCCATATGTTTAGGATTTCTGCCTTCGACGGAGCCGCAGCTGAAAATAGGGGATCTTGTTAGCTTTTATCGCATCCTATCCCCCTTAAAAGCTCCCGAGCCTGGCGGGAGAAGAGAGGGGTTGGAACTCACAACACGCAGACGACTGCTGGTTTGTTTTCTTGGGTCGAAGCCATGGCTGCTGCTGTTTATTCCAATTGGGAAATATTCTCTGTGGGCGTGATATCAAAGTAAAGACAGTAGAGCAGTCTGATGTCAACGGGGCCTGCAGTGGTTGTTATGGATCTTGGTTCCACAGACAGACAGCAGTCAATTGAAGCGGGGAACTCTTCCACTGTACGCCGTAGCGACCACGATATTTATACCATTCTAGAGTAGTATTCAAATTACATTATCGCTTTACCTTATGTTTTCAATTTTTTAACTTTTTTTTTCATAAAAAATTGCATAGGCAACCAAATATTTATGTGTCTATGAGTCATTCATAGTTCTCATTGTTGGCGGAGCTATGACATAGTAAAGTCAATGCCGTTGATCATGTCGATGGATCCCAGATCTACAGGCAGGTTAAATTAAGAAAGAAAGAGACAAAATAATATTTCTCATAGGGTATCTTAAGCAAGAATTCAGTTTCCAATCCTACTCTTCTTTTTCCGTAACTTATTCTCATCAGGGGTAGGCGGCGCACTCCCCTTCTCAGATGCTTTCCCAGGTGTCTCTACCCTGACCTGGGGTGTCCCAACCTTTGCTGGCACAGCTACAGCAGTACTTGCACCTGGTGGTTGTTTAGCTGCTGCTGTTCTATCTTTATCGCCTGATTTGGACAGGATGAAAGAACCAGGCTCCCCAACCAACGGGTTATCATCCATGTATTCCTCGCCATATCTCGTAAGGAGGCCGAATGATTCTGCCAAGGTTCTGGTGTCCTGAAGAACAGAGCCGGTGTTATTGGCTTGCGATCCTACTAGTGGCGCTTGGTTCTTGGTTTGGCTATCTGCGTCGGGCATGGGCGTACTTTCCTTGCTTTGCTGAGATTCCTGTATTCCAGACTGGCTCGAGTCCGCTTGCTTCGAAGTAGGGGGCATATAGGTATGTCCGTAGGATGGGGTAAATGTTGGCAGGGTTGATGCTGTCTTCAAAAGACTTGTGAGAGATGTAACGGCAGAAAGCTGTACAATGTCACTTCGCGTTAGCCCTTCCGCAACTGGGGCGATAGAAATCCTTCTCAAAAGAGACACATACAATGCGATTTCCCACGACACTTGCAACAGATGGTGCCATATAGATGCAATCACCAACCACAAAAAATGTCGACAGGACCGTCACCTCATCGTCGAAGCCAGAGCGCTTTCGTCTCGACTGCTTCCGAATCAGCCAGACGTTGGATGGCTCATGTGCAAAAGTATTGTTATCCAACTTGGCCGCTGCCTGCAGCGGATCATACGCAACAACGAACTCCAGTCCCTGCATTGTTTCCAATCGGGCCTCGAAGGCTTCCCGAGTCTCGACGAAATGGCGAAAAGTTTCATTATAGCTGGCCTGAATGGCAAGAGAGGCGTTGTTCGAGGTGGAGTCGAAAAAGGGGGATTCCGCGAAGTAGAAGAGAACTAGCCAATTAAATCATCGTGTTAGCCAAAGAAAGCTGCTATTCAAACCGATTTCGCTGTTAGGAAGCACAAGTAGAGGGCTTCATACTGTTGTTTGAATGAAGAAAGCCGCCCATCATCTGGACATGCGGGGGAGACCGCCAGAGAATTTCCTCCAGGGAAGTATCTTGAGAGGACGCCATTCAGAATTGCTTTTCTTGATATGTATGTCCTGCTCTGTGATCCCAGAAATAGCTGGAAATGAAAAGAAGACGTAGTATTCGAGTATGTTGGACTGGAGATTATGTCGTTTGCGATGCTCTCCGTGGAGGATAAAAGCTGTGTTTGATCTGTTTGCACCGGAGCTTCGATTGCTGTTTCTGACTTCGATGCATCAAACTGGAATTAGTAGATTTATACATCAAATCAGGCTTATGAAGCAATTATATGGTTCAATATATCAGGAAATGATGGATAGTGGCTTGCGCAATAAATGAAGCACAAATACGCTGATCCAATTGAATCTA
This sequence comes from Aspergillus wentii DTO 134E9, assembly GCF_001890725.1. NCBI lineage: Eukaryota > Fungi > Ascomycota > Eurotiomycetes > Eurotiales > Aspergillaceae > Aspergillus > Aspergillus wentii. Next base: position 1,160,707 of record NW_024467833.1, read on the forward strand.
TATTTCACCACGGAGTAGATATATCATCAAACTTCAACGATGATTCGTTCAAAAATCATAATACCCGCGTAAGATGCACTGAAAGATAGTATCCAAATAATAATAAATAAAAACCGGACCAGAACCCCGACGCTGAATGTTGAATCTGATCTCTATCATCTATGCCCAACGCAAACGCGATGCAAATGTTGAAAGCCGTTCCCAAAAACAAAATGCAAAAGCCAAAAGAAAAAGAAATTGTAGAAAGCCTATGGCTTGCTAAAGCTGGTTGAACTCTGTTCTGGGTTCAATGGCGTGAAGATGTTGTAGACAGTTCGCAGTTTGGTCAACATCTCGTCCCATTCACCCTCAGCAGTGCTTAGGGTAGTAACAGCTCCCCCAGCACCAATTCGCCATACGTGCTGATCGTCATGGTCATTTGAAGAAGTAAAAGCAGTGCGGATCATGACCGAGAAACTTCCCCCGCCACCGAGGTCAAGATAGCCCATGGCCCCGGAATAAATCCCACGGTTTCGACCCTCGATCGAACGGAGGTGCATGCACGAACGTTCTTTGGGTGCACCGGTCATTGAACCTGGTGGAAGACATCTCTGGAGAGCAGTGAGCCCATGGACGGACATATTCGATGTCTTGAGTTGTGACATGTCTCGCACCGCAAAACCGGGTCGATGTTGATCTACTTCTCCTTTAACATGGGTGATCATCTGGAAAACTCGCCCATGATCCTCCACCTCCAGGAGCTTCTCAACGCGAACACCACCAGAGCCACAAATACCGTAAAGATCATGTCGAATTAGGTCTGCGATCATGAGGTTCTCCGCCATTTCCTTTGTGGAGCCAAGGATCTCTTTGGCTTTCTCCATGGTCATATCGCCTGACTTCCTCACCGTGCCTTTCATAGGCTTCATTTCGAGCATGGAATGTCGGTCCCAATTGAGAAAGCATTCAGGACTGCTGCTCACGATTTTGACATTGCCTAATTTCGCATAGGCACTAAATGCAGCGGGGTTGTACTTCTTGAGACGCCGGTACAACTTCCAAGGAAAGCTGGCACGACCGTTCTCCGTGTTAGGTGACGGTAGGGAAATGGTTGTTTCGCAGCTGAGACACAATTCATATGATTCACCGGCCTCAAGCTCAGCTTTGCAAGCTTCCAACTGGTCATAGTAAGTTTGCTGGTCCGGTAAGCGGATGATGCTGTCCTTGAGAACGGAATCCAGGAATTTTCCATCCTCAACGCTGTTCTCATCCTTGACCGGCGCACTGGAATTGCAAATTCCTTCCAATAATTGCAAAGTCTGATCAAGCCATTCAGCTGGCAAATCATCTGACTCTCGCGTTGACTGTACGGTAACTTTCCCTGTTTGATTGTCGACAACGACACTTCTCTCGGTCCATAGCAAACTCACGTCCGCTGGATCTTCGATCGAGAGACCAGTCTGAGTAGAAGATCCCCGAGAGCCATTGCCTCGAGGAGGAACCTCAGCCGTGGATTTTCCATGGGGAAGGCAAGCAAGGCTCATTTCATATGAGAAATAACCCAAAAAGCCACCCCAGAAAGGCACATTAAGGTCCCCTGAGTCGACCTTTTTCATTTCCATCAAATACCTGAGGACGTCCCAAAATTGAGAAACCGAAAGGTAATTTTCGACAATTCTCTCCGCATCTGCATTGCAATCGTCCCCCAGGCTTTCTAGCAACAACTTCTCAAACTGGGCGTAGTACTCTAATCTCCAGGAACCAGGGCTAGGAACTGATATGATGCTATATCTTCCATTGGATCGAAACAGGACAGTTGGCGAATCTGGACCATTCAGTTCTGCACAAATTGCTTCCGCGGTCAAGCTTTTGGCTGAGAAGGTTCGGTGGGCTGAATATCCTGAAGTAGAAGTACTCCATTTTAACATGGCAAATGCAGCATCCGGAAGAGAAGTCATATCATATGAACGCTTGATGATATCCTCAGGTAGGTTGCCATAACCTCCACGCCCAACCTTTTTGTTGAAATTGAGTGATGCTTCCCACCACCCCCTGAGCAATTCATCACATGCATTCCTATCCGACTTGCATGATTCCGGATGAAACTGAACGCCCCATAATGGCTTATACTTGTGGCGTACAGACATGGGAATCTGGGTTACTGAAGAATCATCGCGTTCAATAAATAGCCAAGCCAATAGATCAAGTTCATTGGACGCGCAAACATAATCGTTGGAATCGTCTTGCGCTGAGTTTATTGACAAGTCGAGTTCAGCGTATAGCGAATGGTAAAGAGTCACTTCCACGTCCTGTAGATTCCGGAAGATATCTTTTCGAGCCGTTGAAATCCGACGAACCTGGCCATGAAGCGGATATGGCAGTCGTTCTATAGAGACACCGTGATGGAGGCATAAACCCTGAAACCCTAGACAGATCCCAAGGACGGGTATCAAGTCGGCATCGTTAAGATTCCAGATGTCTTTCATGATGCCAACATCCTTTGCAACCTTCGGATCTCCAGGGCCAGGCCCAAGAACGACAGCCTCATAGTGTTGGAGGAATTCAATCATGTTGCCGTCTGGCCACTCGGAGTCGATGGTCATGACGGTTACCTTGACACCCAAGATCTCTTCCAGCATAGCAACCACATTATAAGAAAACGAGTCATATGCATCAATATAAAGGATATTCTTTTGAGGGGAAGTCTGACTCTTCGAACAAGAGGCCTGGTCGACCCCAAGGAGTGGTGCCATAATGAGTAATTCGCGGGCTTTGACAAGCTGCGCGGGGTATCAAGGAGAAAAAGAAGAAAAAGAAAGAAGGATTGTGATCAAGGGAGGATACGAAGAAGAAAACAAAATATTGAATCAAAAAGAAATTAGTATCCAAGGCAGGGAGGTTCCCTGCGTTGCACCACGCCGTCAAGGTACAGAAGAACCAGAGGGTTTCATAGCAAAAGCTGCAACCCCGAGAGTGGCGACGTCGGCTCAATGATAGAGGGAAACACAACAGACTGGGCGCTGATGATGAACTTCGAGTTTTTATCGAGAGAGTAAAATCCACAGGGATCGGTCAATAACCAAATAATCAATTCGAGGAAAAATAAAAGCAATGATGACCAGGGTCTGGCGAAAGATAGACTGCGGAGAAACAAAATTTGCGATGAAGTTTTAGATGAAAGCGAAGCGGCAATCAACGGAACAGCAGCAGATGGGTTCCCTGGGCCGTCGATAACCTTTTTTTTTTTTTTTTTTCTCCTCTGGAACCACCACAATTGAAAGAACAAAAAGATTGTGGCGATAGTGAGGATAATGGATTGTTTGCGTCTATTATAGTGGTATTTCTGAGTGGTAAATGAATGAGAGTACGACATTGGGGAAAACGACATGAATAAGTGCCATTGTTTCGCATGAGTCTCGGATTAATTTAGGATATATAGTATTCGTCAAGTTATATACGTGTACATAATACCATTGCGAGCTCATCATATGCGCTCATCATATGCAGACTGCGCCTGGAATCTAAACGCTGTATATCTTTGAACATTTGAGAATTCATCACGTTAAGAAAACCGAAATAAGTAATCAAGTCGTCAAACTCATTAGAGCATTATTAAATCAGAGAATTGGATTCTGGTGATTGCCTGCCTGCCGCAACAAGCTTCGCCGTAATCTTGGGGAAATATTGGGCCACGAAACCCTCACTAGAAGACAGTTAGCACGGAGAATCGACACAGCATGGAAAGGCTGATCATTGACATACGTATAGTAGCTGTGGGCTGAGCTATGGTCTCCCACAAGGTTATGAGCCAATTCATGGCACAAGATGACCCACCAATATACCAGTGCATCCGTCTTGTCGGGGCTCTGGCTCTGGAGAAGCTCTTTCTCGTGTAATTGTTGAAAGTAAAAGTAGTTGCAGAAGATGCTACCGGCTCGATTGAATGCTATCGTTTTACTTCCAGGGTCGTAGAACACGCCGAGTGCATCAACACGGAGTGAAAAGACACCAGCACAATCAATTAGCATCGTGGCGAATAGGTTGATGGCTGTGCTGTTCTTCGCAAGGAAGGCAGATCGATCTGTTAAAGTTTTCACGAAGAGAACGTTGATGCCACAAGGAAGGGTGGCCACAAAGTCCAAGTCGTGACTCGGTTTCTCATCGCAGTAGGACTTTGTCTCGGTGACCTGACTTGTTTCCGGTCGACTGTAGAGGCCAGACGATCCATGAGGTCGACAGGCTGAGACTGCTGAAATCAGCTCGTTCTGTAGCCGATGTGGAGGGTTGACAGATGGCTCGGATTGCTGCGAGCGAGTTTTCTGAGGATCTTCAGCAGAATAAGGTGGCGCAGGAGGAGGAGGAGTGGTGTTCTCCGAAGGGCCAGGAGATTGAGAAGATTCTCCGCCAAGGGGATTCCAATTTGACCGTGCACCCTCCAATCCGAGACGTTTCGTCAAATTGGAGAAGAGCCCGCGTGGACGTCGGTCCTGGCTAGGTTCAGACTCTTCAGGCTGTAGACTAAGGGGGTCAGATTTCTTGCCAGTAGGTGAATCTGGGAAATCTCCCGGCATCAAGGACCTCTCCTCTTCTTGTTGTGTGTTCGCCCGTGTTTGAGCTTGTTCCTTTGCCCATGCAGCTTCTCTCTCCTGAAGCTGCCTCCTTTCCTCTTCTAACTGCTTCTGACGCCTGTCCTCAGCCATTCTTGCTTCATTGGCTTTTTGCTTGAGGATACGTTCCACGTTGTATCCTCGGGCCTTGAGCTCCAACAAGTCAGTCTTCAACAGCATCTCCAGCGTGAGCGTGGAATGCAGCTTTGGTCGGACAAGGATAAGGTGGACAAGTGCTTGGCTAATCTCATAAAGATCATTTTTGCCTGGACAGATCCACAATACCCATGCCCGCGACTGTTTCTGGGTAATAATGGCACTTCGCTTTTGGGTATGGGATATACGGCGGCCTTTCAGAGACCGTGTAAGAGATATCGAATTGACCACTTGTACGGCAAGGTTTTTCTCTAGCCATCTGACATCATGCCGGATCGAATCTGGGGATTGATCATGAAGGAAGAGCCTTGAACGTTCGTTGACCAACTTTTGCAGTTTCGCTCCGGTACGCTGATCCGCGCACAAGTTTCCCCATTGAGCGCGTTCCTCCACAATCGTGCTCAATGGAATAGCCCCCAGAGCAAGGTAGAAGTTCTCTAAAAGCTCCTCTTGGGGTGCAGCGAGGATATGTTCTTTGAAAAGATTGAAACTTTGGAAGTCATCCACCACAATCGCATCTCGTGCCGCCGTTAAAGTCCACTCTTTAATGCTTTGGCCCTCGTCCTCTTCATCATCTGATCCAGCCAGTTTCTCTTTACTGGGGATTGCCTGGGCCAGAGAGGAAATATCTCGACTAGCAAGAAGGAACGGGGCTCTTTTCATTTCATTAAAAAGTTCCCTGTCCCTTTTGAGGGCAGACAGGTGCTCTGAAAGAGTCCTGAGAAGTTTGAGGTATTTTTCTGCGCTTTGGAAAGTAGAGGATATCCTTGCAGGCTCTTTCACTAGCATATGTGCCAGCTCAGTTTTGGTCGGTTCCCTTTTTGAACCGACGGCCATGAGAAAGAAATTTGCTTCTTGGCCAAAGTCAACAAAGTCGAATATGTCTTTGTAGTCTTCACCTTCCCCTAAGTAGCAAAGTTTGGGTGCCACACGACGAGTAGACTGGCCCGTCTCAGCCGTGTCCTTTGTTTCAACAGGCACAATTTTCGCGCTACCGACACGGTCTATATCTCGTGCACTGAGCTCCGATACCCTTCCAGCGAGGTACTTGAAAAGAACCCCGGCGTCTCGCTTTGTAGCGGGTGGTTGGCGAATCAAGTATTCGAGACAATCTGTTAGAGCGGGATGCTGCCTTACCCCCAACTTGGAAGAGTGAGGATGAAGGTCCCGTCGAAGAATCTGGAAACCAAACAAAGTAGCATTTTCGTCCGTGAAGCACTTGCCCGGAACACTGAAAACATCAGACCCTTCTATAGGCAGGAATGGGATATTCATTGCACTGCAATCAAACGCAGCATAGCCGTTGGTATGGTATTCACCAATATAATATAACATAGCTCTTGTATGGAAGACCCGGTTTTTTTCCGTTGTGATATTTGCCATAATTTGTATGAGCTCTGGCGCTGATGGGTAGCTCCTCAGACCTAACATGGCGAGGAACTTACCCTCATTACTGCTGGATTGGTATTTTCCAGGCCACTCAATAATAGGAAGCCCAAGGTTTCTTAGAGAATCTTTCGGTTCAAATAGTTCGGATATTCTGTAGCGTCTCCTCTGAGCTGATTTTGAGTCGCTATTCATTTCAGCTGTACATATACTGGCCCCTTTGAGCCTTTTGATATCATTTGCAGGAATATCATCTCGAACGGAGGCGAGGTAACGGATCAAGTCCACATGGCTCCATCTTTTCTGGTCATTACCGCTACCTTCAGCGGCGGTAGGCTGAGTGGTCTCCAAAAGACGTTCAAAGATGACCCCGAGCTCCACTGTTTTACGGACACCAAGGGCCATTAAAAACTTCTCTTTGACACTATTGAGACCATGTACCACGGGAAGATCTTTAAACAAGCGCACAGAGGCAAAGTATGTATCCGCAGGCTTTTTCATTCCAAGCTTGGTAGGAATAACCGTCTGTGGTTGTAGCAAGCTGACCAAGGTTTGTTTCGAAGGCTGACTGAAGCTTTCCCATTGCTTTGATAAAACTGGCAATACTTGGGCGGAAAATGATGGTGTTTTTGTTATATCTTGTTCTTCTGGAAGAGTGTTTCGGTTACCGGCGTTGTTTATGAGCCAGCGTATCCAGGGTACAATCTGTATTTCTGCCCATCCCAGGGCTTCGAGCTCATGTTTCCCCATGGTCTTGGTGAATTTAAAGGGCAAAACAGATAAGGGTAGCGGCAAGTCAGCAGGTATCCGTTGGGGATTCAGAAAGGTAGTTATGTCGGCAAACACAATTAATCGAGTTGGATTACCGTCCTTATCTTCATCGTTTGCCACGGCGACACTCAGAATACTTTGAACCGAAAACGCATCAAGTTGGCTCGAAGCAGCTCTTCTACTCAACCAGGAGATGAATTCGACAACCTGATTGGAACGAAGGGTGCTAGCTTCGAGCTCCCGTTTGATATCCGAAACAGTTATGTCGGTCACCAACCCAAAGTCTATGAGCCTTTTGACGAAATCCTTTGCACCCGACACGAATTCATCGGGTAGGACCGGAATTGAATCCATGAAGCTTAGATCCTTGGGAGCTATCCGGGCCTGATGGCTCTGGATAATGCCACATGTGGATAGCACTTCAATAGACGCATTCTTATTGCACATCCAGAATGCATCTTCGATTGTTTGCCCCAGAATTGAAGAAGGTGTAGATTCGCAAAACACGAATTGATTTGCAGTGTGAATCGCCTCAGGAAGCACCCCCACTATATTATCCTTTCGGATCTTAGACGAGCGTGATGTCTCTCCCCGAGGCAATATCCTGGACTTTATCGACGCCATCTCCGCCGACCAAGCAACTCGACAAATGATTCCTGCTGCTCTCAGCATCTCAATGTTCCATTTACTTATGTACCGAGTGTTGAGATCAATGCTTTCTCTTTCAACCGTGGGAATGACGGAGGGCGCGGATATATGGGCATTCAGACCCGTAGTTTGCTGCGTAGGAAATCCAATGAAAATTCTCCCAGCTTTGGAAGGCAGAATAGAGGCGAGTATCTCGGATTTCGCTGCCGAGTCTCCTGATATTATACTCGTGTCGTAAGAAGGCGTCAGTATAGCGATAGTCGTTTTTTTCGGTGGCGGTTTGCGTGTAGCTCTTTCAAGTTCCTTACTCAAGGACTGGCTGATCGAGGACTGGATAGATGCAGTGTTTATATGTAGGAAAACCGATGCCGTTGAAACCTTGGCCATGTCTTCGGAATCACTGGAATTATCCTGTTTCTCGGGATTTTCTTGTTTTTCTGAACTACCCTGGCCCGTAAGTCTTGAAAAGAACGAACGTAAGGAGCCCGTTGTATCCCTGAACCCATCCAAGCGAAATATGCTTGCCTGTGGATTCCACTCAACAGCGCGCATCCAAGCCGCATCAACTTGTGCGACTTCTCGGGTGATGCTCAAGATTTTCATAAGGCTATCAGCTGTTCTTGTCTCGATGTCTCGAGGGATTGAAAGATTGACACTTGGAGCTGTCTTTTTCGTAAGTCGCAAGAGGTTCCAGTCATCTAACCAAAGTTCTATATTTTCAAGACTGACAAAAGTAAGGCTGCTCGATAAGAACTGACAGAGTTGCATCAATGACGGAACTGGTGATGAATCATTGCGATAATCCAGGACAAATGTTGTTTCTGGATTTGCAGCTTCATTCAACTGCAACCGGCGGGTAAAAAGCGCATTCCCTTTCCAATAGAAAGCCATGGCCTCTTTCCCAGAAGACACAAACGGTTCCTCACAGTCGTCAAAGACACTGTAGAAGCCAACACCAAATGCTCCGATTTTTGTCTCATCAGGGTTGCCATCCGCAATGCGCTTGAGCCTAGCCCAGTCCTTCTCGCTAAATGGAGTACCATTATTGGATATCAACAGACGTTTGAGGGTATGATGTGAGATGGTGTGCTTGATTAATGTTGTTTGGTCGGCGGCCGATGGCAAAGGCACAGTCGTAGATGGCATCGTTTCAAATTTGATGGTAACTTTCGTGGCATTGGCGTCAGCGGCATTTTGAATCATCTCCCGCAAAACAGTCCTGTTTATATCTGGTAAGCAATATCCCATGAAATAGCACAGAGAACATTTATAATACGAACCATTTCCCTGAATAACGAGCAAGAACCTTGGATATTAAACCTCGGGTGTCAACTGTGACGGCTTCTTCGTCGTTGCCTGATCCCATCGTTTGCGCTCTCAGCGCGTTGAAATCAATGTTTCGTGCCATCGTGCAATCGTTATGTGCTTTGTAAATAATTAAAGCATTCGAGTCATAGATATTTCAAAATATATCGTTGCCCAAACCCAGGCAGATATCCACGGTCAAAATGTGCTGGCTTGAATGCAGCAACAGACAGGCTTATGTTGTTGATAAACACCGTAACCAAGACAACGGAGGATATCTATTCTAGATAGGCATATTCAAACAGACTGAAAACGCTATAATCCGAAAAGAACAAAATGAACAAGCAGCCCAAACAATATAAGGAGCTAGAATGAAAGCCGGACAAAGAGATATGGAGCAGATGTCACGATGGCGAATGTACCCACCGAGATTCCCCTCGGAGACAGCGGAGTTAAACTTATCGCTTATCAGGCATGTGCCTGGATCACGTGAGTCACATACTGGCAGGTACCCGCTGGCTACGGCAGACCAAAGACACCAACAACGTCGGCCTGTGGATCGGCTCGATGTTGACGGTTGTTCTGATTGCCAGTGCTGTGGTTTAGTCGGACGGTGGCCACGGGTCATTTGTTAGTTTTATCATTTTTGTGTTTTCCTCTGTGTCTTTGCACCGACCTCTTGATTTTACAAATGCTGCCTTCTTTATAATTATAATTGCTCTTTCGCATGACGTCTAGAAGCTTGCCCACCCTTTTGGAAGCAGTATCGCCGACTGCCTCCTCCGCTCCGCCTCCTTTCAGATGACATGATGGGGGTCGACCCTCTTTCTCCGATTGCGCCCGCGCGACTCAGGGCGCTCTTACTTCCTGTTGGAAAAATCAGACGGTCGAGATTTCTGAGCTTTGCTGCGAGACTCCAAGCGGAAAATGTAGTTCGCCTGGGAGACATCAGTCCTGATGCGCGGCCTAATCGAAGTATGCATTGATTTACCCTCGTTTTTCTTTTTGCCCATTGCTATAGACGGCTGCTTTATCGGGAGATGTATACTTGCGCAGGGCACTGACTATTCTTTGTTCGGTAGATATGTTCTCGCCGCTGGCGTTTCCTACAGGAATGATTCTTTACGACCTTGCCTTCTCCGTGCCCCCCATCTCACACCTCGACTTGTTTCCCTTTGAGATATTCAGAGAACCGCTGGTGGTTATTGCGATAGCCGATGGATCTGAGCTTACTGAGAGTGCCGGACAAGACGATGCAGGATCAGCTAAGAGATCCGACAAGGAGGGGCATCCTACTCCGAATGAGCTGTGTCAGCTCAGAAAGGAATTGGATATACTTAGGGAGACCAATCCAAGGGCATTGGTCCACCAGCTTCTGATATTCGACTTTGAGGGACTTGATAGACTTTCAAACGGCCCAGACGACGTTTTATGGGTTCCACGGCCACAAGTGTCCAAAGCAACTACCATGAAGACGGTGTTGTGTGACATTACATCACTTCTTCTTTCCGAGCTAGATGAATTTGCGAAGACTGTGCAGAGCATCCCTTCTATTGAATCTCCCAAAGCGTCGTCCTGGGGCCCACATCGAGGTCCTGATCTACGACCCCGGCCGACGGACAAGCTATACCATCGGATGACCCTGCCATCGCATGCACCACCTAGTCCAACTGGTACTCCGGAGCCCTCTCAATCCTCCAATCTCAGCTCGCCAGCTCCCAGCGACCATGAAACTCCGACTACATTTGATGAAATTACTCGATCCATCCAAGTAGCAAACCGTGCTACCGCAGCCAAGCCTAACTCGCTGCAGTCATCGAAAGAGCATAGCCGTGATCGAATGTCTGTCAGCAGCATGAGCGCCACTGATCGAACGAAGAACCGCATTAAAGGGCGCATGGGTGTCGTAGTCGGTACTCTTTTCCTCCAGGCGGGAAGATGGCCGGATGCACTGAAAGAACTCGTCGAAGCTGCGTCAAATGCTAGGGCGAGCAGTGATTACCTGTGGCATGCCAAAGCGCTTGAATCGATTCTTACTTGTCTGTTGATGTTTGGATGGGCGGGAATGGACTTTCAGGTGAGACTTCCCCCATAAGGTTTACCTTCATCGCTAATGCCTGGCAGATCCCTCCCATCTGCTATCCAGTCGCTGATAAATCCTCGAAATCATTTTATAGCAGTGGTTTTGATTCGAGCTCCACGCAGGCGACACCTGGGAACCGCATCATTTCTCTCCAAAACTTAGCAAATCTCCTACCTGATCTTTCCAACAATATTTTGAACCTATACAACCGCGCAGCAAACATTACAGATGAGCCACTTCCCCAACTTGTCTTTTCAGAGACAGTGATACGTCTGGCAAGGGTGCTGGTGGCTGCGCGGGTCCGTGATGGGGCACTGGATGACAATGCTCTGAAGCATATCGTCGTGAATGAACCTTTGTTGCCTTTGCACCTGCCAGAAAGACCTCGCGGTAATGTCATTCTTCGAAAGTCTGATATTGGAAATTTTCTGTTCCGGGCTCTTCCACTTTCACCTAGTTCAGACTTGCCTGCCACAGATGCTGTACCTATCATCATCGGGGTGGTCTCTGTCTTGAATACTTTGGATTTACCAAGAAAGAAAGCTTTCATTCTAAGGGAGCTGCTGTCGATAATGGTACCAACGCTTGTTCAAGCTCGTAAGATCGGTGCTGCGGAAGCTGGTATTCATCCTGCTGCCGGGTTAGTTTCCCTGAGCGACACAGCATTCGATATCAACGCCCTTGATGTCGGACCAGGAAACATGGAACAAAGTATGCGGATGCTTCTTGCTACGATAGGGGAGATATATGGTGTCCAACCTTCTGGCTTCTATGAAAAGGAAACAACGCGATTTTCGACATCCAGTGAAATCCAACGTTCCCCAGAATACGACTCGCTCGACGCTATTGTTGAAAGGTCATTTCGACATGCCATTCTAGATGGATACGGTGACTTGAATTTGAAAATCGATGTCCTCAAAGCGTGCATCAATTGCTGTGAAGCTCTTCCTGACTTTGATGGTGTTCTTCGTTTTACAGTTGAACTCCTCCAGACTGTTAGAGGGGATCTGATGCTCACAGAAAACCAAGCACCTCCATATTTAGCGCCAGATGAACAAATTCGTCTTTTGAACAATATCAAACGAACAGTCGGGGCAGCAAACAAGCTAGGCGCTTCGAACTTGGAGGCAGAGTACTGGGATGACTTCTTAGTCCGCGGTGTTCAGTTGCTTTCTCTTCCAGACCCCAGGAGGCCTGTTCGTCGGTCAAAGACGGAAATTGATGCTGTGGCCGTAAGCAGTGAGAAGTCCAAAAAGGATCCATTTCTGTATAACCCTTTCTCGAAAACGAACAGTAAGGCTGCTGAGCTGCTCATGGTCGCTGGTGAACATGCGTCGTTCCAAGTTACCCTTCAAAACCCATATGAATTCGAAATAGAGATTGAGCGGCTCCGTATCGATAGCGAAGGTGTGCAATTCGATGCTGTATCAGAGTGGATTCTTCTTCCCCCGTTGTCTTTACAGGATATTACGGTTTTTGGAATGGCCCATGAAGAGGGGGCTCTTAATATCACCGGCTGTATTGTGAAGGTCCGACACTGCAGAGAGCGAAAATTCCCAATTTTCACGGACTTTTGGAAACCTGAACCTGAAATAAAATTCAAACGGACTGGACTGGCGGCCAGAAAACCTTCGACGGAGCGTCCGTTGTCCTGGAGCTCGACAACTTCGAGGGATGGGAAACAACTCCCCAGAAAGGGGCCTACAACGACTTCTTGCGATGTGAAAGTGATTGGTCATCAGCCTTCTCTCGTCATAGAGTCAATGTCTCTGTCACAGTCTGCAATGATGGTTTTGGAAGGCGAGACTAGGTCGTTCAAAATCACATTACGAAACATATCCTCATGTGCTCTTGACTTCATCCTGTTTAACTTCCATGATTCCACCACGAGGCAACTTCAATCTGCCTTGAGTAATAGGGATTTGTTGCCCGCCGAGGTCTATGAGCTGGAGCTCAAGTTGTCAACAAAACCCGCTTTACGCTGGCGCCGGGAAGGCTTTCCCCAGGGTGATCTTTCTATACCTGCAGGCCAAAGTGCTACCTTTACTGTCGATATTCTTGGTAAACCTGGTCTACAAGACACGACCGTGCAGATAGATTATTCCCGCGTCGGGCTTTCACAGGGTGAACTACCTGATGTATTTTACACCAGGCAGCTATTCGTTCCGCTCACCGTCACAGTGAATGCTAGCATAGAGGTAGCCCGTTGTGACATATTGCCACTCAGCGGTGACTTTGCCTGGTGGAACAGTCGGAATACATTGACAAAGCCAGATTCTACTGAAAATGGCGCTGATGTATTCCTTCCATCCACTGACAATGATCCCTTTTCGACGGTACTCTCGCACCTTGGTCTCGGCTCGTATGGATCCGATCACTGCATCTTGCTTCTTGACCTTCGAAATGCTTGGCCAAGCCCTTTGTCAGTGACAATGCAGGTGAGCGAGCAACCAGTGGAGTCATTAGCGACAGAGAAACTACCGACAGACGCTGTGGAGGGACGCTATTCTGTTCAGGGGGGCCTTCAACCGGGCCAAATATCGCGCTTCGTGCTTGTTCTTCCACGTGTCTATCTGGATAACCCTCATGCTCCGATCCCACTTCTCAATACTGGGAGCAAAAGACAGTTTGTTGTCAGTGCCAACAAACTCACGTTTGAGGCCGAAGCAGCGTCGAGAGAGGCATTTTGGTACCGAGAAGAACTCCTTAAGAGGGTATGCGGAATCTGGAAGGAATCCCCCGCTGGACGTGATGGAATAATCGACATGAGAAACCTGCGCTTAAACACGCGGATGGTTGATGCTATGCGACTTGAGGATGTGGATATGACTTTCTCTCTGGCTCCTTCCTTTCTTGACGAAACCAAGAATAACCAAGCCAGTACCGTTCAAACTGGGCGGTCTAAGTACAAGGTCCAAACGGACGAAATGCTCGATCTGACCGTGACGATTCGCAACCGATCCTCAAGGCCTATTCACCCTCTGCTCAGGCTTCAGCCAAGCCTGCGCAATCAGCCCAATAGCATTGCTCTAGATCTATCAAGGCGCCTCGCATGGACCGGTATGCTGCAACAAGTGCTCCCTATCCTACATGGTGGCCAAAGCATACAAACCACCATTGGAGTAACCGTCCTCTGTCGAGGAGAATACGAATTCGGGGCAACCGTCGAGGAGGTTCGGGTTTTGAAGTCTTCTTCGGGCTCCGAGGACAATGTGGACGCAGACCATCAAACACCACACCAACTATCAATTTACGATGACGAAGGAGCGATTAAGGATACCTTCGGTGCGGGAGTTACTAAAAAAAGGCGGATATGGCACGCAAAAGAAACCTGCATTATGAATGCTCATGCGTAAGACGAGGATGAAAGGATAATATTTATAACCTTAATCTCTTCCTACCGAAGATTGATTCTTCAACAGTCCAATGCTTGCAGCATCATCCAGTGGATGGAATTTTGTATAGTTCTTGTGATGATACGTTATGAATGATGCTGTGCCATCCGAAGACTTGTGTTTTAAAGAATTTAATCCATACGAGAAGAAAATGTCATGTTATGGCTTATGAGTGTGATGTTGTGGCGAGAAGAGTTGGTGAGGATTTGCATTGACTGTACATGTACACGAACCGAGTTCAATCTATAGATAAATTATATTGCACTGCAATGAAGATTTGTATATACACCTATCTATCCAAATTCTTGGTAAACAAAGCTGATATATGGTAGGCCATGACAAACCACGAAGAAAGCATCGAGTTCCCCAGTATTAACAAATCAGCGCAATTATCAGGATACATCCAATCCCTGGTTTGAGGGTAGTGGTGTTGAGTTGTGGGTTCACAGTATCAACACCAACCGATTGTATCCCATCTGCCATGGTTATGTATGTCTTTTACATCCCATGGCACGAAACCCCAAGACCAGGGGTTTCCAGGGACCAGGAACAAAGAAACTCTCGACAAGATAGAAGATATTGTAGGCGTTTCCTTATTTGCAAGGAGCGTGAAGGAGAACCTCGTATAGGTATTCACTTTCTCCAACCTTTCGTGGCTTTGGCGATAGGACATAAGTACTTAGAATAAAGTAATTGGGCCGAAGGATACTCTTTTTGGTTATCTTGAATTCATCCCGCTGCTGAGCCACCCTCTTTATCGTCCCGGTTCGCAGTCGAGGCTTTGTCTTTTGCAGCCGCCGAAGAGCCCTGTTGGTCCCCAGTGGGAAAACTGAGGTACTTCCAGTCCTCGATCTCTTCGATAATACATTTAAGTCGGTCTCGGATACTCTCAACTGCGTAGGTTCCCAGAATGAGCCGGAGTGGTGGGTAAGAACAATGGCCAAGCTGCCAGACCAGATGCGCTGCTTTGACAGCACTCGCGGGCTGCTTGTCGCCTAACCACATCAACATCCTTTTCGCATGAGCAGCAGGTGCAGTAGTAGTGTTGTATGGTTCACTGGGAGGTTTGACGAAAAAATGGCCGTATAGCGGCAGCGGTGATGCGAGGTTGTGATCGGTGGCCAGCGCGGCGGGATCAGACAACAAGTTCCCAATATCGTCACGTCGCATGTGTCCGGGCTCCACGAGAGTCCCCTTGATGTTGAAGCTGTCCACTTCATAGAGCATACTTTCCATTAAACCCTCAACTGCGTACTTGGATGCACAGTAGGGACCCAGTCCGGGCACTCCGAGCGCACCCGAAGTCGAACTGAAGATCAGGTAACGACCAGCTCGTCTCTCGCGAAAATGTGGTAACGACAGCTGTATCATGTTCAGGGTACCAGTGAAATTGGTCTCGAATTGGTTACGGATGTCATACTCATCCTGGTCCTCGCAGGCTCCGATCACACCGTACCCGGAGCAGTTGGCGATGACGTCGATGCGACCAAACCGCTCGATAGTCCGATCGATGACTCGTTTTACTGTTTCGCGAGCTCGCACATCGCAAAGTAGACCGATGCAGTTTTCATATTCATCTTCGAGCTTCTTCATCGACTCCGGGCTGTTCTCGAAGGTGCGGCCGACGGCAGCTACAAGATCATTGCGCACTAAAGCCGTCTTGACAAGGGAACGGCCCATATGACCGGTAGCTCCGAATATCTAATAGTATGATATGTATTAGCCAGCTTCCATGCAGATACAGGTATATATTCTCCGAGTGCCGCGTACCAGCCATACGAGGGGTTTCGGAGGATTCTGCGGGCCCGGTGGATCAGTGGTGGAGGGGAGATGAAGTCTGGGTTCTCGAGATGCAGACGCAGGCGATAACGCACTGGCAGTTTTGAACGAAGGTGAAGTGTGCGACGCCATGAGGAGAGGATGTTGCCTGTACTCTCTGGCGGGGTGAAGAGGGGAATTGTGCGAAATGCGAAAGGGCGGTGGAAATCGATGAAGTCGCCGAGTTCTCCGCATTGGGGAAATCCGGGGTCGCTCGGCAGAAGTCAGCCAGCATATGTAGTCCATAGTATAGCGACGCTATATCGACGACTCTAGAGAATAGAGAATATCCATGTATTTGATGGTTCGATATGTATTCAATTCATAGTCGGTTCTAAAACATCAAGGGATATACAATACTAGAATAGCAACGCCAACGTCAGATCGAAGACGATCATGATAAACGAAAAATTATAGTATTTTTTTTTTATCGTCCCATCTCCCTTCGTAGCCGTCCAGCAGCTGTTGAAGGGCCAGGTTCCGGCCAGCTGCTTACAACATCATCAACCTCTTCCAAGAATGTGGTGCTGTTATGGATAGAGGTGCTGCCCAAAACCACCCGCACTCCAGGAGAGCTCGCGTTGACCTGTGCCACCATCTTGGCCTCTTCGTAGGTCACTCCGCCGACCATAAAGATGATGATGTCCTGGGGCTTATCCCTAATGTGGCCGCCGCCTTCTAGGAATGGATATTGTAGTTCCTTCAACTTCCCCTTGATCAAATTTTGCAGAGTCACTTCCAATCGTGGTGAGTGTTGGGTATAGACATTCTCAACTCCCTTCAAACCCTTGAAGCGGTCCCGCGCGCCAGAAAAGAAAGAGGTTGATTCGAACAGGTCAGAGAAACCCCCTGCGACCGGAGGGGCTTGGAGAGAATGGTGGTAGGCGAGAAGTTTGGGGATGGTATTAACCCGGTGAGAGGGAATATTACCCGCAGTTACCAATAAATCAAGCAAGATCGGAAGGGCATTTGAAGGTTGTTTCTCGTATCGGATAGCGTACAGGGTTACCAAGCGTATTTTGTTGTCTGCAGGAACTGTAGGTAGTTGGATGAGTCTTTGCAAATTCTAGGCATGGAGTTAGTGATACGAGATTTCAGGTTCTCGATGCTGAAGCAAGAACTTACCTTGAGATCGTTTGCATGGTTCTCACTACAGGCCAAGCTCTGCTCCAGCTCGCTCACGTCGAGTAGATTATCCTCCCCAACTCTGCGACTGAGCTCACTCACCAGCGTGACGTGCTTGCTGACATTACCGGAGAGCTTGCGGAACTCGGGGTAGTCTTCCACGAAGCGTTTCATATCCGCAATCGACTCAATGTTCATGTTGCTCTGAGTCTTGACCTGATACTGCTCTACATACTCCTTGATGTTCTGACCTAGATCACCAAAGTTCTGGTACATGTTCTTCTTGAAGAACGGGTCTTGGTCCTGCGAGAGGATGATCTCTCGAAGCTCAGGCCGGATTTCGGGGACTTCGCTAAGGTCCACCCTCCCGTTGTTAATACCCATCAATTCATGAACCATTGCCTGGTATGTCCACTGAGTGAGTAACGGGGTGATGGGATCATCCCGGCGGTCCAGTATCAACAGAATTGGCGGCGTGTCTGTTTTTCGGAAATTGAACAGCTGTTCCTCCTGGGTCACCTGGTAACGGACCTCTGACGCCAGCTTCTTGGCCAACAGACTGTTCTTTTCGTATCGAATAAGCGGACTTTTCTTCAAGGCAAGCAGCATCGCAATCACTCCTTCAGTCGCTCTCTGCAACGCATCGGGATTCCACAAGTCGGGCGAGTGGCTCCATAGCCGCTGCAAGGGAAATCCAAGGTTCAGCGAGCATAGGTCGGGGTTGATGACTAGGAAGTCGGCAAAATGCTCCTGAACCGCGCGCACCACCTCATTGCTATCTGCTTCTGCAAGTCGTTCCAGAGATGATTTACGGATAATATTGCTAAGGTAGATATGATAATCGCCATATTTGGGCTCGCGGAGCTCATCGATGAGGAACTGAATGGATCCCGGGGACGGGCGCACAAAACACAAGCAGCGGAGATGTCGCATCTTCTCCCGGGCTGCATTATCGAGTCGATCGATCAGGTAGACTTCATGATTGAGTAGGGCAGATTGGGTGATGGCAGTCGACACAATGGGGACCTGTCGAAAGGGGAATTAGCCCAACTGGCGCATGTCGTATTATTCGAATGCTTCTCCCACTGTCTCACTATCAAGGAGCAAGATCTTCATCTTGGTCGATGATGACGATCCTGGTGTCGACGACGAATCCCCCGCCGTGACCATCTTGGAGATGTAGCCCGAAACCGCCGCGACAACATCCATGATGGTTGGAACAAGGAGAAGGGGGGTGGCGGGGGAGGGATAGAGAGGTCTGGAAAGTAACAAAGTATGGGGCAATAATAATCAATCAGAGTGTGATAAGGGAGTGAGTGGAATATTCCAGGCTTGGAATAAAGTTGAAACGAGGGATGGTGTATAGGGTGGTGTTGGGAAATCTTAAGACCAGAAGCGATGATCAGGCGAGGGAGTTAGCGTCACCCGATCAAATCAATATAAGATGACGATGTTTTTCTCGGGATCCGGGATACCTTCATGTTCTCGCCGCACCACTTTCCCTCCCCGCCCGCCTCAATGTGTACCTCTTCGGCCTGGTAATTCTCTCTAGATTCTAGAGGTTTTTTTCTTATCTTTTCTATTGTTACTGTGGCTTAATCCGCCCATCATGCTGCCATATGTTGACGCAGGTTCGTTGACTCTCTTCTCCACCGCCAGTTTCAGAGACAAGACAAGTCCGAGCTAACTTGATATCTTTGTGTCGCTTTAGTTTTCGATTATCCTGCAAGGCTCACAGGTGCCTCTGTCGATGAGTGTACATATTCCGCTTGCCTCAGGTTCGCAATTACAATACTAACACATATGCATCTCAATAGTAAAGCTCATCGCGTCGTTCCTCCTCTCCTATCCTCTGGCCGGGTTATTGAAAAGAGTCCCCGACGGTCAGCCATGGAAGAAAAATGCCTTCATTATCACCGTCTCGTTGTTTTACATAGTGGGCTTGTTTGATCTCTGGGATGGCCTGCGGACGTTGCTGTATAGCTCTGCCGGAGTCTATGCTATCGCCTACTATGTGGATGGATCATTGATGCCCTGGATCGGGTTCATCTTCCTTATGGGCCACATGTCTATCAGTCACATTTACCGACAAATCCTGAATGATAACCAGGTAGTTGATATCACTGGTGCTCAGATGGTGCTGGTCATGAAGCTCTCCTCGTTCTGCTGGAACGTCCACGATGGCCGTCTACCGCAGGACCAGCTCTCGGACTCGCAAAAGTACGCCGCCATCAGACACTTCCCCAGTATCCTCGACTACACCGGATACATTCTTTTCTTCCCCTCTCTCTTTGCCGGTCCTTCCTTTGAGTATGTGGATTACCGCCGATGGATCGACACCACCCTTTTTGAAATTCCCCCGGGCACCGACCCAAGCAAAGTGCCCCCAACCCGAAAGAAGCGCAAGATCCCTCGGAGTGGAACACCGGCTACCAAGAAGGCTATTATGGGGCTGGGCTGGATTTTGGCGTTTTTGCAGCTTGGTTCGCTCTATAACCAGGACGTCGTGCTCAGTGAAGGGTTCATGGATTATTCCTTCATCCGACGGGTCTGGATATTGCACATGCTTGGCTTCTCCACACGACTCAAGTATTACGGTGTGTGGTCGTTGACCGAAGGTGCCTGTATTCTGTCTGGAATGGGCTACAATGGATTCGATACTACCACTGGCAAGGTTTTCTGGAACCGACTGGAGAATGTCGATCCGTGGGCCCTCGAGACAGCACAGAATTCGTACGGCTATCTAGGAGGCTGGAACAAGAACACAAACCACTGGTTGCGCAACTACGTATATCTGCGCGTGACCCCCAAGGGCAAGAAGCCCGGCTTTCGCGCCAGCCTGGCGACTTTCGCGACAAGTGCATTCTGGCATGGCTTCTACCCCGGCTACTACTTGACTTTTATTTTGGGGTCTTTCATCCAAACTGTGGCCAAGAGTATGCAGATATCTAAAACTCCAGTTTTCTTATGATCTTTTTGCTAACTATGAATCCATAGACTTCCGACGATACATCCGTCCCTTCTTCCTCTCGCCGGACGGTACCAAGTTCACCCCCTACAAGCAATACTACGACATTTTCAGCTGGCTCGTCACGCAGCTGACCATGTCCTTTGCCGTTCTTCCCTTCATCCTGCTTTCCTTTAATACTTCCATGGGCGTCTGGTCCGGTGTATACTTCTACGGCATCATCGGCAATCTCCTTTCGATTGTATTCTTCGCCAGTCCAGCCAAGGCCTACCTCACCAAGAAGCTCAAGGCCCGCAACAGGCCTCATCCCACCCGCACCGTCAGTGCAGACAGGCCACCAACCCTGGGTCTCCCGAATGACCCTGCTCGTGAATTCGATGAAGCCGTGCAGGAAATCAAGGCTGAGATTGATGCTAGAACCAGACGCGGCAGCGTCGTCAGCATGCCTACTGGTGAGGAATTGAAGGCTGCCGTGGAACAGAAGATCGGTCATAAGCTGTGAGAACTTGACTGTGGCTCTTCCTCACTGGCTTTCCCCCTCTGGCTCCAAAAAGTCTCTTGCAAAAGGGCTGGGTCAATTATCATTAAGACCACGCATTGCTATTGCTGGTATCGTTATTGCACTTTGTAATGGGTATTTGCGACGACTGGGTCATTTCATGTTTTCTGCTTCTTGTCTCTAGTTTTGATCCACTCATGTTCGATAATCCTTGAAGAGGTAAACTGATACACGACAGAAATATAATGATAGAAGTAATATATAATTTTTTTTCTGGTCTAGTTTCCTTACATGAAAACAATTGTGTACATGCCCAAGTAGATCTAGTACAAACAATAAAACTCCCCTGTAAAAGACAAACCCAATTACAAAGCCCAAGTGCAATCAATGTCAAAAATGAATTCAAGCCGAACTCAAAACAAAAAAATGTTTCCACAAGTACAACATGGGTATGAAGAGGTAAGAGGGGGAATAGTAATAAAAGATAATATAAAAGATAATATAAAAGACATATATCCATGAAGGTGCCATAGACCTTATTAATACATCGCCCAAGTCTCGAGTATTAGCTTCCCATTTCCAAATAGGTTCAGGAATGGGCGATAACCAAAGGATCAATTAATAAAGGTATGCCAAGGCAAGAAAGATAAAAAGAAGAGAACGTTATGTGCATTCAATCATATCGTGTCGTCGTATCGTTGTAAAATCAAAAGCAGCCCGCTTGAAGGAAGGGTATTTTTGGAAGGAAAAAAGGGATTCGGAAAGAAGAAAGAAGTATGGTCTCAGGCGAAGAAGAAATGATAGGCGGGAGAAAATCAACTCCGGGGTGAAAGAGAGTCAACTCCAAAGAAAAGGTCGATCCAATCGAGGAGTAAAGATCGAGCACGACCTGCTTGAGGCGGCAAAAGGAGCCTGAGACCATGGTGCGAAAAGAAAGGTAGGTTGGCAAAGGGAAGATTGCAGCCAAGGGAGATATCAACTCCAGGCGAATAGCGAGCTTGCCGCGCTTAAAATCCCAGCTTGGTGCCAACAACAGCCAGTGTAATCTGTAAATTGAACGTAAGTATTTGTGGACGAAGCACAATCTGGTTAGAAACTTACAATAATGGTGATAATCACCAATCCCAAGGGAGTCATCCAGCGATTGAGGTTCCTCCACCATCTTGCATTTTGGTAGCGTCTTCGCTCAAGATCAAGAAGTCGCAGACGAAGGGCCATTTCGAGTTCCGGCCCATCTTCAAGCGAGATGGTTTCAGGTTTCGGAGGCAAGGGCAAGAACGCGGCGATAAACCAAGCTGAATATTCTGTAAGCAAGGGATTGTGCAACGTAGGTGAAACAATCAAAACTTACTCAGCGGGAAGACGAAACCGAAACAAAACGACCAAACTTGAATATTCCTCCGTCCAAGCAAGGGCTCAGTCCTTGAGTCCAGAGATGGAGCCCCCCAAGCACTACCCCTCTGTCGAGCAACGCGTTGATCGGGGTAAAGGTGGGGGGACCAGCTGTTGCGCAATGGATAACGAGGTGTCTGGGCTCTCTCCGGCTCAGGGCCCTTGACCCAGTGAGCCCGAGGATCCCTTGGGTCAGCGGCAGCCGTCTCGAATGTCACACCGTCTGTAATCTCGCCATGTCGAGTCTTGGGTCTGGTCATAGCGGTCGGTATTCTTTGCAGTATGTTGGAATTGGCCGTGGCAGGACGCGCCGAAGAAGGACGGCTCCCATCGACGAGGGACAATGCAGAAGGGGCGGTTTTCTCATCGCCTTGATAGTACATCCGGACCCAGGTGGGGAGGGCATTGAAGAGAACACTGGACGCGGTGCCTGGTCGCTTGATGCTCCGCAAGCTACTTCTTCGGGATGATGAGGACATGCTGGGATATCTGGCATGGGTTCCACGAACTGGGAGGCTGGAGATGTTGTCTAGGTGTTCGTCACTATCGGAATGTGTCACCAACCACATGGACGAAGAGCCAGTCCTGTAGTTTCCAAGTGCTGCAGTTGGTCTAGGCGGTTCAACAAAGCTGTTGTCGGAAGGCTGATCAGCCGTACCAGCGAAACTATTATCATACTCTGCTGACCACTGGGACGGAACGGTTGAAAGGTGAGAATGGACGCGGCTCGAAGAGGCGGGCTCCAACGTGGGTTCTTCTGGCAAACGATCCGAGACTGAACGTGACGTATCGACCCACGAACTGGAAGACGATGGCTCACGGATGATAGGGTATTGGATGAAAAGACCACCGTGAACATTGGCGTGAGGATCGGCAGAAGAGGGAGCGCTACGAGAAGACGACGAGCCGGAGCCATTCTGGCTCCGTTGGTGGGAAGGGTGAGTTGAACCCGATCGGAATGAGCCAACAACGGACTGGAAAGGGGGGCTGGAGTGGAAAGAATGAACGCCACTCGATTGCTCAGAAGACGAGCCATGCGTCCACTGAGCGGCACCGACATGTCTCACGACGGTTCCCAGTGAGTTCATAGAGGACAGCGAGTTGGACCGCGTTTCGGCGGAACCAGGGTTGGAAGAACCAATGCGAACAAAGTTCAGGCTCGAACTGTCATAAGCCACGAAATTGGGGCTGGATGGTGGACCAAGAGGGACCACGTTTGGACTGGAATTGGCGGAAACGACAGTGGCCGGGGCAGACGTTCCCGCATTAGAGGGATGCCGGGATGGAGGCTCGGAGACGACTGTCTTGATTGTCGGGGCGGCGGTGGGCAGTTCCATATCATCGTCTGAAAAGGCGACTTCCGATGCCTCATCGGAGTGGTGGTTGTCAGGCTTCTCGCCAGGAAGAACAGGCTCTGGCAGCGATGACTTGCTCGAGGCGGGATCCTCCTCCCAAACCTGCGACGGGGTGTTGCCAGCATCGACGGTAGAAGAGTCCCAGCCCACCGACTGCTCGAGCAGACTGCTGTCCGCAAGATGGCTGTAGTCAGTCAACAGTGTGCCGGTCGACTGGCTCGGGCCTTCCTCGGTGTGAGAGTCAGAGTGAGATTCGGAAGCATATTCTTGACCTTTGCCCGGTCGAGGCAAGAGAATCTGCTCTGGTTTTGTCGGATAGGGAGTGGCCGAGTACATATCCTGCTCTTCCTGGTCTCTGTCCCAGCTCTTGACCATTCGCAAAGATGGAGTGGGCGAGGTTTCATTCGTCTGAGAAGGCGTTCGCTCATGAAGAGCTCTCCGCTTGGGAGGGTAGTTTGAGCGCATGTTGTTGGTTGATGACGATGTTGTTGTTGCTGTTGATGATGCTGCAGAGGGCTCTTATCTCATTATCAAGTGGGGATCAAACACCGGCAGAAAAATTAGTGGATTAGAAAGAATGAAGAATTGGCAGTCTATAACACGGGCGTATTAAGACTGGCAAAAATCCAAAAGTACCGAAATCATCCAAAATAAGGCTGTTTGATCAAACGACAATAAACGACAACAATTATGATGAACGAGGGGCAGAAATGTAAAAATGGGTTCTTTTCGTGGTGTTTTTGCTGCTGGTGCTGCTGTTTTGGTCTAGAAAGGGCAAAAAAAGAAGGTCTCGAAATCAACAGAGAGCAACAGGATAATAGCAAGACTAATCAATCAATACTGCCAAGCAGTAGGTCAAGTCAAAAGAGTGTGGGATCAGACGATAAAACGTCGATGATCAAAAGAAAAAAAAAACAACAATAAAGAATGATTAGCAGTCCATGCCTAAGACAAAAATCCAACTGCACGCAGTGTAAAGAACGCGAAGCAGGGGAAAAAAAGAGTGTGAGAAACAATCAACGTTTCCAAAAGAGCGACAATAGGCAAAACGACTGGACGCAAATCAACCGCGCAACAAAAAGCAGCCCGAGCAGCCCACGAAAAGAAGAAGAAAGCGAAAGACCTGAGACGACGGGACAAAAGGCATGCACGAAGGGGTGGGAAAGCGTGGAATTTTGTTGCCGGGCGGCGGTGTGAAGCTAAGAATTAGTGTGGAGAGGCTATCCAGGGGAAGAAAAGTGCGAGATGCAGTCATCGTGCAGTGCGCACGCTCTAAAAAAACAGGTCGTTCTCCATCTTGATGGTTATTATTATTATGTTTCCATTAATATTGTCTCGAAGCGATCCTCAAATTAATTTATCGGGGCCCTCTTCATCAGCTCATCTCAATCTCTGGTCGAACTCAATGGCTGGAGGGAGTTCGTTCGTCATCCCAGAGGAACGGGTACGCCGGATCATGGACGGCTCTTGATCAGCCGGGGCTAATAATAAGGTCCAATTTCCCTTCTTTTTCTTTTCCCCAACGGTGATTCTTGTTTGTTTCAGGTTTCGATAGTCGGTGGTGTCTTGGAACTCTGACCACTTTGTGCTTCTAGCCCCAGGCCGTGAGGGAATAGGAGAGTGTATGGTGGTCGATAGTCTCCAGTAGGACGGTAGGGAGGGTGCCAGTGTGGCTGCAAGGTAGTGTACCTGGCATGATGCTCAGCAGGTAATGGGCGAGGTTTCTGCATCTCACAGGAGGTTAGCCCAGAGTCATACAGCATCATCACATTTTCTCGAGTCGCAGTCCATCAATGACAGTTGTACCAGTGGAGCTGAGAGGGAAGAACTGACGATCGGTCCGCGTACCTTTTTCAATCTTGAGCCAGTCGAGGCGCCTGGAAATGAGGCATCGTCGCCCGATTGGCGGTGGAGAGTGGGATTCCACCAGGATTCGGCCCATCTTGGCCCATTTTGGTGTCGTCTTTCGACGGACAAAGCCCAATGAGCGATTCGGCTCAGGGGACAAAGATTCAGCCTAAGAATAGCTCAATAGCCACACGAGGGGTTCTGGGTTCTCGAACGGCCAACACACTCGGTGGAGTAGGAGCTAAAAAGTAGTTACCACGATGGATGAGAGCTGTCAAGCCCGGCTGTGTCAGCTAGAGTCGGATTGGGTGATGATGTTCAGGATGTGAAGTCGAGATTGAGTCGACGTGAGTGGTGTTTTGAATGGTTCGAGTGGAGAGAAGAACCACGGGTCTTTCCATGGCACATGGCGATGGGGATATATATGATGTATCTTATATCTCTCCCAGATGCATTTTAATATTACAAGATGCAGAGAATGATTTGGTCACTTCCTGCCCATGTGTTGAGACCATTCACTGTCGCTATCTCCTCTTCACCCTGATCCTCGATCGCAATGAAAATCCCAATCCCCAGTTTCATTACTTCCCAAGAACTGCTCTGGTGGAGTGTTGGATCTTCTTCTATATTTATTACTGTCAGATCAGTCACAATTATTCTGACACGTTAATTTCCCTGATATAGTGATGTTCATTGCACAGAGTGCTCTTGCTGGTTGGTATATATTCATAGGTGACAGCCTGATCGATATTCCATCAACAATTCCATGAGGCCATACAAGGCCAGACGTGATATAAATACTCCCAGTCAAGATAATTGACTTGCAAGGATCATAATCGAATATAATTGGATCAAATACTCCTTCGACTCGATTCTGTTGACTTCACTTGCCATAATCATGCCGTTTCTGCCTGAAAGTACAGGCACCAACCCCATCATCACGCGTATATCAAGTCACGTCAGACAAAGAAGATCTTCATCGGCGTCAACAACAATCAAAGCCATAGCCATAGCCTCAATACGATTTCCTATTGTCCTCCATGTCTCTTATTATCTAACCAGTCGCCTCCTCTCTTCTCCTCAATTTTCCCCGGTCGGATCATTTTGTTCTCTTTCTGACTCGGCATCCGTAACAACCTCACTTCCATCATGGCCCCGGTCACCCAGCCCGTCAGTCTTCTGGCCCGTCTCAAAAGTCTGTACGCCAAAGAACGCGGTATGTTTTGTGATATTCGAGTAGTTGAATAACCAGCTAATATTCTCAGATGAGCCAGTAATTTCTGTACGGACGGCCGCTGTTTTCTCGGTATGTCCAGCTACACGCGAGTGACAGTAAAGACCACAACTAACCCTTAAATAGGTCCTTTTGACTTTGGTCTATGTCATTCCATTTTACATCTCCTCGGCCACTCGGCCATCGCCTACTCTCAGTCGAGACGCACCATCTGTGATTCGCGCCCGTATCAGGGCCGTGACGCTGTCGTGTATCATCTGCACAGCTGCAGTGCTCTGTCTGATTCTCCAAGAAGCCGATGCTTCCTTGGTCGATGCTCTCAAATTTATGGGCTGGTGGCCGATCGGGTTTGTAGAGATTCTCCAAAGTCTCCTCCTGACTGCCATCCTCTTCACCGGTCCGCTTTTTGAACGAGGCGTGGCTGAAGGCGAATGGCGTGAATGGATCCGTGGGGGCAGAATATCTGAATCCCTTCGTGGCTGGATTGGCTGGAGAAATTACGTTGCTGTGAGTTCTTACGCATACATTTTAATGACTTGTCATGCTTATACAAACCAGGGCCCTGTCACCGAGGAAATCATGTTTCGATCAGCCATTATTCCCCTCCATCTACTGGCTAAAGTGAGCCCAGGGCACATTGTATTCATCGCCCCGCTCTATTTTGGAATTGCCCATGTGCATCATTTCTACGAATTCCGCCTCACGCACCCTGACACCCCCGTGGCCGCGGCGCTCCTGCGATCTGTCTTCCAGTTCGGCTACACCACCGTCTTCGGCTGGTATGCTACTTTTGTCTATTTACGTACTGGATCGCTGCTGGCTGTCATTCTCGCTCATACTTTTTGCAACTGGTGCGGTCTTCCCCGGTTATGGGGCCGAGTGGAAGCCGCTGTACCTATTGCACCGACTAAGGGTAAAAATGACGATTCTGGTCGACCGACGTTTGTGGTTCCGGGGGAGCTGGGAATCGGCTGGTCGGTTGCGTACTACATGCTTCTCTTTGCTGGGGCCATTGGGTTTCGGTACGCTTTGTGGCCTTTGACTGAGTCGACGCATGCTCTGGCGGGTTTCACAAAGTAGATATCCAGCTTCTTGCGGCTTCGGTCATGACTCCGTATAAATATAACGGGCGATGAAACGTCTTTATGTGAAGTATTAATGATAATTTGTATAATCCAGAGGGTACTCTACTCGTCCACCCTACGCTTCTTATGCGGCCTTTCATCAACCCCAAATTCGTTCTTCCACGTCCCATCCATCACCTCTGCATCATCTCCATGCAACCCAATCCCATACGCCTTCTTCATCCCATCCATACAAGTCTGTCTCCGTTCATCAAAATCAAACATCGGCTTCGGATAGACCCCTTCTCCATCCTCTTCCCCAGAACCTGTCACCCGACACCCCCACTTTTTCTGATCGGATATAGGAGCTCGCCAGGGCTCGTAGATGTATTTTTTGTTGAAATTTCGTAGCTCGGGACAGTATTGTCTGATGAGTTCACCGTTGGCATCCCATTTTTTGCCAAAAGTGATGGGCGAATAGCATCGGTGGTACTGGGAGAAGAAAGCCGTGCATGAAAGCCATTGCCAGTTGCCAATGTTGCAGGCTGTTTCGTCTATAATCGTTCAGATGCATGCACTGTATTGGGGCAAAGAAAAGATCGGGGGGAGGGGGGGATACTCACGATCAATCAACCATTCTTCGAATACTTCTGCTCCTCTTTCCCAGTGAACATAACATCCTCCTCTCGTAAGGAAACAGGCGACACTATGTCTGCCCAGGTGATGCATCCATCCCTCGATTCGGAGTTGTCGCATCAACGCATCGATCCATGGGAAACCTGTCTTACCGTCTTTCCAACGCTTATACCAAGTTTCAGCCTCGGGAAAGTCCACTGTATACCCTCCATCTTCATCCGACTGGAGATGCCAGTCGATGAACCGGGCTACCTTGTTGCCGTGGATTTGAGCAAACGATGCCCCCAACGCAGACTGCGCGGCAAAGTACATGTCACGGAAGAGCAACTGACCCGGCAGATTGACGGGGACGTCTGATGTGTGTTTCTTCTGCCGTTTACGCTTGTCGAGGACAGACTGGACATCCCACCAGAATCGGCGGACGGAGAGAGAGCCAAAGTGAAGGTGTGGAGAGAGGAGAGTAGTAGACTGAGGATTAAAATCTGCCGGCGACGTTTTGGGCTTTTCAAATGTGCCCACATATTCTTCGTTTTGGATGTGGCCGGTCAGTGTCTGTAGAGCAATGGATTCGCCGCCGTGATGCGGTGTCGTGGCCTGGGAGGAATCAATTCCAATCTCTGCTAGTGTTGGAACGGAAAAATCCTGGTTGGGGCCCATGATATCGCTATACTGCTTCTTGTCGAGGTTGTTGATATCTGACTTTGCATCGGGGATATCCCGGTCCAGGTCACCCAGGTCCATCTTATCCTCGTCCCATGGATCTGGGATTTGCTTTGGAGGATCCAACGGCTTCTCCGGATGACCGTTGCCAATCTTCTCCGCAGCCTTTTCCACCTGAGACATGCTCATCGTCGGCTTCCCGTCATTCTTGCTCACCAACTCGTCCGGGTCAAACAACGTCCGGCCCATCTTGATGATGACCTCTACACCTGCTTTTTCCGCCATCTGAATGACAGTCTGATCTCGATCCCGAGCATAAGCATCTGTGTCTTTCTCCCACACGATATGAGTCACCTTCCATTGTTTCCAAAGCTTTGGAAGAACGGTTTGGGGTGCCTCACGAACAACCCAGAGCTTCTGTTTGCAATTCAACTTGGTATAGGATGATGACAGGTCCTTCTGGCATTCGAGCAGGAATTGCCAGCGATTGGGACCTACTCGGGATCGATAGACATAATGGGGATCCCAGGTCCAGATAGGGATGAAAATTGATGGCTTCAGGCTCAAGGCGTGGTGGAGAGCGGGAGAGTCGTGAAGTCGGAGATCGGTGCGATGCCAGTAGAGAACGACTGGTTTATTTGGCATTGTGGCCACCTATATTCTGGATGAGCTGTGTAAATTTGTTGAATATTAGCATATTGTTGATATATTCAACTTTTCGTAAACCAGATGGACGTTCGAGTTATTTATTGCCAGGTTACCATCGACCATGACATCACCACGCTGGATGCTTCCGATCGATCTCGATTCGTTCAAGTATTCCATATAGACGCCAGTAATCTTAGATCTTAGGATATTTTGTGTCTAAATTTTGATGGTTCGCAAGCTTGAAGCTAGTATAAGATAAAACCTGGATGGATCAAGGCTGCCCAAGGGACAAGCAGGACAATTGCCGTGGTTCTGCTGTTTCTAAGGCTGAGGCCAAACATGGTGACAGGATTTTGATAGACAAAATAAATCTACTTCATCTCGGATACTGTCCACTGTATACGCAGTTCTCGGATCCATAAAGCATCAATATATCCTCATCTCCAGATGCCGTGATTGATAATCCGTGCAATTCCCGCTATCTCCGAATCCGCGTCGGAGATGTCGGGTTTTTCGCTTATTATTGATTTCATTTGAATGTCGCTGCACTTCCATCTTCCCAGCTTCAAACATCTTTCTTTTGTGAATAGACATTTGATTGGCTCGTTTCATTATACGCCATGAGGGCGCGACCGACTGCCTGCTGGCCCATCACCGGGTGCTGCAAATCAACCATCCAGAGAGTGCGACCTTTCTCCTTCACGACAAACCGCCCCTCACGCCTTCGTGCTCGTCTCGATATTCCTCCTCCATTCCCTGTGGCCCAAACATGTCCCGAGCCCAGCTGCGCATGTCCTCCTACACCGTCGATGCCTGAAGGGCTCCCGATCGACTATGCGCAACCGCTGAATGGAACAATGGCTGCCTATGCGCAGCAGCTCTTGATTTGCACCGGGCAGCGAGATTGGACAAGTCGCATTGAGAACGACGGAGAGAATGAAGGCTGGGGAGGGCTTGCTCGAGGCCTCAAGCGTTTAATGGGTCGTGGAGGACGTTACGCTGATGTACGTTTTTTGTTCTGGACGATGCTATGGGTATAGAATCAATGACTGACGAGCGTTCTTTACAGCCCTTCAACAATATCCTCGTCACAAACTCTTCCTTTCCTCCTGCCGCAAATACTTCGTCCTCTACCGCTTCTGCCTTTCTATTTCCTAGCTTCAAATATCTTCCCTCCATCCCCGTGGATACAGAGTCACAGACCAACGAAACCGATCTTTCGACCTTTGTACGGGGCTTCCTTCTACCCAAAAAGTTGAACTCGATGCAACAATCCCTTCCCGAATCTAAACAAGCAGAATTGACCCGCGTCCCGGAGCTTGCGTCTGAGTTTACAGGTGCCATCGATATTCAACATTCCCCGATAGTTCTTATCTGTGGTCACGGTGGTCGCGACATGCGCTGCGGTGTCATGGCACCTGCTTTGGAGACCGAATTCTCCCGTGTCCTGCAAGCGCGAGGGTTTTCGTCAGCAGGCAGCGATGTAAGCAAATTCGATAGCCCAGAGCATGCCCATATCGGGCTGATCAGCCATATCGGAGGACATAAATACGCAGGGAATGTGATCATCTATATCCCACCGCGAATGATGATGGGACCTTCCACCCCGAACCCGCTGGCGGGCAAAGGTATTTGGTACGGACGGATCGAGCCTAAGAATGTGGAGGGGATTGTGAATGAGACTATTCTAGGTGGAAAGGTCGTGGCAGACCATTTCCGTGGTGGAATTGATCTAGATGGTGGTATTTTACGGCTATAGTGGACGTATATATTTGGCGAATATAAATGTACTATAGATCAAAGATCCCGATATACCCAATCTATCCCATTAAGTCTGATAGAATACTGTTAAATCAGCACCCTTACTCCTAGATGTGAATTCATAACAATAATATTTAAGCACCTCTTGCTTGTTTCTTATTTCATCACTGTTGATATCATATGGACCGGCTAATCCGGATCGGGCGTAAACCTTCCCGGCGGAGTTTCGGCGAGAAATAATAACGATATGATCATGACTTGACCAACATTCAAGCTTCGCTGGAGGAAGACGATTTCTGGTCCCTCGGTTGACGGCCTAATATTCTAATTCTACACGGCATGATGATTATACAGCTATAATGCAATCTCTTTTACGTCTACGATTGAATCCGACCATCCTCGCCCAAGGGCGGAGGTGCGGTTCTTATCCCCATACTCTGCGAGCTTATCCCTTTACCTCCCAGCCTTCAATTCGCCTCGCAAGCACACAATCGATCTCGAAGAAACTCGATCTTCTCGCAATTGACAAGAAGTGGCAGTCGAAATGGCAATTAAACGGATCCCGACCTCCCCCGTCCACCGGCAACCAGACGGACAAGCCTAAATCGTACATTCTATCGATGTTCCCCTACCCTTCTGGTACGCTGCATATGGGCCATTTGCGAGTTTACACCATTTCAGATGTACTGGCGAGATTCTACCGGATGCGTGGTCATGATGTTCTTCATCCCATGGGGTGGGACGCGTTCGGGTTGCCGGCGGAGAATGCGGCAATCGAACGAGGCATTGACCCGGCTGATTGGACCAAGGATAATATCGCAAGGATGAAGGATCAGCTGCGGAGCATATCGGCTTCGTTTGACTGGGATCGTGTAGGTTCTGTTCAAATGGGGTGGCTAGTCAGACTCGGTAGTGTTGAGCTATAGCTAATGATTTTTTTGCTATGGTTGTTTTAGGAACTCGCGACCTGCGCTCCCGAATTCTACGAGCATACACAACGTATTTTCTTGAAGCTATATGAAAAAGGACTCGCATACCAGGATGAGGCATTGGTCAATTATGATCCGATCGACAAGACAGTGCTGGCGAATGAGCAGGTGGGAGCTACACAATCTACATAATTTACCAAGGCTGACTCTTTGCCTGTTCCAGGTGGATGCAAATGGGTTTTCCTGGCGCTCTGGAGCAAAGGTCGAGCAGCTAAATCTGAAGCAGTGGTTTTTCCGCATCACGGCATTCAAAGAGTCACTCTTGAAAGATTTGGATTCTTTGGCGGGTGGCTGGCCGGAGCGCGTGCTTTCTATGCAGCGCAATTGGTTGGGAAAGTCTTACGGCGCAAAGATCAAGTTCTCCGTAGCACTGAACGGTTCCGATGGTATCAAGCTTGATATCAACGTCTTTACTACCCGACCGGATACACTCTACGGAGTCGAGTACCTCGCTCTCTCTTTGAACCATCCCATCGTCCTGAAGGCCGCGGAGAAGGATGAAGAACTGCAAAAGTTCTTGGTTGAGGCTGCATCGCTGCCCCCAGACTCAAAAGCAGGTTACAAGCTGTCAAATGTCAGCGCATCCCATCCATTGCGCATCATCGACAAGGAAAGTTCCCATATCGCCCGGGAACTTCCTGTGTTTGTTGCCCCCTACGTTCTCAGTGATTATGGCGAGGGTGCCGTGATGGGTGTTCCTGGCCATGACTCTCGGGATATAATGTTTTTCAAGGAGAATGTCAATCCTGAATTCATCCCCGTGGTCATTAAGCCCGAACAGTCGACCGAGGGCAGCGACGGAACCGGGGATAGCGTCGTCTCTGCAAGTGATGCCAAAGCTTTTACTTCAGATGGCTTCTTAACCTCTAGGTGCTGGAAATACCAAGGCCTTCACTCTCGCGAAGCCAGCAAACAGATCGTCAACGATCTTAAGCAAGTTGGCCATGGTGAAGCTGTTGAGCAGTGGAGATTGAGAGATTGGTTGATTAGTAGACAGCGCTACTGGGGCGCGCCAATTCCGATCATCCACTGTGGTGACTGTGGTCCTGTCCCTGTTCCAGCGGACCAGCTGCCAGTTAAACTGCCCAAAATCGAAGGAGATTGGCTCAAGGGCAAGAAGGGCAATCCCCTCGAGTCATCGGAAGAATGGGCGCATACTGAATGCCCAAGTTGCGGAGGTCCCGCGAAACGGGATACAGACACTATGGACACATTCGTCGACTCCTCATGGTACTACCTCAGGTTCTTGGACTCTGCGAATAAGGAACTTCCGTTCTCTCCTGCGTTAGCGCGACCCGTCGACGTCTATATTGGCGGTATAGAGCACGCTATCCTGCATCTCCTTTACGCACGATTCATCTACAAATTTCTGGCTGAGTCCGACTTGTTCCCTGAGATTGCCCGGGCAGGCAACCTTGCAGCACCGTGGGAACCCTTCAAAACCCTTCTTTCCCAGGGAATGGTCCACGGTAAAACATTTTCGGAGCCGTCGACTGGCCGGTTCCTTCACCCTTCGGAAGTCGACCTCACGAGTCCGGACAAGCCACTCGTCAAGGGTACTAAAGTTACACCCAATGTATCCTTTGAGAAGATGTCGAAGAGCAAACACAACGGTGTGGACCCGACCGCCTGTGCACTGAGATACGGCGCGGATGCTACTCGGGCGCACGTTCTTTTCTCCGCCCCAGTAAGCGAGGTTCTTGAATGGGACGAGACCAAGATCGTAGGAATTGAACGTTGGTTTGGCCGAGTTTGGAAGCTTGTGCTGGATGCCAGAAATAGTCTGACTTCGGCGTCGTTTACTCTGTCGCAAGCGGATTTGAACTCCTTGTCCGGTCACGCCGCATCGCTTCCCTCGTCCTTGCAGGAACTGAGCGATAGTGACGCTGACGCTGTTCTTTCCACCCACCGGACCATCTCGTCGGTCACTAACTGTGTCGAAAGCAACCCCTACGGGCTGAACACCGTCATTTCTGACCTGACCAAATTGACAAATTCCCTACTATCGTCTCCTCCGACATCCCCCCTGGTGCTTTATCTTTGTGTATCCTCTCTCCTCCGTCTTTTGGCTCCTGTCGCCCCGGCACTTTCTTCTGAGTGCTGGGAGGTCCTCAATGGCTCGGTTCTGCGCGGGGCTGACCCAGAAATTCCGGCGATCTTAAACTCCGCCTGGCCAACCCCGCTTCTAACCCTGGAGCAAACTGATGTGTTGTCGGCCCGCGGCGGTCAGACCATTGCCGTTCAAATAAATGGCAAGCTGCGATTCAGTGTGACGATCCCACGAATGCTCTCTCCAACAACGCCGACCGAGTCTAGCGGCGCTTCTGGTTCCGCGACGGATGAACAGGACTGGATTATCAGTCGGGTTTTGAAGACGGATGAGGGTCGAACGTGGTTGCGAGAGAAAAATGATTGGGAGAAGAGACGACGGGTGGTTGTGGTCAAGGGCAAATTGGTGAATGTTGTGTTTTAACCAAAACCGGCGGGAATTGCTCTGTACAATGTAAATATAACACATGAATGTATATTAGACTGCGTATCGCTGCCAAGAACCTGGATAAAATTCGGGTGACTGTTCCATTGGGCATAACTGAAGGTATTGTAACTCCAACTGCGCTACCCCATTGAGGGTCTGGAAATCAGGATGAGTTGCGTAGGAGGGGGGAATAATTGAAGAGGGTGGAGGACTGAGGGGTCAAATTATCTGACTGCATCGCAGTCATTGCCTCCATTCATCACCCTACAACGGGACAATTTTCCCAGACAGCAACGGGAGTATCCCGGAGATGACTCGGTCCTCCAAAGCCAACATTTTATTTCCATCTTTGGCCGCGGAACTCCACGATGGGAATCTATGTATAGCAGAAAGTTGGAGGAGGGGGAAAAAGCTACCCCTCATTAGGTCAGCATATTTTTACCCCTCACGGGTGGGGACAGCTTGATTCGGGACAGCATCCGCCACAGTCTGGATCCATCCGAGAACTTAAGGTCATTCTTTGCTTGTTCCCAGGGATCTTTTAAACGATTAGGTTAATCTGTTCCAGAGCCTCCTCCTCCTACTCCTCATCCGATATCTCCTCACCTAGAGACCGAGGGAGAGCCGAGAAAGGACCGGCAGTGATAATTGAGGATGGAAGTTGCTGACTGATGAGGTTCACGATTGGGCGATCCACTGAGCAGAATTAAGCATCCTGGCCGATTGTCAGTTAGACGGAGTCTATTTGTTGGCCGTACGTAATTGGAGTATTTGTTACAGTATTACCCCGCACTGCCCTCACTGTAGATTGAATATTACAGTAATCATACTTACCGTCAGAGGGAGTGGAATTCTAGCAGGTAGACAGACAGTTCGACTAGAACTTGAGAATCAAGATATCCTTTCAGATAGTCATGGTACTATTCTTGCCCGAGATACTAATATAATATCCATAAGGTTGGTGCTATCAAAATAGTTGAACATCTGTACTCCGTACACCGGAGCAACTACTCCTATGGTCAGGAGTGTCCCGCGTGCGGAGAGAACTGGTGGATACTGTAGATAGACAATTGTCCTCCATCCTGCTCCGGTCCGACCATCCCTTTTGGTGCCCTCCACTTGGTCACCACTAGATTGGCTCGAGGCCTGGCTCGCTGCACTCGCAACATGTGCTCATCCTCACCTCCCGCTAGTGGGGCAAATCATATCATCCCACCAGGGTGGAGGGGGAAAGGATGGATCTGAGGAGGTGTCACCATCTCGGATGGTGGGAAGGCCCTTTGCTCCGGTGGTTTGACAGGACGAGAGGAGCGAAATGGGTAAGATGTTGAGTCGGGTGAGGATCCGGGAACTGCTCTATATATTGGAGGTGCTTTTCCAACTCTGTTCCTCTTTTCTTCTCTCCTCATCATCATCACTCCCACTTCCTTCTCCTGCATCTGCATCTTCTGCCTGAGAAATTCCATCTCCGCAAACGGTAAGTTGTCACTCTTCCAAGTAACTCTCTCCTTCTTCCCTCTCCAACGCTTCGGTACTTGTCAACTGGTTTCCCCCACACCCCTTCATCCCCGCTCTGCCTGTCTGCTCCTCCAGGTTTCTCCAACTTACATCGTTGTACCATCATCGATATGTATTCCTGTTGCATTTTAAATAGTGGCTGACTTCCTGCTGTAGGACGATATCTTTCACTATCATCCATCACTTACATCTTGATCTTCAATTGATCCTACAAAACATTCATCAAAATGGTATTTATTCGCTCTTTCTCCCGTCAACTTAGACGGCCTGCCTCCTCTCTCCTGTCGGCCACAGGCTCTTTGAAGCCTACCGCTAGCCCTTTTCGAGCCTCTCCTCTGGCAGGGACTGTTTCCGGTGCACGTACGCTAACTGCTTCTGCGAGCCTACAGGGTAAAGTTCTTATGGTTCTCTATGATGTAAGTACCCGAAGACTCTTGCCACCGTGCCGGTATACAGTTACTGATCGGTGATTTTGTTTCTATAGGGCGGTGAGCATGCCAAGCAGCAGCCTGGTCTTCTGGGTACCACCGAGAACGAGCTCGGTTTGAGAAAGTGGCTCGAGGAACAGGGCCACACTCTGGTCACTACCTCCGACAAGGAGGGCGAGAACTCCACATTTGACAAGGAATTGGTCGACGCCGAAGTCATCATCACCACTCCGTTCGTTTCCCTCTACGTGTCGTGCTCTCAGGACACCGACTGATGCAATTGATATAGTTTCCACCCTGGTTACCTCACTGCTGAGCGTCTGGCCAAGGCCAAGAACCTGAAGATTGCCGTCACCGCTGGTGTTGGCTCCGACCATGTTGACTTGAACGCTGCCAACACCACCAACGGTGGTATCACTGTTGCTGAAGTCACTGGCTGCAACGTCGTTTCCGTCGCTGAGCACGTCGTCATGACCATCCTGACTCTGGTCCGCAACTTCGTCCCCGCCCACGAGCAGATTGCCCGCGGTGAGTGGGATGTTGCCGCCGTCGCAAAGAACGAGTACGACTTGGAGAACAAGGTTGTCGGTACCGTCGCCGTTGGCCGTATTGGTGAGCGTGTGCTCCGCCGTCTCAAGCCCTTCGACTGCAAGGAGCTGCTCTACTACGACTACCAGCCTTTGAGCCCCGAGGTTGAGAAGGAGATTGGCTGCCGCCGTGTCGAGAACCTCGAGGAGATGCTCGCTCAGTGTGATGTTGTTACCATCAACTGCCCTCTCCACGAGAAGACCCGTGGTCTCTTCAACAAGGACCTGATCGCTAAGATGAAGAAGGGTATGTTTGCATCCTTTTGCCAAATACTGGTCAAACGTGTACTAATTTGATATCCAGGCTCTTGGTTGATCAACACCGCCCGTGGTGCCATCGTTGTCAAGGAGGATGTTGCCGATGCCATCAAGTCCGGCCACCTGCGCGGATACGGTGGTGATGTCTGGTTCCCCCAGCCCGCTCCCCAGGATCACCCTCTCCGCTACGTCACCGGCCCCATGGGCGGCGGCAACGCCATGGTTCCTCACATGTCCGGTACTTCAATCGATGCCCAGATCCGCTACGCCCAGGGTACCAAGGCTATCCTCGAGAGCTACTTCACTGGTCGCAACGACTACAGACTCGAGGACCTTATTGTCAAGGATGGTGACTATGTCACCAAGGCTTACGGCCAGAGAAAGTAAAGGACGGCGACTTGAATTTCTTGATCACGTTATGAGACGAATGACCAACCAATTCTGTATTCTGGAGGCCGCTTTCTCAGGTAGAAAGTGGCTACCGATTATTTAGCATTTTCATTTAGGATACCTAAAATATATTCCATTTTAACTTCAATAATCCAACAGTGATGGGGTGCCTTACGGATAGAAGTTTTGGGTAAATAGAAAACAATCAGAGGCCCTCCTGTGCATCGTCCTATCTTCAAGCCTAAGAAAGCCTAACACAACGCAACATTGGGCCGGAATGGGACGTGGATGCATATACTACTAGCTTGTGGATACTTAGAATAGCTCGAAGCTTAGCAAGTTGGTATGATCAGATTAGGGTTTAATAGATGCAGATATATAATGTCTAGTATTCTCATATTGCAAAAAATCATTACAAAAGTTATCATGTAAAGCCATTGCTGTCTCATAAAATAGTGAGTAATTCTGCGTTGGT
Source organism: Aspergillus wentii DTO 134E9 (assembly GCF_001890725.1). Taxonomy (NCBI): domain Eukaryota; kingdom Fungi; phylum Ascomycota; class Eurotiomycetes; order Eurotiales; family Aspergillaceae; genus Aspergillus; species Aspergillus wentii. Next base: position 1,199,166 of record NW_024467833.1, read on the forward strand.
CTGTGCTGTGCGGAGTATTAGTGTAGCTTAAAAATGAGTCCATAACTATGCAATACATTTGCCTATTTCTGCGTACGGATTAACGTACTATGATCTCAAATCTAAGTGATAGCAGAAGATTGAATCGAAGGATCAATTGTTATTATTGAGCCCATTTATTGATGAAAACCCACGGCTTGGCATGCAAGTATTCAATCTGATTAGATCGACAGCTGCAATCCTCGATATAGCAAGAGTACTCCGTACCTACATATATAGATGCAGGGTATGGAGTAGATCACCTGCAATTTATATGTATAAAATTTCCGATTGAAGATTCTACATGAACACAATGGGATACTGGTTTATCGTACTCTGTGTCTAGTATGTCTAGGTTGTATTGCCGTTGGTATGGATCGACTGGTCATAGTTACCGTAGCCCCAATTCTTTGGTTTTCAGGGGTTTATTTTTGGAACTTGATCAGAGTATCAGATATAGTAGATATGGTGGTTCAAACTACTGATTACAACTACATCCTACTTTGACATTTCTCACTACAATGATGTCTCCATCTCAAGGATATAAATAACAGCTAAATATCTATTTACTCAACGATGTAATCTGGAATGTTCCCGACCATCTTCATTGTCACTATCATCCATGAATCCCTCCTCCAAGTCCCGACTGAGCCGTCCTTCCACCTCACCAGCCGTCGCGCGTCGCCGTTCTAATTCCTCTCTCCGCGTTGGATCCATGTGCATGCCCATCATGATCTCTCCCTCTTCGTCCAAGATACTAACGTTGTCATTCGCATCATCGGCTAGCCGAGCGTCCTGCCGCCAGGAAGATGGGAGAAAAAAACGCATCATGGCGTCGGCTATGCGATCCTTGACGGAGGTTGTATGTGCGGAAATAGCGTGGAGAGGGAGGTATTGCGAGTATCGTTGATGGTAGCGACGGAAGAACGGGATGATCAGGAAGGAAAAGAGGAGATAGAGGGTCAGGGAGATGATAGCGGGAATGATAATGGTCTGGTCATAGCAATTAGCATTGTATATCAGTCGAGGAGACATGCCGGATTGATGGGAAACATACCTTAGCAAAGCTCGCGGAGGACCCCATTTTCGTAAGCCTCTTTGAAGATATAAGCCGGTGCCTGGAGGAGGCGTGGTGTCGCGATACATCAATTGCTTACGACCACCGCGGCAGACGTTGGTACAGACAACAAAAAAGGGGAGAATCTTGGTTTCTTCAGCCTCCCCGCCCTTATTCTGCACCGTAGATGTATATACTCTGTTCAACATCTTACCCCGTACTCTCGTTGCCCGAGGCTGACGCAGACCCAGATCACGTGTTACCATCGACAGACCAAAGTCACGTGGCACAGGCCCCTAGCGCGTTCTAGAGCCGCCCCGGTCGGACTCCCCCCTAATTATTATGCCCGTGCTTCAGCGGCGGTAGACAGACAGTCAGACAGACAGACACCAGTGTCTGGATTTGGCAGCCAAAGACGCCGATTATTGACGGTATTGGGGGCTCCTAGGGATCGTTATCCGGCCCTTTGTCTATATTCCCTCTGTGTTTGTGTCTCTGGCGCTGCAGGGAGAGGATCGCTTGGGTTTATTTGGACAACCCCCCTCCCACCTCGTTGTACCGCTGCTCCGCAGCGGGTATTAACTGCTACTAGTCAGGAGTGAAAGGGACGACCTGTCCGATCTGTGTTGGATGTCATCGTGCCCTCCATTCCACATATAGGTTGTTAGCGACCCGTTTACCAATCCGAATTGGGAAATTTTGGTTTCGTTCCATCTTGGGCACCGTGTGTGGACAACGCTCATGCTGCGCCCTGCATCTCCCCAGCGACGCCCGTCAAGATGCCAACCACCACATCCGCACCTGACAAATCGAGACAAACCTCGGGCGGCAAGTCGTTCTTCGGGAGGAAGCTGCATAAAGAGAAGCCGGTAGAGGATCGGTATGAGGGCAATGGAGGGGTTGAGAATCTCGCGCCACCAGGCAGTTCGGCCGGCTCTCGTTCATCACGGCATTCGAAGCGTGCTTCCGTCCAATCTGTCGACATGACCCACGATTTTGATCCCAGTGGCCTTTCCACGAGTGCAGGTGTCATCACGTCGATCCCCTACGAGAGTCTGCCCGCGGACAACCGAACGCCTATCCCCGTGGACTATCTATCAAAGGCTGAGACGTCGCCGCGCAAAGAGCCTTCGCCAAATCATCTTGCCAAGGGTGCTTCGGATTTTCACCAATATCCGACATGGAATCCATCCGCAATGCAGAATAACAATTATTACTCCCATCCTACTGGTCCTCGCCCACCACCGCATGCCTCGAATGTAACTATGACTGGAAGCTCTTCGGGGGATAAAGGTCCTAGGTATCAGCAATGGGGGAGACCGGGAAGCTCGGCCACAAATGCAGGATTTAGCCATAATTCCTCTTCTACCTTTGATTCGTCATCGAACTCGCGAATGTCTCTCGACCAGGCCAGTGTTCATTCTTCTCTCTCCTCTAACACCCGGGGTTCCAGCTACTTCTCCTCGGATGGCTCTGCGCGCACACTTACAACCTCGCATTCGGCCGACAGGAATACACTTTTCCCTAGTGGAGGTTCAAATCGTCTTTCGACTGCGACAACAGCCTGGTCGGCGCACCAGGCAAGCCAGCCAACTGTTGCTCCGGCACCTCCCGAGCAATATCTTAGTCGACCAAGGGATGATCGTATAGTTGATCAGCTGTTCCTGGAGCTGATGCAGAAGCGAGGTTGGCAAAATCTTCCAGAGCAGGCAAAGCGGCAGATGGTTGCGTATCCGGCCTCCAAGAAATGGACACTGGTCCATCAAGATCGATTGACAGAACTACAGGGGGAACAGAAGCGGAGGCAAAACGCACGTCAGACTCATGGCCATGATGCGCCATCTGGCATTTTGGAGCGGGCCGATGAAGAAGGAAGCCCCGAGTGGTATGTCAAAAAAGTCATGGACGACACCATCACATCAAAACAACTAGCCAGTTTAAGTGTTAGTCTACGGACACAGCCTATTAGGTAAGTTTTACACTGTCAACTCTGCCATCTATCGAGTATACTGATACAGATGTAGCTGGGTCAAAGCATTTGTTGAGGCACAAGGTCAAGTTGCCTTGACGAACGTTCTTGCAAAGATTAATCGCCGAAAGGCCTCAGGGCCTGTCCCTGCACCTCCGACTGGAGACAAAGATCTGGACCGTGAATACGATATCGTGAAGTGCTTAAAGGCATTGATGAACAATAAATATGGTGCAGATGATGCCCTGGCGCACCAACAAGTCATTATAGCTCTCGTTAGCTCGTTGCTTTCCCCTCGGCTAAACACTAGGAAGCTTGTCAGTGAAGTCCTGACCTTCCTATGCCACTGGGGCGAAGGCCAGGGCCATCAGAAGGTCCTCCAGGGCATGGATCATGTCAAGAACCACCATGGCGAAACTGGACGCTTCGATGCCTGGATGCGTATCGTCGAGGTAACAGTTGATGGCCGTGGGAAAATGGGTAGTTTGGTGGGTGCCAGTGAGGAGTATCGCAGCGGAGGAATTGGCATGGAAAACCTTCTTATGGAATATGCTGTTTCCACCATGCTGCTCATCAACATGTTAGTGGATGCAGCGGAGGGTGACCTGCAGCTACGATGTCACATTCGGGCCCAGTTTACCTCTTGTGGAATAAAGCGTCTTCTTACGAAGATGGAGGGTTTCCAGTACGAGGTCATTGACAAGCAAATCGAACGGTTCCGAGAAAACGAGGCTATCGACTACGAGGATCTTCTCCAGCGGGAGGGTAGCAGCATGAAGGACAGTATCGAGGGCGATGTGAAAGATATGAGTGACCCTCTGCAGATTACTGATGCTATCACATCAAAAATCATGGGAAGCCGCTCCCACGATTACTTCCTTTCTGCTATGCAACACATGCTTTTGATCCGCGAGAACTCGGGAGAGGATGGTCTTCGAATGTTTCAGCTCGTGGATGCCATGCTCAGTTACGTTGCTATGGACCGAAGACTGCCCGATCTTGACCTTCGGCAAGGGCTGAATTTCACGGTACAGAATTTACTTGACAAGTTACATACCGATGCGGAGGCAAGACAAGTTTATGATGAGTCTCTAGAAGCACGCCAAATCGCGGAGGCAGCAATTGCCGAGCGTGATGAAATGAAGGCGCAAGTAGAGCTGGGTGCGGATGGGTTGGTGAAGAAACTGCAAAAACAGATTGATGAACAAACAGGCATTATCGAACTTCAGTCTAGGCAGAATGAGATGGTCAAAGCTGAGCTCGCTGATGTACAGAGGCTTCGTGCCCAAGAATTGCAGAGGAATGAGTTGGAGACCCGAGAACTTTATCTCATGCTCCGAGACGCCCAGGATATAGCCGCATCTAATGCCAAGAAGAATAATGTGGCCGAGACAGATCCCTCACAGATGAGAGGAATCCTGGACCGTGAAAGGCTCCTAGAGCGGTTGGAGATGCAATTAGAGCGAACGAAAACGCAGTTTCAGCTGGAAGGCAAGGTTTGGGGCCAACACGGCCCCTCCGACCGGCTCCGTGAGTTGCGGGAGAAGATGGACGGTGAAGGAGAATCAAGCGATGATTTCGAAGAGCAAGCTCGCCAGAACCTCGATAGCAACGCTCTGGGTTCCGTCCAGCGCAAGAAAAGTTATATACCTGGACTTGGAAACGATGCCACCGAAGGTCAGGAGTTGTATGAGAATGGGGAAGTGGTTTATGGACAGGCACGCCTTGCTGATCTATACCGGCCTCGTTTGAATCCCGCTCAAGCCACTGGTCTCCTTGGCGAGATTGCTCTCAAGGTTCCGAAAATCGATGGTCAAGAGACCGAGGCCGGCGACGAGACTGCGAAGCCATCTCCAGTTGACGGGTCCGAACAGAACAAGCCCAGCCAAGGTCTTGAGGTTGGAACACAAGACGAAAAGGTTGAAGGAAAGAAACCCTTGCCAGCTGTTGCACCCCCACCACCTCCACCACCTCCACCACCGCCGCCCCCTCCGCCTCCGCCGCCACCGCCGCCGCCAGGAGCTGCTGGGGTTCCTCCACCCCCTCCACCACCCCCGCCCCCTCCAGGAGCGAAAGGCATACCTCCTCCTCCCCCACCTCCTCCGCCACCAGGTTTTGGTGGTGGTATGCCTCCGCCCCCTCCGCCTCCACCTGGTGGAAAGATTGGAGCTCCTCCACCGCCCCCTCCACCTGGTGGCTTCGGGGGAGGCTGGAGAAGAAACTATATGGCTTCACAAGGTGCTCCCTCTCACCCACTCAGTGTTATGTCTTCGATCCGACCTAAGAAGAAGCTTAAGGCTCTTCACTGGGACAAAGTTGATGCGCCTCAGGTGACGGTGTGGGCCTCACACGCCCCAACCGCGGAGGCGAAAGAAGAAAAGTATTCTGAACTGGCCAAGAAGGGTGTACTTGATGAAGTCGAGCGGCTATTTATGGCCAAAGAAACCAAGATCTTTGGGGCCAGTACAGCTGCCAAGCAGCGGAAGGAGAAGAAACAAATTATCACCAACGAGCTGTCCAAGAACTTCCAGATCGCAATGGCTAAGTTCTCCCAATACCCTGCTGAAGATGTTGTGCGAAGGATCATCCACTGTGATCCGGATATTTTGGACAACATGGTCGTCATGGATTTCCTGCAGAGGGATGAGATGTGCACGATACCCGAAAACGTTTCCAAGTCGATGGCGCCTTACAGCAAGGATTGGACAGGGCCCGATGCTGCAAGTACTGAGCGAGAACAAGATCCTAACGAGCTCACTCGTGAAGACCAGATCTATCTTTACACTGCTTTTGAGCTAAACCACTATTGGAAGGCCAGAATGCGAGCTCTTGCCTTGACACGCTCCTTCGAATTGGATTACGAGCACATATCCGAAAAGCTTCAGCAAGTGGTGCAAGTTAGTGAGGCATTGAGGGATTCGGTTTCCTTAATGAATGTCCTTGGTCTAATCTTGGACATTGGTAACTTCATGAACGACGCCAACAAGCAGGCCCAAGGGTTTAAACTGGGCTCGCTGGCTCGTCTTGGTATGGTCAAAGACGACAAAAATGAATCGACTTTTGCAGACCTTGTGGAGCGTATTGTTCGTAACCAATACCCAGAATGGGAAGGTTTCTTTGATGAAATCAATGGGGTCATTGCCCTACAGAAGCTCAACGTTGACCAGTTGCGGACGGACGCTAAGAAGTACATTGACAACATAAAGAACGTTCAGGCTAGCTTGGATGCTGGCAATCTGAGTGACTCCAAGAAATTCCACCCTCAGGACCGTGTCAGCCAAATTGTTCAACGGAGCATGAAGGATGCAAGGCGGAAAGCGGAGCAAATGCAACTTTACCTGGAGGAAATGGCCAAGTCGTACGATGATATCATGGTTTTCTATGGAGAAGATAGCTCGGATGATGGTGCTCGACGAGATTTCTTTGCCAAGTTGGCAGCGTTCTTGCTAGAGTGGAAGGTTAGTAGCTTTTACAATCTTTTGTTTCTAGGTTACTTGTGGAATGATTGCTAACTGGTCGCTGCAGAAATCGAAAGAAAAGAACATTGCCTTGGAGGGAGCCAGGAAACGTACCGAAGCTTCTTTGGCTCGTAAGCGCATCAACCCTGCTCTTGCGAACGGCAATGGTTCCGGCAATGAGACACCACAGTCTCCAGCCACAAGCGGAGCCATGGACTCGCTACTGGAGAAGCTTCGTGCAGCAGCTCCTCAGGCCAGAGACCAACGCGATCGTCGCCGCCGCGCGAGACTCAAGGAGCGACACCAGATTCGTGTTACATCGGGGCAGCATATGCCTGATGCACCGGGGTCTGACGATGCTGAGGCTGGAAACGACAACGAGGAGGAAAGCAGCAACGGTTACAATGACTCGAATACTGTTGAGACTGGGCTGCTGAGTCCTCCTGGCCAAGAACCCGAAGCAGGCACCACCAAAGATTTGCAAGTATCCGAGAGCGAGGATGTGGCAGACCGGGCGGCTAGCATGCTGCAGGGCCTGAGAGATAACACAGGCGATGGCGAGCGCTCTAGAAGAAGAAGAGAGAGTGCAGAAGAAGAACGACGCAAACGCCGAATGCGACGACGCAATGGCGCGGGATCCGGAAGCAAAGACAGTGGTGATGGATCTGCCTTGTCACCCGTGAAGGAGCCTCTTTCCCCTCCTCGAACGGATTCAATGGAACCGGATGACGACGATACTGCATCGCAGCCATCGCAACCGCCGGCAATCATCGTATCACCCACCGGAGACCAGCATCACCGCCAATTGTCGGACGACGGCGAGCTGATAGGTGGCTCCCCTCCAAGTTAGCCTACTGAATCATCACGTTGATGAGTAGGCTATTTTCTCTCTTTTCTTTTTCCTTTCGATTTCAAAATTTCTTTTCATCTCCCCAAGTCTTTTCTAATATAATGTTTGATAGACTAACGGATGTCGTCTCGGAATCATTCTACTATGTCGTTAAGTGTATAATACTTCTCCGAACGTCTCTTGCCTTGGCCCTTTCCCTTTTTTCCTGTTTCGAAGACATTGTTTGCCAGCGTGATGGATCAAGTCCGGTGTCACGATAATTCTTTCCTTCCCCCAGTTTTCCTTTTCCATTACTTTGACTGTTTTCCTTTCGAGAGTACATTGTTATACTTTACCTGTCTTACACCCCCCATTTTCCTTATCGGCTTTCTCTTTTTCTACATACCAGCATTGATTCCGTGCCCATTTCTCTCCTTGTACATAGTTTCGTTTCCCTTTCTGATCTTGTTTTTCGGCCATGGTACAACCCATGTGCCCATTCCTTATATCCGCATGTTCTCAGCAATTCTTGCATCCTGTTGTGGTGGGTTCTTGAGCGGCGACTCCATGGCGTAAATATGGCCATGCGTCTATTCCAAGCGCAGGCGTGACGAAGTGAGACGCTATATTTTTGACATCATGGGTATACTATCTTCCATGTATCTATGGGTGTCTGGGCTTTTGCTTTACTACTTGCGGCTTTCTGTCTGGTCTGTAGTGTTTGACATCAATAGATCTCCTATTGGCCTGGTTTAATAATGGATTTTATAAGACTTTACAATGTTTCTCCTCGCAATGATGTAGTCAAACGACGTCCCATCTTTAATTGTGCATGCACTGTTCCATCCAATATAGAATCACGTGACCACATACCCGGTTCATCGTTCATCGCCATCTCAACTCTCCATTTCCATCTTCACCCGCTATTTTGCTGCCGTCTTGCGCATGCGAGCATTCTCACCCCCAAATCTGCGGCGGGTTATTCCCTTTTGCCCGTCATGGAACAGATATGCCACCGCAGGGCTTCTGAATAGAGCTCGCCCATTTCCCCGGCATCTCGCCCTCCCAGCTTCGCGGGAGCTGCGGAGAAGCCCCAATGGATCCCGGTGCTTTTCATCTACTCCTCGCAACCCGTCTGTGTTGGATGCAGATTCAACAATTTATGCCTTATCTACTGCACCAGGTAGAGCTGCCATTGCGGTTGTGCGAATTTCAGGCCCTGCATGTGTTCAAGTATGTTGCGTTGCGCCTTTCTCCGAGGTAAAAACCGAACAGCTATTAATCCTCACTAACCTACCTTAGATATACCAAGCTCTATGCCCCAAAGCTTTGCTTCCGAAACCACGCGTCGCAGCCGTACGCACTATCTACGATCCAGCCCGAGAACCCTCGAACAACAGTGTGCTAGACGCCGGCGCCTTGGTGTTATATTTCCCAGGACCCAAGACAGTGACTGGCGAGGATGTGCTTGAACTACAGCTTCACGGTGGACCAGCCATTGTGAAATCTGTCCTGGCGGCCATCGCTCACACGAATCGATCAGATGGCTTTGTTCGATATGCGGAACCAGGCGAGTTCACACGTCGCGCGTTCATGAACAACCGATTAGACCTTCCGCAGATTGAGGCGCTAGGTGATACTCTATCAGCCGATACCGAGCAGCAGCGTCGACTTGCCGTGCGGGGTGCCAGTGATGCGCTCTCTAAGCGGTACGAATTGTGGCGTTATCAGTTACTATACGCACGGGGAGAATTAGAAGCCTTAATTGACTTCTCGGAGGATCAGCATTTTGACGAGTCCACTGATGAGCTTGTATCCTCGGTTGCATCCCAGGTGCGGGCGCTGCAGGCACAGATCAGGTTCCATGTTCAGAATGCGTCTAAAGGGGAGCTATTGCGGAACGGAATCAAGATCGCCCTCCTTGGGGCGCCCAATGCGGGAAAGAGCTCCCTCCTGAATCGAATTGTCGGTAAGGAAGCGGCCATCGTCAGTACTGAAGAAGGGACCACCCGGGATATCGTGGATGTCGGGGTGGATCTTGGCGGGTGGTACTGTAAACTCGGCGATATGGCCGGGATTCGATCGGAGTCGGGAGGTCCTGCAAAAGGCGACACTGTGGTGATCGGGGCGGTGGAAAAGGAAGGTATCCGACGTGCTAGGGCTCGAGCTTTGGAATCCGATGTGGTCGTCGTGGTTGTCTCATTGGAAGAAGGAACAGACGGTATCACGCCTTATCGACTGCCAGTAGAGCCAGAAGTGGTCGACGCGGTCAATGATTGTGTACAAGCGGGCAAGTGCATCATCGTGGCTATCAACAAATGTGACCGATTACCGAACGGCAAATCTCCGTCAGACCTAACTGCGGCTGTTGGCGGGCTCTTCCCGGCGGTTCCTGAAACTCGGGTTTTTGGCATCTCGTGCCACGAGGCGCTGCAGGGGTTATCGCCGGGAGGGCAACTAGATCCGGGGAACGTACAAGGCTTTCTTCGAGGACTCATCTCTACATTCGAGCAAATTGCCTCTCCCATGGGGATTGAAGGGGACGAAAATGGACAATATGATATTTCATATTGGGAAGATTCTCTAGGAGTGACCCATCGCCAAAGCTCTAATTTACAAAGATGCTTGCACCATCTAGATGATTTTCTAAACCAAACCTCTATAACCAAAACGCCTGAAACCGCTGACCATGCTGACTATGGAAAAATTGAAACCGACGTGGATATCGTAACAGCCGCTGAACATCTGCGATTTGCCGCGGATACGCTTGCGAAGATCACCGGCAAAGGAGAAAGTGGGGATGTCGAAGATGTGTTGGGGGTCGTTTTTGAGAAGTACGTCTCATCATAGATGTGATCTGTTTGTATTTTGTGACTGACCATGTGCTGTTTGAATCTAGGTTCTGCGTGGGGAAATAGGATTCCGAGGCTGCCTTTGTGATGTATATCATCTCATGCCGGGAAGTCGAGCCCATCCAACAGCCCATCTTGAGTAATGTGCACAAGCCCTTTGGATGCTCGTCCGTCCCCCGATTGATCGTCATCGTCGTGTATGTCGTTATATCCTCCACGGCCCTGCATGCGGAGCAGGACAGGCGGGGGAGTGATGGATGAGAAAGATGAGACAGGATGCGAGGGTTCAGTTGACTGGGCAGGAGCGTTGTAACCACCTCGACCCATTGACGATGGAGAAGTTATAATGGTTTGGTTATGGTTCAAGGTTCGGTGTTGACCGTCCGGCTTGATGAAGTCTTCAATCACCACGATAATAGTTAATGATAATAAGAGACTCGGATTCCTTGATCCTGTTTTTGTTGATGGAGAAGAAAGAGGATGGAAGGAATTGAATTCTTCGATGGTATATATGCCAAAACATGTGAAAAATCATGTCTGCCTTACCCTTCAACAGGCACCCGCAGACAGTGACTAACAAGAGCTATGCCCCTGGTGGATGCCTGGGGGTTGATTCTCTTGTGTTTCTATTTTACGATGTCGCGATGATTGTCTTGCTTGAACAGGGCAATGCCTCTGAGTCAGGACTAAGAATACCTCCTCGTTGGCTGAATATACGATGTGGTTCATCTTATTATTATTATTATTATTATGATTTAAAAAAAATTTTTTTTTCGTGATTTCGTGATGCTACCTGGACCTTGAACCGATGATACGCATGGTTCTAAATTTGCTATTTCTGTATAGCTGAAACATGTCGAGATGGAGGCTGTCGATTCGTCACGAACGATGAAGATTATCTCTTAGTCACAAGATTATCTCTTAGTCACAGGCCCGATCGATGCTTGTCAATCTCGCGATGGATGCGATTCCTGTAGAATGTAAGCTTAATCCTTCGCAGTCTCAGCCGCAATCTAGATTATTCGACAGGTTTAGGAACATAATAAGAGCAAAACAAAAGTACCATGTTATTATGCATGGTTCGTGACAATTATGGAGTCGAGAGTCGCTGAATGTGCGACAATCCCCTGTCAGCTGATGTGATGCAGTCAGGGTTGATGGCAGGGCCTGAATGCGCCTGATGCTTGGTATGTTTATATATGGGTTTGAGACAGGAGATAATGGGCCTTGCAGGATATTATTAATCCTGGATATTGCATACAGCCTATGTCTTATGTCCATCCGGCCAAGATGGATATAGGAATGTTCGAGATTGATATGTGCTCAGTCAGTCAGTCAGTACTTTGTATAGAAAAAAACAGATGACTCATTCATGCATCGCCATCACAGCCACGTGATTCCATTTTGAATGCGGCTTGTTTCATGAATAAATGCGAGGCGGACTCATCGAATTAAATTTTTTTTTTTTTTTTAAAGTCTTCGTCTTGCAGATGGTGGCTGCGCATACGACTCCACCACCTGCAGCATGGTTAGGGACACTTGATCGACCATACATAGGCGTGCACAAGCAAAACTGACTAATTGCTATGAATCATTGGGGAGCCTTGATTATATCAGAGGCATTGCAAATTCCAGACAGCTTCATAGTTAGTCATCTAAAAATAAACCCGTAGGAATAATCGCTTTTTACACTCGACGTTTTATCCTCATATAACCATTTCGATTATACCTCGGAATACAACATCACACACGCTTGGAGATAAACCGCCGCAGTTACCTAGTGGGTTGGGCATCTCCAACTGCGCCTCGCATTCTGGAGTCGTCTGTACGTGCTGATAGAGCCCTGAAAGGAACCGGTACTGGCGGGCTCAGTGCGGGCAGAAATAAGGGTAAAAATCGTCCCGGTCAGTAGTATATTTCCGAGCCTGGTAGCACAAAAAAGCAAGGTCGTTGACATTTCCGAGCTAGATGCCAGATGGGCAGTTCCCGGCTTCCAGATGGATCAGCATTGCCGAGAAGGAGGCAAAGGTTCGGTAGCACCCGTGGCATTCTTGATCGCGCGCGTCATGGCAGCGTTGGTGCTCTTTGCGTGTAGCTTGCTATCGAGTGGGTCGATTGCAAAATGTTCGTACCATAGATCGCATAGATGAGATTTGTCTGTGCGAAACCAAGACGATTGTTCTCAGATACCCTGACATCAAAGGGGCTAATTGCCGAAGAAGTTGTCAGGAAGGATGTTATTGTTGACGCTCTCGACACCATGGGAGCAACTGCGATCTACATGCGAATCCGTACCGATCCATACATGGTTCATGGACTCGGGGCCCCCACGTTGGCCGTCATTTGTTAGTCTAGATTATTCAAGATGATGAATACATATTCATAAAACACATTGCGTGGCTTTGTATTCATTATTGTCATGATAATAAAATTTGTGAGATAAATGGCATCCCAGCATATAAGCCAGAAACAACCAGGATATAGAATATAGAATAGCCCCAAGATTTTATACTCACGAAGCAGCTAATTCATGAACATTGTCATGTGTGGCTGACTCTTCTAGGGCAGTATATACAGTTGTAATGGACTCTGAATCAGAGAGCCCGGGCTCTTCATCCAAAGGGTCAAAGACGAATGTAGACCGCGAGGGGGTATGTCCATATTGAGTAGATTCAAATTCTGGTGACATAATTGTTGCGAAATTTTCCCTCGTAGAGCTTGAAGCCACGTTATGTTGGGGCATCGAAATGGCTGGATATTGAAAACCATGGTTGGGATCAGGGGGTTTGAAGGATAAATGGGATCTGGGATCGTCAGTGGTTTCAGGCCTTCTTTCTGGACCAATCTCTTCGGGGGGATCGTTCGTTCTGTCTAACAATCGGGATGCTGAGGCTGGGAGGGCTTGGGGTTGCGCGACAGAAGTAGTCTCGGTTGGTCCATTATCCCACGATAAAACCTGTTCATTCATGCTCATAATCGGCTGCACATTTCCAAGAGAGTTGGGGTCAACATGAGGATTTCGAGGGTCTCCATGCATTTGTTCCGGAGTATGAGACCTGCTACTCGGAAGTCCGTGTTCCAAAGTAGATGGCAACTCTTGAGGAATTACCTTACTCGCAGGACCCTGGTCAGACACATATTCAAAAGGTGAACCCTGCAAGGGGCGTGGCAAGGGTGTAGACATTGAAGCGCCATTGAACAAGGACGGTGGCAAGTTCTGGGGTTCCGTCCGGGCACGTTGTCTATAGGCCTGGTTCAGTAGGTTTGATACTGCCTTTTTGCGTTCCTCGGAGATATGTACGTGGAGAGCAAATCCAATACTGTCTGCGGTGAGACTGAAGTCTGGACCGTCTTCAACCAATTCCGGACTGACAGACAGTAAAAGCCGAAGGACTTCAGGGTGTCCATAATAGGCTGCATAACGGAAGGGCTGCCATCCCATTTCATCCCGTCTGAGAACAGATGCACCATGTTGCAATAGAAGGGTTACCACCGCAAGATGACCGCCCATTGCTGCCAGACATAGTGGAGAGTCTTCGTGCAGAGCGGTCCCAAATCTTTGGTATAAGGGTGATCCCCGTTCGAGCAGTTTTTGAACCGCAGCAGCGTGCCCATGCCGGCATGCTACACACAGAGCTCGGTCTCCCACCGCATCCCGTGCATCCAAGGAAGCACCTTTGTCGCAAAGGAGGCTAAGCAACCCCATTGAGCCACGAGCAGCAGCGATATGCACCGGTCTTCGCTGATCCCCATCGGCTTGAGCCTCGATGTCAGAGCCACTAATCAGTAGTAATCTCGCAATTTCAAGACTATCTGTCATACAAGCGTAGTGAAGAGGATCAAGTCCAGATTGACATCGAGTTCGCAAAGAAACTTTCTTACGGAGCAGCAGCTCCACTACCGCAAACTGTGCGTTCATAACAGCTAGGTGTAAAGCCGTACGCCCCGCCACGTTTGCCATGGCTAATGAGCCCTTCTTTTGACAAAGAAGATCCACAATTTCCGTGTGACCGTTGAATGCAGCCCAGTGTAGAGCTGTCATAGCAGAGTCGTCAGAGCTTCGGGAAGAGGCTTTTCTCTTCAGTAGAAGTTGAACTACCAATAACTTGCCCGTCGCTGCGGCGCAAATCAATGGAGTCCTTCGATCATTTCCAGGAACCTCGATGCTTGCCTTATTATTGAGAAGAAGCTCAATGACACTAAGACTCCCTTCCTCACATGCGTAATGCAAGGCTGTTTTCATAGCAGCATCCTTAGCTTCCAGGTCCGCACCATGTAAGATCAAAAGTTGTACAATTTCCACATCTCCCCGTTTTGCTGCAGCATGAAGAGCTGTCATCTGGTTATCCGCTCTGGCATTAACCTTCGCATGATTTGATATCAGCACCCGGGTGGTCTTACGCTGGCCTCTAGCAGCTGAAATCCAGAGAGCGGTTTGACCGTGAGAGTTTCTAGCCTCCAAATCTAGATTCTCAAGGAGAAGCAAAGCGAGAACTCCACAATGACCACGTGAGGCAGCAAGGTGAAGGGCTGTACATCCCCATCCATCAACAACATTGAGCCGAGCGTTGTTACGAACTAGGAGATTGACGATATGCTCATTACCACAGTGAGCTGCTACTAGGAGAGCGTTTCTGCGAGAATGAATATGTCGTGCTTCAACGTCATGACCACTTTCAATAAGTTTTTCAATGTCAAATGGGGTTCCTGTCTGAGCTGTTTTGACAATTTGCGGCGCAGAGGCACCCTCGGGTGAAGTAAAGTCAATACTAGCGCCCGTATCACTTTCGCGGTCTCGTATAGGGCTAACTGCCATATCTCGCGTGTCTATCACTTTCAGTTCGGCTCCAATGGGAGTGCTTAGCCGACGAAGGACTGAGCGGAGCCTTTCACGCTTGGATCCTGACGACTGGGGTGTTCGTGAATAGTACGTTGAGTCTGACTGCCATCGCCCGACATTCCCCTTCCCCGATTGTAGTGGGTTGGTATTGTATGATGCACTCTTGCTGCGGCTATGTTCCGGAGACACTGGGTCGTAGGGACGTATAGGCAACGATATACTCCCCATTTGCTGTATTGGAGAAACACCTGGCGATAAGGACCCATTTGGAGTGACTACCATGCCGCTAGCATAGCCTTCATCAGTAGTCCTGCTTCGAGTGTCATGACCGATGGGAGTTTGTTGTTCTGATTTCGACCGCGAATGCTGAAGTGCGCGCCTATAGGCCATAGATGTAACTACGGTATCATCGAAATCGAACACGGTATCGCCAACGGAGGGTTGATTTTGACCCAGACTGTCAGCATGAGAGGCTGCGTAATTGCTCCGAGTTCGAAGGGTAGCAGTATCGTCGGCGACCTTCTGGATAATTTGGCGGCTTTCTACTCTTCGTAGGAGTTCTATCTGCTCTGAGGAAGTCCGACTTTGGTAATTTAGTATTTACTGGCACCTATCACTGTGTTGGAACTCACCATTGACATGCCTGCAGCAGCAGTTGGAGAGCTAGGACTTGTGCACGAAGTCTCTCCTGGTGTCCTTGCATAATTTCTTCATTCCATACTACCTTGACTTTAGTTCGGAAACCAATTGAAGTACCATTGCCTGTGGTGTTTTGAGTCAGGAAAGAGACTTCCTCGGAGAGAACGTCCATGGCTGCTCGACAGCCCTCCAAGGCCACGTCCAGTCCTTCATCATAATCATTGTGTTCGGCGGAATCGCGAGCATTATACTTAGCCCAATCATCTAATTGAGTGACCGCAGACTTGATGGTTGTGAGTTCTCCTATGAGTGAGCGAATCGTGAGGTCTGCATTGTTGAATTTCCCACGGAGCGTCGCCAACCCCGCAACTGTCTGGCTTATGGCCTGAACAATCTGGACAGCTCCAGAAATCAAACCAAAAGCAGAAATAGGATCCATTAAGAGTATCTGTCCGCTTGAGTCGATCGAGTATTATCACTTATTGGCGATAAAAACCAAACCCGCTGTTACCACCATGATTTTTCTTATATTGCACCAGGTAGCGTGCGGTGCTATCAAGCATATGGCGATAAAATTTGTGAACAGAAGGAGAAGGAATATATGAAGGACAATGATTTTGACAACCCAGACAGTCGCATTCTTCTTCGCGAGCAGGCGTGAGGGATGTTGTCAATCCATCAGGCGCCGCGTTTCATATCCATAGATTAAAGAGGCGCAGCCTTGCGGTGCTAGTTATCTACGAGTAGTTTAGTCACTCCTTTCAGCTGAGGAGTTGGACCTTTGCGGGCGCAGATTCAGGTGAGGGATGCGAGGCTGTGAGGGGCTTGCAGTGTTGATCATCTTAGGCTCAGCACTGCCACTTTGGATAGCGTTGAGATTGAAATTGTGTCAAAACTGGAAGCGTTCATCGGTTCCCCGAGAATAGTCGCTAAACATTGAGCAGTGCAAAGAAAAGAACGCCCAAGGGAAAAAGTTGCATTGATGAAGAATTAAAGAAGCAGGTTTGGGGGGGGGCTATTGCAGAGCGTCGTCCGTCAGAGCGTCGTCCGTCACTTAGCTTGAGGATTGCAAAAAGAACATCACGGAACGAATTATTTTCATCTGCCTAACAACTTTTTATTCCGAAAATGAAATCTAAATAGATCTAGATCCAAACGAAATCGCTCTTTTATACATATTCATCCCAAACAATCGTATAATGCCCGGCAACAGGAAACCAGAACGAGGTTTATTGAGACTGAAGAAAAGAAAGAAAAACCACCCAACACAACAACACGAAGAGATTAGAAACCCCGAAGGATACTGGGGGAAAGCTCGGGTATATAATATAAACGCCAAGTTTCAACGAAGCTCGTTGAGTTCAATCGTAAAGGAGAGCAAACATACTGATTATTGTAATAACCAGCGTCTACGCTCCAATGGCATTCTTGACCCATTTCTCCAAACCGCCCTTGGCAATTATCTCCTGCACGTTTGGTGGGAGTTCACCCACCTTGTGTGTCCACTTGGGGCCATTCTGGCCTTCCTGGATCTCAATGCGGCTTCTTCGAACATCCCAGGTCAAGGTCCAGCCAGTCCGGCGGGTGAGGGCCTTGTCTGACCCAAAGCTCTCACGCAAACGGCTAATAAGACGGGGGACCTCAAGACCCATCAAAGCGTTGTTGATACTGTTTCGGGAGAAGATGTTTCCAAAACTGCCAGACACAACAAGCGGGATCTTCTTAGCGAGCAGGGCAGTAGCTGCCTGCTCTCTAGAACTTCCGCAGCCAAAGTTGAATCCAGTAACCAGGATGTCACCCTCCTTGGCGAGCGAGGAGAATTCTGCGTCGTAGTTGGACATACAAACCTGGGCCATGGTCTCAACGGGGACATTGTCCTGGTAGGTGTACTTGCCAGGGTAGATACCATCGGTGTTAATGTTGTCCGCATCACAGAAAACAATCTCACCAGAAACTCGTTCGGGGAACCCGGGGTACACCTCCGTAAGAGCGTCATCAGATTCGTTTTCAGGTTCGGCATTGTCTTCAGGGGCAAACTTCTTCTCCGCATCAGCAACGATGTCATCGAGCTGGCCAATCATCTTCTCCAGAGCTTGCTCGGCGGTAAGCATCCGGTGTTCCTCGCGAATGCCATCACCCTCGCCTCGCACGACTCCGGTCCAACCCTCGGGCTGTTGGTACCAGCCAGGTCCACTAAGCTTTCCGCTCAAAGCGCTGGCAGCAACAACCTCAGGGCTACCAAGGTAGGCCTTAGCATCGGTGCTGCCCATGCGTCCCTTGAAGTTACGGTTCGACGCACTGATGCCAACCTCACCAGGCTCGAGTAAGCCGGTTCCCAGTCCGATACAAGGACCACATCCGGCAGGGAGCGGTGTAGCGCCAGCTTCCAACAATGTCTGCCAGTCACCGGCACCTTCAGCAGCCAGCTGCTCGGGAATAGATGCGGCAGCAATATAGAACTTGACACCATCCGCAATCTTGGGCACCTTTCCGCCGTTCTTCTCCGCGGCTTCCTTGAATACCCTTGCGGCAGCACCGATGTCGGAGGCTCTCGAGTTTGTACACGAAACAAGGTAAGCCTTGTTAACTGGAATGTTTTGAGCCTCGAGGTCCTTGAGGGCGGTGGCAACCTTGACTGAGTTGGGGCCAGACACATAAGGAGAAAGGGTAGAAAGATCCAAGAAGAGCTCCTTGGCGTACTTGGCCCCCTTGTCAGCAGTTACGGGGTTCTCAAACAGTTGCTCGAGAATAGGGTGAGTGAAGCGCTGAGGAGCCAAGGTCTTGAAGGGACCGTCAGCGAGTCCCATAGCAGCGGTAGTTGCCTTGCCTTTGAGCCATCCCTTGAGCACATTGTCGATAGGGAACAGTCCAGACAGAGCTCCCCATTCAGTTGTCATGTTGGCAATGGTCAACCGGTCATCCACAGGCAGACTTCTCATAGTTTCCTCGGATCCCGTAAATTCAATGGCATGGTTCAAAACATCGTCCTTATCGAACAAACCGCAAAGAGCAACGATGACGTCCTTTCCGGTCACACCAGGGGCCAAGAGACCAGTCAAAGTGACCTTTGCAACTGGAGGGATTTGCCACCAGGTTTTACCCGTGGCCCAGATGCTGGCACCGTCGGTTCTCACAATAGGGGTACCCAAACAACCAACGCCACCGTACATGTTGCTGTGACTGTCCGACGCAACCACAAGAGTACCAGGCCAAGCAAACCCTTCCTCAACCATGATCTGATGACCAATACCTCGCTCAGCAGGGTAAAATTCGACACCATGCTGCTTGGCGAATTCCTCAATCTGCCGGTATTTCTGGAGGTTCTTTTCTGACTTGTTCTGGACGTCGTGATCGAGGGTCATCACGATCTGGTTGGAATCATGCAGCTTAGAGGCACCGATGGACAGAAACTTGAGCGCGACAGGCCATGAATTGTCGTGTGTCATGCAGCGATGAGGTGAAATTGTGACATAGTCGCCAGACTGCACAAACTTGTCCTTGGCCAGGCCGACGGAGTATCTCTGGACGATTTTCTCGGTGAGCGTCTGGGGAACGGCTCTAGAGGTCTGGAGAGACGAGTAGACGGCAGCGGAGGAGGGGTCTTCCAGCTGGGAATGAAAGACCTCTTGGTAGTAGAGTCTGGTCGAGGCGAATGCACGGCGTTGGAAGTTATTCGGCACCGGACATCGCAATACCCAGCGTCTGCCGCCGGACGGCATCAATCGCGACTACATGGTTAAAAAACATTAGTTATGGGGAATTTCATAATTTTCGAAAATATGTCTTCACAGCAGGCAAACCTACAGTCATTCTGTCAGCCGTACGTGAGGGCGTTGAATATGAACTCCGAGCGGACGGAGGGAAATCCAGTGAATTCGGAGGGCGAAAAGACGCTGGCAAATTAGAACACTTACATTATTCGTCATTGGGAAGCGCGCGGTAAACACGGCAACCGCGCCAAGACGCTCCGATAGCGGAGGACTTTTCTAAACTGCTATTTTTGCTCATGTGAAGTAGAACGATATGAGAGGATTTGGCCAATTCAGATATACAACAGTTTATATGCAATTGTTTTCATGATTCATAAGTACTTGAGAGCGAACAATCATATGATTGCATACCATTACAGTTTGAAGTATGGAGGAAGCACCTAAACGTCAATCACGCACAGTTATGTGACAACCCCGCCTTTGAGTGCTACAAGGAAACTGTAACACAGTATTATATGCAGCGCAATTGTATAAATCTATCAGATATATCAAGTAGAAGTATTTCAACGCTGAATTCCAAACATGCAAGGGATTGTTCAACTCGAATCGATTACCGTTGTAGCAATTGGCGCGATGGACCTGACTCATACCCCGCCATCTCGTGATGCTTTTCAGCTGCGTTCCGTGTAAAGTTTTTCTTTGCTTTTCCTCCCTCGTTTTTCTTTTTCTCGAACCCCTCTTTCCTGGCCATTGAAGGTTAAATTTCTAATATATCCTTGGGAATTAACCCATCCTCATATATATGTAAGACTATTTCCTTTCCCCCATACGACAGTAGCTTTTGCCTGTACCAAGACTTCCGAAAGTCCCCGCCGCGAGTTTTCACATATATACCTTTCTTCCCCTGTTCTTCTCACAGGTGCTAACTCGAATTCAGCGAAGCAAACAAAATGCCTAGCAGACAAGAAGTTTCTTACTTTGGAGCTGGCCCTGCCCCCCTTCCCACCTCTGTCGTCGAGGCTGGCGCAAAGGCCTTTGTCAACTACAACGACTGCGGACTCGGACTCGGAGAGATCTCTCACCGTTCTTCTACCGCGAACAAGATTCTCGAGGACACCAAGGCTAGTCTGACCACCTTGCTTGACATCCCCAACAACTATGAGATCCTGTTCATGCAGGGTGGTGGCAGTGGAGGATTCAGCGCAGTGGTGCAGAATCTTGTCGGTGTTTGGATCGAGCGCAGACGTCGAAGAGCAGAGGCCGAAGTTGTCAAGGCCAATCCAAACGCAGACAATACACAGCTGGACGAATTAGTCTTCCAAACACTGCAGAAGGAGGTCAGCGAGGAGCTGAAGCTGGATTACCTGGTTACGGGCTCTTGGTCGCTGAAGGCATACCAGGAGGCCAGCCGGCTGGTGGGATCCAAGTACGTCAATCTCGCCGTGGATGCGAGAAAGGCCAATGATGGAAAGTTCGGCAAGATCCCGGATGAGGAGACTTGGTCACTCACACCAACCAAGAAGGAGGGTGGAAAGGGCTCCGCATTTGTCTACTACTGTGACAATGAGACCGTGGACGGAGTTGAGTTCCCAGACTTCCCTAAATCTCTGGAGCCTCAAGGTGTGGATGAGGAAGATGAGAGAATTGTGGTGGCCGACATGAGCTCCAACTTCATCAGCAGAAAGATCGACGTCAGCAAGTACTCGGTTATCTTTGTAAGTTCGGGCTATTTTTATGTAGCATTTGAGACCACCAAACTAACAGACGTACAGGGCGGCGCCCAGAAGAACATTGGTGTCACTGGTATCACCATCGTCATTATAAAAAAGTCCCTCCTTCCCCCACAGACAGCGACTCCCCCGGCACCACTCCTTCAGCGGTTGAACATCGGTGGTCTCCCCGGTGCAGTCGTTCTCGACTACGCTACCATTGCCAAGAACAACTCTCTCTACAACACCCTGCCCATCTTCAACCTTTGGGTTGCCGGCCAGGTCATGGCCGACCTTGTCAGCGCATACGGGGCCCAGAAGATCAGTGGCCAAGAAGAAATTTCAAACCGCAAAGCAAATATCATTTATTCAGTCTTGGATAAATACCCACAGGTTTACCGCGTTGTCCCGGACAAGAGTGTCCGAAGCAGAATGAACATCTGTTTCCGTGTTCACGGCGGAGATGCTGAGAAAGAGAAGGAGTTCCTGGCTGGGGGTGAGAAGCTGTTGCTCCAGGGTTTGAAGGGCCACCGCAGTGTTGGAGGCATGCGGGCCAGCAACTACAATGCTGTGCCGCTGGAGAATGTCCAAAAATTGGCCAAGTACCTGGAGGATTACGCCACTGGACAGTAGACGTCATTCTTCTATACAGATGATAGGGGACGCGGTAGGTGAAGCAACCGAAATAATCAACAACAGATAGTTGTGAGGTTTATTCAACATAGCGCCTGAGATATGGTACAGAGAAGGAAAAAGTCATTTATGATACACGGGACAGAGCGGGTCCTGGAGGCTGTCAAAGCTTCCAGACGATCCAACCCTTCAGATCGAGCTCTTGAATGATCCCTTGAAGCGGGCCTTGGAGTTCTACTCCTTGCGCCCAAAGCTTTGGTCCTGCCATATAGCTGATGAATCCTTCCGGTCCTGAAAGAAGGATCATTTTACTTTTGCAAGAGCTCTCCGAAGCACGTGTAGAATCAGTGAAGTCCAAAATAGCCTTCTTTCCGATAGCTTTGTTTTCTTCATCCACAAAATAATCCACAGTAACTTGACCTGGGTATTGGGATTTGAGAGCTTCCAGCTCTCGGACCATTAGAGATGTAGAGGTGTCCTTTTGCAGTTCTGCCGGGGCAGGGCTAGCTTCTGGGGATTTGAAACCCCAAAAGAACCACGACTTTCGAGGTGCATCCGCTTTGGTATCATCCAATCCTCCGGCACAGTCATCGCGTCGTCTGTTTGCCCAGAGGATATGTATCCGAGGTTTGGTCGTATCGTTGGTGCGCCGAAGAAGAGTATGGCCAGCCTGCAGGGCTGGAGCAATCCCTGTGCCACCAGCAATAAACAGAATCTCTTGGGTTTCGGTAGGAATTTCGCGTTCGATTCGTGGCCCGCGTACTTCAATCGTGCTCCCTAGATCAAGCCCATGCAAATATCGGGAAACCTCCCCAAACGAGTCTTTACGAATGAAGAACCGCAAGAGACCTTCCTCCTCCGGACTCCATGGTGTTGCAGGTAGGGGCGTATAATCTCTCCCGATCTGCAGCTGAGGCTGTTTAAACATCACACTCCATACGCCAGCTTGCCATGCCTCTTCATAGACATCACTGTTTCCATCGGGCTTGGGTGGTTTGAGAGTAAAGATACTTCCAGTCGACGATACTGGTTCCCGGGATACCAATGAGTACTTGGTAAATTTGACCGGGTTCAAAATAGAAGGCCCAGAATCCTGTTGCGACCAGATATAAATACCAATCCCCCCAGCTGCTGCTGCTGCTGCACTCACGACCGCCCGTCGAGTCCAGGGTCGCTGTTTCGGCGCAGATGAAGACGGAGCGGAAGACGAAGACGCATGGCGAAGACTTGAACACCTCCAGCAGACCGTGGAGGAGGAGGGATTGGACAGACGCAAACCCTGGCCAAGGATTCTGGAGTTCATGGGACCTGTATCGAGCCGTTCTCTTCGACAATAATAATCGATGCCTCTATCACACAGGCAATTAATGAAGGCGAACAAAAATAGCGCGGGGGCGCTAGGCCCGATTCGACGGGCCAGGACGATCCCCATATGATGGGCTTCTTGTGCTTTTAATTTCTGCCACCCCTTGGCGACGATCATCGCTTTTTCTTCTTTTCTCGTTTTCTCTCCTTCTCTTCCTCTTGGTTCGGATGACCATTGTCTCTTGTAATCCGTGTTCTGGAGATAGATACTGCTTAGGACCGTGGATTTGACATCACCCCTGCGCTGGCATGGAGAACCCCGTCATTGTCTACTGATCAGCCACTTCAATCCTCCGTGTTCATTGACCGACTTGTACGCTTTACAACATGTCTCCTGCGACTTTTTCACGAGAAGGCAGGTCCGAGAATCATCATGCCCCTCGAGATTCTCTAGAGCTCGCCTCTCTTGCGTCCTCTTCGCCCGACTCCGCAGGTAGATCTTCCCGCTCCTCGTCACCCTCCGGCATCTCCTCGTCGCGCAAGCTCTCTCTTGAGGGTCAAGACCCTCTTTCCGAGTCCCATTTCGACGCAAACCTCGAATCAGGACGATCGAGGTCAGGCCGATCATACTCCATATCCTCCGCGTTTGATTTCGGGAGAACGCTATTTCCCTTGTCGCAGACGGCAGGGGGTTACGCTCCCTTAGGTGCCCCGTCGGCGCTTGACCGACAAGGTGGAATCATTGATGGATCGTTGGAAAGGAACAAGACCCTAACATATCTGAATGGGCTGTCACTCATCATTGGTTTGATTATTGGCTCGGGGATATTCTCCTCTCCGAGCCAGGTCAATGCCAATGCGGGGTCCCCCGGTGCGTCGCTCATTGTGTGGGCCGTTGCCGGGTTGCTTGCATGGACGGGTGCTGCCAGCTATGCAGAGCTCGGAGGCGCGATCCCTCTAAATGGTGGATCTCAGGTATATCTTGCGAAAATCTTCGGGGAGTGGGCGGGCTTTCTTTTCACCTGGTGTGCCGTCCTGGTGCTGAAGCCTGGAAGCGCTGCCATCATCGCCATCATATTCGGTGAATATGTGGTTCGCGCGGTAGTGGGTGCAGATGCTGAAATGGTTAACCCGTGGATCAACAAGGGTGTTGCTTTCGCTGGGCTTTTTGTCATAGGCCTGATGAACTGCATCTCCACCAAGGTTGTCACTCGCATTGGTGACATTTTCATGTTCTTCAAGTTCATCGCTCTAATTGGAGTCACCGTCACCGGAATCGTGGTAGCCATAACAGGGCTTTCTTCGAATGGCAGTGCGAACAAGGAATGGAAAACAGGTTGGTTTGAAGGCACCAACACAGACATCTCCGGCTTTGCTGTGGCACTGTACGGGGGTCTGTGGGCGTTTGACGGTTGGGACAACGTATGTGTGATCTATATTCAGGCTACACCTTCTACTTTTGCTAACGAAGATACAAGACAAACTATGTGACGGGCGAATTCAAAAACCCGAATCGCGATCTCCCGCGTGTGATTCACACGGCCATGCCTTTGGTCATTCTCTGTTATCTACTCGCAAATGTTTCTTACTTTTTGGTTCTGCCTCACTCCACGATTGAAGCAAGCAACACGATTGCCGTCCAGTTTGGAGATAAAGTGTTTGGGTCGGTTGGCGCTCTGATACTCGCCCTGGTGGTTTCTGCGAGCTGTCTAGGCAGTCTGAATGCCACCATTTTCACCAGCGGAAGACTGGTCTACGCTGCTGGTAAAGAAGGCTATTTGCCCGAGATATTTGGAAACCTCGGAATTGGTGGCTCCTCTAACCCAGCAAGCAATCGATTGCAGCGTCGATCTTGGGCCAATAAATCTATATCTCTCTTGTTTGGGGATGAAAGCCAAATCGGATACACACCCATCAACGCCATGGCCCTGAACGGTGTGCTTATCGTGACATATGTCATCCTCGGCGAATTCAAGACCCTTGTCACTTTCTACGGTGTTGCCGGGTATACATTCTACTTCCTAACTGTGCTCGGTCTGATTGTGTTGCGGATCCGGGAACCACATCTAGAACGACCCTACCGAACCTGGATCACGACACCTATTATCTTCTGCTGCGTCAGCCTTTTCTTGCTCAGTCGCGCCATCATCGCAGAACCGTTGCAGACGCTGATCGTTGTGGCTTTCATTGTCGCTGGTGTGCCCGTTTACTTCTGGCGTATACATCAACGGGATGGCAGACTCACGTTCCCTGGCTGGAAGTTTTGGCAATTCCGCTGGTCTAGATGATTTCAGCGATGATCGCCATTCCCCCTTTTCCTTCTTATTAAACTATTATTAAAATCTTGAATGTCGCACATGAATCGATACCCATGCATATAATCCGGGTGTATGATGAAAACGGAGCTTACAGCGTTGCTTTTTTTTGTTTGCCTTTGCGTCATTGGCATATGATGATCCGGGCAATTGGTTGACGTTGTTTTCCATGAGAGGTGACATCTTCGTCTATATATGTCTTACCGGAAAGTAATATAAGATTCAGTCCAGTTCAATAATAATAATTAATCATTAATATCTGTTAAAAGTGCTTTTATATTGTGTATTCTGCGAATTATACACTCTCATTCCCCAGGCCATCCCACACATTCGCATGTACAAGAACCGCAGCAGGGTTGTGACCTTGTGAATCTGCATGGCTACTGTTCGATTCCGCAAAAAACCTCAGCCCAGCGCAAGAATCTTCTGGTGAATAAACCCGAGTCGAGATGACTGTTCGTTCGTTCACAAATACCTCCAGTACGCTCTTGTCAAAGTATGCCTGGACTCGTAGTGTTTCTTCTTTTTCTTCCCCACAATCATCAAAGGTAAAGAGAGTATGGGGGGCCACTTCAGGGCTATGGTTAATTCCCGATTCGAGAACCTGTGGTCTTTTGATTGTGAAAGTCTCCCCGGATGGATTCCACGAAAGGAGGGTACGACAGGAGAATTCTGATGGTATGCATGTTAGCTTAGGCGAGATAGTGCAGAGATGTTACCAAAAGCATGACTTACCAGGGTTATGACCAATTTCAATACCAACAAGTGCACACTGCTCATTGACGACGAATTCTGTATTCATTTCCCATCTCGGCGTCTTCAGGGGTATGGTGTTCTCGAGACGAGCGTGGTGAGATGCAGACTGTAATTGTAAGCTCGCAAGCTGAGTTTTCCGCGCCAGGGCTCGGAGTTTCCCAAGTCTTTGGTCTGGCTGCACTCCCAAGGTCCGGACAGTATAGGTGCCATGCGAATTTACTTCTGTTTCAATGGACGTGATTTTTTTCAGCTCTGAACGACGTGCCTTTTTGACATTATGCAACGTCATCAGTTTTATCGCTCTTGGAAGGGATATTAAACCACTCCAACCTTGCCGATGGCGGAGGCTATCTGGCAAATCTTCCTCAGTGATCCAGCCATAAACGATCTGCTGGGATGTAACTGGGTCCCAAAAGGAATTTGCAGCGTAGAAACAGCCATGGTCAAATATACCACCAAATGCGTATGTTGTGAGAGGTTCAAATCCACAATGTTTCCCAAGTTCAGACCGCGGCTTCACACACATCCATAATTGCGAGCGAGGCACCCTTTTTTGCGGGTTACCTATCTCTAAACATCCCTCTGCCCCCGTTATAATGAAATCCCTTGAAGCAAGTTCACTGTCGGTTAGCGTTGTCAAGGTTGAAACTTCCCAGTTAACGCCAAAGTCACCGGACCACCGAGATGGTCGAAAGTTCAGCCCAACATCGATTAAAGGCCCGATGTACTTCCATTCCTTCAGGTTTTTGGGATTGACTGTGTAAACGAAGACCGTCGGCGTCTCCGAAACGATGCCTCCAGATATGAAGCCGTAGAGGTTCGAGGATGGTATATTCGGATGGCGCTGCATCGATGGCCACGCACCGATATAAGGGTCCCTCCAGCCGGTAACATTGACACCTGGAGGTGACCCTGGCAGGATCGGGTTGCAATTCTGCCGCTGCCATGTTGTACCACCATCGTGCGAGACCGCTAAGCTAAGGGATTCGCTTCCAGCCACATACGGCAGGGTGTAATGGATCGGAAGATGCCCCACTGATGTGTATATGTACGTGAGAGCACCTGGCTCACCATTGATATTGCTTGATTGGAGGCAACCGGTAAATACGCCACAATTATCGTAATCAGCGGAAGGTGTGAGACATGGATGCGGTGATGTCTTCCAAAGAACAAGGTCGGAAGAAACAGAATGACCCCACGAGATATTGCCCCAATCATTCCCGATCGGATTCCACTGAAAGGCCAAATGATAAAGTCCGGTTGCGGGGTCATATCCAAGGCCACAGGGATCGTTTAGCCACCCATGAGGAGCTGTTAAATGAAAAGATGGTCGCCATCGCAAGGCCTCTCGAGAGACTGCTGTCTGGTGCTCGACGGGTTGAGACTCCTGGTCCCTTTCATGATTCGGAACTTGAGGAGAACTTTCGCTAATTGGAAGCACCTCCACACCCTTGCGTCTTGCGATGATGGACATGTTGGCGTGGGTTTCAGCTGACAGATCACAAGTCAGACAGCAAACGTGCACTGGGTACTCTGGGTCTGAGGCAACAAGTTTCTGAGATTGATGGCAAGGAAGACGCGCCCTCTAGTATAAGTTTATTATCAGACCGATTGTCATCACATCATCATTTGACTTCCAAAGAAGATACGCGTGGCATCAGGCGCTCGGGGAAACCAGATGGCATTGGCCACCATCTAAGATGACTCTGTCGGAGACTATCCTGAGAAGAAAGTAGCCCCGAGATAAAAAAAACCATGTCGAGTATGATTACTGCACTGTATAATTTTCCGGCAGTTGTTCGGAAGTACTGCGTAAAAGGATAAAGGACCACAACGGGAGATTGTCGGGGAAATTCTGAGACGGCAAACCGACTGAAGAACGCAAACGGAAGGCGGATCCAATTTCCTGGACAATTCCATCGGAAGAGCTAGAGGGGATATCGGATATCAAGTGTTAAAGCTATAGAATATGAAGGCGCTGCCTCTGACATCTTTGGTAAATAATAAGGCCCAATGTCGTCTCGGGAGATAAAACATCTGCAATGAGCTTAGTTATGGCATTCACACACGCCTTTTCCATCCAAGACTGTACTCACTCTTGAACTGGCACTCTCCGCGGCCATTTAGAATGCCAAAAGGGCACTCCACGAGGGTTTATGAAGTCACTGCCCAGCGATGGATGCAGTGTCACACTGTCACTGTCTGACAGTCATACTAAGCGAAAGTCTATTCTCGTCCTTCGGTGAACCAGACAACCGTCTTCTGGGGAACAATCTGGGGAATCAATTGCGCCCCTCGCCGTTCTGAATTGAGTGCACATGGCTTTTTAAAGCTCCACTACCAGAGCTACTATTCCCTTAGCTTTCCAATAATGCGTGGCAGGGATCGTGCCGAGCACAGGTGCCGTCACACTCACATCGATCGAATGGGGACTTGACGTCGTGGAGGAGGCTGCCCCCTGCTCCTTATTAATCTGACGCCGTCGACTTCGCCTCGTCGCGGTCGACAGGTCGTCGAAATTATGGCCTTGGATCTAGTCCAAGAAGATGGGTTGATCTCCAGAACCGACAAGGGCAAAACTAGGCAGATTCAGCATGTGGATGCCCCTTGTCATGGCCCAACTGTCAATGCGTTCTTGGTCCTAGCTTGCACGGTTTTTGGCGCAGCTTCGTTCCTGTTTGGCTTCGACGACAAAATCATCTCGCCCGTGGCCGCACTGAAGCCCTTTGTGAGTCGGGGTGTGGGTGGATGATGGAATCGAGTTCACTGACCAGATTGCCAGGTGGAAAAGTATCAGGGTCCCAACCCAGTCACGGGTCAATACGCATTCACCGCTCGCAACCAGAACATACTATTCTCTGTTCCCTTGGTGGGATCAGTTCTCGGGGGACTGGTGGCATCGCCCTTAAACTTTCGTCTGGGTCGGAAATGGCCTCTCATAGGAGCATATATCGTTTCTCTTAGTGGTGGGCTGCTTCAAGTTTTCGCTCCTAACCTGGCAGCGTTTGTGTGTGGGCGTTTCTTGAGTGCAATTTCTATTGGCATTTCCAATGCAACTGCGCCTTTGTATCTTTCCGAGGTAAGACAATCGACCTTCTGATACCCACATGGATGCTCATATGCAACAGGTTGTCCCCGCTTCCATGAGAGGTCGAAGTGTTTCGTTGACCAACATTCTGAATGTGACGGCTGGCGTGGTGGGCACTATTGTGGTATTTGGGACAGAAAAACTAGGGGGCCGAGAAACATATGTTATTCCGCTGGCTATACAATGTGCTTTGCCCGTTATCCTCTTTCTCCTGACACTACCACTTCCTGAAAGCCCCCAGTGGCTGATCGCCAAAGGACGAACGGAGCAAGCCCATTGCAACCTCCGCAAATTACGTGGTTTCAGCGATTCACAAGTCGAAGATGAACTCCGGCTCATGGAGCGATGTGAAAACAATAGACGCGAAGAGAATTCAGACGTCCAGTTTTGGGATATATTCCAGCGCAAGAACCTCAAACGAACTCTCACTGCTAGCTCCTTCTACTCTCTCAACCAAGTGTCCGGTATCATTCTCTCCACGACCTACACTGCCGTGTTTCTAACCGAGCTTGGGATCGGTGGCCCTTTCTCTCTGACCGTCATTGCATCCTGCTGCACCCTTGCTGGAACCATAGCGGCCCCATTCGTCATCGACCGCGTCGGACGTCGCCCCACGGCGCTCGTGGGGATGAGCGCCCTTTTCATCATCGACGCTGTAGCCGGCGGGCTAGCATTCAGCGCGGACAAAAGCTCCACTATGACGATTGCCGCCTTGTCCTTCGTCTTCAATTTCTTCTGGGCCTCTTCTTTTTTCTCCATGTCCAACCTAATACCCTCGGAGATAGCCACGCCGAAGCTCCGTAACCACACCATGGCATATACGGTTGCCTGTGCCCAAACAACCGCGGTGATTACCACCTTAGCGGTTCCCCAACTCACTTCTGCTGACGCTGCAAATCTCGGGGCAAAGACGTACCTGGTTTTTGCGGGTTGTATGGTCTGTATCCTCATATTTGTATACTTTTTTATTCCTGAAACGCGAGGCCGGACCTTTGCGGAGATTGACGAGATGTATGATGCTAAAATTCCCGTGTGGAAGTGGCGGAGA
This sequence comes from Aspergillus wentii DTO 134E9, assembly GCF_001890725.1. Classification (NCBI taxonomy): domain Eukaryota; kingdom Fungi; phylum Ascomycota; class Eurotiomycetes; order Eurotiales; family Aspergillaceae; genus Aspergillus; species Aspergillus wentii. Next base: position 1,229,392 of record NW_024467833.1, read on the forward strand.
TGCGAGACTTCACTCGCAGCCAAAACGGGTGAGAGTCGATTAGAACCGTCAAAGAGAGTTTGAATCATGGCCACGGCCGCAGCATGTATCTTATACTATAGACACCTGAATGGTATTTACCATGTACCTTTACATACTGTCTACTAAAAGTTTCCATTCCAAATCGTATTCACATTCCAAACGAAGGTATTATCCAACATAGATTCTATCCGTAGTCGAAGGGGTATAGGGTATAAATCTTCACGGTCGTTCCTTTAGCACAGCTGCGTTTCTTATATGCTACTGCGGCTTTCTGCTTTTTTTTTTTTTTTTTCATTTTTCCTTCATTTTTTTCTTTGGGGAATATGGACGTTGCCTATCGTCTAGCTTAGCCTGAATCACGGTCTCAACTGTTGAATGACTTTTGATAACATGGCAAGTCTTTACAGCCCGGTTTTTGAGAAACCGACTCGAGTCGATTAGAACAAAGGCATATTGACTTTAGTCGAATAATCAACGTTGCTCTCTGCAGACTCGATGCGTTCAGTGCAGGTGCCAAAGACGCGGTCCCAGAGGCGAGTCTGCTTGCCATAGTTGTGGCTCTTTCTCCAGCCTTTGCGGTGGTGGAGGTCATGGTCCTCGATAACAATCTCACAGTCGAAATACTGCAACAGCCAGCTCAGGGTTGATGGGACTGTCATGTGAGCGCGGAGGCCACTGTGCCCAAAGACCTCAGCAAAGGCAACATATTCATGGCAGATCCACCACTCATAGAATCCCATGGGCACTCCTATCAATTTAAGGCTGAAGTATGTCATCATCGGTACGCCAACCATATCAAAGAACTCTTGCTCATGGTCTGCATAGGCGGCGAGTAGGGGGTTCGGATGCTTGGTGAGATGGTGGGTGCGGTGGTACTTCCAGAGGATACCAACATCGTGCATCAGGCGGTGGTACCAGTAGAACCAGAAGTCAAGCACAATACCATAGAGACCGATTTCAAGAGGAAGCCATGCCCAGTTCATTTCCATTGGCAGCTGGCTTCTGTGGTAGGAGAAGTATGTCGACAGGACCAGACGAGATCCGGTCGTCTTGTAGAGCGAGGTCACAACCTTTGCTACGCCAACATCAGGCACACCATCCCGTTCATGCTTGTCGCCATCCAAGAAACCGAGGGTATGACCGAGGCGGCGGAGAATTTGCACTTGCCAGAGGACAGTCGCATTAAAGGCAAAGAAATAGAGATTGAAAACGGCGATCGGGCCCAGGTTGCGGCCTGTATATGACGCATAGGCTTGGTGAAAGAGGAGCGGAAGAGAGGAGTAGAAGATCACCCATAGGTTCAGTGACCACTGTGGCATGTAGGGAACCTTTTCATCTTTCGTGTGAACAGGCACTTCTTGATCAAGGGTAATGGGATGAGCGTTGAGGATCTCTAGAAGCCAGTGGTAGACGCTCCATTGGTCTCGGGACTGGTGACGCCAGGTTGACTTCATTGAATCCTTCGGATTGGGCTTGGTGTTGGTATCCATGACAGGCAGGCAATCGATAGGTATAATATCTGATCTGGATATGTTTCCATCTTGAGAGGTTCCCGCACCCTTGGTTTATATATTATTATTCTTGACATCTTAGTAAAAGTGTCGCCAGTGGACTCGGCGGTTCAGGAGGATGTGCCTGAACATGTGAAAGCCTTTCGACCCATGACAAAAAACCATCCATGAGTGGATCGTGTCTCTCAACAAAGTGTCCACACTAATAGCACTTGGAGATGGAGAAGATCCATATCGAATCCCCAACAGAAACGAACCAGAAGAATGGTATTAAATCAGCATGTGAAGGAAGCCAACCCCGCGTAGTCTACCTCGGGGTACCGGATCACCAGCAAGCCTCTCTTCTAGCGAGTTGTCTCTGGTGGATTTGATATTCATACGACTGTTCATCTGCGTCATGAATCTCAAGTGCGGGAAAGGAGAAGAGATGGTGTCGATCGCACTTGATGTACTGATAGACGTTGCTGGATGCCCGGTTAGAGAATCCCAACTCAATATCAGCGATTGGCCAATCACGCAACTTTTTCCCAATTAGGAATAGCTTCGACAGGCATATGATCTCGCTTTATCACAACTTCATACATAGCAGTGGCGTCAATAATGCCATTATTATGACTCGATGAGGGTGAGTAGTCCAGCATCGTATTTGGACAGTCGGTCTTCTCTAGCCCAGGCTGCAAGATTGATCATTTTGGATACTAATGAAAGTGGAAAGTACAACGAGAAAATTCAGTAGTTAGTTATCTTCATATGAATACTGATTCATGGCCTACACTTAGCCAGGTTGATTTATATATAGTCGCGTTTAATGTTCACTTCTTCCACTATTGGGCAGATACATGACCGTCTAGAAAGATAGAACGCCCCCCTTAAACCCAGATTTAAAGCCCTTTAGACGAGAAAGAAAAGAAGAAGGAGAAAAAAAGATCTAGCGTGATGCAGTCGCAGATCGAAGCGCCGGTATCCAAGAAGCGAAAAGATAGAACGGATGGTGGTAGAGCAAATGGGTGGTATAGTCGGTTCAAATTATTGCGGGACCCAATGTGAGTATTCGTTTTTAATGCCATGCGGTGAGGCTAGAAACGCTTTGAACCTTTCAAGGAAAGGGTGATTCCCACCCCTCAGACTGGTTAACAATAGCATGAAGTCCTCGGCTAGGTTCTGAGGGGACGAAACAGCGGATGCTGTACCACCATGCGGGGATATATTGTCAGAGGGGGCTAAAGCGTAATCACTTCCAGGTGGCGGGGGAATATTGGAAGAAACATTGATGGCGCTTGTGGCAATGTCATACAACTTCTCGGCCTAATACAATGAGTAAGGAACAGAAAAAACCCGATTGGCAAATGGAACCAACTTACCAAACCTATCCCGTGAGCTTCCATAGAGCTCAGGCGTAGTGATTGACATATAGCCAATGTTTCCTTTGCGATGGAGATGGCGTAGTTGAAACTAAGTTCATGGCGGTCGGATATTGGTCTGAGAAGACCATGTGTAGAACAGAGAACCCAGATTCGGTTTTGAAGCCATTTCTGTGTAATAAATATATCGGCACTCTGCGTCTCTCGCAGACCCATACTTAACAGCGCACTTTGGGTTTCACCCGGAACTGACTTGGCGCGTTCAAACCAGTCATAGCCCTTGAATCGCTCAGAAGGACTGATTCGGCCAAGATTTTGATGGATCGCCAACGCTTTTTCCTGTGTGAGCTTTTCGCAGTAACCATTGTTTATTGTGCATCGCCGATTCCAGCAATCGATGACATCCTCGTCGATCGCGTCGAACAACTCCATCAGACGAGCCAATCCCATCATGCCTTCGGCGTCCTTTTCGTTGTGAACAATGATCCCGGATACAAGACTGTGAGTGGCATTGTGGATGAAATCATTGACGGAGCGCAGTGTAAACCCAGGCTTGCCCCAGAATGTTATTGGATGTCGTCGTTGAAGTGCATAGGCCCTGTGAGTTTATCAGCTATATTCAAAGTGGTATGGCAAGCAGTCGTCGTGGCACACCTCTCTGTTATAGATAGTACAAGATAGGTTCGCAACCTTTGGCCTTTTTCTTCGCTGGATAAATCGTGATATAGATCGGGATTATTCAATCCGAGGGTTGCGGCGAGGTCTAAAGCCTCTCGCAAGCGAAGCCATGCAGCGTTGTGCTGATTGCTCCCGAAAAGACAGCCAAAGAGGAAAAAGCTCGTGAGCACCGCCTCAATTGTTGGATTTTCCCCGAAATCCGAACAGCTACGCATTCTGGTAGCTTCGTTCATCATAGATCTGGCTTGGTTTGCGCGAGATGATGACGTTGGTCGTTCATCAATCTCAATAGGTTGGGTGAGTGAAAATGCGCACAAGGACAAAAGCATGGAACCGAATTGAGGGTTTTTCCGGTGCTCTTGGGACAGCATTCGGATGAACAAAGATGATCGATTCAGAAGTGGTAATGTTGGATGTAACCGGTCGAAATATACCTCAATCCACGGAATCATATTCGCCTCGATGATCGAAGGTGGCCATACGGACCTCGTATTCCCCCCTTCTGATTGCAAAGCCCCCATGTTTTGCAGAGGCATACTTGGGGGCTCTACGGGATGCGATTCTAACCCAGGAGCATCTGCCTCTGACTGAATGATAGACGGAAGGGAAGTTTTTAGGTAGATGTTGGTTCCTGGGAAATCAAACATGGGGACCTGGGCTTCCAGATTGTCTGGAAGCCAGTATTCGACATCATTCCGGTCGTTCCAGCTGACGGCACTGTTGCTGTGAGAATCTATCGATGAAACATCGGCGCCCCATCCGGGCCCTACAGGCGCCGCAGAGGTAGACGGTGGTGGTGCAAGTCCAGTTCCATCAACAGGCACAGGGACTTCGCCCTGGACAGGCCAGTGTGCGTTCTCTGGCATCGGGATTGTCTCATTTTGACCCATCTCCTGAGACGGAGCTCCTCCTTGGTATGGAAAGGCGGCATCTTGGATAGGATTCGAGCTGGCTTGGTCCTGGGGGCTTTTCCTTAACAAGCGGGTTTGCTGCTGTCGGATTTGTGATACACGACTTTGAAGATCATGGTTAGGTCAGACGATCGGCGACGGAATTGCGTTTGACATCGCAAAACAAAATCAAACAAGATCAAACTCACTGTCCAGTCGGGCCGCGTTTCTTCTGGGGCTGGAAAAACGTGCAATCAAAGCCCATCGAAACACAAGCTCTGCATGGTTGCGACAGACTGCACTGTATGAAGCTTAGAATGTTAGCAGGGCTTTCCCGCCACAGAAGCAATGAAGAATTGCAAAAGAAAGGATGGTTAGAAATTAATTGCCTTTATTTTTCGAAACTTGCACTGGTCACAGGCCCGTTTCGCGATAGAGCCGGACGTTTTACTCCGGGCGTGCGTGCGGATGGCACCGGTCGGCGGCACAGCATCATCAACAGTCGAGCTTGGGTTCATGATGGCATATTCTTGGGCGAGGGGAATGGGCCTGGTGGGATCTCATCCCACTGAAGAATCCACCTTTCAGCCAGCAAAGACAAACGAAACAAAAAAGAAGGGGCCGAGAAGAAGCGGCCGGCCGTCTGGAACACAATAATGTTCCTGCATCTGAAGCCCCCGACGGGATGTTGGAGGAGGATTGGATGCTGGACCTCGTCTTGTTGGAAATCTGGAGGAGGGAAAAAAAGTCCCGCTAATCCGCAACCGCTCAGGCCCCGCGCTTTTAAGTTATGTTTGTGACTGTTGATCTTCATCTTCACTTTTTTATTTTGTTTTTTATTTTTGCTTTGTCTCGTGGCGTTGAAAGTCTTATTATTTCTTATACTTAGTGTTCAAATGGTTTGATGCTTTTATCGAAATCAGATCCATCTCGAGTCTCTCTTCCAAGTCAGCCATCTGATGACACTACGGAGCACTCCATCGTCACAGTCCTAAAAGGCAGCAAAGACTCTTCGAACCAACTGGATTTTGTCTCATCAGACTTGACTAAAAAAACTAACCATGGATGTCATCCTCCTATTCTTTGTCCCTAGCTAATGAGGTTGCCATAGTTTGATCCCATCTGTAAGTCAAGTTGCTCTCTCCGCACTCAATCCGCACTTCCCGTCGTCTCCACATGGAATCCCCAGCTAACATTCTAGCTCTAATAGTCGTAGTGAACTATCTCCAAAACTCCAACTCCCCATCACGTAACTAATAACTGCTGTTTTGGCAATTGCGCTCAGGCATCTGACAAATATCGACAATCTCGCAGAACATGGTCGAGATAATGATCGGAGAGTTTTCCGACTTGGCCTTTCCGAGATAACAATGCTCAATACCATGATAGATAGGCAGTTGTGGTGGCTGCAGCTAATGATTTAAAGTCTGATTGCTCCGCATCTTGGTTTCATCAACATAGAAATTCATCAAGACACATACATCCCTCATCAATACAAAATGGGTAACACTCAGACATGGGAACAGACCGTATCACAAAAGCGGCTTTTGAGAGATCAGGCTTTGAACCCGTACCTCATTGATGATATAAACCAACGCCCTCCCCGAGTCCAGGATGTCGAAAACCGTTCTCGACTGGACCACGATCCAATCGTCCAAGAAATAACAGATGTTGACAGCATCACGATCCTCCTTGACCACCTGAGACAGGGCAAATTCACTGCTGAGCAGGTCGCACTAGCCTATATCAGAAGGTACGACTATAGATTTAAAAAGATCACTAAGGATCCTCTAACATTTCTCTAGAGCTGTCATAGCCCATCAAATCGTGAGTCATGCTTGAATAACTGAATCACATTGAAGTTCAGTCCTACTGATGACGACGATTTCCAGACCAATTGCATCACAGAAGTTGTTTTCAAAGATGCACTCCACCAGGCCAGAGACCTAGATCGTGAGTTCAAGGAGACCGGAAACCTCAAAGGACCTCTGCACGGTATCCCCATTACCGTGAAGGATCAATTCAATATCAAAGGGGTAGATACGACATTGGGCTATGTGGGCCGTTCATTTTCCCCGGCGACAGAAGATGCAGTTTTGGTCCAGATACTGAAGAGCATGGGTGCTATTGTGATTGCGAAGACAAATCTGCCACAAAGCATCATGGTTTGTACACCCCCACTCCTGGCTCCAAAAGTGTGCTATGAGCTGATGAGCGTTTAAAGTGGGCCGAGACCGAAAATCCTCTTTGGGGCCTGACAGTGAACCCGAGAAACCCTAAATTTACCCCAGGCGGCTCTACGGGTGGTGAAGGAGCTCTGTTGGCATTGCATGGCTCTATATTCGGTCTGGGAACAGACATTGGGGGGAGCAGTAGAATTCCTCAGGCAGTGATGGGATTGTATGGGTTCAAACCAAGCGTATGTATTCATCCTTGCAGCCACGGTTTATGACCAAAAGAGGCATTGGGTTTGACTCTGGATTAGAGTAGTAGACTACCATACCAAGGAGTCCCTGTGTCGACTGAAGGGCAAGAACACGTTCCCTCCGCCGTTGGGCCAATGGCTCGCGATCTGTCGTCCATTTATTATGTGAGTCGCTTGATTGCGAATAGCAAGCCCTGGGATTTGGATCCGAAATGCCCGCCTCTTCCTTGGAACGACAATGCCTTCGAGGAAATACAGACACGTCCAATGGTGATCGGGTTAGTTCTCGACGACGGAGTTGTGAAAGTCCACCCTCCCATTGAAAGGACGTTAATGGAACTCACCAAGAAATTGAAAGCAAATGGCCATGAGATTGTCCTCTGGGATACTTCGGACTATTTACAATACATTCAACTCATGGATACCTATTACGCTGCTGACGGTTGCGAGGATATCCGTCGCGATGTCAGTGTGGCCGGAGAGCCCTATATTCCTCATGTCGAGAGCCTGATCAACAAGAGTAAAGCCATATCCGTTTACGAATATTGGCAGCTCAACAAGCGTAAAGTGGCCCTCCAGAAACAGTATCTCGATAAATGGAACGCCGTGCGTTCTTCTTCTGGGGAACCTGTCGATGTTATTCTGAGTCCTACACTGCCACATACTGGTGTTCCTCATCGGACACTGCGGTGGGTTGGGTACACTAAGATTTGGAATATACTCGACTATCCTGCATTGACTTTTCCCGTTGGCAAGGTGCAGGCAGATAAGGATGCCTTGCCATCTGAGCCTTATCACCCGAGGAATGATCGGGATGCGTGGAATTGGAATGTTTACGATTTGAAGGAAATGAAAGACCATCCGGTTAACCTGCAGATTGTTGGGAAGAAACTTGAAGAGGAAAAGGTATTAGGAGCTGCAGCTGCTATTGAGAAGATTTGGAGGGCTGAAAATTAGTAGTGGTAGAATTGCTTACTATACTTTATAATGATGAATATAATTATTTTTGCTTGATATCTGAATAGCATCTAGATGTAACATGTTTTCCCATGCGGTAAGCAAATACTTTAGAGATGGTTTTCCAAGTGCAAGCCGCAGATTCAATCAACGCTGGAAAGGCTTCATGTACCCCCCACCTTCCCCTCTTTATCTATCATATCATCCTGGACTTCCCCTCGGCACGATCCACGATGGAGCTCGCATTACCCCTCATATCAAATGAAATCAACCAAAAATGGGGGTAGCGACAAGAGTGGGCTTCCAACGTCTTATCCCAGCTTTTCCTGTCGTAAAACGGGTGGTTTTTCTGGTTCATCCGCTCCCATATAAGGCAGCAAACCCAGGATAATTAGCTCATCGGCCATATTCAATTATTTCAATCTAAAAAAAAAAAAAAAAAAAAAACAGTCACTAAATACAGAATCAGAATGGGCAAAAAAAGGGTGCTTGTTAGCTATGGCGTTGACATTGACGCCGTATCAGGCTGGCTGGGCTCATACGGCGGGGAAGACAGCATCAATGATATCAGTCGCGGTAAGGGAAAGAACATGACTAGAGGACTAGTTTTTTCCTTTTTTGACAATCTGCCAGGTCTTTTTGCCGGTCACATCGGCACTATGCGTGTGTTGAAACTGTTCCACAAACACAATATCAAAGCAACCTGGTTCATCCCGGGCCATTCCCTCGAGACCTTCCCCCAGGAATGTGCAGCTGTCAGGGACGCAGGACATGAGATTGGGTTACACGGGTATAGCCATGAGAACCCTTCGGATATGACCATCGAGCAGCAAAGGGATATCCTAGACAAGACATACCGCATGCTGACCGAGTTCTGCGGGAAGCCGCCGCGGGGCACCGTGGCACCGTGGTGGGAGACGAGCCGAGAGATGACGGATCTGCTTCTCTCTTATGGTGTGGAATATGACCATTCGATGTCCCATCATGATTGTCAGATGTATTGGTTGCGCACGGGTGATTCATGGACAAAAATCGACTACAGTCAAAAGGCGGAAACTTGGATGAAGCCTTTAGTAAAAGGGCAAGAGACGGGCTTGGTGGAAATTCCCGGGAACTGGTATATCGATGACTTACCACCAATGATGTTTATCAAGAACTCGCCGAATAGTCATGGCTGGGTAAACCCAAGAGATGTTGAAGATATTTGGAAAGTCGGTGCTCCCCTCCCTCGTGGCCAAGGAATAAGCAGTTCTAACCATCATTGCGATATATGTAGGACCATTTTGACTACTTCTACCGCGAGTATGACGAGTTCATCTTCCCGATGACCATACATCCTGATGTTTCAGGCCGTCCGCATGTCATTCTCATGCATGAGAGGTGAGTGTAACCTGCTTGCTAGTCAATTTCTTTCGTTGGTCCATATTGAAATATCCTGATAATCCTTATGCAGAATCATCGAGCACATCAACAAACACGAGGGAGTAGAATGGGTCACTATGGAGCAAATGTGCGATGAATTCAAGAGCAAAAACAAGCCACCCGAGGGAGCCAAGATGCCAGTTACCCTGGTCCGGAAACTAAATGAAGAGATTATATGATACCTCACAATATGGTCGCCGGACTGTAGTTAGTGGTACGCCTCGAAGTTATCCAAACGAAAGCAAAGTTGAACAGTGGCAAGTTTATAAAAAAAATCTTGATAATTAATTGATCACGAACATACGATACACATGCCATGAATTCATAAGTAGGCCAAATTGAAAATTCAAGGCCTCAGTATATCCCCAACCTTTATAAACGCCGGTAAACACCATGAGAATATGCCATATAGTAGGGTTTTGTTTTGCTTTCAAGCCTTTGGGGCCTCAAAAAGCTGGGGCTTCATGTTGACCTTGCAAAGCTTGGCGACACAACCACTCAATTGAAGTAGTGATTGTACACCATCCAGGATGCGCATGTGTGTGAAACCAATCTCCTTAATAAACTCAAGCTTGGAGTGTTCCGACAGCGTGGGGACCGCCTTCGTGACTCGAAACATGGTACTGATAATATCGTGAGAGGAATAGCCAAGGGTCCTAGAGAATATAATTAGAGCACTTTTAACATGACTGAGAAAGAACCAATGTTTAACATACCACAGCTCATTCAGCGTCTCCAAAGCTGCGTCAATTTTTCCTTCCCAACAGGCCTTGATCATAGCCTGGACCTTAATGGGATGGGGACTATCGACAACACGGAAGACATTATCTCCACTGACAAAACCGAATCCAGACCATGTACTTTGCAGGTTGTTAATCGCTTGACGCATATCTCCCTCCGCACTGAACACTAAGGCCGCAATTCCGTCCTCGGAGTGTTCCACCTTTTCGGCCTCGCATACTTGTGAGAGTCGCTTCACAACTTGGGCGTCTGTCAATCTGGCATAGCGAAGGATAGCACATCGAGACTGGATAGGTTCAATGATCTTGTTCGACTGGTTACAGGCGAAGGCAAATCGAGTTGTCGAAGAATAGATTTCCATCGTTCGTCGCAAGGCTTGTTGTGCGCCGGCAGTCATACTATAATATATAAGCTGGGTGAAAATGCAACCGATCCCATCACCACATACCTGTCTGCTTCATCCAGGATGACAAGCTTGTGCCGCCCTGGGGGAAGGGTGACTTTTTTCTGAGCAAAGCCTTTTATCCGGTTCCGCACAACATCGATACCTGAAACCCCCATCAGCCTTTGTTCCTCGTGCCAAAACACTGAGGGATGGTATACCTCGCTCATCACTAGCATTCAGTTCCAGAACAGCTTCCTTATACGCATCTCCCAGCAACTGTCTCGCCAGACACAAGACCGAGGTTGTCTTTCCAATACCAGGCATACCCGAGATGATAACATGCGGCATGTTTCCATCTTTGGCGATAATCTTCAACCGTTCGATTGTCTCGGTATTGCCGACAATATCATCGAGGAAGACTGGCCGGTACTTTTCGACCCTATAATATCACTCGTTTTAGCCATGAGTTCATATGCGGACTGTTCACAGACGGCCTACCAGGGCAATTCGTAGTCCTGAGGGGCACCAACAGTAACAGCCTTCAGGCCATTGCGAGCGGCACTTTTGGAGGATTCTGCTTGCACCATCGTGTTGATACTATCGATGTGATGCTTGAAAAGGTGGTAATCGGCAAAAACCGTCGTGTTCGGGGAGACGCGAAAGTCCGACGCGTCGAGAATTCAACTCGATCCGCGCGAACGGCCCGTGCATTGATTTACTTTGAAGCTCTCCAGTCGACGCTTGTGCCTTCCCTGGTCCTGGTCGTTTATGACATGAGATTGTGGAGCACAGCGTAGATTTACTATGGGTGATATACACCTAGCTTTGCTTCTTCACTTATACTACTGTTAGTTCTGGCAAATACTACTTACAGACTAAGTGCAAGAAAAGGTACCACAAGACAAAGAAGAGGAACCGAAGAATCATGTAGAAAATAAAGATAGAATATTATTACCTACATACTACAGAGTAGACTGAATCATAAAATTCCTTATTGTCAGCTCCTTACAAAAAAGGAAAAGGAAAAAGAAAAAGAAAAAGAAAAAGAAAAGAGCAAGGGCGGCAGTTTAGCTCACTTCATAAAATCGCCTCCAAGTGATCTCCGGGTCAATTCCGCATTGTTTGTTCATCTTTACATCCACCCACCATTCCCAGCGTTCTTCTTTCACCAATGCATCTATTGTTATGGCTCAATACCTAGCTACAGTTTATGTTATAAGAGTCGAAACTCTGCAACTTCTTTCTTCATTTTATCCTTACTGACCATCGTTTTTTGTTTTTTTCTGCAAAAACCGTTGGAGAAACGGAGTACAATTTGCTTGACGCTATCTCCGATCGCCACTGCGAACGATTTCATCAAACACCTACAAGCTACAAGCTACAATACAAAATCCCCAAAGGAGAATCTTTTACTCAATCACGTTTGGCTCTATTTGGAAATCGACGAATACCAAGTCCACAATGGGAACGACCTCCGTCCGCCGCAATCTCTTCCACCATAATCTCAGCAGAAATTCAGTATCAACCGCCCCTCATAATGCCCACATGCAAAGTGGAGGCCATGGCCCATCAGGTCTCCAATCTCAGATAATTCAATCCGGATCATTTGAAGCAACGACGTCGTCACTGAGTAATGGGCCGATCGATAATGGCGAAATCGTGGTGAAGGATAAAAATGGCAGCTACAAGTTGGATATCCCGATGCTTCCACCGGTTGCTGGGAGTGAGGATGGGGATGAGATGGAAGGAGTAGACGGGAATAGTGGAGGGTCTGGTACTACAGGTGCCGACTCTGCCGGCGAAACAGAGGTCAGCGGACGAGAGAAAGAGAGTACGTTGCAGAGAATGCTGGGTAGAATTTCGCTAACTTTTCTCCAAGAGATTGAGGCAAGCCTGGTGGAAATGATGCGAAATCGAAACAGGCAAGTTAGCAGTGAACCAGCCGGTAAGTCCCCTACTATACCTTGGTTCTTTATTCCTATGTAGGCGCGCTTCGGTTGACTGATTTTAGATTTAGAAGTCCTTAATTTTATCCAGCAAAGTCTTCAAAGCAAGGTAGCAACATTGGATGAAGACAATTGGATGTACGAAGCGGAGATTGATCCACAGGTCTAATGCAAGCTTAATGAAGAGACTGCCTGATAGTCCTTTTCATTATTCGGGCGTTCTATAATACAGGAACCACCTTCACCCCGTCTAATCAAGCTCCATGTTCGCTGGCGCCGCTTCGACCTTCTTCGACGAACCTCTACCCTGCGGCGCCCTCCTTCCACCCTCTTGGCCTCCCCCAAACAGCATACTACCCATCATATCCAGCAATGGGTTCCCCTGTCTTGGGGCCTGGATAGCAAAATAATGCTCACCAATTTGTGTCAACACGTCGTCCCAGATTCCCACCGCCTGTATTTGTGACGCATAGTGCGTTGTCAACTGTCGGAAAAGATCCGCGCTCCCACGTTGGATGGCCAGGAGCAACATGCTAATGAAGTTCACCAAAGGCAGCGCCGGGAAGACGCGCATGTCGGCGCTGGCGCTGCTAACATCCTGTACACCGAGAGAAGGATTCGAGGAAGAAAGCCGGGAGGTAAATATCAAGAAGGCTTTGTTGGCACTGCGGAGGTTTCCAGTCAGAATGTATGGGAAGACTGCGCGCGATGCATAAATTGCCGCTGTATGCGGTTCGTCATTTGTGTACCACTCGTACTCGAGCTTAGCGAGTGTTTCAGCAGACTCAGATGTTCCGAGGATGAGGTGTTTCTCAGCATCATATGGCTCGTTATCTGGGTATTTTGGTCAGAAACACTTATCTATGGTCGTATCATCAGTGCAAACCAACGAACCTTCAGCATACACTGATCCAGCCGCATGATGTAACTCCGGGTCTCCTCTTTCTAGAGGACCGAATCGTCCACTCCAGGTGATCATCTCCTGGATGAACCTTTTTCTTGTAGGCTCCTCGGGTGGGAACTCACGCAGCAGTTCCATCAGGCGCTCTGCCGAAACATTATTGTTAGCAAGTTTTGTCATAAATAAATAATACGCATGACGGGTCTTGGTATCCCCTGATTTTCTGAATAGAGCAACCGTATACAGATATGGAATGGTGATGCTCTGACTCAGGGGAGACAGGTAAGGGTTGAAACTCACTCTTCCGTGCCCGCCCCTCCGCATCGCCGTCTCCTCCAGCAATCTCCCATTCCGCCTTGTTGTAGACCTCAACCACCAGCATAATAGCCAAATCACCACCACTAGCAGAAGCACCCTGCTGAGAGCCTGCTCTCAAGAGCTCGGCAGCACCACCGGCCAATAAATCCGCAGCTGCCTCATAGTTGGACTGTTTGATATATCGCACAGCAATGACACGCAGTTGCTGGTGAGCTTCGTAATAGGCACCGGAGGCGATCCTATAAGGACAGAATACCATTAGCTTTCTATTCGTCTTGCCATAACTCGAAAGTAGTATCACCCATGCGCAGGATTGACAACCTACTTTTCTCTTTGCCGGGCAACAGTCTTCTCGATCCGTGAAGTCATCCTGTATTTGTTTAACGTGGGGGGCTGGTAAGAAAGAAAGTTAAATATCACAACTGCAAATCAAAAGCAATATGGACTCAAAATACACTAAATGTGTGGTGGGCAAGAGAGGTGTTGCTGTAATTTGGTGACAGTCAAGGTGGGTGGGTTGGTGATGATGATGGAATTACCTGGAGCGGATGACTTTCTTGGTGGGGACACAACAGCAGCTCCGGCTCTTCTTCTAGAACTCACGACTCCTGGCTGTACTACTACTTCTCCACAACTCATAAACTGTCATCGCTGTCGCTGTCGCGTTTCGTCGTGATTTTTAGTCAATTCAAAAAAGAAAAAAAAGGATTGGCTGTCAATCCAATTTTGTATAATCTATCTTATGTCCAGTTGGGATAGGTGACAAACGCGTACGACGGTCTTGCTTGAAATACATCGAAGCTATTGTTTAAGCACCTGGCTTGATGTGCATCATTTGGACGGCCATCGGAAGTGTTAGCTATTAATCGTCATTTTTACCATCCAAGAAACGAAAGAGAGTCAATGGATAGGTGCGCTTTTGAGATTCAGCCGGCTCATCGGTTTGGGGGTTCCAATACAGCCATTCGACGTCCAAAGGTAAGTTTGACATTTATTGATGTAGATGATTGTGATTACGGTATATTATATTATTATTATTATAAAGGGAACTAATTTAATCATCAGGAAATTGCTTGCTTTTCATACGATGACAATCATCAATTTCATCTCGGGGAGTCATCCCTGCGGTACTACTATCAACCACGTCTTCCTGCAGATCTAAATCGTGGCTTCGATACTTTTCAGAAGCTTGATGACACTGGAGATGAGCATCTCGATGCTCTGTTAGAAACAATCATAGCTCTGGAGAAAGACACAGGGAAGAAATGTGAAGCAGATATCATCACTTGGAGGGGCATGGTGACCAAAGTGAGAAAACCCCCATCTGATAATTGTCTAACCAATCTAGCTAATCGAGCATACACATCAAGATCCTGACAGCCCCATTTGATAATATGAATGGGTATGTATGCCTGACGGTCAAGTTAGTTCTTCTCATTGATTTATTCGCATAGGTTTGAGATGAATGCGACATGTTTTCAGGTGAGAAACCACTCGAATCCGCAATAACTCTGGTCGATTCTTTTTGAGCTGATTTTTATGTCTACAGGGAACCATGTTAGTATACTCGAGTCACCTTTGACAAAAGAAGTCCTAGAGCTAATATGTTATAGATTCATTGAAGAAAACAACGCCTATAAGAACGAGCAAAAGAAAATACAACGCAATCAGAGGATGCCACCGGGAATGGCTTCTCAAGATCTAATGGCATACTGGGGTACTACATATCCTAATCCGGTCTTTTGAAATGAAAATAATATTGACGATCCCAGGTTACAAATTCGAAACTTTGTCTGTGCTTCCACACAGCTGGGATCAGACGCCTCGCCACGAGATTGAAGGCCGCGAGGAGGAAATAGTCAATAATAACGCACAATATTGCTCCGTTGTCCGCACTGGAATAGGTGGTGTTCGGCTAGTCATCGGTGGGGAGGTTGATGCTGGTAAGTCAAATCAAATCAAGTTAATGCCTATATTCCATTTTTGAGACAATGCTACGAGTTCCTGCTGATAATGGTTTCTAGTTTGGGACTGCAAACCTGACCGAAAAGAGGATCCTATTAACTGGGTAGAGCTGAAGACCTCTGCTGAGATCAGGAACGATCGTGATATGATGAAATACGAGCGGAAGCTCTTGAAATTCTGGGCTCAATCGTTCCTGTTAGGTGTTCCCAAGATCATCGTTGGGTTCCGTGACCAACAAGGCACTTTACGCCATCTCGAAGAGCTCGAGACCTCTAGCATACCAGGAAAGGTTCAAAAAGTTGGAAAAAGAACCTGGGATGGAAACATCTGCATCAATTTTGCCGCATCATTTCTCGAGTGTATGATAACCCAAGAAGAACTTTTGAGAATTCCAGGCTGATTAAACCTTTTTTAGGGCTGAAAACTGTCATTCGTGAAGGTGGGACGTGGAGGATCCGCAAAATTGAAAAATCGCCTGTTATTGAAGTTTTCAAAGTGGAGGAGAGTGGACATGGTGATATACTCTCTCAAGACTTTTCAACCTGGCGGTTGGCAACGTGAGTTACCTACTACTTGCTCGTGTCCAATACATGAAATTCCGTGCCTCAGTCCTCCAATTTACATCACTGAGCTCGGATCTATCGGGCCCAAGGCTCATTTGCACCAGATCAATGATATTCTCAAAGGCATAGATTGGTGTTTTCATCGCCTATCTATTTCTATTTCGCCTTTGGTATCACTGCATCTGGTTGTCGAGGGAGGGAATGCAAATACAGATGATCCGGTTGCGCTTTGAAGGTCACAGCCATAATGGTGATTCTGAAAGGCAGCTTGCGAATAACATTGCCTTGTTGAAAAGCTCAGTAAAATCCTTCGAACATGAAACCAGTCATTGCACAAGACATACCAAATCATCCTGACATACTGTTGTGCGTCTCCTTTTCAGTTCAGCTATGAATGCGCTGGCTTTCTGTCTTCTATTTGGACGATGCTACTCGACCTCAAGTCTTGTGTAGTTTTGCAACGAAAGTATTCTCATCGTTCGCTAGTATGTATATAAGTCGGTCAGGGATTTCGTTTAGTGGTCCTAACACATGTGTCTATAGCTTCACTTTTATCAAGAAGAGTATAATGCTTTAATTTATCCGGAATGGATGTTGTATATGTGATGGCGTAGCGTATCCTGTATAGCTTCAGAATGATCATTCAAAACAATTCGCTCTGAACGACTTGATATTTGCTGCGTATTATTCAGTGGCAACTTCCTGGGTATTTTTTAAAGCCTCTCGTTTTCGAAGAAATTCTTGGCGCTCCAGCTTTCTCGCAGCCGCTTTGAGAGCACGCTTATGGGCATATCCATTCATATGGACATTCCACTGCTCTTCATTTGTCATTGTTTTGCGGCATACATCACAGGTGATACACTTCGCTATGTTATTGGTATTATTTTGTGACTGTGCTTCCTTGGCACCAAGAGTTGTTCTCGCAAGCCCTGACAGTGACTTTGGGTCAGGCATAGCCTCCTTGTTGAGCAATGAATGAACGAGGCGTTCAGATGGTTCAGTGATAGATTCCACCCAGTCTTCAACTTTAGTGCTATCAAGTAGGTAGAGACGGTTTGTCATATTAGTCTCTGAAAGGGCCCTCCATAGCTTGTTCCGAATCCATTTGATTTGCGAGACAGCATACTGGCGCGTCGCGGTTTTTACAGACTCGATGCCAGTTCGCTTGAGAGCTTCAAGTTCCTCCTCATTGGATGAGCCTGCATATAACGCTTCAAAGTAAGGTGCTAGCTCTTTGAACCCAATGGAGACCCAGACTCCTCTAGTTTGATCGACAATGACGCCTTGGGACTGCTTCTCCCGGAGATATTCCGACATCTTCTTCGCCTCAGACATTAAACCTTGCTCGAGCATGGTATCCACCCGTTTCTCGAGTCGAGAATTTAAGACTTCTTTCTCTGAGTGAACCCAGAAAATGATAGTATCGAAACGTAGCTGATTAGCGTCATCAGTAGTTGCGGCCGCTTGCTTGAGACGCTTTTGTTCTTTATATATCTCGGAGGCTGGTGTGCCGGTTTGAAAGTATATCTCCAAGGAACGTCTAATCTTGCGCGTCTCGTTCGGGTGCCATCGAGCAGCCATAACTGGATCGACCTCTTTCAGTTTCTCCAAGACCACCTCTGTCGGTGCGTCGAGGATTGGCCATTTTGTAGACGTAGACTCGATTTCATCGCTAGAGAATCCATCCTCAGATTCGCCAGTATCTGCACCCTCGCCCACTAACTGCTCCTTGAAGAGGACTGCCTGGGTATAGTAGTGTGTTCCTCCGACGAGAACAGGGAGTTTCCCTCGAGAGCGTATATCCTTGATGAGTCGAAGACTTTCCCTCTTGAATCTTCCAATACGCCAGGCCTCTTGCTCCAAATCAACACAGCTAATTAAATGGTGCGGGATGCCATTTTGTTCTTCGACGGGTATTTGGTTCGTTATGATGGGGAGGCCGCGATACATTTGCATTGCATCGCCATTAATAATTTCACCGTTGAAGCGAGATGCCAAGTCCACTGCAAGCTATCTGCAGCTATTAGAAATTTGGTTACAATATGAATTATTGTAAGAGGTGCCATCGTGGAAACTCACCTTCGACTTCCCAGTGCCTGTAGCACCGACGACTGCTATGAGGGGGAGTTGTGCCATGATCGAAGGACGTCCAGCAAGTAGGGATCGGAAGAACTTGAACATAGAGGAGCTAAAACGCTGAGCATTTTATCTTACAGCATCACCCGCTGCTATAAGAGTGTTTTGGAAACAGTGCGTCCAGGTCGTATCGATTGACTGGGGGGGTCATTTTCAGTGGGAAAAGATCTCCCCATTACCTCATCCGTCCAACGCCAAAGCGGAGCAAAGAAACACCATTCTGATGAGCTAGTTTCTTGCATCATTTGCTCTTTTAATTCTCTGGTAGTTCATCTCATAATAATTTTCTTTTTCACCTTTTCATCCTTCTGTTTCTCAATCTCTCACATAAAAGGAAAAGTATACCCCCCAATCTAAAAATGGCGGAGAGTGCATTACCGTCGATCAGTGTGCAGGGCCTCTCTTATAAGTTCCAGGATGGATCTTCTGGCTTGACAGATGTAAATCTCGACGTTCCTTCAGGAAGTCGAACACTTCTTATAGGCGGTAAGGGCGTCTTTTATATTAGGAGTACATTCATTTGCTAACATTATGAGATAGCCAACGGTGCTGGAAAGACCACTCTGCTGCGTCTATTGGCGGGGAAACGTCTGGCCCCAACAAACACAATAACTGTGTCTGGCAGTGATCCTTTCAAAGACACTCTGGAGGGTGTGACCTATCTGGGTGTCGAATGGGTTCTCAATAATATTGTCCGGACGGACATTGACGTCCCAACGCTCCTCGCATCAGTTGGCGGCAACGCCTATCCAGGCCGAAGAGACGAGCTGGTCGAAATTCTCGACATCGACTTGCGCTGGCGTATGCATGCTGTTTCTGATGGTGAGCGACGCCGTGTGCAGCTGGCTATGGGTCTCCTCCGGCCCTGGCGAGTGCTTCTTCTCGATGAAATTACTGTCGATCTGGACTTGCTGTCCAGAAGCAATTTCCTTTATTATCTTAAGCGGGAGACGGAAACAAGGCCCTGCACCATCGTGTATGCCACGCATATCCTTGATAATCTGTCCCAATGGCCCACGCATCTGGTTCACATGCACCTAGGTAACGTCAAACAATGGGGACCGATAGAAAAGTTCCAAAAAGAGGTTCCTCAGACGGCTGAAAACAGCCAACTGGGTGAGCTCGTCCTCAAGTGGCTCAAGGAGGATATGCAATCCAGGGGACCCAGGAATGGACGCCATGGCCAGGGCAAAACCTACGAGTCTTTGGAAGGCAAAGGGGGGTATGGGTTCGAAAAGAGAAATTAGATTTGGACAATCTTTTCTTCATGTGTTACGCGTTTCAACAACGATTCAATTCGAGCGCAAATGGCATTGTCGGAGTTCATGAACTTGTTCTTTAGATCTTAGAGAAAAGGGGCGGGTATATTCAACATTTCAGGAGTCATTTCACATTTATGGATAAAAGAGATAACTTTTATTATATCCTTTTCGTTTTGTATGTACATTTCTTTTTGTCCCTTCTACGAAATGATGTTAGAGATGGTATATATACGCGCCGAAGTGTCCTCGCTTGCAACAGCAAGCTCGAATTTACACTCTTGTTGTGGATCTTTCGAAGCAGCAGGTCGCCATGAAAGTTGCGTAATTCCCTTTGACGGAGATACCAGTCTGTCAACAGTGACGATGGGAGTTGTTTCTGAACCGTCGACTGCAATTTGGTGGATTGATACTTCTCCGTTATCCAGACCCACTGCTATAAGGAACGAGTTCTTCAGCACGGTGGGAAGGAAGGAAATTGCTGTGACTGAGCTTGTCAGAGAGATTGTTGACTTGCAAGCAAACGACCCTGCTACCATTTGCCAAAGTTTCACCGACTTATCACGTCCAGCCGTAGCAAAGACGTGATTTGCTGACACTGGAGCCCACGCGGCTCCCAGAATCATTCTCGAATGGCCCTTAGGATTCGATGCAAGGAGCGATAATGTAGTAGGGCTTTGTTCATCCCGCTGGAAAACAGCCCACTGACGATCTCGCCCAACACTGAGAAGATAACGATCATCATTGGAGAAACAAAGGCTCGTTATAG
This sequence comes from Aspergillus wentii DTO 134E9, assembly GCF_001890725.1. Taxonomy (NCBI): domain Eukaryota; kingdom Fungi; phylum Ascomycota; class Eurotiomycetes; order Eurotiales; family Aspergillaceae; genus Aspergillus; species Aspergillus wentii. The sequence continues at coordinate 1,249,640 of NW_024467833.1, forward strand.
TCAAAGAATGTGCTGTGAGAGGAGGCCGGATTTCGTGCCAGTCAGATGTGTCAAATAGACGTATCACTGCATGGTCTATGGAGCTTGCTTTGCAGGCTGTGGCAATGAGGGTGCGGTCATGGCTGACAGCTACGGCAGAGATCTCGTAGCCGTGTCCATATAGCTTCTCATGCTCTGGCCACAACGTATAACGGGCAAGCTGGTCTTCAAGAGGAGGTTGGTTCGAATTAGATAAGGCTTCCTGGTTTGTTGGCGGTTTCGCAGCTCCATTCTCGCCCTCCTCTTCTACCGTAATTTCCTCACCGGGGGCTTGGTTTGACAGACCAAGAACCGGGATTTCTGCGGTGTCCGGAAGATCTTCCCCTCCTGACTGTTTGAAACCGGCAAGATTCTCCAGGAGATGGGCGATAGGTTTAGGCTCATTGAAAACTCGCAAAAGTTTCTCATCTGCACCAGAAACAAAACGCGCGGGTCCCAACGTATCAACACAGTTCAAATCGTACCCATGGATTTGGGGCCTCGAAAATTCATGCCACGTTCTCAAGTCATTACGAAGCCACTGTGCATGGAGTCGAGTTGTTTGGTCTGCACTAGTCGAAATAAGATATCCCCCAGTAGGCTCCCACCGAATACCATTAACAGAACGCACATGGCCAGAGATACCCAGTTTCTGCACCCAAATGTCGGAGTCCTCATCATAGCTCCAAGACCTCCAGCTACCTGTTCGGCCTAGACTCACAACTTGCTTTCCATCTGGGGACCAGAGTCCGATCCAGAAGCCACCCGTACTGCCAGTTGCTGTAGTAGATCCCTTCTGCACGCTGATCTCTCCCATCCTCTCGGCTGAGAGCCAAACCCCAGACACCGAGTCCTGCTCCCAAATAGTCAGAGTATTGTCTGCGGACGCAGACAGAAGCTGCTGACGCTCTGAATTGGGATTCCATGCGGTGGTGTAGATCCAGTCCTCATTTCCGAAAAGAAGGGCTTCGAAAGTAACAGAATACTTAGATCCTGCTGCTTCGAACTCATGGGCCTTGTTGGACAATGTCGGCTCAATACCACCAAGCATAGTACCTTCATCATCGGTCGGTTCTGGCTGAGCTGCCTCGCCCTGTTGTAATCGCCAAAGTCGGATATATTTGTCCTGACTAGCTGATGCGAGTAGAAGATCGCCAGTCTGACTTTGCTTGTCACGGGTGAAAGAAAGCGACCTCACCCAAGCTTCATGTCCCGAGAGCACAGCAGCAAGTCTGAATTCTGGATCAATTGAACTGTTGGCAACATATAGTTGCACGATACTCATGGTACCTGCCACAGCCAATACCAGGGATCGGTCTTTTTCGTTTGTTTCGAGCTGACACAATGATAGAGCCAGTGGGAAAAATCGTGGTTTCATATATATCGTTTTTAGAATAGATCCATGTCCACCTTCATGAACATTCAGTCTCCAGATTCTCACGCTTCCATCTGCCGCACCCGAAGCTATAATATCCGATCCATTGGCTATGGCAATCGCATTGACCGAACCAGTATGGCCCTCCAGGGTATGCGCATGTACGTATTGACGCGACTCCGTTGAATCAGTTCGCCATAGTCGGAGTGTATGATCGACGGACCCGGTAAGAAGGAACTTCGCACCCGTGGTGGGACATGTGTAAAACTTGACAACGCTGACTTTGTCAGTATGGCCCACGAGGAGGGAATAGACTCCATGCTGCGAGGTATCCTATAAATGGCATCAGAATCCGAATCTGAATATAAAACAACGCATAAAATCGAAACAAGCATACCCTCGGATCCCACAGAGCCACGTTATTGTCTGCACCGAAGGCGAGCACGCCCGACTGGACATCCCAGTCAGCAGCGGCTGGATGCCTATTCCCCCCAACACTAATGTAGTCGGTTGTAATGGACACCATGAATGCTGGTATACAGTATGGCTATCAAAATATCCTGAATGCCCTTCGATGTCGTGGTTTGGGTGGAGAACCGAATTCAAAGACGATGTGGCCTAGTTATCGCAATTCATGTCACTTTTTGTGTCGGAACAAGTTAAGCTTATCGATAAGGGCGGCGAACAGTTCTGAGACGAACCCCTCATTTCAATTCCTTTCTTGTCCCACAGCAGTCTACCAAAAAAAAAGGCAGGGTTATTATATTACTTCAGGATATTATGCTTCTCATTTTAACTCAGATATTAACTCTGCAATCATGGCTAGCTCCCCTTCCAAGGATGGTATCTCCATCACTGTCGAATTTACGTTAGTCAATCCTTTGTCGTTGAATAACTCTGTTCGAAGCATTTAGAGGTGCTGACTTCATCCATAACAGAGGCGGTTTAGAGATGCTGTTCTCGAACGAGCGCAAACACAATATCACTTTACCATCCCAATTAAGCGATGGGAGTCGACCAAATATCACATATCTACTGCAACACCTGGTTGAACATGTCATGAAGGACCAAAGGAAGGAATTATTTATATTGGAAGACAATGTGTATGTTATGGAATACTAAATAGTACATTCCGGTACTGATTGTGAATGCAGGCGGCCTGGTATCCTTGTTCTCATCAACGACGCCGATTGGGAGCTTGAAGGCGAAGAGAAATATGAGCTTCAACCTAGGGATAATATTGCATTCGTTTCTACGCTTCATGGAGGCTAAAGGTCTTGGAAGAGAGTTCGATTCACTTCGATTTACGATCAAATCATCTATTTCATGAATTCGAAGTCACGGAGCAGTAACAATAATCCTATTCTCAGAACGATACATTGTCATGACGAATTATGCGTCTAGACAACATCTTCAACGTGTTGCTGCGTGATCCTTTCAGGCTCACGAGGGGTTCGAAGTCCACTTTGTGGTGTTGAGAGTCCTTCTTGTGGACTACCAAGTCCTTGAATCGGACTCATAACCCCACTGGGAGGTACCGGGATCTTGATATCTTCGGGTGAGTCAGGGACGATATCTTCTGGGAGATCAGGAATGTGAATTCGTTTAGACTCGTTCTGGTAACTCTCGGGAATTATCTGGGGCGGAAGTAGTCAGCGACAAATCTCGTTTGTAAATGAATCCTTCTAATCTCACCTCGATAATCTCGTTTCGAGGAAATTCTAAGAATGGGATGTCTGCAGCATTGCATGCCATGAGATAGCCATACAAAACCCTTAGCACACTCTCATGGGCAATGATGAGTAGATCGTTTTGCTCCCGCTCAAGCTCCAAAATTATGGGCTCTAGACGCACAGCGAGGTCATGGTATGACTATTGATTGTTGTCTCGTCAACAATTATTCTAACGATGTTTAAAAGAATAACCTTACCTCTGCGCGGGGATACCGGTGGTGGTAGGGGTCAAGTTCGTGCTTAGCCACCTCTTCTGGGTACTCCAGTCGAATGTTGTTTTCAGACATCTTCTCGCAGACACCGGGGTTCAGCTGGCTCATTTGCGACCTTTGTCGAACTTTGTAACCATTTTCAAAAAGGTAGTGAGAGGTCTCGACGGTTCGTCGCCTTGTCGAAGTCCACACAGTCAATGGTTTTAACTCATAGCCTGTTTCCCCTTGTTCGGCCATTGCCTTCTTTTCAGACTCTCTGTGTTGCAACAAGCACTCGGTCATTTTCTTTGCATAGTCCTCACCTTGCTCCGACAAGGAGGCATCTGATTTGTAAGAGTCAGAGTCCAATGAGACACCAGCCTAATATTTCACAACATTTGTTAGATAAATGCTCCTTGTTAGGTCTCAGGGCGTCCCAATATAGGGAACCCGCCTTGTGGTTTTCTTACCCGTGCAAAGTATGTATGTCTAGACTTGGTATGCAAGTTGAGAAGATAAAACACAATTCGGTGAGATAGATAGCCAAAGCTGCAGTCGTTGATTATCAATCTCTCCCCTGCATTTATCATCTGCATTATGGTTAGAAATTTATTTGATGAAGGATGATGGGTCAGGGGCATGCCTTGATGTAATTCAAATCCTTCTCCTCCATCGTTTGGAATTGGGGAATTCGGGAGGAGATGCGATTCAGGTAATGCTTTACTGCATCTTCTGATGTCCATCCAACATACTAGTGGCAGTTAACACGCCTGTCCAATAACCTTCAACATGGCAGAGATTGAGAACCCACATCTGGAGAAGATATCTTTACCCTGCGGACATTCTCCTCGATAATGCGTTCATCATCACACCATGACTCTATGAAAAGCGTCTTCAGTGATAATAAAGTTAGGTCTGGTTTTAATGTTCGAGATGACCCAGATAATGACATACCTCGATATCATGCTTTGCAAACTCCTTTGCAAGCGACCGCCGCCCACTAGGCAGAGGGTTGACAGCATCGTAGATTGCGATCTGACCATTTTCATGGTTCAGGAAGTTGTATATGTCCTCTCGGCATTTTTTCACAATCTTCTGCCTCAGAAGGACTGAAGATGCGGATGCTATGTTCGGTTAGTATAACAGCAACAAGTTTATGTGCAAATTAACAAAATCAACTTGCCATTGACGAAGAAGTAATCATCCGGTATATCTTCACCATGAGGAATCGTCGCACGTCTGTAGTCTCCCAAGTGGAAGATCCTGGTTTTAACACCAAGCCTAGAACCCGGGATCAGTACAAATCAAAATAAAATGTTACATAATTACAGACCATCGGAGATACCGTGCCAGAGCTACAGATATATGCCTGATGAATGACGGTAGATGTTAGCCTTGACGCCAAACCACATGAGTTAATATGGCCGAACAAACGTTTTACCCCTCGCCGGTAGGCCTACGGTGATAATGACAATTCGACCTGAGTGGAAAAGTCGACCGGATTCCGTGCTGTACAACTGAGCTGGTGCAAGCTCAGCTTTTTCAGGTAAGTCATGGATGGCGTCCACAAAGGTCGACGACTTTCGCCGAAATCGCGGGGAATTGGCAATGATTTCTGCCGTCCTGGCACATGTCAGTACCATCTGTTATCTCCCGGACTTCTATCACTTGACTATCAGAGACAATCACAATACATCATTGCTCTAGTCTTTGCATGGGTAGCATGATAAAGGTATGCCCAGGAGGCTCAAGGATCCAGAGCAGCCTTACAAAAGAGTATCCATAGTTTGATAGAGGTGTAATCAAAGCAAAGTCAGGATCGCAAATCCGAGGTCACAGCAATCTGATAAAAAGTATTAAAGTGAAGGAAAATATGCTCAGGCTCGGGTTAAAAGGAGAAAGAGAAAGTAAATGTGCGTTGACCCAACTAGGCGGCTGACCGACTTGGGCTGAATGAGGCGTTTCGTCAACTTAAAGAGTCAAGAACCATACGTGATCATCACTGAAGAATTAACATTGAAGAGATACAGAAAAGTCAACCTCCTTAAAAAGTAAAAAATTCTAAATTTATCAAACTGGAAATCTCGCAAAAGAAAAAAGAAAAAAGGCAAATCTATCCACGACAATCACCCCAAAAAGCTGCGATTATATCATTGCGATAAACCTGCTGCTCAAAAGATCCTATCCCGGTAAGGCCCGAAGCGGCTAGCGTGTTATTCTTGCCTCTGGCAGTTCGTAGCGACCACAAACGCAACCGCCAAGCCCGGGCGGAAAAGCAAAAGACCAAAGGTGACTTTTTTCAAAGTTGTTTGGAAAGACTTCAGTCACCTAGCATCTTCCCCGTCGTTTCTACCCCCATCATCATCCCTAAGAACAGGCCCAGACCTCAGCCCGTTCAAGGTCTCTGATTGCGATTAGCGAAATTGCTCCTGTTTCATCCCGAGTTCAATTTCTAGGGCTGGTCTCAAAATCTTTTCTGTCCTTTCTCTCCTACTCCAAGGCCACTTCTCGACCCCGACGTGACGACTCCGTTCCCTCCGTGTTCTTGAATAAATATCTAAATCTAATCTTCATAATAAGCCACAATGGCCGACTCATCGCCTCTTTCCTTCCTTGCGGACAATTCCGTCGCCGCAGCTATTAAGGATGCATACACCTCGTTCTCAGAGCGAAGGGAGGCTCTTGGCCTTTCCAACCCAGGAACCGTGGATAACATCGGAAGAGAAGTCCAGAAGGATGTCTTGCTTTCCAACTTCATGTTCACAGGTCTCCGAGCAGACTTGACAAAGGCCTTTGGCATGTCGCCTCTGTTCCGTGTGTCGCATGCTTTCTCCATGGGTGGTTCAGGCAACCTGCCTCCGTACAACTTCTCGGCCATGTACGGAAGTCAAAATGTAGGTCACATCAATGTTATCTACGATTCGTTATGACAGCTAGTTTGGATGGTTACTAAATCTAAGGCTTTCAAAAGGTTTTCATGCAAGGCAACCTCGGAAGCGACGGTGGACTCGCTGCGGTCGGTAACTACCGTTGGACCGACAAGTTTGTCACAAAGACCAACGCCCAGGTCATGTCGGGAGCAGGCCAGGCACTGATGCAGATCGACAATGACTACACTGGTGATGACTTCTCGGCATCCATCAAGGGTTTCAACCCATCCATCTTGGAGGGTGGCCTTACCGGAATCTTCGTCGGAAGTTACTTGCAGTCCATTACTCCCAGCCTGGCTCTCGGTTTCGAAGCCATCTGGCAGCGACAGGGTATGAGCACTCGTCCGGAGACTGCCCTTTCTTACTGTGCCAAGTACAAGACCCCCGAATGGATCGCTAGTGCTCAATTGCAGGCCCAGGGTGTCCTGTCTGCCTCGTACTGGAGGAAGCTTTCGGAGCGTGTCGAGGCTGGTGTTGATATGAACCTTCAGTTCGCCCCCAACGCTGCTGCTGCTATGATGGGTGGTCCCAGCCGCGACGGCACAACCTCCATCGGAGCCAAGTATGACTTCCGTGCTTCCACATTCCGTGCCCAGGTCGACAGCGCTGGAAAGGTTAGCTGCCTTTTGGAGAAGCGGATAGCCATGCCCATCGCCCTTACTTTTGCTGGTGAGATTGACCAGGCCAAGGTGAGTTTTTTATCACACTGTTTTCCTTAGTGCAATGAGACTTTTGAGGCTGACCACGTTTGTTCTCCATGTAGCAAACGGCTAAGCTCGGTCTTGCTGTATCCCTTGAGATCGCTGGCGAAGAATTGATGGAGCAGCAGGAGAAGATCGAGGCCCAGGGCATGGTCACTCCTCCTTTCTAAGCATCCCTGATTCATCCATAGCTGGAGCTAGTCATGGGAGAACTTGAACCACCACGAATTCTCCGCCGTCCAGCCTATACTCTTTCACCCTTTGTTTTAGTAGCTCTTCACTCTCCACGTGTATCTTTGGAACATGGTGTCACTTCCTCGGGTTATTACCTTGAATGCGGTTTGTTGGTGCAGGGAAGCGGTGATTTGGCGCCATGGAACCGACTTTTGTATAGAACCATCTTCCTATTTCTTTGATTATCACCTTTTCCCCTTTCGTTTATTTCCTTTTATTTTTATGGCTTCATCTATGATTTTTGGCCTGTTCGTTGTGTCCCCTTGACCCTATCTATTCTGATGGCGCCCTCGGCTGGTCAGCAGGACTACTGGGAATGAGATGCATGGAAACTCTTATGGGAAGCTCGTGTTTGTTTGTTTTTTTTTTTTTTTTTTTCTTTCTTTTTCAGTATGCATAGATGGGGCAATGTAAAACAATATCTGATTCTCACACTGGAAAGGAAGTGGTCAGCGAACATGTTATTCACATTGACCGGGGAGGAAAAGTGATTGATCAATGGGTGGCTTGTCTAATCAGACAAGAGACTTGTATTCTAGAATATGAACATTGATTAATATATATGCGATTCTCCACGAGTCATGCTTGAAATATGGAACCAGGATGATCTGGCCTTATAAGGCGTAAGGTCTCAGGTCTGCCATGACCCAAGTAGAAGCAGAAGGTGGATGCATTGTTTGACAGTCAAATATCGAAGGCGAAAATCGCATCTGGACAACTGGTAAGTAAGATCAAAACCATCATGAGGTTTTGGAATCAAGATACGACTGATGTAACCATCTTTATATCAATGGCTCTCAAGCCAAGATGGTCTACCTCGATACTGTATAATACAGTAATACATTAAATATGGATAGGTAACCTCTCCATACTAGGTATGGATAAAACGGCTGTTCGTTAACCGAATTGATTGCATATTTTAGGTCGCAAATGAACTAGTTGCGTGGATCCGACCAAGAGAACCACCAAAATCCACCGGAGCAGTTGGAGCTTCAACGATGCAAAGCCGACCATCCAATGCTAGACATCCAACACCCCCCACCGACTGCGAGGTTCAAAGCTTTTTTCTCGGCGACTCCTCGTTGATTTCGGTTACTGGCCATTCATCCCTCCATCCATCCCATTCGCATTTCGAACCTGGCCGATGAGGTCTTATTTACATGCGCTGGGATCCACTCAGACCTCTGTCTTGTAGGCTGCAATTGGCCTTGTGTAGTGGCGACTGTTGGGTCTGAATACGGAGTTATGCGAGGGATTATCGACCTATGCCATGTACAGTATTTCTGTCGCCTCTTCTTGCTCTCTCTCTCTGTCTGTCTCTATTTTCTCTTCTACCTTTTTTTTTTTTTTTTTCTCGCTAGCCGTACGGAAGTTTGCGATTATCAGGCCCACTCCACCCATGACATCATTGGGTCCAACTAGCCCCTGGTCTTTCTTCCCCCAACCCTTTTTCAGTTTGACGGGAATAATTAATCCCTTAAGTCCGTTTTCTGGTGTCTTTCATGGAGTACGAAGGAGCATCGTGATTGGTGCTATGGCTTCGGGAAACGGTTGAGCTTGCCGGCCTCTGAATAAAGCATCCAATTTACTTGACAAACCATAGGAAGATATCATGATATGGTGTCGACTGGGAACTGGGAACTGTGGCCAAGGAGTTTCAGAATCGACTGCCCGTTGTGCAGCCCAACACGGTTTCATGTACTACATTCTGAATCCTGCAGATGACATGGTATCGGGTCAGCTCGAAAAGTTGAGCGACGCCCCTTAATAAGTGCAGGCAAAGTTTATACTACGGCATATTGTATATCCACTTCTTTATTGATAACAAGCATGAAGGCTGAAGCTGTGCAGATAGTGAGCAGACACAGCCTTGTCTTGATTCTCATCAGATTCAGTTGGTGCAATTTATTATCTGCAATGACTCACGTGCCTGACAGAATACCAGCAGATGATATAGTTGGATATGAAGGGTCATCTTCGACCCTCTGCTAACTATCGTGTTTATTTTAAAGCATGCGTGCATCTCCGGTAGTTAAAGAGTAACTATCCACTATTGGTTCGGTATATGGCCATTAAGATCCATTTAAACCCATCATTGCCTGCAGAGCAAGTCTGACTTGACCTGTATGCATGTCTTTGTTGGCATAGGAATCAAGGGATATCCATACTATACTAGAATTGACACAAGCTCAGCTCATCATTGTGTATATCAGCTTTGCCCAAGCTGTGCACCTCCAGACCTGTCATGGATTTTAGTATCAACCGCTCAACAAGACATCTTCCAGCGGGAAGCTTTTCCAGTGTTTCACAAAAAGAGGACGACAGTCAATAATCAAGGGTGGTGGCGCTCCTTAAAATGTCGACAATTGAATTCCAGACTCAACCAGCTCGAGGATACCTATCATAAGCAAGCAGCGGGCGGGTTTGGCCGCTGCGGACGACAATCTGCAGCAGATAAATGGCCGGATGGACACACACTCGAGATATGCTGTACAGGTCATTCATACCGACCGGTTCCAAGGCTCACGGGTTTGAAAATGACGAAATTGAAGCACCCGAGAGCCAGGGAACAGTAAATTATACGGACAAAGTTACTAACCAGGCCAAGCAAATGTCAGTCCTACTATTCGCTTGTGCCTAGTGGGAAGGAGTTGCTCCATAAAATGGTTCCTCATACTAGTACGGAGTAGTCTCCTCAATTCCCCAGAGATAACTGTTGGATAGTGGGACTCTTTGAGGGCTGGATGGAGTAGGCATTTGGTTCGAGAATTTTCAGAACCAGCAATTTTGTTTTTATTAAGGAATCGAAATGGGGAAAAAAAAAGAATTAAGTCAAAAAAAAAAAAAAAAAAGGGTATGTACGTACTTTACAGAAAACAAATGACTAACGCTTTCCTTGGATATGCCTCGGAACTAGCCACACAAGTGGGACGCTTGTAATTACTGGTAATTCAACGACACTAACCTGGAAACTCCATGTATTCAAATTACTATTGCGAACCTTTTGTTTTTGGCTTATAGACAGACAACACATTCTCATCTGCATTATTGTCGCAAGGATGGCTTCAGATAAGTTTGCAGCTCTCATGTACACTCGATAAAGCACGAGCTCTACGGAAAAGAAACAAAGAAATCGTGGATGCATGGGCTTTTTTTTTTTTTTGGGCGAGTCATCTGACTTGTGTCTGAGACCTGACAGCTGCTGATCACTTTGGTCTAGTAGGAAATAGTCCAGGAACAACCTTAGTTGACTCGAAGAAAATAGCCAATATCTTTACCGCTTCCTACTATTTGATCGGACAATGGCCCATGCCCCGTGGATCATTGGTTTCGGACGTCAATGGTGCATTGCTGGACCAGCTCTCTGGTACCAATATGCATGGGCGACGACGATGAGACTTAGGTATGCAGCTGGGATTCATTCCATCCTTACCACTCCAGAGGTGGTGACGCAGATGACAACATCAAGGGAATCCTTGCTAGCACGACCTCAGCATTCTCCTTGGGATCTGTGGCGATTCATCCTTGTCTTCAGAGAAAGGATTGGGATATACTGTCTCAAGCCATAACATACCTCTCTGTAACATGCAGCCTGTTGACCGACATTGTACGGATTTATGTATGCATCATTTGTTATATTGATGCATAGCATTTCCGAATTTTGCTCCAGGAATGTTCCTTACCTGACCTTTATCTTGTTGGATGGCATTATCGCTCCACTGTTGAATGTTGAATAGAGATCGTTGATGATTATCAATCTTCATTCCGCAGTTCGATAGTTAGAGAGATAAGACGTCTATAAATTAAAGGAAATTAATTGTTGGACAATGCTGGTTTGAAACACATATTGTTTTGGCTAGTGATCTGAGAAAAAGTTTACTACCAGTGTATACATGCCACATGATGCATGATGCCTGCTATCTGTAATCATATGAAGCTGGCATGAGTACTTACAGGTCGAGGAGTTTGCCTCCCCTCCCCGGCGAAGAGGCAAAGAATTTAAAGTTATGATGCTAGTCAACAGGTCATATGGGCCCATGGGGCCATTTTTGTGTATGTGTGTATGAGTCTTTTGTAGTTCGTATACTAGCAATAGTAGCATATACAGTATTTGACTAGCTACCTTTTTTTTTTTTTTTTTGCTTTTTGTTTCCACGATATTAATAATTATTTGCATTATTTTATATGTATTTTTAGATAACCTTGCACACAGTAAACAGAGGGGGGGGCTACTATCTGCAATTCCTCCCTGCCAAAGTGGGGTGAAGCAGAATTACATAGTGTCTTTAGTCTGTACAGAGTACGAGGCCAAGAATAGAACAATCAACAGTTTGTGGGTTGCTCTACGACGTCCAGAGTAAATTAAACACTATACCATCAAAGTCACCTGTCAATGATTAACAAAGACTGCACATCTAGACCTACATATGATACATCGGATTTTGACGATGATTATCAGATCTTGGTTGGGTAAGGCACCCGACGAACCGCACCGTTCAGACATTGCCCCAAGCTCCCAAGCACCTGATCTTACTGCCAGTCATACCATAGCTAGATATGGAAGTAAGTCTGCCTGTGTATGACAGAGTGGCAAGCTCTAGACTTCAATTACCCTGACTAGTATTTCTTGAACCACATCACGGTCGTTTCTTATTAGTATTAACAGCAGACGTCGGACTGGAGGTGATGATTTGATCCCATGGTAAGCACAAGAATCGCATACAACCGCCAAACCATGCAATTACGTCAACATCGAGATCCTGGGCAGAAATGCTGTATGTTTACACTAATACGGTATTTATCATACACTAGCCACAGCAGATATGACCAATCAGATCAGTTCCAGTGAAAATCACAATTGGTCACCCGACACTGGCAGACCAACCACATGGCCAGATGGTTTCCCCATCATTGGAACTCTTGGTACATCTGTATGGTAGGTACAGAGAAATACCTCTTGAGCAACTGGAGCCAGCTTTGGGTTTCATCAGGTAAGATAGGCCCGAGGTGGTGACTTCATGGGGCTGTGAAGAGGTCTGAAATCAGCCTGAACTTGTGCGTGATATATCAGGGTACTCTTGGAATGATGCCTGTGCTGTAAGGATCATGCAAAGTATGGGCAGACATTGTAATCTTGTTTCGAACAGATTCTTACCGAACCTGAAGTATATTTTTCTTCCGCCGAGACTGTAATTATTATTCAATAACCCCTCTTTTTTTTTTTTTTTTTTTTCCTATACTGCCCAAATCCAATGGCAATTCCCTCATTATTGCATGTCAGTCAGTAAAGATTGGACCAATGCATGCCCTTTGGATCTATCCATCAAACGTTCCCAAATTCTCGGAAGAAATGAGATGAAAAGTACTCGAACTCTTCTTGTTGGGAAGAACAAACAAACAATTGCTTCAGAATGAACTTCGGTCAGAACCCGCTACTGGTCTCAACCCGAGCGCTTGGGGTAGAGGTCATCTGGCCTGTGAATGGGTGTTGCAGTAACTGGCGCCCAATCTCAGCGGTTCCACCCCAGCCGCCGTCATCAGTGATCTGCCAGGCCTATTATTACCTAGTAGTTATGGTTGTTCTCCATCTTCGAATCCGAGAAAACACCAGCATGAATAAACGACTTTTTGAACTACACAGCTTTGTACCTACAGATTATGTTGGATGAATGTTTGTCTGTCGATGTAGAGACACCTTGCTTCATGGTGTAAGGGTGAGGTATGGTACGGTATCCAAAATAACCAATATGACATGGTACGGTACGGTAACAATACATATACCTACCTACCTATCGGTACCCCTCTTTTTATTACCCATTGCAAAATAAGTACCTACCTAGTAGTAGCAACTGCTTGCTTCAGTAGACTGTTACTACCTAGGTAGATGCCATCTTAAAAACCAGGAAACAAATGACAAGCTCTGTAGGTAAATTAGTTAGACATCTTCATGCCGGAGGCCGTAAACAGCAACCTTTTTTGCTCCCAGTCCCCAGCCATTATCCACAACTCACATCATATTTTACATACCTCTCCACACACTGCCACAAGCAGCTCTGTGCGCTGGACCACCTACTTACATACTTACTCTTACTCTTACTCTTACTCTTACCTATCTACTTACCTTTTACCTTACCTGACTAGGTATTAACCACTATTACTCCCGCCCGCCCGCCTCCTCCCCCTCCCCTCCCCAAACGTTGCCTCTGACTCGCCCACCACCACCTGCTACTACTGCTGCTACCTACCTACTCCCAGATATTGGAACAGGCTCATTTTCGCACCTACTCTCTTTTGCACCCTCTCCATTTTATTTCCTTTTTGTGCCTCCTCCCCAAAAGTTTTCTTTTTTTTTTTCTTTTTTTTTTTCTTCCGTCATTGGAATCTCTCCCTCAATCGGAGTTGGCTTGTGTGTTCCTTGCTTTCTTCCTCTCCTCTCCTGGTGCTTTATTCCCGCGTTCCTGCAGCCCTCGCGTGTTCGGGCTTCCTCGCTCCATCAACGTCACCTGCTCCCTCTCTTCTCTCTCTCTTCCCTCTTCCTCTCCCTCTCCTCCGAACCCCCATCCCTCCTACGGAGACTTATGCTCTAACCCGCCCCAAACCACCACCCTCACCTCAAGGACCATCTTCTCCTGTACTGGCGAGGTGTGAATAACTTTTCGGCCTTTTTTTTTTTTTTAATTCTTTTTTTTTTAAACCCACCCCTACCCTTCTTGCTTCCTTTTTTCTTATTTTCCGAATCGGTTGCGGTCCATCAGGCTCCACGATCTCTTGCTTTGCATCGTGAGGTTTCACTTGCTGTGGTCTTGTGTCTGTACTCTTGGCACCCTACCCAAGTCGATTTGGTCCTTGGTTTGAGCCTTCCATTCTACGATTCGCCCGCCTGCAAGTCCGCTTCTCAACCTTTCATCTCACGCGCACCTCCACCCAACATCATCCGTTCGGACATTCCGCCCATCTAGAGTGCTTCCCCCCTCCCAACATAGTGCTCCACCGATTACAGTCTGCCCAAGACGGACCTCACCACTTACTTTTACGCCCTTTTCCGCCATCCGCTATTGAAGTGCAGTCCTCCATTTTCTCGATAGCACTGCCCGATTTGTCGCCGTCGTCATTCCCTCAGCACCCTCGTGATGTCACAGAATAAACCTGGGGTGTTTTCAAGCTTGCGCATGGGTGGTAAGAAATCATCGTTATGGATCGAATTGTCGTATGGGAATAGACCGCAATACTGACGTTGTCGTTCTACTGATCAAGCAGAAGTTGTTCGTGAGAAGGTCCAAGATGGGCTAACCGGGGAGACCAAAGAGATTTCTTATACACAGTGCAAGATCGTCGGCAATGGGTCGTTTGGTGTTGTTTTCCAAACAAGAATGATGCCCAGCGGCGAGGATGCTGCCATCAAACGAGTCCTCCAAGACAAGCGCTTCAAAGTATGTGTGGATGTTGCCGTTGGCTATATTGCCCACAAAGGCTTTTTGCTGACAGACCCTGTAGAACCGTGAGTTGCAGATCATGCGAATCGTCCGCCATCCCAATATTGTAGAACTCAAAGCCTTCTACTACTCGAATGGCGAAAGGGTATGTGAAGTCAACATGCCGATTCCCCACGCATTGGCCTTTTGGCTGATCACACTAACCCAATTTGTAGAAAGATGAAGTGTACCTGAATCTCGTTCTCGAATATGTACCGGAGACGGTGTACCGGGCATCCCGGTATTTCAACAAGTTGAAAACTACTATGCCAATGCTGGAGGTCAAGCTTTACATCTATCAACTTTTCCGCTCCCTGGCCTACATTCACTCTCAAGGTATCTGCCATCGAGATATCAAGCCCCAAAACCTTTTGCTTGACCCTACCACCGGCATCTTGAAACTCTGCGACTTCGGTTCGGCCAAGATACTAGTCGAGAACGAGCCCAATGTTTCCTACATCTGCTCCCGCTACTACCGTGCACCAGAGTTGATCTTTGGCGCGACCAACTACACAACTAAAATTGGTACTTGATCCGATCCCAACTAACCCATACCAAAAGTCACTAACAGATATCAGATGTCTGGTCCACCGGTTGTGTAATGGCCGAGCTGATGCTCGGGCAACCGCTCTTCCCTGGTGAATCGGGAATTGACCAGCTTGTGGAAATCATTAAGGTTCTAGGTACTCCTACTCGGGAGCAGATTCGTACCATGAATCCCAATTACATGGAACACAAATTCCCTCAGATTAAGCCACACCCCTTCAATAAGGTAATCTCCCCCGTCATGGTGCCCTGTTGAATGTGACGCTGAGTGGACGTTCCCAGGTTTTCCGGAAAGCACCCCCTGAGGCTATCGATCTTATCTCGGCCCTCCTGGAATACACGCCAACACAACGTCTATCGGCTATTGAGGCGATGTGCCACCCCTTCTTCGATGAACTGCGGGATCCTAACACACGACTGCCCGATTCACGGCACCCTAATGGCGCGCCAAGAGAACTCCCTAATCTTTTTGATTTCTCGCGACATGGTATGTTACCATCAAACTGAAGATTTTTTTGAAAGATCTGTTTACTGATATTCATTAAAGAACTCTCTATTGCACCCGCCATGAACAGCCGGTTGATTCCTCCCCACGCACGTCCCGCACTCGAGGCTCGCGGTCTCAATATCGAAAACTTCACACCTCTTACGAAGGACGAAATGATAGCACGCCTTGACTGAGTCAAAGTGTGACACGCTTACGAAGTACACGCCTGTCTGTAGTGCTGTATCTGCACGTGTGCGCTAGAATTTGATGTCATGCCGTGTGAGCCGCCCCTTCATCTCCGGGGCGGTTTTGGAAGTGGGAAAGGTTTCGCCAAATCTGTAGACCTTATCCATTGGCGAGGCGTCTAGGAGCTGGTTTCTCTGTGAGAGGCGATCAGGGGAGAAAAAAAAAACGAAGAAAAAAAAGTGCCATCCATGTCATGATCGGAGAGATGAAAAAAATTTTTTTTTTTCCAAGTGGGGATATGGATCATGACAGTTTTACGCAAAGGGGATGGAATGTCATAGCCTGGAGTTATCGAGGTGTCTGAGACAGTTCTTGGGAGGAAAAAGTGATACCCTTTCTGCGTGAGTCTGCCTTCCGGGATTTAAGTCTGCCTAGCTTCATATCTCGATTGAAAGGGTCATGGAACCAGGATGCAGCAAGTCATGTTGAGAAGTGCGGAGGTTTAACCATCCCACAAATACATCAGATATCAAAGGATTTTTATTTTGCTTGGATGCACAAGCATGTGCTTTGAATATAGGTATTGGTGGTTATATCCGCGACTTGCAGCCTTAGAGACGTCCCCCTTTTTGTCTTCTCTTGTCCTTTTTTTTTTCTTTGTTACTATTTCCCTCTTTTTTTTTTCCTTTTTTTTTTTCCCCCTCGATTTCCTTTCTGGACTATTCATTGTTGTCATCCATCCTCGTTCGTTTGGCTCGACTGGTCATAGTTATACTTGACTTGGCCAACGATGAAGCTACATGTCTTTTAATTCCGAAAGCAGACTACTTGTTTTTTATTTTTATTTTTTTTTTTATCTCTTTCTTCTCTTCTCTTCTCTTTTTTCAAATCTAGACTCCCAAGACGTATTCCTGGAGACCTTCATTCGCTGATGTGTATAATCACAGTCTTGTAATTTTCTTTTTCTTTTTCTCTTCCTCTTTCTTTTTTCCTTTGCTTCTTTTTTCATGTCCAGTTTCTATGCTGTATTCTGCAATTCCTGTCCCATAGTTGGTGGGCATCTCGTTTATGTCAAGATGTGATGCTAGTTGTTCTGAAAACTCCAAATTTGCTTAAAAGTTATTCGCCTCTCCTCAGTTCTTCGAGAACAGATATCAAAGAGGGCAGGAGAAAAGAAAATGTTCGGTTTTTGTAAAACCATTGACATCAATATCATTTGACTTTTCAACTTTCCTATTCCAATATCTCTATCCCGGGTTAAATGGAGACACAATTTGGAAATGAAATGGGCTTCTTGTCCCATTCTTCGAAACAGTCCCATCGCTGACATTATCAGATTGATGAGATATGAACCCCGTACTCGGTGATGATGATAGAAAATGATAGTCATTGTTTAAAGCAACAAAGTCCTGGAAATCGGCTCCAGCAATTTGCAATACGAACCATCTAAACCATCCCTGCAATACTCCGTACAGCCCCATTACTAGGCGTCTGCAGTGTATTCTCCCGTGCAATGTGAATGAAGTCAGTCGCCAGGCGTTTAGATAATCAATTAGCGGAACGGAGGATCAAGGTCCCGATGTCCTCAGCCATTGGCGGTGTTTGGCTTCTTCCATGGACGAGGTCTAACTCCGATTCCAGTAGTAGCAGAAGAGCTTCAAGCTCTATTCTCAAAGGCCATTACATCTTGCGAACCATACAGGACTGTTTATAATAAAACCAGGCAGCTTGAGTGGGAAATACTTGGGCGTTTCCCCTTCGCAAATATGGCTGACTACGAACGTCGACACCACGGCCCTAGGGGCGGGCGCAAGAGGCGCTACAGAGGTCAGCGATATCCTCAATTGACATTATTGTTATGAATTGTTTTTCTTTTACTTTTCATCTGTATCTGCTAACATCTTTCGAAACTTAGATGATGACGACTTTGATCGCCGCCCCCAGAGGCGCAGATATGAAGAGCCTCTTGTTGTTAAGGTCCGGAGACAGCTGCTCACGATTGCGGAATCGGTACGAACGCCTCCTAATGGCATAATTACTAGGAAGTTAGCTCCCTGATACTGACTCTTTTGGGCATTGAAATAGGCTGCCAGGAGAGCAGAGGACGATGTGGTGAGCATCGCGAAGACCGTCGCCGAGAATTACGAGGACGAGGAAATCAGAAACAGCTATATTGAAATCGTCCTTGACCTGTACGTTTCTATTGCCATCATTGCTTCCATACATATCCCATGCACTTTTTAAATAACTAACGTTATAACTCTTGACAGTGTTATTGAGCAACCGTTGAAAATCCCCTTCGCCGCAGCGACAGTCCTTGTTGTCAACAGCCAGAGATCGGAGATTGTAGCTGAGGTGCTCAAGAGAGCCAGTGAATTAGCACAAAAGCACATCAACACTGGAGCTTGGCGTGAGGTCAAACTTGTCTTGCGCTTCTTGGGCTGCCTTCAGTTCATTTTTGAGGGCGATGGTATCTTTCCACTGCTTGAGGAGCTGTTTGCGCGCGCAGTTGATCTTCAGACAGCATCTTCGGAAGACGTGAGTGACTTATCCCCAGTCTAGGGTATACCCAAGTTGACATTGCAAAATTAGTTGCTAGGTCTCGAGCTCGTCAAGATCATCCTTTTTACTATTCCATACGTGATGGCGTCCCCGGCCACTGGCTTTGAGTCTCAAGCGGTTGCCCTCCTGGAGAAGACAGATGTCATTGCATCTACCCCACATACTTTGGTTGACTTGGTAAACCCGTTTGTCTCCGAGGGCGGCAAGCCGACTGCTGCTCACAGTGTCATCGGGTTGATGCAGACTCAACTGCAGACCGAAGCCAGCCGAGGCTGGGAGCTCGTATGTCTCCCTAGGCCATGGAAGCCACTTCCAGAAGGAGAGGGAGAAGAACCCAGGACATTGGAACCAGGGACAAAACATACTTTCCCTCAAATAACTGTTCCTAACCCTGTGCAAAATGGAGCCAGGGCGATTTTCCCGGAGATCTACTTATCTGTGTATGCGAACCAAGAGATGGAGACAGTACCGCCAACGTCGGACATCACATCCTCCTTGTTGCGCGATGCTCTTGTCGATACAATCAATATCCTCGACTTCAATCGGATCGCGACTGCCAAGTTTCTGATTGATGTCGACTGCTATTTCACACCGAACACTTTTGTGAAGCGCGCAACCCCCTTTGACCGACTGCGTGATATCTCGGGGGATCGACCAGTGTGGAAACCCGAAGATGTTGCCGTTGATGCTGTATTTTCTCAATTGTTCCAACTCCCCGCCCCGGAACATAAGCTCGTCTATTACCACTCAGTCCTCACTGAGTGTTGCAAGATTGGGCCTGCCGCTATCGCTCCGAGTTTAGGGCGTGCGATTCGATTCTTGTACGGAAGCTTGGAAACGATTGACCTCGACTTGAGCCATCGATTTTTGGATTGGTTTTCTCACCATCTAAGCAACTTTGGTTTTACATGGAAGTGGAGTGAATGGTTCGTGCACTACAAGCACAAACAGTTTTGGACAAGAATGCTGATTTTGGCAATAGGATCGACGACCTTGAACTTCCTCTTATTCATCCTAAAATGGCATTCATTACGGGTTCACTCGACAAAGAGATTCGACTGAGTTTCGCACAGCGCATTCGAGGAACTCTTCCAGACCCTTATCAGGACTTAATCACCGAAGGCAAGGAGAAAGACACGCCTGACTTTAAGTATTCATTGGATAGTAAGTTCCCTGGTTATGAACCTTTGAACACCTTACTTACGCAATCTCAGCTACACCTTACGCCAATGAAGGAAAAGAACTTATGCAGCTCATCCGCAAGAAAGCTGCTGATGAAGAAATTCAGCCAATCATTGCTATAATCGAAGAGCAGGCGAAATCACAACGAGTCGAGGACCCCATGCTAGCCTCGACCGATGTCTTTGTCACAGCCATATGCTTTGTTGGCTCAAAGTCACTTTCCCACGTTCTTTCCTGCATCGAACGGAACAAGGAGCGGTTACTAGCCATCGGGCCACAGTCTCCCAAGGCTCGCTTGCAGATTATCACCTCCGTCATGGAGTACTGGGTCGATCAACCGGGCATCGCTATTAATATTATAGACAAACTACTGAATTACACGATTCTGTCGCCTATTTCGGTCATTGAGTGGGCTCTGGTCGAGAATCTGAGTGCAGGAACCATTCTCTCAAAGACGCACGTTTTCGAGATGATCTCTGCCACCGTTGGTAAAGTCACCAACCGCATGCGACAGATTGTTGCTGCGCGTGTCCAGCCGGCTCTGTACGAGCCCCAGCTGAGTGTGCTGGATGAGACCTTGAACCGCGAGAGAGGCGATATGCAGGCTCTATTCAAGGTGATTGAAGACTCAGTCGTATCCGTCGCCGGCGGTAGTAATGACGAGCTGATGGAGAGAGGAGACGGAAGCGGGGACTTGCCAGAGGACGAAATCATCCGCCAATGGGGCCGTAGATGGCTCAGGGTGTTCAGACGAAAGGCTGGTGTTGAGGAATCGTTCATCTCCGAGAGCCTGACCAATGCCACCCCACTGGGTACAACTGCACCACCTGTGGTTCAGGAGGCTTCTACCACTGCAGACGGAGACCTTGATGTCGCTGACGCAGATGGCGCTGCTTATATCTCGTAAGGTTTGACCGTCAAGTTGTATACATTGTGCTCCTTCCACTTGGTACGTGATATCACTTGGTCAGGCTAATTTACCCCTGTGTACCCTCAATATCTGTCATGTATTATTCACAAATGTCTTGAAAAAGCAAACATTCTCAAAATTTTCGTATCAAACAACTGTTTGGTTTATCCTGGAGCTACATTCAAACTGCTATAAATCAATTTAGAAAATGTTAATAATATGTTCAAGAATGTAAATATTATGGAATATAGCGAGGTATAGAATATAAGACGCAATTCAAGAATAGATAATTCTGGCACTGTATTCATGTTCCTGCCCTTTCAACCACTGACATATATACAAGAGAAAACCTTCAAAGGCTAAGCGCGCAAGTCAAGGAGATAAGCATTATCCTTTCAACTGCCCAGGCCAACGATCCTCAGCTGATTAAAACATATAAAACGAGAAACAATGGTGATTAATATACTTAGTAATGGTATTGGTACAGGCTTCGATCAAGAGAGGAAGCCGCAAAATGAAACAGCATGAAACTCGTAACTCACTTCAAAGGGTAAACCAACTCTCTGAAGATTCAAGAAGCATCAACAAAAGTCTCTTCCACGAGAAACCCGCCTGAAAGCACATGCCTCTCTTTCTGTGCAATTTTGCTTAATTTTTTTTTTCTGCTTTTTTCTTTCTTTTCTTCTTTTTCTTGGTCTGTGGTTTCAAGATTTCAGAAGCGAATCTATGAGGTCAAGTGATCCTCGATGATGGTTATTACCTGAGCACATCGTATGATAATCAGGTCCATCGGCTGGCCTCGCCCCGGTTATCGCTGGGGACTCCGGGGAAATATTCGAAGGCTAACTTCCTCCATATTCACCTCACAGATCTTTCTTGGTCTCATCTTGTGAGAGGTATTTGCGATCATCATCGCCCTCCACATCTTTGAGAATAGTTTCCATCTCCTTGGTCTGTCTGTTCCACTCTTCCTTGTCCATCTTGGTTTCACGGCGGAACAACTCTTCGTTTGGCTGTCTGTAGCTTCCACCAAGGCGATCCCACAGAGTAGTGAATTGGCCATAGTTGTAGTTGAAGTACAAGTGGTGCATGGTATGGCAGGCAGCACCGTTGATGACAGGGCTGTTGGCGACATATTCACCGTCGTGAATCAACACGGTCCACAGGTTGATGAATCCGAAGAGAAACACGTAGGCAAGCTTCTGAAGAGGAAAGATGAACGGGAACAGGTGGTAAGGGACACTTTGGGACCAGCCATCCAGGGGGTGAAACGCATGCGAAGCGAAGGGGCTGGGCATGATCCACTTGTGGTGAGGCTTGTGCAGGGTCTTGTAGATGCGCGGGTGGTGCAGACCCCGGTGAATCCAGTAGATGCAAAGATCGGTGAACGCAATGAAGAGAGGGAACTGCAAGATACTGTAATAGGAGAAGGGCTCTTCGGAGAATGTATCGTATAGTTTGGCATATCCCCGAACTTCGGCAACCAAGAAAGGGGCAGTCAAAAAGGACATGACGGGCATCGATTCCATTGTCTGTCTAATCTCCATAGGGATTTGGTTCTTGAGAAATTTCGGATGCTGGACAGTCGTCTTGTCCCAGATGAAGATGTAGGACAGGGAGGCGGAAATGAAATAGGTGATAATGCCGAAAATCCTGCAGTCGCAAGAAAAGCCATGTCAGCGACCGGTTCTCGAACGTTTTGCGAGGAGGGCTCATCTTGCATACCAAACAATCAGGAAGAAACTCAAGAACTGCCGATAGATGTTGTTTCGAGGCCAAGCGCTCATGTATGCATACTTTGACGGCTCCAGGTAAATCAATTGTGTGGCAGGTTCGTAGACAAACGGTTTGGATGCGCCAAACAAGGAATAGGTGCTGTTGGCAGCATTGGCGAAGCCAGGCAGCGAAACGGAAGATGAAACTGATGCTGGAAGCAAAGCAGAGTAGAAGCGATCACCAATGAAGGTGTCCCAAAGTTCAAGGGCGATATCCATTGTGTGTTGACAACGGGGCGCCTTTGTACAGGGGAAGAAAATCGAGGAAGAAGAAAGAGACGATGGCGATGGAGAAATTTAGGGAATCCAGAAAGTTTAGATGTGACCAGACATGGACTGGTAGAAAAAGGATGGGAGGGAAATAAGGATAGTGCGGAGGGGAGGGGGGGAAATAACTAGAAAGGAGAGTGAGAGGAAAATAATTAAGATTATTAAAGTAGGAGTGATTCCTGTATCACACCAGGGCGGAACGAGGAGAGCCGTTCCACTGGCAATCTCCATACGATTTGCCCCCTTTGTTGTTCGGATCGGCTGTTTTTGACTGATGGGGAGAGAAATATATACCCCGTGCTACTAATAATAAGGAGATCCGTTTGGGTCCGTCCAGATCAGATAGGATGATGTTCTGATGTTCTAGAATACCCGGTATTTTGTTTTCTTTTTCTAGTGATTGTGGTGGTTGGTAGTTCTTGTTCTGGGTGGCTATCTTTGTTGTATGCAAGGTACCGTACGAGAACTACTACACAGTCCATCGTGATTGGCCACGTGGGGCTTCTAAGTCCATCGATTGGAATGTTTCGATGGATGTTGATGTAAAACGTTATGATCTAAGCCTGTTCGTATGACGGGTTCAGATGAGGATTTCGTCTCATGGAATATCCGGAATATCCGTCCGATTATATCAGAACATACAATGTGGTTGTTGACTCGGCTTGCTACAGACCACAACAGTCTTTGACGTTATTCTAGAACATAGGTACCTATCGAGGTCATACGATATACGATAGTTTATCCTGGCACTGTCGATAGAGCTCACCAGGTACATAGTGACAACCCAGACCACCCCAGACTATCTGATATTGAGTACATTCGGCTTGTTCCTTTGTTGCATTTTACCGTGGTAAGATACTCGGATTGAGTAACTTGAAGAGTCATGAAATGTTGTTACAGATCATTCAACTATCAATCAATGTATATTTATCAGTTGCAACCATAACACAATACACGACATGACGGCTTAAATATTAACCCTAGCTCAAGAGCATGGCAGAATGGACGAAATCATATATTATACTGATCAATAGTATATGATATCAAATGAAACCAACTGTAAATCTGATCTGTTATCCACAGTCGAAAAGTGTCTATGGACTACCTAAGGTATCTGATGATAATACAATACCATACCAATGCACGGACGGTTATACACTATCCTGCAGGAGAAAAGCGGAGACAGCGGCTATGACCCCGTATTGTACGGTAATATATTGCCTCGACGTCGTTATTGACTACTGTGGGACAGAAGCTCTTTTCCCCTTCCATCTCACCTCGTCTTTTCTCCATCATCTCCCCATTTCGCATTCTGCTCCATTTGATCTTTCGTCCTATTCTCCCATCACTGCAAACGGTCGTCCTTCGGGAGTCCCACTAAAGCTTCCCGAGTGGACTGCCTGCCTAGTCCAGTAAGTTCGCCCGGCGCTTCTCGCCTATCGTCTCGCCTCTCGCGCCAAAAACTGCTCCAGGAGCCGCCTAAAGCCCAGCCCTGGCCTCCGTCCGCCTCTTGTGCTGGAACTGTCACCACCAGGCTCAATCAATCTCCAGCCTCTTTACCTCCCCCCCTTCTCTCCCTGACCTCTCCATACTATCCACCGCCAGTCCTTCCCCATCAATTGTTCATCGTCGCAGCAGCTTGTCCTTGCGCGCTGTTATGCGGCAGCACTGACGTCTGATCAGTCTGTGTCGTGTCCCTTTTCGTCTACGTCGGGATCCAACCCGATTGATTTCTCGTCGCGAACAGTCGCAGATTCGATCCGGCTCGCGGTCATCTTGTCCGCCACCTTCTTTTGTTTGATATTTTCAGAGCGACAGAAACAAAGTGCCACGCGCGATGTATAACGCACATCGCGGAATGGTTCCCGCTCCTAACTCCCGTTTGACGGAGTTGCTGGATCAGTTGCGTCAGGAGTTTGAGAACCAGTCGAGGAGCACCGGCGAGTTTGAGCACCAATGTATGTGTGTGTATACACTTTTCCTTTATATTTCTATTTGATCACATGTATCACGTTCGATGTGCTTCATAACGACCCGCACCTACAAACGAGCTTCGACAATCTTTGGTTGCGCGCGCATGGGTCGCAAACCATGGCCGAAACCCTTTATTTCTATAATCCCCCCCCACCCACCTGCACTGTTTCTTGCTGACAATATCTCAGTAACTGGTCAGCTCCAGGAAATGGAGATGATCCGACAGAAGGTCTACCAGCTGGAACAAACTCAGATGAAGATGAGACAAGAGTTAGTGCCATTGTCACGGGAAACATTGCGCTGCAAGTTGCTAACATATGGGTCTTCTCATATTAGTTATGAAGCAGAGATCCGAATGCTGCGGCACGAGCTCGAGTCGCGAGGCGTTCAAACTGCTTCAACCCATGTTGCAGGCCCGGCACAGCATGCGGGCCCTACCCAGGCCCCTCCGCCAGCATTGGGTCATGGCCCTAGTAACTTGTTTGGTGGCATTATGGCCAACCAAGGAGGTAGTGCTCCCGGTCTTGCCCCTCCCCAGGAACAGCAGCCACCCCAGCATACCCTTCAACAGCCTGCTGCCGCGGCCCAGCCTGGAGCACCGCAACCACCGCAGAGCTCCTTTGCAGGATATCAGGCCGGTGCAGCTGTGAACGGTATGTTGTGATTATGTTTTTGACTAGATTTTTGGTCTGACACGGATCTTGTTCCCGTTGCAGGCTACGGACCTCCGCCTCCACCAACAGCATCTCCAGGACCCGGCAAAAGGCCTCGCGTCCCACCTGGCCCTGCAACCCCTCAACAGACTCACCAGCTTGCCTACCCCGATCCTCGTGCCTCCCCCCAAATTGCCCGCCCAACTCCCCCTAGCCAAGCGCTTATCCGAGAGCGCCCGGGAAACATGCTCGCCAACTGGAACCCCGATGATCTGCCAGGCTCGCAAAAGCGGGAGGGTGCCGATTGGTATGCAGTTTTCAACCCCGAGGTTCAGCGTGTGCTTGATGTCGAGCTTGTCCATCACCTTGTCCATGACAGCGTTGTTTGCTGCGTTCGTTTCAGCCGGGACGGCAAGTACCTGGCCACTGGTTGCAACCGCTCTGCACAGATTTTCGACGTGACCACTGGACAAAATGTTGCTACCCTGCAGGATGAGAGCGTTGACAAGGACGGAGATCTTTACATTCGCAGCGTCTGTTTCAGCCCGGACGGAAAGTACCTTGCGACCGGTGCGGAGGACAAGCAGATTAGGGTAAGATTAATGCTGTCATATCAAGTTTTATCAATTCCAGCCGGCACCGCATGGAGTTATCCATCTTTCCTTTTACCTTATGGTTGCTAACTGCCGATATCTCTAGGTTTGGGACATTGCTGCTCGGAGCATCAAACACATCTTCACTGGACACGAGCAAGATATTTACTCGCTTGACTTTGCTGGAAACGGACGGTACATTGCCTCTGGCAGTGGTGACAAGACCGTTCGCCTCTGGGATATCCTCGACGGTAAGCTTGTCTACACACTCAGCATCGAAGACGGCGTGACCACGGTCGCGATGTCTCCTGATGGCCACTATGTCGCCGCGGGTTCGCTGGACAAGAGCGTGCGCGTGTGGGATACCACTACTGGATACCTCGTGGAGCGCCTTGAGAGCCCTGATGGCCACAAGGACAGCGTTTACTCGGTCGCTTTTGCACCCAATGGTCGCGACCTTGTCAGCGGTAGTCTCGACAAGACGATCAAGCTGTGGGAGCTCACCGTACCCCGGGGAGGATTCCCCGGAAGCGGTGTCAAGGGAGGTAAATGTGTGCGGACGTTTGAGGGACACAAAGTAAGTGTACTCCTACAGGTTGTAGGTTGGCTAGTTTGTCTGGGATGCTAACGGTATGACAGGACTTTGTGCTCAGTGTTTGCTTGACCCCTGATGGACAATGGGTCATGAGTGGTTCGAAGGACCGGGGTGTTCAGTTCTGGGACCCGATCACCGGTAACGCCCAGATGATGCTTCAAGGCCACAAGAACTCTGGTGAGTAGAATTGAATCAAGGATGGGGAAGAAGCATGGTATGCTGACATGATGAACAGTGATTTCGGTTGCACCCAGCCCCACGAACAACCTGTTTGCCACTG
Source organism: Aspergillus wentii DTO 134E9 (assembly GCF_001890725.1). Taxonomy (NCBI): domain Eukaryota; kingdom Fungi; phylum Ascomycota; class Eurotiomycetes; order Eurotiales; family Aspergillaceae; genus Aspergillus; species Aspergillus wentii. The sequence continues at coordinate 1,276,307 of NW_024467833.1, forward strand.
GCAGTGGTGACATGCGTGCAAGAATCTGGAGGTGAGTTGAGCCCGATAAGAAAGTGAACGGGGAGTTTGCTAACTGGGAATTTAGATACTCGCCGTTCCCTGGACGGTGAAGGATGATTATGGGAAGCTTGGGCGCAAGAGTATGACTGTTATTTGATTAGTCTGTCGCAGCTGGTTTGATTTGGCTCTGGGATTATGCGTTGGATTTTGACAGGCCTCTACCGTTCCATCACAAGTCATGTTTGAGTGATATTGTTTTAAAGTGTTCTAAAACCATATTGTTTGTAACTTGCTTATGGTATTGGATTTACTGCTGAAGCAGAATGACTTTGCGATATAGTTTTATCTCACTTAGCAGAAGGAATAAGGTAAATAAGCAATGGTTCAAGCAGCGGACTCGAGGTGTTGTATGTGTTGGGGGAATTGTCAACTGGCAGTCTGCACAGACCCTTTGCATTTTTTTCTTCCCCTTTCTTTTCTTTTCTGGTGATTAGAATCATTCAGCTCATTTCGATGAAATTCTTTCTTTCTTTTTCTTTTCAGCTCTGCAAACAATGGATCGGGTGTGCAAAAAGAAATACATAGAGGGAAATGTGGCCTGCATTAGCTGATCTACCCAGGGAGCTGTCGGGACTCGGGAAAAAGAAAAAAAAGCGACCGAAAGAGGGGGCGGCAAGAGGGAAAAAAGAAAAGAAAAGGGCTTGAATCTGGTTCCCGAGACAAAAGAGCGACGATGACTGGGTGGGTACTCCGTAGAGACGAGAGAAAGAGAGAGAGAGAGAGAGAGAGAGCGCGCCATCTGGGATCGACATGAAGCATTATGGATTACCTAGACTAACCAACTACTGATTTTAGTATGTCTCCGTAGGCCGTACCAGACAACAGGGCTTAAAACTCCATCGGACTCCATTTAATCTGCGGCTGAAGGGTTGTACAACGCCGGACAGATTACACGGACAGAGGTAACTATTGAAATTCATGATGTCAGGTCATGTCTCGATTTTGATGATAGTGGCTGAGAGAAAAAATGGATATGTAGAAGGATGGATCATGGAACTCAAGACCGGGATCCAAGTCGAGCATGCATGATTCCTATGAAACCATGACTATCCATGAAATCCATGAAATCCATCCCCTGATCAACACACCATGTCAGAAAGGGTTTAAGTTGATATGTGACAGGGCGTGTACATTGTACAGCCCTGTAGGCATGATAGGTAGCCTGAGTGGCAGAGTAGTTATCTCTGTAGTATTAGTTTGTTTAGGTGTGTGTGTGTGTGTGTGTGTGTGTGTGTTTTATGTTTTTGTGTTTTTGAGCTACTAGTATTTCGGGTTTAGGTATGGTCTGGATAGCTTCATGTAGAAAATTCATAGACGGATGCTGACGTGTGTCGGTCAGCCTCACTTGATCAAGACCTCCCAAGGACAACTCCGAAAGGGAAGCAAGACGTCGAACGAAAAGTACGGGAATGAATCAGTTTGAACGGTGAGTGAGATGAGACAGGCTGGGGGGTGTGTCAGCAAGAGCAAATCATCCCACGATGATTGGCACGCAAGAGGTTGCGGTCAACCAGGATGCGCAATCCTTTTCTGGGTAGGAACCAAGTCAAGAGGGACGATCTCATCATGAATTCATCATCATCCTAGTAGTCGGAATAGTAGTAGCTAACTAGCCGGCGGAGTGGGAGAGAGTGATGGACACTGCATAAATAATCAAACCAGGGCCACCTGTTTTGTATCTATCGATTCTATCCATCCAATTTCCCAAGAATTCCCACGCGTTTCGGCGATGCTGACTCGTCCAGCCCTGAAGATCACGAGGCAGCCGGCGTGCAACCAGTCGCAGTTGGCGCTGGCGTGGATTTCCGGGCCATTGGCGGCTAGCATTATTTTTGTTAGTCTGACTTGTTGGGATCTGCTGTCCCAACCCAAAGACCCCCATTTTAGCCCGTTTTAGCCCATCTAGGTTGGGGATCCGGTGATTCCCAAAGCTTGACTGTGTGGAGTGGTGTTGTATGTATTTGTATTTCCAGGTTTATCATGAGGAGGTGTTTCTGCTGAGTACCTGATTGTCGGAGTGACCGGGCCTGACTTGGTATTCAAAAAGGCCAATGGTGAAACGAACTCCGATCCCTCATCCAGGAACTATTTTGAATACAGATGGATAGTGCGAGATGGTGAGATGTAATTAATAGTCCTCCTAACAAGGTCCGGCCCGCCGTCAGGGCGTCAATGAACTGGAGGCACGAGTGTTTTTTTGCTTTTATTCATTTATTTATTTCTATGTTTTATTATGATTATTATTGTTATTATCTTAATATCTTTCTTTTCTTTTCTTTTCTTTTCTTTTTCGAAAAGAAGAAATCATAACTCGGTAGATGACAGACTGACAGTTGACAGATTGACAGTCACTGACAGCGGAGAAAACCCTGCCCGGAAAGGGGGATGACCTGTATTCGAATTAATTTCAGATTCTAATATTGATTTATCATCGAGATCCATTCATATTTCAGATCTGGTCTCAGGGGGCAGCGAGCGGATGTGTATTCGATACTGTATCATCGCCAGTCGCGGCTGTCTGGCATCTTCGGTACTGTCACACTCCCAGGGCCTCATTTCCAACCCGCCAAGCCTCGTATGTGCAGCCATTTTTTAGATTGCCGCACTATTGATCGCCTGCGGCGGTCCGTAACTTTGCTGTTGTTTTCTGTGATTCTGTCAGAGAGTCTATGTGTATTATCCTATATCGAGATGCAGGCTCAAGTCAAACTCAGCAGAACTCGGCAAGCTCAGCTAGCCATCATAATGATCTCCCCTTCCAATCTGCAGGAGAATTGTGCAAGTCACACACTGGTTGAGGTAGTACAGATGAACAGATCTACCTTACCTGCTCGGTACGTCGATACATGACATGGCTCCCGTACACCGAGAGAGATGATCGGGTCGCCCCGTCTTGGTGTGCCTGCGTGGATGACGGGGGGATCCTGGTTGTCGGCCAAGATATTCAGTCAGATGATGATGTTTGATTTGATTTATTTCAGAATCAATCACCTAATTCTTATCTACTGGTATACACATACAAGACACACATACACAGCCCGGATATACCACCTTTGCCGCGATTGGGCTAAGTGGCACATCCTGCAATAATCCTCGGGGCGGGTCAGTTGGGATGGATAAAAGTACGTCTTCTTGGGCATTATCTCGATGCTTTATGTCACTCAGTGGGGGTGTTCTTTCCCCCCCCCTTTTGAGCATTATTATTTTTAATACTAAATAGTTACTCTTCAGCTTGACGGGACTAGCCAGTGATCCCTGTCAATTGTCCACCCCCGCTGCTTCCACTGCTCTGGGACCGTCTGGTAATCATTCTAGTTCGGTTACGGTATGTATCGATTGCTCCAGCATCTATATCTAGTTCTAGATCTCTCGAGCGCCTCGTTGGATCATAATACATAATTCATTAAAAAAAAAAGGATCTCCTGGTGATATTCCTGTCTTCATTGTCCATCTCTAATCTTAATCCTTTTCTTTTTTTTTACGATTCATTCTTGGATTCTTCATTCCTTTACAACTGATCTATCTACATATACCCATCTACCCATATCCATACCCCAAAAAGCATTGTTGCATCCCGGCGGTTTTTCTTTTTCTTCCAATTTTTGCTTTTTTGCCATCTGAATACAATCGATCGAGCTTTTTTTTTTTTTTTTACTTCTTTTTGATATATTTTCTTTTTTTGTCTTTTCTTTTCTTTTCCCCCCCCTCCCCTCTTTGCTTCTTTCTTCAGCAGGAACAGGTGTTTGCGCAGGGTCCAAAAAGCCACCCGTTTCCCAGGTACAAAACCCTCCTGTATATGCGTGTCAGTGTGAGACGTCCACCACGATTTCATTCCTTATTTGAGTTCTGAAAAAGAACGAGGAGGAAGAAGAAGAAGAAGAAGAAGAAGAAGAAGAAGAGGAAAAAGAAAACAATCAAGATGGAAACTGCAGAGCCTGTTTCATACGAATTCCCCGGCCATGCTGTCGGCGCTGTGGCTCCTCGTCGGGTCATCAACTCCAACCTGGGCCACAACTTTTTCTATCCTAATCCGACTGCTTCATTCCCACTGCCGTTTCAGTCGTCATCATCTTCTGGTCCTTATAACTTTGGACATGCCCTCAATCACCACCATCATCACCAAGCGCAACCGCAGCCACCACCACAGCAACATCAGCAGCACCATCACCATCACCAGCAGGCTCAGCCTCACCATCACCAACATCCTCAGCATCCTGGCTCCTATCAGCATTTCTTCGTCTCTGGTCAACCTCAGCTCAACTCTCAGCCAGTGCGTCTGTCTTCGGAACCACCACCGCTGCAATCAATTCCCGATATTCGACCGGCGAAGAATGCTGTCAACCGAGTTCCCAGAGATCCGCTGGCAAAGATCGACCAGGGCTCCGGAACCCAACCGTCTGTGCAGCATTTGACTAACGGAGCCCCTGCACGGGGCAAGAGTCCAACAGCTGCCGAGGTCGATTTCTCCACCGAGGTGGATGTTCTGATGAAAGCCATCCAAGCCAAGGTGACCTCGCCGCAGAGTCAAGCCGCAACGATCCCGTCCTTGCCATCTCTTCAGCAATTGACGACCCATCCGAGCAGTAATGCTTTCCCTCCGGCCTATTCCATGGGACCGTCTACTAGCCCTCGCTGTGCCTTAGTGGTTGATGAGCCTCCATCCCAGTCTAGGAAGAAGCGCAAGTATACATGTACCCTTCCGCATTGCGGGAAGAGCTTTGCCCAAAAGACTCACTTGGACATTCATACTCGGGCACATACGGGTGATAAGCCCTTTGTAAGTAGATACCCAGCATCTTCTTACATTATGAAATGACCTATTAACATGTCCAAAGATTTGCAAGGAGCCATCATGTGGGCAGCGCTTTTCACAGCTAGGCAATCTTAAGGTGAGTTAAAACTACGGGGATTCTGTGCTTGCATAGAACTCACAAGACATAGACCCATCAACGACGCCATACTGGAGAGAAGCCGTTTTCGTGTGATATCTGCCAGAAGAGATTCGCCCAACGGGGCAATGTCCGCGCTCACAAGATCACTCATCAACACGCCAAACCGTTCACCTGTCTGTTAGATGATTGTGGGAAACAATTTACTCAGCTGGGTAATCTCAAGGTGTGTCGCGGCAGTGACCCTATGTATAGCTTATACTAACCCTGTTATAGTCCCACCAAAACAAATTCCACTCCTCGACTCTCCGAAACCTAACTTTGAGATTCTCCCAAATGACCGAAGCAGATCTCATGAACACCAAAGACCGAGAACTGCTAGAGTACTTCGCCACACTCTACAAGAACAGCAACAAAGGCATCAAGGGTCGAGGAAAAGATCGGCGGATTTCCCCATCCACCAAGTCCGGCCCTGGACGACGTTTTCAATCCCTAGGGAGTGACGATGATAAGATACGACGGGGAAGCTACGAGGACTCGTCGACGTATACCGGCGTTTCCAGTGATGATGAGGATGCGGAGAACTACAATTACTGGACCAGACGAGCTCACTAAGTTGGTTCTAAATCTACGGTGTATGACTTCGGAGTTCTACTTGCATTTTTGTCTTTCATTTCATTTCCTTTTTTTTTTTTTTTTTTGTATTGTTTCTTATTGTACTAAATGTTCCCACGATACCAAATTTTGTTTGTGTTATATATTGGACGGGCTTTGGGGTTCTGTTGTCAATACTACTTTGGTGGTGATTCGGGCCTTATATAGTAGATAGCTTATGTGAGGATTGAAATGATCATATTGACCCTTTTGATATAAAGTACAAGCCACAACAGCTAATATAAGATGGGGTTACTTCACATTCGAAGCCAAACTAGGTAAATAAGCCTTAATATTTTCATATACCAAGAAGGTCACCCAAGTACTGGGCAGAACCCGAAAGATATTTGGTCCCAGACCCTTGTAGAAGCCCGCAAGACCTTCTTTGGCCCAAATCTGTGCCATGGCATCCCATGCCCCCCGGTACACCAGATGGGCATCATAGACCTGCAAACGCGACCGCAGAACTTGATACGGATAAGTGACACACCCGGCAAAGATCTTTGACAAACTGGAGACGAGGAAAAAGTCAAGATTGCCCAGTTTTCGCCGGGCGTTACTGACATCATGATTATCGTCATGACCAGAGGCAGCAAACAGAACGGCAGGCCTCGAGCTTCGGTAAACCTTTAACTTTTCGTATGCCATGAATTGAAGCGCACCATGGCTGACCCCGAAGAGAGCTGGTAGGAGACCGCGATAGAAGCCCACCACACCCTCTGATCGAAGGATCTGCATTGCCCCCGTAGTGAAAGATGCATATGCCCCCGGTGTCTGCGAGCCAGTGGACAACATGCGGGTTTTGATTACCCAGATGGGATTGGTTAGAATAGAGGTGGCCATACCTGAGTTGTCTGTCAGCTTGACCAAGTTCCCTTTTTGCCTCTTTCACGTTACAAGCGGCGGGACACCCTTACCTGCGCTCCCCGATGCCAGGAAATAATCCGCCGAAGTCAGTTCCCATCCTTCCGAACCGCGGAATGTCCGTATCGCGTCTTTGATATTACCATAGCACAAGAAATAGAGACCCCAGCTAGTCGAGTTCCCAATGAGATTAGGCGTCAACCCCCGATAGAATGCAGTGATTCCGCCTTCATGATGAGAGATGTCGCGAATAACCCGGAGAGATCCGCCAAATCGGGAGGAGGGCGAGGATCGATCGACTGATAATCATCCGGAGAAGTCAGCTTATTTTCATGTGAGGGAGAAGAAATACAAATATTGTCTCGCTTGCGTACCTTGAAGTCGGGTCTTTATCAAATCTAGCGGATGCAGGCAGAGGGTAGAGACGATTCCTGCCGTGAATCCCGCTACGGTCTCCACAAAGGATGGCGATAAGCCATCCTTACCAGTCATGAACCTTTCAATCCTCCAAGGATGCCGAAGTACAGGATGGGTGAGGTGTTGTCAAGGTCTCAAGTACGAAGTTTGGCAAGAAAATCATCTAGGAAGAGGTTCCGGCTATTCTTGGCGGGTCGGATGGAGCGCCTTAAGTTAGCCTACTTTATAAATGCTGGAAAAGCGGATTACTTTGACGATATTCTATCGTATTGTTTTCAAAAAGAAATTGATAGGGGTGGAAAGTGCCAATTGATCTCCATCCCATAGATGATAGATCAAAAAGGGTAAAATATCGAATATCGACTATTTGAGTCACATGTGTTATACACTCCATACGCAGGTAGACTCAAGGAAATATAGATTTATTAGCCCATGCAAACCATGACTGAAACAAAACACCCTTTAAAAATACACGTGTCTATAAATCTCCCGATATCCATATAACAATAAAGACAAGGCAAGCCTTAGCTTCCGTATCCTCCAGGAGAAATCATAGGCAGAATAGATAAATTTGCTTGTCAGCCTCCGAGAATCATATTCATTACCCGAAGTCCTATTCATCCCCATATTCCATGTTATTTTCCTAAGCAAGCGGCGAGAACAACCTATCACGGCGTTAGCTGGCTAAAAATCGAGTAGGGAGCATCGTCATATGTACTTGAAGAGCGAGGGCCTGGGCTCGCTGTATGTGTAACCTAATTATTCTTTGTCAGTAATGCTTGGTGTTCATGAACGACAGGTCGATAGGAAATGTATACCGAGGTAGACAATCAAAGGTAGATATCCGCTGTTTAGAAATAAGCCGTGAGTTCCATTCATTGTTAAGCACCTGACGTTGGACATGTCTCACTAGTGGATGGCGACTTTCGAGACATCAATGACCTTGGAGATGCGCTCCTAATGAAAGAGGGCCGTTAGCCAATGTATGATTGCATGAAGATAGAAGGGTCTTCAAACCTTGGTTTCCTCAGAGAACTGAACCATCTTGGGGATATATCTGGCGCTTAAGCGTGCTAAAGAGTTTGGGGGCAGGATCTGGGAGATAAAAATAATATGAGACCAGAATGTTGAAAAAGGACAGAGATTTGTCAATGATGTTGCGGAAGGAGGGCGGAGTAGAAAGACGCCGTTGAGCTCAAAAAGTTTTCCGGGGCTAGGCAAAAAGCTGCCGCCGCCGCGGCGATAGACGCAGTTCGAGCTTCGCAGGACCTGCGATCACGTTGTTATCTCCGACTACTTCCACAACTTTAACGCGCATTAATCGGTTGACATTCATCAAAGATCATATCCTTTGCACTAGTTCAGTTCAATCGTATCAAGGGTGCATATTCTCTATTAGCCTACTGACCGTCGGTGTCATGTCCGGCGCAAGACACTGGTGAGGTCTCATCCCAAACCCCATGAACTGGAAGACAGGACTGATAAGCTACAGGGAGCAAGATAAAGAGGCTACCGTATACATTGGCAACCTCGATGAGCGGGTGGCAGATAGTTTGGTATGGGAGTTGATGCTGCAGGCCGGGCGCATCGTTAACGTTCACTTGCCAAAAGATCGGGTCACTCAATCACACCAAGGTTATGGATTCGTGGAATTTATTAGCGAGGAGGATGCCGAGTACGCATCTCGAATAATGAATGGCATCCGTATATACGGAAAGCCAATCCGTGTGAACAAAGCATCTGCCGATAAGCAGAAATCGGTGGAGATTGGAGCAGAACTCTTTGTTGGAAACCTCGACCCCATGGTCACGGAGCAGGTCCTTTACGATACTTTCAGTCGATTTGGAAACTTGGTTAATATCCCAAAGGTAATTTTCGCTGCCGCTTTGGACTTTAGCTCACTACGTGACATGCTAACGGGCTGCAGATTGCACGAGATGATAACAATCTATCCAAGGGTTATGGATTTGTATCATTTGGCGATTTTGAGTCTTCAGATGCGGCTATAACCAACATGAATGGTCAGTACCTCATGAATAAGCAAGTATCAGTGCAGTACGCGTACAAGAAGGACGGCAAAGGCGAGAGGCATGGCGATGAAGCAGAACGAATGCTCGCAGCACAGGCTCGCAAGCACAATGTTCGCCCGCCCACCCAACAAATACCTCCACAGTTTGCAGGCCCCGGAGCACCAACTATGGTACCAACAGGAATGGCCACCGGTGATGGCTCTCGTCCCTTGAGCACTGCTCCTCCACCAGATCTAGGTATGGGCAGGGGCATGGTGCCGCCAAACGTCGGTTATCAAACTATGCCTCCGTCACAACCGAATAGAGCTGCTCCCCCCACAACATCGCTGGCGAACCCTCCGCCGGGACTGCCGGCACGTCCCCCGCCGTCTCAGGCTGGCTATGGAGGCCCGCAAGGTTTCCTACCACCTGGCTTTAACAACGCTGGATCCCAGCAACCCACATTCCCGCCACCAGGAGCAGGTGCACCACCAGGATTCGGGCCTTCTGGCTTTGTTCCTCCGGCAGGAGCGTCTGGGCCTCCTCCATTGCCACCGGGGTTCCAGCAATCGGGATTTGGTAGGGGACGATGAAGCACCGTGTACTTTTGGCGTAACCGGTTCATAAGTGGCTACTTTCGATATGATATGACGATTCAAAATAAGGTGCTTAACTGCTGAATATCACAGAATATGCTCGGAACCAGCCAGTTGGTTGGGTTGCGCAGGACACCTGCCAGTCATTTACTGGAACGTCCGCAGTGCTAAACAGCTTATCTGATAGGAAAAGGACTTGTACAATTAGATTTATGTTACAGACTCCAATTTTTCTTTATTTATATTTGAATTCGATGCTTTTTGAGGAAACACCGGTTTCACCAGATGAGTGGTAATGTATTGCACTCTCGCATAATATCGAGCTTTAAACATGACAATGAACGCAATTTGGACTGCTTCTTGAATAGCAATTAGGCTAAATAGAAGGGGTAAAGAGCACTGCGAGTCACTTTGTTTGGCATCTAGATAATGGAATAATCACAGGACCTCGAAAGCATTCCAGTGGTAAAAAAAGAACGAAAGAAGCAAAGAACGAAGGAGGGAAGGCAGAATAAAAAGCACGCTAGTCGCGAGAGCCTCGAGTTAACAGCCAACGAATTGAATAGGGATGACTAAAGCCAAAAGATAGCCTACGATTGGGGGGAGGGAGAGCTGAGACGCAGTAAATGAATGAACGAACGCAGCTGCAAAGAATCATGAGAACGAAACAAACTTGGGATCCCGCGGCCGGCCGTCAAGCCCGATATTGTTTTTGGCAAACCGTTGCTCAGTATAAATCCGACGGGCTTCGTCAAATGTGACCCCTTGGTTCCTCATGATCTTCTTGATCTCGCCTTTGGCCTTGTTATCCAAACCCCCTCTAATGTCACCATCTGCAACATTAGCCGCGATATCGAAATGTGAGGACGACAGACCAGCTTCCAGATCTCCACTGAAGCTAGACGGAAGGCGATGATATATATATTTGGGGACTGGGAGTAAAGGCAACCATCGAGACCGACTGAGGTAAAGCGCTGTAACGGAGTCGTCAGATTATAGTCCCTAAATTCAGGTGTCAGAACATACCTGTTCCACAGAGTACAACGGAAAATGTAAGAAAATAAAGAAGGTAGTAGGCCATGGCGACTGAACCAGTGTAATGCAGAAGAATGTGAAGGGCAGAAATAAAGTTGATCAGGATGTCAGCGTGACTGTGTCGCGGAAGCTGGCGGCTGTAGCCTAGAGAAAATGTTGAACAGCTCTTTTAAAAAACCATTCTGTAGTAGATAGAGAATGAGTGGCAATACTGAACTGGCAGGAAGCTGCCATAACCAGCTACATAAACAGCATGGGGTATGGATAGAAGGTTGGGCGTTGAGGACTGGAAAGATATTAAGCCTATTTCGTAGGTGCAAGCACCTATACACGTTCATTGCCTTATTAATAAGGCAATAGCATTACTTGGACTTGATCTATTCCCAAAGCGGTCCGCTTAGCGAGGCCTGCGATGTTCGGCCGTCGTTTCTTGGCGTTTGGAACACACAATTCTCCAGAGCTATTAAGAGTATACCAGACAGACTCGCGCCGAATTCGACCTGTTCTCATCCCCCAGCTTGAAAGACCCTTCACAATGGCCGCCGAAAGATCGAACGTTTCCAGCGACCTCGTCTGGCAAATCACCCGTATGTTTATATTCTACGCAACCCCGCAAATGCCCATTCAAATCCAGTCAACCCAGCAATCCAGCTTTCCAAAATTATTTTTTTTTTGATTCACTATGTCGCTTCGCTCAAAAAAGCTGAACCTCAACTAATTTGAGGGATTTTGAATAGGCAACCAGAACTCGTTTCTGGTCAAGCGCAACACCGGTGGTGGTTCCCAGTTCTCCCGTGACACTCTGAACTTGCAGAACAAGCACTCTTTCAAGGTATGAGGGTATACTTAAATCTATACCAAAAGGCTATATATAGTACAGGCCTGGATTCTGGAAATTCATAACTAATTTTTTCTTAGTATGCCGGATACGCCAACACCAAGGTATTTTGCACATGATTGTATTCATGGATACTGGCATATTAATGGTTAACAACTATGATAGGCCATTGGCGTGCAGCCCACTGAGAACGGTGGTGTTGTCGTTATCACCAAGAAGCCTGGCAACCCTCAGCAGCCTGCTAAGAACACCGTCCGTGTGAACTATGGCCCCAATGCCTCCAGCCGCAAGTAAGGAAACCCCATTTCCTAGCTATGATTGCATTCATGGACATTTAGGAGGGTCTGGGGTTGAAGTATGTTATGTTAAACTTTACTGACTGGGAGACTGTCTTTTGCACAGGATCTACAAGGGTGTCGCCGACTTGACCGCCAAGAACGGTTACCGTGCTGACCTTCGTGAGGATGCTGTCGCCCGTGTTAGCGCCATCCGCCGCACCCAGAAGGCCAAGAAGGAGACTCCTGCTCGGAAGCCCAGAGGAGCTCAGGCCAAGAAGGCCGCTGAGAAGGAGTCGGAATAAATCAGGATACCAGTATTCAGAGACTGGGGATCGTAAGGAATGGGCGCGCGGAACAATAATAGCGCCATGCTGGGCAAGGGCGGAAGCGTCCATGTAATTTAGCAGTATTGGTACCGGGCATTTGTCCCGCCAGGCCATCCAGAAACAAAAAGGAAAATATGAATGTCCTGTGGAACCAAACCTGACTATCTCTTCCAAGTTAGCCAACCCGGCTCACGGAAAAATAATCAGCCTTTGACGAGACGAAATGCCTTCCCAACCCTCTCCTTTGCCTACGTTGATGGCAATGTGGCACGTGTTCCCGAGATATAGACGCCCACAGCCGTCTGTCGGGCCGAATCGAGTTGTAAAACATGGTGTTCTCACCATGAAGCTGCCGTCATTTTGCCGTAGGTCTTGGAGTCTCCCGCCTTTTTCCGAAATGTCGATGGGTCAGTGGACATATTCGGCATGTTCATCGGGGGGATATCTAGGAACAGACGAGAATTACCGGAATCTGGGGAACAATTATCTTGGAGGCAAACTAGGTAGGCCTTTCAATGCTGATGTACGGTTATCCGGGCACATGGGTATGCGTATGTAGTGGACATACAGTCTAGGTATAACCGACGGTGTAAGCTGTAAGGAACGTCCGACTCTAAACCCCGTAATATCGATCAAAGCTTCCCAAACCCCACATGTGATCTTCCATCATCATCATCGTCGTCATCTGACAGTAGAGTTAGCTATAATAACTAGCAGTTTGCCCACATTGTTGTGGTAACATCTTTTTGATTTTTTTACCCCTGTTGCCCAGGATTTGCTTTTCCGAATCGCTTATTGCTCATGTACGTTTGGACTGCCTTTACCTTACCGGCTCACCGTGGCACTCCCTCTTTTCTGGCCCATCCCCTCCTTCCCGTTTTGCCCCTCCCTCGTCCCTCCATCTATCTACCCCTCCTTTTACCTCAATTCTCCCCTTTCCCACCAATTTTCCCATCTCCGTCTCCACCATTCTATTTCATACATCTTCAACTGCTCGTTGTCTTTACTAACTTGTCCCTTTTTCAAAGAAGATTTAGTATACACATCTATTATCCACAATGGTCAAAGCAGGTTAGCATCTCTCAAACCGAAAATGCTTTGATTGCTTGCCAATGGGATTTTTTTCTTTTTATTTTGGCTGACCATGTTGAGCAGCTGTTCTTGGAGCTTCCGGTGGCATTGGCCAGGTCTGGTTCCCTCATACCTACCAAACACCTGAATTGTTCAAATTACAAATCTGACCATCTTTCTGTGCAGCCGTTGTCTCTCCTGCTCAAGGCATCCCCCCTCATTGATGAGCTTGCTCTCTACGATGTTGCCAACACCCCTGGTGTTACTGCCGACCTTTCTCATGTCTCCTCGGTCGCTGTACGTGATGATAACACATGCATAATGCGCCATTAATTGGTTGACTTGTATTCTGACCAATACATAGAATATCTCCGGCTATTTGCCTGCTGATGACGGATTGAAGCATGCTCTAACTGGTGCTGACATTGTCATCATCCCTGCTGGCATTCCTCGTTTGTCAATCCTTTCCCGTAAATAAATTACTCATCAATGTCTAACAAAACTGTCGAGTATAGGCAAGCCTGGTATGACTCGTGATGATCTTTTCAAGATCAACGCCGGCATTGTGCGAGACTTGGTCAAAGGCATTGCCAGTTTCTCTCCCAAGGCATTCATCTGTATCATTTCCAACCCCGTCAACTCGACTGTCCCAATTGCCGCAGAGGTGCTCAAAGCCGCTGGCGTCTTTGATCCCAAGCGTCTTTTTGGTGTTACTACCTTGGATGTTGTTCGTGCAGAGACCTTCACCAAGAAGTTCTCTGGTGTGAATGACCCCTCCAAAGTTCAAATCCCGGTAGTGGGCGGTCATTCCGGCGAGACCATTGTTCCTCTCTTCAGCAAAGCCACGCCGGCTTTCAAGGTCCCCGACAACGAATATGACGCACTAGTCAATCGTAAGGATTTCCTTCTAAATGATGAAATGGTTTTCTGGTAGTAACTAATAGCTTGCAGGTGTTCAGTTCGGTGGTGATGAGGTTGTCAAAGCCAAGGATGGTGCTGGTTCCGCCACGCTGTCTATGGCTTTTGCGGGCTTTAGGTATGACTCTTTGTGTTACAAACAAGGTTATTATTGTGGCTAATTCCTTTTCAGATTTGCTCAGAGTGTTATCAAGGCCATCAAGGGTGAGAAAAACATCGTGGAGCCTACTTTCGTCTATTTGCCCGGTATTGCCGGTGGTGATGAAATCGCCAAGGCCACTGGTGTTGAATTCTTCTCTACCCTCGTCTCCTTTGGAGTAAGTCGATTCTCTTGCAGAACTATTTCATTCCCCAGCAGAGCACGCTGACTCTTATGTTCAGCCCAATGGTGCTGAGAATGCCATTAATGTACTTGGTGGTATAACAGAGAAGGAGAAGACTCTTCTTGAGGCTTGCAAAACGGGCCTCAAGGGAAACATCGAAAAGGGCGTGGAATTTGCCCAAAGCCCATCAAAGTAAACGCCCATCCCCGTCCATCATCCACAGAAGCCCCACTTTATGTTGGTGATTTATCTTATGCTGCACCCTTGTGTCCATCGAAGGACACATCTTAGTGGTCTTGCTAAACCCACGGATATGGAAGGAGCCTCGCTAATCAATTGGTATCCCCGAAAGATAGGCTTTGAATGAGTTTTCTTAATGAGGCAAACATGGCGATGTGACATTGCGATTAGGGACTGTGGACGCGGGTCATTATGAGATACGTATGCAGAAAATAATAGATAAATCCCTGTCCATGTGTGCACTCGTTTCGTAAGGTAGAATATGGCGGGTTGGCGGGCTCGTAACCATGTTGTAGAGCCACTCTGTCGGATTATTCCAGTATTTGTCCTGCGGCAATGCATTGCTGTGGCTCTGCTCTCCCTGATAAAAAATCGAATAATTTCTCGTGCACTTCAGTGTTCCATTGTTCAGGGCTTAGGTTGGATGGTCTTGATCTGGAATGTAGCACCTGGAAGCTCTGAAGTTTCCGCTTGTACGGAAGTGTTGATCCCCATATTAGCTAAAGCGCCACGGATTACACCACAAGGAAACCATAGATACTTCTCTAGTTATCAGATATTGAACTCAGTGGTGTCTTGTGGGTTTCAAATGCGCTTACCGCTTGCGCCATCGATACGGCCTCACTTCGAACAGACATGCTCATCCTTGCGAATGGTCGAAAAGAGTTATCATTCAAGACATAAACCCCCTATGCAAAAGAATATGTTAGCTCAATCTGACAATGTTGAGACAATGTTCGTCCGTAAGGCGGTTCCTGAAGACATGTCACCTACTCGATGGTTTGTCTTCAAATTATCAATTTGCTTCCTGAAAAGAATTGTCCATAGATCCTTGCACAAGAATTTTATTACATCGAGATTATCGGTAAATCGAGGACGATCTCGAGAAAACCTGCCCAACAAGGTTTATTGAATCCATGTTAGCCATGACAACATTCTATACTGTATATAATAAGACATCCTTCCTGGGTCTCCTATGAACCTTGCGATTGCAATGAAATCTAGAAGTAGGGTAGAGAAGAAGAAATTCCAAGAAGATTGGTAGTTCACCGGCCTACCTTTCCGCAAGACCCTGACCGACTCTGTAACCGAGAGACTCAAGGCGAAAGAAGGTTGTTTCCTTAACTTCTTCGTCATCTGGTTGTTGATTACCATCTGAAAGTTCTCGTGCTATGCGCTCAGCCATAGGAACCAGCTCTATCAAAAGGAAGTCGAGGCATGAGGCGCTGAGGAGGCGAGCCTGAGGATCGGAGGAATTGAGGGGTGAAGCAGCTGCATCAAACGACATCATGAAGGGTCTAAGGTCCAAGGAAAAGCGGCTCAGGATAAAGTAGTTTGAGGCGCGGGATCCAATTGATGCGGAGTGAAAAAAATGTCGGTTGGAGGTTGGTTATTTCTTGGATTGAGGTCCTGATAAAAGTATGGACATAAGAGGCGGAGTGCGATTGGATGTCTCAACCTCTGGGAATCATCAGTCTGGGGGCAGATCCAAGCCGCGGCCAAAAGCACCCGACGGAGTAATTATTACTGTGAACAAAAATTGTGATTTAGTGTACAAAGAATTTATTTGAGTATCTGTAAAGATATGGAAGGAAGAAAGAGAAGATGAAAAAAAAAAAAAAAAAAAAAAAAAAAAAAAAAAAAAAGGAAAAGAAATAGAAAAGAAAAGAAAAAGAAAAAAGAAAGATACGGGATAATATGGATGACTTATTAAGGTATACTATATTCACCATTGAAGATAACTAATGTGGCTAATTTTTGTCCAAACATATATGTATTAGGACAGATAAATGAAATAAAGTTAAATAACAAGAAATTGCCTCTATGGTGTAGTTGGTTATCACGCAGGTCTCATATACCTATGACATTTCTGATCAAACAGAATTGAAATCCTGAGGTCTCCAGTTCGATCCTGGATGGGGGCATTTTACTTATTCCCTTTTATTTATATATTATATATATATATTTTTCGCTTTTTTTTTTTTTTAATAATTTTTCAATTAGGCAGAATCGAAAAAGCTGCACCCCCGGTTCATACCTAATAATAGGTACCTAATAATTATTATCTCTTCCTTCGCTTTTCTATGTAATTACTTCCTCATCAAATGGGTTTCGGTTAGGCAGTGTCTGTGGCAGCTCTTAGCGGCATAGGTGCATGTAGAAAGTACTTACCTGGGCGGAGCCTGTGTTTTCCTAAATACTACATCGTACTGTTTCCATAGCATCAGATTCGTATTGGATCTCAGCTGGCATACAAGTATGATTTGTTATCTTTCGAAATTCATATCAAATGTTAAATTTTAATTTAAAACACTTATGGATTGGGATAGCACTGTGTTGATTGATATGTTATGATTATACGGGGTGCTTCAGCTTTGATCGTCTTGAAGGCCATACACAGAATTTAAACAAGTGCTGGATACTTCGTTCTAATAGAACCCCCACTGTACTCTTGGATGGATTTAACCCCAGAAAAGATCCCCCGAGATATGCCAATAGATAATGAAGTGGGGACACGAAGAGAATGTAATAGTTCGCTATTGTAAAATGTTGGATATTGAAAGCCCCTCTCCCTCCCCAAAAAATTCGCAAGATTGCCAGCTGACTCCGGACGCCGCATTTTGTTTCGGTAAGGCAAATTCTTTTCAACTCGAAGAGCGCTTTACTTGCGTTTCGAGCCCTTCTTGGATTTTGATGGATGTTGTTTGAAGACAATGGATGAACGACTCTTTTTGTTGCGCTTTTGAATACGTCCTGGTTGATTTGTGCGACTTGTGGTCGGTTTAGCAGAAATTCTATCAACATCCATGTCTGTGAAGTAATTAGCATAGTGATTGAGTGATTAGAAATCCATTTGGGGAAGGGTTAGTGGATTAAGTGGAAGAAGGGAGGTGCTAACCTTCATTTAAATCTGAGTCCTTCATCTTTATATTCTCATTCAGGCCGTCTAAGTGTGATCACAGGTTATTAAATACTTAACTTCTTCAATAATTTAGGAATGTATATCCTATGGATATGAAACACGTACCTGCGCCAGCAGCATCTAATTCCACGCCCTTTTTTTGTCCTTGGGGTTTTGGTTGGGAAGCGAGCTCTTGTAGCTTTGCAGAAAGTCTTTCTGTTCGCGCATCAACAGCAGGCCCAAAGACTGTTGCTCGAAGCTTTGCTTTGTTGCGCTTTGAAACACTGGCTCTAACACTCTTTGCCATTTTGTCTGGAGAGAAAACTGCCCTAGGTTGAAAATGTAATAGACAATAAGAATAAGAATGATGAAGAGTGAATGATATTGATGTGATATGTAGGTTCTGATGATAAGTCCACTCTTCAAAACGGGAATTCTTATTTTTTTTTCTTTTTCTTTTTTTTTCCCCTTCGTTAGTCCTTCTTCCGCGGCGGGCTGTCTTATGTCATCATATCGGAGACCACCTTCTCACCTCCGAGATCATCGCCAACCTTGAGTCGCATACATCGCGCGCAATCGGGACAAATCAAATTAACGGGTCTATATAGTGAGACCAAATCAACCCATATCAAAGCGAGACGGATACGCAAGACTGAGATGTCTTTTAACGCTGCCAGAGAAGCTAGCGCGCCTGTCTCGAATTACGCTTCTTGAGATCTATTGGGGGCTTTCTAGATTGCTTACTGGTCTTCATTCCTTCAATTTAACAATGGCCTCCGTTGGCCAACCTCCTGAGATCCAAAGCGTTGTTGCTTTGGTGAAGACATTGACAAATGCGCAGCTCAAGGACATATTAAGAAGTGAGGGGCTCGCCGTCTCGGGGCTGAAGGCCTCGTTACAGCTCCGTATTATCGACTGTTCGTTATATCCCGTTTCGCTCCCCCTATTCGTGTTTGCTATCTACATACCTTTAAGAGAACCTCAAACAAGGGGGACTAAACAATAATGTATTGACAATTTCTAAAATGTGTCAGATATTGAAAGACTCCACCAAGGAGGACTTACTGAGCGTTTTGATCACCTAAGGAAGACCATCTATGCTACAGCGCATCGCGCGATGCCTGGGCCTTCAACAACACAAGCATTGTCTAGTCACAATTACCAGCCACTACCCGTCACCCCACCTATCTTGACGCAGCCAAGACCCTCGCCATTGAACGCACCAATGCCTTCACATCCATACACACCCGGTATACATTAGATTCACATTCACCCGCCTTATCTGACGATGTTTGCTTACAATGCCCTAGGCCGTTTGGATTTTAAAGACAGCCCGTTTTACACTATATTGGAATCTCTCACGCCCACTAAGGAGTGCAAAGGTGGGTTCTGATCTCCTTGGGAAAACACTACTATTGTACATCTAACAATTTTGAAGTACGCGAACAAACAAGAGACAGTGTAGATCTCAAAGTTGATCTCAGCCCAAATGTAGCTTCTAGGTTGCAGGCCGATCCAAACCTCCGGGTTATGGTTTACTGTGCAGCAGATACTGGTCTTAACCAGTACACAAAGTCGGACATTGCCTTCCCTCACCAAGTCGAGCTCAAGGCAAACCTTGATGAAGTGAAGGCCAACCTGAGGGGGCTCAAAAACAAGCCTGGTACAACCAGACCTGCAGACGTGACAAACTATATTCGCAAAAAACCAGGGTATTCAAACAACATCGTTATAACTTATGCTCTTACGCAAAAGGCAAGCTTCCCCTTGTCTTTGCTTGCTTCGAGGATACATTCCCCGCCCCTCGGAATTTTCGACTGTCATACTGACTGACGCCTAGAGGTTTTTCGTTACCGTTAATCTTGTGCAGCGGCATCCCGTTGAAGAGCTTGTGGCCGAACTGAAGGCTAGGAAGACGATCTCAAATGAGCAGGTGTTACGAGAAAGTACGGTGCCTCCAGCCTCCAAAATATACAACCGCCCCTAACACTTAATAGTGAAAAACAAAGCCGATGATTCCGAAATTGTAGCCACATCGAGTGTCATGTCATTGAAATGCCCTTTATCAACACTTCGAATCGAGGTCCCATGCCGCTCCGTGATATGTACACATAATCAATGCTTCGATGCGTCCTCATTTCTGCAGCTGCAGGAGCAGGCGCCGACATGGACGTGCCCCGTGTGTTCAAAAGCGACTAGTTTCGAATCACTTCAGATCGACCAGTGAGTTACCCCTTGCAAACTTTTCGTTAGTCGTCACTCACAAGGCAGATATGTGGATAATATACTACATTCAACTTCCACAGATGTGGACCAAGTAACTATCGAACCGGACGGCAAATGGTCGAGCCCAAAGGCTGATGACTCTTCAGCCGTTGGCGGCGTAACACCCGCGACAGATGATGACGACGAGCTGATAGAGATCAAGGAGCCGGGCATCACACCTGTGAAACAAGAGTCCATTCCATTGAACTTATCTTTGCAGCGGACACCAGCTCAATCGCGGGAGCCCTCGACCTCATCCGCAGCTCATCGATCAACCAACAAAAGGCTTGCATCTCAGGTGATCGACCTCACAGGCAGCGATGAGGACGACGACAATTCCCCTGTGAGGCCAGCAAAGAGACCAGCTTTGAATGCACTAAATCGAACAATCCCACGGCAAGAACTTCGTGCCTCTGTTGGAAGTAGTCTTGTGAATGAAAGGGCTCTCCCAATCTCGAGTCAGGATAGTTCTAAATCACCAAGCCAAGGTGGTAATTATGATACATGACTATGTTTAAAAATGCTTATTGGCACGGCGTTACGGCGTATTTGGTACTCGGTGTTGGCAATGGCATATGTTAGTTATGCCGCGGGGGAGAAATACTGCAAGAAATTTAGACTCATTCATTGCTTACCATTTTTTGATGGTGTTGTTGGAAATGAATGGCATTTCTTTCTTGATCCGGTTTACTTCATCCATCATAGTTGAAAGACTATCAGTTATTATTATTATAGAAAGCTCTTCTATTTTTTCCCCTTTTTTCTTTCTTTTCCTGCTCTTTTCTCTTTCTATTATCGGCTGGAGATAAGAGGAGGAAAAAAAATTGCCCCCATCCAGGATCGAACTGGAGACCTCAGGATTTCAATTCTGTTGATCAGAAATGTCATAGATATATGAGACCTGCGTGATAACCAACTACACCATAGAGGCAACTGTTTGAATGCGGTTGGAAGAAGCTATTTCCAAAGCTGAAACTATGCGTGGCATGCAAACCTAACCGAAATAAGTACCCCTGTTGCTCCAGTACCTGGCTAGTCCACTCTGGGACATTTTGATAAAGCGGCGACGCCTGGACGGAACAGATAATTAGTTCCCAAGCTAGGAGTTGCCACTACATATCTAACTACTCCTCACAATCCCGCTTCTAAATAGCATGGGAATCTCATAAATCTTAAAATACCACTGGTTGGTGCACTGTTGGCCTAATTTAAATTGACAGGCTCGGTCTGTTCTCTGTACCTGTCTGGCCTTACTGCTTCAGATAAGGATTTCAGAACAATGGCCGTCCTGCGGTACAATTGGGTGACCTGGATCGCCAATTCACTGATCCCAGTGGCGATTCTTGTATTTTCTTCTGGCTTCTTCCCATACAAACCGCTGATTCCTGGACTGGCAACCGTCGAGGACACTGGCAGTGCCTCTCCGCCACCAGTCTTTGACAAAGTCATCTTCATGGTAGTAGATGCCTTGCGGAGGTATGATTATATTCATGGCTCGAACTCATATACCTCTCCAGCTGATTACTATTGCTAGCGATTTCGTCTATTCGTCAAGTTCGGGGTTTTCATTTACTCAAAGGTAAACATGAATCTTACAAAATCATTCAAGCAATTCTCTAACGGTTGACACAATCATCAGTCTAATTCGATCTGGCGCTGCGCTTCCGTTCACCGCCCATGCCAGCTCTCCAACTGTCACGATGCCTCGACTTAAGGCTATGACAACAGGATCGGTTCCATCATTTCTAGATGTGATTCTCAATATCGCTGAGTCTGATACATCGTCGACTCTTGCGTACCAAGACACCTGGTTAGCGCAGTTAAAGGCAAAAGGAGGTCGGCTGGTCATGTATGGTGATGATACTTGGCTTAAGCTCTTCCCTGGCATGTTTGACCGGGCTGACGGGACCACAAGTTTTTTTGTATCGGTTAGTTGTACTTTAGATGCTATTTTGAATACAAATCATATGGACAAAACTAAGTCTCGTACAGGATTTTATTGAAGTAGATAACAATGTCACACGCCATGTTTCTAATGAGCTTCTCAATAATGACTGGACGGGATTCATTATGCACTATCTAGGCCTCGACCATATTGGACACAAAGCTGGGCCCCAAAGGTATGCCATGGCTAATCTTTCGGCTTTCTAGAGTTTTCTTAACGCATTCTAGTCCTTACATGATGTCTAAACAACAGGAAATGGATTCTGTTGTAACCCAGGTCTACACAACCATGGAACGAGAGGATCATCTTCAATCGACCCTTTTTGTTTTGTGTGGAGACCATGGAATGAATGATGCTGGGAATCACGGTGGTTCTTCGGCAGGTGAGACTTCGCCAGCTTTACTTTTTATTTCACCGAAGTTCCAGGCCAAGGGGGTGCATGGAGAAAGTCCTGTCGAGGCATCAAACGATTTACAATACTATCGCACCATCGAACAAACAGATATAACACCGACGTTAGCCGGGCTTCTCGGGTTACCCATTCCCCTGAATAGCCTGGGCGTGTTCATCCCAGAGCTTCTGGTAATGTGGGATCATGGTAAGTTCACCCTTTCCTACTCTCGAAGGGGGAGGAAGTGGGGAAATGATTTGGGGCCTCCAGCTTATCTTACAATTATTTTCTATTGTATGCAGGGATTCACAGGGTTAATATCCTGTTGAAAAACAGCAAACAGCTTTTGAAAACATTCAAGGAAACATTTCCAAGTTATACTTTTGACCCTGGTTCCACTTCCTTGGACTGTGAGTCTGAAGTTCCGAGTGGTGTTGAGAAAGTCCAATGTGCCTGGTTCCAAATTCTTGAGCTCTTTCACAAATTCGAGAATGTCAACCATGTTGACTCTGAGATCGAAACTGCACTTTTGCATTTCTTGAGAACCGCCCAAAATGTGATGAGTGGTACTTCGAGTAACTACAACGTCAACAGACTCCATCTGGGTCTATTGATCACCGGTGTTGCTGCTATGCTATCTTTCCCAGCAACCTACAGGCTACTCTCGAGATTCAAATATCCTGGGGCGTTCCTGATGTTCAGCACCCTGAGTTATGGTGGAATGATGTTCGCTAGCAGTTATGTAGAGGAAGAGCAACATTTTTGGTATTGGGTCTTTACAGGGTGGACTTTTTACCTACATGTCAAGTCAAGTGGACGGCCATCTAGGTTTTCGTTCCTAGGTAAGCTTCCATTCACTAGAGTTGGCATGGTTGGATTAGCAATCTCGCATCGGATCTTGAGACGTTGGAATCAAACAGGCCAGAAGTTTGCAGCCGAGCCAGATATTGCGCGGACTTTCCTCCCTTCTCATCAAAACACTCTTTGGGCCCTGATCATTCTAACATACATTGGCACATGCTGGCATCTTCTCGGCGCCCTTCCTTCTTCTTTATCATGGCGCCTAGTTGGTATCTTACTCACCGTCGCAGCCTTCAATTTTAAACTTGTATTCGTTGCATCTGATTCACCTGAACTTCTCGGCGACTCTTTCTTGGTGTCATTTGGGAATATATTTGGCAGCATACCTCTTGTTTCACAAGCAAGGGTCATTTTCTGTGCAATCGCTTTGCTCGTTCTGTTCTCCGTATACGATAAGACGAGGACCTTAAGGCTACCACATGATCAAAGAGGCAAGTCTGAAAAAAACCCACTTTTGTTGCAAAAAGATTACTAACAGAGCGAAATAGTACCAAGTACGCTCTTCCATGAAGCTCTTACTCTTTTCCTAATCACGCAATCAAGAGCAACAAACGTTCCGCTCTTTCTGGTATTCAGGATTCAATTTTATATCCTTGCCTCGGCCAAATTGACAGATATGGAAGTGACTATAACATCCCTGCTTTCACAGTATATGACCTTCTTTGCTTTTGGTGGCTCAAACGCGATCTCCTCTGTCGATCTTTCAAGTGCATATAACGGCATCGGCAGCTACAGTGTTGTCTTAGTGGGGATCTTAACATTCGTGAGTAACTGGGCTGGCCCAATATGGTGGGTGTCAGCGGCTCGCCTTCTTCGGTCGAATCAGATCTGGACAGAAAAGCAGAACCACATCATGCTTTTGACCTTCCATAACACAACAAGTCTGATGTCCGTCATGGCTGCATGTACAGCATTGAGGACGCATCTCTTCATTTGGACGGTATTCTCGCCCAAGTTCCTTTACACCATGGCATGGACCACGATAAACCATTTTGCCGTGAATGTGTTAGGAGAGATAGATCTCCCCAATTTTATAGATAGGCCTTGATCAATGAGAACATAACACATTTCCGCTAGAGCTTCCACAGGCTCGATTAAAACGGCAGGGTATAATGTACCGTACATTGCGGCAACTATAATAGACCAGCAAAAAGATCATCAATCGCGTTTTGCCTCTTTTTCTTCTTCTTATGCGCCTTGAATCCCCAGTCCAGCGTGCTCTTTGACTCTTTCGTGACCTTTTTTTGAGTACGTAATCCAGCTGGACCATGTGCTGCGGAAGAACCCGAGGGCACTGGAGCACTTTCGGATCGACAAATGAGTTCTCCTACATCCTCCTGGGGGGCTCTGGGGTTGGGTGAAAGCTCGCTAGCAACCTTTATCCGAGACAGCATTTTTAGATCCCGATCAATTCCTGTAGCTTTTGCGAGACGAGCCAGCGCAGCTAGCAGTACGGTGCCAAGTGTAGAAAACTGCCCATCTGCTATAACGGTCGAAAATGCCCTGCAGTCAATGGTTAACCAACAGTCTTAGGTTTTCACTGGAACTCTGGCTGAGCGCATGAGCACATCGCATAATCGAAGATGTCAAACATCCAATTGGGATAGGACTTTTATGATGGCACATCCATGGCTCAACTCACAGGTAACATTTTGGCATGATATACACCGCGAGGTACTGTTTGTGTACATCCAGAGAAGACTTAGCTTCGGTATATAGCGATGGTTCAATTTCAAGAGACTTCGCAAGGTTGAATGTAGTGCGTTTCAGGATAGATAGCCATTTCCACCATTTTGAGGTTCCATGTTGGTTTTTGTTGCGGTGAAAAATCAAATGGAGCATAGCATGTACAGCAAAGATTTTCTCAGTATCCATTTTTGATGCTTCAAGAGTCATTGTGGCAGTACCACATAAATGCAGCTCTTAGATGATGTGGCAGAATCCCAGAAAGTTCCCAATACTGGCTTCTTTCACTGGTTCTTATGTTTCAATGCAAAAGGAAACATAGTAATAAGTATTACAGACTTAGGTTGTATTGTATGTATAGGCAGTATGATTAACGCAGGTTGGAGGTACTAAGGTAATCTGCTATTAGGCGGTGGGAAACACTAGTACTAAAAGGGAACTCTTTATTCCACACCTGTAGCTCATATGTGGTGCGTATCCAGGATTTTGCCGGCCTTTACAGTAATTATGATTGATTATACAAAAATTTATTGCACAAGAAAAATCTTATTGAATAAATATCATTACTAGATACTTATCCTTAGAAATACACTGATTTATCATTTACTTTCTTTAATGAAACATAGGTATTGTAGTACGTATGTAGTACAATCTAGGAACATAGCTAAATAAAGAATAACCTCGTTACGTAGCCAATATTTGAGCTAACGGAATATTTTTCATCCACTTAAATGGACCAAAAGAGTTTCATACCACAAATGTAGATTTATTTATTTTTTATCAAGAGATAGGACGGAAGAAGACACCTGAATCTCACAGAGATGGGCTTCCAACTGGAGATAAACCCAACATTAAGACACAAACCGAGACACCACCCCCAGGCCAACCAGGGCATAGAATGGGTCTCTCCCGTGGGTCAAAAATGCTGGTTGTCTCTCCAAGTAGACAGAGTACTTAAGACAAGAGTTAAAGAAGAAAAAAAGGGGGAAGAAAGAAAAAAAAAAAAAGACAAGCAAATGAAGACAATATCCCCTCGCATCGCAAATCATGCGTGTTGGAGATGCCACACCTCGTATCTCGTATGCTTCGCCCCCGATGTTGGTTTTCTCCTCTTTTTTAAACATGCAGCCCCATGGGGAGTGCGAGGGGGAGAGATATGCTTGGACTTGAAAATGTTTCACATAGCTACAGGAATCAAGATGTCCTAGGACCGCGATCTGTGATTGTTGAACCATACCACATCTTCATGCCCGGGTAGGTGCACGGAGCGCTCCTGAGACCGTTGTTGACACCAGAGGGGCGCCTCGGAGCGAGCGTTTGAACATAGAATACCTCACGTTCTGCGGCAGTGGTTCCACGATCAAACTGTGAATGACGGCGACGTTGCTCGTCACGGTATTGCTGACCAACTCGGGGGGCAAACAGGCCTGATAAAAGCTCATATTCAGTGATGTTTCCCATAAATACATTGTTAAATACCTTACGTACCAACATGCTCTGCATTCTCAATGCTGCGGCGCATCTTCGATGGATTGTCCGGTCCCGGAAAACGATCCTCAGTTCCCACAAGAGGCCCAGCACCCGTGTGGAATATCTGCACTTGATGAGTATTCCTTCTGATATAAGAAAGCGAAAGAAAAACCAGAGCGCACCTTGGGACGAAAGGAAGGGTGCTCCAGCATCACAGAACTGTTTCGGAATTTTTGTACTAGGCAATCCTTTCCTTGTATTGCTACCCCGAGCTTCAGAGCATGACAGAAATTAGCGGTATTTAGAAACTTACTTGCATATGACACCTCGGCAACTTTGTCACTATTAAAGCAATTCCTTTGAAGCCTTGTTAGTATAAGATTGCACGGATCCCATGGAACATTTCATACCAGGTGCGTCCAGAGCGCACATTGATAAACTGTACAGTGTTAGTAGATATTTATTATGCGGTATGAAGACCTACATCAATGATATCAATCGGCTTTTAACGAGTTAACCAAATTCAAAGGAGAAAGCTGGGCTGTGGCTTACATCTTCAAAATTTATGAAAGCATAACCGACGCTGGGATGAAGTTGTAAGCATAATGGTTTGGAAGCATGTAATCAAGAACAACGAACTTGCAATTATTCGCAAAATCTATGACCAGTATTGTTAGTTTTTAATGAATAGCATGGCTTATCATCGCCCTTACCAATGCGCAAATACATGAAGTCGTACTTCCCGTGACTCGTTTCATCAACAATGGTTTTGAGCATGGCCTTTTCAGTGCTAAATCAGTACAAATATCGCCATATATCCAAAACACAACTCATACCTGGTCGATTTTATTTGGAATATTACGAAGCATGATCTGTAATCAATTCAGTCGCTAAGTAGTAATAACTAGCAGATGCACGACACATACCGTAGTTCGAACATCCAACCCAAGACGGATCCGCTCAATATCAACAGCATTTTGGTTATTAGAGCGCAAGTCGGGGTAACGACTGATTTCACGGTGGGGCGAAGGCAGGATTCTCTCCCCAGCCCTAGACATCCAGTCCATAAGGCCAGCATGCTCACCTGAAGGCACCGTAGAGCGACCAGTAGGGCTTAGCTCCATATAGGGAGTGTGGTTTGTTCGACTCGAGGCCCAGGAATCATGGTTGCGGTACGCAGTTTCGTATCGAGAGAATCCCCCCTTAACAGGTGTCGATGGGCTCGGGAGAGGAAGGTATGATTTGTCCTCCACATCCGGTTTGAAAAGTGAAACTTCGAGCACGCAATCCTTCGATACTCAGTCAGCTTTGTTTTCTTTTTGTCAGACATAAAATAAGCCATGAGAGGACTCAAAGGCGATTGACTCACATCGACTGAGGTTCCGTTGAGTGTGGTCATTGCATTTTCCGCGTCACGAGTATTGAAGAATTCAAGATGAAACTCGCTGACATGATCTTGCTTAGAGGGTAAGGGGCTAAAGATTTTCATGTCCCCAAACGTCATTGCCAGAGTCTCGAGCGAGCGAGCGACTCTGTGATGATTCATATTGGAATTTCGGCTATCATAGTAGACTGACACAAACAACTGACCCTCGAAATCAGATGTCTGTGCCAACCGAGACGGTTCAGAGTGTTGTATGTATTCTCTAGACGTAAGAGCGAAAATACGCCACTCAGGTCGAAGAAGATGAACCTTCTCCATCGCATTCTTTGCTTCACGACTATCAGTGAATGCAACATACACTTTGCCCATCGAACTGAGCTCAGTAAGCACAGGTCCCTTGAGTGTCCCAAATTCGCGGCGCTTCCTTAGGGTTAGCAATCATATATTTCCCAGACTAAGTACTAGGTCCTACTTACATTGAAGAACCCGGCTAGGGACATGTAAGACAGGTTCGTCGGGACGTTTTCAATAACAAATGCGCGACTACGTCTCTCGGTGTCAAACTTCTCAATAGATGCACTGGGCAGAATGCTGTTCATGGCAAGTTGAGTGTTTCCAATAGGACCATAATCAGACGTGCCCCGCTCAACAGATTTCATGGTTCCAGGTATAGGTCCACGGGTTCCAAGGTCAGCATTGGGAGTTAGGTAGCTAACACCACAGCATTCACGGGACAAGGACTGGATTTGGCTGCCAGCGACCACTCTTCCAGTCATGCCAATAGGCGTGAAGCTTGCTGCAGTTGGAGAAAGCTGTGCTCGGTTAGAAGTGCTTGCTGAAACTAGAAAGGGGTCTGAAGAAGGTCTGAGCATGGTTAGTTGATATATACACCCCCATGTATCAGGTATCCGTGCTTACATCGAGTAGAACTTGCGGAAGTCAGTCTCTTTCATGGCAGCACCGACACTAGAATCAGAGCGATCCTTAGATCGCATATCCTCGGGGGAGAACGCCGTAAGTTTGGTATCTGGAGATCCATGAGGCGAGATTGCTCCGTTTGTAGAACAGGGACTACTCAAGATATGGGAGGAATCGTTTCCTCTCATCTTGCACGGCTGTAAGTGTGGGTATCCCAGTATTTCGCCTTTTGACATAAGCCAGTCAATGCAGTATTGATTCAGTATAAATGGTTTTATGTGAAAAAAGAAACTTTTCGGAAGATGTCAGGGTGGGCAGAGTGTTGAAATGAAAGTCAAGAGTAACACTGGACAAGAGAAGACCTAACCTGAAGGGAAGAACACAACACATATCCTGTCTCTGGGAGGCAAAAAGTGGGGGAAAGATCCAAGACATCCAAGAACACATTTCAAATGATACTAGAGTGAGAAGATTAAGAGCAAATCCCACAACAGCAAATCAGAGTATGATGTGTTTGAGGGCTGTTATTACACAGGCTGCGACACAGCCATGTCCACCAGCCCAGTCCGGGCACCAAATGTGGAGAAGAGTAATAGTAGAGAGATGTTCAAAGGTAATTCTGGTAAACAGAATATTGTCTGGCTCAGTAAAATGAAATAGGCACCGCAATTCCTGAGACTGGCCTTTTAGGAAATATAAGGTTGGATCATGCACATCCAGTGCATAGAAAGCTTTCAAGTTTCTGCAAATCTTAAAAAGTGCATATATATATCTTGGAGCCCTTTATTTCTGCTGGTAGTTTCTGTAAATCACGCTCTTGAATTGAGGGTGTCGGGGGATTGCCCAGTCCCTTATCCAAACTTGCATCAAAAGAAAGAATTTGAAGTAGTGTCTTGATATTAGCTCGAAACCCTGGAAGGCATGAGAAATTCCCTTGTCAGGGTTTATGAGAAGCATCGATGAGAAGGAGAAAAATGTGTCTTGCGATCTTCTGTGCCTTGATCTCCAACTCCAAGGCTCAATGAGGAAATGGAAGTCATAATGTATGTTAGTGTCACGATGCATAGCTCGCCAGATATCAAATAAGGTAGAGTAGTAAATAGAACATTCTCCCCTTCCAATTCCCGTCACTCTTTCTATTAGGTGTCCAAGCTCTCCCCTTCTTTCACTTTATCTTAGTCATTGGAGGCTGGGCATAATGTTAAGGAAACCTCACCCTTCGCCCCCCTCTTTTGAAGGTAATTAGGGCAGTGTTAAATATCCGGTCCAAGATGTGTCTATCAATTTGAATTAATATTAATTTTATTATCCAACACAAATATCAAATTGTATTTGTGGGGTTGACAACCACGATCCTATCAAAGCAGCTTCAGGTGGGTCACAAGCACTAGAGCAGAATACTTACTAGTTAACAGTTTCGCCCTAGGCCTGCAGGATAAGGTGGGCGGAGGGAATAAAGTAAAATTTCAATGTGCCTAGGCAATCAAGAACTAAGAATAGAGACATGGCATCCCATGCACAGAGCATGTATGTTATATACTGATAGAGAGTGAGCAGATTGAAGTTGGGGTTGTTCATACTATAGTATGTACATCAAAGCGCAGGACTAGTGGACATCTTGGCCAATCATCGTTGGTGAATACATGGCAGCGGCCTCGGTAGAATTCCCGTCCCGCCCAGAGAAATGTACCTAACGCAACGACATCATATCATGCATACTGGCTTTTGCTCTATCGTTTCACCGTGGTCAAACCTCCAGCGGGAGATTGGTTATTTTACAAGAAGGCACTACATTGATTTTCATATAACATATTCGTGTATGAACACGCTCCCAATCTGGACCACCACAGCCGAGTATTAATCCTTCCGCCGAGCGTCGACAATAGGGTAGAAGTCCCATAGCACCAGCTAATTACGCACACCTAGCTATTCAAATATTACACAAGTTCTTCCTTGCTATTGGAGAACAAGGCCAGCCACCATGCCTTCCATGGCCCCTGCCCGCAATGAATCATCGTATGTCCTGAATCAAGTGAGTATCAAAGAAAAACACGGGATTGACACTGTCATGAAACTACGGGCTGATTCCCTTGTACACATAGATCATCATCTCTCCTTCTGACACGGATTATCTTGATCAATTGATTCCTTCGATACGGGAATACAGTGTTGGAAACAGGACATCCCAGCTTCTACAGTCTTTATCTAGGTTTGCTGGGGACAAAGAAGCAGAGATAGAAAGTATTTGCAACACAAATCACCAAGAGTTTGTTACATCGGTAAACCAACTTCTCCGTATAAGAGAAGGTACTGTGAGCTTAACAGCTGAGATACTGGATCTCAACCAATCCATCCAAGCTAGCACCGAACGGTTGGCGGAACAGAAAAAGGCGTTGGTTGAGTCACGAAGCCACCGGCAGAACATTGATGAGACTTCTCGTGCAATCCAGGATTGTCTGGAGGTTCTGCGCCTTGCAAACCAGGTTCATGATCTATTGGCGAAAAAAAACCATTATGCTGCCCTGCGTGCGCTCGAAGAACTCCAGAATGTCCACTTGAAGGGTGTGACTCAATACAAGATTGCTGAGATGATCCAGCGCTCAGTACCTGCAACACAAAGGGCCATAGCTGAGGCGGTCATGTCCGACTTGAATACCTGGTTGTACCGAATACGTGAGATGTCGCAGTACCTGGGAGAGATTGCACTGTATCACACGGATCTTCGGAAAACAAGGCAGAAAGAAAGGGCCGAGAAGATGCCGTATCTCGGGCACTTCAAGCTGAATTCTGCCATTGAATTGGTTTCAGATGAACATGAAGAATATGATTTATTGCAGAATGATGAACTGCAAGTCGATTTCACTCCACTCTTTGAGTGTCTACATATCCATCAATCCCTGGGACATATGGACAAATTTAGAATCGAATATGCAAACACACGGCGGCGACAAAAGGAACTTTTGATACCAACTTCGATCACTCTCATTGACGAAGATGGAGCTCGTCTGCACAATCTTCTCGAGGAAATGGCGGGATTTGCTATTGTAGAGCGATCTACAATGAAAAGGGTTCCGGACCTGAGATCACCTGTTGATGTAATGCCCCGATCATTTGTATTTATGCTTTAACGACTCTAATCTGTATAAATAGGTTGATGAGCTTTGGGATTCGATGTGTCAAACTGCCGCTAACTTGATTCTCAAGGCACTCCACGAAGTGGACAATGCCGAAAGCTTGCTGAAAATAAAGAATCTCATAGCACTCTTTATGCAGACCATGAATGTCCGTCCCCCCTTCCCTTTAGACTCATTTATCAAAAACACAACTACAACTACTGACTTGTGAATTTCATAGACTTGGGACTTTCCTGTTGGAGTTTTTGATAGCTTTTTGTTGACTCTTTTCGAGAAATATGCTGAACTACTCAAAAAGAGATTCAGCGATGACTTCCAGGAAGTAGGTTATATTTGTCTAAATCCCTTTCCCAGTACTGATCATTTCTTGAGATTGTGTCCACGGATGATTATATGCCTATGCCAATACAAACTTTGGAAGAATTTGACAAGGTCCTTAATGTTAGCTGGTACAGCCCTGATAAACCACGAGAAGAACAAGTGTATGTTGCTGTGCAATACTCCTGATTTTACCCCAGTTACTAATTTGTTGGGTCCAGTTTTCCATGTGTTTTGCCATTCTCACAAATGTATCCTCTATGCTGTATCGATATTCGGAATTTCCTGAATCAATTCTACTTTTTCGCCAATGATGACTTCTCAAACCCGAATGTCATCGATGACACACTGAAAGATGTAGGCGTTGCTGTGATCAGTGTGTATAGCTTTGGGCGCTGACTTTCCCAGGCTTTGGATGAGCTCCTTTCAAACAAAGTATGCGATACGCTCGTCGAGCGTCTTGCTTCGCAATATCTGGGCCAGATCGTTCAAATTCTCATAAATCTTGAGCATTTTGAGTTAGCTTGTCGTGAGCTTGAACTGCTTCTCGTCGCAGCGAGATCCCAGAGTTCGACGGGTGGTTCAATCGCCCTTAAGGCCACAGAAAAGTTTAGAAGCAACAAGAAAGCAGCAGAGAAGCGCATATTTGAAGTGGTTAATTCAAAAATTGATGATCTTATTGAAACTGCTGAATATGACTGGATGGCGCCTATTCCACCCACAGAACCCAGCAACTATATGCAAACACTGACTCGGTTCCTTTCAAACATAATGAACTCGACACTGCTTGGTCTTCCAACAGAGATCAAAGAGCTGATTTATTTCGATGCCCTTAGTCACGCTGCAAATATGATACTGGTATATTCGTTCGGTGTTCCGTATGGTCAAATTACTGATTCCTTATTCTAGGCACAACCCCTTTCTGCGGAAGTGAAAAGAATTAACCCAAACGGTGTTATGGCTCTTTCCAAGGATGTCGAATACCTGGCTCAATTTGTCGACAGTCTCGGTGTTCCTATTCTTAGGGAAAATCTTGACGAATTGCAGCAAACGGTGCAATTGATGCAAGCGGATAACACAGATGAATTCTATGATATTTCTACGAGAAACAAAAAGTATGGTCGCGTAGACGCCATTCACGGTCCGGTTCTATTAGAAAAGTATGTTTTTTTTTTTTTTTTGAAGAAATTTGAAGAAATTTGCTGCATTAAACATGCTAATTATGGCCAGGCTTACACGCACTGTTCAAAGCCCTGTCAAAACGGACAAGTTCGCAACGCTTTCATCGAGATTTAAGAAGTCCTAAGCGAACCATGGCATAGAAGTTTAGTGCACTCTAGTACTATAATGATATGGTCATTTTCTTCCATCTGTTTAACTGGAAGGCCGGTAGTCGAGTTTCTCACAAGGATCGGGTATGACTAGTACACAATATCATCCAGAGCAAAGAAACGCATAAAAAACCAAACCGATTAGAGCAAAACATTGCATACATACATTCATTGAAAGACAAAACGTGGCAACCTTGTCATTGGCACATAACCTGTTTCGCGGCAATCCTGATCGCGATAGAACAAGTTTCTATGCTCTTATAACACTCACTTCGACAAGAAACATCAATTGTTAGCAACAAACAAACCAAAAAAGAAAAAAGAAAGAAGAAAGAAAAGAAAAGAAAAGAAAAAAAGAAAAAAAGGGAGAAGGAAGGGTTCAATTGATTTTTGCTACCTATGGGGTAATACAAAATGGGGAGGGAAGACTTTTGGGGGGGGCATACCTGCTGTGGTGGTATATGGGGGTATGGAGCATACATCCCTTCAAACATTTGAGACTGAGGCTGGCCATATGCCGCTGTCGGATCTGTTTGCACGGCGCCCGCATACATGGTGGGCTGGGGGCGATATTCTGAGTCTTGGGGAAGATGCTGCCCCAACGTGCTGTAGTCCGGAGGAGCCATGTGATGCTGAGGGTGTTGGACCCCGTGTTGAGATGGTGGTAACTGACCGGGAGCACTCGGAGCTGCAGAAGAACTTGCAGGAGCACCACCTGTCTGACTAGATCTCTTGGCATGGGAGGTAGCTTCTTCACGAGGTACTATATCGATAAGAAAATCAAACATGTCAGATTTCGAGAGAGCTGCAGCAATGTCTGATCGCTGCAGAGTTCGTCGTTTGTTATCCTCTGCGTGGATCCATGCCCGCATGGTCAGCTCAGTAATGAAGACATCACAACCCTTTGCAAAAAGGATAGGCGCCTCTGCGGAAATCATTTTCACCTCTGGGTCTGCCTTCATGACTTTCTTTATACGCGCCAGTGGTAACTGATGGATTTTATAATCATGATTGTCCGTTTCAAGGTGATTGATTATGTGTTGCCAGTATGTTGTCAAAATATCGCGAGCCGTTCCTTGTAGGCCTTGGTTGACCTGAACCAATCAACGCTATGCTCTACTATCATATTGCCTGGTGAACGGTATAATAAACTTACATTTGCCCAGGTTCCTGTGTAAAGCTCGGCAACGGGGGCATATCCTTGTGCTGAAAGCTAATCCACGTCAAGTCAGCTATGCCCAAATGTATACCTAAACAGAAAAACAATAGATATCATACTGCTGCGCTGGCACCTGGGCACAATAAAAGTTAGTTGAATGCTTATTTAGATATGACGGATTACGTGACATTGTAATCTGCTAAGAGACTGGGTTGTGGTGGATTACCATAATGCCCGCCGTTTCTGATATCATAAACAGGCTGCTGCCTGCCCTGCTGCCCGGTGCCTTGTGAAGATGGTTCCATGACAGAAATACTCTTGCAAAGATGTATATGTTGTGATACTGCCGACTCGGTCACCTTTTAGGCGTGGAGGGGCTTTTTCTTTTTCGGGGTGATAAAAGGAAAACCTTGGAAGATGCGACGCGAAGGGAAAGCGGGATCTGGGGCCTCGAGCTGTGGACATGCGGCATTAGATGAAGTAGAGATGGGGAAGAGATAGAGTTTTACTGTGACTATAGCAGAGCTTCGGTTAATAGTGTGGGCAGTTTGTTGGCGGCCCAGATATGTGATGATTGTGTTTGAAGGCAGGTCGTGGTTGTCACTTGTTAGGTAGCGCGCCAACATGCCAAGCCTTTCCCAGCTCCAAGCCTTCAACCTTACGCACTGCTTGCTGGATGCACAGTTGAATGCGGGGAACCATCCTTACAGTCTACACAGGTACCTAGGTATGTACCTATCTCGTGGTCAACAGCCAACCATGCTTTAATTATTTATATTTTGATTACTTATTCATTTATTTTATTATATTTTTTAATTCATGCTTCCAGTGTAAATTAAAGCAAGCTATCTACCTAGGTAAGTGGTGAGATTGGGTGGACCTAGAGGTATCTAAAACCTTTTAGGTATCTATTACAGGGACTAATCTAAACGCCAGAATGAGTATTACATTACAGTGTACTCTGTATAGTATCTAGATACCTACCTAACTGCCACATAAATCATGTAGCTGTACTCTGTACCCACTGTATTTAAGTGTCATACCTGGTATCTCGCAATGGTACCAAACCTGTAATCTATGAGTCAAGCCTGGGAAGTACTAACCTATGATCCTAATCTAAGGATACTAACAGTAATTAGGTTGCTTCTATAAGCTAATGGTACTTAATAATATAGCTAGGTAGTTAAGGAGAGAAGTAGGACTAAGAAGTATATATACTCCTTATTTAAGTAAGAGATATATAAATAAGTAGAATAATTAGGTAAGTATAAAGGTAACTATAGAATTATAGACTATATTAGTTACAAAGAATCATCTAAGTATATAAAATAAGTATCTTTATATATCCTTTATTAAGTATACTATCCTATATATTACTTATAGTATTCTATTAGGTGCCTATATACTATATTATATACTATCTAGGTACTACCGACCTGACCTACATACATACCTTACGAAAACCAGACCTAATTAGGTTGTTCAACTTTAAGTAATAACTACATATAATTGTTATCAGCCACCCAATGTTTTGACCTAGTATAGCAAAATAATCCATGCAGTGGGAGGTACACATAAATATAATATAGAAATAGAAATCATTTTGCACTCATCAACTCTGTACGGAGTACGGTAAGTAATACCTAGGACTTGGGCGTTTTATGCCTGAGGCATAAATAGCAGACGGGCAAATCACAGCGTCCCCGCCCCACAAACCAAAAATTTTTCCTCGGGCCGCTCTGGCTTCCCCCAAAAAAATAGCTTCCCTTTCCACTATAAAGAGTCAGATTTTCTTTTCAGGGTTCGCAACTTCACTATCTTCCTTGCCACAACCCCCTGTCCATAGGATATGACGGAAAAGACATGTGATAGAAGTCGCGCTATTCAGCCTCAAACTGAGGTTGACTTGACAGACGATCAGATTCAGCAATTACTTGTTGAAGCTGAGAGCCGACTGCGAGCTCCTTTAGAGCCATCTATCGACAAGCAATCAAACCAATCATTGCTAAAGTGAGCATATACTTTCCTCCATTCCATGCGGACAGAAGAAAAAAAAAAATGAACAAAAAATGAAGGCTAACTTCACATCAGTATCCCAAATTTGTCGTCGGGGCATCAGCTACTACCATACGTTCGTCAGCAAGATGGTCTTGCTACTGTGGATTCTGCGCGTGTCATCCATCCTTCACAAAAGGATACGCCTAATGCAATCTGCTCTTTAGGAGCCAAGAATTTAAAGGATTCAATTTCGAATAAAGTAACCCCCCCCCCCAACCCTTCTCCTTCCCTTCTATTGTTGCTATGAGGAAAAATACCCCAGTGCTTTAGCGCTTGATACAGCTTCACCAGCCCGTCTTGGGCTGCGCTGTGCCAATGAGAGCTTTCTTATTTTCATAGTTACTCTGAGCATCAGTATCAACCCAGATTGATTCGCTTAAATTTACATCTCTTTGTGGTCATTTGCTAATATATTTTCCTTTAAGGATAAACCCACAGCAGGAAAAGACTGGTTCAACCTCCCCCAAACAGAATTGACAACAGAATTTAAAAGGGACCTACAGCTCCTTCGGATGCGGTCTGTCCTTGACCCTAAGAGACATTACAAAAAGGAGAATGGAAAGGCACAACCTCCAGAGTTTTCACATGTGGGTACTGTTATCGAGGGCCCAACAGAATTTTTCAGTTCCCGCATTGCAAAGAAAGATCGCAAGAAGACCTTTGTGGAGGAGACTCTGGTCTTGGAGCAAGAAACACGACGTTTCGAGTCTAAATACTTTGACATTCAAACCGCAAAGCAAAGCGGAAAGAAGTCATTTTACAATAATCTACGTGCAAAGAGAAGCCGCAGAGGAAAGTAAACTAAGATTACCTTTTTTTTTTTTCTCTCTTTGAAGGAGGCCGGATCTGAAATATTGGCAAGCGGGTCTTCATTGGAAGGTTGCTATCAATCCTACCACAATGGTGGTCTGGATTGCAAAGACTAAGTGACTGTTTGCACTTCACCATCCTAGGTTTACCGTCTCAACACGGCCGACCGAGGACTTGGCACCGCTCCTTCCGTGGCAGCCGCCCGCAAGTGAAAACGACATACTCTAATCATGTCTAAAAATATCTGCAAGGGCCTGTCCAACAAGCCTCTTTTTCTCGCTGTCATTACCAATGCAGGTGAATTTGGATTGCTTTCTGTGGATCCTTACCTGCATATCAATTGCTGCAGAGCGACCAGCTTCAAGAACTTCCTCGTGGTTTGCCTTGCCTTCTTGCAGGATAGCGTCTAATTCACTGGAGCCTTTGCCTTGGAGGAGATGATCATCTCCGCGGGGGACGGGAGAAAGAACCGCACTGTTTGTCACCAGGCTGAGAGCTAGAACTTTGATGCCACAGTGTCTAGCGACGACTATTTCCGGCACAGTTGACATACCAACCACGTCTGCGCCAAGCTGACGAAGCATACGACATTCAGCTCTGGTCTCATAGCTGCTCATGATCAGCAAGTGAAGTTGTACATATATGAGCGCCACTCACCTTGGGCCTCCGACAAATGCATACACGCCCTCGTGAAGTCTACGTCTGCTTTCCCGATGCATCACTGTTTGCCAGGATTTATGCACATAGCGACGAAGTTCGAGGTCATAGGCATCTGATAAAGGAGGGAACCGGGGGCCAAATTCTTCCACATTTGGTCCTCGTAGTGGATGGGTGCCTGACAAACCAGCTAGAAAAAGATGCTATTTGGTGAAATTAGAATAAATCATGAAAAAAGATGAACATGGGCGTACATCATTCAATAAGACAATATCACCAACCGCGTATTCAGGATTAAGACCTCCAGCAGCGTTAGTCACTACAGTTAGTAGGACATCAGTAGGTTTCTTTTCTTTTTTCTTTTTTTTTTTTTTTTTTGAAGTATGCCTTTTGGGTGAACAAGCTCACAGACTACAGTATCAACACCTAATCGCTTAAAAACCCGAATAGGAAATGTAATTTGGTGAATGGAATGGCCTTCATAGTAACTATCAGGTCACATTAGTGAGCAAGGGGTGGTCAGTTAAGATAATAAATGTGTGATTCAGCTTACTGCGCACGACCAACCATCAAAACAACTGGCAATTGTTGATTGAGTAGTCCGAAAACCAGCTTTCCCGCATGCCCCGCCACTATGTGAGTGAGTATACAAATCTCCCTTCACTTCTATCAACAGAGCCTCATCTGGCGATACTTACCTGTAAGGTGAGGAAAGTGAGGTATAGAAGAGTAATCATATTCTGATCTTGGTGCATCATGAATGGTATCGGCGAGTCCTCCTAATCCAGAGCCGCAGACAATTGCGACACGAGGTTTTTTCAGATGGACAGGCAATCGCTCCTGCAAGAACGAAGCAGCCTCGCTACTCTGCTCGAATGAGGACAAGTCTTTTGGTATTCCAGTCATTTCTTAATGAAGTGATAGGTAGTCAATTGTAAATGGTGATGTGGGTGGCACAGTATGGCATTGATTTTAGCCAAAAATGCAAGGGAGGAAACATCTGACTGATTCACAAGTATTCCGTATGATATGAAATAAATGTCCTTCTACCAGGGGTACCTAGGTATTATTAATATTAATGCATACCCTGTAAAACCTTAGCAATCTTCCGAGCAGGTCTAGGTAGTTAAGATGTCGAAACTGCATAAAATTGCTACTGCAACTGGAAATCTGCCGGACTGAGAGCACTATTTAGAGTACCTAGGTATGTATCATCATAATGGCCTAGCAGGTCGTGAATATGAACCTGGAATGGTTTTCTTGGGCTCCTAAAGTTATTGATTTAGACATGTAATTACAGCAACTCAAAGCAATAGTAAGCAATCATTAGCTATGTACTAGGTACCTAACTACCTAGGTAGATAACTAGATAACGTACTGCGTACCTTAGTACATTTTTACTACCTACCTAGGTATCATGAATACCTGGCCCATAGTTGGCGATTTATTGGTTTGGCTCCAAAGGCGGTCAACGGATCTGCCAACCATGGTCCTACCTACACTGAATGCAGAAAAGGCCTCCGCTGAAAATCACTCCGAACAGAAAAGACTCTAGCTTCAACATCTAACAACCATCGGTTCCTAGGTTTGCTTGGTTTAATGCTCTAGGGATGTTTTCTTATCCCAATTCGCGCTTCCTATTCGGAGCAGCAAAGCGATTAAAGGTATATTCCACCAAATCTCCTTGGCCGTCAATATGGCATTCTCGCTAATAGGTTCCCGAAAAGTTCCCCATACCATCCCGTGCTCTTTCATCAAGTAGGCCAGAAACCGTTCCTAATTCCAAGTCGGAAGGTTCTCCCGGATCGGACGTATCGCGCACGTCAAACCCATCTGCCACATCGTCCCTGTTAGAATCTCCAACCTGTTTCAGTGATCAGAAAATACAGATTGGAGGCTAACTAAAAGGTGTATAGTTCAATTGAGACAGAGAGACCCTCGAAATCACATGTCGGGGAATGGTGCGTTTGCCAGAATATTTTCTTGGGAATTGAATGATAGCTCACTATCACCACAGGGCAGAACGGTTGGACAGCATTGGGCAAAACGCTCGATTGCCTAGAAGCGTACAAGC
The DNA here is from genome assembly GCF_001890725.1 of Aspergillus wentii DTO 134E9. Classification (NCBI taxonomy): domain Eukaryota; kingdom Fungi; phylum Ascomycota; class Eurotiomycetes; order Eurotiales; family Aspergillaceae; genus Aspergillus; species Aspergillus wentii. The sequence continues at coordinate 1,316,188 of NW_024467833.1, forward strand.
GGTCTACTTGCGACCACTGCGGAGGAAGGCCGAGTATGGTCTTCCAGTTTGCGATCTCCAGCTAAGATCCTACAGCGTGCGAAACGTCGAATTTTTCGCCGACTTCGCTGTACGAGCTGCCTATTATTTGAAGCTCCCCGTTTCGGGTCCCGTGCCGTTACCACGCTTTGTCGAACGCTGGACAGTTCCTCGAAGCAACTTTGTTCACAAAAAAAGCCAGGAGAATTTCGAGCGGATAACACTCCGTCGGTTGATCCAGATCAAAGATGGCCATCCGCAGGTCGTACAAGCATGGCTAGCATTTCTACGAAAACATGCCTTCTATGGGGTCGGTATGAAGGCGAATGTTTGGGAACATGAAAGCCTTGGTACAGTTATCTTGATTGTCGCCATGTCTCCAAGCTGAAAATTGCTAACGAATATTTCAAATCTAGGTGTTGCCCAATCAATGGATGCTGCTCTTCCTGAAATTGAGAAGTCTCTCGAGTCGGACCTCGCCCAATTTGGTCAGCGGGCGGATGCAAGGGTCGGCAGTTCCATGTTTGATCGCTTAGACCGCGAGCGATTTTGTGAGAACAAAAGCCCTTTAACCGAAGTCCGCCGGGGCTAAATGTTGATTGGTTTTTTTTTGGGAAGTTGCTATCAAGGCACTTGCGTGTTTGTTAGGTTGTATCTACTTCAACTACTTGTATTCTACTACATCACACTATATCTCAACATTCGACACATGTTGTAGATATGGGATTCAGCATTATTATTTTTAGATTCTACAACTTACCTGCGTTTTTGGCTTCATCTACCATTCATAGGACTATCGAAATTGACAATAAAATCGATGGCCTCTACTTGTGCTAAATATTTATCCAATGCCTTTCTATTCTACCATTATGACCAGATCTCGGTCAGAATACCGAGTCATGTGATTTCACATGACTAGATAATATTTAATCAATATCTTGACAAGAGTCTAGTAAAAATGAATATCCATAACAGCGGCTTCTTTCGGGGATGGTTGGCTAGAGATGCATATAAAAATCAATCGCTATGGCCAATGCTTTAGAAACTGGCATAAACGAAGTAGCGTTCGCATTCAATCAGAGCTGAATCAGGTCAAATCTCGAAGATGGAATAGCTCATACAATACGCAACCCTCGGAAAGCGAACAGATTATATTTTCCGGCATCCAGCCCACGGGTGTTCCACATTTGGGAAATTATTTGGGAGCTCTGCGCGAATGGGTTCGACTGCAGAATGATGCAGCTGAGGGGACCAGGCTATTCTTCTCCATTGTCGACCTACATGCGTTAACGGTACCTCAAGAACCTTCGCAATTGAGGAAATGGAGGAGAGAGGCATTTGCGACGCTCATTGCGTTAGGTTTAGATCCAAGTCGATCAACTATATTCCATCAATCTACAGTACGTCATCTTTCTCAGTCTGGAATCTCATCCTGGTTTTCCTATGCCAACCATTACCAGGTTCCAGCGCACACTGAATTATTTTGGATATTGAGTACAGTAGCTTCAATGGGGTATCTATCGCGAATGACTCAGTGGAAGGTGAGTAACCATGTTGACGATTCCAAAGGCGATGGGAGACACCCTGCGCCGGGGGGAAGGGGGTTCAAAAATTAATGTCACCTAGAGCAAACTGCAATTGCCTGAAGACACGAGCCTGGAGCATTCGGAAGCACGATCAAAGTTGCGACTTGGTCTTTTCTCATACCCTGTTCTTCAAGCAGCAGACATACTTGTTCACAGGTATTGCGTCAAGCCGCGATCGAATTAAGCAAAGCTCCTTCTGATATGTGTTAGAGCCACTCACGTTCCTGTTGGGGAAGATCAAAGACAACATCTTGAGTTTTCTAGGTACACTGCGAATAGCTTCAATCATCTTTACGGAACCATCTTTCCGTCTCCCGAGGCACTTATATGTGAGACAGGCATTCTTTTCTCGTTTGATGCCCAATTTGTACTAACCATGAATCCCCATTAGCGCCTGCAAAGCGAGTCATGTCTCTTAAGGAACCGACATTGAAAATGTCTAAGTCTCATGCAGATGAGCGGTCAAGAATCATTCTCACGGATTCCCCTGAAATCATTCACAAGAAAATCAAGGTTGCTCTCACGGATTCGGAATCAAAAATTACATACGACCCAATCCGCCGCCCAGGTGTGTCTAACTTGATTGAAATACTTAGTCATTTTGAACGAAGGTCCTGCAATGAAGTGGTCAATGAGCATCACTCGGAAAGCCTTCGGGCTTTAAAAGAACATGTTTCGACCACCATTTCCAGCCATCTAAAACCAATCAGAGAAAAGTATTTCTCATTGATAGGTGATAGGAATGCGGACTATCTTGATGCTATTGCGGATCAAGGCGCCCAGGCTGCTCGTGCCAATGCTGAGCTGACCATGCGTCGAGTCAGGGAAGCGTTGGGTCTGTGAAGCCTTTATCCCCATGGATTATTCACTCATTGGTTTCTGGTTATCAATCCATTTCAAACCTCTATCCATTCATGGTTTTACATATTTCCAGGGAACGGTCTCAGTACATGCCTCCATGCTATACAAATGGATGATGCTACCTACTCCATAAGCAAGAGTAACAGACATGCATAGGTATAGTATACAGATACAATACATGTATGAATTTCTTCACTAGGCACAGTCTGACCTAGCAAACTTACTGCGCCATTTAATCGTAGGCCTTCCTTAGCTACGCAGTACAACACCATGCTTGCTCACCTCCCCTATCACACTGCATACCTGGGTACCTAGGTCATCCCACCGTAATAATCATTCAGATTGGGGTCATGAGGGCACGTCTTTTCAGCATTTCTTGTTCACTCAGAGTTCATATATTAGTAGCGATTATAAGATACCTACAAATGTAGGGGATAAGAACCAATAAACTAAATTAACTGCGACATCACTGTTACACCAGTGAGAACCAATGACAATGTACCTTAATATTGTGAGAATCTTGCAGCCTTGAACTAAAATGAAGATAGAGGAACTCTCATAGAACAGCCCAAGCCGCTCAGTAGTGTCTGTATGTACGCAATTTAGCACTATACATTCTGCACACTTCCATCTGGTTACCGCTTACTTCCTCTATCTAACACTCAACCCGGGTTATAATAGGCCCGGGAGCATTGGGGTTTACAATGAGGTGTACTGAGTTTGTACCCCCCTTTCTGCCTGCGGGAGCCGCTTTTGATTAACAAATGATATTTTACTATTCTGCTGGTTAAAACCTCTGAAATTTGCTATTATACTAATATTTTATATACTAGCTATCTGCCTTAATAATTACTTATATATATAATAAGGTATTATCTCTGCTAAATATCTTAAAATTAGTAATTAAATAATATACTAGGCTTCCTTAGCTACTTTAACTAACCTTTAGTATATTTCCTCTATATTTAATATATTCTCTAGGTTAGGATATAGCTTATAGATCTCCTACTTTATAATTATCTATAGATTCTTAATTAGATTTAAATCTAGTAAATAAGGTGGCTAAACTATAACTTTAATACCTAAGTTTTAAAGAAGGGCTTTAATAATATTAGCTTAATAGATATTAGCACTATTATATATAAAAAATATTACTAGGCTAGAGATAATCTAGAAGAAAAGTATAGTAAAGCTTATAAACAATAAAGCCTAATATATTACTATTCTTAGCTAAAGGATCCCTATCTAGAGGTACTAGACCTATTGTAAAGCACTGGGAGCTGGAGGTGCTTGGATTGGTAATTTTTGTGTTACGGCACCTTTATCAGTGACTGCATCAGGCAGAATCAGGCGGTTAAGGGAAATGGATATTCTTATGGCAGAGAATTATAATTTGCTATTATTATACTCTTTACAGTCACTATCTAGCAGATATTACTACACTCACATGATTAACTACCATCTACTAATGCTAAGATATAATATATAGTATATAACTACTATCAGGACTACTATTAAGATAGTATATAGAATAGTATACTAGTAAAGGATATATAAGGACACTTATTTTATATACTTAGATAGTTCTTTATAATTAATATAAGTTATTATCTTATAGTTACTATTATACTACTACTCTAATTATTCTACCTACTTATTTATATATCTCTAAGCTTAATTAAGAGGTATATATACTTCTTAGCCTTACTTCTCTCTCTAACTACCTTACTATATTCTTAAGTACCCTAGCTTATTAGAAGCACCCCAGTTACTATTAATATCCTTAGATTAGGGTTATAGGTTAGTATTCTATAGGCTTAACTTATAGTTTATAGGTTAGGTACTATTATAAGATCCTAGGGTATAATATATTAATTACCTATCTATATAAGTATATAAATAATACCTAATATTAATACTAGTCTATCTTAAGTAATTAACTTAAAAGTATTATAACTAATAATACCCTAATAAGTAGTACTAACCCTAATAAAACTTAGAGTAATAAGGAGCTCTTAGGAATAATTAAGTAGCTTTAAGAAACTATTACTATAATAAAAAGTTACTTTACTACTAAGGTAGTTAAAGTATAACTACCTAAGCTATTTACTAGAAAAAGGTTATATCTCTAGATATTTCTTATATAAATAGATACCTATCTTAATATTAATAAAGAAAAACTCTAATATAAAGCTAATAAGGTAGTTTTTATATTAACTTACTTATTAGGTAATATATTTAATTAGTTTAAGCTATTTCTTTAAGACTTCTAAGAAAACTTATCATACCACTAAGATAATAATATTAAGGAAATTTTTACTTCTTATACTAAGTTTAAAGAATACCTTAAGGGAACTTTTAGTAATATTAATACTACCTAATAAGTAGAATAGAAATTATAATAACTTAGATAGATAGGATTAGTATAGTAAATAGCTTCTAAATTCTAGTAGATTATCTCCTATTTAGATTAGGATAAAGATATATATATATTATAATTTAAAGAAATATTAAAACTAAAAGTATAAGAAAAGCTTATCTAGTAGGAGTAACTAAACTCCCTAGCTAAATTTATTAAATTAGCTATTAAAATAGATAATAAACTTTATAAATTTAAAAATTAATATACTAACTACTAATTTAGAGGAAATTAGTATATAACTAATTATTAATTAAATAATAGCTAAAGAGTATAGCTAGTAAGCTAAGAATATATAAATCCTTTTAGGCTATAACTAATAGAACTTAATATAATAGGTATAAGATAGAAAGGTATAATACTAGAAGAATAGGAATAATAATATAAAGAAAAGCTTTACTTCTTTTATAGAAAACCTAGATATATAATAAAAGACTACTAAGTAAGGTAATAATATAACTAAAGAAATTAGAACTAAGGAAAGTAACTTTAAGCTATAAAGAAGCTCTAAGTAATATATAAAGATCTATAACTTTAGAAATTATACTACTAATATACTATATTAAGTAAGGATAAAATTAATTAAGAACTTAGCTAGTAGGAAGAAGGCCTAAATAATATATAGGATAATTATACTAAGGAAGAACTATAACTAAAATAGTAGATATTAGTAGAATACTACCTAGATAACTTAGTATTAGATAATAGCTATATACTATATAATTAATTAAGACTAGATAGTAAGGATCTGGCCCCACTTAAACTAATATAGATAAATAAATTAAATAAAGATAACTAGAACTATATAAGATATCTTAATATTAAAGATATATTTAATAGTATAAGACTAGAACCTAGAATTCTAGTATTATTATAGAATAAATAATAGATCTACTATAAACCTTATAGTATATAAAATATACTAAGAAAGAATTATAAAGAGCTAGCTCCTATAGATAAGGTAGTTAACTAAGTTTAACTAGTTATTAATCCTTTAGATAAAGAGTATAGTACTTAGTAGAAAGGCCTAGTATCTTATTAAAAGGAACTCTATAAGTTACTTAAGTAATCTTAAAGAATCCTATAAGATAATTTTAAATTAAATAAATATATTATAAAATTACTAAAAAGAAGATACTACTTTACCTAATATAGGGTAGGATAATAGAATTAAGATAGAGTATATAAATAAATTAATAAGATTTTAAATAGAGCCTAGAAAGAACTAGAGGAGCTTAAAAGAGAAAAGTTACTATTAATAAATAAAATATAATAAAGCTTCTACCTTAGACTTATTACTAAGGTACTTAGATAATTAGTAAAAATAATAATTAACTTAAGTATAATAGGAAATTATATAGATCTAAGATATAAGTAGTAACTAAGTATACTTAAGATTAAGAAGGCTTAACTAGAACTACTTATAGATCTAAATAGAGAAGACTTAGGAGGTTATCTTATAGATAAATTAGAATCTATACCCTTAATTATAATAGGTTATAAGGAGTAACTTAACTTTAATATAATACTATTAGGATAGTATAATATAGTATTAGAGATTCCTTAACTTAGGAATTATAACCTAGAAATTAATTAGAAAGCTAATATAATATAGCTAGTAAATTATAAATACCCTAGATTAATAGGTATAGGGGATAATACTATTAAATCTTAATAATATACTTATAAAGGAGAACTTAAGGGTAGAGTTAAGTAATTAAATAAGGTAATTAATATTATAATTAGTAATAAAATAACTAAAATCTTAGTAACTAGTAAAGCTTTAGACTAAGTATAGTTAATATAACTACCTAGATAGGCACTAGTAATAGTAACTAAATATTATAAATAAACTATTATTAAAGATATTACTAATAATTCTTAAGATAAGGGATATTACTTTAATATACTAATAGAGTAATCCTTAGAATAAGATAATAGCTTATAAAAGTATAGATATATTAAAGAACTAGTAATAGACTCTTAAGAACTACTATAGTTACCCTAGGAGTATATTATATTTTAGAAATTATTTAAATAACTATAAGAACTATAACTACTAGAGTATAGACTCTATAACTATAAAATCCCTTTAGAAAAAGGGAAGTAACTAATCTATAAAAAGATCTACTATATATTAGATAAAGAAACTAAAGCACTTAAAGAATATATTAATAAATAATTAATAAAAGGTACTATTTAAATATTATAATTACTAGTAGGATATAGTATCTTATTTATATCTAAAAAAGATAATAGCCTATAACTTTATATAGACTATAGACTACTAAATAATATTACTATTAAAGATTAATACCTACTACCTCTTATCTTAGAGATCTAGGATAGGATTAGAGGAGTAAAATAGGTTATAAAACTTAATATTATAGATATCTATAACTAAATCAGAATTATTAAAGGAGAAGAATAGAAAATAGTATTTTAAATAAAATATAGAGATTATAAATACTTAGTAATACTATTTAGGCTAACTAATATACCTATATTATTTTAATAATTTATTAATAAGGTATTAAGGGAATATCTTAATATCTTTATTATTATATACCTTAATAATATTCTAATATTCTTAGATAACCTTAATAAGTATATTTAGTATATTATAAAGGTACTTATAAAACTTTAAGATATAAAACTATAATTAAAACTTAAAAAATATAAATTTTATATCTAAGAAATAGACTTTTTAGGATACTAAATCTCCCTAGAAGGGATATATATAGATTAGGTAAAAGTATAGATAATTAGAGATTAGCTAATACTAAAAAATCTTAAGGAATTATAATAGTATTATAGATTAATTAACTACTATTAATAATTTATTAATAACTATATAAAAACTATAATACCTATATTTAAATTACTTAAAAAATTAGATACCTTTAAATAGACCTAGGAATAGTAGAAAGTATTTAAAGAATTAAAAGAATAAATTATATAAGCACTAATTTTAGTATAATATAACCTAATAAAGGAAATAACTATTAAAACTAATATATTAGACTATATAATTAGTATAAGAATAATATAGCTAGGAGAAGATAGGAAATTATAGCTAATTATATTTTACTTAAGGAAATTAATTTAAGCTAAATTAAACTATAATATCTATAATAAGGAGCTACTAGTAATAGTAGTTACCTTTAAAATATAGAGAGTCTATCTTAAAGGAGCTTAATATTAAATTCTTATTAAAATAGACTATAAGAACCTTACCTTCTTTATAATAACTAAAGAGTTAATATAAAGATAGGTAAGATAGTTAAAAGTTCTTTTAGAATATAACTTCTATATTATATACTATAAAGGAATAGAAAATAGCTAAGTAGATATACTTAATTAATAACTAGACTATATACTTAATAGAAAATATTATAAACTAGTAATCTTAAAGTAAAATAAAGATAGTAGCCTTAGTTATAATTATTAATACTAGATTATAGCTACTATAAATATTAGATTAGATAAATTTAAAAAGAAACTTATTATAGAAATTAAGAAAGATTAAATAATCTAAGGGATACTTAAAAAGCTTAAAGGTAATACTAGATTTATTAAAGGTAATAATAGACTAGTATACTTTAAGGGACTTATCTATATACCTAAGAGTATATAGACTAAAGTTATAACTATATATTATAACACCCCTATATTTAGATATATAGGAGTAGAGTAAATAGTAGTATATATTATAAGAAACTTTTATATACTATATCTTTAAGTAAAATTATATAAATATATAATAAGATATAAAATATATATTTAAGATAAACTAGTAAGATATAAACCTTATAGAAATATATAAATACTAAAATTACCTATAAAACTATAGGAATAGGTTATAATAGACTTTATTACTTAGTTACTACCCTTAAGTAAATAGGATACTATTATAGTTTTTACTAACTAACTTACTAAGTATATTTAGCTTATACTAGTAAAAGGTATACTTAATATAAAATAAATAGTATTTATCTTTTTAAAGGAAATTATTATAAACTATAGTTTACTAGAAAGTATTACCTTAGATAGAGATAAGCTCTTTACCTTAAAATTCTAGATATCCCTTATAAGGATAATAGGAATTTATTACTAATTAACTACCACTTATTACCTATAAGTAAATAGGTAAACTAAATAAACTAATTAAATAATTAAATAATATTTATAGTACTATATTAACTATTAATAAAATAACTAGAGTAAATTATTACCTATAGTATAATTTATATTTAATAACTTTATATACTCTATTATAAAATAAACACTATTTTATATAAATTACTACTAGTATCTAAATATTATTAGAAAACTAATCTAATAAGAATTAAACTTAGAAGTAGAATAACTAGTAATAATAATAAAACAGTACTACTAATAACTCTTAATAGATTTAGAGTTTATAAATCTATAGATAGTTAGTTACTATAATAAAAAATATAATAAAGGACTAGATCTTAAAAAGGGGAGGAAAGTATTCCTACTCTATAAAAATATTAAAATAAAAAGACTAAGTATAAAACTTAACTATTAAAAATTAGGACTATTTATAATTAAAGAAAAGATAGGACTAGTTAATTACTATTTATAACTACTAGAATTAATAAAATATATATATCTAGTCTTTTATATTTTATTATTAGAACCAGTACTAGCTAATACTAAACCTACTTAAAATATAGAAATTAATAATAATAATAAATAAGAATATAAAGTTAAAAAAATCTTAGGATATTAAAAAGTTAGTAGTAAATTACTTTACCTAGTAAAATAGAAAGGATATAATACCTTAGAAAATATATAGGAACCTATCTTAAACTTAATAGGTTACCCTTAATTAGTAAAAGAATTCTATTAATAGATAGATTAAAGTTAGCCTAGAAGGAAGGGGAATTTATTATTTAAGTTAGACTAGGATTATCTAATATAGTAGTAAGTTAAGTAGCCTCCTATTTATTCACTATCTACTTAATTTCCTAGAGATCCTTAGTACTTAATAGATCTTTAATATTTACTATATCTATTAGATTTAAATTATATTCTAGTATCTTTTAACCATATTTATTTAGAAATTTATAATAAGTTTTAAGATTTTTTAGTTTTATAAATAATTCTTTAATTTAATTTTTAGTAATATTAATTTAAGTATCTAAAGTATTATAATTATAATTAAGTTTTAACTACTCTTAATTAGAATAAAAGTAAGGACTGTATTTCTAACTATAGTATATATATAATAAATAATTCTAGCTCTTAAAGTCTATAATATAGATAAAGCTGTAACTCTTATAATAAGGGTAAGGATTATTAATAGGAATACCCTATTTCTTAATTTTATTAGCCTAGGATTAAAACTTATAATATTAGTTATAAGCTTTTTTAGTATTAAGGGATCTAGGCATAATAAGTTATTAGAAAAATAAGAAAGAAGTTAATAGGAAATATACCTAAATAGGGGATATAATAAATTTATAATTATTAAGGGATAATAATCCTAGGAGAGGGGGATTATATTATAGTACCTTTATTAATAACTATATTAGGCAGAATTAGGCAGTCAAGGGAAATAGATATTCTTATAATAGAGAATTATAATTTACTATTATTATACTCTTTATAGCCACTATCTAGTAGATATTACTATACTTATATAATTAACTACTATCTACTAATACTAAGATATAGTATATGGTATATAACTACTATCAGGACTACTATTAAGATAGTATATAGAATAGTATACTAGTAAAGGATATATAAGGACACTTATTTTATATACTTAGATAGTTCTTTATAATTAATATAAGTTATTATCTTATAGTTACTATTATACTACTACTCTAATTATTCTACCTACTTATTTATATATCTCTAAGCTTAATTAAGAGGTATATATACTTCTTAGCCTTACTTCTCTCTCTAACTACCTTACTATATTCTTAAGCACCCCAGCTTATTAAGAGCACCCTAGTTACTATTAATATCCTTAGATTAGGGTCACAGGTTAGTATTCTGCAGGCTTGACTCACAGTTTACAGGTTAGGTACCATTGCGAGATCCCAGGGTGTGACATTTTGGTTGTGAGTCACCTGCATACTATAAGCAAGAACCCTGCATGGTTAAATATATGGGTGGTATTATTTAGAATTAATTACTTACCTTATAGTTATCTATTATATAGTCTTCTAAATATAGTCTTATTTAGCTATAGTTATATAGTTTAGGGAACCTACCTAGACCTTATTATAAGGTTACTATTAGGTTACTATGAGATTCTAGGATATAATAATTACCCTCCCCCCCCTTTATAGGGGGCTTATCTATAAATCCTATACTAAGCCTAATTAGGAGTAATAAAGCTATTAGATTAATATAATACTATAGTATTACTTAAATTATTCCTTATTCTACTATTTCTTTTAATTATTTTATATAATAAAGGCTTCTTTTATTACTTAAGAATAGTAATTATTATCCTATTAATAGTATTATAATAATAATAATATTATTATTAATTATTTTAGGATTTTATTATATTAGTTTTATTAAGTAATACTAATATACTCTCCTATTATCTAATATTTATTTAATATATTAAATAGGATTATTTCTATTTACTTTTATTTATAATAGCCTTTAAATAGCTTTACTTATATATTACTTAGGCTTAGTATTATTATTATTAAATATAAATATATAAATTTCTTTAGCTTTATATAAAGGTAAGTTATTTAGTCTCCTTTATAAAACTACTAGTTTAGTTCTTTTATATAGTTATTTTTACCTTTATTTATTACCTTTATCTCTTAATATAAGTATCTTTATTTCCTATTTATCTAGTTATTATTTTAATATTATAGAGATAGTAAAATATCCTTTAGTTAGTACTATTACTTAGGCTACTAAGGCTAAATATTATTAGTTAGCTAAAGCTAATAACTTAATAAGTAACCCCTTTTATAATAGCTTTAAGTAGTATTTATTTAGCTAGTAAGTTAATAATTATATATCTTCTTATAGGGTTTAGTAGGCTTTAGCCTTATTTCTTCTTCCTTTACTAGGGGTTAGTTCCCCTAGGCTTTTAATGGCTTTATTTTTATACTAACCTTTACTATTACTATACTACCCCCTACTATTATTATTTTATCTCTCCTTTAGGGTCCCCTATTTCTATTATAGGCTATTTTATTATTAGTCTTTATAATAATAGTCCTAGGCTTATATTATTCTTTTAAGATACTACTATACCTACTCTTTACTTCTTATTACTACTATACCTACTATACCTTTTAATAGTTATTTAATATATATATATATATTATCTTAGCTAATTAGCTAAAAATAAGGATTTTATTTATATATAGCCCTATACTATAGTAAAATATAAATACTATACCTATTTAAAGAAAGTATACTTACTAGTACTAGTCCCCCTATATACTATAGTTACTAATACCCTTAGGTAAAGTACTAGTAACTATAAAAAGGCTATTAATAAGGTAGTAAAAGATATATATATCTTCTATAAAAAGGTAAATAGTAAGTTAGATAAGGCTTATTAGATATAGGCTCTATAGTCCCTTAACTATAATATCTTCTTATTAGTAAATACCCTATATAAGTACTAGGATATACTATTAGTAGATACCTCTAAGATAGAGGACTTTAATAACCTCTTTATTAGTAAGGTAGAGGAATAAATATTATATAATTAGTTAAAAAAATAAGAGAATAAGAAGCCTTTCTAATTAGAATATTATTCTAGTAAATATATAGTATAGTCTTAAGATATATCCCTATTAAACCTCTAAAACCTATATTAGGGGAATAGAGGAAGGGAAATATTATTAATATAATTATAATAGTTACCTAGTAATATAAAGTTATTATATAAAAACCCTATAGGTAAAAAGCCTTAATATTTTTATTATAATTACCTTTAATAAGGATAATTCTCCTATCTTTCTTTAAATTTAGCTAGTACTTTATTAATATTTTCTAGGTATTCTACTAGCTACTAGAAGTTTTTATACTCTAGAAATCCTTTCTACTTTATTAAATACTACTTCTTCTAGTAGTATATCCTTTAATTAAGAACTTCCTTTACCTTCTACTTCTCCTTATTATCTATTATAATAGGAAGAATATCCTTAGGTAATATTTTACCTTTTTAATTCCTCTAGGGTTAAAGTAATGAAATATAAAATATTAGGTAGATTTATCTAAAGGACTTAGGTAGTTATAGGGTATATACTTATTTATTAATAATAGTTATAACCTCTAATAATCTTATAAACTTTAGAATTAGCTTCTTCTTTAGATATTAGAGCTTTAGGTTTATATAGATAAAAGAACCTTTTCTCTTATTAAGAAAGAAATATTATTATAGTATTTATTATAATACTTAGTCTATATTTTAATTATAGTTTATAGGTTTCTTCTTACTATTTCTTATACCTTATATATATACTTTAATTAGTCTTTAACTAATATTATAGTAAGGTCTTTATCTAGACTAGCTATTTAGAATAATAATAGTAAGTAGCCATAGACTATCTAGAAGGGTAAATACTTTATAGAAATATTCTTTATATTATTATATAAGAACTTAGCTATACTTAGCTATTATACCTAATTATCTTAGTAATAATTTATAAATAGGTATAGACTCTATCTAGCTATTAGTCTAAGGATAGAATATAGTACTTATTTATTATTTTATTTATAATACTTAATAGAATTTAGTCTAGTACTTACTTATAAATAGTATATCCCTATTATTTACTAGGCTTTATAATAGGCCTTATTTAGTAATAATATACTTTATAAAGGTATTAATAAGTTCTTCTACTTTAATATCTTTATATACTAGGAGATATTATATTATCTTAAAAAATAATCTATAATAATTAAAATAGTATTATAGACTACTCCCTAGTATACTAATAATAGTAAGCTAGTAATAAAGTCTATTAATAAATCCTTCTAGGGCCTATCTAATATAGGAAGTAAAGATAACTTCCTATATAGCCTATTCTATAAAATCTTTATTTTCTAGTATATAGTATAGCTACTAATATATTCTTTAATATTATTTTAAAGCCCTACCTAGTAGAACTTCCCTTAAAGTAGAGCTACTATCTTATTAATACTATAGTAATTAGTATAAGGATTGTTATAATAAATCCTTATAATCTTATACTTTATTATAGAATTATAAGGTATAAAGATAGTACCCCTAAATTAAAGAAGTTTATTATTTTTAATTTACTATTCTTTTTTATAAAGCCCCTAGTTAGCTATTACCTTCTCCTTAATCTTATAAGAATAGGTATCTCTATCCTATAACTATAAAATTATTAATTAGAGTAAGGCAGATAGTACTTTCTAGGTAGTTTTATTACTAACTACCTTAATAGCTAGTAGTTATAGGACTAAAAGTTTTAAACCCCTTAATCCCTCTAATTAAGGAACTTCTAAAGAACTAGAGGCCTCTTTATTTAATTAGGTTATCTAAATACTATTATTAAGCTTCCTCTATAGTATAGATAGTATTCTAATATTTATTTTATCTTTATATATAGGCTTATAGTCCTAGTATCTTAATAGTATATTAATAAGGTTTTAATAGCTAGGCTAATATTCTATTATAAAATTATATATAGCTAATAAATCTACCTAATATACTTATTACTAGTTAAGTATCTCTATAATAAAGAAGTACCTTAAGTTTATATAGTCTATCTAAACCTTAATAGGATACTAGCTACCTACTAGATAATACCTCTAATACTTAAAATATTTAATAATAGCTAGGAGCTCTTAATTATATACTTTCTATCTTAGTTTAATACTATTAAGCTTTTATAAGAAGAATATAATAGATTAGAATAATCTCTTACTCTTTTCTTTTACTTTACTATTAAGTTATAGAAGTATACCTATAATAGTATAACCTAATATATTTATAGTAAGATTTCCTTTTTAGGATTGAAATATCTTAATATTAAGGGATTAAGGAATCTATCTTTTAGCTCCTAGAATACTTAATAGCTTAATACTATTATCTTAAAATATTATTATCTCTTCTTATTATTAGCCTCTTATAATAAGTTAGTTAAGGGGGCTATAATACTAGAGTATCTATATATAAATTATTAAAAGAATCTTATAAATCCTAAGAAGATCTAAATATTATATTAATATTAGGGCTTCAATTAATCCTTAATAGTATTTAGCCTACTTAGATCTAGCTTTATCCTATTATATCCTATAATATACCCTAAAAATTTAACCTTAGGTAAATTAAAGTTATACTTTAATAGCTTTATATATAGATTTACCTTCTTAAGGTATATTAATACTTTATTTATATAGTAAATATAGTCCTCTTTACTATTGGAATAGATAAGGATATTATTTAAATAAGCTATATAAAGGATATTAAGAATCCCTTTTAAAGTATTATTAATATATACCTAAAAGGTTAAGGGAGTATTATATAGACAATAATATTACTATATATTTAAACTAATATTATCAGGTTTAAAATACTATCTTCTACTTATTACCTTACTAAATATATATATATATATATTAGTATATATCCTAAAGATCTAATTAAATAAAGATCTTAGATCCTATAAGCTAATCTATTAGCTTATTAATCTATAGAAGTAGATATTAATTTTCATAGTAATAATATTTAGCCCCTAATAGTTTATATATAAGTATAAAGAACTATTAGGCTTCTTTATAAAGATAATAGGAGCTACTATAGGCCTAATACTTTTCTAAATCTATCCCTTTTTTTACTTATCTTCTATATATTCCTATAGAACTAAGAGCTTTACTAGAGATAAGGGGTATAGGGGCCTATATAAAGGTATCTATCCCTTAGCTAATTATATCTTATATAAAGTCTCCTTTAATAGAAGTATACTAGCTTCCTTTTCTAAGAATATATATATATATATATTAATAGTAGACTGTAGATATCTTATTATAAGAAGAATTATCCCTAATAATTTTTATAAGGATATATCTTACTTTATCCCCCTTCTTTATTATCTTATAGAACTCTTTAGGTTCTTTAATTTTAAACTTTAGTAAGTTATATTAGTAATATTAGGTACTTACTATATAGTTTAAGTCTAGGTATCTTATAGCTAGACTTATCCTAAAATAATATTATAATAAGTAAGGTTTAAAATCTTAAATAATATTTTAAAGACTCTAGTATTCCTATCCTAATTAATAATTATATATATTAATTTAGGCTTTCTAGAACTAAGGGTAGGTTGTCACACCCTGGGATCTCACAATGGTACCTAACCTGTAAATGGTGAGTCAAGCCTGCGGAATACTAACCTATAACCCTAATCTAAGGATGTTAACAGTAACTGGGGTACTCCTAATAAGCTAGGTTACTTAAGAATATAGTAAGGTAGTTAGAGAGAGAAGTAAGGCTAAGAAGTATATATACCTCTTAATTAAGCTTAGAGATATATAAATAAGTAGGTAGAATAATTAGAGTAATAGTAGAATAGTAACTATAAGATAATAACTTATATTAATTATAAAGAACTATCTAAGTATATAAAGTGAGTGTCCTTATATATCCTTTACTAATATACCATTCTATATATTATCTTAATAGTAGTCTAGATAGTAGCTATATACCATATACCATTCCTTAGTAATAGTAGATAGTAGTTAGTCATGTGAGTGTAGTAGTATTTACTAGATAGTGGCTATAAAGAGTATGATAATAGCAAATTATAATTCTCTGCCATAAGAATATCCATTCCCCTTGACCGCCTAATTCTGCCTAATGCAGTCACTGATAAAGGTGCCGTAACATAGGTATACTATTTATAAAGAAGTAATAAGTTAATAGCTCTTTTTTATTAAGAGGATAGCTATATCTCTATAGAAACTATTATAATATAAAATCTAGTCCTACTTTAATATTAATTAATACCTTAATTAATACTTTTTAATTACTAACCTTTACCTTGATATAAGTAAGAAAAGAATTAGGTAGCTCCTTATTTATATAATATAAGATATTAATCTTATAGAGCTAAAGTCCCTATTAATTATAGGATATCTTTTTTATAGAAGCTTTATTCCCCTTACTCTTTACCTTTAGGTAGGTATCTTATATATATCCCTATTTATAGTAAATAAGATATCTACCTTTCTTTTTAAGAATATTATAATTAACTTTAATAGCTTTATAACTTTATTTATCCTTTCTCTAGAACTTCTTAAGATTTCTTTAATTATTAATTAAAGGCTTTTTATTATTATCTATCTATCTTATACTTTAGCTATAGGTTACTTCCTATAAACTATATTTAAGATTATTATTATATTAAAGGTAATTTAAAGGTTAATATATTTTCTTATTATAATATCTTTTTATATCTTATAGTAACTTCTTCTAGCTTAATTATTATTATTAGTTTACTAGGGTTTTAATAGATATTATATTATATCTAAGTTATAGTTTTACTATAATTATATTAACCTATTATTTCTTAAGTACTATAAGATAATTAATAATAGTAAGATATTCCTTAATTTAAAAGAACAATTAATATACTCTCTATTTAGACTATTACTTAATCTTAAGTAATTAATATATTACTATCTAGCTATACTCCTCCTTAGGTTTAAGATAGTTCTAGAGGAATTCTATAAATTTATTATAAGTAAAAGAGGTTTTAATACTATTATTATATTCTTTTTATATTTATTTAATATTACCTTATAGATAGAGATATATATAACTTTATAATTATTCTTAATATAGACTTTAGGTTTTAAGTTAAAGTATTTCTTTAAGTCTTATAAAAAGGTTTATAGCTATTAAGTATTCTTTATTATATAAAACCTAGATTTAAATATTTTAAGTCCCTCCTACTTCTTACTAAAGAGGCTCTAGAATAGCTTAATAAATATTATAGTTATTATAGGATTAAGTCTTATTACTAGAGTAGCTTTATATTATTAGTTATTTAAAGATTACTCTAGATACTCTAATTATTAAGACTATAAGAATTATTTAAGCTACTAAACCTACTTAGGTTATTATAAAGCTATATTTATTTTAGTTAATTAATTAGTTTATTATTATATAGTATTTATTCTATAGGTATATTAGGTTTATTCCCTAGATTTAATAGAATATAGGTTAGGTAATACTAACTATCTTATTTATATACTAATACTTTATAACTAAATAAGAAAGTAATTAAAATTATAAAGTACTAGAAGCTAGAGGTACTTAAATTATTAATTTTAATTATAAGTTACTTATATACTATAAGTAAGAATACTATATAGTTAAATATAGCGTGTCACATGAGTCAAGTTCAAGTAGAGATTTAGGACTTGACTTGTGAGTTGAGTTAGAAGGTAGGACTTAAACTTATTACTTAAAACTTGTAAGTTTTACTTATATACTAAGATAAGTCCTAAATCTAAACTTAAACTCACCTTATTACTTAAACTCTACTTATTACTTATAAGTTTAACTTATTTATCCTAAAATAGACTAGTGTAATACAGACTATAATAGTATTATAATACTGACTAAGCTAGGTACCTAATATAAAGCATTATATTTCTATTTATATAGTATAGGTAGGTTAATAGAGGCTCTATTAGTATAGCCTATTATATATATGATGTATAGTAATATAACCTCTATATTAACTATTCCTTTTTAGGCTAGATTCTATAATAGGTAATTAATCTATAAGTTTTTAAGTCTAATCTATTAACTTAAACTTATTACTTAAAACTCATAAGTTTTACTTATATACTAAGATAAGTCCTAAATCTTAACTTAAACTCACCTCATTACTTAAACTCTACTCATTACTTACAAGTAGACTCGACTCGTGTGACACACTAGTTAAATATATAGATAGTATTACTTAGAATTAATTACTTACTCTATAATTATCTATTATATAATGTTTTAAATACAGTCTTATTTAGCTATAGTCATGTGGTTCAGGGAACCTGCCTAGACCTTACTATAAGGTCACTATTAGGTTGCTGCCAGGTTCTAGGGTGTGACACCTATATAGGTCTTTTTTCTAAAATTAGCCTAAAATATCTGCCTTATTCCCTTTCTATAGCTTACTATCTTAATATCCCCCTCTTATAGTTAATCTTTTAGTAAGTTAAAGGTTTAGATTAGATATATACTAGTACCTTACTTAATAGAGTACTTATTAGATTACTAGATATATAGTTAGTCTTCTAAAGTAAAATATATATAATAAAGTGCCTATTTAAGGTGCTTTCTAGTATATATTTTATATAGAAATAGCTATTTAAGTTACTATTATTTATAATAACCTATCTTATAGAAAAGCTTCTAAATTAAGTACTTTTTAATAATATAATCTATCTTATCTAGTAGTTCTTCCTACTTTATATAAGGATTAAAGACTAAGTAATTATATAAATAGTCTCTCTACTCTTTAGAGAGCTTATATAGGGGGCTAGAGTATAGTTATATTTTATTATTATTCTAAATAGCTTTATACTATAGAGTTATTTTAATTATATTAATTAACTACTCTAGATACTTTATATAGATTTATTTTATACCCTAGCTAATAGAATGGAGCTCATAGATTTAAGATTATATTTAAGGAGATAGTTCTAGGCCTCTTTTTCATACCATATTAGTGATTTAATATAGAATGTGTATGGTTAATGCGTTGGCTATATACAAAATACTATTCTATCTAAGTAGGCGGTCTGGGGGGGGGGGGGGGGGTACAAACTTGATTCCTCCCACTGTACCAGGGTCCCTCAAGAGTGACGAATGCTCGGCAGTTGGTACTACATACACGATATGGACTTACCACTAAAAATTCGTGTATGAAGCCCAAGAAGAGTACTGTCCACATGGATAAAATAATGATTATGTTGGTGATAAATTAATGAGGCCTGACTAACCATGTGACTCCTAGGCAAGATCTCATATTTTTCAATAACCCTGATAACCATTGGTGTATAGTTTTCATGTTGCAGTTCAAGTTCCCGGGCAACTCCGAAAATGGGAATAATATCAGACTGGAAGTGTACTCATCATGGAGCTGCTTCGGAGACAACCGTTTTCCCCAGAAATTCCTTTTACGTTTGCAGCAAGTATAACTAGTCAACAAACAATACTGATACATATTAAATTGCTCACTGTAATTTTATCTTATCCATTAAGCACTTGGAAGTAATTACACCATGACTGCTTTTGTCATCCCAGTTGCACGTGAGATACTAAAAATAAAATTGCAGCAAGATCCACAGGTGGTGACGACAACCGATGATGCTGCATCCATCGATCTTGTGCTTGGTCAGCGCTACGACGCTCCGAAATTAGTGTCAAGTGGGGCCCGAGGCGCTGACCCGATTGAACCGACCAGCTGCAGTAGTAGCCATGGATAGCACCAATACTGGACGACATCAATTACCATATCCACATCCCACATCCATACAAAAGAACATGGCGTTCCATTCCTTCAATTACCAGAACGTCAGTCGAAGACGATTTTCTGGTTCTCTTATTATCACGCCTGTTCGCTTTTCTATCGCACTCCCCGGCCCCTAGCCCCATACATATACTATTCTATACATCAGGCTCTTAATATTACGCATTAAGGGCTGGCCTCATCGGCTGCTACGTTTCAAGAGTAAACAGCCATCTCCAAATATTGCGGATCAATTTTTGAATACTATACCAGCAATAAGTCAACAAAACGTGCGCGAAATACAAAGGTGGAAGATAAGAGGGAAGCATGCTGACTGCTTATTCTTTATCGCTGGCCATTTCTCTTGCCCTCCCGAGCTTAGCAGCCTTGACACTCTGCCGAAGAGATATTCCTGCTGTTGTGCCATTGCAAATTGAACGCAATGATATTCCCGACCCCGTGAGCAGAGACCGAGCGAGACGCAAACGAGATAAGACCGTTAGCCAGGCGATTGACAATGAGGTATATCATCAGCTTTTCCTATGGTGGAAGGTCGAACTTGCTTTTCGCAAACGGGTCGCTGATCCAATTACTCATTGTTCATTGGATAGGAAACATTATATTTCTGCAACATTACTCTAGGCACACCAGAGCAGAGCTTCCGCTTGGTCCTCGATACCGGTAGTAGTGACCTGTGGTGTAACTCGGCAAATTCTTCTCTATGCCTCTCTGGGAGTGACCCTTGCAGTGTATCTGGTTCATATGATCCTGATTCTTCCTCGACATATTCATATGTCTCGTCGGATTTCAACATTTCTTATGCCGATGGCAGTGGCGCAGCCGGTGATTACGTGACAGATATTCTACGTATTGGTGGCGCTACCATAAAAGATTTTCAGTTCGGGGTTGGTTATACATCTGGATCTGCTGGTAAGCCAAAGCACATTATGTTTTATTTGTCACGCCGGCCATGTGACGCTAACATAGTCTCAGAGGGAGTATTGGGCATCGGATATACCTCGAACGAAGTGCAAGTTGGGCGGTTTGGTGAAGATGCATATCCCAACCTCCCTCGAGCGATGGTAAAAAACGGCCTGATCAATTCAAACGCCTACAGCCTATGGTTGAACGATCTGAATGCAAATACGGGGTCAGTCCTATTTGGCGGCGTGAACACCGGAAAGTATCACGGTGAATTAGAAACATTGCCCATACAGCCAGTCAATGGAGGCTATTCAGAATTCGTCATTGCCCTAACTGGCGTTGCCCTGAATTCAGAATCGAGTAATCAAAATTACTCATCAGGCGCCCTCCCGGCGGCGGTATTACTTGACTCTGGTAGTTCACTAACCTACCTTCCTGATTCAATTGTTGAGGGTATATTCAATAACCTCAGTGTCACCTATGAATCTTCGAGTGGGGTTGGTTATGTGCCATGCAGTTTGGCAAACAAAGACATCAATATAACATATACCTTTTCATCCCCCACAATCAGTGTCAGTGTTGATGAACTTGTCCTTGATATGGGAGACCTTTGGTTCCGGGACGGAACACGTGCATGTGCTTTTGGAATTGTTCCTGCTGGAGACAGCACGGCTGTTCTTGGAGACACATTCTTACGCAGCGCATATGTCGTGTACGATCTTGCAAATAACGAGATATCCCTTGCCAACACGAATTTTGATTCAACGACCGACAACGTGCTTGAGATTGGGAATGGTGATAATTCAGTCCCTGGTGCGACCCAGGTTTCAAACCCCGTTACCACTGTCGCCGCTGGTGGCTCTGGGGCTCGAATTGGAGGTCCCACGGGTGGCATTTTTACCGAAGTACCAACAGCGTCTAGTAAAGGGGCGGCTGCGGTTCGGCCCACGAGTATCCCAAAACACCTTGCCCTTGGCCTCGCAGGTGTTGGATATATGTTTGTGTTGTAATGCGGTCTCTATTATTGCTGGCCACGTGTATACATGGGAGCTTCTGTGTATAGTTTTTTTTTTTTTTATCACGGAGGTGCTTGTCAATACAATACCCGAACTTGTTATTTCCATGTATATAATTTTGGGGCTCGTACGTGTAGTGTTGTGGGTGGGGGAGGGTTAATAAATAAATATCCAGGCGTGTTGATGTTCTAAACTCGGTGAAACCTAGATAGGTAGTAATGAAATAACATAGGATCCAGTCCTCACAAAGTTTCTTAAGTCTCTTATCTTAAATCTATTCCGCTCCTAGTCAACTTAAGTGCGGTGACCTGAACTCCAGGGTAATTTGAAATTTGACCTTGTTTAACGCGCGGCTCTACTAGCACAGAATATATGCATTGTACCCCCCTAACACGTAGTGAGGAAAACGAAAAACATTTTATTGATGTTCCCCAATGCCGCGCATTCCCACTCGGACTCTTCTCAGAGCATATCAACAGAGTCCTCTACTGCCACTACTATTACGAGAATGTCGCTCACTCGATTCAGCACGCAATGAGCTTCGTTGGTTACGCGAGCGAGCACTTGATATCAGCAGAGCGATGCACAGCAGAGGTGCAATACATAAACATGTGTTTTCAGGGTGGAGGAGTTTGCTGAGATTCATGTGTCGAGAGCGCTCTCGGGGTGTACCCCTTCAGTACATTCTTGGGGATCAGCCCTTTGGGGATCTTGAGATATTGTGCAGGAAAGATGTGTTAATCCCAAGGTTTATTAGACACTTCAACTATGCTTATTTTTCTGGTCGGCTGACTTTTTCATACTCTAGGCCGGAAACAGAATCCTTTACTATACACACTGCCGACATGATCTTAAGGGAAGAGCGAGAACATCGCCTTATCAGGGGGTCTGAGACACCTTTCCGGAAGCAGTCTATCCGTATCATAGACCTTTGCACCGGGACTGGGTGCATATCACTTCTTCTCCATGCTCTTCTTGCATCTCATTTCGAACGGGTGCTCATACTTGGTGTCGATATCAGCCCCGTGGCTATCCAATTGGCAAAAATGAACCGCGAGCATAATATTAGTTTGGGCTTGTTGTCGAATCGTTCGGGGACCGATGTTCATTTTCGACAGGGCAATATTTTCGGCCGGTGTGATCCAAAGATATCTAGCGCGGATGAAGTCATACAAGACTTCATTCTGTCACAAGATATTACATCAGGTGTCTTCAACAATGATAATTTCAAATGCGATGTTTTAATTTCAAACCCGCCTTATATCTCCCCTACGTCATTCCGAAATGGCACTACTGCACGTAGTGTCCGGATGTTTGAGCCTGAACTTGCATTAGTCCCACCTACCAGCATGTATGATTCGATGGCTGGAGTTTGCAGGCAGGAAGACATATTTTATCATCATATTGTTGCATTATCTTTCAGGTTACAGACCAGGCTAACTGTTCTTGAGTGTGGTGACTTCCAACAGGCACAACGTGTGGTTATCATCTGCAATGCTTTTGCAGCCAATGAGCCACAGTTAGATAAAGTCACTGTGGAAATTTGGCCGAATGTTGAGGTAAATAAAGGTGTTGGGCATGAGGTAGATGGGCCTTATGCTGTCATTCTTCATGTACAAAAAATCCTATGATGATTTATCAGTGCTATTTGTAAGGTTAATAACGGATATATAGATAATATGATATTCCTATTAGAGCAGCGTCATGGGCTGAATACCTTCAACACTGTTAACACTTTACCTAGGATTAATGGCTGTTCAACTGCCACATATATAGAGATTAATAAGGGCTAGAGCTAGTGTGTCAAATGGGTTGAGTTCAAGTAGGGATTTAAGATTCAACTCATGAGTAGAGTTAGAGTTTAGGACTTAGTAGTAGTAGTAGTAGTAGTAGTAGTAGACCTCTTATTCCTGTTGTAGCTAACTGTAAATACATATTACTATATAGGATTACTTAGAGTGCTGCTCTAAAGTAGGTAAAATATAGTACTAGTATTATAGGAGGGAGGTTCTCTTAGCTAAATAATTAGTTAAGAGCTACCCCTATAAAAGAATAGAAAAATATATACCTACTAACTTTAAATAAACCTTATATAAAAGCTTTATAGCTTTAATTACTATATTATATACTTAACTATATATATCTTACTATTAATTACTAATCTCTTTCTTATTAAGCTACTTTTATAACTTTATTATACTACTAGATTATTATCTTACTAACTTATTATTTATGTTTTTAACTTTATATATCTCTAGTTTTATTACCTACCTTAGTAGTAGTTTTTATATCTATTAATCTCCTTTTATAATTACTATTAACCTAATATAGTAGCTACTATATATATCCCCCTTTATCTTCTATATTTAATTACCTTATATATTATCTTAATTTATAGAGCCTATTATCTCTTTATCTACTATATTAAATTAAGAGAGTAGGCCTATTTATATTATAAAATTAGTAATTACTACTAATACCTTTAGTTTTAAAAGTAACTTATTATATCTTAATACTTAGGGTATCTTACCTTATAGCTTCCTCTATATATTATTCTATAGATTAATAAGTAGTAGGCACTCTAGTAGTATTATTATGACCAGTGGCTGCATGGCAGTACTCCTAATAATATCTTATATAATCTACTTAATAATATACTAAGCTAGCCTACTATAGAGGAATTCCCTATAATATCTAGAGATTAAGATATAAATATTAATTAAACTATAAATAATAATAATACTATACCTTATACTTTAGATACCTTAATACTAGAACCCCTAACTAATAATATATTATAGGATAATAACTATACTAATTTAGATCTTAAAGATTAAATAGCTAAAGTCTAATAACTTAAAGCTAAACTTATAAAATAAGAATAGCTTTATTAATTATAGCTAATTTAGTAATATATTACTAAAAGATAAAACTAGCTTAATAACCTTAATTAAAGTATTAATATAAATATAATACCCTCTAATTATAATATATAGTCTAATATTAATAACCTAGTTTAATCTATCTTAAATTAATAAGGTTAACCTAATTTTTTACTTAGATATATAGATTTTAATAGATAATAATAAACTATACCTTTAATTATAGTTAGTAATAATAATAATAATAATAAAGTAAAGCCTCCTCTATACTTAATAAATATTAACCTATTCTTAAGTAGGAATATATATTAACTATAAGATTTTATAAATTAACTTAAAGTATATTTTATATAGTTCTAAGACTAGTTTATTACTAATAAATAATAAAAGGTAACTTATAATATTAACTACCTTAATTTAAATTATCTTATAAAGTAGAACTAAGAAATAAATAACTAAATAATTAAATATAGCTAATAGGAATTTAAGGACTTCTATTAAAACTATATTAATAACCTAAGAATTCTTTAATATATATATATCTAATATAATAAGACTTAATAATTAAAATATTAGAATATTATTAAGTTTTTTAACTTCCTTATTATATTAGAGAACTAACTATTATTTAAACATATAAAGGAATAAAGGAAGTAATACCTATTTATAAAGATTCTTTTAATTATATAATATAAGATATAAAAGTCTAATATAGACCTTAAAAAGCTATAAAAAATAGCCTACAGAGAATATAAAGATCTTATTCTTAACTAAATAAATATAAATCTAGCTTAAATCTATTATAAAACTAAAATAGACTCCTTTATTATAGATATAAATAGTTTTATTATATAATACTTAAATATTAATTATGATATTTATATAATTAGACTCTTATATCTAGAGCTAATATAGACTTTTTAAAAAAATAAGAGATTTAATATTTAGAGCTATAATAATATTAGATCTTAAGGAAGATTCTTATAATAAATAAATAATATTTAATATTATTATTAATATATTTATAAGTCTAAAAATTATATTTACTCTTCTAGATTATAGTAGTAAATCTAGTTTTATTAATTAATATTAAATAAAAGAGTATTTAGTGAATATAAATAGCTTAATATAGGATTAAATAAAGATCTTTGAAATAATTAATATAATATTTTATAATATTATTCTTACCTTTCTTTAGCTTAAAGCTATTAACCCTAATATATATTAGTTAAAATATAAGTAGTATTACTCTATTAAAAATAATAAGGATTAGATTAAGATTCTTTTACTATAAGTTTATATAATTATAACTATATATAGTACTTTTATATATATCTTTTATACTTAATAGCTTATCCTTTATAAGCTAATTATATTTCCAATATATAACTTAATATAGCTTCTTTATACTACCTAATTTATATATTATCTAAGACTAAACTATATATCCTTAAGGATTATATTAATAATACTCTTATAAAGGGCTAGATTTACTTTTTAAAAGGTCTCATTAATATATCTATCTATTTATATTAAAGAAAGATAGTGGCTTATAACTATATATCTTTAAGCTTTTTATTAAATTAAGTATATCTTTTATATTAATATTATTAACTTAGGTTTATTATTATACTATAAAGTATATCTATAGAGTATAGTAAGATTCAAATTATTAGGTAATAGCCTATTTTATAAAGTATTAAAAATATTCTTAGGCTTGATAAACTTTTAAAGGTTTATTAAAAAATACTTATAAATATATATATCTTAAAATAATTAAGGCTTAGAATAATAATAAAGTCTAATCTTATTAAGCTTATAATATTAATATAATTGAATATAAGGGTCTATTATAATTAATATATAGGGCTTATAAAATATTTAAAAACTTAAAAAGTTCCTTAAAGCATTATTATAATATTTTAATCTAATATAGAAGATTAGAATTAAACTTAATACCTTTAGTTTTATAGCTATAAGAATTTATATTTAATTATATAATAATAGTTAATAGTACCTTATCATATTATAATCTTAAAAGATATAAGATATAGAAATATATTATAAAACCTATAATAAAGAAATACTTACTATTATCAAATTATTTAAATATTAGAGATATTATCTTAAAGGGAGCTAATGTCTTATTATAGTACTTTCTAACTATACTAACCTATAGTTCTTTATAATAATAAAAGAACTAAATAAGTATTAGATATATTAAATAAAGAATTTTATTATAATTAACTTTATTATTAAATACTACCCTAGGATAAAGAATCTTATAAGTATATTAAGCTATTATCTAGACTATATATTAAGAGAAGGTAAGGAACTTAAGAATTCTATATTATTAATACTTTAAAGAAAGTTATAGTATAGTCTAAACTAACTATATAATAAATATATTAAGAAAATCCCTAAAGTAGTAAGACTTATTAATATATTTCTATACTAGAGACTATAAGTCTCTAAATATAATATTAATACCTATAGTAAGAAACTTATAATTATAAATAAGAATTACACTACTAATAATATAGATAATCTAGATATTTTATTATTATAATTTATAGTAAGTATAGCTATATATACTAAAATAATATATTCTAGGGATCTTCTAGAATTAATAACTAAATTAATTTATAAAATATAGGATACTAATAAGTTCTCTATTAGTATATAGTCTTATATTATATCTTAATATCTTTAGCTATTATCTATAAGATAATAAAAATTAATTATAATAATCTATAAGAAGAATACCTTTAATAGTAATATATCTTAAAAAAGTATTTAATAATAATACTATTAATATAATATATAATATAATATCTAGGACTATATTTAGAAATATTATAAGTATTAAGATAAATTATATAGACTTCTTAAACTATTATTACTATCTATATATCTATTAAACTAAATAAGCTTAGACTTTATTATAGGCTTATTATTATATAAGTAATAAGGAATTATTTATAATATAATTCTTATTATAATTAATATATTTACTAAGTTTATATAATCTATTCTAACTAGAAAGGATCTTAAGGTATATAAACTTATTAAGTTATTTTATAAATATATTTATAGTCTTATTAGTATGTTTAATAACCTTATAAATAATAGAGGCTCCCTTTTTATTAATAATTACTAGTCTATATTATATTACTTAATAATTAAATATTAATCTCCTTTTATCTGTAGACTAATAGTTAGATTAAATATTAAAATTAAAAATTAAAGTACTTTCTTTATATATATATATATATATAAATTAGTACTAAGATAACTAGGTATAATAATTATTAATAATATAAAATACCTAGATTAACTCTCTATATAATATTATTAATATAACTCCTAGTAAGGTACCTATAGGCTTTTAAAGTAACTTTAAGATTAAGATTAAGATTATTATTAAGAATACTAAACTAGATATAATAAAAAAAGTTAAAGACCTTTAGAATATATACTCCTTCTTATAGGAATACCTTTATTAGGGTAAAGAAGCTATAAAAAGATTATATAATTAAAAGTACCTTAAATATACCTTTAAGATTATTAACTAGGTTATAGTCTATATAAAACATACTAATGCTAGCTATCTTATTAAGAAAATAAATTAGTCCTTTCTAGATTATAGATTATATTAATAAATAAGCCTATATATTATATATAAGGCCTAGATATTAATTATTATATCCTACCTTTTATATATCTCTTCTTAAACTAATCTAGGAGCTAGAGGATCTTAATCTATATTATAATAAGAAAATAATTAATAATACTAATAAATAATAGATTATAGAATATATCTTAAAGAATTATACTATACATTATTAAAAGGATTATTTAATAAAGTAATAAAATTAATTTAAAGATATTATATAAGAATTACTAGAGTATATTAATAACTCTTATGTACTTAATATCTAAAAGAAAAATAACTATAATCTATAAAGTATTATATAACTTATAAAAGAAAATCCTTTTAATTTAATAGTATACTAATATACTATAACTTAAAAATAGCTACTTATAGAATTTTAAAAAAACCTACTTATCTACTTATACTGGTGGTGGTAGTAGTAGTAGTAGACCTCTTATTCCTATTATAGCTAACTCTAAATACATGTTGCTATATAGGATTACTTAGAGTACCACTCTAAAGCAGGCAAATACAGTGCTAGTGCTGTAGGAGGGAGGTTCTTAGCTAAATAATTAGCTTAAAGCTGCTCCTATAAAAGAATAGAAAAATATATACTTACTAACTCTAAATAAATCTTATATAGAAGCTTTATAGCTCTAACTATTATACTATATACCTAGCTATATATATACCTTACTATTAATTATTAATATTTCTATTACTAGGCTATCTTTATAGCTTTATTATATTACTAGATTATTACCTTACTAACTTATTACTTATATTTCTAACTCTATATATCCTTAGTTTTATTATCTATTCTAGTAATAGTTCCTATATCTACTAGTCTTCTTCTATAATTATTATTAACTTAATATAGTAACTATTGTATATATATTATCCTTTATTTCCTATACTTAGTTCCATATATATTATTATTTTAATTAGTAGAACTTATTGTCTCCTTATCTACTATATTAAATTAAGAGAGTAGGCCTATTTATATTATAAAATTAGTAATTACTATTAATATCTTTAGTTTTAAAAGTAGCTTATTAAATTATAATATCTAAGATATCCTACCCTATAGCTTCCTCTATATAGTATTTTATAGATTAATTAATAGTAGGTACTTAAGTAGTATATAATATAGTATCTAACTACCTAAGTTATACCTATATTATATACTTTCTCTAACCTATATCTAGGATAGATAATAGCTTAAACTAATTCTTATGTATATTTATATTATTACTAATACTATTACTTTTTATAGGCCTCTTTAGTAGCTTAAAGCCTTTTTAAATAGTACTTAGATTAGCTATTTTATTAGCTTACCTATCTATACTTTCTTCTATACCTTCTTTTATCTATCTCTAATATTATTTTAAATCCTTTATTTAGTTATTACTACTAATTATATAATTTTCTTTAGTTAATCCTCTATTACTACTTTTATAGCTTATTTTACTATCTTATTACCTTGTATCCCCTTATAGGCTAGGATCTAGTAGATAACTATTAAGATCCCTTATCTTATATATTAATTAAGTATCTAAAAATACTCCTATTAATATATCTATCTCGAGGCTATATAAGGGTAAAGGAAAGCTTTTAAAATTATTTAGCTATTTAAAAAGATAATTATATTACTTTAAATATAATTCTATTACTCTCTAACCTCACTCTACTATTTAACTAGGAAAAAACAACTCTTTCTACGTGAATCAAACTTTTAAATTTTCATAACAACCACAAGCCAGAATTAGCTCAGAATTTATTTAACTATATTTAACTCTAGCTACTACTAGTAGAGACTAATTTTATTAGGATAACTAGTAATAATAGTAGAAAATACAGAAATAACTCCTTTAATAATAGTATAGACCACTAAAAAGACTATAATATTACTTTACTAGTATAGAAGATATATAAAATAGTATATAGTAAGTATATTAATATATAGAAAGCTATAAAAATAAACCTCTTTAGAATACTAAGCTACTTAGCTTTATTTAAGGGGTAGAAGACTTTATAATAGGTGCCTAAAGTAGGAATAAGTATAAAAATTTAAACTATAATTCCTAATAGATATCTATAAGGTATTAAAGAAAATCTAGAATAATACTATATACCTTAAAGAAAAGAGCTTAAAATTATTAGTTTTAATTAAAACTATTAATTTAGTAGTCTAGTAGAAAGCTTTCTAGGTCTAAAACTAATAGTAAGGCCTATAAAATATATCTATTTTATTATCTTAAGGGATTATAGGTACCTCTAGAAACCTTAAGAGTATTATATACTAAATCAGGTATTAATAATAAGATTATAGTAAAGATTTATAATAAGATAGTATAAGATAAGCTCTACTAATAGACCCTAGCTAAGATTATTAAATAGGCTAAATAGGCCTAGGGTATAATAATTAAGTCTAATAATTCCCCCCTTATAATATTAAGATTTATTATTATATATTAGCTATTATCTAGAGATATTAGTTTTTAAGCCTATATTACTATAGAGGTAGAGGTTCCCTAAAACCATATTAATAAGTAGATAAAGGTATCTAATATTAATATATATATCTAGATATCTATCTAGGGGTCTATTACTTATAAGGTCTTAATCTAGGATATAAATCTTATAGTAAAAAATATAACTAATATTACTATATATTTAATAGCTATAAATTAGTATACTTAGGATAAAGATGTTAAGATCCTCTATATAAGATAGCTAGTAAAGCTCTAGAAAGATAAAAGAGAGGGTTTATTAATAATAAAGCTTATAAACCTTATTATTATAAACTAAACTATTAATTAAGGGACTATTTAAGAGACCTAAGTCTATAATATAATAATCTTTTATTAAGATAGGTATTTAAAGCTATATTAAAAGTAGTAAAAACTAGAAGATATATATTTAGTACCTTAATGATAGATATATATATATAGGGCCTATATAGAAAGGTATCTTACCTAGGAATATCTAAGTATATAAGATTAAATAGTAATAGTAAGGTATATTAGCTATTATAAAGAATACTAAATAGTTAGTTTAGTATATCATATGAAGAAAAAGTTAGTAGCTAAAATAAAAAAAGTAATTAAGAAATATAAGTTATATTACTATATTTTAGAGTATTTTCTATAAAAGGATAATACTAGGAAGGATAATAACTAGTAACCTTCTATAGTAAGGGTAAGTAAGTAAACTAACTATATTAATAGTAATTAATCTACTAGTTACTTTAGTAACTAATAGACTAAGTAATAATAAAGAGATAACTTAATTTAAAGATATAATAAAGAGGGAGAGAGATTAATTATACTTTAAGACCTTTTTAATAATAGCTAACTACTAGATAACTTCTAAAGTATAGATATAATATTAAAAGCCTTCTAAATCTTTACAAGGTCCTAGTAATATAAGGAGCCTATTAATATATTATATAACCTAGATTAATAACTATATTAGGGTCTAAAGTAGCCCTAAAGGGATAAATAAAATA
The DNA here is from genome assembly GCF_001890725.1 of Aspergillus wentii DTO 134E9. NCBI lineage: Eukaryota > Fungi > Ascomycota > Eurotiomycetes > Eurotiales > Aspergillaceae > Aspergillus > Aspergillus wentii. Next base: position 1,348,578 of record NW_024467833.1, read on the forward strand.
TAGATATTAAAGTAGAGAAGCCTAAACTATTAATAAAGATAAAGGTTAAGGGGGGATTATTATAATAAATAGCTAAAGAACTTTTATAATAGTTTACTAATATTAAAGAATATACTAAAAAGGTCTTACTAGCTCTACTAATATTAAAAAGGCTAATAATTATTAAGACTAGAAATAAGGATAAGAATAACTTAATAAATTATAATCATTTCTAAATCCTTTAATATAATATATATAAGTTAAGGAGGGGGGTAATAGCTACTTTTCTATAAGATATTAAGGTCTTTAAAGTAGATATAATAGTAGTATAAAAGTTATAAAGAAATAAGAGTAATAATATAATGTACTAGCTAGTAAAAGTAATATACTAGCTTTTATGTCTAGAAAGGAGAGAAGGTAAGGTATAAGTATACTTATATATCTTAAAGTTGATTAACCTAGTTAGTTAGTTTTATATAATAATCTTATAGAATTATTAGATCCTAAAGCTATTATATTAATAAGGTAAATAAGTAAAAATATTATATATCTATAATATATAGAAGCTAAATAGTAATATATTTTAGAGACTTTAAAGCTAACTTATTTCATTAATTTAAGGGGATATAGCTACTAAGTATATAATATTAAGAGATATAAATATATATTATTCTATATAGAGAGGACCTAAAATAAGAATAAAAGTAAGGGTAAAGGAACTTCTAGAGATAATAAATAAGTGTGAGAATGTGCGATATTACGAGTATGCAGACTCATTATCAATACAGATAGCGTGGTAAACGTAGCGGTTAATTAGTAGTAGAACTAATTACTAGTTTAGAAAACCTTCTAAACCTATGATCAGAGATATGCACTATGTGGTTATATATATATATCTATACTATGGTCTTAGCAGCAGATCCTATATATAGTATATTATATAGGCCCTAATACTGCTCCCCCCTTTTAAAAGGCTGTGACCTTATAGCTATTAATTAGCCTTATTATATCTCTAGGGGTTTAATCCTTTCTTATATTAATTAATAAGAGCTTCTATTTCCTACTTTTTAACTTCTTATACTTCCTAAAGCTAAAACTATACTATAATATTACTTTCTAGCACTCTATTTTCTTATATAGTAGTATACTTAATTATCTTAGTATATTATAGTATATTATAGTATATTATAGTATAATATTATTATTTTTAGTATTCTTATATAGAGACATATTTAGTATATTACTAGGTGACTTATATATAGTATATTATTATATTAGTTAAGTAGGCCCTTATAGTATAGACCTTCTTTCTCTTTACTAATAACCTTATATACTAATATTATTATCTTTCTAGGTATATATACCTTTATTCCTAGTGTAGAATTACTTCTACTTACTAGATTTATCTTTATTTTACTCCTTATAATATTTTTAGGTATTCTATAGTACTATTATAAAGTAGTGTTTTAGTCTAGCTATTATAAATAATAGTATTAGTATTATTTAATATTAACCTAATAATACACTCTTAAATTATCTTTTTTCTTACTAAAAAATAGTATTTAGCTTTATTTCAGCTTCTTTTATCTACTCTATTTTTTATAGCTTCTTCCTATAGATTTTAATTATATTATAGTGGTATTTTATTTTATTATTATTACTCCTTTATCTAGTTTAAAATATAATATAATGCTGTTTTAACTATAATATCCCTTTATTAGTCCTTTTTAGTACTTATAATTATATAATCTAGCTTTATTTACTATATTCATTTTATTTTCCTATATATTAATAATTTTAAAGGGAATAAGGTGATAGCTACTTAGCTTCTAATTTAGGTATATACTAGTGATATTACTTATATATAATATAATATAATTATTAACTATAAAGGTCTTCTAGCTATATTTTTTTATAATAGTAGTATTTTATTATATCTTTAGCTTTTTATAGTAGATTTACTAGTATTTATCTCTTTTCCTAAATAGTTTATACTCTCTTATATACTACTAGGGCTTATCCATCCTCTAGCTTTTTAATATTTTATCCTAGGTTAGTATTAAATACTAATATTATATTATTTAGACTTATTCTTAAAGTACTATATTTAGAGTTATTATATACTAGTTATATAATTAATAACTATTTTATCTAATTATCTTAATACTAATTTATATAAGTATATAGATAATACTCTAGGGTTTAGTTTCAATACTCTATTTAGCTATTAGTTTATAAATAATATACTATTAATAGTTTCTAATATATACTAATATAGAAATATAGTATAGACTAGAAGGTACTTATAAATAGGCTTCCTTAATTACTTATAAGGTTCCTAGAGACTCTCTAGTATATAATTACTTATTTTAGGAAGATATCTACTAACTCTAGTATATCTATATTCTTATAATATAGGATATATAGTATATATTTAGTAAATAGATCTATAATAACTAGGATTATATTATATAATTTCCCTAGCTATTTTAATAGAGGAAGGCCTATAATAAAGTCTATACTAACTTACTATATAGGTATAGTAGGTATTAGTAAAGGTTTAAATATACTATAGGGCTTATAGTAATAAACTATAATCCTTTAATAAAGGTTATATTTAATAATATATTTTCTTATATCCTCTATAATACTATACTAATAATATTAATATTAGATTAAATCTAAGGTATACTTTTACCTTTAATAACCTCCTTAGGGGTTATTATAATTAATCCTTATTATCTCTACCTTTAAAGCTATAGAGTCTAGGATATAAGTATAATTCTTATAGTATAGGATTTTATCTTTTACTATACTCTAAAATAAACTAAACTCTTCTATATTTAGATCCCCTAATTTATACTATTTCTTCTAGTAAAACTTATTAACCTACTAAGTAATATATAGTAGTTCTAGTATAGGTAATCCTATATTTATAAAGTATACTATTTTAAGGAATAAGGTACCCTTAACCTATTCTTATAATATTAGAAGCTTTAGAACTCTTATATTATTAGTAGTATAGTCCTTATCTATAATTATATTATTATTATAGGTTTCTTTAACTTTATAGGCCTCTTTATCTTCTTAGATATCTAGTAAAGGGGTTTTAAACCTCTACTCTTATACCTTACTTTATAATAAGATAGTTACTATAATATTAAGTTTCTATAGCTTATCTTCTATATTAACTAGACTAATATATAGCTTCCTCTATAGTATAAGTAATAGTAACTCCTCTAGTATATCTCCTAGCTTTAGAGTATAGTCTAGTTAATAACTTAGTATATCTATAGGGTTCTTTAACCTAGGGTAATATTTAATAGTAAAATTAAATATAGCTAATCTTTCTACCTATCTTACTTAATATCTATTAAGCTCTTTTATTATTATAAAATAGTATAGATTAGTATAATTAAGTAGTATAATTAGGAACTTACTCCCTTCTAAGTAGTAATACTATTACTTAAAACTTTTAATAATTATAAGTAATTTAGAGTTATATATCTTATAATATATTTTGGCTCTAATTATTTTCCTAGACTAGTAGGTAATTAGGTACTACTATATATTTTTAAATAGTTAAGATAGGATTCTAGTAATTATATACCTAGAGGTATCTAATTTAATATATATTTTATACTCTAGGTTAAAATACTATAATATTAGGGCCTTTATAAAGTAATCCTTTAGATTATAGAAGGCCTTTTATATACCTCTAGTATAAATATATTAGTTTAATACTCTTTCTTTATAAGCTTAGAGAGGTCTACTATAATATATATAAGTACCCTTTAATAAATTATTAATAAAAGTTTATAAAGCTAAGGAAGACCTAGATATCTTATATATAAGTAGGCTCTAGCTATATATTAATAGCTTTAATATAGCTTTACTCTATCTCTACTCTATAAGTATTAATAATAAATCTTAAGAAGTTAACTTAATCTATATAAAATATATATTTACTTATCTTATAATATAATTTATATTTATATAGTTAGTCTAGTATAAGGTATATATAATATTTATATTCTTCCTTACTCTAGGAGTAGATAAGGATATTATCTAGGTATACTATATAATATATATCTAGTAGGTTACTAAGTATATAGTTAATATATAACTAAAAGTTATAGGTATATTAACTAGCCTAAATAGTGTAACTTTATACTTAAAATATCTATACCTTATTTAAAATATAGTTTTCTATTTATCTCTAGAGTAAATCTAGATCTTATAATATATATTATAAAGATCTAGCCATATAAATACCTTTATACCCCCTAGTTAGTCTAGTATCTTACTAAGTAGTAGTAAGGGGTAGTAATTTTTAATAGTAATTATATTAAGACCTCTATAATCTATATATAATTATAGTACTCTATCTTTCTTTAGTATAAATAGGATTAGTATACCTATAAGGCTCTTAAAATATTATATCTACCCCCTTTCTAGTATATTCTTAATATACTCTCTTAAAACCTTTAGCTCTAACTTTAAGAGATTATAGATTAGTCTATAAGGTAGTTATATATTTAATTAGTACTTAATTATATAATTATAGTCCTTATATAGTACTGATATATGGGCTTCTTTCTCTAAGAAGATATTTATATACTCTTAGTATACCCCTAGTAATTAGTTTTCCCTTATCTATATATTAAATATTAGAATTAACTTACCTTTTACCAGCTCCTAGAGGTAGATAATAAATATAGCTACTCTTTATATGACTTTATAACTATCTAAGGATAAAATTATACCTATTAAGGTCTACTATATAGAATACCTAGATATAGGTATATATTTCTTTATATAAGTTAGTTACTATAATAAGGATCTATATAGATCTATATAAATTAATAGTATATCTATTAATTACCTTAATATACTATATTTTAGCTTACACTCTAATACCTCTTTAACTATTTTTAGCTAATAAAATTTACTTTAGTACCTATATTATATAGACCTTTAGCTTACTATACTATGTTATATTAGTTATCTATACTAAGGTCTATAACTAGTACTCTTAACTCCCTATCTTAGGGTTATAGCCCTAGTATTAATATAATATATAATACTAGTAGCTCTAGTTTTTTACTTCCTATTACCTTTTTAGTATAGATATAGAATAGTCCTAAGCCTAGTAACCTTCCTCCCTATAGTATTTATAAGTAATTAAGCTAGTTTTTTAGCTCCTATTCTAGTAATTATTTTAGTATCTATTATTTTTATATTTTCTATCCTATTATAGCTTCTTATTAGGCCCTAATCTCTTATCTAGAACTATAGTAAAGCTATTATATTATATAGGTCTTCTAGAGATTATAGTATACCTTTTAGGTATTTAATCCTTAATAGTTTAAAGCTTAGTTATATAGTTTTTATATAATATCTCTTTAATTAGATACTTTAGTACTTCTACTTAGACCTCTAGTAATATTTAGGTATATAGGTATACCTTTCTTATATCTTCTATATAGGTAAAGCTTAGATATATCTTAAATTAAGTAAGGTAGACTATAAAGTCCTATACTAATTAGTTTTAGTTATTAGTATATACTATATATTTTTATTAGGTATCTCTATATAGGTTACTAGAGTTATTAATCTAGTATATTAGGAAGTTAGTAAAATACTCTTATATAACCCTTTTAGGTAGTCTTATAATATTCTATCTACTAAATTAGTATCTTATTAAAGAGTATTATAACTCCTTCCTTAAAGTTATAGTAGTTAATAATAAAATATTAATTATATTTATTAAAGTATACTTCTAGCTAGTTTTAGAAGTTAATAAGCTTATTATAATTATTTCTATAAAAGGGCTTTATATATATAGGTTTTAAAGGGGCTTTTATATTATTACTTTTAGACTTAAGAGATTCCTTAAGGTTATTAATTTCTAGCTTATTAGTATATACCTATAAAGCTATTATCTAAGGGGTCAGTACTAGATTAAGTATATATTAATTTATTTTAAGTATTATTTATATTTCTACCTATTAGGGGGTTTAAATTAAATCCTATAATAAGCTCCTTACCTTATTTTATATAGGTAAGTTTCTCTTCTTAAGCTTTAACCTCTATAATAAGCTATTCTAGTACTTCTTTATAATAGAGCTCTTAGATATAGTATTAAACTATAGCTTCTTATTTTACTAGGGTTAGCTCTATAGGTTTAGCTATAGATATATTCTATAAATTACTAATAGGTATATCTTTATCTATAATAGCACTTTCTATCCTACCTCTTATAAATTAATTAGAGGAAGGAGAGGACTCTCTAGTAGGGGCTAAACTTATAAGTAGGAGGTTTTCTTATTAATCTTACTAACCTATAGATTCCTCTTTAAGAGGTTAAGGAGTATTATTTTAACCCCTTCTTATAAAAGGTATTATTATATTAAGCTATATTTTCTAAGCTATCTTAAAAGGGTAGAGTGATTAGAACTATAAGAATATATAATATTATAAGTATATAGACTTATTATTAATATAGATAGCATGGTAAATATAGCAGTTAATTAATAGTAGAACTAATTATTAGTTTAGAAAACCTTTTAAACCTATAATTAGAGATGTACACTGTGTGGTTATATATATATATCTATGCTGTGGTCTTAGCAGCAGTTCCTATGTATAGTATATCATACAGGCCCTAACAATAAGATAGAGCTAGAATTAATTATAAAGAAAAGAGTAATAATATAATAATAAAGAGAGTAGAGCTTAATAATTAATTTAACCTTTATTTTAAGCTTATTAATCAATTAAATAGTCTACTATAGGTAAGTAGATAATATATAATATAATTTAGACTACTAGCTAATTTATATAGTACTAGATATTATTATTAAACTAAATTAATCTTTAAAATACTATAATTAGAAAGCTATAGATAATAAAGTATTACTAGAGATAGTAAGATAAAACTTAATTATTAAAGACCTCTTTAGGATATCTATATAATAAATTAAGCTTAAAATAACTATCTTTCTAGTAATAATTAAAAGGATAGTTAAGGCTATAATACTATAGATAAAGCTAAGTAATTAAATCTTAATTTTAATTAGAAGTATAAGGAGGTAGTAAAAGTAGCTAAAGTATTATAATAATACTTTATTAAAATATATAACCTATATAATTATTAGAAGTAGTATATATTTATAAGGAACTAGAGAAGACAACTTATAAATAAAGTATTAAGAAATAGACACTACTAATAGATATAAGAAGCTATTAAGATAGGCCTAAGAGGTATAAAGGCTAGTAAAATAGACTTTTAGTTAAAGTAATATATATAATTAAGGAATTATACTAATATTATAAAGAATAAATAGGGAGGAGGTAGAGATAGTAAAGTAGAAAATATAATTATTTTAAGAAGCCTTTTTCCTAAAGCTATTATTAGTAGATCTATTAAATATTATAAAGGAATACTTAGAACTAATCCCTATACCTTAGCTAGAATAATATAAGATTAGAGTAATAGTTAAAGTTATATTACTAGATAAAGTATTAAAAGATAATAGTTACTTAAATAATCTCTAATATATATTTATTATAGAGTTAAGAGTATTAGAGGTACTATTCTAATTATTTAATATATATATCTAAGTAGGGTATAACCTAAAATATTTTTAAAAGTTAATTATTATAGTATTTTATAAGCCTAAAAAAGAAAGAGATTATTATATATTAAAGTTATACTTTGCCTATAATATTATTAAATATATTAGATAAGATCCTTAAAGTAATTATTACTAAATAGGTTAGCTATATAATTAAGTAATATAATCTACTACCAGATATTTATCTTAAAGGGTAAAAGAGGATATTAATAGAATATATTATTAAATTAATAATAGACTAGATTAGGACCTAGTAGGGATAAGGTATATTGATAGTTAGCTTACTCTTATTAAATATTATAAGGGCTTATAATAGTATTTTATATACTTATCTACTATATATTTTAAAGAAGAGATAGCTAGGTTTTCTTATATTATGAAGTAGTATTATTTCTAATTAGATAAAGTACTTAAATTTATATATTAAAGGGTAAATTAAATATTATTTTAATATTAATAAGGATTCCTTAGGGGTCCCTACTTTTATTAATCCTATACTTAATATATAATATTAATCTAATTAAGGGTTATATAAAGAAGGGAAAGTAAATAACTACTAATAGATAGGTTAATAATATATATATTCTAGCTATAAGAATAGATAAAGAAGCTACTATTCTAAGGCTCTAATAGGTATACTAAGTAATAAAGGACTAGGCCTTAAAGTATATATTAAGGTTTAATATTAAGAAATATAAACTTATTTATTTTATTAATCTAAAGAGCCTTATAATATTGTAAGGGATAATAAGATTAATGTATAGCTATATTTATATCTACCTTAAAACTTTTAATATTATAATTAATAGTTTATAAACTATATAACTTTTAGCTTATATTTAAGAATAAGTACTTAGTTGTTAATAATAAATTATTAGAAATAGAGATAAGTATATACCTAGCTTTTAGCTACTATAAGGATAGTATTAATTATACTATAAAGAATATTAATATTATAATTAAATCTTTATATCTATTATAAGCCTATATATTAATAATAGAATCTACCTCCTTTTTTAATCTTATATTTTTAAAGTAATAGTCATATTCTAACTTAAAGCCTTTAATAGGTTAAGTAAAGAGTCCCTTATAATTATAGCCTTATATAGCTCTTATATATAGATTATTAACTATAAAAAAATACTATATTAAAATATTCTATAGTTCTATAATTAAAACTTAAATCCTTTATATACTAGACTTTAGGGCTTTAAAGTTAACCTATTAAGTTTAGAAGAAGGATAGATAAAGTACTTAATCTATTTAATTAAGGATAGATATCTATATCTTAATATTTTAAGTAGATATAAAAAGTATTATTGTAAGAATTACCTTTTATAGCTATATAGCTAGATATTATATTAAATATAATAAATAAGATAGTTTAAGTAATATTAAAATACTATCTACCTACTTAATATAATACTAGATAGTTATAATATAATTAATAATATAACCCTTATAACTAGCCTTATTAGAATTATTAGTATAACTAGTACTTCTAATAATAATAGTAATAAGATTACCTAGCCTTTTAAAATAATATCCCTTGATTTAATAATAGATATAGATTATTAAAGTAGTTACTAATCCTGTTATACGAGGAATATAATAGTAGCTAGTAAAATAATATAAGGTAAGGAATATAAAGACCTATAAAGATAAGGTTTTTTTATTATAATACTTATAATAATACTAATATATATAATAAAGATAATAAGATATATTATAAATTAGTATATACCTTTATTAATTACTTATAGATAGTAGCTTAGTTAAGGGATAGACCTTAAATCTATTAAAACCTTAATATTTACTTTTAGGGTAAAGTAATAAGGTAGTAAAATAATAAAATAGATCTAGTTTTAAGGCTTAGCTTAATATAATATAATTAAATAATAAATTACTAGAATAATAAGCTATTAGTAGTTAACTACTACTACTACCTCTACCACTACCACTACTACTACTAAAATATATATATTAATAATGAATAAATAAAAAATATATAGCTTAGCTAGGTATTTAATCTAGCTAGATATTTTAAATAATTATTTTATTATAATAACTATAGTATAGTAGCTAATATATTAAATATATTTATTAAAATATCTAATTTGACTCCTCTTCTCTTTCTTAAGCTAATTTTTAAGCTTTATTTTAACCTTCTTAGTCTATTAAGGTGCCTCCTTTTTAAATATATTATTATGAGACTTTTTTCTTATTTTACTTATACTTATTAGTTATATAAAGCTAATATATCTCCTATTAAAGTATAATAGCATTTTATATTACTATTTCTATACCTTTTATAACCTTTTTTAAGAGTTTAGTCTGTAATAAGGATAAGAGGCCTTAATCTTTAAAGCTTTCAAGCTCTACTTTTTAATACTTAAGCTAGTAAAGATTTATTAGTATTTTCCTAAGATAAAAAGACTTTAAGCTAGAAGATATAGTAGCTAGTAGTATTAATATTTTTATCTTAATTTAAAGCTTTAAAAGTACTCTTTCTAGATTAAATAGGATAAGACTAGCTACTCTAAAGCTACTAATAATATTTACTATAGAGAAAGCTCTATAGTATATATACTAATAATAATATAAAAAATTAACTTTATTAATAAGTTTAATATTATTCTAGATAGTATCACTAATCTACTAGCTATATAGCTATTTTAATAGTATAAAATAGCCTACATTTAATAGTTAAAGCTTATAAGATAAATAGGGAGATATATATAATAGAATAATATTCCTTTCTTTATAAAATTAGTTAAATTTAAATATTAAATGACTTCTATAGCTATTAAGAATAAGAAGGTAATATTAGCCTATAGTTTTTAGAGCTATATCTTTATTAAAAGCTTAAAGCTATTTAAAGCTAACTTTATCTATTATCTAGCTATTTTTACTCATACTAATCTAATAGTTACTAGGAATAGCTCTAAACTACTTCTCTTACTATATTTTTATAATAAAAATAATCTATAGAGGTAAAATAGTACTAGTAATATTAATTATAATAATTAAGGTTACCTATTCCTAATTCCCTAGCTAAATTACTCTAGTATATATTTTTTTAAATACTTATAATCTTATACTTTATTATAAAATTATAAGGTATAATAAGAATAGTACCCTTAAATTAAAGAAGTTTATTATTTCTAAGTTACTATCCTTTTTTATAAAGCCCTTAATTAGCTATTACCTTCTCCCTAATCTTATAAGAATAGGTATCTCTATCCTATAACTATAAAATTATTAATTAGAGTAAGGCAGATAGTACTTTCTAGGTAGTTTTATTACTAACTACCTTAATAGCTAGTAGTTATAGGACTAAAGGTTTTAAACCCCTTAATCCCTCTAATTAAGGAACTTCTAAAGAACTAGAGGCCTCTTTATTTAATTAGGTTATCTAAATACTATTATTAAGCTTCCTCTATAGTATAGATAGTATTCTAATATTTATTTTATCTTTATATATAGGCTTATAGTCCTAGTATCTTAATAGTATATTAATAAGGTTTTAATAGCTAGGCTAATATTCTATTATAAAATTATATATAGCTAATAAATCTACCTAATATACTTATTACTAGTTAAGTATCTCTATAATAAAGAAGTACCTTAAGTTTATATAGTCTATCTAAACCTTAATAGGATACTAGCTACCTACTAGATAATACCTCTAATACTTAAAATATTTAATAATAGCTAGGAGCTCTTAATTATATACTTTCTATCTTAGTTTAATACTATTAAGCTTTTATAAGAAGAATATAATAGATTAGAATAATCTCTTACTCTTTTCTTTTACTTTACTATTAAGTTATAGAAGTATACCTATAATAGTATAAGCTAATATATTTATAGTAAGTAAGATTTCCTTTTTAGGATTAAAATATCTTAATATTAAGGGATTAAGGAATCTATCTTTTAAGATTATAGGGATTATTTAGGCTACTAGACCTACTTAAGTTATTATAAAGCTATATTTATTTCAGTTAGTTAGTTTATTATTATATAGTATTTATTCTATAGGTATATTAAATTTATCTTAAGAATTTAGTAGAATATAGGTTAGGTAATACTAACTATCTTATTTATATACTAATACTTTATAACTAAATAAGAAAGTAATTAAAATTATAAAGTACTAGAAGCTAGAGGTACTTAAATTATTAATTTTAATTATAAGTTACTTATATACTATAAGTAAGAATACTATATAGTTAAATATATAGATAGTATTACGTAGAATTAATTACTTACTCTATAATTATCTATTATATAATCTTTTAAATACAGTCTTATTTAGCTATAGTCATGTGGTTTAGGGAACCTACCTAGACCTTACTATAAGGTTACTATTAGGTCACTGCCAGGTTCTGGGGTGTGACACTAGGTCAGTACTAATAATAGCTAATACTAATCTATAAATAAGCTATAGAATAAGCTTATAGCTTAAGATATAATAATTAAGAGAGATCTAATTAGTTAAGTATTAATAGTAGTGCTTAGGGCATTTATTAAAGAAGGTAGATAGGCTAACATATATATAGATATATATATATATAGTATGGCAGCTATTCTAGCTACCCTATAAGGACCTACTACTGCTCAGCTAATAGGGCTAATAGATATAAGAATAAATACTACTACTACTACTACTACTACTACTACTACTACTACTACTACTACTACTACTACTACTACTACTACCACCTATAGTATTAAGTTTTATTTTAAGAATTTTCTTTAACCTATCTTATATTTATAACAAAATAATGTATTTAGTACTAAGCTTAAATAGCTTTATAGATTACCTATCTAGTATATTATATATAGAATTATTTTATAAAGTGGATAGTTATATATATATAGATATAAGTAAATAGGTTATATGTCCCTAGTACTATAGTGGATAGGTAATAGGTCTATAGGCCACTAATATATATAAGGCCTAGATATTAATTATTATACCCTATCTTTTATATCTCTCTTCTTAAACTAATCTAGGAGCTAGAGGATCTTAATTTATACTATAATAAGGTAATAATTAATAATAGTAATCAGGAATAGATTATAGAATATATCTTAAAGGATTATATAATTTATTATTAAAAGGAATACTTAATAAAATCATAAGACTAATTAAAAGAAGCTACTATATAAGAATCTTTAAAGTATATTAATAACTATTATATACTTAATATCTATCTTAAGGAAAAAGAACTATAATCTATAAAGTATTATATAACTTATAAAAGGAAATCCTCATAACTATTCTAATAATATATTAATATATTATATTAAAAACAGCTATTTATAGGATTATAAAAGCTTACCTATTTATTTATATTACTAGTATTCACTAAAGCGCTAGTAAAGGAGTATATAGCTCTTATATATGTACAAAAGCTATACTATTATTATTATTATTATTATTATTATTATTATTATTATTATTATTATTCTCTTTCTCTTTCTTCTTTTCTTCCTTCTTCTCCTTGATAAGGGCTATATTATTTAAAATACTAGCTAATTAGGGTACCTTAGGCTATAATATAAATATAAATATTATTATAGGGGATCTTACTAAATAGTATCAGTTTCTATTATTAAGGCTTACCTCCTAGCCTTAATTATAGTAGTAATAATACTTAAAATTTATATTATTAAAGATATGGATATAGTAAGGGTTATATTAAAATATATAAAGATATTTCTAATACTATTTAATACTAGATAATAAACTGACTTATTAAATTTCTTTAATATTAAGTAGGAGATATTATTATATTATATAAATAACTACCTCTTCTTCCTTCTATTAAAGGATATAGATATAATTTTCTTTAAGCTATATATTAATAGTTAGATATTCCTTTTTCTTCTATAATAATAGTAAATATTAATTATATTTACTATATAGGATACTAACCTATTTAATTTTAATTATAATCTCTTAAGTTACTTAATCTAAACTAGATTTATTAACTACTTTATATCTTATAGTATAATCCTTTAAGAAGGAGCTAAACTAGTATTAAAAGAAAAATACTATAATAAAGACTAATAGTATTTAGAAATAAAGCTAGGAACTTAGATAAAGCAGATAAAGATATAATATAGCTTAATATCATACCCTAGAACCTAGTAGTGACCTAATAGTAACCTTATAGTAAAGTCTAAGTAGGTTCCCTAAACTATATAACTATAGCCAAATAAGACTGTATTTAGAAGACTATATAATAGATAATTATAGGGTAAGTAATTAATTTTAAGTAATACTACCTATATATTTAACTATATAATATTCTTACTTATAATATATAGGTAACTTATAACTAAAATTATTAATTTAAATACCTCTAGCTTCTAGTACTTTATAATTTTAATTACTTTCCTATTTAATTATAAAGTATTAGTATATAAATAAGATAATTAGTATTACCTAACCTATATTCTACTAAATTCTTAAGATAAATTTAATATACCTATAGAATACATACTATATAATAATAAACTAACTAACTGAAATAAATATAGCTTTATAATAACTTAAGTAGGTCTAGTAGCCTAAATAATCCCTATAATCTTAATAATTTAAGTATCTAGAGTAACCCCTAAATAACTAATAATATAAAGCTACTCTAATAATAGGACTTAATCTTATAATAGTTATAATACTTATTGAGCTATTCTAGAGCCTCTTTAGTAAGAAGTAAGAGGAACTTAAAATATCTAAACTTAAGTTTTATATAATAAAGAATACCTAGTAGCTATAAACCTTTCTATAAGGCTTAAAGGAATACTTTAGCTTAAAACTTAAAGTCTATATTAAAGATAATTATAAAGTTATATATATATCTAACTATCTATAAGGTAATATTAAATAAGTATAGAGAGAATATATTAATAGTATTAAGACCTCTTTTATCTATAATAAATTTATAGAATTCCTCTAGAACTATCTTAAACCTAAGGAGGAGTATAGCTAGATAGTAATATATTAATTACTTAAGATTAAGTAATAATCTAGATAAAGAGTATACTAGTTCTTTTCCTAAATTAAGGAATATCTTACTATTATTATCTTATAATATTTAAAAAGTAATAAATTAATATATTTATTATAAAATTATAACTTAAGATATAATATAATATTTATTAAGACCCTAATAAGCTAATAATAATAACTAAGCTAGAAGAAGTTACTATAAGATTTAAAAAGATATTATATTAGAAAAATATATTAACCTTTAAATTATATTTAATATAATAATAACCTTAAATATAGTTTTAAGAAGTAACCTATAGCTAAAGTATAAGGTAAATAATAATAAAAAGCCCTTAATTAATAACTAGAGATACTTTAAGAAATTTTAAAAAGAGAATAAGTAAAGTTATAAAGCTACTAAAGTTAATTTATAATACTTTTAAAAAGGAAGGTAGATATTTTATCTATTATAAATAGGGATATATATAAAATACCTACTTAAAGATAAAGAGTAAGAAGGATAAAGCTTCTATAAAGGAGATATTTTATAATTAATAAAGACTTTAGCTCTATAAGATTAATATCTTATATTATATAAATAAGGAGCTATCTAAACCTTTTCTTACTTATATTAAATAAAGATTAGTAACTAAAAAAATATTAATTAAAGTATTAATTAATATTAGAGTAAGACTAGATTTTATATTATAATAGTTTCTATAGAAATATAGCTATATTTTTAATAAAGAAGAGCTATTAATTTATTACTTCTTTATAAATAGTATACCTACCCTTAGTTCTAGAAAGCCTAGATTAATATATATATAATTACTAATTAGGATAGGAATATTAAGGTCTTTAAAATCTTACTTATTATAATATTATTTTAGGATAAGTCTAGCTATAAGATATATACCTAGACTTAAACTATATAGTAAGTACCTAGTATTACTAATATAATTAATTAAAGTTTAAATTAAAGAATCTAAGGATTTCTATAAGAGAATAAAAAAGGGGGGTAAAATAAAATATATTCTCATAAAAATTACTAGGGATAATTCTTTTTATAATAAGATACTTATAGTCTATTATTAATATATATATATATATTCTTAAAGGAAGCTAGTATACTTCTATTAAAGGAGACTTTATATAATATAATTAGTTAAAGGATAGATACCTTTATATAAGCCTTTATATCTCTTATCTTTAATAGAGCTCTTAATTCTATAGGAATATATAGAAGATAAGTAGAAGAAAGGGTAGTAGATTTAGAAAAGTACTAGATCTATAGTAGCTTTTATTATCTTTATAAAAAAGCCTAATAGTTCTTTATAGATTATTAGGGGCTAAATACTATTACTATAAAAATTAATATCTACTTTTATAAATTAATAAGCTAATAGATTAGCTTATAAAATTTAAGATCTTTATTAAGTTAGATCTTTAAGATATATACTACTATATATATTAAATAAGGTAATAAGTAGAAAATAGTATTTAAAACCTAATATAATTAATTTAAATATATAATAATACTATTTAGTCTATGTAATACTCCCTTAATCTTTTAGATATATATTAATAATACTTTAAAAGGGATTCTTAATATCTTCTATATAGCCTATTTAAATAATATCCTTATCTATTTTAATAATAAAGAGTACTATATTTACTATATAAATAAAGTATTAATATACCTTAAGAAGGTAAATCTATATATAAAATTATTAAAGTATAACTTCTATTTATTTAACATTAAATTTCTAGGATATAATAAGATAAAGCTAGATCTAAGTAGATTAGATATTACTAAAGATTAGCTAAAGCTCCAATCTTAATATAATATCTAGGTCTTCTTAGGATTTATAAGATTCTTCTAATAATTTATAAATTAATACTCTAGTATTATAGCCCCCTTAACTAATATTAATGAAATTACCGCTATATTACTAATCTATTAGAATAGTAATTATCTATAATTTACTAGTGTTTAAATGATCTATAGTATATAGCAGTTCTTAACTTTAAATAGCTTTAATATTCAGAGTTTTGTCTTACTACTAGTAATATAAATATTACTTATAAAAGTACTGCTTTATTTACTGTATTTAAACTAGTTTTAGGGTTTTAGATTAGCTATATATATGCCCTTATTCTTATATAGATAGAAAACCAGACCTTATTCTCTTAATTATATAATTAGTAGCTTATATAGTACTAGTAGCTGACCTAGTTATTAGTTATAAGCCTAACTTATCTTTTTTAGATAAATTAAAGCTATATAACTCCTCTAAATTCCCCTAACGTAACCAGACACCAAGCTGCGCGGTGGCGGCGGCGGCCAACTCCGCACCTATGATTCCAATAAAATGCAGTCTCATTTTAAAGCTTTTTATATCTATATAAATGTAATATATTAAAAAATAAAATAATGACTATTTAATAGGGTATTTTAGCTAGTTATAACCTTCTTAGTTATAATTACTATAGTATATACTGTACCATAGCTTTAGTCCTAATAATAGACCTAGTTCTACTTCCTTCTCTCTTTTTACTATTTTTTAGGTAGCTTAAAGGCCTATTAAACTTTCTCTATCCTAAATATAATATTATAAGGTCTCTTTTCTCTTCTTTTAATATATTTTTAAAGGCTATAACTAATAAAGTTTATATTAAAGTAAGATTATATTATATATAGTAACCTTATACCCCCTTTATTACCTTTTTAAGTACTGCTTTTACTATAATAGAGGATAGTAACTAGGTTTATAGCTCTTTAAGCTACTTTTTCTATTAATTTAGTTATTATAGATTAGTAGGTATATAGCTAAGGTAAAAGGATTAGTTACTATTTAATATTAAGGGTAAGGTAGGTATTTTTAACTTAATATAAAGCTTTAATAATACTCTCTCTACCTTTAAAGAAATAAGACTAGTTACTATAAATCCTAAAGCTATATTTAATATTAAGAAGGCCTAGTAGTATACTTTTCTATATATTACTAGAGAATTACTCTTATTAATATAGTTTATATTATATTAAGTAGCTTCCTAAACCTATTAGCTATATAACTTCTTTAATAGCCTAAAATAAGCTATATCTAGTAGCTAAAGAAGATAAGATAAGTAAGGGGGTATATATAAAGGAATAATCTTTCTCTTTATATAAAATTAATTAAATTTAGTAATAGTATAACTACTATAGCTATTAAGGATTAAAAGGTAATACTAGCCTATAGTTTTTAAAGCTATATATAGTTTAAAGTCCTCTTAAAGCTATTTAAGACCTATATTATTATTTATCTACCTATTCTTACTAGTACTAATAGTCTAATTCTTTAGGATCTCTCTATACTAATAAGATTAGTATTTAACCCTTACTATAATAAAATATAGTAGTATAATAGTATCTATAATATTAATTATAATAATTATTATTACCTACTCTTATTTACTAGGTTATAAAAGCTTTACTTAAGATCCTCTTATCTTTAATCTATAGATAACCTTAACTATAGAGGTAATACCTATCTAGAACCTTATCTATATTATAGATATCCTATTTAAGAATACTATACTTTTATATAGTATTTTAAACTAGCTTAAACTATCTCTAGATTAACTTAGGATCTTTTTATTTTATATATTAGTAGTTATATTTAGAGCTATATTTTAATTAGATTTCTAGATAATATTATATAAATTATATTACCTATTTCTTACTAATACTAGCTTATGGCTATTATAATAGCTTTAATTTTATAAAGTAAAGAGTTATTAAATACTATATATAAGTAATCTAGAGTAATAGACTATACTAGTCTATATCTAGAATCTATTACTTTAATATCCCTTCTTTAAGATCTAATAGTTTTTAAGAATTTATAATTAACTTAGTATAGGGAGTGACTCTATTAAGCTATATTATAAAGGTTCTTAGAGGTATATTATATATAGTTATATAATTAGTTTTCAAGTTAAATTAGCCTTAATAAAAAGCTTTAACTACTAATTTTATTATCTCCTCCTGAGATAGAGACTCTATACTGAATATATACTGAAAAAAAAGGCTTTAAGATATAGCTATAATAACTTAGGGGTAGTGGTAGTAGTGACTATATAGCTCAGTGTCCTGTGCAGCTCAGTGTCCGATTACGTTAATAATATTACTATTAACTATATTACCTTACTACTATACAGCTAATCAGTGTGATTAACTATTAATATAATAATAACTATAGGTTTAAAGGTCTCTATTATCTTAAATATCTAGGATAGTTAGAGCCCCTAGTATAGCTAAATTAAGTATATTATTATTAGTAAAGATATTTAGGACTATATTAATAATAAAATTATTAATAATAAGCTTCCTAATATACTAGTAAAGCTATAGGAAGAGGATAAGATTAAAGATTATATATATAACTACTACTTAAAGATATACTACTATATCGGAAAGGGTTATAATAAGGTTATATAGGTTATTTATAATATAGTCCTAATTTATAAATACTACTATCTTAAAAATAACATATTACTATAAATTACTTTAAGAATACTAAAAAGAGCTTTTTTACTATCTATAGAGGATTAGATTAACTACTTAAGATAGAAACATACTAAAGCTAGTAAGCTATTAAGATCTTATAATATTAATGAGTAGGTTAATAAGTAGATAAGAACCTATTATAAATATAGAAAGGCCTATATCCCTAAAGCTCTTAGCTATTAACTAATTAAAGACTTCCTTTAAGTAATTAAATTAATAATTTTTAGTATTTATAATACCTTAATTAGCCATTTTTTATATATAGAATAATATTAAAATAGATATAATTATTAATAAATTCCTAAAGTAGAAATAGGATTACTATTAAAAGAATCTAGCTAATACTTTTTCTACCTTTAAAGGTAATAAAAATAATAATTTAGCTTTAAAGACTAATAATGATAATTATAGTAATTAGAGCTATTAGAGGTAAAAAGAGAAGAGATCCTAGATTAATTACCCTTATAGAGTAAAATACCTCTTTAATAAGTACCTATATATTATTAAAGTAATTCAACTAGCTAGTTAGACTTTAAATCTAATAATTTAAGCTAAATTTAATATTATATCTTATCCTATAATCTAGTATATCATTAAGAAAGTAAGAGAGAGAGTATTAGTATTAAATCTACTAAATAATAAAACCAATACCCTATTATAAATAACTATAGCTATTACTAGGGTATTATCTTATAATATTAAGTAAGATATATCTTATTAAGCTAGTAAAGTATTTCTAGAATCTAATTTATAAGTCTTATTCTTTACTAATTATAAATGTAAGTTAGTAAAAAGCTTTATTTTTAACCCTAGGTTAAATGTCTATATATATAATGATTTTAGCTATTTTTATAAATATAAATATTATCTAGTAGTAAGTAATTAACTATATATTAATAATACTTTTACTTTAATATTAGGATATAGCTTAGTTACTATCTATTTAAGAAGTAAGTAAGGAGATCTCCTATACCTTAACCTTAAAAATATTATATATATTAAAGAAGCTAGAGTATTCTAGTCTCTATAACTTTATTATCTTAAATATATTAATAATATATTAATTTATTATATTAGAAAGCTTTATAAATAAAATATTATTAAATATATACTAATTACTAATATAAAATGAAGTACTTTTATAGTAAAGTATCTTTAATAATAATTATAAAGAGAAATAAATAATTAGGGTTAAGATAGCTAATTTAACTTAAGAATTTATTATAAAATATAAGAATTATATTCTTATAAAAATATAATATTAGATCTCTTAAAGGCCTAGCTATAAAGTAATATAACTCTTTAAAATAGTATATTTTAATATTATATAGATAAGTACTAGATATAACTTAGCTAAGTAATTCTCTTATTATGCTATAAATTAATAAGATAATATAAGGGTAAAAGCCTATATTAATAAAGATAATATTTATAGTAACTTTTTTAAGAATATTAACTTCTTTATAGCTATTTATATTAAGATTTATTATATAGATAGAGAAACCTTACTAGAAGAAGAATTTAAAGTAAGATAAAAAAGTAGAATATTATAATTATATATATAATTCCTAATATATTAGAGATAAATCCTTTTACTAAGTTAATTAGTAAGATAATTATTTAGTAATCTTATAAAGCCTTTTATAAGAAATTAATATTATTTTAACTTTATAATATATATAAAGCTTTAAAGGATTTTAAGATTATATAAGATAGCCTTAAGGGTCTAAATAGGGTATCTTATTGATTTTTAAGCTTTAAATATATAGAGAGTATAGATTCCTATTAATAAAAAGATTATTAATATTAGAGATATTAAAATTAATAAAACTTAGAGATATAACCTTACTAAGCTATTTCTTAAAGAGATATTAGTTAGAGAATTACTAATTCTATTATTAAAGATATATAATTTCTCTATATTTATTAATACTATTAAGATTAAAGATAGTAAGTTTTTCTTTAAAGATCTTATATATAAAGAAATCCTTAAAGTTATTGATTTATATAATTAGGATAATCCTATATCTATACCTTTAGATAAAAGAAAGCTACTAAATCTAGCTATCTTAAGTAATTTAATGGCTTTTTTAATACTAGAAGTAACTAAATTATTAAAGGATATATTAAATAGTATAGTTATTTAGATGCTTTCTAAAAATAACTCTTTCTATGCGAATTAAATTCTTGAAATTTTATAACAACTATAAGCTTTAACTATATTTAACTCGCTATAGCCACTACTGATAGAGACTAATTTTATTAGGATTACTAATAGTAATAGTAAAAAATAAGGAAATAACTCTAGTAATAATATAGACTACTACTATAATAGCTTTAGGAGGATTATAGTACTATATTACTAATATAAAGGATATATAAAATAGTACATAGTAAGTATATTAATATATAAAAAGCTATAAAAATAAGCCTCTCTAGAATTTTAAGCTATTTAGCTTTATCTAGAGGGTAGAAGACTTTATAATAGGTACTTAGAGAGTAGAAATAAGTATAGAAATTGAGATTATAATTCCTTAGTAGATATTTATAAGGTACTAGAGAAAATCTAGAATAATATTATATACCTTAAAGAAAAGAGCTTAAAATTACTAATTTAATAGCCAAGTAGAAAGCTTTTAGACTTAAGACTAATAATAAGATCTATAAAATATATTTATTCTATTATTTTAGGGGATTATAGGTACCTCTATCTTAAGAGTATTATATACCAAGTTAGGTATTAATTATATAAGATTATAATAAAGATCTATGATATAGTTATATAAGATAAGCTTTCTAAATTAGCCCTTATTAAGATTATTAAATAGGCTAAATAGACCTAAGATATAATAGCTAAGAAGTCTAGTAATCCCCTCCTTATAATATTAGAATTTATTACTATATACAATTACTATCTATAAATATTAGTCTTTAAGCTTATAGTACTATAGAGGTAGAGGTTCTCTAGAACTATATTAATAAATAGGTAAAGGTATTTAATATTAATATATATATTTAATAGCCATAAATTAATATACTTAAGATAAAGATATTAAGATCCTCTATATAAGGTAGTTAGTAAAGCCCTAAAAAGGTAAAAGAGAGGGCTTATTTATAATATAATTTATTAATCTTATTATTATAAACTAAGCTATTAATTACGGGATGATTTAAGAGACCTAGGTCTATAACATAATAATCTTTTATTAAGATAGGTATTTAAAGCTATATTAAAAGTATTAAAAACTAGAATATATATATACAGTAAACCACCGATATAAGCAACAGATCGGCGCAGACATTTCAGTTGCTTATATCGGTCAGTTGCTTATATCGATTTATATGGGTTCCGCCACTAATTAATATATACTTTAATATATATATATACACATTTAAACGCTGAAAAAGCTCTATATATTGCTCTGCTGCTGTACCTTCATTTTCCTCTGTAAATCATCTGTTTATGGTAAATAAGTTGCTGAATTAGGCCAGAATCCCCCCCTGCCTGCTGTTCTTTATATAAATAAAGCTTATATAGGCCCTCTAAGGCTTTAGATATTAGGATTTAAGGTAGTTCTTCCTAGGTCTCTTCTTTATTAGTATTATCCTCTTTAATAGTATTATTCTCTAGTAAATACTGAGCTAGGATACCTTTATCTATATCTATTAAATTATTATTAACCTCTTCTTTTATAGGGTTTATGAACTCCTTTAAATCTATTACTTCTCTAATATTATTAGATAGTGATATCTTTTTAATTCCTAGTAAGATATCTTTAATAACCTTAGAATTTAAGATTTCACTTCCTTCTTTATAAAGCACCTTCTTAAAGTAATTGCTTATTATATCTAAAGTTATATCTAGATCCTAAGTAGGAATTACCTATTAAATTACTTATAGAACTATTATTATAGATATAAGGTTAAATCCCTAATTAAACTAGACTATTATATAAAGAATCTATTATTACTTCTAATATACCTTCTATATATAAATAATCCCTTAATTAAGAGGCTGATAATGGCTTATAGAATCAGGAGGAAGCTATATAATTAGTATATTCTATAGATCTAAATAAATATCATTAACAGCCTTTTTATAGGCAGAGAAATTATTTATTAAGAGAATAACCTTTTAACCAGCCATTCTCCTATTAAACTAATAAAGCCACTCTTTAAAGATAATATTCATTATCTAGGCCTTCTTATTATAATACTAGAAGTAACCTAGATTCTCTATATTAATCTTAGCTACTATAAAGGCATGAGGTCTTTTTATAGGTCTAATAAACTAGATTAGGAGGCACTTAGAGGTATCTAAATTAATATAAAAATAAGCTATTATTCTAGCCTTATTCCTCTTCCTTCCAGGCTTTATATATATAGTTAAACTATAAAGCCCTTAATAAGAGAGAAAAGGCTTTAAATAATAGTAGGTATGGAGGGCAGCTTTCTACTTAGTAGAGATTAACTAATATATCCACTTTTACTTTATTATAATAGGTAAAGAGGGACTTAAGACATTAAAATAACCTATTTAGGAGATGGATATAAGTAATTTTATATAAGAGAAAGAGAGAATGGTAGTAACTATCTAATATCAGCATTCTAAGCAATTTAATATGTGGGATTAAAGATGACACGTCGCATTGTTGCTTATATCAGCGTTGCTTATATCAGTGGTTTACTGTACTTAATATCACAATAATAGATATATACAGTGAGGTGTACTGAGTTTGCGCCCCCCCCTTTTTTATCCGCGGGAGCCGCTTTTGATCAACCAATAATATTTCATTATTCTGCCAGTCTAAACCTCCAAAATCGCCTTTGCCCTAGTATTTTATATACTAGCCATCTGTGTTAATACACCCCCTACCAGACCGCCTCCGCAGACTGCCTACTTAGATAGAATTGTATTCTGTATACAACCAACATGTTAATTAAATATTATATATTATATTACTAATATGGCATGAAAAAGAGGCCTAAAACTATCACTATAAATATAATCTTAAATCTATAAGCTTCATTCTATTAGCTAGGGCATAAAATAAATTTATATAAAGTATCTAGAGTGGTTAATTAATATAATTAAAATAACTCTATAGTATAAAGCTATTTAGAATAATAATAAAATATAACTATACTCTAGCCCCCTATATAAGCTCTCTAAAGAGTAGAGAGATTATTTATATAATTATATAGTCTCTAATCCCTATATAAAATAGGTGGAACTACTAGATAAGGTAGATTATATTATTAAAAAGTACTTAATCTAGAAGCTTTTATATAAGATAGGATATTATAAATAGAAGTAACTTAAATACCTATTTCTCTATAAAATCTATACTAAAAAGCACCTTAAATAGGCACTTTTTTATATATATATTATACTCTAGAAGACTGGCTATATATCTAGTAGTCTAATAAGTATTCTATTAAGGAAGGTACTGATATATATCTAACCTAGACCTTTAACTTACTAAAGAATTAACTATAGGAGGGGGATATTAAGATAGTTAACTATAGAAAAGGAGTTAAGTAGATATTTTAGGCTACTTTTTAAGGAGAGACCTATATAGGTCTAGTACCTCTAGATAGTAATCTATTAGCTCTAAAGGGTGATATATCTAGGTTTATTATTTATACGCTTTACTATACTTTTTTACTAGATTACCTCTAACCTAGTAATATTCTTATATATAATAGTGCTAGTATCTATTAGGCTAATATTATTAAAGCACTTCTTAAAGACTTAGGTATTAAAGTTATAGTTTAGCCACTATATTTACTAGATTCCTCCCACTGTATATATAAGACCTATATAAAAAGATATCTTATCTAGAAAGACCTAAGTATATAAGGGTAGATAGTAATATTAAAGTATATTAACTATTATATAGGATACTAAATAGTTAGTTTAGTATATCCTTTAAAGAAAGAGTTAATAATTAAAGTAAAGGAAGTAATTAAAAATTATAAGCTATATTATTATATTTAAAAGTATTTCTTATAAAAGGATAATAATAAGTAACCTCTTATAATAGGGGTAAGTAAGTAGATTATATTAATAATAATTAATCTATTAATTATTCTAGTAGTTAATAAGCTAAGTAGTATTAGTGGCGGCCCGACCACCCACTGCCTCCGCTAGTGGGTGGTCAGTAGTATAAAGGAATTTTCAGTATAAAGGAGAAAAATGAAGCTTTTTATATTTTTACTACTAAACTCCTCTAGAATCTATGAAAGCTAATTAACTAATTCTCCAGCTAATTCTCTATATAAAGCTATAAAGTTATCTTCTTTAGAAGGTGCTAGTAGGAGATAGCTATATACCTCTTTATAAGCCTTATCTACTTTCTTCTTCTTATTTAACTCCTCTTTAGCTCTCCTATTAGTAATAGACTGATTTATATCCTATATAGTTAGTATTCTACTATCTCTAAGGTATTAAACCTCTTACTTAGTTATTCTATACTAGTAAGGTGCCTAGGATACCTTAATTTAGCTAAGAGTAGTATTTATAATAATAAGTTACTTAGATTAATATTTTTATTATTTAAATATATAATCTAGGCCATGCTTAAGCTATAGAGGGATCTCTATATTATTTATTAGATAGAATATCTTCTTATAATTCTTTTTAGCCTATTAAGAGCTCTTTAGAGGTGTGTTTTTAGTACTTAAAGATAGAGGATATAGAGAAGGTATAGTCTCTAGTATTAAGAGCTCTAAAACTAGTAGTAGATTATTCTAAATAGCTTTAATAGAAGAGCTATCTAGTAGGAATATACTATATTCTTTAAAGGAATTATAGATAATTTATAAGGTAAAGGTTATATAAGGTCTAAAGTAGAAGGAAAGGATCTTATAGGTTTTATAGAGTAATAGGAATTTAACTATTTAATAAGCTATATAGCTATTAAAGATAAGAATATATTTTCTCCCTTTTTTATATAATCTTTTATCTTATTATAGAATTTATAAAGCTATTTAACTACTAGCTTATTATTTATATAGCCTTTCTTAGAGACTATAGTATAGTAGTTTAGTAGCCCTTCTTTAAACTATAACTTTATAAATTTCTTACCTTTAAATATAAAAAGTAGAGTTATAATCTAACTATCTATAATAATATATTAAGTATAGTTATATTCTCTATATACTTAGCTTTAATAAGATTAAGGAGTTTCCCCTTTATATTAAGTACTTTTTATATCTTTCCTTAGCCTAGTTAAAAGCTATATTTATTAAAGTTATATACTAGATAAGTAAGGACCTAATAGAGTAAGCTTTAAAGCTAATTATACTAAAATTAAAGCTATCTAATATCCTCTACCTCTAACTACTTTTTCTCCTTTATTTTCTAGATTATTAGGTATAATTAAAGCTCTAGAGGAAGTCTTTTTATAATGTAATATACCTATAAGTAATTAATATATTATTTAGGATTAATATACTATATAGTAAGGTTTGCCTATTCTTAAAGTAGTATAATAGTAATAGGAAGGTATATATTATATATATAGATAAGCTATTTAACTAGAGCTACCTCTTAATACTAATTAAGCACTTTATTTATAAGGATTTAAGCTATATAAGGCTTTCTTTAATTATTAAGGTGGCTATATAGTATATAGTAATATAATTAGATACTAAGCTGCCACAGATACTAAGCTGTGCAGTAGGTAGTGGCCAACTCTGCACCCACAATTCCAATAAAATATAGTCTTATTTTAAAGCTTTTTATACCTATATATATGTAATATATTAAGAAAAAAAAATGCCTATTTAATAGGGTATTTTAGCTAGTTATAACCTTCTTAATTATAATTACTATAGCATGTAGTATACTATAGTTTTAGTCCTAATAATAGACCTAGTTCTACTTCCCTCTCTCTCTACTATTTTCTAAGTGTTATGGCACCTTTATCAGTGACTATATTAGGCAGAATAAGGTAGTTAAGGGAAACAGATATTCTTATTATAGAGAATTATAATTTACTATTATAACTCTCTTTATAGCTACTATTTAGTAATACTGCTATACTTATATAATTAACTACTATCTACCACTACTAAGGTATGGTATATAGTATATAACTACCATCAGGACTACTATTAAGATAGTATACTAGATAGTATATAGATAAAGGATATATAAGGATACTTATCTTATATACTTAAATAGTTCTTTATAATTAATAAAAGTTATTAATCTTATAGTTACTATTCTACTATTACTCTAATTATTCTACCTACTTATTTATATATCTCTTACTTAATTAAGAAGTATATATACTTCTTAGCCTTACTTCTCTCTTTAATTACTATACTATATTCTTAAGCACTATAGCTTATAGGAGCATCTCATTACTGTTAATGTCCTTGGATTAGGGTCATAGGTTAGTATTTCCAGGCTTGACTCATAGGTTACAGGTTAGGTACCATTATGAGATCCCAGGGTGTGACACTAAGCTACTTAAAGGCTAGTTAAACTTCCTCTATCCTAAATATAGTACTATAAGGCTTCTTACTTCTTTTTTTAATATATTTTTAAAGCCTAAAGCTAATAAAGTTCTTATTAAAGTAGGACTATACTTTATATTATAACTACTACCCCCTTTATAACCTTTTTAAGAGCTATTTCTACTATAATAGAGGATAGAGACTAGGCTTAAAGCTCTTTAAGCTACTTTTTCTATTAATTTAGTTAATATAGATTAGTAGGAGTATAGCTAAGATAGAAGGATTAGTTACTCCTAGCTATTAAAGGTAGGGTAGGTATATTTTACTTAATTTAAAGCTTTAAAAGTACTCTCTCTACCTTTAAAGGAATAAGACTAATTACTATAAATCCTAAAGCTATATTTAATATTAAGAATACCTAGTAGTATACTTTCCTATATATTTCTAGAAAATTAGTCTTATTAATATAGGCTATTCTATACTAAATAGCTTTCTAAACTTATTAATTATATAGCTTCTTTAATAGCCTAAAATAGGCTATATTTAATAGCTAAAGAAGAAGAATAAGGGAATATATATAAAGGAATAATCCTTCTTTCTATATAGAATTAATTAAGTTTAGTAGTAGTATAACTACTATAGCTATTAAGGTTTAAAAGATAATACTAGCCTACAGTTTTTAAAGCTATATATAGTTTAAAGTCTTCTTAAAGTTATTTTAGACTAATATTTATATTTATCTACCTATTCTTACTAGTACTAATAGTATAATCCTTTAGGATCTCTCTATACTAATAAGATTAGTATTTAAACCCTATAATAATAAAATATAGAGGTAAAATAGTGCCTATAGTATTTACTATAATAATTACTATTACCTATTCCTAATTATTAGGTTATAATTACTTTACCTAGGATTTTTATATCTTTAATCTATAAATAACCTTAGCTATAGAGGTAATACTATCTAAAACCTTATCTATATTATAGATATCTTATTTAAGAATATTATATTTTTTATATAATATTTTAAACTAGCTTAAATTATTTCTAGATTACCTTAGGATCCTTATACTTTATATATTAGTAGTTATATTAAGAGGTATATTTTAACTAGATATCTAGATAGTACTATATAAATTAGGTTACCTATTTCTTACTAATACTGGCCTATAGCTATTAGGATAGCTTTAATTTTATAGAGTAAAGAAGAGTTACTAAATACTATATATAGGTAATCTTAATTAGTAGACTATACTAATCTATATCTAGAATCTATTACTTTAATATATCTTCTTTAAGATCTAATAGTTTTTAAGAATTTATAGTTATTTTATTATAGGGAGTGACTCTATTAAGCTATATTATAAAGGTTCTTAGAGGTATATTATATATAGCTATATAGGCAGTTTTAGAGTTAAATTAGCCTTAATAAAAAGCTTTAACTGCTAATTTCATTCTCTCCTCCTAAGATAGAGACTCCATACTAAATATACATTGAAAAAAGGCTTTAAAATATA